>NC_135232.1:43949432-45242432 GCF_051348905.1 Ranitomeya variabilis | reverse complement strand
CATTTTGGATCTGGGGCATCGCGTTGTTCCGAGGGTCTCAGGGAGCCCCCTCCCTGCGTGATTCTTCCCTATGCTGCCGGAGCGCTGCAATTATGTTTGATCACAGTGTTCCGGATGTCAGCTGTAATAATCAGCTGACACCCGGCGGCAATCGGCCGCGCTCCCCTCGTGAGCGCAGCCGATCACCTATGACGTACTATCCCATCCCTGGGAATTAAGTTCCAGGTCACCTCGATGGGATAGTGCGTCATATGGGATTAAGGGGTTAAAACATAAATTAACTGTGGTTTATCACAAATTCCCTAGCCACAGGCAGGCCTGCTTACTGCCACACCTGTTCTCATTCAAGAAATTACTTAAATAGGATCTGCCTGACAAAGTGAAGTAGACCAAAAGACCCTCAAAAGCTATATGTCATGTCACATGATCAAACGAAATTCTGGAACAAATGAGACACAAAGTAATTGAGATCTATCAGTCTGGAAAAGGTTATAAAGCCATTTCTAAGGCCTTAGGACTATAGCAAATCACAGTGAGAGCCATTATCCACAAATGGAAAAAACATGGAACAGTGACCAGACGACCAAAATTACCCCAAGAGCACAGCAGCGCCTCATCCAACAGGTCACAATAGACCCCACAACGATATCGAAAATACTGCAGGCCTCACTTGCCTCAGTTTTAGGTCAGTGTTCATGACTCCACCATAAGAATGAGAGTGGGCAAAAATGGCCTGCATGGCAGAGCTCCAAAAGGAAAAGCACGGCTGAGCAATAAGATCAAAAAGGCTCGTCTTGTTTGTTTGTGTTGTTTTGCCATAAAAATTTCGTGATCATCCACAAGACTTTTCAGGGAATACTTTATGGACTCATGAGACAAAAGTTGAACTTTTTGGAAGGTGTATGTCACATTACATCTGGTACAGAAGTTACACAGCACTTCATAAAAGGTATATCATACCAACACTAAAATATAGTGATCGTAGTGTGATGGTCTGAGCCTGTTTAGCTGCTTCAGGACCTGGAAGATTGGCTGTGGTAATTGGAACTAAAAATTCCTGAGGGAGCATGTCCGGCCATATGTGCATGACCTCAAGCTGAAGCACAATTGGGTTACACAGCAGGACAATGATCCAAAACACACCAGCAAGTCCACCTCTGAATGGCTTAAGAAAAACAAAATTAAGTCTTTGGAGTGGCCTAGTCATAGTCCTGACCTGAAAGGCGGTTCATACTCAGAAACCCTCCAATGTGGCTGGATTACAACAATTCTGAAAAGATGAGTGGGCCAAAATTCCTCCAGAATGTTGGAAAAGACTCATTGCAAGTTATCACAAATGCTTGATTTCAGTTGTTGCTGCTCAGGGTGGCCCAACCAGTTATTACGTTTAGGGGGCTATCACCTTCTCACACAGGGCCCTGCAGGTTTGGATTTCTTTTTCCCTTAATAATAAAGACCTTCGTTTAAAAACTACATTTTGTATTTACTTGTGTTTTATTTGTCTAATATTTAAATTAGTTTGGTGATCTGAAACATTTTAAGGTCTGGTTTTTCACTACATCTGGGTCATAAAATGCTTTATACTCCTCGTTTTTGATTAGAGGATGAAGCTCTATTTGGACCATGACAATAGATAGAAAAAAAGTAAACTTTGGCAACTTGCTTCACAAAACAAATCTTACTCATTGCCGCTCCTATTAATCTAAGTACTATGGGCCTCATGTATTATTGCACCTGCGCCTATTTTTCTTTTCCTGTTTTGGGGCTTTTTATTTTTTGTTTTCCACCAAATTCTTCTTTTAAGTGTCACCTATTTTGAAGTCTATTTTTCATTTATTCTTCTATTTCTCTTTCTCTGATCACCATTTCTTTTCGTGTAGATGTTTGCAGCCAATTATTTGCAAATTTAAAAAAAAATCTTTTGCGTAAATGTCTCATGCCACATCTAAATGATCAAGTTTTCTTAAAAGGCGCAAAATGGTAAAAGACAAAAGTAAAGAACATCTTTGATTTTGCACAAAATTCATGGACCATGAGCAGCATTTTGAGGAATTTGATGCCAAATGCAGGGGAAAAAAAATTAAACTGACTGCAAGTGATGAATTGGGCCTTATAATTTGAACTAAAAATATGACATTTTGCAATGACTATGGATTTATGAAAGGCTAATTATATACCTTTTTTAAGCAGCGGATTGGGTAGTCATATCACATGATATCCTATGATGAATCTGAAAAGTAAGAGCCTTGCTAGCAGCTCTTTTAACTATTTCAGAGTCAAGGCTACAGACTCTTTCACTTGTCGATGAAAATAACAAGTAAATATTGAGAGATATCCTTTCCCTGAATGTCCATATGTATCATAAAGATGTCTCACCTGATAAAGTGGGCCCTCGAAATCCTTGGTTTGGATGTGCAGCAATAATGTAGCATGAACAGATGGCATTCATCTGACAGGGTGAAAAAAAAGGCAGCAGTAGCTGGATGGCAAGTGGAGAAATAGGACTGGAACAATGGGATATGATGAAGCCGAGCAACCATGGGGATATGGCAACAGCAGGCGGAGCAAAGTTGTAGACAAAGTAAAGCAAATTAAATGGTAAATGCTTTAAATGGAAGCATGGAGATGACATCACTGAGACACGCCAGGCAACCTGCTAAACCCGACGTGGAGCACAACAGCAGGCAGTCAACCAAGGTGAAGGAAGCCAAGCCCAGGAAAAAAGTGTGGTGTAATACAGGCTATATGGCCTAAGAGAGTGACATCATGGAAGCAAGCTTAGTGTTCAGAGGAGCAGAGAGACCCTGCAACAACTGCACTGGAACCAAGAGTGGTGGGTACACAATATAATTTATTATCATAAATTATTATTGATTACACTGTAAAAATTTGAGACCTACACATTTTACATCCTTTTTCAAGGGTGTAACATAAATTTCTATAGCAAAACTCAGAATAGAGACTCGTTCTGCTCTACAATGCCAATGTAAGGTGCCCAAACGAGGTAGTCATAGGCGATCTGCTGCTGCTGCTTCTTCCCGCTCTGGCACCCTACAGGAAAATCATGTCCCAGTCCAGGTGTGCTGCTATGTGTGGGGAGCATCACACTTACTTGTGGCCCAAAGGCCTCCACAGGCTCCAGGCTTTCATCTTCCAGAACCTTCGCAGCACACAATCCAGGGAATACTGAATACGTCAAAACAGTCAAAATTTTACATGGCTGTGTACGGTGATTACAATGAAGCACGCAGGATAGGGCACAACATCATACGGTCTTTCCCACAGACACCGGACATAACTTCAGCACTAGTTCTCGGTATGGGTAGAGCATCCCTCTGGCTCACCCGTCTAGCACTAGGAATTCTTCTCCACCACAAGCAGTGCATACGGATTCCATTACCTCCCACCTCTGAGAGTTTGAGTCCGTCTTTCCCCACAGCTCTGCAGGCTTAGTGCACTCAAAGGCCCCGATGTCCATCTCGAGATCCCAGTCCAATAGATGGATTCACTTCGAAGGGTTCTACGGCAATCCACTTCCCCAAGTAACAGGATCGTGTTGGCCCTAGCAGCCTACTGCCTATGACCACTGCTATCACTTCACCAAACTTTCTCTAACTAAACTCAACACTTCCTGAACTTGACACTAACTCTCAGTTTCCCCCTCCCCAATCTGGGCCGGTCATTACAATGAACCCTTTCTTGGCTATACTGCAACCCCACTGATGACAATTGGAATATTAATGCCTGGTTATCAATTTATGTATACATTTGTAGAAAGGATACCAGAGGAATGATGCAACACTGGGTTCCATCCTCCAGAGTTGTTAGAGTTCGAAAACATTTATGTCAGAAGAGGAGGCAGGTGTAGTCCCAGTTACTTCTTTGCAGGATTGGACCCCCTACTGATCTCACATTTATTACTTATCTGAAAAATATTCCTGGAAAATTACTCCTAAAATCTCCTGTTTCCAGCGTGTGGTAAACTCTCCTCCAGTTTCTCTATTGCTCCAATGTTTAATCAGTTGCAAATGTTTCAGCATTCCTTCCCTTCTTCTTACATTGCTGAGATGAGCTTGCATGTGATGCCATGAGTTAAATGGTAAAAGCATTTGACATCATTTAATTGAAGTTTTATTCCACTGAGTATAAGAGACCTGCGTGCCTGCATTCCGGAGAGAAGCTGTCCACATGAGGCCATGTGTTACTCTGACAAAAGGATGGCGCAATCCAAGTATCCATAAAACAACAAAGCCATGAAGGATATTACTAGAATCCAGAATGAAAAAATGTATCATCAATCAGATACAGTAACTTCATGATCACTCTCATTCACAAGATTAGCGAGAGTCCGCACTTAAGGCATTACAAACGTACAACATTGAAAAGGTTTTCCCTTTCAGCTTTTGATTGCTGTAGCACTATTGATGTGACGTTTTCCGCTGCAGCCTGTACACAACTGCAATGGCAGAGACACAGCGCTGAGTCCGGGAAGGGAACTAAGTTGAATTACTGAAAATCCCTTTAGCCCTGTTTCACAAGTCCTGATATTTCCGGTACCGGAGATATCTGTGTCTGTGTGTCCGTATGTACGTATGTGTCACACTTGTGGTATACGTGTGGTAACCGTGTGCTGCATCAATACCATACGTAACGACGCCTGGGAAGCAGCGGTACTGTTAGCGCTGTTCACCAGTGCCAGGTGCTGTATACCGCCCACATCATTCTCCCCTGCTCGTAATGTGATCAGCGTGAGCAGGGGTGAATGTTGAGAGTTATAGTCAACTGATAGCCGCATGAGCAGGCGGTGGCTGATTGGACTACTACCTCCATCAGCTTACACTTGCTGCTGCTAATAACAGTGAGGGCAGGTGGCGGCTGATGGGAGTATTCATCAGCCGCAGCCTGCGCTATAAACTAACTAAAAAAATGGCGTGAGTTTCCTTTTATTTTTGATACCCAGCCAGGCAAACCTGACAGCTGCGGGCTGCAACCCTTAGCTGTCAGCTTCAACAAGGCAGCTAATAAATAATATAAACAAAACGGAGTGGGATCTCCCTAATTTTTGACAACCATCCTTGCTAAAGCAGACAGCTGGGGGCTGGTATTCTCAGGCTGGTAAGGAGTCATAGATATTGACCCCCCAGCCTAAAAATAGCAACCCGCAGCTGCCAAGAAAAGGCACATCTATTAGATATGGGGTTGATGTCACCTTTGTATTGTCTGGTGACATCAAGCCCATGGTTACTAATGGAAAAGTGTCAATAAGACACCTATCCATTACTAATCCTATAGTTATATTGTAAATAAACACACAGCAAGTATAAAGATTTTTATTTGAAATAAAACAAAACACAGTTTTCCATTTTTATTTAAAAATAACAAACACAGTTATACTCACCTAAAACCTAACTCCACTGTATCCCTCGTCTCCTGTAATAAAACAAAAATAAAAAACATCCACATCCCTGACCTGTCCATCGTTCTGTGCCATGCCGTAATCCATGTCTGGGGAATAAATAGTTTTCAACCTGGATGGTGCCAAGATGCGACCGTCCTGGCTGAAAACCACTGATGAATGAGCTGCATTAGTGAGCAGCAGGGACCTCATCGAGGTTCCTGAGGCTCACTGAGGCTGCTTTCCCAGTCGGGCTTAACAGCGGTGACTTCAGCACCGTGAGAAAAAAATCAGAGTTCACCGTAGTTCAGCTCAGTGAGTTCATTGTGAGAAAATGTTCATCTGCTCATAGCAGTTCGGCAATGACAACCATAGGGGTCTCCTGTAAGCCCCGGGTTTTCAGGTCAACCTATCGGTGTCCTTCGATTGTGTGACAGGGGTGACGATGGGTGGAGCTAAGACATGTGTGCGGCTTGCGCAATTTAAATGCCGCTGTCAGAGATTGACATTGGCGTTTAACTAGTTAACAGCCGTGGGTGGATCGCGATTCCATCTGCGGCTGTTTGGGCACATGACAGCTGCTCAGATCAGTTGTCATGTGCAGGAAAAAGTTTGGTTTCAGCACCAGAGCCCGCACCAAAGAGGGGGACGCAACGTAAGTCGGATATACAGATCATAGGTCGTTAGGGGGTAAAATACCCACATCCACCATGACATCATTGTAACAGGTGCAAAGATAATTATAAACATATAACTCAAAAACAGCATAGCAAAGTAAGCATCTGTAAAAATGCCGACATGGATACACACATTATTATAAAAATACCAACATTTCTGGTTTGTCATTTAAACCAGGGCACCCTGCGCTTGATAATGGAAAACCCACCTTGCTTCCCTTCTAAGCATGAGTTTATGCTCATCTCCTCCACGGACAAAAGGTTTAAGCCTCTCAAGGCCAGCAAAGCGCAAGCGACTGGGGTCAGAATTATGTTTCTATCTCATGTGTTCCATTAATTGTCGGGAACCTTTACCTGTGTGACGTGCCTTCGTATTTGATGGATACAGGCAATTTTTTTTAAATGCCATTAGGGATATTGGTTGGTGGGAGGACTATGCATTGGCTTCTATAGACATGGAGAGCCTCTATACCCCCATCCATCAGGAAGTGCGGTCTATACTTTTGAACACAGATAAAGTCTATGGATGCCAGACTCCTATCTGTGGTGGTTTAAAATTCATCCTGTCGCACAATGCTTTTATTCCATGCATTCCCGCAAGCCCTATGCTTTAATTTTCCAATAAAGAAGAAACATTTTAAAGGATGGTGAGTGCGACTGTTCCCCTATGTTTTCCTGCTATGCTGTTCATGCTATTTTTTACGCACTCATGTTCCTGCAAGGTCTGGTTCCCTGCTTATCCCATGCATTAAAGGGAGTGTCTGTGGACGGTGCCAGCACACATCTTTGCTGCATATCACCCACAGTAACTGGTTACAAGTTTTCACAGGTCCTCCCAACCGCCCAAACCACAAAAAGGACTGCCGCATTAGGAGTCTGGACCTCGGATGTGGGGTTCCTCTTCTGCCTCTACGGGCAGGTGATGCTAATATGTCCGGGTCGGTCACAAGTATAGAACTGACAGGAGTTAGATACAGGACAAGTGCTGCAAGATGATACCCGTGGCCTGCTGAGGTAAGTGTCGGAGTCAGCAACTTTGTGATCTGTCACAACTCTTAACAGTATGGTATCTTGAGAACACCGATTCTGTTAACAACGTAGCAGACAAGGCAGCCCATGACCAGACAGGCCCTTCTGGCATTTGCCAGAATTGCCAGATTTGCCAGTCCTGCCCTGGTCGAGACCCACCAGAGGATTGGTTGGTAGGGGCATTGGTGACAGCTGACTTCCGCATCTCAGGTGTAAGGTTGGCCTCATAGATATCTGTGACCTGTGCTGCCTTGGCTGCTTCCTTTGGCTCCTGGTCCATCATGAACTATCACTCCTCCACAGGGCAAAGGTGAAGAAATTGGTCCTTCACTATCAGGTCCTTCATGTCCTTGAAGGTGGTAGCTGATAGTCCCTGAACCCACTGCCTGAAGTTGGTTCTGAGCCTGTCCACCACATTACCGTAGCTGTCGTGAGGCCCACGTTGGAGAATTCAGAACTTTGTGCGGTACACTTTTGGAGTCCATGACAGAAAAATGCTTGGGATGGGGTTCAAAAGTGTTGACATTACTGGACTCACTCTTCAATGGGGTAGATTGCTTCTTCAGGAGTTGGATTAACGCCAGATGGTGCTTTTGCTCAGCTTGATGCTCGGCTCTCTCAGCCTGTCGTTCAGCAAACTCCTGCTATACGGTCTTGTAGCACAAGCTGCTTCCACAGGCCGTCCCAGATCATTTTTGCAGAAAATTTGGCAAAGCCGGAAAATTTGAAGTTCGAAAGACCAGCTTATCTCTGCTAATAAAGCATCAAAACTAAATATGGAAAATCTCAGCACTGAATGGTTAAAATACATGAAATATTTTCTTTTTTTCAGGTTAAAATCAGATTGGCATAGTGTGGATACAGCTGTGTACAAGCTATGCCAATCTGATGTGAACTTCAAATAATAATAAAGATTCCATGGATTTTTAACCACTCAGAACTTGATTTTCCACATTTGTTTTGGTTTCTTCCTACAGATTGTAGTCCAGTGTAAAGTCCATGCACGCTCATAAAATATTCTGGAGTGTTGCTATTCCTATGAGTCCACTGGTCAAGGACGCTGTATCCTACTTTCTACTTTCTTTAATTCTGCTGTGCTAATAGGGAAATGCACATTGTTAAAACTGCAAATCTGAACGGCATGCTCCTTACATCGTGGAAGCGGAGGAAGGTAAGAAGAATCCGGTTTTAATGTGTTGGAAGAGAACAGTAGAAAGGACATTATACCATGAAGCATCCCAGGATGGGGACAATTGTACAAGTAAGGGGCCCAGGATAGGGTTATTATACCAGAAAGGCACCCAGGATGGAGTTCATTACACCAGGAACGGAACCAGGATGGGGGTCATAATGTCAGGATAGGGATAATTATACAGGGATGGATCCCAAGATGGGGGTCATTATACCTTGAAATAGCCTAGGATGGAGGACATTATACCAGGAAGGGACCCAGGTTGGGAAATATTGCTATAGGATGGAGGACATTATACTAGGAAGGGTCCCAGGATGAGGGATATTGCTATAGGAAGGGACTTTATACCATGAAGGGGGACATGATGAGGACATTATACCAGGATAGGGGACATTATTCCAGGAGGGCCCTAATACAGGGGATATTTTACCAGGAAGGGGCCCATTATGGGGGATATTTTTACTAAAAGTTACTGAGGTGCCATGACGAAGGACAATATACCAATATACCAGGAAAGCGGACATGATACCCATGAGATGCTTAGGACAGGGGAAATTATAACGAGAAGGAGCACAGGAAGGGGGACATTATATCAGGAAAGGACCTAGGATGAGGGACATTTTTACAGAAGGGGGACCAAGACCGGGGACATACCGTAATTAGAAGAACAGGCCAGGACGGAAGACATTATTACAGGAAGCTGCCTGGATAGGGACATTAACACATGGAGGGGGTCAATGTAGAATCTAGAATTCTACAAGGGCCCATACATCTGACCAATATGGAAGTGGAGGCTCCGGTCCATAGCTATCAATTGTTCTACTGGTCAATTCCCTTCATACACTGGAAGTATTAAGTTTGTGTCAATTAGAGGGATCATATCCATTAAACTCTGTGCCCATAGAAAGGAAATTATTTTTCCTGTTTGCCAAATGGGTGTTGTGACAATTAAAAAAAGAGCATCCCGACCCATTAACACATGTCAAGAACTTTGGCTTGAACCCTTAGACTTCTTTGTGAAGGGTATTTTGGCAAACACCATATTAATTTATTATTCAATCCAATAACTTCAATGTTTCAAGATAGAGCACAGATAAAACATTAGACTATGCTGCCTAATGTAGGTCAAAGGACACAAAAATACTGCTGCCCATGTATAAAAAAATATAGCAATGCTCATATTGGTTCAGGCAACAAAGGAGGATTACGTCAGCTCACCGACAAGACGATCCGACGCACGGAAGCCTGGAGTGCAGGAAGGGAACAGCAAAGGGAGAAGGAATACCCAGCGTCAGATTCTTCCAGCAAAAAAGCCTAGGAGTATTTATGAAAACAATCTAATATATAAAGCTGAATGTATGTATGTGTGTGTGTATGTCTGGGATTGGCATCTGCACCGTCGTAGCTACAGCCACAACATTTTGCACAGTCAGGCTATGTGCACACGTCAGGATTTTTTGCGCGTTTTTTCCGCTATAAAACCGCGATAAAAACGCGAAAAAAACACTAACATATGCCTCCTATTATTTACAGTGTATTCCGCATTTTTTGTGCAAATGTTGCGATTTTTTCCGCAAAAAAATCGCATCGCGGAAAAAAAAGCAACATGTTCATTAAAAATGCGGAATTGCGGGGATTCCACACACATAGGAGTCCATTGATCTGCTTACTTCCCGCACGGGGCTGTGCACACCATGCGGGAAGTAAGCAGATTATGTGCGGTTGGTACCCAGGGTGGAGGAGAGGAGACTCTCCTCCACGGACTGGGCACCATATAATTGGTAAAAAATAAAAGAATTAAAATAAAAAATAGTCCTATACTCACCTTTGATGTCCCCCGCAGTGTTCCCGCCTCTCTGCTGCACGCTGCCGCTTCGGTTCCTATGGCTGGTGTGCGGTGAAGGACCTGCGATGACGTCACTGTCTTGTGATTGGTCGTGAGCGGTCATGTGACCGCTCACGTGACCGCTCACATGACCGCGACGTCATGGTAGGTCCTGCGCGCACACACCAGCTATAGGAAGAGGAACGGACGCCGCTGAGGAGATCGTCTGGGTGAGTATAAGCATTTTTTTATTTTTTTATTATTTTTAAACATTCTATCTTTTACTATTGATGCTGCATAGGCTGCATCTATAGTAAAAAGTTGGTCACACTTGTCAAACACTATGTTTGACAAGTGTGACCAACCTGTCAGTCAGTTTTCCAAGCGATGCTACAGATCGCTTGGAAAACTTTAGCATTCTGCAAGCTAATTACGCTTGCAGAATGCTAAAAAAAACGTGAAAAAAACGGAAAAAAAATGCAAAAAAAAAATGCGGATTTCTTGCAGAAAATTTCCGGTTTTCTTCAGGAAATTTCTGCAAGAAATCCGGACGTGTGCACATACCCTTACACGTCTGGACCCTGAGAGCGTCATAGGCTATGTTGTGAGGTGAAATTTTAACCCCGCACGTTCCAATTCACCAAACAATTTTGCCCCTATCTACATAATGGGAAAAAAGTGAAAGGAAAAGTGTTGGAGGCAAATTGACAGCTGCCAGATGTGAACAAGGGGGACTTAGAGTGAGAGCGATGGCGCCAAAGAGTATATACCGTACAGTTGCTAAGGTGGGGCCCCGACATGGGATAATCACCACACCACCACGGGGATATGAACACACACACAAAATGCGCCACACACTACAACGTGCTTGAACACATATACCACCCTCAGCGCACATTTCACCACACATGGATCGCCCCCATAGGGCAGTGGGGTAGATGGTGGATGGTGTGAGGCGCAGTGAAGAACGAGGACACAGGATTGCAGTCTCTTTACCTTTTTACTGAAGGCTTCAGCATCCACAGTCCAGAGCACCAGATCACAGGGCAGGCAGAGTCCGGCCGGTTTGGAGGCAAGTCCAGAGTTCCCTTGTCCAGGTGGAAATCAGTAGCCTTCCTCTAGCGCCTGGGTGTTGTAGTACCTTACTGCTGAGCCTCTCATAAGGTCCTCACAACTGTTGTAGATGTTTTGTTTCGCTCTGTCCCCCAGATGGATAGGAACAAACCCGTATGACTGATGGCCTGAGGCTTTTGACAGGGACTCTAGCATGCCCCGGCCCCCACAAGTTGCCACCATGCCTCCTGGGTATGGGGCGGATCAATAACTTAGAATTAGCTGTCCTGCTGGTCTCTGGAGCAAGGCATAGAGACTGTTGCTCCCTCGGTGTTCCGGCTACCAGATCCTGCACCTCAGAAGGAGAAACAGAGAACACAAACAGCCATATGGTCCCATAAAAGATAAACATTTATTAAATAACATTAAAACACCAAACAAGATACAGAGATGCAGTACAGGGGATGAATATACGTTTCCTAGTGGCCATAAATAACGGGCCAGAAAAGACAACCCATAGTCCATGCAAACATAATTATAGGAAATTTTAGGGACAGTACCCATACCTAATGCCAAATGTGCACATATTCACAGAGCAAGTGCCTATACATGGGGGCCTGACTGCCTGCCTATTTTGTCCGTGGTGCCTTTGCTGGGTATGTTAATTTATGTAATATGACATGTAATGTTTCCCATGTATAGGCACTTGCTCTGCGAATATGTGCACATTTGGCATTAGGTATGGGTACTGTCCCTAAAATTTCCTATAATTATGTTTGCATGGACTATGGGTTGTCTTTTCTGGCCCGTTATTTATGGCCACTAGGAAACGTATATTCATCCCCTGTACTGCATCTCTGTATCTTGTTTGGTGTTTTAATGTTTATTAATAAATATTTATCTTTTATGGGACCATATGGCTGTTTGTGTTCTCTGTTTCTCCTTTGCATGTATTTTGGCAGCTGGCCCCTATTTGTCCGTTTAGCATATTGAATTTTTTGTGGTTTTTCCACAATACATTGTTATTATACTTGTAATATGCTGGCTTCAATATTGTTTTGTTACCTCAGAAGGAGGCAGCCTGTGCAGGGCAGATCTCCTTCTGGTTTCCTCTCCTTTTGCTATGACTTCGTTTCTCACCCTCTACAGTACAATTTGCTGTTTGTGTCTCTTTCTTAGGATGCTGCTGCACGTCGGGCAGGCGCAGCTCCGTGGCCTTCTGTCTAGACCTCTGACAGGATCCCACCCCTGTCAGCGACCCTGTTATGACCCCAATGGCAGAGGGTCTCAGAAGTTATTACCAAGTCTGCAAACACAAAAACCAGCTCATAGGGCAGTGGTAACTAGGCTGACCGTATACCTGATCCTAGCACCACAAATAGCAGCAGCCGGGGAACATACCTACGTTGGTTCTAGACGTCTCGCGCCAGCCGGAGAACTAACTAACCCTAGAAGGGAAAAGATAGACCTTTCTTGCCTCCAGAGAAAAGACCCCAAAAGTTGGATACAAGCCCCCAACAAATAGTAACGGTGAGGTAAGAAGAAAAGACAAACGTAAGAATGAACTAGGTTTTTAGCAAAGAGAGGCCCACTGACTAATAGCAGAATATAGGAAGATGACTTATACGGTCAGCAAAAACCATCAAATCAAAATTTCCACGCTGAATATTCAAGAACCCCCGAACCGTCTAACGGCCCGGGGGGAGAATATCAGCCCCCTAGAGCTTCCAGCAAAATCAGGAATCACATTTAGTACAAGCTGGACAAAAATAAGAGCAATGCAAAAAACCAAAAAATAAGGAAGCAGGACTTAGCTTATTTTGCAAGAACCAGGACCAGCAGACAGGAGCAAACAGAAAGGAACTGATTACAACGATGCCAGGCACCAGACTGAAAATCCAGGAAGCTTAAATAGCAACACCCCTGGACTAACGAGCCAGGTGGGTACCAAGCTGAGGAAAGAAACTCAAAGTGTCATGTCGCTAGTGACCACAAGAGGGAGCCAAAAAATCCAATCCACAACAGTACCCCCCCCTCAAGGAGGGGTCACCGAACCCTCACCAAGACCACCAGGACGATCAGGATGAGCAGCGTGAAAGGCACGAACCAAATCGGCCGCATGAACATCAGAGGCGACCACCCAGGAATTATCCTCCTGACCATAGCCCTTCCACTTGACCAGATACTGAAGCCTCCGTCTGGAGAGACGAGAATCCAAGATCTTCTCCACCACGTACTCCAACTCGCCCTCAACCAACACCGGAGCAGGAGGCTCAACAGAAGGAACCACAGGCACAACGTAGCGCCGCAACAAAGACCTATGGAACACGTTGTGAAGGGCAAACGACACCGGAAGTTAGAAGCAAAAGGACACTGGATTAAGGATTTCCAAAATCTTATAAGGACCGATGAAGCGAGGCTTAAATTTAGGAGAGGATACCTTCATAGGAACAAACCGAGAAGACATCCACACCAAATCCCCAACACGAAGTCGGGGACCCACACCGCGGCGGCGGTTGGCAAAACGCTGAGCCTTCTCCTGTGACAACTTTAAGTTGTCCACCACATGATTCCAGATCCACTGCAACCTATCCACCACAGAATCTACCCCAGGACAGTCAGAGGGCTCAACATGTCCCGAGGAAAAACGAGGATGAAAACCAGAGTTGCAGAAAAATGGCGAAACCAAAGTAGCGGAACTAGCCCGATTATTAAGGGCAAACTCAGCCAATGGCAAGAAGGTCACCCAATCATCCTGATCTGCAGAAACAAAACACCTCAAATAAGCCTCCAGTGTCTGATTTGTTCGCTCCGTTTGGCCATTAGTCTGAGGATGAAAGGCAGACGAAAACGACAAATCAATGCCCATCTTAGCACAAAAGGATTGCCAGAACCTGGAAACAAACTGGGATCCTCTGTCAGACACGATATTCTCAGGAATGCCATGCAAACGAACCACATTCTGAAAGAATAAAGGAACCAGATCGGAAGAGGAAGGCAGCTTAGGCAAAGACACCAAATGGACCATCTTGGAAAAGCGATCACATACCACCCAGATGACAGACATGCCCTGAGACACCGGAAGATCCGAAATGAAATCCATGGAAATGTGTGTCCAAGGCCTCTTCGGGACAGGCAAGGGCAAGAGCAACCCGCTGGCACGAGAACAGCAAGGCTTAGCTCGAGTACAAGTCCCACAGGACTGCACAAATGACCGCACATCCCGTGACAAGGAAGGCCACCAAAAGGACCTAGCCACCAAATCTCTGGTGCCAAAAATCCCCGGATGCCCTGCCAACACCGAGGAATGAACCTCGGAAATGACTCTGCTGGTCCATTTATCAGGAACAAACAGTCTGTCAGGTGGACAAGAGTCAGGTCTACCAGCCTGAAATCTCTGCAACACACGTCGCAAATCCGGAGAAATGGCTGACAAGATTACTCCCTCTTTAAGAATACCAGCTGGCTCTGAGACTCCAGGAGAGTCAGGCACAAAGCTCCTTGAAAGAGCATCAGCCTTCACATTCTTTGAACCTGGTAAATACGAGACCACAAAGTCAAAACGGGAGAAAAACAATGACCAACGGGCCTGTCTAGGATTCAGGCGTTTAGCAGACTCGAGATACATCAGATTTTTGTGATCAGTCAAGACCACCACACGATGCTTAGCACCCTCGAGCCAATGACGCCACTCCTCAAATGCCCACTTCATGGCCAACAACTCCCGATTGCCAACATCATAATTCCGCTCAGCAGGCGAAAACTTCCTAGAAAAAAAAGCACATGGTCTCATTACAGAGCAACCAGGGCCTCTCTGCGACAAAACGGCCCCTGCCCCGATCTCAGAAGCATCCACTTCAACCTGAAAGGGGAGTGAGACATCAGGCTGGCACAAAACAGGCGCCGAAGTAAACCGGCGCTTCAGCTCTTGGAAAGCTTCCACGGCTGCAGGAGCCCAGTTAGCTACATCAGAACCTTTCTTGGTCATATCCGTCAAAGGTTTAACAACGCTAGAAAAGTTAGCGATAAAACGACGGTAGAAGTTAGCAAAACCCAAGAACTTCTGAAGACTCTTAACTGACGTGGGTTGAGTCCAATCATGAATAGCTCGGACCTTGACTGGGTCCATCTCCACCGCAGAAGGGGAAAAAATAAAACCCAAAAAGGGAACCTTCTGTACTCCAAAGAGACACTTTGAGCCCTTAACAAACAAAGCATTCTCACGCAAAACCTGAAACACCATCCTGACCTGCTTTACATGGGAGTCCCAATCATCAGAAAAAACCAGAATATCATCCAGATAAACAATCATAAATTTATCCAGATACTTCCGGAACACATCATGCATTAAGGACTGAAACACTGAAGGAGCATTAGAGAGCCCAAAAGGCATCACCAAGTACTCAAAATGACCTTCGGGCGTATTAAATGCAGTTTTCCATTCATCTCCTTGCTTAATGCGCACAAGGTTGTACGCACCACGAAGATCTATCTTGGTGAACCACTTGGCACCCTTAATCCGGGCAAACAAGTCCGACAACAGAGGCAAAGGATACTGAAATTTAACAGTGATTTTATTCAGAAGCCGATAGTCTATACAAGGTCTCAAAGATCCGTCCTTCTTGGCCACAAAAAAGAATCCCGCACCAAGAGGGGAAGAGGATGGACGGATATGCCCCTTCTCCAGAGACTCCTTGATATACGAACGCATTGCGGTATGCTCAGGTACAGACAGATTAAATAATCTTCCCTTAGGAAATTTACTACCTGGAATCAAATCTATAGCGCAGTCACAGTCCCTATGAGGAGGAAGAGCACTGGACCTGGACTCGCTGAATACATCCTGATAATCAGACAAATACTCATGAACTTCAGAAGGAGTAGAGGAAGCAATAGACACCGGCGGGGAATCACCATGAATTCCCTGACAGCCCCAACTTGACACAGACATTGCCTTCCAATCCAAGACTGGATTATGGGTCTGTAACCATGGCAGACCCAAAACGACCAAATCATGCATTTTATGCAGAACAAGAAAACGAATCACCTCCCGATGTTCAGGAGTCATGCACATGGTTACCTGTGTCCAAAACTGCGGCTTATTTTCCGCCAATGGCGTAGCATCAATACCTCTAAGAGGGATAGGATTTACCAACGGCTCAAGATCAAAACCACAGCGCTTGGCAAATGACAGATCCATAAGACTCAGGGCAGCACCTGAATCCACAAACGCCATAACAGGGTAGGAAGACAATGAGCAAATTAAAGTCACAGACAAAATAAATTTACGTTGCAAATTACCAATGGCGACAGGACTAACAACCCTTGTTAGGCGTTTAGAGCATGCTGATATAACATGTGTAGAATCACCACAGTAAAAACACAACCCATTCTGACGTCTATGATTTTTCCGTTCATTTCTAGTCTGAATTCTACCACATTGCATTAAATCAGGTGTTTGTTCAGACAACACCACCAGAGGATTAGCGGCTTTGCGCTCCCGCAAACGCCGGTCAATTTGAATAGCCAGCGCCATGGAATCATTCAGACTTGTAGGAATGGAGAAACCCACCATCACATTCTTAATGGCTTCAGAAAGGCCATTTCTGAAATTTGCGGCCAGAGCACACTCATTCCACTGAGTAAGCACGGACCATTTCCGAAATTTTTGGCAATACACTTCAGCTTCATCCTGGCCCTGAGAGATAGCCAGCAAGGCTTTTTCTGCCTGAATTTCAAGATTGGGTTCCTCGTAAAGCAACCCGAGCGCCAGAAAAAACGCATCAATATTTGCCAATGCCGGATCTCCTGGCGCTAACGAGAAGGCCCAATCCTGAGGGTCGCCCCGCAAGAAAGAGATAACAATTTTAACTTGCTGAGCTGAGTCTCCAGACGAACGGGGTCTCAGAGATAGAAACAATTTACAATTATTCCTGAAATTCCTAAACTTAAATCGGTCTCCAGAGAACAGTTCAGGAATAGGTATTTTAGGTTCAGACATAGGACTACTGGTAACAAAATCTTGAATGCCCTGCACACGAGCAGCAAGCTGATCCACACTAGTAATCAAAGTCTGGACATTCATGTCTGCAGCAAGCTCAAGCCACTCAGAGGTAAAGGGGAGGAAGAAAGAGAGAAAAAAAAAAAAAACTCAGAATTTCCTTTCTTATTATCCCACTTCTGCAATGCATTAAACATTCACCTACGGCCTGGCATACTGTTATGACCCCAATGGCAGAGGGTCTCAGAAGTTATTACCAAGTCTGCAAACACAAAAACCAGCTCATAGGGCAGTGGTAACTAGGCTGACCGTATACCTGATCCTAGCACCACAAATAGCAGCAGCCGGGGAACGTACCTACGTTGGTTCTAGACGTCTCGCGCCAGCCGGAGAACTAACTAACCCTAGAAGGGAAAAGATAGACCTTTCTTGCCTCCAGAGAAAAGACCCCAAAAGTTGGATACAAGCCCCCAACAAATAATAACGGTGAGGTAAGAAGAAAAGACAAACGTAAGAATGAACTAGGTTTTTAGCAAAGAGAGGCCCACTGACTAATAGCAGAATATAGGAAGATGACATACGGTCAGCAAAAACCCTATCAAAATTTCCACGCTGAATATTCAAGAACCCCCGAACCGTCTAACGGCCCGGGGGGAGAATATCAGCCCCCTAGAGCTTCCAGCAAAATCAGGAATCACATTTAGTACAAGCTGGACAAAAATAAGAGCAATGCAAAAAACCAAAAAATAAGGAAGCAGTACTTAGCTTATTTTGCAAGAACCAGGACCAGCAGACAGGAGCAAACAGAAAGGAACTGATTACAACGATGCCAGGCACCAGACTGAAAATCCAGGAAGCTTAAATAGCAACACCCCTGGACTAACGAGCCAGGTGGGTACCAAGCTGAGGAAAGAAACTCAAAGTGTCATGTCGCTAGTGACCACAAGAGGGAGCCAAAAAATCCAATCCACAACACGACCCACTCTGTCAGCAGCTATTAGATGTTCATCCTTTCCCTCTGTCTGCCTGACAGCTACTGACTGAGTGAAGCCCAGCCAGCTTCTGACTAACTTCCTATCCAGGCCACCAGTTTTACCTAATTGTGAAGAGTGCCCTAATAAATAGGAGCATAGCTCCCCCTGGTGGACTGGAGTGTGAAGTGTGTTGCATGGTTTGTGATTCCTGGTAAAGAGATCTCCTTTATTGCATTCAAACATAACATCACTCCCCCTGGTGGAAGAATTACTGCAACGACCAGGACCCTGGGGCGCTGCACATACACCAACCTCGCCACATAAAAGTCGAAACACAAAAGTCACCACTCAAAACTCACCACGCACAAATTCGCCACATGCAAAACTAGGCTCACGCAAAACTCGCCACACGTGCAAAACTCACCTCATGGAAAACTCGCCACACGCAAAACTTGCACACGTGGAAAAATTGCCACATGCACAAAAGTTGCCTCACACAAAACTTGCACATACTCAAAACCCACCACACATAAAACTCGCCACGCGCAAATACTCGCCATGCGCAAAACTCGCCATGCGCAAAACTTGCTGCACACAACTTGCTACACTAACCTGTCACATGCAACTCGACACACAAAAAGTTGCCACACGCATGTTGCCACACAAAACTCATCTCACAAAAGTCGCTACATGCATGTCGCCACACGCAACTCAACACACACAATTTGACACATGAAACTTGCCCTAAAACACACACAAGTCTGGTATTATCCTTCAAAAATAAAAATCTGATTAATAAGCAGACAAACTACAAGAGCAACAAATGTACCATATAAGAATCCGGCAGCTGTCAGTCACATGACCAGTCTATTATGTGTATGTGTGAGCTAATATATACACCCAGGGGGAGGGCTTCCTGTAGGCTGGGGATTTATCAGGCTGCCAATTTAGCTTACAAATACTGAGGTAAAAATACTGACCAAATAACATGTGAACTAGGTCTAATACAGGAGGAGATGACATACAGGTACATACTATATACAGGAGGAGATGACACACAGATATATACTATATACAGGAGCAGATGACACACAGGTATATACTATATACAGGAGGAGATGACTTACAGGTATATACTATATACCGGAGGAGATGACATACAGGTATATACTATATATAGGAGATGACCTACAGGTATATACTATATACAGGAGGAGATGACACACAGGTATATACTATATACAGGGGAGATGACACACAGGTATATACTATATACAGGAGGAGATGACACACAGGTATATACTATATACAGGAGGAGATGACATACAGGTATATACTATATACAGGAGATGACATACAGGTATATACTATATACAGGAGGAGATGACACATAGGTATATACTATATAAAAGAGGAGATGACACATAGGTATATACAGGAGGAGATGACATACAGCAGGTATATACTATATACAGGGGAGATGACATACAGGTATATACTATATACAGGAGGAGATGACACACAGGTATATACTATATACAGAAGGATATGACATACAGGTATATACTATATACAGGAGATGACTTACAGGTATATACTATATACAGGAGGAGATGACATACAGGTATATACTATATAAAAGAGGAGATGACACATAGGTATATACAGGAGGAGATGACATACAGCAGGTATATACTATATACAGGGGAGATGACATACAGGTATATACTACATACAGGAGATGACATACAGGTATATACTATATATATAGGAGGAGATGACATACAGGTAAATACTATATATATAGGAGGAGATGACATACAGGTATATACTATATATAGGAGGAGATGACACACAGATATATACTATATACAGGAGGAGATGACAACCAGGTATATGCTATATATAGGAGGAGATGACTTACAGGTATATACTATACACAGGAGGAGAATTATTATTATTATGATTATGACACTCAGATGTACTTCTCTGGCCCAGATTTCACCTCTCTGCTGTCCAGAATCCCGCAGTGTCTATCAGACATATCCTCCTTCTTCTCCTCTCGCTTCCTCAAACTCAGTGTGGACAAATCTGAGCTCATCATCTTTCCTCCATTTCATAGATCTTCCTTACCTGACCTATCGCAATTAACGATATCACGCTTCCCCCATACCAGAAGTCCGCTGCCTCAGAGTAACCCTTGACTCTGCCCTGTCCTTCAAACCGCACATCCAAGCTCTTTCCACCTTCTCTCGTCTCCAGCTCAAAAATATCTCCAGAATCCGCCCTTTCCTCAACCCTCAATCTACTAAAATTCTTGTGCATGCCCTCATCATCTCCAACCTCGACTACTGCAACATCCTTTTTTGTGGCCTACCTGCTAACACCCTTGCACCTCTCCAGGCCATCCTTAACTCTGCTGCCCGACTAACTCATCTCTTCTCGCTACTCCTCCGCTTCCCCCCTCTACAAATCTTTCACTGGCTCCCAGTCCCTCAGCGTATCCAGTTCAAATTACTAATACTGACCTTCAAAGCCATCCATAACCTGTCTCCTCCCTATATCTCTGACCTAATCTCTCGATATCTTCCCCCACGTAATCTCCGGTCCACCTAAGACCTCCTTCTCTCCTCCACACTTACAGTATTCGCTCCTCACCCAACCAACTCCAAGACTTCTCCCGAATATCCCTCATCATCTGGAATTCTTTGCCCCAACACATCCGACTATCAACCACATTCGGATCCTTCAGACGGAACCTGAAAACCCACCTCTTCAGGAAAGCCTACAGCCTGCACTGACCCCACTGCCTCCTCACCACTACCGGAACTACCGCCTCACCAACACCGGAGCTCCTGCAACCCTCAACCTATTGTCTCCTCCCCTATAGAATGTAAGCCCGCAAGGGCAGGGTCCTCGCCCCTCTGTATCAGTCTGTCATTGTTAGTTTGCTTTATGTAAGTGTTATCTGTAATTTGGATGTAATCCCTTCTCATGTTTAGCACCATGGAATCAATGGTGCTATATAAGTAAATAATAATAATAATTTTAATTATGGACATCTATTGTTTGATTTATTTGCCTGTGTCGACTGGATGGGTTGATATCGATGCGATCAATACTTATTTCACCCACTGTACCTACTATAATACTGCCCCCATATACAAGAATATAACTACTATAATACTGCCCCTATACAAGAATATAACTACTATAATACTGCTCACTATGTACAAGAATATAACTACTATAATACTGCTCCTATGTACAAGAATATAACTACTATAATACTGCCCCTATGTACAAGAATATAACTACTATAATACTGCTCCTATGTACAAGAATATACCTACTATAATACTGCTCACTATGTACAAGAATATAACTACTATAACACTGCTCCAATGTACAAGAATATAACTACTATAATACTGCCCCCTATGTACAAGAATATAACTACTATAATACTGCCCCTATGTACAAGAATATAACTACTATAATACTGCTCCTATGTACAAGAATATAACTACTATAATACTGCTCCTATGTACAAGAATATAACTACTATAATACTGCTCCTATGTACAAGAATATAACTACTATAATACTGCTACTATGTACAGGAATATAACTACTATAATACTGCTCCTGCTCCTATGTACAAGAATATAACTACTATAATACTGCCCCTATGTACAAGACTATAACCACTATAATACTGTCTCCTATGTACAAGAATATAACTACTATAATACTGCTCACTATGTACAAGAATATAACTATTATAACACTGCTCCAATGAACAAGAATATAACTACTATAATACTGCTCCTATGTACAAGAATATAACTACTATAATACTGCTCCTATATACAAGAGTATAACTATTATAATATTGGTCCTATGTACAAGAATATAACTACTATAATACTGCTCCTATGTACAATAATATTAGTATGAGAACCAGATTCGATACTCAGAGATATGCCTAAGAGTTGGGAACACAAGTCATAATAAAAGCCGACCCTTGAACTGAAGAATAAAATCAGCAATAGGACTGGGACCAAGTGATCAGGATTTCACAGTCAGGCTAAAGCCAATTCCCAAGCACCACTTACGGTATAATACATATAGTATGCCTTGTACTAAATAGCCTTTTTAAGCTTCATGTAAGTTATAGAGTCAGGTGGATGCCGAATGCTTGATTTCAAGGGTTAATTACATGAATTCTGCAATGTGTCATTGTCTGCAGATGGGTCAGACATCAGAACATGCAGTTCCACTCTTCGTAGAGAGACAGCTTGTCTTGATGACATTCTCTGGCATTGAGGTATTATACATCTGAGGCTTCGAGATCCCTCTCAGCAGATTAATATCCCAACTTTATCAATCCCACATCATAACTTATCGTGTTTGTGACATAAATCTCCAGCTTCATAGTGTCGGTTGACCATGGAAACACCTTAATGTATAGTCTTCAGGGAATCCGTTACCTCCTTGTGCACTGAGACCACATTCCTAATTTGGTGGAAATCACAGTCGAAGCATTTGAGTCAGGATCTGATGAGCTTTAGATGATCTGTCTTACCAAACAAGTGCTGATAGTAACGTGTCTTCTGGAGTGCTGAAAACATGAAGAGTATGTAGGGTTCAACTGCTACTCTTCAAAGTTTCCCTTACTTCTCCCTACGGAGAAATACAATCAAATACGAGGTGACTTCCAGCCTATTAATTACAATGTCTTGCCGTGACCCTTGGAGGAACATAGATAAAAATATCTCACTTCTTCAAGAATAACAAACTGATAATATAATTCCAAGGGGATGAGTGAACTAGAGAGATCAAGGGGCCCATAACATGTTAAATCCCTCTTCTGTACCAACGTCTTCATATTATGACTGTTGAATTCAGTATTGACCCCCTTTTATCTTCTCATCCTTGGTAGTAGAGAAGACATCCATGGCCTCCACGCTGGGTCCTCTCCATTGCTTGATTACATTGTTATTAAATGTGGAGCCACGTGGAGGTTCATAGAAATCGTAATTTAATGGGATGGTGCCAACTTTTGCTAACCTTCCCACCATACCATTTCATGGACCGTCACCATGAAATGTAGGCCCATTCCACCTGCTACCTATCATGTATCTATAACTGAGCTCATAATCCAAAGACTTTGGAGGGATTGTCTACTGATAACAAAATCGGTCCTCTGTCCTTGTGTCCAATCAGGGAGCCACTCCTATTGAGGTTTACATTTTTCATGGGGTAAAGGCTTCATAACAGATGCATGGACATACCACTAATGGTCATGCAACCTACCTCTGGGACCAACAGAAAAGTAATCCTGTTTTATATAAATATATATATAGTTAAAAGGTTTTTCCAAAATGACAAGTTGTGCCCTATTACTTCACACAGGGGAAAATTTACTGATCAATGGGTGTCAGACCTCTGGGATCCTTAGCAAAAGAGCCCTGGTCTTAAATCGAGTAGAGGTGCACATGCTCAACTGCCACTCCGTGTACATAGAAAACATGAGGCCCCCAAAGAAGAAGTCCTAATTTGGCCTCCTGTCCCCCCCCCCCCCCAAATCAATGGGGTCACATAATAGCATCTCACAACTTTGCATCTTTTACAAAGTAATTTTACTCATTGTCATAGTGAAGCCCCTTAATGTTTCCACACACTGAGATACCCCTTTTATAGCCCCCATAAAAAATGATGCCAACAAATGCGCCCCCCAAACACAGTAAGATACCCCCTCAGTGAATTCCTCTACAGTACCCTCCACACGCACAGTGACCCCAACACAGTATGATGTTGCCCATAGTCCACGCACACAGTATGATGGCCCTACAAAGCCTTATATACAGTATGATGGCTCCCACAATACCCCACACAGTATAATAGCCTTCACACAATATAATGACCACCACTAGCCATCCAAACAGTATAATGGCCCCACACATATCCCTGCAAACAGCATAATGGCTCTCACACAACCCTCCACGCTGTGCAATAGCCTTCACATAATCCTCCACATAATCCTTCACATTGTGCAATGGCCCTCACAGAACTTTCCACACTGTGCAAAAGCCCTGAGACAAGCCTCCACACTGTACAATGTCCCTCACACTACAATCCACACTGCACAGTAGCCCTCACACAAACCTCCACATTGTACAATGGCCCACAATCAACACTCCACACTGCACAGTAAACCTTACCTCACTCAACCCTCCTTACTGTATAATGGCCTTCACACAGCACTCCACACTGTACAATGGCCCTCAGACAATAATAATAATAATATAATAATAATTTTTCTTTATATAGCGCCAACATATTCCGCAGCACTTTACAATTTAAGCGGGGACATGTACAGACAATAAATTCAATACAAGTTAAGACAATTTAAACAGTGACATTAGGAGTGAGGTCCCTGCTCGCGAGCTTACAATCTACAAGGAAATGGGGGGACACAATAGGTGAAAAGTGCTTGTTATTTCAGGTCTGGCAATTATAATAAATAGGGATTTTCATGCAAAGCTGCATGATCTGGTCATCAGCCCGTGTGTTTAAGTGCAATAGTCAAGTATCAAGTGCAGTTATCGTGTGCATGGAGGGTGTGGAGACAGATGAATAGTAGGGTGCAGATTTAGAATAATATTTGGAAGGAGGGAACAGGGCACAGTTAGTTTACTGAGTAGTTGATGTGGTAGGCTTGTTTGAAGAGATGGGTTTTTAGAGTGCGCTTGAATAGTTCGGGGCTAGGTATCAGTCTGATCGTCTGGGGAAGTGCATTCCAGAGAGCTGGTGCAGCATGAGAGAAGTCTTGTAGACGGAGGTGCGAGGTTCGGATTACGGGGGATGTTAGCCTTAGGTCGTTTGTAGAACGGAGGGCACATGTAGGGCGATAGACAGAGATAAGAGAGGAGATATAAGGCAGTGCAGAACTGTGGAGAGCTTTGTGGGTGAGAGAGATGAGTTTATACTAGACCCCGTAGCGAATGGGTAGCCAGTGTAATGACTGGCACAAGATGGAGGCATCGGTGAAGCGGCTGGACAGAAATATGACCCTGGCTGCCGCATTCAAGATGGATTGGAGAGGAGAAAGTTTGGTAAGAGGGAGACCGATCAGAAGAGAGTTGCAGTAGTCCAGACGAGAATGAATAAGAGCGACAGTAAGAGTCTTCGCGGTTTCAAAGGTGAGAAAAGGTCGGATTCTGGAGATGTTTTTAAGATGCAGGTGAGAAGAGCGAGTGAGTGATCGGATATAGGGAGTAAAGGAAAGTTCAGTGTAAAATATGACCCCAAGACAGCGGGCATGCTGCTTGGGAGTTATGGTTGAACCCTCCAGGGTAATTTCGATGTTGGGTAGAGTGAGGTTAGTAGAAGGGAGTAACACAAGAAGTTCCGTTTTGGAGAGATTTAGTTTCAGATAGAGGGAGGACATGATGTTAGAGACAGCAGACAGACAATCCTTGGTATTTTTAATTAGGGTAGGGGTGATGACAGGGGAAGAAGTGTATAATTGGGTGTCATCAGCATAGAGATGATACTGGAACCCAAATCTGCTGATTGTTTGTCCAATAGGGTCAGTGTTTAGAGAGAAGAGGAGGGGGCCTAGGACTGAGCCCTGCGGAACCCCGATAGTAAGGGGATGAGGAGAGGAAGAGGAGTCGGCAAAAGATACAGTGAAGGAGCGGTCAGAGAGGTAGGAGGAGAACCAGGAGAGGGCTGTGTCCTTGAGGCCTATGGAGCGGAGCATAGTGAGAAGGAGCTGGTGATCCACAGTGTCAAATGCGGCAGAGAGATTCAGGAGAATCAGCAGAGAGCAATGACCTTTGGCTTTAGCTGTTAGTAGGTCATTAGAGACTTTAGTGAGGGCAGTTTAAGTGGAGTGTAAAGAGCGGAAACCAGATTGTAAGGGGTCGAGAAGAGAGTTATCCAAGAGATAACGGATTAGACGGGAGTGGACCAAGCGTTCCAGGAGTTTAGAGATGAAGGAAAGATTAGAGACAGGTCTGTAGTTAGCCGTGCAGTTCTGGTCCAGGGATGGCTTTTTAAGTAAAGGGGTTATGATGGCATGTTTAAATGAGGAGGGAAAGATACCTTAAGAAAGAGAGAGGTTAAATATTTTAGTCAGGTGAGTGGTGACCACTGGTGAGAGAGACTGCAGGAGAGGTGAAGGAATGGTGTCACTGTTGCAGGTTGTAGGCCGAGCAGAAGCAAGGAGCTTGGAAACTTCTTCTTCTGAGACAGGCTCAAAGATGTCTAGTCAGCTTGAGGTGCAGCAGGGAAGGGGATCCAGGCACTGAGGAGATTGGGCTGAAATATCCTGATGGATATGGTTGATTTTTTCTAGGAAGTAAGTGGCCAGATCCTCACCACTGAGATTGGTGATAGGGGCCTGTACTTTAGGTTTCAGGAGGGAGTTTAAGGTTTCAAAAAGTCGTTTTGGGTTGTTGGATAGTGAGGTGATGCGGGTGGTGAAGTAGGATTGTTTGGCCACATAAAGGGCAGAGTTATAGGTTTTGAGCATGAACTTATAGTGGATGAAGTCTTCTGCTAAGAGAGAGATAAGCCTCCACACTGTACAATGGCCCTCAGACAAGCCTCCACATTGCACAATGGCCCTCACACAACCCTCCACACTGTACAATGGCCCTCACGTAACCCTCCATACAGTATAAAGGCTCTCACCCAACTCTCACATACTGTACAATAACCTTCACACAACCCTCCATGCAATTTAATGGCCCTCACACAACCCTCCATACTGCACAATGGACCTCACACAACCCTCCACACTGTACAATGGCCCTCACGTAACCCTCTATACAGTATAAAGGCTCTCACACAACCCTCACACACTGTACAATAACCTTCACACAACCCTCCATACAATTTAATGGCCCTCACACAACCCTCCATACTGTACAATGGACCTCACACAACCCTAATACTGTACAATGGCCCTCACACAACCCTCCACACTGCACAATGGCCCTCACTCAACCCTCCATACAGTTCAATGGCACTCACACAACCCTCCATACTGTACAATGACCCTCAGAAAACCATTCACACTGTACAATAGCCCTCACACAACCCTCCACATTATTTAATTACCCTCACACAACCCTCCATACTGTATAATGGCCCTCCATACTGTATAATGGCCCTCCATACTGTATAATGGCCCTCTCAGAAGCCTCCACGTTGTTGAATGCCCTGATTACCATCCAAATAGTATAATGCCCCCCACATAGCCCTGCAAACAGTATAATGTCCATATCCAGCAGATTAGGAGGAAAAACCTGATGTTTGGACTCCAGGTTTGTACAATGTATCTGTGCAGGTAAAATGTTACCTACTGCATTTATATTCCAGAGATTTGTCTAAACTAGAAACAATTTTACTAAAGTAGTAGCTTAGAATCTTGATGTCAAGAAAAATACTCCCTTTCACTGACAGCAAGGAAAGATTTAAAAAGGTAGTACATTAGAAACACAAGGAAATAAGAATTAACTCTCACAAGCTTAGGAAAAAAAACAAATCTGCATATAGGTTCCTGCAACTAAATGAATTACCTACAAGGATTAATTGCATACTCAGCGGGGAGGGGGGTGTTAGGTTCACCCAACTGACAAGACCCACCAATTATTCCAGCATCAGGTATAGGGTCATGGATGACTGAGAGTGAGATAAGGCCTGTATTAATCCTGATGGTTCTGTAACCAGAAATACCCCCATCCTAAGAATTGACTTGGAGGAAGGAGACATGTCTGCTCTGTAATGAGGAAAGTTAATATTTACTTTCAGGAACAGTGACAAGAGGTAATTTCTATGAGAGGCGTAATGACATGGTTGATAATAAGGTATGCAATGACATTAGATGCCTCATCTGTACATTAGTCTTACATGCCCTAAGAATGCCAGTCACAGATTTTCCCTAGTGACAGTCACCCACCAGTGTCCCCGCAAGTTAGTCCAGGCAATCCCTGCATATGTTGAGGCTGTCAAACAGCCGCGAGATATGCAGCCATGGGGACTAAAACATGATTTTTGAGCACACCAAAGTCACTCGTTTTCACACATAGTGTAGGAAAGACTAAGTTCAACATGGATGGAGGGATGAGGAGAAGGGAGAGCAACACTAGTGAAGGGGGAGTGGAGACCCCTAGGCAGATCTAAAGTCACCCTGTCTGCCCTAAATAGGTTCTGCCTCTATCGCCGAGCAGGAACCTAATCCATGCCTGACCCTGGCAATAAGCCCTGCTTAGGGAATGACAGGGTGTCACTAGTCACTACCCCCACTACCACTAAAGACAGCTGGGATAGATGAACAAGGGGAACACTTATCTTGAGTAGACTCAGATATGGAACACAGATGTCCTCCAACAACACCAAAGAGGAAGATAGCCGACTGCTATAGCTCCAAGCCTCATCAGGGGCATATGGATGGCAGCAGGCTGGGAGTCTATAAACACCCAGGTCCAGGTGTATCAGTTTGAGCCGGAGAAAGGTTGCCACTGGTTAAAAAAGTCATAAGGGTTAAGAAGGCGTCTGTAAGGCCAAGCGCAGAGACCTGCAGCTAGATGCTGTGCGACTGTCTTCAGCCTCTGACACACCCATGACACTCGGTTAGCACCCAAGCACGCAGGGATAACACCTTATCCAAGCACATTCGCTCATCACTAGTAATAATGTCTCCCATACACAGCACACACAGACATGAGAAGTTCCTGCTCCATTGTCTCTATTTTGCACCTGTTCCCAAAGTAGCAGTAGCACGTGGAGGACATAATAGAACAATACTGAGCAGTGTAACTGTGAATCCAGCACAGAAAAGTGATGAAACATTTACTAGAAAGTAGCAGCACCGTCTCTGTTTTCCTCCTGCAACTGTAATCTGATCCCTCAGTGACCAAATTAGCCCAAGATGGATTTTAGGTGTTGATCAGAGTGAATGATGAGCTCAGGGAGGAGGAGAAGAGATACCTCATCAGTGAAGAAGCATGTTTATCTGAATATGGTTGTATTGATTTATGCAACGTCTGTTAATATGACAGTGAGCATTTATATATGCGCAGAGAGGGAGCCCTCTAGTGGTGGTTTTTGGAGGACAGAATTTTAGCATTGAATTCTATAACACTATTCCAGTAGTATTAGAGCGAGGGCTGATGACAATATTTTTATTATGGGGAACTCTGGTACTCTTAAGACATTTTTACCCTTTTAAGGTATGGTGGCTCATTTTGTGTAGGGTGCAGACTGGCAAACCACCACAGAGCTCTCATCGCCCATAATGAAGGCATCAGTGGTTTATAAAGGGTTAACGCTAATGTTTATTACAGATGGAGGGTGCTATGGGTTTTGACCAAAGTTTATTCCAGTTCCCTGCTATTCACATGCAGGGAGAAGGCCGCTAATGGCGATGGCACATGTCTGTGAATTGGACCGGAGTGGAACAAGCTTTTCCCAGACACCGGACCAACAAGCAGAACAGGCGGATAATCTCCGGACTGGAACGGCGGAGATGCTACATGGAACGCTGCCACTCAGTAGATTATTACCAAAAAAATATGTCTTGTTTCATTCCAGCTGCTAAAAATGGATCCTAGAGAAAGTCGAGTCCGGATCCAACATCTTCAATCTCCGCATGTAACGTCACCACATCGGCTGGTGATAAATATCCACTGGAACGGAGAAATAAATTCAGTGTTTTAACTTGGTCCAAGATGAGAATTCATGATTAGAGACATGAGGAAAACTGTCTGCAGATTATGGAGGAATCTGGTGCAGTAATTATCACTAATACACATGCCGTGCTTAATAATCCCCCAAAAAACAATGCCCAGGCTATGTAATTACGTTATATCTGTTTTGGGGAAAACCGGTGAGCAGCAATATGGCCGCCTCCGGGGTCCTGGAATTGCTTAAGTTCAGTCCTACTTAGCGTTCGTGGTGTAAAAAGTCACAAAGGCTTTCAAGGAATTATTAAAAATGAAACTGAAACTGATTGTTCATTGTTAAAGGGGTTGTCCGGGACTCTAACATTGATGGCCTACCTTTTGGATCAATGTCTGATCGTGAGGGTTCGACACCCGGAACTCTCGCCAATCAGCGGATCCCGATGGTGGCGGCGGCCAGAACTGGTCAGCACAGCACAGCTGTATAGTGGCCACAGCTGGGTACTGCACATCTATTCAAAACAATGGGGGGGGGATGTGCAGTACCTGGGCGCGACCACTATTCTGTCGATAGAGCTGCGCAGCTCTGTAACTAAGCAGTTCTGGCTGTTTCTGACAACGGGAACAGCTGATCTAGGGAGTGCTCCCACGATCAGACCTATCCTAAGTACAGAAAAGCCAGAATTGCTGTTTTTCTGTCACCTCAACTCTCCCAAAAATGCAATAAAAAGCAAGCAAAGCACTGTACGTACCTCAGAATAGTATCAATGCAAAATATCAGCTCCTCCTACAAAAATAAACCCTCGTACACCTACACTGACAGAAAAATAAAAATTCTCAAAAAAAATCACGACACAAACAAAATTTTATTTTTACAACCATCACAATTGTTCTTTTACGTTTCCAATATAGTAATAAAAAATATTAAAAAAATTTATCCTGGTGCTGACTTGAAAAATTATGTTGCCAATGCCAAGTAATTTCGACCATGAATCCCCCCCCCCCCCACAAAAGAAGGCCCCCCCTCGCCCAAAAAATAATGTCAGAAATACATGTTTTGCTTAATTTTTTTTCATCGTTTCACCTCACTTGGAATTTTAAACATTAGGATGGGTTCACACTGCGTCTGTGGCATCCATTAGATGAGCTACATTACACCGCGGCATAATGCGGTGTAACGCAGTCCGTTAACGCCGCCGTTATGCCCTATGTCGGACGCATCGCTAGCGCACGCCCATAATGGTCGTGCGCTAGCGATGTGCTGTCATTGAGTGACGGACCCTGGGACGCGGGCTGCAGCATTTCCGGGTCCGTCACTGCTAGCACAGATAGAACATCTGCTACCTCTATCTGCGCTAGCGTGCTGACATACCGGCACTTGCGTTAACGCATGTGTTGAACGGGCTGCTGTTAACGCAATGTGAACCTAGCCTTACACATGTGGTATCCATTTTCTATGAATTTCCATTATAATCTTTGGTGCTATGTACATGTCCATGTTTTTCATGGATCATGGGTCCAAGCAAACACAATGGAGGCATGTCCATTTTTTTCCAGCAGCACGGTTGACAAGGGGCAATACAAGATCGCTGAAAAAGAGGAATTGAGATTTGATCAATAATTGATAAAATAAATATGACTGAAGATAAAAATACCTTTATTAGAGTATAGCTGGGGCATGTGATGGAACAGAAGGTGCTCAAACAAAATATACAGTATAACAATAAGATGATTATATACAGAGTACATAATAAAAAGCAGAATTAAGTTTTAGACGTTGCGGTATGAACTGTATATGTAACTCAGTGCTCTGGACTGTGGGTGCTTACCAGGTCCCTAGAACTAGGAGCACCCTAGTCCATCCCTGTCCACCAGATTACTCCTGATTACATTGTAATGCCTTGCTATTCTATATCAACCCCAATCTGCAATCCCCCAGCCCACGGAGGTGGGAAGCCGAAGTGTATAGGATAACACTAACTAGACAAACAAGGGATGACAAACAGGGATAAATGAAAATACCAACCATACAAAATACTCACACCAAACAACAGAGTGGAACACAGGTGAGTTAAGGGAAGGAGAAACCAAATAGGAGAGAATAAGAATGTGCACACAAACAAAGCTCCAAGCAATAATCTCCTGAACAATCTCCAACCACGAACTACACCTCCAACTCCAAGCCAGACAGTAAGAACTAACACTGGCAATTCCTAAGTGCCAGAGGCGGGTATATATAGCATAGGGGAGTGGCCAACACTGAACGCTGAGACAATCCAGGTAAGAAAGCTCCAGGGGCTTCAACTGAACAGATTAACCCTTGATTTCGCCAGGATATGTGGATGATGCAGAAGGCATCATCTTCGTTAATTGCAGAAGGAGGACGGTGATCAGCACCTGGGAGGAGGGATGGAGACTGCAGAAATTACGCCCATCAGATCAGAAAGAAAGTATTAACATACAACCCAGGAGAACTTCAAAAAGTTTTTTAGGGGATGTACAGGGGGAGTCATCGGGGTTACATGACCATTCATGGACTGCAGCACAGGTGCTGATTAAAGTCATAGTTTTAGTTGACACAGGACAAAACTAGTGACAGGTTCCCTTTAATAAAATGGTGAAGTGCTTCTAACCAGTGCAGGAATTAGTGATACTGAACGCTGCGATCTTCTGGCCCCTCAATGTCGCGATATCCCCATGACAGTATAGTTTAATTGCACAGACCCTAATGAAAGCGCGACAGTGCTGAAAAGCAACTGAATACTCAATCAATTGTATCCATCTACAGTATACAATGGTAACACCATATAGTGCTTGATACAAATTGCTAAAGTGTGAATCTTAGAGGATATATACAATGTTTACTGTTACTATAAGGGATGTACCGCTCAATACACCCTAGACATATCTGCAGTATACAGCTATAAGACATATAATTATGTAGAGTATAACATCAAATTTGCAAAAGGGGTCTGCAAATCAATCAATCAATCATAGACTGCAGAGTATACGGGGTAAACAGATCAAACAAATGACCACCGATCCAAAACACTACGTACCATTTTTTTCACCTACGTATTGAAACACTGACGTGTGAATGAAGACCTTATATTGTAAAATAAATAGTGTCATTTAAAGCTACAGTTCCTCCCATTTAAAAAAAACCCTTCATACGTCTTTTTCTGAAAAAAAAAAAAAAGGAAAATGACGCTTGGATGAAGGGGGGAAGTGAAAGAAGTGAATAAATGAATAAAATATAAATATAATAATAGAACTCATTAAATATATAAAATAATAAATATGTTTGACCTCTGGAATGCTCGCCTTGTGTTGCTGGTAACAATGTATCCGATTAGTCTGTGACTATCTGTTCTAGCAGTAACATTGTTGCAATGTGCGACATTTACAGATACTTTGTGGAATACTAATTATAGACACTGATTAGTTTGTTAGCATCCAGATGCAGGAGTCCTACACCCCCTGTGAGGAGGTTAGTAGATGACATACCAAGCTCATTCCCCTCCCTCTCTGATCACTCAACCTCTGTGCACAAAAAAAAAAGGGGGAAAGGAAAACATCCCACAAGGTTTACAATCCAAACCTGTCACATGAAAGCATGAAATCAATCCCACCTTGAGGAGCAGCACAGAGGCAAGGAGAAGCAGGGGCCAGGATGACAAGGAGGCACATATAACTAGAAGGTGTCACCTCAAATACAAATCCATGGTCAGACATCTCTGCCTTATGGGGGAGAGGGGTCTACAGAGGATCCATAAGATCTGGGAGATCAGAGCAGAGAGAAAGAAGAGGCTTGGAAAACAAAAAGCTGATCAAGAGATAGCAGAGAAGATCCTCACAACTCACACTACTAGAAAAGTCCAGAGATGATTCCAGTAGACTCAAGAAGATCCCCTGGAGATCAGCTACAAGAAGCGATTAAACTCCAAAGATAAAATCTGCAAGACACAAAAAAGTGAGATCAAGTTCCAAGTGGAGGTCAAGAAGACCTTCAGAGATTCTGCAAACACTTCCAGGAAGAATCAAGCTCCAAAGACAGATCTCCAACCAGAATTAAAAAAAAAGGAGTCTCGAGCTCCAAAAGAAGATCTGCCGCAAGAAGAGAGCGGACCAGAAAGGGAACTGCTCTCCTGGAGGCGCAGCCAGGAGCAGCTCTGGGACCGTGTGTGAGACTTCCAGTGTCCTTCACTTGTCTTCCAGAGGTCTGAGATCTGCATTTAGAGCTCCACCTCCAATATTATACACCAGGCAGGCAGAGCAGCTCCAGCTAGAGTCTGACTTGTGCTTCCTTCTCTCTGAACCTCACCACTTCTTCTACACGTTCCATTCTTACAGTCTCCTGAGCGCCCCCTGTAGCTCATCTCTGGTGGTGTGCTGCTTGCCCAGCGCATGTTTGAAGACCGACAAGGCTGAAGATCAACTGAAGTGGTTGGGTGTGAGAGCAGAAGACTTCACACAGCTGGGCAAGGAGGGGGCAATGTGTGAGAGAGGTGCCCAGAGGATCTGCCTGTGCCTGGGCTACCTACTGCTGCTTGTATCCCTAGGACTGGCTTGGACATACAGGGAGGAGGTGGAAACAGACAGGTGGGTACCTTCAGGTTACTTATATATTAATAAGTTGTCTCTAGTGGAACTTTGATGGATTGTCACCTTCAGGTGAGAGGCCACCTGCCAAGACCTTCCCTGCTGGTACCACAAGTCTTGGGTCCTGCATAGGGCATCTCAGGTGATTGCATCTGTTTCACTGATCTCTCTATGGGCCGATTTTCTCGGATGAGTGTTACCCATGGTTTTTGTGGACAGCACTCGTACCTATGATATTCCATGGGGCCATTCACATGTCCCATTTTTTTCTCGGATCAAGAGGTCTGAGGAAAAAATCAGACAAATCCAATTTTGACCTGAGAGTTGGGTTAAGATCGGCAATGCAGGTCAATGAGTTCGTGAAAAAAATGGGACCGGTCTCGGATGACATCCGATTGTTTTCTATTGTTTTTTTTTTCACTCCACATCCGAGAAAAACTGATCAAACTCTGATCAGGATAATCGGACCGTTTTTCTCGGATGTGGAGACATCGGTCGCGTGATGGGACGTTCACAGTGGGCTCAGATGCTCCAAAATGAAATTTGCAAGAGTTCAAGGGGGCAAATACAAATAATAATCACTTTAACACCAATTGTCATAATTTAAGGCCACGTTCACACCGTCAGTATTTGGTCAGTATTTTACATCAGTATTTGTAAGCCAAACCCAGGTGTGGAACAATTAGAGGAAAAGTATAATAGAAACACATCACCACTTCTGTATTATCACCCACTCCTGGTTTTGGCTTACAAATCACTGATGTAAAATACTGACCAAATACTGAACGTATGAACATGGCTTCAGGGTTTTTTTTCCTACTAAAAATAAAAAAAAAAATTAGAATTAATTCACAAATTCAAACATTATGCAAACAAGGTGGCACAACTTTTTTTTTCGTGGTGGAGCCGCATACGATGCACAGGTGCAGGAAAACATTACAGGAAAGTCACTCTGTATATACTGTATATATCGAAAAATAAATTGTTATTCCATATTTCGTATTCGGCTCCGCTCGAACAAGAATTTCATCACTGTCAGACTTTATGCACTTTTTGCAAGCAACCCGCAAATTACACAACTTACGTAGTCTGAACTTTCCGGCAATGGTGGTGAGTGCCGGTCTCCTTTAACAGCTTTATAACCTGGTAATTACTGTCTCACGGTCACATTTTGTAATTACTCCCATCATCCCAGCTTACAATCCTATTCTGTGCCATAGGAAGCCAGTAGTAAACCGACCAACAGGTACAATAAAATCTATATTTTTCCCGTGACTACCTTGTAACTTCACATAACTATACTCTTAAATTTCCGGATTGGAGACGTCTGTCTAAGATTAGAACAACATGTTTTTTTTCATTCCAAAGCCATCGCCGCTTTTGTCCATGGGCTGTGTCTGGTATTAGCCCCATTTCCTGTACATGAGCTGCAGTACCAGACCCTGCCTATGGATAGATGTGGCGCTGTTTCCGCAATATAGCAGTTGTGTTTTTGTAATCTTATTGTTTTAAAAAAACAGTTTCTGACAATTCAAGATATTTTTTGACGACATAAGATATTTCAAAATGTAAACTCGGCTCCGGTCCCACCATTTATGCCATCATCACGTCGTAAAATAGGGTCAGAAAGACATATTGGGTCGTGAGCAAATGTGCAGGTTTGGCAGTGACTGGTCGGAATTTTAGAAGGTAAGTGTAAAACAAAGTTTATTACTAAGCGTGCTGGGATAAGGTGTTATCTGAGCATGCTCGGGTTCTAACCTAGTGACCTTGAGTCCCGGAAGCCAAAACTCTTGGGAAAAGCGCTCAGGAAATGACCTAAAAAAATTAGGCAAAAGACGGTTCAGATGCCAGAGTTTCCAGAAGCGTCTTCTGCTTGAAAAACTAGACAGGTTCACCTGAGCTTAAAAGAGATCATGTGCAAATAATCGATTCATCAAACTCTTTCTGGCAAAAAAAAAAGCTTTAATTTTTTTTGTGCAATGTCTTTTTCTTTTAAACTAGTATTTATAAACTAGTGAGCGTCTTCAAAGTGATAGCGACTAGTGATGAGCGAGTGTGCTGTATAAGGTGTTATCTGAGCATGCTCGGGTGTGTCTTAAAAAAATATGTTCGAGTCCCCGCAGTTGCATGATTCGTGGCTGTTTGACAGCTGCAGTTAGTGCCCGATGCTAAACGCAGAACACGGACTTCTTCCGGAACGCCGTTGCAATGTTCAGAGTTCTGGGGGAAGTCCGGGAGGGGAGAGAGAGAGAAGGAGAGGAGAGAAAGAAAGAGAGAGAATAAGAGAGTAATAGAGAGAGAGAGAAAGATAGTGAGGGAGAGAAAGAGGAAGAGAGTAATATATAGAGAGAGAGAGGGTGAGAGAGAAAGAGGAAGAGCGTAATAGAGAGCGAGAGAAAGGGAGAGAGAGGAGAGAGAGTAAGAGAGTAATAGAGAGAAAGAAAGGGAGAGAGTAATAGAGAGAGAGAAAGAGAGAGAGGGAGAGAGAGAAAGAGAGAGATAATGAGGGAGAGAAAAAGAGAGACAGGAAGAGAGTAATGGAGAGAGAGGAAGAGAGTAATAGAGAGAAAGGGAGAGAGGAAGAGAGAGAGATAGTGAGGGAGAGAGAGAGGAAGAGAGTAATAGAGAGAGAGAAAGGGAGAGAGGGAGAGAGAGAGAAGGAAAGGTGAGAGAGAGAAAGAAAGAGAGAGTAAGAGTAAAGCTGGAGTCACACTAAACGACTTACCAACGATCAGGACCAGCGATACGACCTGGCCGTGATCGTTGGTAAGTCGCTGTGTGGTCGCTGGGGAGCTGTCACACAGACCGCTCTCTCCAGCGACCAACGATCAGGGGAACGACTTCGGCATCGTTGAAACTGTCTTCAACGATGCCGAAGTCCCCTTGCAGCACCCGGGTAACCAGGGTAAACATCGGGTTACTAAGCGCAGGGCCGCGCTTAGTAACCCGATATTTACCCTGGTTACCATTGTAAAAGAGAGAGAGAAAGGGGGAGAGAGAGAGTAAGGCTACCCAGCGCTGCCGCCGGTACTCGAGACCGGAGCGTGCGGCTGAATGTATTTCTATGTATTTCTATGTATTTCTATGCAGCTGAGCGCTCCGGTTGCAGTGTCGGTATTGATGCGCGAGTTTCTCGCATCACACTTACAAGTGTGACCCCGGCCTAACAGAGAGAGAGAAGAGCGAGAGAGAATTTTCCAGATCCAAAGTTCGGATCTTCTTTGTTTTCAATGGAGTTTGGGTTCTGGTCCAAGTTCGTGTACGGTTCTGGTTCCCGAAATGAACTTTCCACTAAGGTTCGGGTCGGTACCAGAACCCAATCTTCGATCCGATCATCATGCACACAACCTAAATGTCCTTTTCGCAGGCAATGTAGCAAGATAAGGGGCCACTAACAAACTGTGCTGTAAATGGCGCCAGCGTGCTGCCGAAACGCAGTATTCGCCAGGATTGCCCCACTGCTACCAGCCTCGCTATACATCCCCATATAATCTTATATTAGGCAATCGCTTACAGTGCAATTCCCTAATAGAAAGCATGTTCCCCGCCGTCCTTATGTTGATTCCTGCTTGTTCTTTATGATCCGTAGGGAAGTCTGTTCAGAGAACAAAGTCACCACCACCAAGTACCCCTGTCTGAAGTCTACGGGAGAGCTGACCACCTGCTTCCGGTGAGTTCTGCGGTCCTTTGCAGTGATTGGCTGCGGGTTGATGCCGCGATGTGGGCGATAAGCAGCGTGTCCGGCATCGGGGCGTGCAGGGTTTTCCATCTGGGTGATTAACCCCTTTGTTGCAGTGGATCTTTGCAGTCGTTACATGGATTATGATCTCCTTACGGTGCAGACAGAAGAATTATCCGCACATGTGTTTTAAGTGAAGTCAGGATTCACATTCGTTCCTCGCCGGGAGGTTTCACCTGAATTTAGCATTTATGAAGCGAGGATGAGGGGTTTGAGTTTTTTAATATGTGGATGCATGAAAATGGGGGTCCAAAAAAATCTGAAAAGAGAGGTAGTAAATGCTGCAGTTGCGCAATTTTATCATTTTTTTTGGTATTTTTTTAGTTTGCGCCATCTTTAAAGTGTATTTTACTGTATATGCGCTCACCTGTTTTTTTTATGTTGGTCATTGTAGACGCGGTTTGGAGATTTCGGCTGATTGTGACTTCTTTTAATTTTTAAATCATAACATTTTTGCACAAATGTACTCCGCTCCCCTGTTGCTACATTTCAATGGAAAATGCGACTTTTTGAGCTAAAGAGTGACTAAGCAGATTAAAGACAAATATAAAGAGGATTTTTTTATTTTGCATAAAATTCATGATCCACGTGCAGCAATATTTAAGAATCTGGCAGAATAACATCAATGCATATTACAAGACAGTAAAAGATAATGGTGAATCAGGTCCACAGGATTTACACCAGCAATCTACCGCCAATCCGTGCAGATCTCCGCCAGACTTTATTTATAAGATGTCAGTGATGATTCTCCGCACATCTACCACTGCAGAAATCAGTGGCCCCAGCTGTCAGGCACCGAACTCACTGATATTACTGAGACAACTCCGGATACATAGAAACATAGATAATAGATAGATCATAGATAGATAGATAATAGAAAGATTGATAGATAGATAGATAGATAATAGAAAGATTGATAGATAGATAATAGATAATAGATAGATAATAGATAGATAATGGATAGATGATAGATAGATAATAGATAGATAATAGATAGATGATAGATAGATAGATAGATAGATAGATAGATAGATAGATAGATAGATAATAGATAGATAGATGATAGATAGACAATAGAAAGATTGATAGATAGATAATAGATAGATAATAGATGGATGATAGATAGATAGATAGATAATAGATAGATAATAGATATATAATAGAAAGATTGATAGATAGATAATAGATAGATAATGGATAGATAATAGATAGATAATATATAGATAATAGATAGATAATAGATCGATAATAGATAATAGATAGATAATAGATAAATAGATAGATGATAGATAGATATTAGATAGATAGATGATAGATAATAGATAGATGATAGATAGATGATTGATAGATAGATAAGTTAGATAATAGATCGATAGATAATAGATAGTTAATTGATAGATAATAGATAGATGATACATAATAGATAGATAATAGATAGATAATAGATAGATAATAGATAGATTTATGTTTTTTCTTTTAGAAAAAGTACAGGAGCTTTTCCTATGCAGTGTTACATTTATTCCGCTGATTGCAGTCTCTCAGATTTTCCTTTGAAGATTTGGCCACTGTGCGGTTATTATTACCGTTGTTTGGACACGACACGAGCAGAATGATCAGTTCTCTCCGCAGATTGTGACTTCTGCTCATTACATCTGGGATTCTCTGTGCTTCGCCTCACATCCAGGATGGCTCTCACTCACTGCTCGCTTTTTATTAGGTAATACATAAGATCATGTGACATGTCTATGGAGATCGCTGCTCATTTCTGCTCATTTTTGAGTCTTTGCTTTAATATTAGGGAAAGGCACATTTAGCAATTGTCCTATATTTCCAGAATTGCCTTTGTTATTTGTGTGAGTGATTTAGGTAATTTTGGGCTGACCTGCATCTTCCGGGCCCTTCTGCATTACTTGTATCAGAATCACCCACCAGTGACGTAGCGTGGGAGGTCAGCGTCTGCAGCAAGCCGTGTATTTTGTGCCATCTGTGGATCATTGTCCTTCCGCAAGACCAGTATTGAACCCTTATTCTCCAAGCACATGAATTATATTTTAGCAAAATACTGTTCATTGTAGTTTGCACTTTGACTTTCTATTTTTTTAGATTTTTGCCTAAATCCAGTATAAAATGGTAACAATAAAAATGCCTACATTGTTATATTTTTTCACATTTTATTTTTCATTACTTTTTTGCAACTAGGCCTAGTTTTAATCTTAACCCTCACCCTAGTTTTAACTCTCACCCAAACCAAAAGAATAGACCTAGCCTAAATCTTAAAAATAGCCCTAGCTAAAACCCTAACCCTTAAACTAAACCTAGTCCTAATTCTAGCTTAAATCCTAGCACTAATCCAGGCTTGACCGCTCGGCCAAACCCTAAGATTAACCCTAGCCCTAACCCTACCTTAAACCTTAGCCCTAATCTAATATTAAATCTAGCCTTAACCCTAGCCTGCGCTCTAGCACTAATTCTAATTCAAGCCATTACCCTAGCCTAAACCATCTTCCTGTCCTAATCCTAGCCCTAACACTAACTGAAAACCTAGCACAAAATGTAGCACTGAATCTAACCCTAGCCCAAACTCTACCAGTAACTCGAATTATAGCCATGGAAGTAGCCCCAACCATTGTCCTGTCCTAACACTAGATCTAAGCCTAGCCTTAACCCTAGCCTCAACCTTTGTCTTGTGCTAACCCTAGCCCTAACTCTAGCTTTATCCCTAGCTTACGCTCTAGCACTAATTCTAATTCTAGCCATAACCCTAGCCTAAACCATCTTCCTGTCCTAACCCTGGCCCTAACTCTAACTTTATGCCTAGCTCAAACTGTAGCATTAAATCTAACCCTAGCTTTAACCGTAGCCCAAACTCTACCAGTAACTCAATTCTAGCCATGAACCTAGCCCCAACCATTGTCCTGTCCTAACTCCGGATCTAGCCCTAGTCATAACCCTAGCTCATCTATCATCCTTTCCCAACCCTAACCCTAATTTTAAGCTTAAACCAAACTCTAGAACTAAATCTAATCCTGGCTTTAACCATAGCCCCAACCATTGTCGCACCCTAACCCAAACTCTAGCACAAACTCTAGTTCCAGCCATAACCCTAGCTCCAACTATCATTCTGTCCTAACCCTAGCCCATCCCTATCTTTAACTCTAGCCCAAACTCTAGCACTAACTCTAATTCTAGCCATATCCATAGCCTCAACAATCAACCTGTCCTAACCCAAGCCATAACCCTAACTTTAAGCCTAAACCAACTCTAGCAATAAATCGAATCCTGGCTTTCACTCTAGCCCCAACCCTTGCCCATCCTAACCCCAGCCCTTTCCCTAGGGATGGTAAAAGTCTGCAAAAACTCACATTTATTATAATGATGGCGTTTGTTCATTTTTACAGTTTTTATATTTGGTGCAGCTCTCCCAGCCGGTTTCTGTCATTCCTCACCGAAAAATTGGTGCCACTCCCCCCCCCCCCCCCACCACCTACCCACCAACTATGTAACATTTTTAATACTGATGTCTAATGTGTCAGAGGGGTGCTGCTATTTCTGCTGCCCCTTTAGATACCCCCCTTCTTACTAACTTTTGCATCTCGTATCACATAACTTTCTTAAAGTGCCAAAAATGCAGCCAGGACACCCGTTTTGATGCAGCATTTCAATAAAACATGCCACGGGGAAATCAAAGTCGTAGAGTGAATACTTTCCTAATATCAGAGAATTTATCTTCATACAAATTCCCAAAATATTTACAGATATTCGTGAAGGTGCAGATGAACTATTGACTCGGAGCAATTCTGCTGTAATCACGCAGGGGATTTAGGGACCCCCATTCTCAGCAGACTGGACCCCCAGCAATCATAGATTTACAACTCATCCATTGGATTTTATGTTTAGACAACTCCTGTAAACGACAGTTTAACCTCTGCTACATCTGCACTGTAGTATACATGTGTTTTAAATACTGACCTGCTCTTCAATCTGTCTGCACGCTCCTTGTTCTTGGTAAGTGTCCTTCACGCGGCTCTTGAGATGCATTCCTTACATTGCGCAGGCAGACGATGCTTTGTGTGAGAAGCAGAAGTGGCGAAGATGTAAGAGAAACCGTGAGCTGCCTGTGGGACACCGAGGAGAGGCGAAACCATCTGTATAAAAACATACGTGTGCAGCCAAGATTACCTGAACACGGATAACGCAGCGCTGGGGTAACATGGTGCAAAAAAGCCTAAACTGACACCTAACCTGGTCAATGGCTTGTGCAATGTTAAGGTATCTTAATCCTCATTCTTGCAGATGTAGGGTTAATAGCATTCCAATGCTGCCCGGCTGTCGGCTACCTGGAGAAAATGAACTTATTTCTTCCCTGGAGCCACCAGCTTTTATTCATGGAGACATAGACAGGGCAATTACTGTCACCTCTCGCTATACTGTAAGCATGCCCCAGCACTTTGATTGACAATCGGCTTCGCAGAGCATCTGTGCAAATCGAGCTATCAATCAAAGTGTCGGGGTGAGCTTACAGTATAGTGAGAGGTGACGGCATCCGCTCTGTGCACGCTCACTTAAGTTAAAGCCGGCGGCTCCTGGGAAGAAAAAAAGCTAATTTTCTCCCAGTAGCTGCACTTCCAGTAAGATAGCATTGTAACCCTATTTACCTGCAGATTAATCCTATGTCTGCAGATAAATAGCATTTTCTGATCCTTTATATCGAGGCAAATGAAAAAAAAGTTTTGTCACATGAAGGGTTACAGATGAGCGCACAGATTAAGTATGTGATTTCTCAAACTCCTACATTTCGGGAGAAACTCTGAGTAACTAAATTCACTTTTGATTTCTCAGTTCTCAGGAAAGTCTTATTAGTGTAATCATGTCCCGTTCACCATGAGCAATCACTGCTACTCCAGTTTGGCAACAAGAAACGACAGAGGAAAACTCCACATTTATTGTTATGAGAAGTGGAAATTCCTATCAGCCGGAAGGTCGGATGTGGAGGGTTCGGGAGATGGATGTTACCCATGAGTGCAATGTGTCACTCATAATGGATACTGTAACACTAATGCCAGCGTCCCTGCATGGTTCTCCTTCCCTCTCTGTACAGGGACGCCAACATCCTCACTGGCCTGGCCACATGGTGACCTCCCAGTCTCCTGGTACATCTCCTGAACTCATGTGCATGCTGCCCAGCCTTCGTGACGGCACACCTAGTGCATGCACTTCTCTGTTCTTAAAGGGGAAGCTTGAATACTTTTAAAATGCCCCCAGCCAATTGCTGGAAGGCGTCTTGTATAAAAGGCACCCTCCCCAGTAGTGAGGTGCCTGAGCAACCTAGAACTCTTCTGCGTGCAACTGTATATGAACAGGTCCCCTGTCCTAATCCATTGAAGTTAGTTTGTTATCCTGATTCTGTTCCTATATTCCTATATAGCGTGTATATCACCCTGAAGCCGCTCCAGTGATACCTGAACCTTGAAGCCGCTCCAGCAATACCTGAACCATGAAGCCACTCCACTGATGCCTAAACCCTGAAGCCGCTCCAGTGATACCTGAACCCTTAAGCTGTTACAGCGATACCTGAACCCTGAAGCTGCTGTGGTGATACCTAAACCCTGAAGCTGCTCCGGTGATACCTGAATCCTGAAGCTGCTCCAGCGATACCTGAACTCTGAAGCTGCTACAGCGATACCTGAACCCTGAGGCTCCTCCAGTGATACCTGAACCCTGAGGCCGCTACAGTGATACCGGAACCCTGAAGCCGCTCCAGCGATACCTGAACCCAGAAGCTTCTCCAGTGATACCTGAACCCTGAAGCCACTACAGTGATACCTGAACCCTGAAGCTGCTCCAGCGATACCTGAACTCTGAAGCCGCTACAGCGATACCTGAACCCTGAAGCTCCTCCAGCGATACCTGAACCCTGAAGCCGCTACAGTGATACCTGAACACTGAAGCTGCTCCAACGATGCCTGAACCCTGAAGCCGCTCCAGCGATACCTGAACCCAGAAGCTTCTCCAGCGATACCTGAACCCTGAAGCCACTACAGTGATACCTGAACCCTGAGGCCGCTACAGTGATACCGGAACCCTTGTTATGAGAAGTGGAAATTCCTATCAGCCGGAAGGTCAGATGTGGAGGGTTCGGGAGATGGATGTTACCCATGAGTGCAATGTGTCACTCATAATGGATACTGTAACACTAATGCCGGCGTCCCTGCATGGTTCTCCTTCCCTCTCTGTACAGGGACGCCAAAATCCTCACTGGCCTGGCCACATGGTGACCTCCCAGTCTCCTGGTACATCTCCTGAACTCATGTGCATGCTGCCCAGCCTTCGTGACGGCACGCCTAGTGCATGCACTTCTCTGTTCTTAAAGGGGAAGCTTGAATACTTTTAAAATGCCCCCAGCCAATTGCTGGAAGGCGTCTTGTATAAAAGGCACCCTCCCCAGTAGTGAGGTGCCTGAGCAACCTAGAACTCTTCTGCGTGCAACTGTATATGAACAGATCCCCTGTCCTAATCCATTGAAGTTAGTTTGTTATCCTGATTCTGTTCCTATATTCCTATAATGCTTGTATATCACCCTGAAGCCGCTTCAGTGCTACCTGAACCTTGAAGCCGCTCCAGCAATACCTGAACCATGAAGCCACTCCACTGATGCCTAAACCCTGAAGCCGCTCCAGTGATACCTGAACCCTTAAGCTGTTACAGCGATACCTGAACCCTGAAGCTGCTGTGGTGATACCTGAACCCTGAAGTTGCTCTGGCGATACCTAAACCCTGAAGCTGCTCCGGTGATACCTGAATCCTGAAGCTGCTCCAGCGATACCTGAACTCTGAAGCCGCTACAGCGATACCTGAACCCTGAGGCCGCTACAGTGATACCGGAACCCTGAAGCCGCTCCAGCGATACCTGAACCCAGAAGCTTCTCCAGTGATACCTGAACCCTGAAGCCACTACAGTGATACCTGAACCCTGAAGCTGCTCCAGCGATACCTGAACTCTGAAGCCGCTACAGCGATACCTGAACCCTGAAGCTCCTCCAGTGATACCTGAACCCTGAGGCCGCTCCAGCGATACCTGAACCCAGAAGCTTCTCCAGTGATACCTGAACCCTGAAGCCACTACAGTGATACCTAAACCCTGAAGCCGCTCCAGTGCTACCTGAACCTTGAAGCCGCTCCAGCAATACCTGAACCATGAAGCCACTCCACTGATGCCTAAACCCTGAAGCCGCTCCAGTGATACCTGAACCCTTAAGCTGTTACAGCGATACCTGAACCCTGAAGCTGCTGTGGTGATACCTAAACCCTGAAGTTTCTCTGGCGATACCTAAACCCTGAAGCTGCTCCGGTGATACCTGAACCCTGAAGCAGCTCCAGCGATACCTGAACTCTGAAACCGCTACAGCGATACCTGAACCCTGAAGCTCCTCCAGTGGTACCTGAACCCTGAGGCCGCTACAGTGATACCGGAACCCTGAAGCCGCTCCAGCGATACCTGAACCCAGAAGCTTCTCCAGTGATACCTGAACCCTGAAGCCACTACAGTGATACCTGAACCCTGAAGCTGCTCCAGCGATACCTGAACTCTGAAGCCGCTACAGCGATACCTGAACCCTGAAGCTCCTCCAGCGATACCTGAACCCTGAAGCCGCTACAGTGATACCTGAACCCTGAAGCTGCTTCAGCGATACCTGAACCCTGAAGCCGCTCCAGCGATACCTGAACCCAGAAGCTTCTCCAGCGATACCTGAACCCTGAAGCCACTACAGCGATACCTGAACTCTGAAGCCGCTACAGCGATACCTGAACCCTGAAGCTCCTCCAGTGATACCTGAACTCTGAAGCCGCTACAGCGATACCTGAACCCTGAAGCTCCTCCAGTGATACCTGAACCCTGAGGCCGCTACAGTGATACCGGAACCCTGAAGCCGCTCCAGCGATACCTGAACCCAGAAGCTTCTCCAGTGATACCTGAACCCTGAAGCCACTACAGTGATACCTGAACCCTGAAGCTGCTCCAGCAATACCTGAACTCTGAAGCCGCTACAGCGATACCTGAACCCTGAAGCTCCTCCAGCGATACCTGAACCCTGAAGCCGCTACAGTGATACCTGAACACTGAAGCTGCTCCAGCGATACCTGAACCCTGAAGCCGCTCCAGCGATACCTGAACCCAGAAGCTTCTCCAGCGATACCTGAACCCTGAAGCCACTACAGTGATACCTGAACCCTGAAGCTGCTCCAGCGATACCTGAACTCTGAAGCCGCTCCAGCGATACCTGAACCCAGAAGCTTCTCCAGCGATACCTGAACCCTGAAGCCACTACAGTGATACCTGAACCCTGAAGCTGCTCCAGCGATACATGAACTCTGAAGCTGCTCCAGCAATACCTGAACCCTGGAGCTGCTAGAGTGATACCTGAACCCTGAAGCCACTACAGTGATGCCTGAACCCTGAAGCTGCTCCAGTGATACCTGAACCCTGAAGCCGCTCCAGCGATACCTGAACCCTGAAGCTGCTCTGGTGCTACCTGAACAAGTTTGGAATTCACCCATGTCTGTAACTCCAAGTGTTAGCTATTCCGACCCTTGGGGTTGGCAGCTCCAATTCCGTGGACTGCCTAAGAGTGGTACCTGGCCGCCACCTGCAGCTCAAGCCTGACTCCACCATCAAGCGCTCCAGTGAACACCAGGTGGCTGCTTAGCTACACCCTGTGGCACAGAGGGTCCACGATCCATGTGCGCCACCCACATCTTGACAGATATATTACGGGGTGGTTTTTGGGGGGCGGCTTGGGATAAAAATTAAAACGACAATCTGAAGATGCGACGGAGACTGGACGGGCAATGGTGAGGACTGGACGGGCCGCGGAGGTGCAAAAAACTGGTTATGAAATCGCTCCAGTGTGGAAGTGGTGTAAAAACAGGAGTAAAAGTTGCACCGAATTTAACAAATTGTGTAATATTTTGTGAATTTATCATAGAACCTAATCACTTTGTGCTTATTTCTTAAAAAAATTTTTTTTTTAAATGCCTGTGATAATAAGTCAGGATCCCCATTATTTTACGTTTTATATAGGGCTTTGTCACCACTGTACGACATTCCCACGTTTCATCCCACAACCTTCCTCCTCCATTTCTGGCAATCTTACACTCGGAGGGCCTATGTCTGATGTCTGGGGGGCAAACACAATTACTCACGTAAATCCTCACAAATGACATTGTACACGAAATAGGATCCGCATCTGACAAGGAACATCACCTTTTCTGGGGGTGTGCTTTCTTCTTTGAAAACCTGTAGAATTCTGTAATTCTGTAATTCTGCTATGGATTACACAGGAAAAAATTAACAAACAAATTGATAATTGGGAAAACATTTTTTTCATAAAATTACGATGTCTTACGATAACAATTAAAGATCTTTATCTCTTTTACCTATTTTTTTACCAACATTCTCAGATATTTGTGATATAACAAACTGAGCTTTTCATGCTTTGCTTATATAGTGCCATCATATTACACAGCGTTGTACAATACAGACATTATCATCGCTGTCCCCGATGAGGCTCACAATCTACATTCAATATCAGTATGGATGTGGAATGTGGGAGGAAACATGAGAAGTTCCCAGTGGAAACCCACGAAAACACTTGGAGAACATTCAAACTCCTTGCAGATGTTGTTCTTGGTGGGATTTGAACCCAGGATCCCAGCGCTGCAAAGCAACAGTGCTAACCACTGAGCCACTGTGCAAATCTACAGTGATAACCACTGAGCCAGTGAAGTGGACGGACGTGAGACCATTAGTCTGATCTTCTTTACTCCTGTAGGGCTCCGTGTTGATGGATTACCTTGGCCATCACTGCTCAGTAGTTCGGTCTCCACCAGTTATGTGCTGTCCATCCTGACAACGCGCACCCTCATAGTTCCTATTCTCCATCCTGGATTTCTGTTTACCGTCACAATAAAGTGCATGAGGTTGACATTGCCCAGATCGGTTTTGTGTCCGTCCAGCTCGCCAGCAACGTGTTTACAAGTCGAGGACTGAATTCTGGAAGCCGCTCACATAATCTGAGTGAAGTGTTTACAGTTTTGCTGGATTTTCTCGTTTTCTCCCTGTTGGACGCTTGTTCTACACTTCCATAAACATTTATCTCTTTGCCGTTGTCTATATTTGTACGATTTTCGCATAGTTCATCCCGTCCAGAGTTCCCAGCGCTGCTGCCAGCACAATAAATTACAATTTGAGGTTTCATACACAGAGGTCCAAAAGTTTGATGATGTTCTCCAAAGTCCTCCATGAAGAACTGGATTTCTACAAACATTAAGACCTTGTTCACAACTGGGACAGAGAGTTAAGTCATAAAAGTCCCTTATATGTATGATATACATCTGGTGCGGATTCTGTCAAAGTCGAAATGTGGTCATAAGTCCTTGGGTTGCAGCTGAAACTTAAGGTGGACACTATGGGTCCAAGTCATCATTTATTGAAGTCACGTTTCTTTTGTTTCTCTTGTATCCGCTGACATTTTTGGGGTCAAATTCTACAAAATGACACATGTGGTTCAGGAATTTGGTGCAAATTAAAAAAAGCTTTTCTTCCCCCTTTGAAAAGTTTTTGCAACTTTTTAGCACCAAAAGTCGCAAGTCATTTATAAAACACAAAAATTGAAAACTGGAGTGAGATGCACCAAAAAAAAGTGACATTTGGTAGAAGTTGAATTTCATGAAATCCGTGTTTAGGCTATGTTCACATGTTTCATTATTATTATTTTTTGCTGATTTTTTAATGTAAATTAAAAGCTGCTTTTTACAGTCCCAGCAAAAACTTTGAGATGCCAGAAATCTCATGCACACCATTGTTTTTTTTTTCATGATAGAATTAGAAAAATGCAGCATTTTTTAAAATCTGCAGGATGCTGATTCTTTCAGAGTTTTTGAAGCATATTTTTACCCATAGAAAGCAATGAGAAAGTGCAAAAATGTTTTCTCCATTTTTGGTGAATAAAACTATCTTTGCTAAACATTTATTGTAGACAATTGACGCATATAATCTGAACCAAAAAATCCAACTTCTACTGCCAGGAGAGCAAATTGTGCCTGCAGATAAAAACACTGCAAAAATACAACATGTGAACTTAACCAAAAATGGCTGGATTAGCAAACTGTTCGAGGAAAAATAGACTTAAAAAGTTGGTCAAAATTTCAAGAGAATAAGGTGCAAATATTAAAGTCACTAAAAAAGAAACAAATAACTCCCAAAAAACCTGGAGGAACAGCAATGATGAATCGGAGTCTTGACCCTGGAAGCAGACACTGAATTTTGACTTTTGTGTTGGCGGTAGAGCTGACTGCTTGACCAAGTCATGACTTGTGTTGAAGGATCTAATTAATTTAAGGGGGTATGTGCAGACAAGTCCGGGCACATCTAAGGATCCTGATGGCTAATAAGTTTAGAATTTTGTTCCTGACACTTAAATTGTTTTGTCTATTAGGGGCACTTGTTACTTGGATAATATGGAGATCAGATTGTCTCCTGAATTGGTCTAAAACCGAATCGTAAAGGCCACCATGTAGGACGTAAAAGCCAAACCTGTAGATCTGGTTGTCGTCGTATTGCATAGATGGGCAGAGAAGTCTCTACATGTTGATGGAACTGCAAAAAAAGATTTTGGAGACGTGTCCATGTCGTATTGTACGCTTACTATCATTATCAAGCCAAGGAAGTGTGTAATGGTCTTGGAGCTTCTCAATAAAGTGCAATCCACCACGTGTAGGATTTCTCCATGCTCCATTCAAGAGTTATGTGACTTCTGACTGGGGCAGACACCAATTTCTGGCGGAGACCTCCAAAACAGTCTGGGCAGTTGAGTGCGACTCTCTATATATTTTACTGGTGGACAACCCCTTTAAGGTGGTTTCACTATAAACACAAGACAACACTTTATTTGTGAAGTTGCTTCAATAACCAATTAAGACAACCCATTTTAATAATAATTATTGATGATCCAACCATAAACAGCAGTCATAAAGAATAATCTCTGTGGTTAAAGACATAGATTGAAGGGTAGTCTTGATATTCCTTGCCCCCTTAAAGAGAATTTCTTTATGTATATAAGTTTAGTTTAACCCCTTTAAATCTTGCAGCTATTGGTTTAATTGTTTTTTTGGAAGACTTATCTGTGGGCGGCCATTTTGGAGCCCCCTTTCCTTTACTGTCTGTATAGACGGCAATAGTAATTAATGGGAGTCCAATGTCATAGTCAAGGAAGTGATGTAGAAAACAGCATACAGTGATGGGGTAGCTGTATATTATCCCTATCTATGTGCATAATGTTACTACCCTGCCTAATCTAGGCCTGTACAATAGAGCTCTCTTCCATGCTAATTAACTTTTCCGGAGATGACTCTGTCAAATCTATCCCAAACTGTACAGTAAAGCTGATAAGTGAACAGCAGAAAACAGGAAGCGCCAGCCTATTTTGTTTAATTTAGTGGCCAATGTGAAAAGTCAAGATTGCTTTTATGTGGATAATAACAAAAACTAAGTAAAGAAAAAGTTTTTTTTTTTTTATAAAAAAAAAACTATAGCACTATTTGAATAATCCTGCTATCCTGCCTTATGTATGCCTGTATAATAGAGCTGTCATTATCTCTTCCCCTCTTATTAATTTCTCCAGATATGACTCTGTTACATCTGTCCAAAACTGTACAGTAAAGCTCATAAGTGAATTGGAGAAAATAGGAAGTGACAGACTATTTTGTCTGCTTTAGTGGCCATTGTGAAAACTGCAATGTTTCAAGATATCTTTTATTTGGATAATAACAAAAAAAAGTTTAAAAAAAGTTCTAATAAAAAACTATAGTACTATGTGTATAATGTTACTATTTATATATATATATAGTATATATTTATTGTATAAATATCTCTTTGTTTCTTATTAACTCTTCCTGAGATGACTCTGTTATATCTGTCCCAAACTGAACAATAAAGTCAATAAAACTGCAATATTTTAAAATTTATGTGGATAATAACAATAAAAAAATAAAATTGTTTTTTTTTTAATTCAAAACAAATTTAAATAATATATTTAATGCGTTAAATTGTATATGTATAACGCAGAATTATGACTTACTGTGGAGCCCTTGGCTCGTCTGCTTCTGCGTATCTGGGTTTTGTGTTGTGTCTGTCTATGAAACGTCAGATGATGAGAATATCATGTATGGATTTCATAATCACCATTTTTGACTGATGATAATGATGGCCACGGTGATGAAGATGAAGCTCTGTAGATTGACAGGAGGAGTGATGAGGCCGGGTAATTGTATTTTGTGGTTTTTGTGAATCAGTGTCAGGATTTTGCTCTGATTTTAGTCTCATATTATCTCAATCAGCCTGAGCTGTCTGGATGAAATAACATTGTTTTAGCCTTTAACAACTTGTGTCATTATTACTTTTCCATATGAAGTTTAGTCCCTCTCCCATATTTATGAGTTAGAAGTCGAAATCGTATTAAGGGACCTTCTTCAGGGTACAATTTTAGACTTTAACTGTCCAAGGTTGTAGGACCACCCAGTTTTGGCCATAGTCTTGACTTGTCGTGAGCCGATTTAGTCATCATCCCTAATCGTCCAACTAACAAAGTACATGTCATCTTCCCCAAAGTATGAGATCCCCTATCAGTTCACGTGGTGTTCCGAACTGGTAGACTTATGATTTATGGCTTGTGTTGGCCCATGAAACCTTAACATCTGGAGCCTTGAAGGCCAGATTGAGGTTGATGGAGGCCCTTATACAAAAAATGTTGTGAGGGCCTCCATCCCACCTTTGGAACCTGGAACCCCTCAGACCTTCTTCAGAAGCTTTGTATAGAATAGTTGCCATTTTTTGCGCTCTCATGTCTATGGGAGTTATGGAAATAGCTGAGCCAGCGTTGCATGCTTCTTCATCATTTTTGGGTGGTTAGAAGAGCCTTCAGATGTCCTTTCTTTTTAAAGAGGCAGGGGTTGTTCAGGGTTTCTTTCCTCATTTTTGCCTGCACATTGCCAAGAGCCAGACCACAAAAAGTTTTGGAGCTTTGAAGAACGTTGTGCAAAGTGGCCCTTTTTGGAAGTATGAATACATGTTCTGAGACATTTCTGGGTGGTACTGGGTTGGGGCTTAAATTTCCCAATTTTTTAAAGTATATGTGACATTATTATTGGTTGCAGATGAGAAAATCTGGTGAAATTTGAATTTTTCATATTTACCTGAATTTGGCTGAAAATTTTAATACAGTCGGTGTGAATAGAGTCAACCAAAAAGGGGTTGAAATAAAATCATTTACTGATTTCTAATCGGCCCTTACTATATCGCTCCCACCACCGCTTGTCATCTGATTACCGGTAGCTCCTCTGTCTTCTTTCCCCGGTGTTCCATCTTCTACCACCTGTCTTCTTCATTTTCTGGGCAAGCAATGTCTCTGTTCTTCACTAGCCGTCATGCCGTTATTGATATCAGTGATGTGTGTAAGTCCCCAAGTGGTTGAGGGATGTACATCATTGTGTGATAGCATGTGGCTGGTGAAGAAAGGAGGCCTCGAAAGAGGCAAGGACAACAGAGAGAAGACAGAGAAGCTGATCAGAGGACCATTGGTGATGATGAGAGAGGCACGAAGAGGGCCAAAAGAGAGGTGAATATAAGATTTTTTTAACCTATTATCTGATAGAAAAATGATGATCATAAGGCTTATCTATAGGTGGTGCAGTGGTAGAAGTCCATGTTGAGCCGTCTTTACATAAGAAGACATCTGTAACATCTGGACAGGATACTACTTCTCCTGCCTCTGTGACGAGGTAGCTAATACTGCCAACACCGCTGGGCGAAGGTAGAATGTCTCAGGTTAGCTTTTGGATAGCTGGGAATTATTATCCTTCCCTACTATTAATCTGTGTAGTGCAGCAGTTGGCTGGTTATTAATGTAAACAGTTCCTTTCTGAACTCTGCCCTCTAACCCCCCAGCTGTCAGTCTCTGGCTGACAGTTACACTCTGCTTCTCCCACTCTTACTAGCTCTGACTCCATTTATTCCTCTGAAGTCTATTTATTGTCATTCTTGACCCCAGCTTGTGTTTTAACCATTCAGTTGCCTCTTGATTTTGTTCTTTAATTTGACCTCCTGGTTCTGATCTGGCTTTCTGAATATTCTCTGCCAGCCTGCTCCACCAGTCCGCTGCCAATCCATGGACTCAACTCAGGAGGCCTTACGTTAGTCCAGATCCCTGTAAAGGAGTTAAAGGATAAAGGCCAAGATTCCTCTGGGACCGGCTAGACAGATTGACTTGCACAAAGCCTGTGAGTGGAAGTCATATTAGGAGATGCCAACCTGCCACTGACATTGCTTTGTTACCACACCGTTATTACTAATGAGTCATGACACATGGTGGTCACAGACTTGGTATTGGAGCCCAGGAGTTTCTAATTATTCTTCTGTGCCAGATCACATGTGTAATATGATTTACAGACATAAAAATGTTTCATTGTACTTGTTCCATGATATAAGGGAATTGGGCAATGCCAGCAACGTTTCGTTATCAGTTTAAGGCCAAATTCAGATGGCAAAAACCTGACAAACAAATCAGTGACCAGTATAGTAATGTAGCCATATTTGTTCTCAATTAAGGCCATAAGCTCCATCCACGGAATCTGTCCATTCCTTAGTCTGTTGACAATCAGCTTTTTGGGCAGCACCAACCACAGCCCCAGACACTGATCAGAGAGGGAACTTTTCTCCTTCACCATAATCTGCCATTTAAGAAGGGCCCAAAAGTTCTCAGTAGGGTTTAGGTTGGTTTAGGCCTTCTTTATGGCCTTTATTGGCACCACGTGGTGGAGGCTTCAATGCTGTGATGAACCTAAGAGTGACGGCTGATGATGGGAGCACGGAGTGAGCTCATCCCTGGATTTCCGTAGCTCAACGTGTCGCTCATTTCTCTTTGGGGAGGATGAGACATCTAGATAAATTAAGGTTAAGAAGGTGCAGCTACTCGCACAGGTTTATAAATTACACAGGGAAGAAGAATTTCATTACTAAACCTGATATATTATTCCTGCAGACGGAATTATTAACATTGCTGGATTATCGGGAATAGGCCAATATATTATCATGTCCTCGCACACAGCAAAGTTCATTCTCCGAGCAGCGAAAACATTCCTGCACTTGTGAAAGTGCAGCTCTCTGTAATAAACCTAACTATGTTATATTGCTGGGTCCTCGCCCCGCTGAAGGGCTGGTAAATCATTGGAGAGTATATAGTATATAGTGGTGCGAGCGGTGTTATACCGGGGTCATAGAGCAAAGCCACAAGATGAAAGAAAAAAGGATATAAGTAAGGTGGATAGTCTGCGATAGATAGATAGATAGATAGATAGATAGATAGATAGATAGATAGATACTGTAGATAGATAACAGATAGATAGATTATAGATAATATATAGATGATAGATATAGATAGATAGGTGATAAATAAATAATAGATATCAGATACATGATAGATAATAATAGATAGATAATAGATTGATAATAGATAGATAATAGATAGATAGATGATAAATAAATAGTAGGTACTAGATAGATAGATAATATATACATTGGGGAAAATAAGTATTTGACCCACTGCCGATTTTGCAAGTTTTCCCGCCTACAAAGAATGAAGAGGTCTGTAATCTTTATCGTAGGTACACTTCACCTGTGAGAGACAGAATCTGAAAATAAAAAACAGAAAATCACATTGTATGATTTTTACATAATTAATTTGCATTTTATTGCATTAAATAAGTATTTGATACAATAGAAAAACAGAACATAATATTTGGTTCACAAACCTTTATTTGTAATTAAGAGGTCAGACGTTTCCTGTAGTTCTTGACCAGGTTTGCACACACTGATGCAGGGATTTTGGCCCCCTCCTCCGTACAGATCTTCTACAGATCTTTCTGGTTTCGGGGCTGTCGCTGGGCAACATTGAGTTTCAGCTCCCTCCAAAAATGTTCTATTAGGTTCAGGTCTGGAGACCGGCTAGGCCACTGCTGGACCTTGAAATGCTTCTAACGGAGCTACTCCTTAGTTACCCTGCCTGTGTGTTTCGGATTACTGTTATGCTGGAAGACCCAGCCTCAACTCATCTTCAATGCTCTTACTTATGGATGAAGGTTGTTGGCCAAAATCTCACGATACAGTTGTCTTGTCCCCTTTGCAGAAAAGCACCCACAAAAGTATGATGTTTCCCCCACCATACTTCACGTTTGGGATGATGTTCTTGGGGTTGTACTCATCCTTCTACTTCCTCCAAACATGGCTAACATGGTGTAGTTGATAACAAGCTTTTTTGGTCTCATCTGACCACTTTACCTTCTCCCGTGCCTCCTCTGGATCAACCAGATTGTCATTGGTGAACTTCAAACAGACCTGGCCATGTGCTGGGGGAGCAGGGGGACCTTACGTGCCCTGCAGGATTTTAATCCATGACGGAGTGTTACTAAAAGTAATGTTTGAGACTGTGGTCCCAGCTCTCTTCAGGTCATTGACCAGGTCCTTGTGTGTAGTTCTGGGCTGATTCCTGACTTTTCTCAGAATCATCTTTACCCCATGAGGCGAGATCTTGCATGGAGCCCCAGACTGAGGAAGATTGACAGTTATTTTATGTTTCTTTCTTTTTCTAATAATCGTGCCAGCAGTTGTTGCCTTCTCACCAGGCTGCTTGCCTATTGTCCTGTAGCTCATCCCAGCCTTGTCCGGTCTACAGTTTTGTCCCTGGTGTCCTTAGACAGCTCTTTGGTCTTGGCCATGGTGGAGAGGTTGGAGTGTGATTGAGTGTGTGGTTAGGTGTCTTTTATACAAGTAACGAGTTCAAACAGGAGCAATTAATACAGGTAATCAGTGCAGAGTAGGAGAAAAACTAACAGGTCTGTGAGATCCAGAATTCTTGCTGGTTGGTCGGTGATCAGATACTTATTTCATGCAATAAAATGCAATGTAGTTATGTAAAAATCATACAATGTGATTTTCTGGGGTTTAGGTTTAGATTCTGTTTCTCTCAGTTGAAGTTGGCCGCGTATCAAATACTTATTTTTCCCACTGTAGTTAGAAAGATAGAATATATAGATCTAGACGTCACTGGTGCAGAACGATCCACTCATAACGTCGCGTCAGCCCTACTGATTAGAAGATGTGCAGGTACGTCAGAAGTTAGGAAGAGTTTTGCAGTGTTCCTGTCTGGCAGCCATGACTACTTATGTATAAACTCTAGGAAAACAATGAAAAGTAAGAAAGAAGGAAAGAAAGAGAGAGAAGGATTGACAAATCTGTAATATAAATTATACAGTATAATAATCAATAATATTTAGATAAATACAATCTATCTATTATCTATCTATCTATCTTTCTATCATCTATCCTTCTATCTATCCTTTTATCGTATCTATCTATCATTATCTATTATCTATCATTATCTATTATCTATCTATTATCTATCTATTATCTATCATCTATTATCTATTATCTATCTATCTATCTATCTATCCATCTATCTATCTATCTATCTATTATCTATCTTCTATCTATTATCTATCTATTATCTATCATCTATTATCTATCTATTATCTATTATCTATCATCTATCTATTATCTATCTATTATCTATCATCTATTATCTATCTATCATCTATCTATCTATTATCTATCTATTATCTATTATCTATCTATCTATCTATCTATTATCTATCTATTATCTATCATCTATTATCTATTATCTATCTATTATCTATCTATCTATCATCTATCTATCTATTGTCTATCTATTATGTATCTATCTATTATCTATCTATCTATCGCTATTATCTATCTCTGTTATCTATCTATTTATCTATCTATTATCTATCTATCTATCTATCTATCTATTATCTATCTTCTATCTATTATCTATCATCTATTGTCTGTCTATCTATCTATCTATCTATTATCTATCTATCTATTATCTATCTATCTATCCATCTATTTATCTATCATCTCCCTGCTGACTGTGATCAGCTGTTTGGGGTCTGGTCCCTGTCACCATACATCACCCCTTCTGCCTGTGTTGGGGTCAGTATTATTTGGACATTCCTGTGGTTTCGGTTACAGTTAGTAATGATAATGGATTGTTGGTTTCTGCTGGGAGGGAGACCCCTGTAATGTGTTGTGCTAATTATTAGGTATCAGGTTGTAGACACTTGTGCGTGGCTGGGGGCAGGGGTCTTCTATACTATCCATCTTGTTCCATTAGAGCTTGTGCTTCTGGCTGGGATCTCTGCATTTTCTTGGGACTGATACAGATGTAGTAGAGTTGAGTTTGTCAGATGCAGCAGAGCTGAGCTTCTCTTACTTATAAATCTTTAGGGAATGTTCACACTGCAATTTTGTTTTCTGGCAGTCAAAAACGACAAGGTGGAAACTCTTTCAGGAAACGCTGGCAGTTTTTCTTTATCCTGAAGTGCCTTCTTAACAGTTTTGTTGCCATTTTCTGTAATGGATATTTGAGCTTTTTATTCTTTGCAGTTTTTGGTTGTTTTTGACATTCATCAAGCAATGAATAAAGTGCTAGCATTTTTCTTTAAAATCAAAAACACTTGCAAAACTCTCAAAAAGACATCCAGGTGTCTCTGGAGCTATTCGCTTCTATTGTAAACTGTTAAGCGTCTTCATAGCAGAAGTCGCCTCAAGAATCGTCCGTTTCTTTTAAAAGTTTAGTGTTTTTCAAGGCCAAAATAATAAAAAAAAAACACTCAAAAGCAATAGAAGAATATATAGACGGCGAGTGTCCATTTAACTAAATAGGTACATACTTTTGAAGTTTTTGGGAGTGCTTTTTTGACATTGTTTGGAGAGGATCTGCTAAACAAAACTCTGGAAAAAACCATAGTGTGAACATATCCTTAGAATTTGTGCATGTAGAGGTTTTTTTAACCTGGTCCAGTTCATTAAATGCCTGAAAAGTTGCCTCTGTGAAGCAGCTCCTAATGGAAATCACTGCAAAGCAAGCACCGTCCAATAAAAAAAAAATGCTTCAGTAAAAAAGAAAACTTTTCTAAAATTTTCAGGAGACAAAAAACACCTAAAACAATTCTCCCAAAGATGGAGCGTTTCCGGATGCAAATTCCACTAGAAAAACTGTTGGTTTAGACCTAAAAAAATCTCCATGTGCAAGTAGCCTTGTAGTCCGCAAACAGCTGGAACTACACATAAAATATAGATGCAGCAGAGTTAAATTTGCCTTTTGGCTAAATTTTTTTTTATTATTTATGATTTTACATGGGACTGCAAGAATCATTCTGTTTTAAATTAAAGTTGAGAATTCTGGTGTAATCTTAGTTAAGCCATAAAATATACACTGCTAAAAAAAATAAAGGGAACACTAAAATCCCACATCCTAGATATCACTGAATGAAATATTCCAGTTGTAAATCTTTATTCATTACATGGTGGAATGTGTTGAGAACAGTAAAACCTAAAAATGATCAACGTAAATCACAACTAATATCCCACTGAGGTCTGAAGTTGGAATGATGCTCATAATCAAAGTGGAAAATGAAGATACAGGCTGATCCAACTTCAGTGGAAATGCCTCAAGACAAGGAAATGATGCTCAGTAGTGTGTGTGGCCTCCACGTGCCTGTATAAACTTCATACAATGCCTGGGCATGCTCCTGATGAGGCGGCAGATAGTTTCCTGAGGTATCTCCTCCCAGACCTGGACTAATGCATCTGCCAACTCCTGGGCAGTCTGTGGTGCAACGTGACGTTGGAGGAAGGTGTGAGACATGATGTCCCAGATGTGTTCAATCGGATTCAGGTCTGGGGAACGGGCAGACCAGTCCATAGCTTCAATGCCTTCATCTTGCAGGAACTGCTGACACACTCCAGCCACATGAGGTCTGGCATTGTCCTGCACTAGGAGGAACCCAGGCCCAACCGCACCAGCGTATGGTCTCACAAGGGGTCTGAGGATCTCATCTCGGTATCTAATGGCAGTCAGGCTACCTCTGGCGAGCACATGGAGGGCTGTGCGGCCCTCCAAAGAAATGCCACCCCACACCATTACTGACCCACTGCCAAACCGGTCATGCTGAAGGATGTTGCAGGCAGCAGATCGCTCTCCACGGTGTCTCCAGACTCTGTCACGTCTGTCACATGTGCTCAATGTGAACCTGCTTTCATCTGTGAAGAGCACAGGGTGCCAGTGGTGAATTTGCCAATCCTGGTGTTCTGTGGCAAATGCCAAGCATCCTGCACGGTGTTGGGCTGTGAGCACAACCCCCATCTGTGGACGTTGGACACTCAGACCATCCTCATGGAGTCGGTTTCTAACCGTTTGTGCAGACACACGCACATTTGTGGCCTGCTGGAGGTCATTTTGCAGGGCTCTGGCAGTGCTCCTCCTGTTCCTCCTTGCACAAAGGCTGCGGTAGCAGTCCTGCTGCTGTTGTTGCCCTCCTACAGCCCCCTCCATGTCTCCTGGTGTATTGGTCTGCCTCCAGCCTCTGGACACTACGCTGACAGACACAGCAAACCTTCTTGCCACAGCTCGCATTGATGTGCCATCCTGGATGAGCTGCACTACCTGAGCCACTTGTGTGGGTTGTAGAGTCCGTCTCATGCTACCACGAGTGTGAAAGCACAACCAACATTCAGAAGTGACCAAAATATCAGCCAGAAAGCATTGGTACTGAGATGTGGTCTGTGGTCCCCACCTGCAGAACCACTCCTTTATAGGGGGTGTCTTGATAATTGCCAATAATTTCCATCTGTTGTCTGTTCCATTTGCACAACAGCATGTGAAGTTGATTGTCAATCAGTGTTGTTCCTAAGTGGACAGTTTGATTTCACAGAAGTTTGGTTTACCTGGAGTTATAATCTGTTGTTTGCGTTACCTTTATTTTTTTGAGCAGTGTATATATATATATATATATATATATATATATATATATATGGGTCAGCAGAGCTTAGTTCTCCTATTAATACACATCATGATCTCAGTTTTTGCCATTTTTAAGATCTCCACTTGCTGTCAATGATTAAAAACATTTATGTTAACATTTAGAGACTAAAATTCTGCACAAACGGAATACATTTTGACCACTGAAGGTTCTATCGTTATATCTAAACTATATAATAAGCCTGGATTCCAGACTGATACATTGTACCTGCAGTGATACATTGTTGCAAACTATCAGGACAGGAGAGATGTTTACCTCCAGTGTATTTATCTCCCAAAGAATTGTGTAGATTGGAAACGAGATTGGGAATGAATGTAGAAAATTCTTGGCCATTAAATATTTGCTTTTTCACAAATTTTCATTCTCTGGGAATATATAAGAATGATAGTATTCAATGACAGCAAGCAGAGATGTTGATAAAGAATAGAAACATAAAAAGTATTAGGAAGTTGTAGAACAATACGAAACCTAGCTCAAACCAACATCAAATACTATATATATATATATATATATATATATATATATATATATATATATATATATATATATATATATATATAATAATTGGAGATTTTGTTGGATTCGCTTCCAAGATAAAAGAAAATATCACTAATATCTAAAAAAAACTTGTCCTTTTTGAATATTATTTTTTTTTTACATAAAGGTCCCTGAATATTAGTTGATCTTAGGTTGTCCCACTACAGGGTCCATCAGTGATCAGCTGCAACCTGTGCGGAATTTTTCCTGCAGCGCCACCACTGGAGAAAAGAAGTATTACACAGCTGTCAATGTAATAAATGGACACTATAACTTGGAGCTCAAGGGTCCTTCTGCAAAAGCTCCAACCTGGTCCCCAGTTATTGCAATTCTTTAATAGTATTGGCCTTTTTTGGGGGGCAGGGTACGATTGCCTCCCCTGCACCTATTGTATTTACGTCACTGACTGTGAGTAATGCATGGACATTTCTGGTCCTCAAGAGTATGAGGCCCTGATAGGTAATTGGGGAGACCCCCATAATTCCCTAAGAGGGTAACAGGGCTTTTCTAAACCTGTAATCCAATTTATAGCACATATCTTCTGTGTAATCTTGGACTCTTCAGCTATCATCACTAGTCGGTAACAGCCTGTCTGATGGGCAGCAGGGTTGTGAGGGGGGATAATCAAAGCTTTCTGCTGTCCATATAGTGATTTATGTCCAACACTTTAAAAGCCTTTAAACCCCCTTAATAACTAATTGATAAGCACTTCCCCTTTAAAGTGACATCTTAACAGTAATGGGGGTATCAGGGGGCGCTGATGATGAATGAGGGGGCTGTACATTATGTGAATTACATACAGGCACAAGTCCAGACCTGTCACCCGCATACAGACATAAACCTGACGGAATACTGACCCCTCTGATACATGACACTAGACGCCAGACATACAGGATACACCGTACCCTATCCAGGAGGTAGACAGCTACCACTCTATGTTTGTCTTCTACATTCAGTGTCATTTCTTTGTCTATTTATTTTTCATTAAAAAAAAAAGTTTCAATACTTTTGTAAACATTCTTATTGACCAAATATGTTGTAAATTAAACAAATAGGAAAATTAACAACTTTACATAATTCTTTAGGTTCCAATCACCTGTATATGGTTTGTATAGATTCGGAATGTGTCACCGATCCCCGTGCTTCACAGTCACTTCTATCCCTTCACTGTCACAATTTACCAGGAAACAAAGGTCAAAAACTTTTTTTTTATAAGTTTACTTATATAAACTCAATTGTAAGACCAGAAGAGAGAAGTCACAAAAGGATGAAAATCACAGGATGGAGAAAGGTTACTGATCTGCTCATGGGGGAAACATGGAACAACACTGTTCAATACATCTCAAATTATTCAGTCAGAGCCACGTGCAGACATCCCGGCACTTACATCTTCGGCTGAGGTTATTAATGGTCATGGGAGGAAGACTCTGCTGCTGAATGCACTTGGGCAAATCATCAAGATCCGCTGCTGGCAGCTCCTGTGTAATCACCGACAAATCATGTCCCAAATGTGCAGCTCTGGAGTATAATACAGCATGTAACTCAGGATCAGGAATGTAATGTATGTACACAGTGACTGCACCAGCAGAATAGTGAGTGCAGCTCTGGAGTATAATACAGGATGTATCTCAGGATCAGTAATGTAATGTATGTACACAGTGACTGCACCAGCAGAATAGTGAGTGCAGCTCTGGGGTATAATACAGGAGGTAACTCAGGATCAGTAATGTAATGTATGTACACAGTGACTGCACCAGCAGAATAGTGAGTGCAGCTCTGGGGTATAATACAGGATGTACGGTAACTCAGGATCAGTACAGGATCAGTAATGTATGTATGTACACAGTGACTGCACCAGCAGAATAGTGAGTGCAGCTCTGGAGTATAATACAGGATGTAACTCAGGATCAGTAATGTAATGTATGTATACTGTGACTGCACCAGCAGAATAGTGAGTGCAGCTCTGGAGTATAATACAGGAGGTAACTCAGGATCAGGAATGTAATGTATGTACACAGTGACTGCACCAGCAGAATAGTGAGTGCAGCTCTGGAGTATAATACAGGAGGTAACTCAGGATCAGTAATGTAATGTATGTACACAGTGACTGCACCAGCAGAATAGTGAGTGCAGCTCTGGGGTATAATACAGGATGTAACTCAGGATCAGTAATGTAATGTATGTACACAGTGACTGCACCAGCAGAATAGTGAGTGCAGCTCTGGAGTATAATACAGGAGGTAACTCAGGATCAGGAATGTAATGTATGTACACAGTGACTGCACCAGCAGAATAGTGAGTGCAGCTCTGGGGTATAATACAGGATGTAACTCAGGATCAGTAATGTAATGTATGTACACAGTGACTGCACCAGCAGAATAGAGAGTGCAGCTCTGGAGTATAATACAGGATGTATCTCGGGATCAGTAATGTAATGTATGTACACAGTGACTGCACCAGCAGAATAGTGAGTGCAGCTCTGGGGTATAATACAGGAGGTAACTCAGGATCAGTAATGTAATGTATGTACACAGTGACTGCACCAGCAGAATAGTGAGTGCAGCTCTGGGGTATAATACAGGATGTACGGTAACTCAGGATCAGTACAGGATCAGTAATGTATGTATGTACACAGTGACTGCACCAGCAGAATAGTGAGTGCAGCTCTGGAGTATAATACAGGATGTAACTCAGGATCAGTAATGTAATGTATGTATACTGTGACTGCACCAGCAGAATAGTGAGTGCAGCTCTGGAGTATAATACAGGAGGTAACTCAGGATCAGGAATGTAATGTATGTACACAGTGACTGCACCAGCAGAATAGTGAGTGCAGCTCTGGAGTATAATACAGGAGGTAACTCAGGATCAGTAATGTAATGTATGTACACAGTGACTGCACCAGCAGAATAGTGAGTGCAGCTCTGGGGTATAATACAGGATGTAACTCAGGATCAGTAATGTAATGTATGTACACAGTGACTGCACCAGCAGAATAGTGAGTGCAGCTCTGGAGTATAATACAGGAGGTAACTCAGGATCAGGAATGTAATGTATGTACACAGTGACTGCACCAGCAGAATAGTGAGTGCAGCTCTGGGGTATAATACAGGATGTAACTCAGGATCAGTAATGTAATGTATGTACACAGTGACTGCACCAGCAGAATAGAGAGTGCAGCTCTGGAGCATAATACAGGATGTAACTCAGGATCAGTACAGGACAAGTAATGTAATTGAGTTATATAACAACTATTCTTTACGGGTGTTTTCTAAGAATAAATATTGAGAGTTTATCTATAGCATAATGAAGGGATAGATTAATATTTACTACAGTAAAACTGCTTTTAATTGAAATGTGAATTTTAAGGCTAGGTTCACATTGCGTTAGCAGCAGCCCGTTCAACACATACGGTAACGGGCTGCTGTTAACGCAAGTGCCGACATGACATCGCGCTAGCGCAGATAAAGCTAGCAGATGTTCTATCTGCGCTAGCAGTGACGGACCCAGAAACGCTGCAGCCCGCGTCCCAGGGTCCGTCACTCAATGACGGCACATCGCTAGCGCACGCCAATTGTGGGCATGCGCTAGCAATGCGCCCGACACAGGACTTAATGGCGGCGTTAACGGACTGCGTTACACCACGTTATGCCGCGGTGTAACGTAGTCCATCTAACGGACACCTATAACGCAATGTGAACCTGGCCTAAGGTATTTCAGGCTGTAAATGAGACCTGTATATATGGATAACTGTGAGGTTTGGTGTAGAAGATCACGGCTTCCCCATCTGTACAGAGTGATGTTCTTCTCTATGTTCCGCATGGATTCTCCTGAATGAAGCCTGTGATGTTCCGTGCAGGTACATTACCTGTCCTCGTCCTCAGTGTTACAGGACATGTCGGGGGGGATTAGTCCGTCATGTTTTGTAAACACAATTTCCTTTTGATTTTCACGTCTTTGAGAATAGACTGTTTTCCTTTAACTAAGCCATCGGGCCTTTAACCAGAGGTTTTACGCCTGAGCGCATTTGCGTTATTGCAAATCCATTATAAATTGCAAAGTGGTTCTAGGGATTTACGAGGTCTCCGCTACGTGAAATCGAACAGATCCCGTTCCAGGAGCTCGCAGTTCACTCGTGTAATGTGGATACATAATCCCCCCAGCTAATCTGGATTTCCAGAAACTAGTGGTTTTCGGTTTCATCCTATGTAACTCACTTTTTTGCCATTGCCATATTTCATAACCAGCCATCCAGGCGATTTGCTGTGAGATTTTGGGGTAAGTGAGGGCTGTAAAATTGTAGGATCGCGTTCTGCTAAACTGTTTTGAAGCCTGGGGTCGACCCGGTGTCCTGTCAAAATCTGTTTTCCAAAACTGTATCTTTTCTGCTAAACTGTTATGAGCGAGTTATGGAATAGTTCTGCCCAAAGGGGCCGATAGCATTTCGCTTCTGAAATAATATCACCCCCTATTGTTTTTTTTTGGATGTACACATTGTGCCACCACGTGTTATGGACTGACCTGAGTTGGAGTAGTGGTATTGTAACCACTAGGGGCAGCACGGGCACCTAGCATAGTCAGGAATATCCTGAAATCGGTACACAAGAGCAGCAGTTAAGTTGGGAGGATAAGCAGGTTGCGTAGTCAGGAATCGTCAGAGATTGGTACATGATAGTAGTAGTATAATCTTCAGGATAAGTAGCAGGTGGAAAAAAGTTGACTAAAGGCTGGGAGCTCAATAATCTTGCAAGGAAGAAGGTGCAATGCCAGGGTTAAGTGGGGTGTTCAATCAGGAGCTCACAGGGTTGACCCAATCAGGAACACAGAGTGGAGACAATCAGGAACTCAGGGTGGAGACAATCAGGAACAACACAGGTACTAGTATCTGGGTTAGCAAGGAACTGTCCAGGAAGCTGAATATCTCAGAGGGAAGAGCTGCTGCCTGGTGCACAAGAGTTGCTGGGTTCAAGTCCTGACACTACAGATGCAGCCTCTTTTGAGGTGTCTGAGATCTTTTCTCCTAATTCTGCATTGTGCTGCTTTTCTGTTATTCCTCATAGAAATTCTTAAATAAAAAGGGACATACCTGATCAAGGGGTTAGATCAACTCCAAAATGCGTAATTACAATAAAGCTTTTCCCTTTACCTCTTCTGGATCCCTCACATCCTTGGCAGCTCTCACAAACTCCATGATTTTTGTCCATGTATCCTAGATGGACGGTATTCTTTTCTCTTTGTCAAAGGGATATTGCCATACAACCATGTGATACTGTCAGCACTGATTGGACAGTGTTGAGGCTTCTTCAGAAGTCTGTGCAAACTGGTCCCAGCTTGTAATGTTTTAAGAGAAATTCAAGGAGCTCACTGAGTGAGGTGGATCCTCTAATTCCAATGTCCAGGTGGGCACATGGGCCACGGGCCTCATCCCAGCAGGTTGGTGAGTATAGGGACTGGAAACCACAGGTAGACAGGTTGAATTATGGAAACCGTAGGCAGGCGGAGGACGTCAGGGAACTTCAGGCAAGCAGGAGACATGGAGGAAACCCCAGGCGAGCAAGCTGGAGACGTCCATGAAAACATAAGCAGGCAGGTGGACTGCAGAAAACTGCAGTCAAGCAGGTGGAGTACCGGAAACTGCAGGAAGGCGGAAGGCTTCAGGCAACCACAGGCAAGCAGGCGAAATGCAGGAAACTGCAGGCAGGCGGAAGATGTAAGGAAACTGCAGGCAATCAAACTGGAGACATCCAGAAACCGCAGGCTGGTGGCAGATAACACTCAGGAGTAATGGCAAAGTCAGCAATCAAGGAAGCCATACAAAGTCAGGAAGAAGTCCAGAAAACTGCTGGCGAACACAGATATTAGGTCCAGGAGGCCCCTGGACAGGTAGATAAGAACTCCGGAGTCACAAGATGCTGCAGACAAGTAGGGAGAAGCACTAGAAGCCGCTGGTCTACAGGAGACATTCTGCAGCCCGCAGCCAGGATGCTGTGCACACACAAACTGCAATTCTAGTCATAGATTATATATCAGTTTTAGAAGCCCTTAAATTGGACCAGGCTGATTATCACATGGATGAATGCCAGGCCACCTGCAAAAGCCCGACGTGAGGCACCAGAATATTCAATGGACCGGGGCAGAAGGAGCAGAGCCCAGACCAGAGACAGGTGTGTAACAGACTACAATGCATGGGTTGGCCACAGGTCTCCCTAGTTGAGCATTACAGCGTCACTGAGACATATGAGGCTGTGACGGTCGGGTCAGGAGACCTGTGGCCAGTCCGTGCATTGGCCTCCCTGCGTTTTCCAGTACTCCACCTGCGGTCAGTCTGTGCATTGCGGTCCATGCTGAGATCTATTTACAGCTTGTCTATCTTTACAAGAAATGTTTTTGCTTTTGGTCCTGCATATGTAAAACAAAACAACATAAAACTACACAAACATAAAGTTATGCATTTAGTGATGGAGACACATAGATCTGCAGAGGAGCTGTATACACAAAACGGCAGGATATTTGGTTAATATTATTATTCTTAATTTTAGGTGCATTTGAATAAAACTGATTGCAAATGTATTTGCCTCTGTGAGAAGGAAAGAAGGGAAGTTGGATCTTTGGGTTTTAGGAAAAAAATTCTGATACCAATAAGAATATGTAAAATGAGTCGAGACGTGATTTAGATATTTTTTTTTTACAGGAAAATGTTTTTTTTTTCTTATATTTAGCTAATATGTAGTCCAGCATATAGAATGGGGCCCATTTAGGCTTAGGGCCAAATACTTGCTCTCATGATTGATAAATGTCTGGCCGGTCTGAGCTTGCAGTGACCTCTCCGGTGGGAAATGTGGAATGGTTCGTAGTATCAATCCCCACATTCATTACCTTAGTGGCATGTGTGGGTCACGTAGATTATTCTTGTGGAAATCGATCTCCCACTGATAAAACCAAAACATCCCGAGCTTATGGCACAGAGGGGAAGCTTGGGGGGGTAGCAGGACACGTCTAACAATATCCTCTCTGTGTCTTTAGCACTATATCAAGCCCTGTCATTCTTCTTTAGTGGAAGTAAGTGATAATGAAACCCAAGCCAGGATTTCATCTCCCCCCCACCTTAGAAAATTCCATCCATTTCGAGCCACAAAGAGGCACGAGTTGAGTAGGGTGGTACCACATATTATCCGTATTTAATCTCATTTTTATTACTAATGTATTAGTACCAGATGAGTTCAGCCCTTTCCTGGTTGGGAAAACATCAATGAATATTACAGTTTATCGCTGCCAGATGGAAGATCTGCTTTGGGTCAGTCGTTCATCGTAGCCTCATCCTTTTGATAAATTGGCACCTCCGGAACGATGCACGGAATGCCTTTCTTACTAGGTAATGGTGGGAGGTTCATGGTTGGCCATTCAGAAAATTATAGTCATCAGGTTGGTAGACAATTTTTAAAGGTTTTCCTGGGTGGATCAGAGAGGCATCCTTGGCCTATGGGGCACAATTATGTCTGTAGCCAAAAGTTATACATGATGTCTTATGACTTTTTATTTAGTTTGGAGCTCCGTGAGTCAAACGTCAACCCAGTACAACGTCATGTAACCAGTTCACTTACTTGGGTAGTGTACAAGTCGTTGGCTCCATACCATGACCGATGATTAGAGATGAGCGAACCCAAACTTAAACGTTCGGGGTTCACATCAGACTCTTAGCGTCTGGTGCTAAATGTCAAACATGGACTTCTCCTGGATGTTCGTTGCAATGTTCAGAGTTCTAGGGGAATGCCATTGCAAAGAGAGAGAGAATATATTTGTAGCTCAAAATTTCAGGTCCACATTGTTTTCACTGAAGTTTGGATACAGTTCTGGCACCCGAACCAAACTTTGGAATAAAGTTCGGGTCGGGTACCAGAACCCAAACTTCCATGGGTCTACTCATCCCTAACCATAATGAAACTTTGTGTCCCTGGAAGCATCTATATTGTCTCATCTCATTTCTAGGCTGAGTTTGTAAACCAGAAAATTTGGGTAAAGAGATGGGTTTACGCATATTTGTCTCTGCCTAGGAGGCAGAGTGCTGCTACAGAAAGTTCACCCATACAATACTGTACTAAGCCATGCTCCTTTTAGAGATACCCCTCTCAGTGGCATAATCAGAGTTCTATGGGACCAGGTGCAAAATTTGGGCTGGTACCCCCATCAACATGTTGGTCAGATATATTGGCACCTGTAATAATTTCTCCCACCATATAACAATGTACCCCTTTATAGCACCTGTCCTGTAATAATATCCCGCCTCTTGGCACCTTTCCTGCACTAATGTCTCTCGTCCGGTAATAATGTTCATCCTGTAACAATATCCCCCATTCTGCAATAATGTCCCCATTATGGCACCCATCTGTAACACTGTCTATCGTCATGTACTAATGACCCCATCCTGTAATATTATCGCTCATCCTGGAACAATGTCCTGTAAAATAATGTTCTCCCTCGTGGCGCTCTCCTCTTGTCATGATCCAGGTCGGGGTTTGCTTCTTGTTTTTCCTTCCCCAGCCTGGTTATGGTGGGGTTAACCTTTCCTGCCTCTTTTTGGTTCGTGGGTGGCTATTTATTGGTGCCACTCCTGGTAGCATTTGCCAGTGATAGTTCCAGTCCCAGGCTTGAGCAGCTGACCTGTATACCCTGGTGATCCTTCTGCCTCAGATTACCCGTATTTGTGTCTGACCTGTTCCCTGTCCCTGACTTAGTGTGTGTTTGGTGGCTCCCTACAGTGTATGACTCGGCTTGTATTTTGAACCTTGCCTCCTGCTTTTCGTCTCTGTTACTACGTTTCCCGTCTGGCTTTGACTCTTTGGCTCGTACCCTGACTACGTCTTCTGTCTCACATTTTGGATCCCGCGCTCCTGTCTGGTCCCGATTTCTGGCTTGTCTCTGACCAGGTGCATTGCTGTGACCTTTGGTACTTCATCTTCCTGCTTGTTGCTGACCGGCCTGTGTGACTACTCTGCCGCCTCCTGGTGGTGCTCCTCGCTTGGCACTGTGGTGCTACACAGTGAGTGCTACCTTTTTCCCCTTACCTGCATCCCCAGGTGGAGGTTGCATGCAACTGCCTTGCAGTTGCATTACACCTCATATTTAAATGATTGTTCTTACCTTCCCTCGCTCTCGTGGCAAGTAGTGTCCTCCTCCATTGCCGATGGAAGGGGAGTGACATCATGATGGGCAGACCGGCATCAGCTTCTGGCCTCTGGTTTTGTGGTGCAAGGAGTCACGGTGGTTCTCTGCACTGAAAACAGGGCTGGCATCCTCCTGGTTCCCCTCCTGTATGAGCCTGGCCGTACCCTCTGTGACCGCGATCATTACGCCCCTGGCCCCATTAACTCGGTCAAGAAGCATGCAAATGGAGCGCCCCCACACCGCCGCAGGGCCGAGGGGTACCCGGAGCCGGGCCTCTGGGTCTCAGTCTCGGGGTTGTCACGGTGGCTAGACCCGGTCCGTGGCCCTGTCCGTCAGTGGGGGACGTCCGGTGTAATCGGTGGTAGTAATGGTGCGGTGCGGTTGTGGGGTGTAAGTCGCGGTAAATAACGAGGACACCAGGTTGCAGTCTCTTTACCTCTTTACTGGAGATCTCTGAGTCCTCAGTCCGGAACACGGTTCACCAGGCTACGCAAGTCCGGCCGGTCCAATGGCACCTCCAGAGTTCTCCTCTCAGGTGGAAATCTGTGCCTTCCTTCTAGCGCTATGTGTTGTAGTCCTTCCCTGCTGTGCTTACGGAAAGTAACCCCACAACGGTTGTGTCTGTTTCTTAAGTTCCCTCACAACTCGATTTGATGTTCCTCTGTAATCCACCCCTTCCCTGTATTCAGGTTGGAATGGCACCCGTTTGTCAGGTAGGCCTGGAGTTCTTCCGGGACCCTAGAGACGCCCCTCTCCCGCAATTGCCCCCCAAGACTTCATAGGTGATATGTGGTAGACAGCCCGCCTGAGACCGACTGTCCTGCCGCTGTTTGGAGTATGGCTTGAAGCTGTATTCTAATCCACTCCCTCGGCGTTCCGGCCACCGGTATTGCGCCTCAGCAGGGTGCTGCCTCTTTCAGCACAACCCCTGCTGGTATTCTCCTTCTGCTTGATCTCGTTTCTCACTCAGCACAATCTATCTCGCTTCTAGTCCTTTCTTGAGTCCCGCCGCTTCCAGGAGCCTGCGCGGACCCGTTACGTTCTTTCAATGCCAAGCCTCTGCCAGGATCCCACCCCTGGCAGAGACCCTACAGTCTCTCCCTTCACAACACCCCCTGCCACAGGGTGTTGCTCCGTTCAATCCCGTCAGCGTTCTCACTAACTTTCTGCCTGACCCCCAGTTTACCCACTATGGTGGGGAGTGGCCTAATGAATAGCACCCTTAGCTCCCCCCGGAGGCCCAGCTGTGAAACATATTGGTGTCTGTGATACCTGATTGGAGGAACTCCTTCGGTGCCATCGAACGTACCATGGCTCCCCTTAGCGGCGAAGCCACAGTACTGCAACGACCAGAACTCTGGGGCGCTGCACTCCCCCCTGGTTAAACACAGTACTCCGGGACTGGGAAGAAAAACAACAATACAGATTAGTAAACAGACATACAATTTTGTTGAGTGCAAAACAATAAGTATACTTGAACAGACTTCCCTTTATGGGAGGTGAGGACACTTTTAACGTTACAAACATGGTCAACATTATAAATTACAGGCTATGCATAACTCCTGTTACCCAACCGGGTATTCTACTTAGTGCAAATTCTGGAACAATAAATTAACATTGCCTTTAAGAAACATACACTCTTAGTTTACCAAAGGCCTTCCTATAATCACATTACAGGGTAAGGTAACTTCACATTCTCCTTCTTTGAACCTGCAGGACCGCCTGTCCCTATGGCACCAGACCTACTGCCTCTCCTTTCTTTTACAGGACCGCCCCGTTCAGCCAGGGCCTACTGCCTTTCGCTACTATACATAGTATAGACATAACATTCCTTTCGTTTAAAGAACTCTGAGCCAGCTCTACTCGGCTCCTTTAAGGACTCACTCTCTAACCCCTACGGGTTCACTCTCTGTCCTTAGTAACAAAGTAACTTTCAATGGGGACGCGGGGTTTACCTTCTATCCTCACCTTCATTATTACTTCGCTTACTTTCAACTATGCAGACCTCTACATCTACCCCTACGGGCTCTCTGCATCTTTTCTTTCTGCAAAACATTATTTAGATTTCACATTTCAACAAATTCAACACATATAACTTAGCATGTAAAACAGTTACATTTCTTTTCAAAGCATCATTATGGCATTACTGTTCTGCAACAGTATCTCTCTCAAGTTCAGTTTCTCACATCCCCTTTAAGAGGAGACCAAGTCTTTCTAAGGTAGCTCGTCTTCTCAGCCTACCAGCCCATGCAAAGGTTCCGGTATGGTATCTTCGCAAAGTGTCTTTAACTAGAACCGGTAGGAAAGGTATCTTCACAAAGTGTCTTTGGCTCAAACCAATAGGGCAAATATCTTCGCAAAGTGTCTTTGGCTAAAACCAGTAGGGTGCACCTTTAAGAAGGTGCAAACTATTTACAAAGGAAGTTCGAATCATGCACAGTCCATGATTTCACAGTTTGTGTAACTTTTGTGCAACAACTTCAGAAAAGGAAAACAAACAAAGGGGATCCCGGGTCAACAAAGGGATCCATTAACCCAAGACAGGTTTAGCAGCAACTCAAAAGAACAAATAGTAACTATTTACATTTTCATGGTATCGAGGTTTATTCTTCTTCTGGTGGCTCGGGCTCCTGCCCCCCAGCCACCGTGGTGCCAGCGTCCGCGGTTCGAACATGAAGATGAACTCGACTGGCCAACTCGGTGGCCGCAACCAGGCGCACCGTTGCAATGGTGACAAGATCGGGTGCTCCTGGGACCAGGTCCGAGGCGGTAAGGGTCGCGGCTCCGGACATACACCGCCGAACATTCCGTGCATACCACCCGAGCGGGTTCTGGTGGCGGCTGTAGGTCACTGAATCCCCCTTTTGCAATGGTTCTCCACTTTGGCCACAGCAGGGAGCCCTCACGTTACAGTGCGCAACAAAAACGTCAGTATCCAATCCTGGCTCGTGTATGAGGCCCCAACCTCTTCTTGCATGGTAGGCCAACACAGTGCCCCGCCTTGTCACGTCTCTGTCATCCCATGCCGGGGGGGGTTGTTGTACTTTCGATGGGCCCATCGACTCAGCTCCTTTCCGTCCTTTCCACTGCAGAATCAAGCACTGTCTATATTGTTCCCATGTAAGCACCGCAAAAGTGGACCCGTTCTCCCGGGATCCATCTGCTCTAAACCAGGGGGTGTCCCACCGAAGAACTACTCCATCTAAGCTCACATCCACAGACTCCCCCACTCCAGTCGACAGCGGTGGCACCATCCTCCCCAGGTCATCGGGGGATAGCACCATTAGCCCTGCCGAGATAAGTCGCTCCCTACTGCGATAGAGGTGGGTCATGGAAGCGGGCTCGCGGAGGGGAGCAGGGACGTCGGCCATACCTGCGCCTAATATGGTTCCATCGGTGTCGCTCCGGTCCGTTAACGAGGACGCTGGAGTCTGCTGCAGCCCGGACCGGGGCTCCTCCAATGGGATGCTCGGATTCGGCTCCGCTGGCTGTGGTTCCTCCTCCTCTAATTCCGAGGTCGGGATTGGTGGACGTAACTCCGCTGTCGGGTCCGCAGGCTTCCGGTCCATCTCCGGTGAAGAAGGGCAGGCCGGAACTGCTTCTTCCTCGCTCAGGCACTCGCCGTTCATCATCGCTGCCTGATAGTCGGTGGCAGTGCATGCACCTAACTCCGCCATTTCTCCGAGGTCGGGCTTCTCCGTCACCCGCTTCCCGCCGTTGCATATCAAGGGGTGTTTCTCTTCTGCTTTGGGGCAGGTCGTTCCTCTGCAGCCAGAAGTGCAGGGGGCGGTAGCCATTTCTCGCGCCACACTGGGGGTCTCCGCCCATAACACGCCCTCCTTCCCCTTGGGTGTAGCAATGGCGGCGCCTTTTGGCGGGAACTTTTGGCGGCTAGTGGCGCAGCACAGTCTTGCAATAAAGTACAGTCTAAGCACAACAAATCACAGTCTCTAGGCACACATGACCTGATTCTTCAGGCTTAAGTAGATCCTGTTCGTGACGCCAAGTTTTGGAGCGCCCCCACACCGCCGCAGGGCCGAGGGGTACCCGGAGCCGGGCCTCTGGGTCTCAGTCTCGGGGTTGTCACGGTGGCTAGACCCGGTCCGTGGCCCTGTCCGTCAGTGGGGGACGTCCGGTGTAATCGGTGGTAGTAATGGTGCGGTGCGGTTGTGGGGTGTAAGTCGCGGTAAATAACGAGGACACCAGGTTGCAGTCTCTTTACCTCTTTACTGGAGATCTCTGAGTCCTCAGTCCGGAACACGGTTCACCAGGCTACGCAAGTCCGGCCGGTCCAATGGCACCTCCAGAGTTCTCCTCTCAGGTGGAAATCTGTGCCTTCCTTCTAGCGCTATGTGTTGTAGTCCTTCCCTGCTGTGCTTACGGAAAGTAACCCCACAACGGTTGTGTCTGTTTCTTAAGTTCCCTCACAACTCGATTTGATGTTCCTCTGTAATCCACCCCTTCCCTGTATTCAGGTTGGAATGGCACCCGTTTGTCAGGTAGGCCTGGAGTTCTTCCGGGACCCTAGAGACGCCCCTCTCCCGCAATTGCCCCCCAAGACTTCATAGGTGATATGTGGTAGACAGCCCGCCTGAGACCGACTGTCCTGCCGCTGTTTGGAGTATGGCTTGAAGCTGTATTCTAATCCACTCCCTCGGCGTTCCGGCCACCGGTATTGCGCCTCAGCAGGGTGCTGCCTCTTTCAACAAAACCCCTGCTGGTATTCTCCTTCTGCTTGATCTCGTTTCTCACTCAGCACAATCTATCTCGCTTCTAGTCCTTTCTTGAGTCCCGCCGCTTCCAGGAGCCTGCGCGGACCCGTTACGTTCTTTCAATGCCAAGCCTCTGCCAGGATCCCACCCCTGGCAGAGACCCTACAGTCTCTCCCTTCACAACACCCCCTGCCACAGGGTGTTGCTCCGTTCAATCCCGTCAGCGTTCTCACTAACTTTCTGCCTGACCCCCAGTTTACCCACTATGGTGGGGAGTGGCCTAATGAATAGCACCCTTAGCTCCCCCCGGAGGCCCAGCTGTGAAACATATTGGTGTCTGTGATACCTGATTGGAGGAACTCCTTCGGTGCCATCGAACGTACCATGGCTCCCCTTAGCGGCGAAGCCACAGTACTGCAACGACCAGAACTCTGGGGCGCTGCACAAAGACGTATCCATTTTATCTCCCCATCCTTCTCACCTGTCCAGTTCTAACATGGGAAGAAATAGATTTGGGAATGGAGGTAGGTTTAATCCTAATTTTCCCTGACCGGGAGGCAGCTTGCTGCTACAGAAACCTACACCAATGAGGCAATATTCTCCAAATCATACCCCTTTCTACTAATCCCCTCTCATTGAGTCAAGATCTTATTAATGAGTCTCCCAGGATGCATCCTTTATTTCTTATTTATGAATCGGAACCATTAAGGTTCGAACAATTGTTTGCTTTGACTTTGCTGTAAAATATGGGACTATGTGCATTTCCATTCCCCGTACAAAGTTTCTAACTAAGCTGGAATCAATGGATTTTTAATCGTTTCTTTTTCAGATTGAGGACTTCTTGCGATTTTGTCTCCTTTACCTTCTTACCCTTTAAGTTTTGGCATGTGAAACAATAGATAAAAGGAGCAAGTTTAGGCATATTTGTTTCTGACTTGGAGGTCGCTGGCAGCTTCAGAAACCTTCACTAAGTGGACAATAATTCTGTGAACCAAATCTTAATTTAGGGATCATTAAGACGTCAGTTTTTCTTGTTCGAGTTCTATCCCTGTTTTTCAAGTACCTATGGGGTATTGCACATGTCCGATTTTTTCCTTGGACTGTCTGGTCTGCACAAAAGCATCGAAACTTGTCCAATCGATCTGAGTGTTGGATCAAACTCACCAATCTCTTAAGTCTGGGGGTCCTTGGAAAAGTTGGACAGCACTCAAATTCCATCCATGCGCTGTCCATTTTTCACTACTTGATATGAGATGTTGGAGAAACCTTCATCACTTTTATTTTTTATCCAAGCAAAATTGATGAAACTACGAACAAACTCTGATGTAAAAAATGACAATGACCAAATTCTGTCGAATCTCGGACTGTTCTTTTTGCGTACTATAAAAATCATTGATGTTTGAATGAGTCCTTAAACCACCCATGAAGGAAGAGCTAAATTATATTTTTCAGGATTTTTATTATTCATTTCAAGGTTTTTTGTTGTCCCTTTAAATCTATTTAAATGTCTTACAATCAGCACTTCATCATATGGAAAAGAGAATGCAATAATGTTCGCACAATAGCACATGGAGTGGCAGCATGTTCCAAAACAATGTGAAGATCAGGAGAAAGTTATTAAAGGTTGGAAATCGTTGCTGAAAAGCTGTTTTTTATCAGCAGGACGTGGAACGTTGCGGTAAGCACAATATTCTCCATGCTGTAATGTGTTTGTTCAAGCTGAGATATTTATTATTAAACATTAGAAGCTAAACCTGCAGTAATCCCCTCACATGTCAAACATTATTGATGTTGAGTTACTCTGCTTCTATTGATTAGACCTGTTGGCATTGTCAGACTTGGTTTCAGTGTTATGTTGGAAGTGAACGCAAGGTCTACCCATGAGTCAACCTCCGAAGCACGACAGTTTCTTTAGGAAATATGGAATAGAAAAGACTGCAACATAGGGCATGTTAAGATATTCAACGAGAAACCTTGGGTTCTTGCCTGTGGCTTGGAACTCCTTGGAAATATGAAAAAGAAAAGACTGGAACATTGGGCAAGTCAAGATGTTCGATGAGAAACCTTCGGTTCTTGCCTGTGGCTTGGAACTCCTTGGATGAAGACTTATGGATCAGATTAGTATCCATATTTTTCTTGGGCAGCCTCCTACTTGACACTGTCTTAATTAATAATCCAACTCTGTCTGCCATATTCCATCTTTTGGCCTGGTTTCAGTGCAGCCTACCAGTATCGTACTTCTTCTCAATGCAAGTGTCAACAAGAGATCTCCACAATGGCATGGGGCTTTAGAGTTGTTAATCATTTGGCTATGTCAATCACTATTTGGCAAAAGCCCCAAGAAACTAATCTTAGTAAACATAGTGGTAAAATTTTCTGAAAGAAATAATAAAAAATTACTACGGTGAAAGTTAAGGTGATGATATATGTGGTCAAACCAGGCTGCCGACATCAGTGGGCTTGGTGGTTTATCTACGTGTTTGATTGACCTTTATTTGGCAGATGTTGGGAAAATATGATGGAGCATGATGAATTTTGACACCCCTGACTTTTTGCTCTTATTGTAGATAATTTGCTGGCAGAGGTGTGTGACAGGGGCACTGTAGGTCAAACTAGAATTCAATACGGATAGATGAGTTTGGGATGATTAGCTGTTAGCCTGAATAGACATTAGGCCGACAACTGTTGAAGGTGCATAGCTGTAAGGGAGTGGAAGATGGCACTGTAGAGCTGCTGTTCTTAGTAAACTGTATTGCCTTTTTTATATTGATGCATTTACTGTTACAGTAGAAGTATGTTGTAGTAACATTATTTGGGAAGGAAGGATAGGCAGTTGCGAGAGGAAGGGATACAGGTAGGAAGACATGTATTTGGGAGGAGTTCTGGGTGCAAAATGGGGATTCATCTTGGTTCGTGAGGAGAGAGTTGCAGTTAGTTGGAGAGTAAGAAGGAAGAAACCAAGGTGCACATTGTGTGTGTATGTATTAGGAAGAACGAGAACAGCAAGTTTCTGATCCAATTTTAATACTGATTCAAGGTTGAGAATCTGGAGTAAACAATGAGACCAGTACAGAGATCTGGAAAGAAAGAGAAAGGAGTGACTAGATATACTGCATTTCCTTCTATGATGGAGTCACTGACTGGGTGGATCAGGGAAATACAGTTGATGTAGGAGATCTCAATTTCAGCAAAGCTTTTGATAAAGTATATCATACTATCCTTATTGAAAAAATGAGCAAGTATAAGATTGACAAGGTGGATTGGTTAGGTGGATTCATAATTGGCTCAGTGATCGTACTCAAAGAGTGATAATAAATCGATGCACATCCAATTGGAAGAGTGTTTCAAGTGGGGAACCACAAGGCTCTGTCCTGGCCCCAGTGTTGTTTAATATTTTTATAAATGATTTAGATAAGGGAACTGATCAAATTTGCAGACTATGCAAAGCTGGGAGGGATAGCTAAAGGTACCGTCACATTAAGCGACGCTGCAGCGATAGCGACAACGATGCCGATCGCTGCAGCGTCGCTGTTTGGTCGCTGGAGAGCTGTCACACAGACCGCTCTCCAGCGACCAACGATGCCGAGGTCCCCGGGTAACCAGGGTAAACATCGGGTTGCTAAGCGCAGGGCCGCGCTTAGTAACCCGATGTTTACCCTGGTTACCAGCGTAAAAGTAAAAAAAACAAACAGTACATGCTCACCTGCGCGTCTCCCAGCGTCTGCTTCCTGACACTGACTGAGCTCCGGCCCTAACAGCAGAGCGGTGACGTCACCGCTGTGCTTTCACTTTCACTTTAGGGCCGGATCTCAGTCAGAGCAGGAAGCAGACGCTGGGAGACGCGCAGGTGAGCATGTACTGTTTGTTTTTTTTACTTTTACGCTGGTAACCAGGGTAAACATCGGGTTACTAAGCGCGGCCCTGCGCTTAGTAACCCGATGTTTACCCTGGTTACCAGTGTAAAACATCGCTGGTATCGTTGCTTTTGGTGTCAAACACAACGATACACGGCGATCGGACGACCAAATAAAGTTCTGGACTTTATTCAGCGACCAGCGACATCACAGCAAGATCCTGATCGCTGCTGCGTGTCAAACTAAACGATATCGCTAGCGAGGACGCTGCAACGTCACGGATCGCTAGCGATATCGTTTAGTGTGACGGTACCTTAACACTAGAGAAGACAGAGAAAGGATTCAGAAGGATCTCGATAAGCTTGAACAATGGGCAGCAAATAATAGAATGGTATTTAACAGGGAGAAATGTAAGATTCTACATCTGGGCAAGAAAAACACAAATTACATCTACAGAATGAGAGGAATACTAATAGATTACAGACTGCACGTGAATCAACAGTGTGATGCAGCAGCAAAAAAGGAAAACACAGTTCTAGGATGTAATAAGAGCTGCATAGAGTCTATATCACAAGAAGTAATTATCCCCCTCTACACCCCCCTTGGTCAGGCCTCATCTGAAATACTGTGTCCAGTTCTGGGCGCTACATTTTAAAAAAAGACATTAAAAAACTGGAGCAAGTTCAGAGAAGAGCTACCAGGATAGTGAACGGACTGCAAAGTATGTCCTACGAGGAACAATTAAATGATCTTGGAATGTTTAGCTTACAAAAAAGAAGGCTAAGAGGAGACTTAACAGCTGTCTGCAAATATCTGAGGGGATGTCACAGTGTAGAGGAATCATCATTATTCCCATTTCCACATGGAAACACAAGAAGCAACGGGATGAAACTGAAAGGGAGAACATACAGATTAGATATTAGAAAAAACTTTTTGACAGTGAGGGGGATCAATGAGTGGGACAGGCTGTCACGAGAGGTGGTGAGTTCTCCTTCAATGGAAGTCTTCAAACAAAGGCTGGACAGATATCTGAGATGGTTTAGTGAATTCTGCATTGAGCAGGGGGTTGGACACGATGACCCTAGAGGTCCCTTCCAACTCTAACATTCTATGATTTTATGACTTCAGTGGTACTGAGCTGGAGGTCAAGAGAGGTAGCTGTGGGTTTTGTGGGGACCCTAACATGACAAAGATGACAGGAACAGAGGCCACATGTAAGCCAGACTTGGTATTTAGGGGAAAATGTCTAGATAGCCAAGCAAGGGACTGAATTTTACACTGGGAGTGGGCTTCACGCAGAAGGAAAGTACTATCAGGAAAGATGCAGGGTTAGCAATAGCTAATGAGTGTGACCTCTGGATACTGTAGAAGATATTTGATGCAGAGGCGTAGCTAGGGTTTTGGTTTAGGGGGGCCCAAGCTTCTGAGTGGGCCCCTAACCAGGTGTCCTTGATTACAACTCGTTGACGCACCCTAATAGTGGAGGAGAACCTCAGCAGATGACCGCGCTGTTACTGAAGATAATCTCTATATAAAGACCAACATGGATATTACCGCCATATGATCAGTGGTAGATACCAGCCCTGCAGAACATATAAGTGATCGCAGCACACATACAGATAATGACTTACTGCTGACGTTATTTATGATTGAATTGTCATTTTTCCCATCTTTTCTATCTTGCCCAAACTGACATGACAACTTCTTCCAGGCAGGACTCGGCTGCGGAGAATACAACAAAAAAGTTATAATGGTTAGCACTCAACTGGGGTGAGGATGACGGTGCTAGTGAAGGGAACTGTTTGCTCCAAAGTCACTGAATATATAAGGATCACTGCACACGTACAGGAAGGTATGTTTGCAAGTGGAAATTTATTAACAGTGGTTGTGCAATCAAGCGACTGGTAAATTTAACGTTTCGGCCAATACATAGCCTTGGTCACAACGTCGCTGGAAAAAACATAAAAATACAACTATTAACAAAATAATATATACAAAATAATATATACAAATCTAATCGTATTATATACACTACATACAAAGTTCATAGGTGCTAATCATGTACAGAGAAATGGCTCTGTGGGACAGTGTAACGAAATATGCAAGGATTGAATTGTTCTATAACCAAAGGCTATATACAAAACAAGGGAGTCAGAGAAGGGGTTCCATAATAAGACAGATAGATTTACACTGAATAGTAAAAAGCCACTCAAAATCACAATGTATGTAAGAAATTGATGAGGGGTCTATTCATAAATAGATGCCGTGAATTTCAAAAGGTGCATAAAAAGTAAAATGGAGAGGGGAAGCCCACCTAGTATGCAGAATAAAGTCTCCGTTCCAGGGTTAACCGGTGCTGGAAACGGGTCCTATCCTAATAGGATGGAGGATAAAAGCATAGGGATGAGTGTAACTGCTGATATTAGGAAATCAAGAGCTATGTTGTAGATTATTACCATGCAGTTTCCATGGAAACCCAAGAGGTTAGGGCTGAAGGATCGCTCCTTGTAATCAATGTAGTGAATGGCTGTCGTAGTTGCGTGCCAGGAGCCTGTTAAGAAGTATAATGCTAAGGATGTGTCATGGTAATATCGAGCTCTAGTTAGAAAAACAATGAAAGCACCTGACCTGTAGCACTATATGGTACAGGAAATGTGGTATGGAGTCCAAGATAAACAGTAACTTGAACGGTACTCCTAAGGTTGTGTTGCCCCTGCGTATGTTACTAACAAGAAATGAAGCAGTGTAAGATATGCGTTATAATGTAGCTAGTAGGAGAAAAGTAGAATGTGGGAATACTTATCTGAAGAATCAGACATACGTCCACAGAATGGCATGTCGGTGAGCTGCATCACTATTTCAGCAGCTCACCGACATACGCAGGGGCAACACAACCTTAGGAGTACCGTTCAAGTTACTGTTTATCTTGGACTCCATACCACATTTCCTGTACCATATAGTGCTACAGGTCAGGTGCTTTCATTGTTTTTCTAACTAGAGCTCGATATTACCATGACACATCCTTAGCATTATACTTCTTAACAGGCTCCTGGCACGCAACTACGACAGCCATTCACTACATTGATTACAAGGAGCGATCCTTCAGCCCTAACCTCTTGGGTTTCCATGGAAACTGCATGGTAATAATCTACAACATAGCTCTTGATTTCCTAATATCAGCAGTTACACTCATCCCTATGCTTTTATCCTCCATCCTATTAGGATAGGACCCGTTTCCAGCACCGGTTAACCCTGGAACGGAGACTTTATTCTGCATACTAGGTGGGCTTCCCCTCTCCATTTTACTTTTTATGCACCTTTTGAAATTCACGGCATCTATTTATGAATAGACCCCTCATCAATTTCTTACATACATTGTGATTTTGAGTGGCTTTTTACTATTCAGTGTAAATCTATCTGTCTTATTATGGAACCCCTTCTCTGACTCCCTTGTTTTGTATATAGCCTTTGGTTATAGAACAATTCAATCCTTGCATATTTCGTTACACTGTCCCACAGAGCCATTTCTCTGTACATGATTAGCACCTATGAACTTTGTATGTAGTGTATATAATACGATTAGATTTGTATATATTATTTTGTATATATTATTTTGTTAATAGTTGTATTTTTATGTTTTTTCCAGCGACGTTGTGACCAAGGCTATGTATTGGCCGAAACGTTAAATTTACCAGTCGCTTGATTGCACAACCACTGTTAATAAATTTCCACTTGCAAACATACCTTCCTGTACGTGTGCAGTGATCCTTATATATTCAGAGAATACAACAAAGACACATTTCACTTCTTATATTCCAGCCGCATCACCATCTATTCACAACCTGCACAAACTCCTTATCCTGCTGATACCCCAATACTGAGCCGCTGCTGCCGTACGTGTCCCTATTACTGCACCTGCTGTGTGGTTCTGTGGGCCCTCTAAATTCTAAGACACCTCTATAATACAGTAATGCCGGGTGCAAGTGCCCTAGAAAACAGTGCCCACATTTTGCCCCCTAGAAAGTAATATTGATCTGTGTGCCCCTTTGATAGTCACAGTAACCTGAGTTCCCCTATAACAATAAGTGCTCACTTTTCATTTAATAATGTCCACAGTCTCCCCCTGTACATCTCCTCTATACACAGCATGATGCTCTCCTATACACAGTATACTGACCCCTTAGAAGCCTCCAAACTGTTTGATGGCTCCAACACTGTACTCCCCACACTGTATGATGCCCCTCTAGATGGCCTCCATATAGTATAATGCATCAGATCATCCTCAATATGGTATAATGTACCAGATAGTCCTCTATATAGTATAATGCACTCCCCATAGGCAGACTCTATAGCACAAGGTAGCACCCTGCAGGCAGACCCTGTAGTATAAAGCAGCACCCCTATAGGCAGACCCTGTAGTATAAGACAGCCCCCCTATAGGCAGACCCTGTAGTATAAGGTAGCACCCCTATAGGCAGACCCTGTACTATAAGGCAGCACCCCCATAGGCAGACCCTGTACTATAAGGCAGCACCCCCATAGGCAGACCCTGTAATATAAGGCAGCACCCCATAGGCAGACACTGTACTATAAGGCAGCACCCCATAGGCATACCCTGTACTATAAGGCAGCACCCCATAGGCAGACCCTGTAGTATGAGGCAGACCCCCCATAGGCAGACCCTGTAGTATAAGACAGACCCCCCCAGGCAGACCCTGTAGTATTAGGCAGACCCCCCATAGACAGACCCTGTAGTATTAGGCAGACCCCCCACAGGCAGACCCTATAGTATAAGACAGCACCCCCATAGGCAAACCCTGTAGTATAAGGCAGACCCCCCACAGGCAGACCCTGTAGTATTAGGCAGACCCCCCAAAGTATGACCCTGCAGTATTAGGCAGACCCCCCATAGGCAGACCTTGTAGTATTAGGCAGACCCCCCATAGGCAGACTCTGTAGTATTAGGCAGACCCCCCATAGGCAGACCCTATAGTATTAGGCAGACCATGTAGTATTAGGCAGACCCCCATAGGCAGACCCTGTAGTATTAAGCAGACCCCCCATAGGCAGACCCTGTAGTATTAGGCTGACCCTGTAGTATTAGGCAGACCCCCCATAGGCAGACCCTGTAGCATTAGGCAGACCCCCATAGGCAGACCCTGTAGTATAAGAAGGCACCTCCCCATAGGCAAACACTGTAGTATAAGGCAGACCCCCCACAGGCAGACCCTGTAGTATTAGGCAGACCCCCCATAGGCAGACCCAGTAGTATTAGGCAGACCCCCATAGGCAGACCCTGTAGTTTTAGGCAGACCCCCCATAGGCAGACCCTGTAGTATTAGGCAGACCCTGTAGTATTAGGCAGACCCCTCATAGGCAGACCCTGTAGTATTAGGCAGACCCCCATAGGCAGACCCTGTAGTATTAGGCAGACCCCCCATTGGTAGACCCTGTAGTATTAGGCAGACCCTGTAGTATTAGGCAGACCCCCATAGGCAGACCCTGTAGTATTAGGCAGACCCCCCCATAGGCAGACCCTGTAGTATTAGGCAGACCCCCCACAGGCAGACCCTATAGTATAAGACAGCACCCCCATAGGCAAACCCTGTAGTATAAGGCAGACCCCCCACAGGCAGACCCTGTAGTATTAGGCAGACCCCCCAAAGTATGACCCTGCAGTATTAGGCAGACCCCCCATAGGCAGACCTTGTAGTATTAGGCAGACCCCCCATAGGCAGACTCTGTAGTATTAGGCAGACCCCCCATAGGCAGACCCTATAGTATTAGGCAGACCATGTAGTATTAGGCAGACCCCCATAGGCAGACCCTGTAGTATTAAGCAGACCCCCCATAGGCAGACCCTGTAGTATTAGGCTGACCCTGTAGTATTAGGCAGACCCCCCATAGGCAGACCCTGTAGCATTAGGCAGACCCCCATAGGCAGACCCTGTAGTATAAGACGGCACCTCCCCATAGGCAAACACTGTAGTATAAGGCAGACCCCCCACAGGCAGACCCTGTAGTATTAGGCAGACCCCCCATAGGCAGACCCAGTAGTATTAGGCAGACCCCCATAGGCAGACCCTGTAGTATTAGGCAGACCCCCCATAGGCAGACCCTGTAGTATTAGGCAGACCCTGTAGTATTAGGCAGACCCCTCATAGGCAGACCCTGTAGTATTAGGCAGACCCCCATAGGCAGACCCTGTAGTATTAGGCAGACCCCCCATTGGTAGACCCTGTAGTATTAGGCAGACCCTGTAGTATTAGGCAGACCCCCATAGGCAGACCCTGTAGTATTAGGCAGACCCCCCCATAGGCAGACCCTGTAGTATTAGGCAGACCCCCCCATAGGTAGACCCTGTAGTATTAGGCAGACCCCCATAGGCAGACTCTGTAGTATTAGGCAAACCCCCCATAGGCAGACCCTGTAATATTAGGCAGCCCCCCATAGGCAGACCCTGTAGTATTAGGCAGCACCCCCCCATAGGCAGATTCTGTAGTATAAGGCAGCACCCCCCATAGGCAGATTCTGTAGTATAAGGCAGAACCCCTTAAAAAAATAAACAGCGGGGGCCGGGCAGTGACTCATCGCGCCCACTGCCAGCGTCGTCGATGTCAGACGCTGATAGGGGGATGATGGGGAAAGGAGCGCTCCTTCCCTCATCATTGCGGTCAGCTGTATCGGCTAAATGCCGGTACAGCTGACCCTGCAATGACAGTCAAGTGAATGTTTAGGTTTAGTTACCTAGTTGTATTTTTTTAATGCTTCTTCAATAGGGAGAGAACCCAATTATCATAACTGAATTACCCATAATCAATGAAGAAATCCTAATAGCTTTTGATGGAAAGAAAGCCCAAAAGGTTTCACCATTTGGCCATGTGCACACGTTCAGGATTTTTAGCGTTTTTTTCACGTTTTTTCACTATAAAAACGTGATAAAAACGTGAAAAAAACCCTAACATATGCCTCCTATTATTTACAGTGTATTCCGCATTTTTTGTGCAAATGTTGCGATTTTTTCCGCGAAAAAATCGCATCGCGGAAAAAAAAGCAACATGTTCATTAAAAATGCGGAATTGCGGGGATTCCGCACACCTAGGAGTGCATTGATCTGCTTACTTCCCGCACGGGGCTGTGCACACCATGCGGGAAGTAAGCAGATTATGTGCGGTTGGTACCCAGGGTGGAGGAGAGGAGACTCTCCTCCACGGACTGGGCACCATATAATTGGTAAAAAAAAAAAGAATTAAAATAAAAAATAGTCCTATACTCACCCTCGATGTCTTCCCGCCTCACCGCTGCATGCTGCCGCTTCGGTTTCTGTAGCTGGTGTGCGGTGAAGGACCTGCCGATGACGTCACTGTCTTGTGATTGGTCGTGAGCGGTCATGTGACCGCTCACGTGACCGTGACGTCACGGAAGGTCCTGTGCGCACAGACCAGCTATAGGAAGAGGAACGGACGCCGCTGAGGAGATCGTCTGGGTGAGTATAACCATTTTTTTTATTTTTTTTATTATTTTTAAACATTCTATCTTTTACTATAGATGCTGCATAAGCTGCATCTATAGTAAAAAGTTGGTCACACTTGTCAAACGCTATGTTTGACAAGTGTGACCAACCTGTCAGTCAGTTTTCCAAGCGATGCTACAGATCGCTTGGAAAACTTTAGCATTCTACAAGCTAATTACGCTTGCAGAATGCTAAAAAAAACGCAAAAAAACTGGAAATAAACGCAAAAAAAAAATGCGGATTTCTTGCAGAAAAGTTCCGGTTTTCTTCAGGAAATTTCTGCAAGAAATCCTGAACGTGTGCACATGGCCTTTCAGTAGGAAGAGAAGTGGCTAATTGTTTGCGTTGGTTTGACGTTGTCAGTAATCCAGAAGTTATAAGAGAATGGAATCACCTTTCGAGTGGGAAGAGAACCCTGTAATCTTAAGCTTTTGTTTAGAAAAGTTATCCACAATCTAAAGAGTGGATTCTCCATAACTAATGGTATTTGATTGTATGGCAGTGGCTTGAGAAATTACCAATTACCCAAAGGATACAGGAATAATACGAACGGCTTATTTATGGGAAGATAATTCTTTAATTGTAGGGTTGTGTCTTAAAAGCTTTCCAGCAATGTTGATGCAAAATGAGGAAGACTTTTGGTCCATCCATAGGATAGAACCTTATAATTATAGCTTGTGACTTGAAGAGTCATTAATAATCCAAAGAAAGGATGAAGAAAAAATATGAACAAATCCCTGGAGTCTGACCACTGTGACCCCCTCTGATTTCTAGATCACAGAGGCTCAACTATTGACTATAAATGACCAAACATGCAGCCTCCAAGTTGAGCCATCAGAACCTCAGAAAGTTTCATCCTTCAGTTCACTGCAATGATCATTTTCATCGGAGATCGCAGCAGTCATAGATCAGATATTCACCAAGTTGACAATGTAGTCAGACCATATAGAAATGCTATCAAGGTTTTCATGATACAGTCCATAGACTTTAGCTTTGAATAGTTTAACGCTGCTGCCGGCGCCCCTGCATGGTGTCCCCTTCTCCATTCCATGCAGGGATCCCGGCTTACTCACTGCCGCAGGCCCACGGCATTTCCCTCCTGCTACTTCCTGCTTTCGGGGTGCATGTGCCGCAGTCCGGCAGCTCACCTAGTACACGCGTGCATGCACTTCGCTCTTAAAGGGGCAGTGTGTGTATGATGCTAAATGCTCTCAGACTGTTGCTGAAAGGCATTTAGCATAAGTAGTACACCTGCAAGGTGGCTCCCAGCCAATAGCCGGGAGGCATCTTGTATAAAAGACTCCCTTTCCCCTAGGGAGTTGCCAAGAAACATGTAGAATCACTAGTTGGTAAGGTGTACTGCTATTGCGTTGTGAGGTTCCCTGGTCCCACTGTGGCCAGAGCCTGAATGTTATACCATGGTCCCAGTGTGGCCAATCCTGTGTCCGTAGTCCCCTGGTCCTGTTATGGCTAGTCTTGTATTCATAGTCCCCGAGGGGCCAGTGCCTGAACCATGTCCTCTGATCTCCAAGTGGCCAGTGCCTGAACCTTGTCTCCTGGTCCTGGAGCGGCCAGAGACTGAACCTCATCCCCTGGTCCCAGAGTGGCCAATGCCTGAACCTGTCCCCTGGTCCCCGAGCCGCCAGAGCCTGAATCTTGTTCCTTGGTCCCGTAGTGGCCAGTGCCTGAATCTTGTCCCCTGGTCCCACAGTGGCCAATTCACAAACCCTGTCCATTGGTCCTGGAGTGCCCAGTCATGTTCCCGAAGTCCCCTGGTCCCAGTGTGGCCACTGCATGAACACTATTCCCCGATGCATGAATGGCCTAACCCTGAATCCTAGACTGGCGTGTCTAAACTAAGCCTTAAAATAGTGCCAACTCAACATACTTTACCCCTGGCGTCAGCAGGTGCAGTACCGTGTTCTGTCCAGGTATGGTACCTGGCGGCTACCTGCCACACAAGCCTGACACCACCACCAGAGGCTCCAGTGAACACCAAGGTAGCTGCTTAGATATGCCCCTTCCTGGGTAGGCCTGGGCCTTTGGCACAGTGGGTTCCAAAATCTACGTGTGCCACCGCTGGGTGTAACAGTCTACTCGGCCCAGCCGTGACCGCAACAAATAGTCATTGGTTAAAAACATTGATTGCCTTAACAAGGTAATAGTAATTCATGATTCTGTCCCATACCAAGAGAACCTGCTGGGAGACCATAATTGTTTATGATTAGAGTTGGTACAAAATGATTCTCAGGACCTGGTCCATCGGCCACGTCAGTAATTTGTGGTTGCGGGATGGGAGCCTTGAGAACTGTCTTCTACCTCCTGGCATCCATGGGTCTTCTTTTAACCTATTGGCTTGGCATGACATCAACATTGGGGTGCTACATGCGTGTGACGCCGGCTAAATGAAGGGATGCACATGTCGGCAGCCAGGAAGCGGTTCTCATGGTCTCGTCCAGCAGCTACAGATTGACCGAGCCCCAAGCCTGTGCAACTCCCCTTGAAGCAAAATTGTCTGAATTAGATGTTTTCGCAAAGACCAAACAACTATTTTAGGTGTACAGCAAGTTTATGCCTATCCCTTGACAAATTAAGTTTGGGGTGAGAAGGATCGGGCATGTTGAGTTTCTACATGCCCAATTCTTTTGTTATCAGATGAAGTAAAGCACCATCAGGGGTGTCTGCATGTGACTGATTCCCCCTCTGCTACATGATTTCTTGGTGACTTTGTAAGTAAGAAGTTTGGAAGAATATGAAAGCCGAAGACTATTTTAAGTTCCTGATGAGGATAGTAGATGAGAGATAAAAGGATAGATCAATATGAAATAGGTCGGCAAGTGGAAATTGAAAAAATAACGCTATAACCCATAGTTAAAGGGGCACTTCTTGTGATACTTTGGCCACTTTTGACCTGGTGACAGATCTCCAACCTTAATACTGCTGTCACCGGACATGTCTGGAATATGGACCTTTCAGCATTTCAGGTCGAAATAAAAATCATATAAAAGCCGACACTATTATCTGTGATCTTTGAGATTAGCTGAAATCTTTAGTTAAAAAGATGGAGAGATAAGACAAGCCGGCTCCTACCTCAAAGGTCCGGCACTGTTATCTGATTGCACAATCTGTGTCACAATCACAGTGGTCGGCCGGGGTAAAGTCTAGAATTGTATTATTGCTCCTTCTTGTACTTTGATCTCCAGACAAAGTAAGGTTATGATGCTGAATATTGGGTTGGGCATTCACTTAAAGGGGTGGTCTACTTATCACAAGGTAGGTTCTGGGACTGAAAGAGATGACTACATGTGCCTGTTCACTTCTCCTATAATAATAATTTAAATACCAAGTTACCCTTTTAAAGGGAACCTGTCACCCCTCCCCCCCCCAGGCGTTTGAAACTAAAAGATCCACCTTGTGCAGCAGTAATGCTGCATTCTGACAAGGTGACTCTTTTAGTTCTGGGTGCTGTAACTGCAGAAATAATCCGTTTTGTAATTTGTCCTAAATACCTTTCTTCAGTCCCGGAGGCCGGCCTTACCCCCCTGCTGCAGACGCCACGCTGCCCGTCTCTCCTCATATGCAGCCCAGCTGACTGCGCCTGTGCGGCCGCCCTGCCTGTGAATCCCAGCCCCACAATGTGAATAAATCAGAAGACACTGCGGGGCTGGGATTCACAAGCAGGGCGTCTGCACAGGCGCAGTCAGCTAGACTGCATATGAGGACAGACGGGCAGCGCTCACTGCGCCTGCACCAGGCAGGGGAAAAGAGCGCAGGCGCCGGCTTATTTCAAAACAGCGGCGAGGAGGAGGCGGCGCCTGGCGCCGAGAAGATTTGAGTGACAGCTGTGTGGCGTCTGCAGCAGGGGGGAAACGCCGGCCTCCAGGACTGAAAAAAGGTATTTAGGACAAATTACAAAACGGATTATTTCTCTAGTTACAGCACCCAGAACTAAAAGAGCCACCTTGTCAGAATGCAGCATTACTGCTACACAAGGTGACAGTTTTAGTTAAAAACGCCTGGGGGGTGTGACAGGTTCTCTTTAACCTGAAAAATAACTCCAAATTGTCACCCACAAGGTGTCTTCTTTCTGTCTGACTTACTGACCACTGCCTGCTGTCAAGTGTAATCCTTAACTAGCAGAGGAGATGGATTACAGGAAGTAGGGGCAGGTCTTTGTCTCTCTACAACAAGGGGCAGGTTTTTTGTGTCTGGACAGTAAGTGGAGGTGGGTCTTTTTGCCTGTATAATAAATGGGGGGTCTTTGTGTCTGGACAGTAAGTGGAGGTGGGTCTTTTTGCCTGTATAATAAATGGGGGGTCTTTGTGCCTGTATAGTAAATGGGGGGTCTTTGTGCCTGTATAGTAAATGGGGGGTCTTTGTGGCTGTATAGTAAGTGGGGGAAAGTGTTTGTGTTTGTGTAGTAAGTGGGGGTGGGCCTTTGTCTCTCTACATCCTTTTGTGCCTGATCCGATGTCTGTCAAGCTGCATACTGGCATAACAGACAGATGGGCTTCCAGTTCAAGTTACTAGACAAGGACATAAGCAGTGCATCCTGGGAAGTAAGGTAATGGAAGCTCCAACAGCTATAGTGCTGTCAGAATGCTGATGAATAGAAACCAATCACCTAAGAAAAGAGTGGATGGTAAAATACAGAACAGGACCATTTCTGGACATATTATACTGTCATGTGCACCTTAAGCAGTTTTTACGGAGGATGACGGCAGCAGGTTTTGGTTGAAATCACAGACATGCGCTTAGTCAGCTTGAGTTATGGAAGACTTTGAATAAGATCAGGAGTTTAAGGAGTTCTTTATAAGGGATGGTGACACTTTTATCTTATTGTACGGAAGCTATGCATAATACCTCTTTAATTGCATTTTATTCCTTACATGAATTTGGAGGTTTCCCTGTTTTGCTCCAATGTGGATGCTCCTCGGGGGTGGTTCTGTTTGAAGCTGGATACCCACCTACCAGGACACATAGAAGCAGTATAGGCGTACCTCTGATTTCTCGTGCATTAAGTGCAACACATTGATGAAAATTATAAGTCAGAAAAATGATGTTTTATTGGTATTTTCACCAGAATATCCATATGTACTGAAATTAAGTAGACCTATGGATGTACAGCCAGTGCCTGGTCCAGAGGTTTGCTTTACAGTAGGCACTTGGACATAAGAAAAGGTAGTAATAGAAGAGTATAGTGAGCATGCTCTGTGACATGTGCAGGGGTGCTTGTGCAGGGAGTGAGAGGAGGAGCTCAGTTTTCACCAGAGGAAACAGTGTTACCCTGGCTGTGCTAGGTGTCTATGCCATTCTTTTCCAATGGGGCGTGATTCACATAATTCTGGGGGGTGTCTTTAGCCTATGAGCCGCACCCCCTTCATAAAGATGATACAAATTAGCACTAAATAAAAAGTTCTATAAATTGGTAACCATATGGCGGATTTAGAAAAGAAAGCAAAAAATTGAATATTAGGGGGAGCAGCTGACATGAAACTGCCAAATGTGCTTGATGGGGAATGCCCCTTTAATATTAATCACGTTTTCCGTATATGTTAAGTTTTTAGAAACAATGTCCTAGTAAAATGGAAAACGATCCATAGTTTTTATAAGTAGTTTTTAGTGTTGTGTTCCAAAGTAGATGAAGGAGAAAAGTGTGTGGAGCCGCCCTACTGGTCACAAGTGGAAAGTGCAGTTCAAGTTGCTGCAGATCGTCTCCTGCCCTGGGTTGTTGTTACATTGTGATTTATAGGGCAGCGGAACCGCAGTACCACGTCCTCACCGCTTACCCAGCGCTGGATGATTTACATCCATCTGATGTGGTCCACATTATCTAGGTATTAAACGTAACGGTTATACGCGATTGTTAATTTGCCGCACAACATCTGTTTTACAGCAGTTGAAATGTCGGAACATGATTGCATGTAATCGGACATAGTTAGATGTCAGCTGTGTTTTTTCAGGTTAATTTATGCAACCATAAGAATTTAATAAAATGATCGCTGTTTCGGGTTCGGATTTTTATTGCTTTTATAGTTAAGAACAGATTTGAAATTTGGCTAAGTAAATCCTATTTCTCTACCAAATGCAAAAAGTTTGAAGGGCGAGAGGCAGTAATTGTTGTATCTGCTAAATATCCACTGCCGGATTTAGCTGGAGATTGGATTTCATAACTCAGAGCCTTTGTAGATTCTATAGGGTCTCACGTACAGGCAACAATGTGCAAAGTGGTCATCTGACACTTATCACTTCCGCACTGGGTGGTAAGTGCCATGGAGGCCTCCGTCAGCCGCTTTCCAGATCTTGTGTACACGCAGCAGGAATCAGGTATCATATTGTGAATTACAGGTTCACGATACTTGCCGATGCTGCACAAAACTAGCCAAGTGCCCAATGGACTCCACGTCAGTAATGTAGATTTGTTGGACAACCCCTTTAAGCTATACTTACCTGTTGTGAATTTGGTTTCTGGGCTCCCCCGGTGGTTACTGGTGGTACTGAACTTGTGTGCTTCATCTCCTCTGTTCACCTGTTTCCATCAGGATGTGGGAGTTTCTATTTAGCCTTGCTCCTCAGTCATTTCTATGCCGGCCAACAATGTTACCAGAAGCCTTTCTGTTGCATGTTCCTGCTCCTAGACTACTATCAGCTAAGTTGGACTTGTAGTCCTAAGATTGTTTTGCATTTTTGTTCCAGTTCTCTGTTTTTGAATATTTCTGAGGCTGGAAGCTCTTGTGAGCTGAAATTGCCACTCTGGTGTCATGAGTTGATATTAGAGTCTTAAAGTAATTTCAGGATGGTGTTTTGAAAGGGTTTTCAGCTTACTGTGAAGTTCCCTTTTCTGTCTTCCTACTATCTAGTAAGCGGACCTCAATTTGCTAAACCTATCTTCATACTTCGTATGCCATTTTCCTCTAAAATCACCGACAATATATGTGGGGGCTACTGTCTGCCTTTTGGGGAAAATTTCTCTAGAGGTAAGCCAGGTCTGTATTTTCCTCTGCTAGGGTCAGTCAGTCCTCCGGCTGGCGCTGGGCGTCTAGGGATAAAACGTAGGCACGCTACCCGGCCACTGTTAGTTGTGCGGTAGGTTTAGCTCACAGTCAGCTCGAGTTCCCATCTTCCAAGAGCTAGTCCTTTGTATGCTTTACTACGGTCTCTTGCCATTGAGAACCATGACAGTTTGGCCGGCCAAGAGTTAAAATAATTGGCAGAAGAAAGGAGAGAAAAGAAGTCTGCATAGAATTTTTTTTTTTTTTTTCTGAGTTTGCTCATTAGTTGATTCACTTGCATCTCTGCTCACTGCAGCCTTCGTCTCTCTCTCCTTCTAATCCTTGAATGGTTCTGATTTCACCTGATTGGAATGGATCCTCAGAGTTTGGCTATTGGTTTGGATAATCTCGCTATGAAGGTTCAAAGTTTACAGGATTTTGTAATTCATGCTCCTATATCTGAACCTAGAATTCCTTTACCTGAATTTTTCTCCGGGGATAGATCTCGCTTCCAGAATTTCAAACATAATTGTAAATTATTTTTGTCTCTGAGATCTCGCTCCGCTGGAGATCCTGCACAGCAGGTCAGGATTGTAATTTCCTTGCTCCGGGGCGACCCTCAGGATTGGGCATTTGCTTTGGCACCAGGGGATCCTGCGTTGCTCAATGTGGATGCGTTTTTCCTGGCTTTGGGGTTGCTTTATGAGGAACCTCATTTAGAGATTCAGGCTGAAAAAGCCTTGATGGCCCTGTCTCAAGGGCAAGATGAGGTTGAAATATACTGCCAAAAATTTCGTAAGTGGTCTGTGCTTACTCAGTGGAATGAGTGCGCCCTGGCGGTGAATTTCAGAGAGGGTCTCTCTGATGCCATTAAAGATGTTATGGTGGGGTTCCCTGTGCCTACAGGTCTGAATGAGTCCATGACAATGGCTATTCAGATTGATCGGCGTTTGCGGGAGCGCAAACCTGTGCACCATTTGGCGGTGTCTACTGAGAAGGCGCCAGAGATTATGCAATGTGATAGAATTCTGTCCAGAAGCGAACGACAGAATTTTAGGCGAAAAAATGGGTTATGCTTCTATTGTGGTGATTCAACTCATGTTATATCAGCATGCTCTAAACGTACTAAGAAGGTTGATAAGTCTGTTTCAATTGGCACTTTACAGTCTAAGTTTATTCTATCTGTGACCCTGATTTGCTCTTTATCGTCTATTACCGCGGACGCCTATGTCGACTCTGGCGCCGCTTTGAGTCTTATGGATTGGTCCTTTGCCAAACGCTGTGGGTTTAATTTAGAGCCTCTGGAAGTTCCTATACCTCTGAAGGGTATTGACTCCACGCCATTGGCTAGTAATAAACCACAATACTGGACACAAGTAACTATGCGTATTAATCCGGATCACCAGGAGATTATTCGCTTCCTTGTGTTGTATAATCTACATGATGTGTTGGTGCTTGGATTGCCATGGCTGCAATCTCATAACCCAGTCCTCGACTGGAAAGCAATGTCTGTGTTAAGCTGGGGATGTCAGGGGATTCATGGGGACGTACCTTTGGTTTCCATTTCGTCATCTATTCCCTCTGAGATTCCAGAATTTTTATCTGATTATCGTGACGTTTTTGAGGAGCCTAAACTTGGTTCACTACCTCCGCACAGAGATTGCGATTGTACTATAGATCTGATTCCGGGCAGTAAGTTTCCAAAGGGTCGTTTATTTAATCTATCTGTGCCTGAACATGCTGCTATGCGGGAATATATTAAGGAGTCCTTGGAAAAGGGACATATTCGTCCTTCGTCATCTCCCTTAGGAGCCGGTTTTTTCTTTGTATCTAAAAAAGATGGCTCTTTGAGGCCGTGTATTGATTATCGGCTTTTGAATAAAATCACGGTTAAATATCAGTATCCTTTGCCACTGCTTACTGATTTGTTTGCTCGAATAAAGGGGGCCAAGTGGTTCTCTAAGATTGATCTTCGTGGGGCGTATAATTTAGTGCGAATTAAGCAGGGGGATGAGTGGAAAACCGCATTTAATACGCCTGAGGGCCATTTTGAGTATTTAGTAATGCCTTTTGGTCTTTCAAATGCCCCTTCAGTCTTTCAGTCCTTTATGCATGACATTTTCCGTGAATATTTGGATAAATTTTTGATTGTGTATCTGGATGATATTTTGATTTTTTCGGATGACTGGGACTCTCATGTCCAACAGGTCAGGAGGGTTTTTCAGGTTTTGCGCTCTAATTCCTTGTGTGTAAAGGGTTCTAAGTGCGTTTTTGGGGTTCAAAAGATTTCGTTTTTGGGGTACATTTTTTCCCCCTCTTCCATTGAGATGGACCCTGTCAAGGTTCAGGCTATTTGTGATTGGACGCAACCCTCTTCTCTTAAGAGCCTTCAGAAGTTTTTGGGCTTTGCTAATTTTTATCGTCGATTTATAACTGGTTTTTCTGATGTTGCTAAGCCGTTGACTGATTTGACTAAGAAGGGTGCTGATGTTGCTGATTGGTCCCCTGCTGCTGTGGAGGCCTTTCGGGAGCTTAAGCGCCGCTTTTCTTCCGCCCCTGTATTGCGTCAGCCTGATGTTACTCTTCCTTTTCAGGTTGAGGTCGACGCTTCAGAAATCGGAGCTGGGGCGGTTTTGTCGCAGAAAAGTTCCGACTGCTCCGTGATGAGACCTTGCGCGTTCTTTTCTCGTAAATTTTCGCCCGCTGAGCGAAATTATGATATTGGTAATCGGGAGCTCTTGGCTATGAAGTGGGCTTTTGAGGAGTGGCGTCATTGGCTTGAGGGGGCTAGACATCAGGTGGTGGTATTGACCGACCACAAGAATTTGATTTATCTTGAGTCTGCCAGGCGCCTGAATCCTAGACAGGCGCGCTGGTCGTTATTTTTCTCTCGGTTTAATTTTGTGGTTTCTTACCTACCGGGTTCTAAAAATGTGAAGGCGGATGCCCTTTCTAGGAGTTTTGAGCCTGATTCCCCTGGTAATTCTGAACCTACAGGTATCCTTAAGGATGGAGTGATATTATCTGCTGTTTCCCCAGACTTGCGACGGGTCTTGCAGGAGTTTCAGGCGGATAGACCTGATCGTTGCACGCCTGGTAGACTGTTTGTTCCGGATGATTGGACCAGTAGAGTCATCTCGGAGGTCCATTCTTCTGCGTTAGCTGGTCATCCTGGAATCTTTGGTACCAGGGATTTGGTGGCTAGGTCCTTCTGGTGGCCTTCCCTGTCGCGAGATGTGCGAGGTTTTGTGCAGTCTTGTGATGTTTGTGCTCGGGCCAAGCCTTGTTGTTCTCGGGCTAGTGGATTGTTGTTATCTTTGCCTATTCCGAAGAGGCCTTGGACTCACATCTCCATGGATTTTATTTCTGATCTCCCTGTTTCTCAGAAGATGTCTGTCATCTGGGTGGTGTGTGACCGTTTCTCTAAGATGGTCCATTTGGTCCCCTTGCCTAAATTGCCTTCCTCATCCGAGCTGGTTCCTCTGTTTTTTCAAAATGTGGTTCGCTTGCATGGTATTCCGGAGAATATCGTTTCTGACAGGGGAACCCAATTCGTGTCTAGATTTTGGCGAGCGTTCTGTGCTAGGATGGGCATTGATTTGTCTTTTTCGTCTGCTTTCCATCCTCAGACTAATGGCCAGACCGAGCGAACTAATCAGACCTTGGAGACTTATTTGAGGTGTTTTGTGTCTGCGGATCAGGATGATTGGGTTGCCTTTTTGCCCTTGGCGGAGTTTGCCCTCAATAACCGGGCTAGTTCTGCCACCTTGGTTTCTCCTTTCTTCTGTAATTCGGGGTTTCATCCTCGTTTCTCTTCCGGTCAGGTGGAGTCTTCGGATTGTCCTGGAGTGGATGCTATGGTGGAGAGGTTGCATCAGATTTGGGGGCATGTGGTGGACAATTTGAAGTTGTCCCAGGAGAAGACTCAGCAGTTTGCCAACCGCCGTCGTCGTGCTGGTCCTCGTCTTTGTGTTGGGGACTTGGTGTGGTTGTCTTCTCGTTTTGTCCCTATGAAGGTTTCTTCTCCTAAGTTTAAGCCTCGGTTCATCGGCCCGTACAAGATATTGGAGATTCTTAACCCTGTGTCCTTTCGTTTGGACCTCCCTGCATCTTTTTCTATTCATAATGTCTTCCATCGGTCATTGTTGCGCAGGTATGAGGTACCGGTTGTGCCTTCCGTTGAGCCTCCTGCTCCGGTGTTGGTTGAGGGTGAGTTGGAGTACGTTGTCGAGAAGATCTTGGACTCCCGTGTTTCCAGACGGAGACTTCAGTATTTGGTCAAGTGGAAGGGCTACGGTCAGGAGGATAATTCTTGGGTGACAGCCTCTGATGTTCATGCCTCCGATTTGGTCCGTGCCTTTCATAGGGCTCATCCTGATCGCCCTGGTGGTTCTGGTGAGGGTTCGGTGCCCCCTCCTTGAGGGGGGGGTACTGTTGTGAATTTGGTTTCTGGGCTCCCCCGGTGGTTACTGGTGGTACTGAACTTGTGTGCTTCATCTCCTCTGTTCACCTGTTTCCATCAGGATGTGGGAGTTTCTATTTAGCCTTGCTCCTCAGTCATTTCTATGCCGGCCAACAATGTTACCAGAAGCCTTTCTGTTGCATGTTCCTGCTCCTAGACTACTATCAGCTAAGTTGGACTTGTAGTCCTAAGATTGTTTTGCATTTTTGTTCCAGTTCTCTGTTTTTGAATATTTCTGAGGCTGGAAGCTCTTGTGAGCTGAAATTGCCACTCTGGTGTCATGAGTTGATATTAGAGTCTTAAAGTAATTTCAGGATGGTGTTTTGAAAGGGTTTTCAGCTTACTGTGAAGTTCCCTTTTCTGTCTTCCTACTATCTAGTAAGCGGACCTCAATTTGCTAAACCTATCTTCATACTTCGTATGTCATTTTCCTCTAAAATCACCGACAATATATGTGGGGGCTACTGTCTGCCTTTTGGGGAAAATTTCTCTAGAGGTAAGCCAGGTCTGTATTTTCCTCTGCTAGGGTCAGTCAGTCCTCCGGCTGGCGCTGGGCGTCTAGGGATAAAACGTAGGCACGCTACCCGGCCACTGTTAGTTGTGCGGTAGGTTTAGCTCACAGTCAGCTCGAGTTCCCATCTTCCAAGAGCTAGTCCTTTTGTATGCTTTACTACGGTCTCTTGCCATTGAGAACCATGACACTTACCACCTGGTGGAAAAAAATTGAAATGGAACCTTTGCCTTGAAAATATTTTACTCTGCTACTTTTTCTAATTTTTTTACAACTTTTCTAAAAAAAATGTTTAAAAAGGTATGTTTAGTTGAAGAGCAGAACCAATAGTGGGCAGAAATTGCTTACGCAATAGAATGCCGCCTTTGCCACAAGTCTGTTCTTGAAATTTTTGATTTGCTGGATCTATCCTGGTCACTGGTAAATGTGGATGTGTGTCATGATCTCAATGGCAAGAGAACATAGCATCAGCATATATAGGAACTAGCTCTTGGAAGATGGGAACTGAGCTGACCATGAACTAAACCTAACGCACAACTAGCAGTGGCCGGGTAGCATGCCTACGTTGATTCTAGATGCCCAGCACCAGCCGGAGGACTAAATAAAGCTAGCAGAGGAAAATATTAGTCCTAGCTCACCTCTAGAGAAATACCCCGAAAGGAGACAGAGGCCCCCCACATGTATTGGCGGTGAATTAAGATGAAATAACAAACGTAGTATGAAAATAGGTTTAGCAAATTTGAGGTCCACTTACTACATAGCAGAAGACAGAAAGGACACTTTCATGGTCAGCTGAAAACCCTATCAAAACACCATCCAGAAATTACTTTAAGACTCTGGCATTAACTCATAACACCAGAGTGGCAATTCCTGTTCACAAGAGCTTTCCAGACACAGTAACGAAACTACAGCTGTGAACTGGAACAAAATGCAAAAACAAACATGGACAAGAGTCCAACTTATCTAGTAGTTGTCTAGGAGCAGGAACAAGCACAGAGAGGCTTCTGATAACATTGTTGACCGGCAAGCAACTAACAGAGAAGCAAGGTTATATAGCGACTCCCACATCTTGATGGGAACAGGTGAACAGAGAAGATGAAGACACCAGTTCAATTCCACCAGTAGCCACCGGGGGAGCCCCGAATCCAAATTCACAACAGTACCCCCCCCCTCAAGGAGGGGGCACCGAACCCTCACCAGAACCACCAGGGCGATCAGGATGGGCCCTATGAAAGGCACGAACCAGATCAGAGGCATGAACATCAGATGCCTTCACCCAAGAATTATCCTCCTGGCCGTATCCCTTCCACTTGACCAGATACTGGAGTCTCCGTCTGGAAACACGGGAGTCTAAGATTTTCTCCACAACGTACTCCAACTCACCCTCAACCAACACCGGAGCAGGAGGCTCAACGGAAGGCACAACCGGTACCTCATACCTGCGCAATAATGACCGATGAAAAACGTTATGAATAGAAAAGGATGCAGGGAGGTCCAAACGGAAGGAAACAGGGTTAAGAATCTCCAATATCTTATACGGGCCGATGAACCGAGGCTTAAACTTAGGAGAAGAGACCCTCATAGGGACAAAACGAGAAGACAACCACACCAAATCCCCAACACAAAGCCGAGGACCAACACGACGGTGGCGGTTGGCAAAAAGCTGAGTCTTCTCCTGGGACAACCTCAAATTGTCCACCACCTGCCCCCCGATCTGATGCAATCTCTCCACCACAGCATCCACTCCAGGACAATCCGAAGATTCCACCTGACCAGAGGAAAATCGAGGATGAAACCCCGAATTACAGAAAAACGGGGACACCAAAGTGGCAGAGCTGGCCCGATTATTGAGAGCGAACTCCGCCAATGGCAAAAAAGCAACCCAATCATCCTGGTCAGCAGACACAAAACACCTCAGATATGTCTCCAGGGTCTGATTAGTCCGCTCGGTCTGGCCATTCGTCTGAGGATGGAAAGCGGACGAAAAAGATAAATCTATGCCCATCCTAGCACAGAATGCCCGCCAAAATCTAGACACGAATTGGGTCCCTCTGTCAGAAATGATATTCTCAGGAATACCATGCAAACGAACAACATTTTGAAAAAACAGAGGAACCAACTCGGAAGAAGAAGGCAACTTGGGCAGAGGAACCAAATGGACCATCTTAGAGAAACGGTCACACACCACCCAGATGACAGACATCTTCTGAGAAACAGGCAGATCTGAAATAAAATCCATCGAGATGTGCGTCCAAGGCCTCTTAGGAATAGGCAAGGGCAACAATAATCCACTAGCCCGAGAACAACAAGGCTTGGCCCGAGCACAAACGTCACAAGACTGCACAAAGCCTCGCACATCTCGTGACAGGGAAGGCCACCAGAAGGACCTTGCCACCAAATCCCTGGTACCAAAAATGCCAGGATGACCTGCCAACGCAGAAGAATGAACCTCAGAGATGACTCTACTGGTCCAATCATCAGGAACAAACAGTTTATCAGGTGGGCAACGATCCGGTCTATCCGCCTGAAACTCCTGCAAGGCCCGCCGCAGGTCTGGAGAAACGGCTGACAATACCACTCCATCCTTAAGGATACCTGTGGGCTCAGAGTTACCAGGCGAGTCAGGCTCAAAACTCCTAGAAAGGGCATCCGCCTTAACATTCTTAGAACCCGGTAGGTATGACACCACAAAATTAAACCGAGAGAAAAATAATGACCAGCGCGCCTGCCTAGGATTCAGGCGCCTGGCGGTCTCAAGATAAATCAAATTTTTGTGGTCAGTCAATACCACCACCTGATGTCTGGCCCCCTCAAGCCAATGGCGCCACTCCTCAAAAGCCCACTTCATGGCCAAAAGCTCCCGATTCCCAACATCATAATTCCGCTCAGCGGGCGAAAATTTACGGGAAAAGAAGGCACAAGGCCTCATCACGGAGCAGTCAGAACTTTTCTGCGACAACACTGCCCCAGCTCCGATCTCAGAAGCGTCGACCTCAACCTGAAAAGGTAGAGCAACATCAGGCTGACGCAACACAGGGGCAGAGGAAAAACGGCGCTTAAGCTCCCGAAAGGCCTCCACAGCATCAGGGGACCAATCAGCAACATCAGCACCCTTCTTAGTCAAATCGGTCAATGGCTTAGCAATATCCGAAAAACCAGCAATAAATCGACGATAAAAGTTAGCAAAGCCCAAAAATTTCTGAAGACTCTTAAGAGAAGAGGGCTGCGTCCAATCACAAATAGCTTGAACCTTGACAGGATCCATTTCAATGGAAGAGGGAGAAAAAATATATCCCAAAAAGGAAATCCTCTGTACCCCAAAAACACACTTAGAACCCTTCACACACAAAGAATTAGACCGCAAAACCTGAAAAACCCTCCTGACTTGCTGGACATGAGAGTCCCAGTCATCCGAAAAAATCAGAATATCATCCAGATACACAATCATAAATTTATCCAAATAATCGCGAAAAATATCATGCATAAAGGACTGGAAAACTGACGGAGCATTTGAAAGACCAAAAGGCATCACTAAATACTCAAAGTGGCCCTCGGGCGTATTAAATGCGGTTTTCCACTCATCCCCCTGCCTGATTCGCACCAAATTATACGCCCCACGAAGGTCAATCTTAGAGAACCACTTGGCCCCCTTTATGCGAGCAAACAAATCAGTCAGCAACGGCAATGGGTATTGATATTTAACAGTGATTTTATTCAAAAGCCGATAATCGATACATGGTCTCAAAGAGCCGTCTTTTTTTGACACAAAGAAAAAACCGGCTCCTAAGGGAGATGACGATGGACGAATATGTCCCTTTTCCAAGGACTCCTTTATATATTCTCGCATAGCAGCATGTTCAGGCACAGACAGATTAAATAAACGACCCTTTGGGTATTTACTACCCGGGATTAAATCTATGGCACAATCGCACTCTCGGTGCGGAGGTAACGAACCAAGCTTGGACTCTTCAAAGACGTCACGATAGTCAGACAGGAACTCAGGAATTTCAGAGGGAATAGATGATGAAATGGAAACCACAGGTACATCCCCATGAGCCCCCTTACATCCCCAGCTCAACACAGACATAGCTCTCCAGTCGAGGACTGGGTTGTGAGATTGCAGCCAAGGCAATCCTAACACCAAATCATCATGTAGATTATACAGCACCAGAAAGCGAATAATCTCCTGGTGATCCGGATTAATACGCATAGTTACTTGTGTCCAGTATTGTGGTTTATTATTAGCCAATGGGGTGGAGTCAATCCCCTTCAGAGGAATAGGAGTCTCCAAAGGCTCTAAATCATACCCACAGCGTTTGGCAAAGGACCAATCCATAAGACTCAAAGCGGCGCCAGAGTCGACATAGGCGTCCGTGGTAATAGATGACAAACAGCAAATCAGGGTCACAGATAGAATAAACTTAGACGGTAAGGTGCAAATGGAAACAGATTTATCAAGCTTTTTAGTGCGCTTAGAGCATGCTGATATAACATGAGTAGAATCACCACAATAGAAACACAACCCATTTTTCCATCTAAAATTCTGCCGCTCGCTTCGGGACAGAATTCTATCACACTGCATACTCTCTGGCGACTTCTCAGTGGACACCGCCAGATGGTGCACTGGTTTGCGCTCCCGCAAACGCCTATCGATCTGAATAGCCATTGTCATGGACTCATTCAGACCCGCAGGCACAGGGAACCCCACCATAACATCCTTAATGGCATCAGAGAGACCCTCTCTGAAAGTCGCCGCCAGGGCGCACTCATTCCACTGAGTAAGCACAGACCATTTACGGAATCTTTGGCAGTAAATTTCCGCTTCATCTTGCCCCTGAGATAGGGACATCAAAGTTTTTTCTGCCTGAAGCTCCAAATGAGGTTCGTCATAAAGCAACCCCAAGGCCAGAAAAAACGCATCCACATTGAGCAACGCAGGATCCCCTGGTGTCAATGAAAAAGCCCAGTCTTGAGGGTCGCCCCGGAGCAAGGAAATCACAATCCTGACCTGCTGTGCAGGGTCTCCGGCAGAGCGAAATTTCAGGGACAAAAATAATTTGCAATTATTTCGAAAATTCTGAAACCCAGATCTATTCCCCGAGAAAAATTCCGGCAAAGGAATTCTCGGCTCAGATACAGGTGCATGACAAACAAAGTCTTGCAAATTTTGTACCTTCGTGGCGAGATTATTCAAACCTGCAGTTACACTCTGAAGATCCATTACAAACAGGTGGACACAGAGCCATTCAAGGATTAAGAGGAGGAAAGAAGCAGCAGGCTGCAATTATGGCTAGGCAGCACACTCTGAGTAAGAGAGAGAAAAAAAAAAAAAAAAAGGTTCCTCAGACTTCTTTTCCTCCTACTTCAGCCAATACAATTAACACTTTGTGGGCCGGTCAAACTGTCATGATCTCAATGGCAAGAGAACATAGCATCAGCATATATAGGAACTAGCTCTTGGAAGATGGGAACTGAGCTGACCATGAACTAAACCTAACGCACAACTAGCAGTGGCCGGGTAGCATGCCTACGTTGATTCTAGATGCCCAGCACCAGCCGGAGGACTAAATAAAGCTAGCAGAGGAAAATATTAGTCCTAGCTCACCTCTAGAGAAATACCCCGAAAGGAGACAGAGGCCCCCCACATGTATTGGCGGTGAATTAAGATGAAATAACAAACGTAGTATGAAAATAGGTTTAGCAAATTTGAGGTCCACTTACTACATAGCAGAAGACAGAAAGGACACTTTCATGGTCAGCTGAAAACCCTATCAAAACACCATCCAGAAATTACTTTAAGACTCTGGCATTAACTCATAACACCAGAGTGGCAATTCCTGTTCACAAGAGCTTTCCAGACACAGTAACGAAACTACAGCTGTGAACTGGAACAAAATGCAAAAACAAACATGGACAAGAGTCCAACTTATCTAGTAGTTGTCTAGGAGCAGGAACAAGCACAGAGAGGCTTCTGATAACATTGTTGACCGGCAAGCAACTAACAGAGAAGCAAGGTTATATAGCGACTCCCACATCTTGATGGGAACAGGTGAACAGAGAAGATGAAGACACCAGTTCAATTCCACCAGTAGCCACCGGGGGAGCCCCGAATCCAAATTCACAACAGATGTGTCAACCCCAGGTCCCCATGCAACATTTTTTTGGGTTAAATTAGAAGGACAATTTAGAGCCAGAACTTCTTCCCCCGGGATCAGAGTCTGACCTCACAAATAGAGGTGAGCAAACGGGGCAAAATTTGAATTTGCAGAACTCGGTACGCAGATAATTTAGAATGATGTGCTTTACCAAAAAGCTCTATCTTCGACTCATGTGTCCACAATACACCTGGTGGCCCTCTAAAAATAGTGGGGGCTGTGTCATGATCTCTGCAGGCAGAGATCATAGCAAGCCTATAGAGGGACAAGCTCTCGGAAGATGGAACTATACTGACCATGAACTAAGCCTGCCGCGCAACTAGAAATAGCCAGGTAGCATTTCCTATTTATCGCTAGATGCCCAGCTCTGGCCTAAGACCTAAATAGCTAGCAGAGGGAAATATAAGACCTGGCTCACCTCTAGAGAAATATTCCAAAGAAGACAGTAGCCCCCCACATGTAATGACGGTGAGTTCAGATGAAACAACAAACGCAGCAGGAAAATAGTCTTAGCAAATTTGAGGTCCGCTTACTAGATAGCAGAAGACAGATAGTATACTTTCATGGTCAGCAGAAAAACACTAACAAAACACCATCCAGAGATTACCTTAAACTCTGGCATTAACTCATAACGCCAGAGTAGCAATCCCTGATCAACGAGAGCTTTCCAGACACAGTAACAAAACTTCAGCTGTGAACTGGAACAAATAGGCAAAACAAAACATGGACAAAAGTCCAACTTATCTAGAAGTTGTCTAGAAGCAGGAACAAGCACTGAGAGGCATCAGATAACATTGTTGACCGGCAAGAAACCACCAGAGAAATGAGCTTAAATAGCGACACCCACTACTGATGGAACCAGGTGAAACAGGAAAGAGGATGACAAGTCCAATTCCACAAGCGGCCACCGGGGGAGCCCAGAATCCAAATTCACAACAGTACCCCCCCCTCAAGGAGGGGGCACCGAACCCTCACCAGATCCACCAGGGCGACCAGGATGAGCCCTATGGAAGGCACGAACAAGATCAGAAGCATGAACATCAGATGCATTGACCCAAGAATTATCCTCCTGGCCGTAACCCTTCCAGTTGACCAGATACTGGAGTTTCCGTCTGGAAACACGAGAGTCCAAAATTTTCTCCACAACGTACTCCAACTCACCCTCAACCAACACCGGAGCAGGAGGCTCAACTGAAGGTACAACAGGTACCTCATACCTGCGCAATAACGACCGATGAAAAACGTTATGAATGGAAAAGGACGCAGGGAGGTCCAAACGGAAAGAAACAGGATTAAGAATCTCCAATATTCTATAAGGGCCGATGAACCGAGGTTTAAACTTAGGAGAAGAGACCCTCATAGGGACAAAACGAGAAGACAACCACACCAAATCTCCAACACAAAGCCGAGAACCAACACGACGATGACGGTTGGCAAAACGCTGAGTCTTCTCCTGGGACAACTTCAAATTGTCCATAACCTGCCCCCAGATGTGATGCAATCTCTCCACCACCGCATCCACTCCAGGACAATCCGAGGATTCCACCTGACCGGAGGAAAATCGAGGGTGAAACCCCGAATTACAGAAAAACGGGGACACCAAGGTGGAAGAACTGGCCCGATTATTGAGGGCGAACTCTGCCAATGGCAAAAAAGCAACCCAATCATCCTGGTCAGCAGAGACAAAACACCTCAGATATGTCTCAAGGGTCTGATTAGTCCGCTCGGTCTGGCCATTAGTCTGAGGGTGAAAAGCAGATGAAAAAGACAAATCTATGCCCATCCTAGCACAGAATGCCCGCCAAAATCTAGACACAAATTGGGTACCTCTGTCAGAAACAATATTCTCAGGAATACCGTGCAATCGGACAACATTCTGAAAAAACAGAGGAACCAACTCAGAAGAAGAAGGCAACTTGGGCAGAGGAACCAAATGGACCATTTTAGAGAAACGGTCACAGACCACCCAGATGACAGACATCTTCTGGGAAACAGGCAGATCTGAAATAAAATCCATCGAGATGTGTGTCCAAGGCCTCTTAGGAATAGGCAAGGGCAACAGCAGTCCGCTAGCCCGAGAACTACAAGACTTGGCCCGAGCACAAACGTCACATGACTGCACAAAGACTCGCACATCTCGTGACAGGGAAGGCCACCAGAAGGATCTTGCCACCAAATCCCTGGTACCAAAAATTCCGGGATGACCTGCCAATGCAGAAGAATGTACCTCAGAGATGACTCTGCTGGTCCAATCATCCGGAACAAACAGTCTATCAGGCGGACAACGATCCGGTCTATCCGCCTGAAACTCTTGCAAGGACCGCCGCAGATCAGGAGAAACGGCCGACAAAATTACTCCCTCCCTAAGGATACCTGTGGGTTCAGAATTACCAGGAGAGTCCGGGTCAAAACTCCTAGAAAGGGCATCTGCCTTAACATTCTTAGAACCCGGTAGGTATGACACCACAAAATTAAAGCGAGAAAAAAATAAAGACCAGCGCGCCTGTCTAGGATTCAGGCGTCTGGCAGTCTCAAGATAAATCAAATTTTTGTGGTCAGTCAATACCACCACCTGATGCCTAGCCCCCTCGAGCCAATGGCGCCACTCCTCAAAAGCCCACTTCATGGCCAAAAGCTCCCGATTCCCAACATCATAATTCCGCTCTGCGGGCGAAAATTTGCGAGAAAAGAAGGCACAAGGCCTAATGACGGAGCAGTCGGAACCTTTCTGCGACAACACTGCCCCAGCTCCGATCTCCGAAGCGTCAACCTCAACCTGAAAAGGCAGATTCACATCAGGCTGACGCAACACAGGGGCAGAGGCAAAACGGCGCTTAAGCTCCTGAAAGGCCTCTACAGCATGAGGGGACCAATTAGCAACATCAGCGCCTTGTCTGGTCAAATCAGTCAGTGGTTTAACGACATCCGAAAAACCAGCAATAAATCAGCGGTAAAAGTTGGCAAAGCCCAAAAATCTCTGAAGACCCTTAAGAGAGGAGGGCTGAGTCCAGTCACAAATAGCTTGCACCTTGACGGGATCCATCTCAATGGAAGAGGGAGAAAAAATATACCCCAAAAAGGAAATTTTCTGGACCCCAAAAACGCACTTAGACCCCTTCACACATAAAGAATTAGACCGCAGAACCTGAAAAACTCTCCTGACCTGCTGGACATGAGAGTCCCAGTCATCAGAAAAAATCAGAATATCATCCAGATATATTATCATAAATTTATCCAGAAAATCGCGGAAAATATCATGCATAAAAGACTGGAAAACTGAAGGGGCATTAGAAAGACCAAAAGGCATGACCAAATACTCAAAGTGGCCCTCGGGCGTATTAAATGCGGTCTTCCACTTATCCCCCTGCCTGATCCGCACCAAATTATACGCCCCACGAAGATCAATTTTAGAGAACCACTTAGCACCCTCTATACGAGCAAACAAATCAGTAAGCAATGGCAATGGGTATTGATACTTAACAGTGATCTTATTCAGAAGCCGATAATCAATACATGGTCTCAAAGAGCCGTCTTTTTTTGAGACAAAGAAAAACCCAGCTCCCAAGGGAGAAGAAGATGGACGAATATGTCCCTTTTCCAAAGACTCCTTTATATATTCCCGCATAGCAGCATGTTCCGGCACAGACAAATTAAACAAACGACCCTTTGGATATTTACAACCCGGTATCAAATCTATGGCACAATCGCACTCACGGTGCGGAGGTAACGACCCAAGCTTGGGTTCGTCAAAGACGTCTTGATAATCAGAGAGGAACTCAGGGACTTCAGAGGGAATGGACGACGAAATAGAAACCAAAGGTACGTCCCCATGAATACCCTTACATCCCCAGCTCAACACAGACATTGCTCTCCAGTCCAAGACTGGGTTGTGAGACTGCAACCATGGCAATCCCAGTACCAAATCGTCATGTAAATTATACAGCACCAGGAAACGAATAATCTCCTGGTGATCCGGATCGATACGCATGGTTACTTGTGTCCAGTATTGTGGTTTATTATTAGCCAATGGGGTGGAGTCAATCCCCTTCAGAGGAATAAGAGTCTCCAAAGGCTCTAAATCAAAACCACAACGATTGGCAAAGGACCAATCCATAAGACTCAGAGCGGCGCCAGAGTCAACATAGGCGTCCGTGGCAATGGATGACAAAGAACAAATCAGGGTTACAGACAAAATAAACTTAGACTGAATGGTGCCAATGGAAACAGACTTATCAAGCTTCTTTGTACGCCTAGAGCATGCTGATATAACATGAGTAGAATCCCCACAATAGAAACACAATCCATTCTTCCGTCTAAAATTCTGTCGCTCGCTCCTGGACAGAATTCTATCACACTGCATACTTTCTGGCGTCTTTTCCATAGACACCGCCAGATGGTGCACCGGTTTGCGCTCCCGCAGACGCCTATCAATCTGAATAGCCATTGTCATGGACTCATTCAGACCTGCAGGCAAAGGGAACCCCACCATAACATCCTTAACGGCATCAGAGAGACCTTCTCTGAAAGTTGCCGCCAAGGCGCACTCATTCCACTGAGTAAGCACAGACCATTTACGGAATTTTTGGCAGAAAACTTCAGCTTCGTCTTGCCCCTGAGATAGTGCCATCAAAGTTTTTTCTGCCTGAAGTTCCAAATGAGGTTCCTCATAAAGCAAGCCCAAGGCCAGAAAAAACGCATCCACATCGCGTAACGCAGGATCCCCTGCTGGCAATGAGAAGGCCCAATCTTGAGGGTCACCCCTGAGCAAGGAAATCACAATCCTAACCTGCTGAGCAGGGTCTCCAGCTGAACGAGACTTCAGGGACAAATAAAGCTTACAATTATTTCGGAAATTCTGGAAGCTAGCTCTATTCCCTGTGAAGAACTCCGGCAAAGGAATTCTCGGCTCAGATACCGGAGCATGTACCACAAAATCTTGTAAATTTTGTACTTTCGTGATGAGATTATTCAAACCCGCAGTTACACTCTGGAGATCCATTATTGTCAGGTGCACACAGAGCATACAGAGATTAGGAGGAGAGAGAGAAAAAAGACTGCAGCAAGGCAGACTGGAGGAAAAAAAAAAAAAAAAAAAAATTCCAGCAGACTTCTTATAACTCTCCTTTCTCAACCTGGGTCTTTAACACTTTATGGGCCGGTCAAACTGTCATGATCTCTGCAGGCAGAGATCATAGCAAGCCTATAGAGGGACAAGCTCTCGGAAGATGGAACTATACTGACCATGAACTAAGCCTGCCGCGCAACTAGAAATAGCCAGGTAGCATTTCCTATTTATCGCTAGATGCCCAGCTCTGGCCTAAGACCTAAATAGCTAGCAGAGGGAAATATAAGACCTGGCTCACCTCTAGAGAAATATTCCAAAGAAGACAGTAGCCCCCCACATGTAATGACGGTGAGTTCAGATGAAACAACAAACGCAGCAGGAAAATAGTCTTAGCAAATTTGAGGTCCGCTTACTAGATAGCAGAAGACAGATAGTATACTTTCATGGTCAGCAGAAAAACACTAACAAAACACCATCCAGAGATTACCTTAAACTCTGGCATTAACTCATAACGCCAGAGTAGCAATCCCTGATCAACGAGAGCTTTCCAGACACAGTAACAAAACTTCAGCTGTGAACTGGAACAAATAGGCAAAACAAAACATGGACAAAAGTCCAACTTATCTAGAAGTTGTCTAGAAGCAGGAACAAGCACTGAGAGGCATCAGATAACATTGTTGACCGGCAAGAAACCACCAGAGAAATGAGCTTAAATAGCGACACCCACTACTGATGGAACCAGGTGAAACAGGAAAGAGGATGACAAGTCCAATTCCACAAGCGGCCACCGGGGGAGCCCAGAATCCAAATTCACAACAGGGCTGCCTGTCACTCTATAATTGCAAGGACTGCTGCTGACCCAAAGCATAACAGACATAAGATGTAAAAAATAAAGAAAATCCTTATACTCACCTCTTGACTCACCTCTCTGGCTCCTCTGCTCCTCACCATCACCCATTTGGCCCCTGCCACATCTTCAGATCCCCGCTGCTCATGCTGAAATCCCTGGACCGCTAATTCTGGGCCGGGATAAGGCCCAGGAGGGTTCTGCTTACGCACGCACAAGGTCACAGTGCATGCCATGATGTCATGACCTTTTGTGCTCTTGCACAGAACCATCCCAACAAGGGAATAAAAGCGGCGATCTAAAGATGCGGCAAGGATTGGATGGGTGTCGGTCAGGAGCAGTTGGGTGGTAGAAGTGAGCAATGAGGTGAGTATAAGGATATTTTTTTTACTTTTCAACATTTTAATGGGCTTTTGCAGTCCAAAAACATGGCGGCCAAGCTTGAGATGTCCAACATACGCATCGGGATGTGATGTTCAAATATCCACATACTTTTGGAAATTAATTTTTATGCCATAATGACTAAACCAGGTTCTCCAAAGTTCTGGTAAAATTAAGCTTAACAAGGCCAAGACCGTCATAAAATCTTGGATTGTCATAGACCATGCTACCACTTACTTCTATGAGATCGTGCTAATCGTAGGATGGCAAGTTGTCACACCAACCATCCTTGTAGTCTTTGGTTGTACCAACCACCATCATGCTTAAAACCAGCCCCATGATTTTGCGGCAACCCAAAAAAAATGTAGGCGACTTTCGTAGAATTTCTTCTTTTCAAAGACGTGATTATTAACTACAATATTACACGATCTAACCACTATGTCTGACCCTGACTTTGCGTGAACCCTCCCACGTGACAAAACGGGCTTTCACTTTATGATTTGTGAATGGTGATTATTCACGGCACATTGTGGCGGACCGTCCGCAGAGACTCCATTAGATTGAGATCTCAGATTTTCCTTAATTGAGCGCTTGGAAACAAAAATGTGACCAGTGAAAAATTGGAAGATCTCCAACTAACGGGACAGGGAATGGAGGCTGTGCATTGACTTTGGGTTTACTATGAAGATCTTACACACATCATATACTATGGGGAATTACCACAAGGACATAAAGAATGGCTTATCGGGAAGGTGACGACTCCGTACACGTTGGGCTGTATCGTAGCCTGTAGGACTCTCCACTGGGTTACGATAACAAACGCGTGGAGTCACTACAGCATCTGTTTCTCTTCTCTCAAATCCCATTCCTTCATTTCAGAAAATTCCCTTTGAAAAATGGTTCTTACATAACACTCCGACGAACCTGGGTTTTCTGCCAAAAAGAAAAAACACGTTAATTATTTTTTAACTGATTATGGGTCATTTTGATGAATGACCCAGAAAGATGGAGCGCAAGTCCAAAATAAACAGAGAAGTGCAGTAACTGCTTACGGGGAAACAGGCGTCCTTTCTCTATGAATTTAAGTGTTGGGAGACACATGGCTGGCTTAATTAGTTTGTGCGTTTTTACTTTTTCAGACTAATTTATACGACGTTTCCTCCAAAATTCAAAATTATGCAAATATGGCCGTCATACAAATTTACAGAGAGATGTCAACCGGAGTCCTGGAATGTAAATTTACAACTACGGAGAAAAAATGTAGCGACGATAACACCAACGTTCCGGTGACGAACGTTCTGCGCATAGCGGAGAACTAATATCCAACAGATGTGTCGTTGTATCACGCTCACAATATCTGTACATCAAGACGTTGACAAAATATATATGATCACTGAAGGTCCAACCTCTGGGACCCCCATGAATCACAAAAACAGGGGTCCCGTAGTCTCCTGTATTAATGGAGAGGTAGTGAGCATGTGTGACCACTGCCCAACTGTTTACATGAGTGGTGGTTGCACATGCTCATTGTCACCTCACTTACATAGAGGAATTTGGCACCCAGTTTGTATATTCAGGGTGTCGCCTCGGGCACCAAAGTTCCCTTATGATTGCACATTTATCATCTATCCTCTGGGTAGATAATAAATGTTCTTTATAGGACAATCCCTTTAATGACAACCGTGTAATACCTTATGTCTCCTGAGGGGTCACTGCAGAGAAATGTAATACTTACTCTTAGATTCTGGTACAGATCATAGCTGACTTCAAAAAAAGGTATTCCCATCTCCAAGATCCTATCCCAATATGTACTGGGTGTAATAATAATAATATTAGCAAATACCTCCAATTAAAAATGTAGTATAGTTTTACCGATTTGCTATGTCTCTTTCTTCATGTGCAGGCATTGCAAGACCTTAGGTATCCATGGTTACAACTACTGATATAGTGACAGCTAGTTGCTAGTGGTTGTAACCATGGATACCTAAGGTCCTGCAATGCCTGCACATGAAAAAAGAGACATAGCGAATCAGAAAAACTATACTACATTTCTAATTGAAGGCATTTGCTAATATTATTATTATTACACCCAGTAAATATTGGGATAGGATCTTGGAGATGGGAATAACGCTGTAATCCAATGTCCAATGCCTCCCACTAGGCCCTAAAACAGTAGAAATCCAATAATTCTGAGGCACCAGAGGATAATCTTTAAAAAGATCTTTATTTCACAGTATTAAAAAAATTACAAAAATAAGGCAACGTTTCAGCCATGCCTGGCCTTTCTCCAGCGTCAATAGGTGTATTTTGAAGCCCAAGAAAGGCCAGATGAGGCTGAAATGTTGCCTTCTATTCCTATATTTGTGATTTTTTTAATATTATGAAAAAAAGATCTTACTTTTTAGAGATTATCCTCTGGTGCTTCTTGGATTCTTGAATATTCTGCAGATCATGGCTGATCTATCTTCCTATAGAAAAATGTTTCTCCTATCAGATTTTGGGCCCGGGGTCCCTTTTAGCAAAAAAGGGATTGTCAAAAAGAAAAATACAAGTCACGGGGTCGCTACTTCTGCCAAGTACTTTTCTTCTGCTAACAATTCTATTTTTTAGATCTGTTTCTGGGAAATCTGAGTGACAACCAATATGGTCTCCATTTGAGGTTTGGCATCTAATTTTTTAGTTATCGCTCAACTTTTCCAAAAACAGGTATAAGCTAAGGACTTCATAAAATAATTTTATTAACCTGCCCAAATATTGTAAATGGTGGCTTATGTTTCCAAGAAAATATTCAGGAAGGCCCAGTTTGAAAAGGAATGGGGGGGTTTACAAGGGGCTATCCACTTTTGGGAACTTTTTTTCCGCTTAATAGGAATTCGGCAGCAAGTTTTTCTATGTCTTTTGAGAACACTATGAGGTAGGGACTGAGACACTGATTCCAACGATATATCACTTATTAGGCTGTGTGCTGCAGTTTCAATACTATCAGTGTTTTATCAGTAGGATATTATCACTGGTGGACTAGGTGTCTCATGCCTCCTGGTCCAGCCACGCCCCCACCACTGATTGGCCGCTTTATGTCAGTACACAGTGTTTACAGAAAGCAGCCAATCAGTGGTGTGGGTGGGGGTCAGCTTTCTGAGCTCTGCTGCATTTACAGTAGAGAAAACTCTGATTGTGTCAAAGCTGCTGCACCCAGTAAACGAAGTGACACACCGCTGGAATCAGGGTCTCTGTCCCTACATCATGCTACTTTCAGATGAGGTAGCAAAATCCTGCTGACAGATTCCTTTTAAATGCATGTATTTGGAGGTAATAAAAATCATTTTTGCAGTTGGGTATTGTTAAAAAATGAAACCCATTTGCAAAAATATTTTTTAGGCACATATACCGTACATGCTTTTAAGTAAAAAAAAAAAAAAAAAGTGGTCTTCAAAAATCTTTACGATGTGTATGATATCGGAATGACTGCTGAGAATACACAGGAATTGTCAGATTATTATTATTATTATTATTATTAGTGGAGTGCATCGTGGTTTTACTCTTTTGCATTGAGTAGCCATTCGAGTCCTTGCAGTCAGTCTTGCAGCATGATCATCTGTGGGAATAAAGTGGCCATATTGGTTGTGTAAACCCCATCCAGAAGCTGACAAGGACTTCCGGCTGCATTCCACATGCCAGCGCTGCCGGTGATGAAACTATCCACAGCAGTAGCCGTGTGACCCGGGAGCCGCAGTGTCACGTCAGGGCAAGAAGTCACTTACAGCCAAAATAATAATAATGAAAAAAAAAAACACAAAGAAAAAAAAAAGAAGAAAAATGTGATTGTGAAATGTCCCAAGTAGAGTTACATATGAATGGATTCAATGCAAATTGTATTCATGTAGAATGTTTGGGAATTCATTGGACCCAGTAGAGACGGGCGAATCCGAACAGAAATGTTCAGCGTTGGTACCAGACAATCACTGTTCAGGCCTGACCACTGAACACAGACATTCTACTGAAGTCTGGTGAAGTGTTTGGGGAAAGTTCTTGGTGAGAGAGAAAAAGAGAGAGAAAAAAAAAGAGAGAGAATGGGAAAGAAAAAACCCAGAGAGAGGGAAAGAGAGAGAAAAGGAGGGAAAGAAAAAGCGAAAGAAAGAGAGAAAGAAAAAAAATAAAGACATAGAGAGAAAGAGAGAGAGAAAGAAAAAGAGAGAGAAAGAGAAAAAATAGAAAAAGACAGAAAGAGATAACTAGGGAGAAAAAAGAAAGAAAAACAATGAGAGAAAAACAGACAGAAAGAGAGAGAGAAAACGAGAGAGAAAATGAAAGAGAGAAAAAGAGGGACAGAGAGAGAAAGGGAAAGAAATAAAGACATAGAGAGAGAAAGAGAGAGAAAAAGAAAGAAAAGGAGAGGAAGACAGAGAGAGATAAATAGAGAGGGAGAAAAGAAAGAAAAGCAGAGAGAGAGAAAAATAAATAAAGAGAGAAAATGAGAGAGAGAGAAAGAAAAGGAGAGAGAAACAGAGGGAGAAAGAGAGAGAGAGAAAGAAAAAAGAGAAAGAGAGAGATAAATAGTGAGAAAAAAGAAAGGAAACCAATGAGAGAAAAACAGAAAGAGAGAGATAAAGAGATAAAGAGAGAGAAAAGGAGAGGGAGAAAGAGAGAGAAAACAAGAGAGAAAGAGAGAAAAAAGAAGGACAGAGAGAGAAAGGGAAAGAAATAATGACATAGAGAGAGAAAAAGAGAGAAAGAGAGAAAGACAGAGAGAGAGAAATAAATAGAGATAGAGATATATATAGAGAGAGAAAAAGAAAGAAAAGCAGAGAGAGAGAAAAAGAAATAAAGAGAGAAAATGAGAGAGAGAAAGAGAGAAAGATTTTTTTCTTAGCAGTTTCGGTATCCATTATTTTCATTGTGGTTCGGGTTCTGGTGGGAGTTCAGGTAGTGTTCTGGTTCCCAAACCAAACTTTCTAAAAAGTTAAGGTCAGGTACAAGAACCCGAACTTCCACCGACCCGCCCATCCCTAGGACATAGTGATTCCAAACATTTTGTTTTTTTGCAAATCGTCAAAAAGGTCCACTGTTATTTTACACAATGCAAAAGATGGCATCGGCCAGACAAGTCTCACACAACCAGCTTGGCTCCTAATATTTCCTTGTAGCTATCACATCACATGGTATATCACAGCTAATAAGGAAGGGAATATTAAAGCCTGTATGAAAGCCGAGGCAGGAAATGCAGCAGCCATTCTATAGTGAATCTGGATAGTGAGAGTAGGTCACAGCTCACAGCTTAGCACTGAATAAACTGTACATATAGTGTGTGACAGCACAACAGTGAGGGAACAGGCTGCAGGCTATCACCAGTTACCATCTAATTGTCATTTATAGTGAGGTCACTTTGTTTATGTTTAAGAGGTTTATAGTAGTTGGTAAAGTCCTAGGAGACCTCAGAGTGTTATATCTGTCCTTTCGGAGCAATTGGAGTACCTGCGGCAAATCAAATTTTTCTAAAAAATTTGGCAAAACTGGTAAACTCGAATTTCAAAAGAATATTAATTAATATCTCTTTTCAGGGTTTTCTTTTCTTGCTATGATAACTATTGCTATGCATTTATTATATTAGAATAAAACAGTGAATTTGATTAACCATTTATTTATTTATTTATTTATTTATTTTAAATGTCAGAGCTTAAAAGTTTCTATAAAATGCTGTCAGCAAGTTTTTGCCACCTCATCTGACAACAGCATAATGTTGAGGTAGAGGCCCTGATTCCAGCAATGTGTCACTTAGTTCACCGGGTGCAGCAGTTGTGATACAATCAAGGGTTTTCAGATGAAGCATGTAGCAGAGCTCAGAAAGCTGTCCCCACCCACATCTCTGATTAGCAGCTTTCTATGTATATTGACATCAGTAGTATGGGCGTGGTTGGACCACTTGGCACATGGGAGCTAGTCCAGGCAGTGATAATCTCCTGCTGATAAAATACTCATTGTATGGAAACAGCACACAGCCTAATAAGTGACACATCACTGAAATCAGTGTCTCAACTCCTACATCATGCTGTCCAATTCATGTATATTGTGCCAAGAACTGTTGATATAAGAGAGTGGTGGCCCAGCGGAGGAGGCTCCGGTGGGCTAGTCCAAGCCTTAGTGGGGCATATATCACTCATATATCAGTCACCCCTATATTTCTAGTTAACCTGTATTTTTACCATTCAGTCCGGTAAAGCCGGTAGAAAATCGTATGATGGAGTAAGAAAAAAATCATTAGATGTTATTTTTGTAAGACATTCCTCCGGCAGGGATGGTGAGAACTGGACATATTCCATCCACAGTGTTCAGGATCATTCTCACCTCCAGGCCACTGACACAGCTATCAGCCCCCCGTCTGCACATTGTCAGGATCAAGTGCTGTTTTCTGCCGCCTGCACGGTCCTACATTAGGGATGCAGATAATCTTCCTCATGGAGAGGCCCGGACCACAAAGACGGAATTATATTGTCACCTCTACAGCTTGTCAGTCTCCGACTTACCATTCCAGACTCCTTCCTCCTGATTCTAGTTCTAAGCCAAATCGTTGTCATCTTTTATAACCATTTCTATTAAACCATAACCCTCCCCCCAAAAAAAAAAAACTATAATAAAATCAGCTGCTTTTTTGGTAAAGATGGGTATAACCCTTGTAAGACTTTTCAGTTTCCACATAGAACGTGCCAACGACCCATCGAACTGTCCAAAATAATGAAAATTGTTATTAACAGCTCAATGTCCTACATACAGTAATACATAGATCCATACCAAAATGGCTGTATAACCAGTACTGAAAGTTTAAACTCTGCCTTTGCCCTCCTACTCTGAAGGACAGCTCCTCAGTGTCCCTCCTCCATGCTGCTACATCTCCACCCATTCCACCTAGCCAATTTAATAGTTCCTCAGTGTCCCTCCTCCCTGACAAATCTGTGCCCACCTAACATGATTAACATATCCTCAGTGCCCCTCTTTCCTTCCACTAACTATCTGCCGGGTTAGACTGATTAACATATCCTCAGTGTCCCTCTTCCTTGACAAATCTGTGCCCACCTAACATGATTAACATATCCTCAGTGTCCCTCCTCCCTGCTGGTGCTGAAACCTCACACTGCTCAGTACAATCTGCAGCTGACAGTCCGGTGGACAGAGTTTGATTTATTTATTTTACTCTCTTATATAGCGCCATTAATTCCACTGCGCTTTACAAATGCCACTTAATAGTTCCCAAATGATACCAGGAAATATTGTTCCTGTAAGCGTGTCCATTAGCGTGCAAATAAGGATATGTTCACACAGTGCTTTTTTTGCAACATTTTTTTCCCCACATGAAAAACACAGATGTTATTGGCAGGAAAAATGCTATGTATATTACGCACATTTTTAATGTTTTTTTTTTTATTTATGCGGTTTTTTTTCTCCATTTGATTAAATGGATAAAAAACGCAGCAAAAATGCTGAATAAATTGACAAAAAAAAAACGCACCTCGGCTCAAATAACAGGAATTGACAAAAAAACCCGCACCATTGGAATGACATTTTAAAAATCTCATTCATTTCGCTGCTATTGTAAAAAGCCGCATTTTTAGCAAAAGTAGTGATGCGCCGCACCCTTCTGAAATGTTTTTTTTTTTTTTTTACTTCACAGAACATTTATTTTTACAAATCCAAATTTCACTGGATGGCTCCATGGTGTGATCTTAGGAAAGTACATTTTTTGCCTTCGTGCTTTGCGACGTTCCGTGGACTCCGATGAGGAGCTGTTTGTTTTGACCATCCATCACTTCCATAAACAAGGTGCGGCGCTGCTTGACGGCTGTGCTAGTGTAAGGAAATCCTTTAATCCCGACCCTTAAGGACTGGAGCTACGATCTTCTACTGTGTTACTTGGAGCTGAGGGAAGCGGTGTAATCCTTCTCCGGGTTGTTATACAAAACCTTCCATGCTCTATTATTACCACATCGCTCACTGGGTTTATGTGCGACCGGCGGACGCTCTACATTTGTCATCATTATACAAATCCTACACTGGGCAGGATAATCATCACCTTCCTTATGTATGATCTGTCCCGGCAGGTGGTCGTCAGCGGGTGTAATAACTCACCGTGGGGTGTAACTCCGAGGAACCAGAAAGGAACTCGTGATACAAATGGTACAAAATGCATCTTTTCTACAGATGGATTTTACTAAAAAATTAATGACCCCATTGGATATGGATCACTAGAGACTCCAGCTCTAATACAGTCTCATGCTAAAGTTCATCCCCTTGCCAAATTTCATGCATTTGTAGCCCGTTGACATCATTTTGGAGGGGTTGTCAATATCTATCTTTAGGACAAATCCATTCCCCATGCCGCTTGACTTTTTACTTGCCTGATTGGTTGACCGTAGGACCAAAGGCACTGTTGTGTCTCTGGCCCTATCTCTGCTTTCTACGATGTTGCAAGCAGAGGCATCGGAGTATCGGAGGAGCGCGGTGTCACTGACTCTGGCAGGATTCAGCTCTCTGGGTAGCTTTGGGGCAGAGCTTACAAGCTCTATTGAAAAGAGCTTGTAAGTAGGGATGAGAGGACCCGAAGTTTAAAGTCCAGTGCTAAACACCGAACATGGCCTTTCCTCGGAAGACCGTTGGAATGTTCGGAGTTCCGGGGGAAGTCTGTTCCAGAAAGAGAGAATATTTTTGAGTTCAAAAGTCTGAGACCCCATTGTTTTCACTGGAGTCCAGGTTCTGATTGAAGTTCGGGTACAGTTCTGGTATCAGAGAACTTTTGAATAAAGTTTGGGTCAGGTACCTGAACCTGAACTTCCATAGGTCCACTCCTCCCTGCTTGTCACCAATTACTGATCTCCTTGCCTAGTAGGTTGGCCAAGACTCCGGAGGTGGCAATGAGCAAGTTATCTACAGAATTAACAATCCTACAATTTTTTTTGTAAAAGAGGATTTTGAATAACAAGAAAATTGTAAAGTTGTTTGTTTCTCACAAGCATTTTGCAATTTTAACCATTTATTAAAATTGGTAAAACAACAGACCAGACAATTTTTAGTAAGTGTGACCAAAACTTTAGCAAATTTTGATGTTGTGTATGTAGAAAATAAGTCCTAATGTACCAATGCAAGCTAAACACTCCATGCTCCCTAAAATGCTGATAAGGTTGAAAAACTGAGAGGTCAAGACCATGATATATCAGATAGATGATTCCCTTTTGGCTGATCGGACAAGAGCGATCACTTGTCTTATCCCACCACAGTGTTACATGATCTGGAATTTGAGGACCATATAGTCTTGAAGTTGTGTAGCACTACTTGTGACAGGAGAACATGGTGCGTATTTTGTCCCCATCAAGTTTCCATGGTTTATGGGTTGATTTATGAAACCTATTACTGCTAACAATGTAGACCCTGTGTTGAAAAGATGTGCCCCTTCTCATTATGACAAGAGATGCAGCAAACCTGGATCTCCTATTTGCTTGGATCCTATGGCAGCCTCATAGGCCACCTCTGTCTTACGTCTTTGCTCTACAGTCCCAATTCTACACACCAATCATTGAATAGCATTCACAGAGATTTCCTAATAACATGTCTCAGTGTGTCCTGGGTATCTCTTTGCAGGTAGTTCTTCCCGTGTATACTTTTCTTATTGGCCCATTAGGAGAAGACTTGTTGGGCAAGATGTCCATGATGTTCTTTGTTAGATTTCCATCACTTACATGCTACAAGCTTTGCAGTCCACACTGAGGGTAAATACTTGACAATCCCTATTTGATATTTTGAGTCACTCCTCAGGGGTTCTCCTTTTTGGTGGATCCTGAACTAGAGAGGTTGATGCTACCATGTTTTAGATGATTGTCCATTCAGTAATGTCAAATAAAGCCACATTTGTATACAAATTGACTTCTATGATAAAAGCCAATTGTCCGGGGTTCTCTAGATGGATCTTCTTTGGGAAAGATGGTTGTCATAAAGGACCAAACTCTTCGAAGGATGAGAGACCTTCATGGACCTCATGTAGGTCTTAACCTACTACATTTTGAGTAAGTGGTCAAGATGAAAACTAAGAAGCTCCAAAGAGCTCTGAGACTGTCATCAGAAAGTTTGATGATAACATTACTGTAATTAGGAGGCGAGTGGGTCAGGAAGGAGGGCTATCTCTATATAGTTTCCTTCTCCAGCTATCAGTAAACCACAGGGCATTGCACTATTGCACTTTGGAGAGGAGCATTCTGCTTTGTTGATATGTCAGGGCTTGCATACCACTAGCAACTGGAATTCAACCTACTGTAAACATTTGTGCGGAGCTGAACTCCTGTGCCGACCACTGGAAATGCTTCAGTAGAAATGATTATGAAATGATGAAGACGTATGTGCAGTGCGCTCAGCTTTCTTACTACAGAACATCACTGAGAAGATCATTTGCAATGGATTGTCTCTTTACTTTCCTCTTGATGGGTTCCAGAGGCATGAAATACCAGCTAAATTCAAGAGGAGAGAATCTCAGACCTAGCTTCGGGCAAAATAAAATTAATTTAGTTCTTGTCGTAAGTGGGTTATTAGTCAACCTGGAAGTAGCAAAAAAGTCAGAAAAAAAGAAGAATTTGGAAAATGTTAATTGTAAGTTTACAGCATTGGGTTGGTCTTTTATTAACATAAATGTCTGTGTCGTAAAATATCTTGTTGAATTCTATAAAAGTGACCAATATGGACATTCTTCATGATGCTAAAAATTTAAAGACCAAAAAAGTATAGCTATAGTAGTTCTACGCTTGTAGCTGGGCTTCAAGTCATGGGTGGACAAACTGTCATGATCCACTCTGGGGTTTGTTTTCTGCTATTTTCTCTCTGGACTGGTCATGCGGGGGTTAATCCCCTCTGCTTCCTTTTGTAGTTGGCTAGGCTTTTTCAGTCCTCTGAAGTCTGATGGCCAGCATCAGTGATAGTTCATGCATCCAGGCTAGAGCAGCTGACCTTTATACCCTGGTGATCCTTCTGCCTCTGACTTCCTGTATTTGTGTGAGACCCGTTCCCTATCCCTGTTCGTCTGGTTGTTTTCCTACAGTGTATGACTCGGCCTGATCTCTTAACTCTGCCTCTTGTTTTCCGTCTCTGATACTACGTTCTCCGACCGGCTCTGACTCATTCGTTTGTGTCCCGACTTCCTCTTACATCTCATGTTTTGGATACCGCGCTCCCGTTTGGCTCTGACTTCTGGTTTGTCTCTGACTATGTGCATTGCTGTAACCTCTGGTACTTCTGCTAATGACAGTTTCTGACTCAGCTCGTCTGACCACACTTTCGTTACCTATAACACCTGTGCGGCTACTCAGTGTTGCTATGCTGTGAGTGTTCAACCTCTCTTCCCTCACCAGCGCCCCCTGGTGGAGGTTGCGCTATATTGCACTGCAGTCGCATCACACATACTATTGGTGCAGCCACACAGGGGCCCAAAAGGTACAAGGGCCACATCCAACTGCAAAACAGGTGGAATTGTGCATTATGAGGAGCTATTGCACTGGATAATATACTGTTCTTGCACAGGGGCCTCTTCTGTGTGTGTCGGACAGTGCTTCAGATAGTCTTTATTACGTGTTTCGGCTCCATACTGAACCCTTTTTTTAAAATAAAACTAAATACATATTTAGAGTCATAGTGCACCAGCCTATATGTCAGGGATGCATTTACCATATGTAGAAATATGACACACCTGCTCTGATTTTGAGAAAAAGTCCGGCTGCACACAGGTTATAAATGTAGGGCACATGTATGACAGATTAAGGCACCTCCCAGAAATAGAATCAGCCATACTTTCCAAGAATAATCTTTTTAATTTGAAATATGCTTCTTTCTCTTACTGGATTGATCAATCACTTTCAATTCAGAGTTAAAATCTTTAAAATATATATTCGATGAAAACAGATTTTCCCATTATTGAAATAGGGGATAGCAGTTGGTGCTTTTAAAACTCTATGGAGAGGGGAGGAGCTAGCGGAACACAGACATTCCGCTGCAAGTTCTCTTGAAATGCCAGTTACAGTTCTCCATAGAGAACTCCACATAGAACCATAAGCGCCAGCTGTTATCTCTCTGATAGCAGCCGAAGCTGTAAGTGCTGGGATTTCTGCATAAGGCTCATACTCCGGACTGAATACACTGAGATTTAGTTTCTATTTTATCATCATTTATTTATCAGTAACAGGTCTATCCATCCTGTAATCTCTATAATTACATGACTTCTCCTTATTGGCGCTGCAATTTCAATGTTGAAGAGTCATATACAGTGATGGGCAAAAGTGTTGGCACCCTTGAAATTGTTCCAGAAAATGTAGTTTATCTCTCAGAAAATTATTGCAATCACATGTTTATTTACTTTGTGTGTATTTGAACAACACAAAAATACAGAGGAAAAAAAAAGCAAATTGGACATAATTTCACACATGATCCCCAAAACTCCACAACATTGTTGGCATCTTTCCAAAAATGTCGGTAAACAACTTTGTTTCAAGTGTGTGATGCTCGTTCAAACTCACCTGTGGCAAGTAACAGGTGTGGGTAATATGAAAATCGCACCTGAAACCAGATAAAAAGGGGAGAAGTTGACTCATTCTTTGCATTGTGTGTCTGTGTGTGCCACACTAAGCACAGAGAACAGAAAGAGAAGAGAACTGTCTGAGGACTTGAGAACCAAAATTGTTGAACAATATAAGCAATCTCAAGGTTACAAGTCCATCGCCAAAATAATCCAAAAGTTTACAACCCATGGCACTGTAGCTAATCTCTCTGGACAGCAAAGAAAAATTGATGAAAGGTTGCTACGCAGGGTAGTCTGGATGTTTTTTTGTCTGTTTTTTTGTGTTGCTCCAATACACACAAAGGAAATAAACATGTTTATAACAAAACGTGTAATTGTAATAATTTTCTGGGAAAAATACTTCATTCTCCGGAACAATTTCAAGGGTGCCAACACTTTCGGCCATGACTGTGTATGTGTCTGGGTAGCTGAACCTGCAGGTTCTCTCCCTAATTGTTTGTGGGAAGAAGCAACTGTATTATTCTAATCTTTCTCAGTCAGTGACAGCGCCCGAGTCCAAACAACATCCCATATCGCAGTGTTTGGGTTATGAAATGATATCCTGTTACATAAAATGTAAATAAATTGTGCAAAGTTCAATCATGATGATAAATAAATGGAGGATTCGGGAATCGGCTGAGGTTTTCGGACTTATTTTGTGTAGACGCCAATGTCCAGCGGAGCTGTGAAAGTGTCATGACACCTAATGGCATAATGAAATGAGTGCACTGCAGCATTTATATAAACCAGACACAGCGCGCAGGAAGAAAATGTAAAACCGCTATAATAGCTGTCCAGCTGTTTGTGAAACTACAACTCCCAGCATGGCCTGACAATGCTAGTCAATATAGCCCAATTTAGCCCAAACAAGTCTCTTCTGCTTGTTGCCTGTCCTTAGCAGTGGTTTCCTAGCAGCTATTTTACCATGAAGGCCTGCTGCACAAAGTCTCCTCTTAACAGTTGTTGTAGAGATGTGTCTGCTGCTAGAACTCTGTGTGGCATTGACCTGGTCTCTAATCTCAGCTGCTGTTAACCTGCGATTTCTGAGGCTGGTGACTCGGATAAAGTTATCCTCAGAAGCAGAGGTGACTCTTGGTCTTCCTTTCCTGGGACGGTCCTCATGTGAGCCAGTTTCTTTGTAGCGCTTGATGGTTTTTGCCACTGCACTTGGGGACACTTTCAAAGTTTTCCCAATTTTTCGGACTGACTGACCTTCATTTCTTAAAGTAATGATGGCCACTCATTTTTCTTTACTTAGCTGCATTTTTCTTGCCATAATACAAATTCTAACAGTCTATTCAGTAGGACTATCAGCTGTGTATCCACCAGACTTCTGCACAACAGAACTGATGGTCCCAACCCCATTTATAAGGCAAGAAATCCCACTTATTAAACCTGACAGGGCACACCTGTGAAGTGAAAACCATTCCCGGTGACTACCTCTTGAAGCTCATCAAGAGAATGCCAAGAGTGTGCAAAGCAGTCATCAAAGCAAAAGGTGGCTACTTTGAAGAACCTAGAATATAAGACATAATTTCAGTTGTTTCACACTTTTTTGTTAAGTATATAATTCCACATGTGTTAATTCATAGTTTTGATGCCTTCAGTGTGAATGTACAATTTTCATAGTCATGAAAATACAGAAAAATCTTTAAATGAGAAGGTGTGGCAAAACTTTTGGTCTGTGCTGTATTTTAAATGGAAAGAAGGGCATATCTATAGAAGAATATAATGCTGTCTGCAGGGAATACAAGGCAAGTGTTAGAAGAGCTAAAGCCAGTAATGAAGTGAGGCTTGTAAGTGAGACCAAAAGCAATAAAAAAAAGGATTTGGGGGTATGTCAAAAGCAAAAGAAAAGTCAAACATGCTATATGATTTTCACAGGATGAAAAGGGTGAAGTGGTCAAAAATGATGTTGAGAAGACCAAACCTTTAAATTCCTATGATGCATCTGTGTTCTCTAAGAAAGCATTTGTAACATCATCTTCTCGGTGCCATCAAAGGAGTAAAAGAATCCACACTACCTATAAACAGAGAGATGGTGAGGGAACACTTAGCTAATTTGAATGAATTTGCATCTTCTGGTCCAAATAAATTACATCCGAGGGTACTGAAAGTGTTGGCAGAGGAAATTACAGAACCACTAGCCAGAATCTTTGAAAAATCCAGAAAAACAGAAGTCCCAGAAGATTGGAGAAGGGCAAATGTTGTCCCTTTCTTCAAAAAAAGAAAGAAGATGTAGCCAGGAAATTACAGGCCAGTTACTATACCGTGAAATATATTTGAACTAATTATTAAACAGTACTTGGATACGAATATAGTAATTAACCAGAGCCAGCATGGGTTTGTTGCGAACAAGTCATGCCAGACTAATCCAATTTCCTTCTATGATGGAATCACTGACTGGGTGGATCAGGGAAATGCGGTAGATATATTATATCTCGACTTCAGCAAAGCATTTGATAAAGTATCTCATGCTATCCTTATTGAAAAAATGACCAAATATAGGAGTGACAAGGGTATGGTTAGATGGATTCATAACTGGCTGGTTAGTGATCATGCTCAAAGAGTGGTAATAAATGGTTGTACATCCAATTGGAAAAGTGTTTGAAGTGGGGGGCCACAAGGCTCTGTCCTGGCCCCAGTGTTGTTCAACATTTTTATAAATAATCTGGATAAGGGAATTGTAAGTAAACTAATCAAATTTGCAGATGACGCAAAGCTGGGAGAGATAGATAACACTAGAGAAGACAGTATTCAGAAGGATCTAGATAAACTTTAACAATTGGCAGCGACTAATAGAATGGTATTTAACAGGGAGAAATGCAAGATTGTACATCTCGATAAGAAAAATTAAAATTACATCTACAGAATGGAAGGAATAGAACTAAGCAACAGCACGTGTGAAACAGGCTGCCACGAGAGGTGGTGAGTTCTCCTTCAATGGAAGTTTTCAAACAGAGGCTGGACAGACATCTGTCTGGGATGGTTTGGTGAATCCTGTATTGAGCATGGGGTTGGATGCGATGACCCTGGAGGTCCCTTCCAATTCTATGATTCTAATTTAATGTTGCATGGCAGCATTAAAAGAGCAATATGTTACAGTACTCTTTATAAAAAATATGTTGGTTTTATTTAAGGGATCTTAATTGAGTGTTGTGTGGAAGCATTAGAAGAGCAGTATATCAGAGCTCCACGGAAGTTACAATATTTCTTCTTTATTGGTGCGGATAGAAAAACATTCCAGTCGATAAGTTTTAAAATTCCATGGTAAGGGATAAAACAACGCGTTTCAGGTAGTGAAACCCTTAATGATATTATGATCTGCACCAATAAAGAAGAAATATTGTGACTTCCGTGGAGCTGGATGATTTTTTTCCTTCCATTTAGCCACGTCTAAGGCACAGACGTCTCCTCTGCTCCGGATTTCCAATTAGTGCATATGGGTGGGCTGCACTTTGCTTTTCCCACTGTACAGGAGTGTTATATATATAGCAGTACCATTTAGGACTCATACAGATGTCAAGTTTTTTGACGTAGAAGAAAAACAGAACAAGTTTAACCATTTTTTTTGTAAGATTTTCATCAGTTTTTTTCACTGATGAGAAAAAAAAAATTCTCCACCATGAAAAACAGAAGCACACGAATGGCATCCGATATTTTCACTGACCCGTAGACTTGTGTTGCTGATTTTCATCCGACACTCACATAAATATCTGACATGTGAACAGCCCCCTGCACCAACAGAGAGCTATCCTTTAAAAAAAAAAAAAATGTATAGTGCTCATATGTGAAAACTGACGTGTGAACGAGGCCTTACACTTAGTGTATCGACACTGTATGGTGGTATTATTTATTCTTGACATGGAGGTTTTATATGGGCACTGTATGGAGGTCTTACTTATTGTTACCATGTGTTTATTTGAACACTGTACGGCACTATTGTTTGTGCCGCGGGTGATGATTTCTTTAAATATTATTATTTTACGTTTTTTGTAATCTTTAAACAGAAGATAGCCATTTTTTATTGGATGGGAGATACCCCCAAAAAGTTTTGCTCAGACGCCTCCATGGACTAGGATTTGGTCTTTGGGGCCCCTCCGGTATTTCCTATGTACAGTCAGTATAAAGGGTTACTCGCTATGCTGGCAGTCTCCTGACACACCGTGATATTGTCCTGATGGAGCAGTTTAGGGGTTGCCGTCTAATTCTAGCCCGATGGTGTCAGTTTAAAGGGATGAGGTCCAATTCCTGCATAATTATCTCCAATATCAAAGGCTCAGGAAAATTGTATCTGACGAGGTTTCTTTACAATCACTTTAACTGCGATTTCAGGTATAAAACAGATCAAAATTAACTGAGAAAATTGGATTTCTGGCCATAATTGTGTATCTGGATACATTTTCCAGGATTTAGTAAGGTGTAGGCAGGAAATGGGGATATTATGGGGTTATTGTCGTTATCCTTTATTTTTATACTTTATTTTTTATAGTGCTGGAATATTTTTCAGTCCCATACAGAGCATTCACACCAATCTACCAATCTAATTTTCTAAACTTAGACTCAAGTAACCGGAGGAATTAGCAGAAATCTAATATGCAAAGAAGAAAAATTGCAAATCATGAAAAGATATAGGACTTTGCACAGATCTAGTGTTTATATATATATATATATATATATATATATATATATATATATATACTGTATATACAATATATATTTATATATAGATATATTATTATTAATTATTATTATAGCACCATTTATTCCATGGCGCTTTACATGTGAGGAGGGGTATACATAATAAAAACAAGTACAATAATCTTAAACAATACAAGTCACAACTGGTACAGGAGGAGAGAGGCCCCTGCCCGTGAAGGCTCACAATCTACAAGGGATGGGTGAGGATACAGTAGGTGAGGATAGACCTGGTCATGCAGCGGTTTGGTCGATTGGTGGTTACTGCAGGTTGTAGGTTTACACTGCTCAAGAAAATAAAGGGAACACTAAAATCCCACATCCTAGATATCACCAAATGAAATATTCCAGTTGTAAATCTTTATTCATTACATAGTGGAATGTGTTGAGAGCAATAAAACCTAAAAATGATCAATGCAAATCACAACTAATATCCCACAGAGGTCTGGAGTTGGAATGATGCTAAAAATCAAAGTGGAAAATAAAGTTACAGGCTGATCCAACTTCAGTGGAAATGCCTCAAATCAAGGAAATGATGCTCAGTAGTGTGTGTGGCCTCCACGTGCCTGTATGACCTCCCTATGAGGCGACGGAAGGTCTCCTGAGGGATCTCCTCCCAGAACTGGACTAAAGCATCCGCCAATTCCTGGACAGTCTCTGGAGCAACGTGACATTGGTGAATGGTGTGAGACATGATGTCCCAGATGTGCTCAATCGGATTCAGGTCTGGGGAACAGGCGGGCCAGTCCATCGCTTCAATGCCTTCATCTTGCAGGAACTGCTGACACACTCCAGCCACATGAAGTCTGGCATTGTCCTGCATTAGGAGGAACCCAGGGCCAACAGTCATGATTCCCAATGGCAGGGACACGGGCAAAAAACGGACTAGCTCTAGGAAGATGGTATCTCAGGTAACCGCGATGCTGAACCTAACACGCAAATAAAAGTAGCCAGGGGGTGTGCCTGCGTTTTATCCCTAGACACCTCGCGCCAGCCGGAGATCTAACTACCCCTAGAAGAGGAATACACAGACCTGGCTTGCCTCCAGGGAAACCCCAAAAGTTATAGTAGCCCCCCACATGTAATAACGGTTAGGTAAGAGGAAAACACAAACGCAGTATGAATATAGATTCAGCAAAGTGAGGCCCTCTGACTAGATAGCTGAAAATACAAAAGAGGACTTCGCGGTTACCTCAAAACCCTAAGCAGCCATCCTGAAACTACCTTAACTCCGTTATCAACTCATGACACCGGAGTAGTAATTTCAGATCACTAGAGCTTCCAGCAGCACGAGGAATATAAATGCATGCTGGACAAAACAAACACAAAAAATGCCAAAGATTCAACTTAGCTGAATTGCAGACTTGGAGCAGGTAGCAAGCAACAGAGGTGCTCTGATAACATTGATTGCCGGCGCTAGAGTGACTGAGAAGCCAGACTAAATAGGAAACTCCCAATTTCCTGATGAAAACAGGTGCACTGAAAACACAAGACAAAAGTCAACCAGTACCACCAGTAGCCACCAGAGGGAGCCCAAAAACAGAATTCACAACAGTACCCCCCCCTTAAGGAGGGGGCACCGAACCCTCATGAGAACCACCAGGGCGATCTGGATGCGCCCTATGAAAGGCGCGAACCAAATCAGAGGCATGAACATCAGAGGCAGTCACCCAAGAATTATCCTCCTGACCGTATCCCTTCCATTTAACCAGATATTGAAGTCTCCGTCTGGAAATGCGAGAGTCCAAAATCTTCTCCACAACATACTCCAATTCACCCTCCACCAGCACAGGAGCAGGAGGCTCAACAGAAGGAACAACCGGTACCTCGTACCTCCGCAACAACGACCTATGGAAGACATTATGAATGGTGAAAGATGCTGGAAGGTCCAAACGAAAAGATACAGGATTAAGAATCTCCAAAATCTTATAAGGACCTATGAACCGAGGTTTGAACTTAGGAGAAGAGACCTTCATAGGGACAAAACGAGAAGACAACCACACCAAATCTCCAACACGGAGATGATGACCCACACGACGATGACGATTAGCAAACTGCTGAGTCTTCTCCTGAGACAACTTCAAATTGTCCACCACATGACTCCAAATCCGGTGCAGTCTATCCACCACAGAATCCACTCCAGGACAATCCGAAGATTCCACCTGACCAGATGAAAAACGAGGGTGAAACCCAGAATTGCAAAAGAAAGGAGAAACCAGAGTAGCAGAACTGGCCCGATTATTGAGGGCAAACTCTGCCAACGGCAAAAAGGCGACCCAATCATCCTGATCAGCAGACACAAAACACCTCAAATAAGTCTCCAAAGTCTGATTAGTTCGCTCGGTCTGGCCATTAGTCTGAGGATGGAACGCAGATGAAAAAGACAAATCAATGCCCATCCTGGCACAGAACGCTCGCCAGAACCTAGACACAAATTGAGATCCTCTGTCAGACACGATGTTTTCCGGGATACCATGTAAGCGAACCACATTCTGAAAAAATAAAGGAACCAACTCCGATGAAGAAGGCAATTTGGGCAAGGGTACCAAATGAACCATCTTAGAAAAACGGTCACACACCACCCAAATGACGGACATTTTCTGAGAAACCGGGAGATCCGAGATAAAGTCCATAGAAATGTGCGTCCACGGCCTCTTCGGAATAGGCAAGGACAACAACAATCCACTAGCCCGAGAACAGCAAGGCTTGGCCCGAGCGCAAACATCACAAGACTGTACAAAGGTACGCACATCCCGAGACAGGGAAGGCCACCAGAAGGACCTGGCCACCAAATCTCTGGTACCAAAAATTCCAGGGTGGCCCGCCAACACAGAAGAATGAACCTCTGAGATGACTCTACTGGTCCACTCATCTGGAACAAACAATCTCCCAGACGGACAACGATCAGGCCTATCAGTCTGAAACTCCTGCAAAGCACGTCGCAAATCTGGGGAGACAGCAGACAAAATCACTCCATCCTTAAGGATACCCGTAGGCTCAGAATCACCAGAGGAGTCAGGCTCAAAACTCCTAGAAAGAGCATCTGCCTTCACATTTTTCGAGCCCGGCAAGTATGAAACCACAAAATTAAGCCGAGAGAAAAACAATGACCAGCGCGCCTGTCTAGGATTCAGACGCCTGGCAGACTCAAGGTAAATCAGATTCTTGTGATCAGTCAAGACCACCACCTGATGTCTAGCACCCTCAAGCCAATGACGCCACTCCTCAAATGCCCACTTCATAGCCAAGAGCTCCTGATTACCGACATCATAATTTCGCTCGGCGGGCGAAAACTTTCGAGAGAAGAATGCACATGGTCTCATCACTGAGCAATCGGGACTTTTCTGCGACAAAACCGCCCCCGCTCCAATCTCGGAAGCATCAACCTCAACCTGAAAAGGGAGCGAAACATCAGGCTGACGCAACACAGGGGCAGAAGAAAAGCGGCGCTTAAGCTCCCGAAAGGCCTCCACAGCCGCAGAGGACCAATTGGCAACATCAGCACCCTTCTTAGTCAAATCAGTCAGAGGTTTAGCAACACTTGAAAACCCAGTTATAAATCGACGATAGAAATTAGCAAAGCCCAAGAACTTCTGAAGACTCTTCAGGGAAGTAGGCTGCGTCCAATCACAAATAGCCCGAACCTTAACAGGATCCATCTCAACAGAAGAAGGGGAAAAAATATACCCCAAAAAGGAGATCTTCTGAACCCCAAAGATACACTTTGAACCCTTTACAAACAGAGAATTGGACCGCAAAACCTGAAAAACCTTCCTAACCTGTTGAACATGCGACTCCCAGTCATCCGAAAAAATCAAAATATCATCCAAATACACAATCATAAATGTATCCAGGTATTTACGGAAAATATCGTGCATAAAGGACTGAAAGACTGAAGGAGCATTAGAAAGACCAAAAGGCATTACCAAATACTCAAAATGGCCCTCGGGCGTATTAAATGCAGTTTTCCACTCATCTCCCTGCTTAATCCGCACCAAATTATACGCACCCCGAAGATCAACCTTAGAGAACCACTTTGCCCCTTTAATACGAGCAAATAAATCAGTCAATAGTGGCAAAGGATACTGGTATTTGACTGTAATCTTATTCAACAGGCGATAATCAATACAGGGCCTCAGGGAGCCATCTTTTTTACCCACGAAAAAAAACCTGCTCCTAAAGGGGATGAGGATGGACGGATATGTCCCTTTTCCAAGGACTCCTTAATATACTCTCGCATAGCAGCATGCTCAGGCACAGATAGATTGAACAAACGACCCTTGGGAAACTTGCTGCCCGGAATCAAGTCTATAGCACAATCGCAATCCCTGTGAGGGGGGAGAGAACTAAGTTTAGGCTCCTCAAACACATCACAATAATCAGACAAAAATGCCGGAATTTCAGAGGGAGTAGATGAAGCAATGGAAACCAAAGGTACTTCCCCATGAGCCCCCTGACATCCCCAACTTAACACAGACATTGTTTTCCAGTCAAGGACTGGATTATGAGTTTGCAACCATGGCAATCCAAGCACTAAGACATCATGCAAGTTATGCAACACAAGGAAGCGAATCACCTCCCGATGGTCAGGAGTCATACACATAGTCACTTGTGTCCAGAATTGTGGTTTATTCCTAGCCAAAGGTGTGGAGTCGATACCCTTGAGAGGGATAGGAACTTCCAAAGGCTCTAGGCTAAACCCACAACGTCTGGCAAAGGACCAATCCATAAGACTCAAGGAAGCGCCAGAATCCACATAGGCATCCACAGTAATAGTTGATAATGAACAGATCAAAGTTACAGACAAAATAAACTTAGACTGTAAGGTGCCAATTGCAAAAGACTTATCAACCTTTTTTGTGCGTTTTGAGCATGCTGATGTAACATGAGCAGAATCACCACAGTAGAAGCACAACCCATTTTTACGCCTATAATTCTGCCGTTCACTTCTGGACAGAATTCTATCACATTGCATAATCTCCGGTGCCTGCTCAGAAGACACCGCCAAATGGTGCACAGGTTTGCGCTCCCGTAAACGCCGATCAATCTGAATAGCCATAGTCATGGATTCATTCAGACCTGTGGGCGTAGGAAACCCCACCATGACATCTTTAACGGCGTCAGAGAGACCTTCTCTGAAATTCGCCGCCAGGGAGCACTCATTCCACTGAGTAAGCACCGACCATTTTCGAAATTTTTGACAATATATTTCAGCTTCATCATGCCCTTGAGAGAGGGCTATCAAGGCCTTTTCAGCCTGAATCTCCAAATTAGGTTCCTCATAGAGCAACCCCAGTGCCAGAAAAAACGCATCCACATTGAGCAGCGCAGGATCCCCTGGTGCCAATGCAAATGCCCAATTCTGGGGGTCACCCCGCAACAAGGAAATAACAATTTTAACCTGCTGAGCGGGGTCTCCAGCGGAGCGAGATCTCAGAGAAAGATACAATTTACAATTGTGCTTAAAATTCAAAAAGCGAGATCTATCTCCAGAAAAGAACTCAGGTATAGGGATCTTGGGTTCAGACATAGGAGCATGTATAACATAGTCTTGGATATTTTGAACCTTAGAGGCAAGAGTATTAAGATTTGAAGCTAAACTCTGGATATCCATTTCTCAACAGCAGAGATCTGAGCCATTCAGGGGTTAAGAGGAGAGAAAAAAAAAAAAAAACAGCAGATGGCAATTATGGCTAGACAGAACTTCTGAGTAAAAAAAACAAAAAAAGTGTCAGAAACTTCTTCTTTTCTCTCTTTCTTTAGCCAACACCTTTAATACATTATGGCCAGCAATACTGTCATGATTCCCAATGGCAGGGACACGGGCAAAAAACGGACTAGCTCTAGGAAGACGGTATCTCAGGTAACCGCGATGCTGAACCTAACACGCAAATAAAAGTAGCCAGGGGGTGTGCCTGCGTTTTATCCCTAGACACCTCGCGCCAGCCGGAGATCTAACTACCCCTAGAAGAGGAATACACAGACCTGGCTTGCCTCCAGGGAACCCCCAAAAGTTATAGTAGCCCCCCACATGTAATAACGGTTAGGTAAGAGGAAAACACAAACGCAGTATGAATATAGATTCAGCAAAGTGAGGCCCTCTGACTAGATAGCTGAAAATACAAAAGAGGACTTCGCGGTTACCTCAAAACCCTAAGCAGCCATCCTGAAACTACCTTAACTCCGTTATCAACTCATGACACTGGAGTAGTAATTTCAGATCACTAGAGCTTCCAGCAGCACGAGGAATATAAATGCATGCTGGACAAAACAAACACAAAAAATGCCAAAGATTCAACTTAGCTGAATTGCAGACTTGGAGCAGGTAGCAAGCAACAGAGGTGCTCTGATAACATTGATTGCCGGCGCTAGAGTGACTGAGAAGCCAGACTAAATAGGAAACTCCCAATTTCCTGATGAAAACAGGTGCACTGAAAACACAAGACAAAAGTCAACCAGTACCACCAGTAGCCACCAGAGGGAGCCCAAAAACAGAATTCACAACAGCCAACCGCACCAGCATATGGTCTCACAAGGAGTCTGAGGATCTCATCTCGGTACCTAATGGCAGTCAGGCTACCTCTGTAGGCAGCAGATCGCTCTCCACGGCGTCTCCAGGCTCTTTCACGTCTGTCACATGTGCTCAGTGTGAACCTGCTTTCATCTGTGAAGAGCACAGGGCACCAGTGGTGAATTTGCCAACCTGGTGTTCTGTTGCAAATGCCAAGCATCCTGCATGGTGTTGGGCTGTGAGCACAACCCCCATCTGTGGACGTCGAGCACTCAGACCATCCTCATGGAGTCAGTTTCTAACCATTTGTGCAGACACATGCACATTTGTGGCCTGCTGGAGGTCATTCTGCAGGGCTCTGTCAGTGCTCCTCCTGTTCCTCCTTGCACAAAGGCTGAAGTAGCGGCCCTGCTGCTGGGTTTTTGCCCTCCTCCTTCCCCCTCTATGTCTCCTGGTGTACTGGTCTGTCTCCTGGTAGTAACTCTAGCCTCTGGACACTACACTGACAGACACAGCATACCTTCTTGCCACAGCTCGCATTGATGTGCCATCCTGGATGAGCTGCACTACCTGAGCCACTTGTGTGGGTTGTAGAGTCCGTCTCATGCTACCACGAGTGTGAAAGCACATCCAACATTCAAAAGTGACCAAAATATTAGCCAGAAAGCATTGGTTCTGAGATGTGGTCTGTGGTCCCCACCTGCAGAACCACTCCTTTATTGAGAGTGTCTTGATAATTGCCAATAATTTCCATCTGTTGTCTATTCCATTTGCACATCAGCATGTGAAATTTATTGTCAATCAGTGTTGCTTCCTAAGTGGACAGTTTGATTTCACAGAAGTTTGATTTACCTGGCGTTATATTCTGTTGTTTGTGTTCCCTATATTTTTTTGAGCAGTGTATATATATGTATATATATATATATATATATATATATATATATATATATATATATATATATATATATATATTGGCTGTATTTTTCTCTTAAGATAAATCTTCAATTTTTTTTTCTCAGAAACTTCTCCTATTTTTTCATCCATCGAAAACGGGTGAGTGTGAGTGTGGTCAGTATTTTACATCAGTATTCGGAGTCCTAAATCAGGAGTGGAACAAACAGAGGAAAAATATAATAGAAAGGGGTCACCACTTCTGTAATTTTCAGCCACTCCTGACCAAATACTGAACTTGTGAACGTGACCTTAGACAACGGCACAGCCCCCGAGGTTTCTCAGGCAAAGTCATTTAAGGGAAATGCCGGCTGCAACCCTCCGTATTACGGTTTTATTTGTAACTAGTGTTGAGCATTCCGATACCGCAAGTATCGGGTATCGGCCGATATTTGCGGTATCGGAATTCCGATACCGAGTTCCGATATTTTTGTGATATCGGAAATCGGAATCGGAAGTTCCCAGTGTATGGTTCCCATGGTCTGGAGGAGAGGAGACTCTCCTTCAGGCCCTGGGATCCATATTCATGTAAAAAATAAAGAATAAAAATAAAAAATATGGATATACTCACCCCTCCGACGGAGCCTGGACCTCAGACGTGCAACCGGCAGCCTCCGTTCCTAAGAATGAGAGAGTGAAGGACCTGTGATGACGTTGCGGCTTGTGATTGGTCGCGTGAGCGGTCACATGAGCGGTCACGCGACCAATCACAAGCCGCTACGTTATCGCAGGTCTTTCACTCGCTCATTCTTAGGAACGGAGGCTGCCGTTTACAGCGGTTACTACCAGGGCGCGTCAGAGGGTGAGTACATCCCTATTTTTTATTTTTATTCTTTATTTTACACATGAATATGGATCCCAGGGCCTGAAGGAGAGTTTCCTCTCCTTCAGACCCTGGGAACCATCCAGGATACCTTCCGATACTTGTGTCCCATTGACTTGTATTGGTATCGGGTATCGGTATCGGCGAGATCCGATATTTTTCGGATATCGGCCGATACCATCCGATACCGATACTTTCAAATATCGGAAGGTATCGCTCAACACTATTTGTAACTCTACCTCTTCATCAGGACTAACCACTCATTCCCTCTTTTCATAACCCCCATAGGCGGACACTTCTCCATTGAATGTGATGAGTAGGAAACAGTTTCATTTGTCAACGCGTATTGAGGTAACCCTACCTCTTCATCAGGACAAACCACTCTTTCCCTTGTAATCTGGATAAGACCCTATTGCGCTTATTGTCATTCCAGTTTTATCCAGGTCATACTTGTTTGGCTTTTTTCATAACTCCCATAGGCGGACACCTCTCCATTGAATTAGTAGGAAACGACTTCCAGGGGTTTCTAGATCATAATTCTTCCTTGGGTGAAGCATATACCCTTATCGGGTGGACATATTGATCTGCTTCTTATATACCATTTTTTCTCCTAATTCATAGTCACACCCAAAGTCTATGCATATTTTTACTTTGGGCAAATTCTTTCAGAACACATGGACAATTCATTGCTAGTACGGTTGAGTTTCTCATACCACACACAGTCCTACTTAGCCTTCATTGACCCCCACATGAGTGATTTCTAAATGCGCCCTTACAAAATTACTTCTCCTTTAATGCAACCGCCTGACTCAGTAAAGAGGTCATATTATCTTATCTTCTACCACTTCTCCTACAGTATCCAGATTGAAAGACCCCATACCACGGTTGAGTGAGGTACGCCCAAATTCTTCATATTTTAAAACAACCAAGATGGGTACATGTGTTTCTGAGCATGACAACCTCCAGCCATTCTTCTACCTTTCCTAGATCTGAAATACTAGCTTTGATTTATAGAGACCTCTGAGATGCTGACAAGTCATCCATCAGTGGAGCCTACTCCCTTAAACGCCTTCTTTTTCACTCTGGCCATAACCTGTATCTCTCCCCCTCTTGTATAACCTTTCCTTACTCCATCAACAATATGTCTGGAATTCCTAATCATGCCAGACCCGAATCTGGAAACAAAGACAAAGCTTGTAACTAAACAGATCGTGTAGGACATTTTCCAATACCTAGGACTTCATTAAAGCAAACACTTAAAAAGACGACCTGAAAAATAAAAAATTCTATAAATGTTTCAGGAACCTGTCAGGAGTCAATATACTTATCATCCCCTGCATTCCAATAAAGGAAGTTCCTGGAAATATTTGGAAGAGTATATATTTATTAGAAGTCATAGATAATCTTTCAGCATCTTAGTAGGTAAAAAGATATTTACATTAACTGGAAATACGGCCATTGTTCTTTTTTTTTTCCTCCTCGCCTTACAAAAGCCATAACTGTTTAAAAATCAGTAGATTTGCTTTCCAGTCCCATCTCTATGCTGATGACACCCAATTATACACATCTTCTCCTGCCATCACCCCCAACCTTAATACAAAATACCAGGGATTGTCTGTCCACTGTCTCTCACATCATGTCCTCCTATCTAAACCTGGATTTGTCAAAAACTGAACTTCTCATGTTCCTTCCCTCTACTAACCTAGCTACATCCGACATTGTAATTTCTGTGGGTGGTTTTACCATAATTTCCAAGCAGCTTGCTGGAGGTTTTAGGGTTACATTTGACTCAGAACCTTCCTTCACTCTCAACTTAAGCAGATTGATCCGCAGAGGATCAAATTCGAGTCAAGTTTCCTGAAATTCATGGTTTCATGCAAATTCACACTTTCAAATTTGATTCAAGGTTCACAAAAAAAGAAAGCTTGCCCGAAACCATTTCCCACACTTTTGAAGCTTCAGAAAGCGTGGTACTGTCTTTGTGCGTGGTTGTGAGAGTGTCCTTATAATCCCCTGCAGCTTTTACTTCTAGCAGTTTATCATACTTTGCACAGCAGTGATCAGTATTTGGGCCATCACAGATGAGCATTTCCCAGTGGAGCACAGTTTGTGCCAAAAAGTTGTTTTCCTTCTCCAGAGTCAGTGAGTAAGTCTCTCTCTCCTGTAGAGTGTAAGCTCTTATGGTCAGTGGGATGCTCTCTGTTTCCTGTAGGGTGTAAGCTCTTATGGTCAGCGGGTCCTATCTCTCCTGTATAGTGTAAGCTTTTATGGTCAGAGGGGTCCCCGCTCTCTCCTGTAGAGTGTAAGCTCTAATGGTCAGTGGGGTCCTCTCTCTCTCTCTCTCCTGTAGAGTGTAAGCTCTTATGGCCAGTGGGGTCCTCTCTCCTGTAGAGTGTACGCTCTTATGGTCAGTGGAGTCCTCTCTATCTCCTGTAGAGTGTAAGCTCTTATGATCAGTGGGGTACTCTCTTTCTATCTGCTTTAGAGTGAAAGATCTTATAGTCAGTGGAGTTCTATCTTTCTCTGTCTGCTTTTCCCCACTTTTCAGAGCATTCCAGTATTAAAATTCTCGTATATTGAATTTTCGGGGAAAATTCGGCAAAGTTAGCAAATTTGAATTTCAAAATATCTGTTCCGCTTTACTTCACTACCTATATCCAATTGCCGGCTAATGTCACTTACACCTCTAAAACATCTCTAGAATTTAACCGTTCCCTATATTTGATTCTGCAAAAACTCTTACTGCTGTTCATATTCATTCTCACCTGAATTACTGCAACTGTCTGCCAATAGGTCTCCCTCTTACTAAACTCTCCCCTCTCTAATCTATTCTGAATGCAGCAGCCGAGCTTATATTTCTGTCCAGCAAACACTACACTGATGCCTCCACCCTGTGCCAGTCACGGCTTGTGATTGGTCGCGTGCCGCCCATGTGACCGCGACGCGACCAATCACAAGCCGTGACGTAATTTTCAAATCCTGAATGCCTAGAATTAGGCATTCAGGACCTGAAATTACGTCACGGCTTGTTGTGATTGGTCGCGTCGCGGTCACATGGGCGGCACGCGACCAATCACAAGCCGTGACGTAATTTTCAAATCCTGAATGCCTAGAATTAGGCATTCAGGACCTGAAATTACGTCACGGCTTGTTGTGATTGGTCGCGTCGCGGTCACATGGGCGGCGCGCGACCAATCAGAAGCCGTGACGTCACGGAAGGCAGTAAACGCGCGCATTTTAAGCAAAGAAGGCTGCCGGTTCCCTCGGTAAGGTGCAGGCTGCGTCGGAGAGGTGAGTATATCAATATTTTTTATTTTAATTCTTTATTTTACACAGTAATATGGATCCCAGGGCCTGAAGGAGAGTTTCCTCTCCTTCAGACCCTGGGAACCATCAGGGATACCGTCCGATACTTGAGTCCCATTGACTTGTATTGGTATCGGGTATCGGTATCAGATTAGATCTGATACTTTGCCGGTATCGGCCGATACTTTCCGATACCGATACTTTCAAGTATCGGACGGTATCGCTCAACACTACTAGAGACATAGATGCGCTCAAACCAGCAGGCGTGGGGAAGCCCACCATAATATCTTTAAGGGCTTCAGAAAGACCCTTTCTGAAAATTGCTGCCAGAGCATCCTCATTCCATTTAGTGAGCACAGACCATTTTCTAAATTTCTGGCAGTATAATTCTGCCGCTTCCTAACCCTGACATAGGGCCAAACAAGGTTTTTTCTGCATGATCCACAGAATTAGGTTCATCATACAATAATCTGAGCGCTTGAAAAAATGCGTCTATATTAACCCCTTCCCGACCCATGACGCCTATGCGGCGTCATGGAATGATCGCATCCCTGCAGATCGGGTGAAAGGGTTAATTCCTATTTTACCCGATCTGCAGGGAGAGGGGGAGTTGTACTTCAGCCTAGGGGGGGTGGCTTTGCCCCCACGTGGCTACGATCGCTCTGATTGGCTGTTGAAAGTGCAACAGCCAATCAGAGCAATTTGCAATATTTCACCTATGAAAATGGTGAAATATTGCAATCCAGCCATGGCCGATGCTGCAATAGCATCTGCCATGGCTGGAAATCATGTTCTGGCCCCCCCCACCGCCCCCGATCTCCTCCCCAGTCCTCCGTTCTGTCCGGTACCCCCCTCCGTCCCCCTGTTCGCTCCCCCGTGCTCCTGTCCGCTCCCCCGTGCTCCTGTCCGCTCCCCCCGTCCTCCGATCCCCCCCCCCTGTGCTCCGATCCACCCCCCCACCACCCCCGCATACTTACCGAGCCTCCCGAAGTCGGCCGGTCTTCTCCCTGGGCGCCGCCATCTTCCAAAATGGCGGGCGCATGCTCAGTGCGCCCGCCGAATCTGCCGGCTGGCAGATTCATTACAAAGTACATTTTGATCGCTGTGGTAGGTTCTACCACAGCGATCAAAATAAAAAAATAATAAATAAACCCCCCCCTTTATCACCCCCATAGGTAGGGACAATAATAAAATAAAGAAAATATTTTTTTTTCTTTTTCCACTAGGGTTAGAACTAGGGTTAGAACTAGGGGTAGGGTTAGGGGTAGGGTTAGGGTTACGGGTAGGGTTAGGGGTAGGGTTATGGCATGTGCACACAGAGCGGATCGGCCGCGGATCCGCAGCGGATCGGCAGCGGATCGGCCGCGGATCCGCAGCGGATCGGCCGCGGATCGGCAGCGGATCGGCCGCGGATCCGCAGCGGATCGGCCGCGGATCCGCAGCGGATCGGCCGCGGATCCGCAGCGGATCGGCAGCGGATCCGCAGCGGATTGGCCGCGGATCCGCAGCGGATTGGCCGCGGATCCGCAGCGGATAGGCCGCGGATCCGCAGCGGATCTGCAGCGGATTGGCCGCGGATCTGCAGCGGATAGGTCGCGGATCCGCAGCGGATCGGCAGCGGATTGGCCGCGGATCTGCAGCGGATCGGCAGCGGATTGGCCGCGGATCCGCAGTGGATTGGCAGCGGATTGGCCGCTGCGAATTCGAAGCAGTTTTCCATCAGGTTTACAGTACCATGTACACCTAAGGAAAACCAAATCCGCTGTGCCCATGGTGCGGAAAATTCCGTGCAGAAACGCTGCATTGTATTTTCCGCAGCATGTCAATTCTTTGTGCAGATTCCGCAGCGTTTTACACCTGTTCCTCAATAGGAATCCGCAGGTGAAATCCGCACAAAAAAACACTGGAAATCTGCTGTAAATCCGCAGGCAAAACGCAGTGCCTTTTACCTGCAGATTTTTCAAAAATCGTGCGGAAAAATCTCACACGAATCCGCAACGTGGGCACATAGCCTTAGGGTTAGGGTTGGAATTAGAGTTAGGGTTGGAATTAGGGCTAGGGTTTGAAATAGGGTTAAGATTAGGCTTGTGGTTAGGGTTACGGATAGGGTTAGGGGTGTGTTGGGGTTACAGTTGTGGTTAGGGTTGGGATTAGGGTTACGGTTGGGATTAGGGTTAGGATTAGGGTTGGAATTAGGGTTACGGTTGTGTTGCGGTTAGGGTTGTGGTTAGGGGTGTGTTGGGGTTAGGGTTGTGATTAGGGTTATGGCTACAGTTGGGATTAGGATTAGGGGTGTGTTGGGGTTAGTGTTGAAGTTAGAATTGAGGGTTTTCCACTGTTTAGGCACATCAGGGGTCTCCAAACGCAACATGGCGCCACCATTGATTCCAGCCAATCTTGCGTTCAAAAAGTCAAATGGTGCTCCCACCCTTCCAAGCCCCGACGTGCGCCCAAACAGTGGTTTACCCCCACAATTGGGGTACCAGCGTACTCAGGACAAACTGGTCAACAACTGTTGGGGTCCAATTTCTCCTGTTACCCTTGTAAAAATAAAAAATTACTTGCTAAAACATAATTTTTGAGGAAAGAACAATTATTTTTTATTTTCACGGCTCTGCGTTATAAACTTCTGTGAAGCACTTGGGGGTTGAAAGTGCTCACCACACATCTAGATAAGTTCCTTCGGGGGTCTAGTTTCCAAAATGGGGTCATTTGTGGGGTGTTTCTACTGTTTAGGCACATCAGGGGCTCTGCAAATGCAATGTGACGCCCGCAGACCATTCCATCAAAGTCTGCATTTCAAATGTCACTACTTCCCTTCCGAGCCCTGACGTGTGCCCAAACAGTGGTTTACCCCCACATATGGGGTATCAGCGTACTCACAACAAACTGGGCAACAAATATTGGGGTCCAAATTCTCCTGTTACCCTTGTGAAAATAAAAAATTGCTTGCTAAAACATCTTTTTTGAGGAAAGAAAAATGATTTTTAATTTTCACGGCTCTGCGTTGTAAACTTCTGTGAAGCACTTGGGGGTTGAACGTGCTCACCACACATCTAGATAAGTTCCTTGGGGGGTCTAGTTTCCAAAATGGGGTCACTTGTGGGGGGTTTCTACTGTTTAGGCATATCAGGGGCTCTGCAAACGTAACATGATGCCCGCAGACCATTCCATCAAAGTCTGCATTCCAAAACGTCACTACTTCCCTTCCGAGCCCCGGCATGTACCCAAACAGTGGTTTACCCCCACATATGGGGTATCAGCGTACTCAGGAGAAACTGGACAACAATTTTTGGGGTCCAATTTCTCCTGTTACTCTTGCAAAAATAAAAAATTCTGGGCTAAAAAAATATTTTTGAGGAAAGGAAACACATTTATTATTTTCACGGCTCTGCGTTATAAACTTCTGTGAAGCACTTGGGGGTTCAAAGTGCTCACCACACATCTAGATAAGTTCCCTTGGGGGTCTAGTTTCCAAAATGGAGTCACTTGTGGGGAGTTCCTACTGTTTAGGCACATCAGGGGCTCTGCAAACGCAACCTGATGCCCGCAGAGCATTCCATCAAAGTCTGCATTTCAAAACGTCACTACTTCCCTTCCGAACCCCGACGTGTGCCAAAACAGTGGTTTACCCCCACATATGGGGTATCAGCGTACTCAGGAGAAACTGGAAAACAACTTTTGGGGTCCAATTTCTCCTATTACCCTTGGGAAAATAAAAAATTGTGGGCTAAAAAATCATTTTTGAGAAAAGAAAAATTATTTTTTATTTTCATGGCTCTGCGTTATAAACTTCTGTGAAGCACTTGGGGGTTCAAAGTGCTCACCACACATCTAGAATAGTTCCTTGGGAGGTCTAGTTTCCAAAATGGGGTCACTTGTGGGGGAGCTCCAATGTTTAGGCACACAGGGGCTCTCCAAACGCGACATGGTGTCCGCTAATGATTGGAGCTAATTTTCCATTCAAAAAGCCAAATGGCGTGCCTTCCCTTCCGAGCCCTGCCGTGCGCCCAAACAGTGGTTTACCCCCACATATGGGGTATCATCGTACTCAGGACAAACTGGACAACAACATTTGGGGTCCAATTTCTCCTATTACCCTTGGGAAAATAAAAAATTCTGGGCTAAAAATCATTTTTGAGGAAAGAAAAATTATTTTTTTATTTTCACGGCTCTGCGTTATAAACTTCTGTGAAGCACATGGGGGTTATAAGTGCTCACTATGCATCTAGATAAGTTCCTTGGGGGGTCTAGTTTCCAAAATGGGGTCACTTGTAGGGGAGCTCCAATGTTTAGGCACACAGGGGCTTTCCAAACGCGACATGGTGTCCGCTAACGATGGAGATAATTTTTCATTCAAAAAGTCAAATGGCGCTCCTTCCCTTCCGAGCCTTACCATGTGCCCAAACAGTGGTTTACCCCCACATGTGAGGTATTGGTGTACTCAGGAGAAATTGCCCAACAAAATTTAGGATCCATTTTATCCTGTTGCCCATGTGAAAATGAAAAAATTGAGGCTAAAATAATTTTTTTGTGAAAAAAAAGTACTTTTTCATTTTTACGGATCAATTTGTGAAGCACCTGGGGGTTTAATGTGCTCACTATGCTTCTAGATAAGTTCCTTGGGGGGTCTAGTTTCCAAAATGGGGTCACTTGTGGGGGAGCTCCAATGTTTAGGCACACGGGGGCTCTCCAAACGCGACATGGTGTCCGCTAAAGATTGGAGCCAATTTTTCATTGAAAAAGTCAAATGGCGCTCCTTCCCTTCCGAGCCCTGCCGTGCGCCCAAACAGTGGTTTACCCCCACATATGAGGTATCAGCGTACTCAGGACAAATTGGACAACAACGTCCATGGTCCAGTTTCTCCTTTTACCCTTGGGAAAATAAAAACATTTTCGCTAAAATATCATTTTTGTGACTAAAAAGTTAAATGTTCATTTTTTACTTCCATGTTGCTTCTGCTGCTGTGAAACACCTGAAGGGTTAATAAACTTCTTGAATGTGGTTTTGAGCACCTTGAGGGGTGCAGTTTTTAGAATGGTGTCACTTTTGGGTATTTTCAGCCATATAGAACCCTCAAACTGACTTCAAATGTGAGGTGGTCCCTAAAAAAAATGGTTTTGTAAATTTTGTTGTAAAAATGAGAAATCACTGGTCAAATTTTAACCCTTATAACTTCCTAGCAAAAAAAAAATTTGTTTCCAAAATTGTGCTGATGTAAAGTAGACATGTGGGAAATGTTATTTATTAACTATTTTGTGTCACATAACTCTCTGGTTTAACAGAATAAAAATTCAAAATGTGAAAATTGCGAAATTTTCAAAATTTTTGTCAAATTTCCGTTTCTTTCACAAATAAACTCAGAAATTATCGACCTAAATTTACCACTAACATGAAGCCCAATATGTCACGAAAAAACAATCTCAGAATCACTAGGATCCGTTGAAGCGTTCCTGAGTTATTACCTCATAAAGGGACACTGGTCAGAATTGCAAAAAACGGCAAGGTCATGAAGGGGTTAAGCAATGCCGGATCCCCTGATTCAAGGGAGAATGCCCAGTCCTGAGGGTCACCACGCAGCAGAGAGATGACAATTTTAACCTGCTGAATGGGATCACCAGATGAACGGGGTTTCAAAGCAAAAAACAATTTGTAGTTATTTTTAAAGTTCAAAAACTTAGATCTGTCCCCAAAAAACAAATCAGGAGTAGGAATTTTAGGCTCTAAAGCCGGAGTCTGGACAACATAATCTTGGATACTCTGTACCCTTGCAGCAAGTTGATCCACACGAGAAAACAAACCCTGAACATCCATGCAAGCGCCAAAATCCTGAACCACCCAGAGATTAAGAGGAAAAAAAAGACAAAACAGACTGCAGAAAAAAAAATGGCTCAGAACTTTTTTTTCCTTCTTTTGAGATGCATTTAATTCATTTTGGGCCAGTTGTACTGTTATGAACTGGTGGTTTAGGAGCAACACGGGACGTGCTCTGGAGGAGGTGGTACCTGTACTGACTGCAGTTCCTGAGCTTAACACAACACTAGAAGTAGCCGTGGGATGTTCCTGTCACTCCCTAGACACCTCGTCACAGCCGGAGCACTAACTACCCCTAAAGATAGAAACAGGAAAGCTATCTTGCCGCAGAGAAAATTCCCAAAGGATAGGCAGCCCCCCACAAATATTGACTGTGAGTGGAGAGGGAAATGATATACGCAGAATGAAACCAGGATGTAGCAAAGGAGGCCAGTCTAGCTAGATAGATAGAATAGGACAGAATACTGTGCGGTCAGTATTAAAAACTAGAAAAATCCACCACAGAGTACACAAAAATCTCCACACCTGACTAAAGGTGTGGAGGGTAAATCTGCTTCCCAGAGCTTCCAGCTTAACTGAATAAATCCATACTGACAAGCTGGACAAGAAAAAACATAGAAAGTGCAGAACGATTAAGTCCACAATAAGTGGACTGCAAAAGAACAAAGCAAGGACTTATCTTTACTGAACTGGTCAGAATATCAGGGAAATCCAAGCAGAGATGTGAATCCAAGCAGGAACCATTGACAACTGGCACAGGTTGAAGGATAGAACCAGGTTAAATAGCCAAGCCAGAAAGACAATCAGTGGAAGCAGCTGCTGACTGCTAAATCCAAGGAGCAGCCGTACCACTTAAAACCACCGGAGGGAGCCCAAGAGCAGAACTCACAAAAGTGCCACTTACAACCACCGGAGGGAGCCCAAGAGCGGAATTCACAACACATAAAGCCTTTTTGTATGACCAAACAACTCAATCTTGGTTTCATCAGTCCACAGGACCTTCTTCCAAAAAGAAATTGGCTTCTCCAAATGTGCTTTTGCATACCTCTGCTGACTCTGTTTGTGGCGTTCTTGCAGAAACGACTTCTTTCGCATCACTATCCCATACAGCTTCTCTTTGTGCAAAGTGCGTTGTATAGTTGACCGATGCACAGTGACACCATCTGCAGCAAGTTGATGCTGCAGCTCTCTGGAGGTGGTCTGAGGATTGTCCTTGACTGATCTCACCATTCTTCTTCTCTGCCTTTCTGATGTTTTTCTTGGCCTGCCACTTCTGGCCTTAACAAGAACTGTACCTGTGTTCTTCCATTTCCTTAATATGTTCCTCACAGTGGAAATTGACAGGTTAAATCTCTGAGACAGCTTTTTGTATCCTTCCCCTGAACAACTATGTTGAATAATCTTTGTTTTCAGATCATTTGACAGTTGTTTTGAGGAGCCCATGATGCCACTCTTCAAAGGAGATTCAAACAGGAGAACAACTTGCAAGTGGCCACTTTAAGTAGCTTTTCTCATGATTGCATACACCTGGCTATGAAGTTCAAAGCACAATGAGGTTACAAAAACAAAAAAAGTGCTTTAGTAAGTCAGTAAAAAGTAGGTAGGAGTATTTAAAACAAGAAAATGATAAGGGTGCCCATACTTATGCACCTGGCTAATTGTGTTTGAATGCAGATTGCTGCAGATTAAGATTAACAGGGGTGCCCAAACTTTTTCATATAACTGTACCACCCTACATATGCTCTTCACTTCACCAATGACCTAAGACTAACATCCTCTATAATTCAAACCTCCCATTCCTGTCTCCAGGACTTCTCTCGCACTGCGCCAGGTCTCTGGAATGCGCTACCCTGAACAAATCTGGTTAATTTCCTTTTCCACAGTTTTAAGTATTCCATAAAAACACATTTCTTTAGACTGCTCATTTCACCTCATTAATTTAACTACCTGTTCTCCCTTCCCAGCTTTTCCCTACAATCTGGACACTTCTATCATCTGTTCCCACACTTTCCATGCACTCAGTTGCACTTTCTATCTGTACATATCTGCTTTGTATGAGAACAGTTGATGCAGCGTTATTTGATTGCTCCTATTTATTTCAAATTCTGGATGATACAAGACAAGAACTTTTTATTTTTACCTTTCGTGTCTCCCCTATTTCCCTGTAAGCTTGCGAGCAGGGCCCTCACCCCTGTTGGTATGTGTTGAATTATGTGCTACTCTATAATGTCTGATAGTGTCTGTACCTGTTCCGTCTGAATTTTATAATGCTGCGGAATATCTTGGTGCCAAAAAAATAAAATTATTAATTATTATTTTTACGTGTAACTTTGTTTTACAGGATAATGCAGTTATTGCGATGACGATTTTATATAGTTTATTTTTGTTTTGCTACTTAAAAAATAAATTAGCAAAAACAACTTGTCTTCAGTCTCTACATTCCTAGAGCCATAGCTTTTCTATTTTTCATTTCACAGACTTGTACAAGGACTTGTCATTGCAGCATGAGCTACAGTTTTTATTGGTATCAATTTGGAGACTATTCTGCCTTCTAATTACTTTTTACTCAATTTTTTTCAAATGATGTAAAGTAACAAAAAAACCTGCGATTTTATTTTTACCAATTTTATTTTATTTTATTTTTTTTACCGTATGTCATAAATATTTTAATATTCTATTAGTTTGTACAATTGCGCAAGCGGTCATACAAAAAAAAAGACATTTTTTGTATTTTGTTAGATTTTTACGTTTCGGGACTGGGATAGGACATTATGAGCACCAATTGTCATCTCCTGTCTCATTAATGGGAAAGTCTGTGTTCACTCAAGGCAGATATTACTCATGAATTGAAAATAAATAATATAGAGGGTGAGGTGGAGAGAAAAAGAGGATTTTTTTTAATAAGACTTATTGCAACATTTTTTATTTTCATAGTTACTAAAAAATTAAACTTATTACTCTTATAGTCCCACTTCCAACTTCACCACCCTAGAATGTGCATCTTTGATGCGGTTTATATGATGGGCGGGGTGAAATCTGGGACTTTAATCTCGGCCATATTGACTGTCAACCTACTAAGTAGAGGACGACCGTGGGTGTGATATTACAATGGATATTTTTTTTTTTTTTTCTGGGAATTCCTTTTATTATAGACAAAGTAGAATCGGCCTTTAAGTGCCGGCAGGAATCTGTGGCTCCATGTTTCTAATCCTGGCAGTTTTGTTCCGTGCTAATGTTCAGGTGAGTAATAGACATTTAAGTGAAATAATATGGCAGGAGGCTTAAAGTTAATAATCCGTACAATCCAGCCAATGAATCGTCTCTAATATACAGAGGAAGAAAAGATCAGACGAGGGGTCTGGATCTCATCAGGATGGGTGTAAATTGTAGAGAGAGCGCCGCCATATTATGACTGAATCTGTGCAGAAACTGGACGGCCGACATCTGGAAAGCATCTCTATCCCAGAGGCATTCAGGCGTACTATCTTTATAAGATCCTGATCCGATACGTGATCTTTCTTACTATAAAGGGATCTGGCGCCACCCGTAAAGACCTGTGTTGGTACAGAAACCAAAATTAGACAGGTTACATTATTCACCCTTTTCTGGCAAATATGGCGGCATCCTAAGACAGAGGTGTCACGGCCTAAGCCAACCCATCAAAGAACAGTACTGATTGTATGACCTTGTGGCTCACCAGCCACTATGTATACGCTGTATATACAGTATGTATACATAGACAGAATTCTGATGTAAAAGCTTTCAAAATGTTGTGACTTTTGGCATCATCACTCCGGTTTCTCAGCATGGGGGACTGGCGGTGGCGTTCGCTAATCGCTACTCTACAAATCTTACTCCGGTGGGAACTGGAGTAGAATTTGTGACGAGGCGCTCATAGAGGTGTAAGCCGCTCGTCCGGTGCTCTTGATTCATGAAGAGACTTTTGCCATATCAGGATCGCCCGACTCCAGTCCTTCTCCTCATCAAGACTGGCGTGAACAATACCCGGTATGATACATCAGGCCCAAGCTATGCCGATTTTTGTGGAGCTGGAAGAAACTGGGGTCACAATTTAGTCGTAAAAATTCTGCCTAAATTTTGAGACTTTTCAAAAGCTTTTATGCCAGAATTCTGAAAGATTATTATTGTTGTCCATAGCAACCAATAAGACTCTTTTTGTAGTTCATAGCAACCAATCACAGCGCAGCTTTCATTTTATCAAAGCTTTTTATAAAATTAAAGTTGAGCTCTGATTGGTTGTTATAGGCAACTGTGAAGACCTGAGGTTGTAATAACCACCGAGGTAAGTTAACGATGCAATTAGTTTTATTTCTTCCGTTCACGATCATACAACAACTCCAGGCAGATGGCCACAATACAATGCCCTCAGTCCACAAGATCCCAACCTGGGATCGGTGGTTCCCCTGCCCTCATACCAGACGATACCCACTGGCCCCCAACTATCTCCTACCGGTATAGTCTGTAGTCAAAGCCTATGTTCCTCCAGAGGACGAATATCACGACAGCAGCACTTGGATCCCAATACAACCAGCAACAGCAGTCCTTAAGATAGTTCCTCAAATTCCAGACAATGGACATTATGACTGTGTAAGGAGGTAAAACACCAGAAGAGTCCGGGGGCGGTTACCTTCTCGGCTCTATGCCTGGAACCATTGAGCTGTGCTGCAGGTTCCCCAAGGGGCAGACTTAGAGACTGGGACAGGAAGGAAGCGGGCAGAGAGCGGGAAAGGCGCGCGCGCAAGGGACAGAGCAGCGTGAGCAGCGGTCAGAGCAGGGCGCAGCTGCGCTCCGGGAGAGAGAGAGAGCTCCCAGTCTGAGGACAAATACAGGGAGACTGCCCAGAAAGACTGCATCTTGTGAGTACATGAAAGCGGACTCTGCTGTGACTGGAGAGGGGCGCTTTGAGACCCGTGTAGAGACATTGGCCCATGCAGAGACTTCGACCCCCTGGTCCCCGCGGTATCAGTACAGAGACTGTGATTCCTGGTACAGTGACTTAACAGTGCAGATCCCCTGATTCCTGGTACAGAGACTTAACAGTGCAGAGCCCCTGATTCCTGGTACAGAGACTTAACAGTGTAGAGCCCCTGATTCCTGGCTGTGCTGTAAAAGCTAAAGACTCAGAGCTTGTGCATACCACATTAACTCCCTGAAACCCCAGGCAGCAGGCTCCTAGAGACTACTCAGCCCACGGACAACAGAGGGACGACAAGTGCCGCTGTTTCTCTGTGCCTACGTTGGAGAAGACGACCCTTCAAACAAGTCCTCATCAGACTGATAAGTGTTCTTTTCTCAAGAAATCTTGCTTACTTCGGTTACATTGTTTCACTCCCATATTTTTGCACTGTTTATTGCTAGTTATATTCAACTGCTTCCTCCCTGCGAGGAGAACCTGATTCCTGTTATTAAACCCCTCAACTGTTGGTCTGTCTGTTCCGTGGTGACATACTCAGTACCTGCACACTATTACAACTGTAGCACATACATCCAGCTCCAGCCGACAACAACATATAGTACAGTCACAACCACGGTTCTCCAAACTTATTTGTGGATTCAGTGATGGGTAGAGGAGCAGACCTGTATTCCACCATGGTTCCTTGAGCTGTTCCTGAAGAGACCCTCTGCATAGGGAGCCAGAGACTTTATATCCACAGCTCCCATTCAGGACATTCCTCCACAGGATTGGGGGAAGGTAGGGGGAAGTGATCCTTAATTGTTCGATTGTTCAATTGACCTGTATATTAAGGCCCCGTCTCACATAGCGAGATCGCTAGCGAGATCGCTGCTGAGTCACAAGTTTTGTGACGCAACAGCGACCTCAGTAGCGATCTCGCTATGTGTGACACGTACCAGCGATCAGGCCCCTGCTGCGAGATCGCTGGTCATGTCGGAATGGCCTGGACCTTTTTTTGGTCGTTGAGGTCCCGCTGACATCGCTGAATAGGTGTGTGTGACACTGATTCAGCGATGTCTTCACTGGTAACCAGGGCCGCGCTTAGTAACCCGATGTTTACCCCGGTTACCAAAAAAAACAAACAGTACATACTCGCCTTTCGGTGTCCAAGTCCCTTGCCGTCTGCTTCCTGCTCTGACTGAGTGCGGCCGTACAGTGAGAGCACAGCACAGCACCGCTGACGTCACCGCTGCGCTCTGCTCTCACTTTACGGCGGCAGTCAGAGCAGGAAGCAGACGGCAAGGGACCTGGACATCGAAAGGCGAGTATGTACTGTTTGTTTTTTTTGGTAACCAGGGTAAACATCGGGTTACTAAGCGCGGCCCTGCGCTTAGTAACCCGATGTTTACCCTGGTTACCGGGTGCTGCAGGGGGACTTCAGCATCGTTGAAGACAGTTTCAACGATGCCGAAGTCGTTCCCCTGATCGTTGGTCGCTGTAGAGAGCTGTCTGTGTGACAGCTCCCCAGCGACCACACAACAACTTACCAACGATCACGGCCAGGTCGTATCGTTGGTCGTGATCGTTGGTAAATCGCTATGTGAGACGGGGCCTTTAGTCCTAAATTGTGTCAATTAGTAAACTGCAGTGGCTGATGCAATAAGTACTCAGCAGGCATTTACAAATTAACATACAAGAGTCAACGTTCAGTCTCATATGAAACAATGGCTCAGATGAGGCCTCTGAGACACTAACAAGAGTAATGGAATGATTGCTTTTTGTCAGATTGGTGGCAATTAGAGATGAATAAATAGATTTGTGACTAATCGAATTTGTTTTTAGAGGATTCCATTTGCACAAACACATAACAATGGCTGCCAGTTTAGCTTGATTCTTTGTAGGGTTGGGGAGAACCTGATGATTTTGAGGGACTGGCCTATCATAAAATGTGTATGGGGGCCTTCTGACCATCTGCCAACAGATGATGTTGGAGGAGAAAAGGATCGGACAGTTGGACTTTCGACACTTGATTATTTTATTTTCAGGGGAGATAATACGCAGGAATCTGGAAAGATAACTGTACAATGAAGGAACGTTCAGCCAACAGCTATCACATTTGTATGAACCGTCTAAGGCCCCCTTCACATGTCCGTGCTGGCGGTAAAAAATGGACATGTCTCCGAGTGGTTTACATAGACACATGGTCCGTGAAAAAACCGGGACATGTGCACATTAGGAAAGGTTATAATGGGCACATGTGGCATCTGTAAAAAAAACACATGCGTGCCACACATACTGGAAACATGGACATGTGAAGGGGGGCGTAAAGCAATGACTGGCTGGTGCTGGGATTTCCTGCTGTGCTAGAGGCAGAGAGGGCGGCTTTGTTTCATGTACAGATAGAGATGTTGACTTTGCCGATATTGAAAATAACAGATTATTAATAATGGTGAAATAAATTGTGCTCATATAAGAGTGCCTGCCTGCGTGGGGGCCCACCGGAGGATTCTCGTGTTCTCCGGTGGGCCAGTCCGGACCTGGCACCATCCATATCATATGCATGAAGAGGATTTGTTTTTTGTTCATTCCTTGTATTCATTTAACTTACGCCTAGAAATAAAAGTGTGAAAACAGCAAATTCTTTTCCACTTATTCCTTGGCAGTATGAATTGTTTTTTTGCAGTTACCTAATTTGTTAAAATGATCCTCCGCCTCCCTTTACTACCAACCTATTCTCTGGACTTGCCCTGTAACCCTCGGCCAACGAACAGTATTTTTTTGGTATTCGAGCAACGGCCAAAGACACGTCACTTTATCTGGGATTTAGCACAGCTTTCTGCTACATAGACTTCAGAATGAAATCATCCCCGAGATCCGTGAACTTTGCAGTTTGCAGTACTTGCATCCAATTAGTATTTATGACAGCACTTGAGTTCTGTGCGCAGGGCGCTGATTTAAGTGACTCCATTTACATAAGTAGTTCTCATACCGTTGTTTCCAGCGCTGTCCGAGGACAAAAGTGCATTCCCAAGCACCACATTCCAGCTTCATAAATGTAAAAACGCTATCAAAATGGAAATATATTCACACCCTCCACCATGAAGAAATAAAAAAAAAAGAATTTACCCAGCAAAATCTATTGGGGTTCCAGTAGTGTTTCTTCCCGATCAGCTACTTTCCAATGGAAGGAAACATTCCCTTTAATCGCCATTGGTCTGGCTTCCGAAACCTTTCCTGATCAGCACCCTCTGTTGGGGACATGTAGTATTACACGGTAGCCATTTATTAGAGTTGAGCAAAAAGATTTGCAGGATCCTGGAGTGGCGGCCACCTTGTTAGAACGAAGTTAGATTTTATTTGTTGCAAAATACATACGGTAAATAAAAAATTCTGTACATTTCATTTTCATAGTTTTCAAATTAATTTATCTTTTAACTTCTTGTGCCTTTTATTTTTTTATGTAACTTTAAAAGTGTATATATACTGTATATATATATATATATATATATATATATATATATATATATATACATATATATATATATTAATATATATATCCCATATTAATATAGGAATCCAGGTTTGGTCTATGCCTGGGGCGCTTTGCACCCAATTTTTCCTTGTTTTTTTCTTTTGTATTTTTGTGCTGCTCTAATATTTTTCTTCTTTGTATATATTAATATTATATATATATATATATATATATATATATAACTATGAAAATTGTACATTCACACTGAAGGCATCAAAACTATGAATTAACACATGTGGAATTACATACTTAACAAAAAAGTGTGAAATAAGCTGAAATTATGTCTTAAATTCTAGGTTCTTCAAAGTAGCCGCCTTTTGCTTTGATGACTGCTTTGCACACTCTTGGCATTCTCTTGATGAGCTTCAAGAGGTAGTCACCGGAAATGGTTTTCACTTTACAGGTGTGCCCTGTCAGGTTTAATAAGTGGGATTTCTTGCCTTTTTACCGATGAGTATAGTGAGAATTTTTAACCCACAGGTATGACACCGAATTTGATAACATTAGGTCGTCATATTGAATATTTAGTCATTAGTGTTGAGCACAAGTGCTCATTGCTCCAGTTTGACCGGGTGCTCGGGTATGCACCAAATATCGTGGGTGCTCCAGTCCCTGCCCCGCATGTTTTGCGGCTTTCAGACATCGAAAAAAAAAAACATGCGGGGATCCACAATACTCTGTGCATACCCGAGCACCCAATACAAACTCGAGTAGTGAACACTTGCGCTCAACACTAGCCGCCATACCGTCATCACTTTTTTTTAAACTTTTGAAAAAACACCAATTCTAACTCCAACCTTAACACAACCCCAACCCTAACACAACCCTAACCCCAACCCCAACCATTACACAACCCTAACCCCAAACCAACCATAACACAACCCTAACCCCAACCCTAACCATAACACAACCCTAACCCCAACCCTAACCCTAACACAACCCCAACCCCAACCATAACACAACCCTAACCCCAATCCTAACCCTAACACAACCATAACCCCAACCATAACACAACCATAACACAATCCTAACCCCAACCCTATCCCTAGCACAACCCCAAGCCTAACCCCAACCTTAACACAACCCTAACCCCAATCCTAACCATAACATAACCTTAACCCCAACTTCAACCCTAACTATAACACAACCCTAACCCCAACTCTAACCAAAACCCCACCCTAACCCCAACCCCAACCCTAACACAACCCTAACCCTAACCCTAGCACAGCCCCAACCCTAACTCCAACTGCAAAGAATGGAAATAAATAAAAAAATATATTTTAAAAATTTTTATCTAAAGGGGTGGCAAAAGTGGATTTAATTTACTATTTTTTTCTTTTGATCACTGTGATACAGTCTATCACAGTGATCAAAAAGAACTAATAGGAAAAATGTAGATATCGCCAGGCACACTGCACATGAGCTCGTCTTTTTTTCCAGGAAGATGATTTGGAGAACTGGGGGATGGAGCAGAAGGGACCGAGGGATGGCTTAGGTACCGGGTGGGCTCGGGGGACCTCATTTCTCTCTTCTCTGATCTGTTAGAGAGAGAAATGAATTTTAATTTGGACTTTTTTATGTGATTGCTGTTATTTGGTGAATAACGTCGATCACTTAAAAACCAGCACTGATCAGGTTCTCCAGGGTCTCATCTACCCTCAATAGCTAAGACCCTGGAGATTTTCAGAAGCTATACTCTTATTTCTCATCGCTGTTAAACAGCAATGCTGAGGAGTAAGTACACTTAACTGCCCTCTGTTAAAAAGCACTTTGGCGGTCGTTAAGGAGTATAATATACAGTGCACACAGAAAGCAACCAATCAGTGATGTGGGCGGGGTTATACGCAGCTCAACATTCCGAGCTCTACTAGATCTGCAGCAGAGAAAACAAACTGTGATTGTATCATAACTGCTGCACCCAGGAAACTAAGTGACACATCATTAGAATCAGGGTCTCTGTCCCTACATCATGCTACTCTCAGATTACATAGCAAAAAAACTGCTGATGGATTCCCTTTAAACCTGCAGCAAAAGATACAGTCCAACTCCCAATTTTCCAGCTATGGCTGCAGAAACCTTCTTTTGCTTTTGGTAGCATTTTTCAACGTTTGATATGAATATTCCTTCAGACTTAGTTCAAGGATCTAGATTACATATTTGTGCGATGACAATTTGAACACATATATAATGGCTTGTACAGAACTGTTTACAGAGAGGTCTATCAGCTAATCTGGAGAATACCTCTTGAGGCTGCACTGACTTGTATTAACTCTTCTCTACTTCGAAAACATAAGCAGAAAGAAAAAGAAATATATTATTTTGCAATTTTTGGCTTTTTTTGTCTTTACCGTAATGTTGAACTTTATTTTAGGTGTCGTTACAAATGCAGGGATGCAAAATGCGGGCACACTTTTTTTAATGAAAAAAAAAAGTTTTTTTTACATTTTTTTTTTTAAAAACCACCTTCGGTGCTACAGGTGCTATTGATTGTGACATAACAATATAGCTGCAAGCACTGCCCGCCCCTGCTGTAGCAACAGAACAATCACAGGGCTCCCATAGTTCAGAGCCTTCTTCTGTGTGTTGCTGTTCACTGGTAGACAAGTGGTTAATCATTTAAAGTCACGGTGCAATAAGATGTTTTTCCTTTTTGGTTGCGCAATAAGACAGTAGGGTGAGTAATATGTCCTATGTCTTGTACAGGAATCCACAATGCTGACACAGAAATACTTGTGTGACTTGATGTCAGAGGTATTTTATTTTACTGTTACAGCTTTCGCAACCTTTAATAATATTAATACTAACACTTTGTGCGCTCAGAGCTGTCATGGACCCAACAGATGAAGTCCATCACGATATCCTGAGGAATGCGTTGTTACTATGTGTCTCAGAAAATATTCTCCGCGTCTTCCCAAAGGAAAACCGATCGCTTAATTTTGTATCATTCATTATTTTGCGTGGGGTCCTTTATAGGGAATTTATAAGGGGAAAAAAATACGTCATACCAATCAAATCTAAAAATATTGAATCTACATCATAGCTTTTGGATGCTATGAGCTGACGTTTCATGTTATCTGCAGTTCACTTGTCAGCTTTACTGTGTAGACTGGGACTGCATGAGCGCAGTGATTTCATTATCATGACTGCAGGTTCACTTGTTAGCTTTGCTGTGCAGACTGGGACTGGATGAGTGCAGTCATTTCACTATCATGATAGGGAAAGACTGGATGAGCGCAGTCATTTCATTATCATGACTGCATGTTCACTTGTTAGCTTTGCTGGGCAGACTGGGACTGGATGAGTGCAGTCATTTCATTATCATGATAGGGAAAGATTGGATGAGCGCAGTCATTTCATTATCATGACTGCATGTTCACTTGTTAGCTTTGCTGTGCAGACTGGGACTGGATGAGCGCAGTCATTTCATTATCATGACAGGGAAAGACTGGATGAGCGCAGTCATTTCATTATCATAACTGCATGTTCACTTGTTAGCTTTGCTGTGCAGACTGGGACTGGATGAGCGCAGTCATTTCATTATCATGATAGGGAAAGACTGGATGAGCGCAGTCATTTCATTATCATGACTGCATGTTCACTTGTTAGCTTTGCTGTGCAGACTGGGACTGGATGAGCGCAGTCATTTCATTATCATGATAGGGAGAGACTGGATGAGCGCAGTCATTTCATTATCATGACTGCATGTTCACTTGTTAGCTTTGCTGTGCAGACTGGGACTGGATGAGCACAGTCATTTCATTATCATGATAGGGAAAGATCAGCTAATGATGGATAGTAGCAATATACACACATAAAGCTGTGTTTGCAGCTCCCCTGCCACTTCCTAGTGTCTTAGGGAGGGGGCTCTTCTTAACTACATCATGTAAACCATAATAATCGATATTTCCCTGTCAGTTGATTCTCATTCATGGTAACTGCCATAAAGCACACACACACTTTACAGCAGATAATACAAGACAGAATGGTCCTGAATTTAGCCCCTTTATTCAGACAATACGGATGGCTCAAGACAATTATGATAAAAAAAAGTGTCCTGATGAACTGGAGAGCTTAATATGATCTCTATTAGTGATGAGCGAGCGTGCTATCCATCATTAACGCACCTTCCCTTTCATGATAATGAAATGACTGCGCTCATCCAGTCCTAGTCTACACAGCAAAGCTGAGCATGCTCAGATGCTAACTGAGTGTCTTCGGAGTGCTCGAAAACTATGTTCAAGTCCCCGCGGCTGCATGTCTTGCAGTTATTAGACAGCTTGTAGGGATTGGCAAACAAACAGGGAGTCCCTGCATGTGTTGGGACTGTCGAACAGCCGCGAGACATGCAGCCGTGGGGACTCGAACATATTATTTGAGCATGCCGAAGTCACTCAGTTAGCACCCGAGCATGCTCAAATAACACCTTATCCGAGCATGTTTCCTCATCACTAATTTCTATGTGTAACGCCACAAGAAAGTAAGAAACGATGGTAGGAACGGAGCGCGAGTTACAGTAAATGACTGCGCCGAGAAGTCCATCAGTCTTATCATGAGCCGTGTCAGCCAGCTGTCAGCACAGACAGCCACGTCTGCTGCCAAATGCGCCGCAAATTCTTTGGCGCCTATCTTTTCAGAAAAAAAAGGCCAAATCCAAGTGATTTTTTGGAGCGCGTAAACTCTGTTTCCAGATAGGCAGCTCGCCCGCTGGTGTAAGAACAGCCCTGAGCGTCTGCAGCGTCTCACATCACTGACAGCTGTGCTGACTCTGCTGAAAATGCTGAGCGTTCGGTAGCACAATCAGAATTTTAGGTAGCGGTAGACGTCTCCCAATGCCATGTACTGGAGTTAAATATTTTAGATATCTTTTGTCTTACTCCCTGCGAGTTATTCCTCCGTTTAACAGTGGCATCAAATAATCCCATGAAACCCGCAGGATATAGTTGGGTGAGGATGTAGAAAACGACACCCCAAGTCCAAGAAAACAAATGCCACTGGTCATTGCAGTTCCTTCTCAATTCTTTTCAGGCCTCTAACCAATAAGTATATATTGCCCTGCACTGATCTGTATGGCGGTATTATATTGTCAGTATTATTGGGCAGTATGTTTTACGCATTATAGGTAATACCTGGACCCTGTATGTCATTTTTATGTGGGCACTGAATGGTAGTATAGTGTGGACAAAACATGGTAATATTACGAAAGCAGTGTATAGCGGTATTATTATACTATATGGAAGTATTATTTATTACAGTAATATTTTGTTTTTGCAGCATTTATTAGATAAAGCTCTACAATTAATGAACGGGGGTGGTCCGACATTGCCCCATTTTCTATAAACCCTTTATGTGCCCCTTGGTAGGTCTCACTGCAGGGACCGTCTTATGTTCCCTCTTATCCGCACAGTCGGTGTTTTCGCCTTATAAATTTTTTTTCTTTACGATACAAGGTGCTAAGTGGTGCGAAGAAGGCGGCATTTAGTAACATTAACTCTCAGAACCCAGAAAGCCTAAGTGGCCACAAATGATATCGGTTTCACCAAGGAGTCAGCCGAGGTGACGGGTCAGACACCTCCAGAGGTTGCGGTCACAGACTAAAATAAATGTTAGTTGTTTGGTCTCTTTAACACTTCCAGACACTTGGGATCCTTAACCTCATAGAAATTCCAGTGCTTAAAGTCAGTGGTGAACCTTGAACTGCTGTCATTTACTCACCGGGCTATGTAAGAATCAATTGCTGGTCTATCTCTTCTCCAATATGGCCACCAGTACAGCTCTCCCACCTTTCCTACACTCCTGAGTGGGGCAGAGAGAATCTGTCACCAAGTTTTTCCTATGTAATTTGGGAGCCGCAGGATGTAGGGGTAGAGACCCTGATTCCAGTGATGTATCACTTACTAGGCTGTTTCAATAAAATCAGTGTTTTATCCGCAGAAGATTATCACTGCAGGACTAGGGGTCTCGTGCCTCCTAGTCCAACCACATTCTCACCACTGATTAACAGGCAAGAGTTTTTAATTCTCATGTACTTCGCTGGTACTGAAAAATGCAGCTTTTTTCCACACTAAAAACCCATGGAAAAAAAAACATACCCTTAATCTCATATGATCAAATCACAATTGAACTTGGCTTTAAAGGGCTTTTCCTAAAATATAAAGTCATCTGTTATCCATAACGGACAACCTACTGATCACTGATTGTTCAGTCACAAGGACCTCCAAAATTCCTGAGAACGAGGCTTTGGAAACCAGGTTTTGCATGCGAGCACTTCCACTCCTTTCAGGATGTACGGTCTAGTTCCCGATTTCCAGGGCTCCGTCCTTGGGTTCAATGGGGGTTCCCGCATCGAGACCCTTGTAATCAGAGAGTTATCCACTATATTACGGAGAGGCGATATCTAAAGGTTTTGGGAATAACCCTTTAATAAATCATAAAGAGAGAACAACAGCAGGAAACCAGAGAGGGGCTGTCCGATTTTCTGTTGAAAACCATTCTGCTGCTTGCTATGTATTGTGATACATAGAAGCTGCAGAACACAAACATTTGTAAATATTCCATGAAACCTAATTGCAAAATTTATATTTTTATCTGTAAAAGCAAATCTATTTCAGTTGGACATTTAGGAGATGGGAGTCCTGTGAGCCACCTCCTACCTGCCGGCATCAGCTGCTCCTCTATTGATTACTTGGCCTGTGTGCATCACACCACAAAGCTGATGTTGCAAATCCTAATTAATCAAAAGAGGAGGTGGGGATGCCGGCAGGAAGGAAGTGGTTTGTTGGGTTCCTCCCAAGGACGTACGGTTATGTCTTGTTGCACAAAGGAGTTAAGTGATACAGTTTTGTCCCCTTCAGTCACCACTAGGGGGAGCTTTCTGTATACAGTCGCATTAGTGTTTATTGTATAAAGTATACAGAATGCTCCCTCTAGTGGTGACTGCTGGTAGCTATAATATTTATCTCAACGGTTGCTGCCTTTTTTTTCCTGGCTATCCTGCTGTTGTTCACTGTGTCTGGGACCGTGCCAGGATGACGTTCAGGATAGGCAATACCGTCATTGTAGAAATTCCACATAGATACGTATGACACCTGAACGATCCGGGTCAGGACCGACCTCGAGCGGCAGCTGATATCTGGTGCGTCTGTGGAATGTTCGAGGCTCCGGTGTTAATGAATCGTCTTAAGCCCCATAATCCGCATAGTGTTCTAACGTCATATACTTAAGAGGAAAGTCAAGATGAATGGTAAGTGGATGGGGAAGACGTCCTCATTACTTTTCCAGGGATTTTTCTAAAAGGGTTTTTATGTAAACAGAATTAACTATTTTCTATAAAATAAAGTTTAAGTGGATGTTTTCAATCAACCAAATTCCATAAATTTGGACGCCTCCTCTCAGTTCTCGCATTTTTTCTCACATTTCTCACATTTTCTCGCATTACTTTTGGTTGGGATGAGCCAAAAATAATAAAGACACAGGGGGCGTAATTCAGAGCGTAAATACTAACAAGACTCTGCGACCATCAGATGCCATCTACAGTCCTATATGCAAATTGCCTCTTCAGAGAAAAAGAGGACTTTAACTCTATAGCGCCACCCGTTGGAAGTAGCGAACCTACAAGTCACAATCAACCCAATAATCGTGACTTGTATTGTTTAAGATTATTGTACTTGTTTTTATTATGTACACCCCTCCTTACATGTAAAGCGCCATGGAATAAATGGTGCTATATTAATAAATAATAATAATTCTATCTAGTATCTAGTATCTATCTATTATCTATCAAATTCAGTTCAATGAAGCTTTATTGGCAGGACTAAATAAACATTAGTTTTGCCAAAGCACGTGTTTAGTAGGGAACAGGGAGTAGGGACTGTGGGAACGATGGATGGGGTACAGGGTGGGGGTAAGGAAGTCCATGGAATATCATGGCTGTCTTTCTCGCAGTCTATGGCACGCGCTCACATACTGCGCTGCTATCTCCACCGCGCTCTCTTCTTCCCCCAGCAGGATATATGTTTTCTCTTCCCCCTTCATGGAGCTGAAATCCGGGAAGAGATCGGAGAGTCTCCTGAAGTGAGTGTCCCTCACTGCTGAGTATTTGGTGCAGTGTAGCAGGAAGTGGGTCTCATCCTCCAGGGCCTCCAGGTCACAGTGTAGGCACAGTCTGTCCTCCCTGGGCTTGTGGCTCTCTGTGCCGGCCGATCTCGATTGCCAGATTGTGGGCATTGAGTCTATACCGGCTCAGGATCTGGCGGTCTCTGTGGTCCGATACTTTCTCTAGATATGGAGCCAGTCTGTAGTCTCTCAGTAGACTCTGGTACACGGTCAGTTTCTTTGAGCTGCTGATTTTGTTCCTCCAGACACTGACATACCTCTCCTGCTCTTGTTTTGGTTGACGGTTCGGTCAGGTTGAGTTTGGGTGAGCTGTTCCAGGGGTCCTGGTTTGTGGGGACCACCTATATGTAGCATGGCTTTATGGTGATGGGAACTTGGGTTGCTACTCTGTAGGTGAGCCTGGAAGGAAAGTGCCCTCTTCAGTACTGCTAGGTGGAGTGGGAATCTGCCCGGCTCAACCTGGCAGGCATTGTTGGGGGTGCTCCGATGGACCTGGAGAAGGTGTTTACAGAATTCCAGGTGGAATATTTCTGTTGGACTGGAATCTGTTATGATCCGGTGGTAGGATCTTAAAACTGACCTGACACATATGACCAGAATATAGGACAAGTTCTGGGGATGTGGAAACTATACTCACCGCATTCCTGATCCTATCCACACACACTAAAGGTAGCCATGGAGCGTTCCTAAAAACCTAGACGCCTCTTTCACAGCCTGAGAAACTGACTACCCCTAGAGAGAAAGCAAAGACCTCACTTGCCTCAGAGAAATAACCCCAAAGTATTTAGACAGCCCCCAACAAATAATAACGGTGAGTTAAGGGGAAAATACAAACGTAGAAATGAAACAGGTTTAGCAAATGAGGCCCGCTAACACTAGATAGACAGAAAATAGATAGGAGTCTTTGCGGTCAGTACAAAAACTATCAAAAATAAACCACGCAGAGAATACAAGAACCCTCACACCGACTCACGATGTGAGGGGCGCACTCTGCACCCCAGAACTAAACAGCAAGCGAAAAATCACATAATAGCAAGCTGGACTGAACTCATAATATACTGAGAAATGTTTTCAAGGAAATAATGAGCAAGAGTAACAAACAAACTTAGCTTCTCCGGCAGGAGACAGGTCACAAGGAATTTCCAGGAGAGCACAAAATCAGGACTGAATACAGCGACAGCAGGCAACAAGTGAAGGTCCAGGTGGAATTAAATAGGGACCAGTAATAGCAGGAAATGAGGCAACTGAGCCCTGCTACAGACCCGCAGTAACGCTAAAGGCCACCAGAGGGAGCCCAGAAGGAATTCACAACAGTACCCCCCCCTTGAGGAGGGGTCACCGAACCCTCACCAGAGCCCCCCGGCCGATCAGGACGAGCTGAATGAAAGGCACGAACCAAATCGGCCGCATGGACGTCAGAGGCGACAACCCAGGAATTATCCTCCTGACCATAGCCCTTACACTTAACCAAGTACTGAAGCCTCCGTCTCGAAACACGAGAATCCAAGATCTTTTCCACCACATACTCCAATTCTCCCCCGACCAAGACAGGAGCAGGGGGATCAACAGAAGGAACCACAGGCACCACATATCGCCGCAACAATGACCTATGGAACACATTGTGAATGGCAAACGAAGCTGGGAGGTCCAAACAAAATGACACAGGGTTGAGAATTTACAAAATCTTATAAGGACCGATGAAACGAGGCTTGAACTTAGGAGAAGAAACCTTCATCGGAACATAACGAGAAGACAACCATACCAAATCCCCCACACGAAGTCGGGGACCCACACAGCGATGGCGGTTAGTAAATCGCTGAGCCTTCTCTTGTGACAACGTCAAATTGTCCACCCCATGGTTCCAAATCTGCTGCAACCTATCCACCACAGAATCCACCACAGGACAGTCAGAGGGCTCAACCTGACCTGAGGAGAAACGAGGATGAAAACCAGAATTGCAAAAGAAAGGTGAAACCAAAGTAGCAGAACTAGCCCGATTATTGAGGGCGAACTCAGCCAATGGCAAAAAAGTCACCCAATCATCCTGATCAGCCGAAACAAAACATCTCAAATAAGTTTCCAAGGTCTGATTAGTTCGTTCGGTTTGGCCATTCGTCTGAGGATGGAAGGCCGACGAAAAAGACAATTCAATGCCCATCTTGGCACAAAAGGACCGCCAAAATCTGGACACAAACTGGGATCCTCTGTCAGACACAATGTTCTCCGGAATACCATGTAAACGAACCACATTCTGAAAAAACAGTGGTACCAAATCGGAGGAGGAAGGCAACTTAGGCAAGGGTACCAAGTGGACCATTTTAGAAAAACGATCACAAACCACCCAGATGACAGACATTCTCTGAGAGACAGGAAGATCTGAAATAAAATCCATGGAAATATGTGTCCAAGGCCTCTTCGGGACAGGCAAAGGCAAAAGCAATCCACTGGCACGAGAACAGCAAGGCTTGGCCCGAGCACAAATCCCACAGGACTGCACAAAGGAACGCACATCCCGCGACAAGGAAGGCCACCAAAAGGACCTCGCCACCAAATCCCTGGTACCAAAAATCCCAGGATGACCCGCCAACACCGAAGAATGAACCTCGGAAATAACTCTACTGGTCCATCTGTCCGGGACAAACAGTCTCTCCGGTGGACAACGGTCAGGTCTATTGGCCTGAAACTCCTGCAACACTCGTCGCAGATCAGGAGAGATAGCAGACAAAATCACCCACTCTTTGGGGACACCAGTCGGTTCAGAAACTTCCGGGGAGTCAGGTACAAAACTCCTAGAAAGGGCATCAGCCTTCACGTTTTTTGAACCCGGAAGATATGAAACCACGAAATTGAAACGAAAGAAAAATAGCGACCATCGAGCCTGTCTCGGATTCAACCGTTTGGCAGACTCGAGATAAGTCAAATTCTTGTGATCCGTCAAGACCACCACACGATGCTTGGCTCCCTCAAGCCAATGTCGCCACTCCTCAAATGCCCACTTCATTGCCAACAACTCTCGATTACCAACATCATAATTCCGCTCGGCAGGCGAAAACTTTCTTGAAAAGAAAGCACATGGTCTCATCACAGAACCATCAGAGCTTTTCTGCGACAAGACAGCCCCTGCTCCAATCTCAGAAGCATCAACCTCGACCTGGAAAGGAAGAGAGACATCGGGCTGGCGCAAGACAGGAGCCGAAGAAAAGCGATGTTTCAGCTCCTGAAAGGCCTCCACGGCCGCAGGAGACCAATTAGTAACATCAGAACCCTTCTTGGTCAAATCCGTCAAAGGTTTAACCACACTAGAAAAATTAGTGATGAAGCGACGGTAAAAATTAGCAAAACCCAAGAACTTCTGAAGACCCTTCACAGATGTAGGTTGAGTCCAGTCATGAATAGCCTGGACCTTGACTGGATCCATCTCAATAGTAGAAGGAGAAAAAATAAAGCCCAAAAAGGAAACCTTCTGGACTCTGAAGAGACATTTAGAGCCCTTCACAAACAAGGCATTGGCACGCAGGACCTGAAATACCATCCTGACCTGTTTCACATGAGATTCCCAATCATCGGAAAAGACCAAAATATCATCCAGGTACACAATCATAAATCTATCCAGATACTCTCGGAAAATGTTGTGCATGAAGGACTGAAACACAGAAGGCACAGATGATTGGCCTCGGGGAGACCAAAACATCCAACACCGTGGAGACACCATCACGTGTTTCTCAACGCAGTGATCCAGAACACTGCCCCATCCCTTATGGGAAATATGCAAATGCATGGAGGATAGCTGCGGAGACACCATCACGTGTTTCTCAACGCAAGCAGTGAATAGCCAGGCCTTTCCCCGGGAAGGAACAACCACGGGAAGGGCAGCATCCAATAAAGGAAAACATCCAATACAGGAAAACCACCTATGCCAAGCATGGTATCCATCCACAGACAGCTGTTTCGGGGTGTTTGCCCCTCATCAGTGTGGAGTAGGAATCTGGCTATTAGGAGCAGTGCCTAGTAAAAGGCTGTAAATGCACAGATGATTGGCCTCGGGGAGACCAAAACATCCAACACCACAGAGACACCATCACGTGTTTCTCAACACAGTGATCCAGAACACTGCCCCCATCCCTTATGGGAAATATGCAAATGCATGGAGGATAGCTGCGGAGACACCATCACGTGTTTCTCAACGCAAGCAGTGAATAGCCAGGCCTTTCCCCGGGAAGGAACAACCACGGGAAGGGCAGCATCCAATAAAGGAAAACATCCAATACAGGAAAACCACCTATGCCAAGCATGGTATCCATCCACAGACAGCTGTTTCGGGGTGTTTGCCCCTCATCAGTGAGGAGTAGGAATCTGGCTATTAGGAGCAGTGCCTAGTAAAAGGCTGTAAAGGCACAGATGATTGGCCTCGGGGAGACCAAAACATCCAACACCACGGAGACACCATCACGTGTTTCTCAACGCAGTGATCCAGAACCCTGCCCCCATCCCTTATGGGAAATATGCAAATGCATGGAGGATAGCTGCGGAGACACCATCACATGTTTCTCAACGCAAGCAGTGAATAGCCAGGCCTTTCCCCGGGAAGGAACAACCACGGGAAGGGCAGCATCCAATAAAGGAAAACATCCAATACAGGAAAACCACCTATGCCAAGCATGGTATCCATCCACAGACAGCTGTTTCGGGGTGTTTGCCCCTCATCAGTGTGGAGTAGGAATCTGGCTATTAGGAGCAGTGCCTAGTAAAAGGCTGTAAAGGCACAGATGATTGGCCTCGGGGAGACCAAAACATCCAACACCGCGGAGACACCATCACGTGTTTCTCAACGCAGTGATCCAGAACACTGCCCCCATCCCTTATGGGAAATATGCAAATGCATGGAGGATAGCTGCGTTGAGAAACACGTGATGGTGTCTCTGCGGTGTTGGATGTTTTGGTCTCCCCGAGGCCAATCATCTGTGCCTTTACAGCCTTTTACTAGGCACTGCTCCTAATAGCCAGATTCCTACTCCACACTGATGAGGGGCAAACACCCCAAAACAGCTGTCTGTGGATGGATACCATGCTTGGCATAGGTGGTTTTCCTGTATTGGATGTTTTCCTTTATTGGATGCTGCCCTTCCCGTGGTTGTTCCTTCCCAGGGAAAGGCCTGGCTATTCACTGCTTGCGTTGAGAAACACGTGATGGTGTCTCCGCAGCTATCCTCCATGCATTTGCATATTTCCCATAAGGGATGCGGGCAGTGTTCTGGATCACTGCGTTGAGAAACACGTGATGGTGTCTCCGCGGTGTTGGATGTTTTGGTCTCCCCGAGGCCAATCATCTGTGCCTTTACAGCCTTTTACTAGGCACTGCTCCTAATAGCCAGATTCCTACTCCACACTGATGAGGGGCAAACACCCCGAAACAGCTGTCTGTGGATGGATACCATGCTTGGCATAGGTGGTTTTCCTGTATTGGATGTTTTCCTTTATTGGATGCTGCCCTTCCCGTGGTTGTCCCTTACCGGGGAAAGGCCTGGCTATTCACTGCTTGCGTTGAGAAACACGTGATGGTGTCTCCGCAGCTATCCTCCATGCATTTGCATATTTCCCATAAGGGATGGGGGCAGTGTTCTGGATCACTGCGTTGAGAAACACGTGATGGTGTCTCCGCGGTGTTGGATGTTTTGGTCTCCCCGAGGCCAATCATCTGTTCCTTTACAGCCTTTTACTAGGCACTGCTCCTAATAGCCAGATTCCTACTCCACACTGATGAGGGGCAAACACCCCGAAACAGCTGTCTGTGGATGGATACCATGCTTGGCATAGGTGGTTTTCCTGTATTGGATGTTTTCCTTTATTGGATGCTGCCCTTCCCGTGGTTGTTCCTTCCCGGGGAAAGGCCTGGCTATTCACTGCTTGCGTTGAGAAACACGTGATGGTGTCTCCGCAGCTATCCTCCATGAAACACAGAAGTGGCATTAGAAAGCCCAAAAGGCATCACCAAGTACTCAAAATGGCCTTCAGGCGTATTAAATGCTGTTTTCCATTCATCGCCCTGCTTTATGCGCACAAGATTATACGCTCCTCGAAGATCTATCTTGGTGAACCAACTGGCCCACCTAATCCGGGCAAACAGATCAGACAACAGGTACAAGGGGTACTGAAATTTGACCGTGATGTTATTAAGAAGGCGATAATGAATACAGGGTCTCAGAGAACCATCCTTCTTGGCCACAAAAAAGAACCCCGCACCCAAAGGGGACGAGGACGGGCGAATATGCCCCTTCTCCATGGACTCCTTTATATAACTCCGCATAGCAGTATGTTCTGGTACAGATAAATTAAAAAGTCGTCCCTTAGGGAACTTACTACCAGGAATAAAATTTATAGCAGAATCACAATCCCTATGAGGAGGTAGGGCATTGGATCTGGGCTCATCAAATACATCCTGGTAGTCCGACAAAAATTCAGGGACTTCAGAAGGAGTAGAAGAAGCAATTGACACCAAAGGAGCATCGCAATGAATTCCCTGGCAACCCCAACTTGACACAGACATTGCTTTCCAATCCAGGACTGGATTATGAGCCTGCAACCATGGCAGTCCCAACACGACAACATCATGCAAATTATGTAGCACAAGAAAGCGAATCACCTCCTGATGTGCAGGAGCCATGCACATGGTCACTTGAGTCCAGTACTGAGGTTTATTCTTGGCCAATGGTGTAGCATCAATTCCCTTTAGTGGAATAGGAAATTGTAAAGGCTCCAAGATAAAACCACAGCGCCTGGCAAATGACAAATCCATCAAATTCAGGGCAGCACCTGAATCCACAAAAGCCATAACTGAGTATGATGACAGAGAGCAAATCAGAGTAACAGACAAAATGAATTTAGGTTGTACAGTACCAATGGTGACAGACTTGGCGAATCTTTTTGTGGGCTTAGAACACTCTGAGATAACATGAGCAGAATCACCACAGTAAAAGCACAACCCATTCTGACGTCTGTGGTTTTGCTGTTCAACTCTGGTCAGAATCCTGTCGCATTGCATAGGCTCAGGCTTTTGCTCAGAAAATACCGCCAGATGGCGCACAGGTTTGCGCTCCCGCAAACGCCGATCAATCTGAATGGCCAAAGACATTGACTCATTCAGACCCGCAGGCGTGGGGAACCCCACCATAACATCTTTAAGGGCTTCAGAAAGACCCTTTCTGAAAATCGCCGCCAGGGCGCACTCATTCCATTGAGTGAGCACACACCACTTCCTAAACTTCTGACAGTAAATCTCTGCTTCATCCTGACCCTGAGAGAGAGCCAGCAAGGCCTTCTCTGCTTGGTCTACCTGATTTGGTTCCTCATAAAGCACTCCAAGCGCCAGAAAAAACGCATCCACATTTAGCAATGCAGGATCTCCTGGCGCCAGAGAGAATGCCCAATCTTGAGGGTCGCCACACAACAAAGAAATAACAATCTTAACTTGCTGAACAGAATCACCAGAAGAGCGAGGTCTCAGAGAAAGGAATAACTTACAATTATTCTTAAAGTTCAAAAACCTAGATCTATCTCCGGAAAACAGTTCAGGAATTGGTATTTTAGGCTCTGACATAGGACTGCGGACTACATAATCCTGAATGCCCTGTACCCTTGCAGTGAGATGATCCACACTAGAAGACAGACTCTGAATGTCCATATCTGCAGCTGAGTTCAGAACCACCCAAAGATTAAGGGGAGGAGAGAAGCTAAACACAGTGCAGAGGAAAAAAAAAAAATGACCTCAAGATTTCTCTTCTCCCTCTTCTGCTGCATTAACACTTTCGGGCCTGCTGTACTGTTATGATCCGGTGGTAGGATCTCAAAACTGACCTGACACATATGACCAGAATATAGGACAAGTTCTGGGGATGTGGAAACTATACTGACCGCAATCCTGATCCTATCCACACACACTAAAGGCAGCCGTGGAGCGTTCCTAAAAACCTAGATGCCTCTTTCACAGCCTGAGAAACTGACTACCCCTAGAGAGAAAGCAAAGACCTCACTTGCCTCAGAGAAATAACCCCAAAGTATTTATACAGCCCCCCAAAAATAATAACGGTGAGTTAAGGGGAAAATACAAACGTAGAAATGAAACAGGTTTAGCAAATGAGGCCCGCTAACACTAGATAGACAGAAAATAGATAGTTTTTGTACTGACCGCACAGACTCCTATCAAAAATAAACCACGCAGAGAATACAAGAACCCTCACACCGACTCACGATGTGAGGGGCGCACTCTGCACCCCAGAACTAAACAGCAAGCGAAAAATCACATAATAGCAAGCTGGACTGAACTCATAATATACTGAGAAATGTTTTCAAGGAAATAATGAGCAAGAGAAACAAACAAACTTAGCTTCTCTGGCAGGAGACAGGTCACAAGGAATTTCCAGGAGAGCACAAAATCAGGACTGAATACACTGACAGCAGGCAACAAATGAAGGTCCAGGTGGAATTAAATAGGGAACAGTAATAGCAGGAAATGAGGCAACTGAGCCCTGCTACAGACCCGCAGTAACGCTAAAGGCCACCAGAGGGAGCCCAGACAGAATTCACAACAGGAATCCCACTTTGACCAGTCTGGGTATGTGTGAAGGCCCCAGACTTCACTGCCATACAGGAGGATTGGGGTGATTATGGCATCGAAGATTTTTAGCCAGACCCTTACTGGTGGCTTCAGATGGTAGAGTTTCCTTCGGACGGCATAGAAGGTTTTGCAGGCCTTGTCCTTCAGGGTCTCTATGCCTTGTTTGAAGCTCCCTGACTGGTGAATTTCCAGGCCCAGGTAGGTGTATTTGTCTCGGTAAGAGCACAGTTGTTTAGCACGAATGGAATGTGCTAGTCGGTCTTGAAAAATATTTAGAATTGAGAGTCCTCAGTGGTTGATACCTTTTAATGGCTAACTGAAAAGATGGTAACAAATTGCAAGCTTTCGAGACTACATACGTCTCTTCATCAGGCAAAGACTAAAACAAATTCTGAAGAATCACATATTTATGCACAACATAGTATAGAGAAAAAAAAAAAAAGGAGAATCCATGTTATCCATGTTTTTTTTTCCCTTTTTTTTTTTTTTTCTTTTCTCTATACTATGTTGTGCATAAATATGTGATTCTTCAGAATTTGTTTTAGTCTTTGCCTGATGAAGAGACGTATGTAGTCTCGAAAGCTTGCAATTTGTTACCATCTTTTCAGTTAGCCATTAAAAGGTATCAACCACTGAGGACTCTCAATTCTAAATATTTTTCTATCTACTGGCTAACACGGTACCAAGATATATTTCTTTCCTGTATCAAACTGGTCGGTCTTGGCTTTCTCTTCTGGAACACCATGATGTTGGTTTTCTTTGCATTGATCGGTAGTGTCCATGTGGAGTCGAATTTCTCCAAGATTTTCAGGTTTTCTTGGAGACCTTTCTCAGTTGGTGGCAGCAGTAGGTCATCTGCATACAGCAAGAATTTCACCTGGGTGTCATGGAGTGTGAGACCTGGTGCCGTTGAAGATTCCAGAGTGGTGGCCAGCTCATTGATGTAGATATTGATGAGCGTTGGGCTTAGGGTGCCGCCCTGTCTGACTCCGCGGCTCTGCTGGAAATCAGCCGTTCTTCTACCGTTCATGCTCATGCTGCAGCGGTTCTCGGTGTAGGAGCTTTTGATGACATCATAGGTCTTTCCTCCTATTCCACTCTCCAGCAGTTTCAGTAACAGGCCCGGGTGCCACACTGAGTCAAAAGCCTTTCTGAAATCCACAAAACAAGAGTACATCTTCCCTTGCTTTGTGTTGTGGACATGGCTCTGAATGAGGCTGTGCAGGGTGTAGATGTGGTCGGTAGCGCGGTGGTTTGGCATGAACCCTGCTTGACTTTTGCTGAGCACGTTATGCTCGGTGAGGAAGTTAAGGATCCTTTTGTTCAAGATGTTATTGAACAGTTTCCCCAGGTTGCTGCTGACACATATTCCTCTGTAGTTGGCAGGGCCGTACCTGTCCCCACTCTTGTGAATGGATGAGCTGAAGCCTTGATTCCAGGTACGAGGGAAGTAGCCAGCACTCAGCGCAATATTGAACAGTTTAACCATTGCTGCCTGTATTTCCGGCGAGCTGTATTTCAGCATTTCTGTGGGATTCCATCTGGGCCACTGGCTTTTATACACCTTATGGAAGATATTCTCTCTGTAACTTTCTGTAGTGTGATTGGTGTATCCAGTGGGTTTTGGAAATGTTTGACTTTTTCCTCCATTGCTTTTAGTTTTTCCGTTATGTTTTTCTGTTCTTGGTTTAGTTCTTCCTTCGGGATGTCTTTGTAGAGGTCTCTGAAGTATTGAAGTGAGATATTGCCATTTTGGATATTGATGTTGTTTTTTGTTTTTGTGCCCATGTGGTTCCATAGTTCCCAGAAGGAGTTGTCTTGGAGGGCGTCTTGGAGTTGGTTTAGTTTGGTGGAGATGTAACTCTGTTTCTTCCTCTTGAGGATGGTTTTGTATTGCTTTTGTATGGTGTCGTAGGCATCCCTCAGACCCGGATGGTTGGGGTCTCTGTGTTTCTTGTTTGAAGCTGTTCTCAGGGTCTTCCGTATGGCTTTACATTCTCTGTCAAACCAACCATTGGTCTGTTTTTCTTTTGGCCTTTTATAGTTAACTTTTTTAAGGTCGGACAGTTCGGCCATGGTGTAGAATATATCATTGAGGTCTTTTGTAGCTTGGTTCACTCCTTCTGGGTTAGGCTTGTACTCGTAGTTGTAGAAGTGGTGGAGCATCCCCTGTATTCTGGGTCTGCTGGGAGCCTCTTGATATTTTATTGCTGACGTCTTGGACCATTTATAGGATGGAGGCAAGTTGAAGAGGCCGCTCTGCTGAGGCTTTTGTGCCGATGGTTTCTCTGTAGATTTTATGTACAGAAGAAGTTGCCTGTGATCTGACAGGTCTGTTTGTGGGGTGACTATGAAGCCGCCGATATTTTCCATGTCCATATCTGTAATGGATAGTCTACTACACTCCTTCCTACATGGGAGTTTAATGTGTATCTTCCTAGGGAGTGTCCCTTGTTGCGGCCATTAAGAATATGAAGTCCTAAACTTCTACATAGGTTCAGGATCTTTTTTCCACTTTTGTTGATTATACTGTCGTAGCTGTTTCTCTCCATGTGTACTGAGTCATGGCTGTCAGTCTCTGCTCCAAGTATGCAGATGTTTCCATCTGTGGTCAGAAAGTCTTTTTCTCTAACAGTTCTTGCATTGAGGTCTCCGATGATGAGAACTTTGCCAAGGGTCTGAAAATGGGCAGCTTCTCCTTGTAAGATCTCAAAGCTCTCTGGATTGAAGTAGGGTGACTCTGGTGGTGGTATATAGATGGCGCAGACATAGAAATCAGACTGAGAGGTGAGGATGGAGCTGCTGATTCTAAACCATATGTGGCTGTCTCCTCTCTTCACTGGTTTGATGTACTGGTGGAGCTCTTCTTTATGCCAGATCAATATTCCTCCTGAACAGCGGCCCTGTTTAATGTTCTTATTTTTTAGGGCAGGGACACAGATTTCCTTGTATCCGATGGGCACCAGGGATTCATTTTCGGCCCAGGTCCATGTTTCTAGGAGAATCTGAATATCTATGTTTTTCAGTCTTTGTATAAAATCTGGGTCATTTGTTTTACATCCAAACACCGAGGTGTTCAGGCCTTGGATGTTCCAGCTGCTAATTGTAAGTGAAGTCATTTATATCACTTGTGGAGTTGTGGGTGTATACCTTGTATTGAGTTTGACTGTGTAGGACACTCCGGATCTCTGACTGCTTCAGTAATGATCTATTATCTATTATCTATTATCTACCTCTATCTATCTATCTATCTATCTATCTATCTATCTATCTATCTATCTATCTATCAATCATCTATTATCTATCATCTATCTATTATCTATCTATCTATCTATCTATCTATCTATCTATTATCTGTCTATCATCTACCTATTATCTATCTATCTATCTATCTATCTATTATCTGTTATCTATCTATTATCTATCTATTATCTGTTATCTATCTATTATCTATCTATTATGTGTCTATTATCTATCTATTATCTACCTATATCTATCTATCTATCTATCTATCAATCATATACAGTATCTATTATCTATCTATCTATCTATCTATCTATCTATCTATCTATCTATTATCTGTTATCTATCTATTATCTATCTATTATGTGTCTATTATCTATCTATTATCTATCTATCTAACTATCTATCTATGTTCTCTGAGGTCCACCTTATAAAATAGTCTCTATGTAATGCTTTATTTCTCCTGTGGAGGTGCTGCAGGGAATTAAAAGCATACCTCTCGGTTCCCCGTGGCCCATTTTGAGTCCGGAATACTTTTTTCCTGCTTCTGCCTTAGAAAGATGGTTTGTCTTTCCTCTAGATTGCAATAGTCTTAGATTAATTACATGAATATATGAATTTAACAACTAAAGGGAGTCTGACAGAAACTTTAACCGCACCAGATTATTTATACGACCCTGTAGCCCTTTAAGACATGAGCAGTCATCCCTTTATGACTTGAAAGCACTACTTCAACAGTGAGAAATTGTTTTTTAAATTTTGTCTGAAAGTGCATTGTGGCGTGATGCTGCACTTACAGCTCCTCAGCCTCATGTGCGTTTCCCGCCTCGCAGCACTCTCCCCCACTGACTGACAGGTGGTTTGCTCCAGTACATGGCCAGTGACCTGTCAGTCAGCCAGAGGAGGATGCTGCTAGGTAGGAAATATCGCTGATGTTCCCGATGTGCCATCCTTGGGCTCGTCCATGGTTTCGCACATTGATGGTAATCACATGTGCAGGACGGACCACACAAGATGTCACAGTGGAAGAAACTGTCTTGGTGTCCTGCAGCTTGTTAACCTTTGCAGTTTCTGAAAAACATTGAAAAAGTCTTGTAAGGCCATGTCAATGCACACTAGTATTAGCAAATGTGCAGTAACTCCTACTCTGGGGGTCTCCATGCCCTTCATATGGTTTTGCATTATTTTAATTTTAACTTATTGCACTGTATTGCAAGTGCCGTGACCCAGAGCAAGCCCACTTGGGGGATGGGGGGCCAATGCCAGCACTGGCACGAGGCCCCCCATGGTGCTTTATACTGTATGAAATACTTACCTCTCCCTGTTCCTCCGCAGCTAAGCTCTCTTCTGCATTTTCTGGCTCTGTGACATCTCAGAGGACGCAATGATGTCATTACAGCCCACCCTCTGCGCTGAGCACTGCCAAGGGTCAGAAGACGCAGAAGAGACCGGAGATGTAGCCAGCGGGGAACGAGGAGACGTGATTATTTGATTATTCATTTTTTTATTTATGGAGCACTGAATGGGGACTATTATACTGTTTGGAGTATTATATGGGGCTCATTCTGTAGGGAGCATTATATGGGGCCCATTGTATAGAATATTGGGGCCCATTCTGTATAGAGCATTATATGGGTCCTATTCTGTATGGAGCTATTCTGTAAGGAGCATTATATAGAGTCCATTATTCTGTATGGAGCATTATATGGGGCCCATTTTTTTCTATGGAGCATTATATGGGCCTATTATACTGTATGGAGCAATATATGGGGCTCATTAAACTATATTGAGCACTAAAAGGGGCTCATTATACTGTAGGAAGCAAGACTGTGGTGCCCATAATACTATATGCAGGACAATGTGGTGCTCATAATACTGTATGGAGGAGGACTACATGGTAGCCATAATACTGTATGGAGGACTATGCGCTGCTCCTAATACTTTTACTATTATTTTGTTCCCAACATTAAAAGTTAGCCTCTATCTGAAGGATAGGATGATAACTTGTAGATCAGTGGGGGGCCCAGTGGGTAAACCCCTACTGATCCTTAGAACGAGCTCTGAAATGCAAATGCCCAGTCAGAGTAAAGCGTCTTCCCTCTTCCAGCAGAGGACAAGCGTGCATAGCTGGATCGCCCCCACGTCAGGGCAATGGGGTACTCGGAACCGGGTCCTTTGGTTCGGGGGATGTCACGGTGGCCTGACCCGGTCCGTGGCCCTTTGAGGGGCGTCCAATTAAAGGTGTAGTTTGTACGGTGTTCATGACGCCACCTGTGGTATTCGGTCAGGGTGACCGATGCTGCTTAGGGGTCCGCTGGGGTGATGTTATGGCAGCTAGATGGTATACCTTCCCACAGGTGAAGTATGTCCCCAGGGCTTCCCAGAAGTGTAGATGGTGATAGTGGACGATGTAAGGTGCAGTGAATAACGAGGACACAAGGTTGCAGTTTCTTTACCTTTTACTGGAAGCTTCAGCATCCACAGTCCAGGGTACGGACCACAGGGTAGGCAGAGTCCGGACGGTCCGAAGGCAAATCCAGAGTCCCCTTATCCAGGTGGAAATCAGTAGCCTTCCTACTATCGCCTGTGTGTTGTAGTACTTCCCTGCTGAGCAACTCGGTAAGGTCCTCACAACTTTCGTGGATGTTCTAGATGTTATTTCTTCCTCTCTGTCCCCCAGATGGTATGGATAGGACAAACCCGTATGACTGATGGCCTGAGGCTTGTTTATAGGGACCCTAGAGACGCCCTGACCCACACAATTTGCCACTGTGTCTTCTTAGGTATTAAGGTCGGGCAGCCAACTTGGAATTGGCTGTCCTGCCGGTCTCTGAAGTAATGCGTAGAGTCAATTACTCCTTCGGTGTTCCGGCCACTGGCTACGCGCCTCAGAAGGAGGCAGCCTTTACGGGGCAGAACTCCTTCCGGTGTTATCTCCTTGTGCTGTGACTTCATTTCTCACTCTCTACAACACAGTTCTCTTCATGTCCTTTCTTAGGATGCTGCCGCACGTAGGGCAGGCGCAGCTCCGTAGCTTTGTAGCTTTCTGTCTCGCTAGGCCTCTGTCAGGATCCCACCCCTGACACGGACCCTCTGTCTGCAGCTCAGATGTTCCTCCTTTCCCCTGTCTGCCTGACAGGTGTTGCCTGGGTGAAACCCAGCCAGCGTCTCTAACTTTCTATCCAAACCACCAGTTTTACCCTTCTGTGAGGAGTGCCCTACTAGATAGGAGCGTAGCTCCCCCTGGTGCATTGGAGTGTGAAGTGTGGTGTTTGGTTTGTGATACCTGGAAAGATGAACTCCTTTATTACCTTCAGACGTAATATCACTCCCCCTGGTGGAAGAATGACATTACTGCAGCAACCAGGACTCTGGGGCGCTGCATAGCCACCACTCCATTCCCACTGGGCATTAAGGAGCCTCGTCCTTATAGTCCATGAGCCAAGAACCAAATTTGACGATATCGGTACCAAGCGGAGTGACTAATTCTCTTTGGTATTTTTAGGTAGATGCATGTCTGTAGTTTATTTTTTGATATGATAGCCCTTACATATACGTAGCTTATTAACCCCTTCAGCCCTAGGCCTATTTGTACCCAAGTGCCTAAGCCAATCTGACCTGTGCCACTTCATGGGCTAATAACTTTGGAACGCTTTCACCTATCCAAGCCATTCTGAGATTGTTTTCTCGTGACATATTGTACTTCACGTCAGTGCTAAATGGGAGTCAATATATTTTACCTTTCTATATAAAAAAATGCTAAATATTCGGAAATTTTGGAAAAATCGGCAATTTTTTAACTTTGAAATTCTCTGCTTTTTACAAAAATACTGATACCCCCCATAATAGTTATTAATTTACACTCCCCACATGTTTACTTCATATTGGCATCATTTTGAAAATGAAACCTTATTGTTTTACGACGTAATAGGGCTTATAGTTTTATGCGCAATTTTTCACATTTACAGCAAAACCCACTTTTCAAAGGACCAAGTCACTTCTGAAGTCACTTTAAGGGGCTTACATAACAGAAACCACCCATAAATTACCCCATTTTGCAAACTACACCCCTCAAGCTGTTCAAAACTCATTTTTAAAAACTGTTAACCCTTTAGGTGTTCCACAGGAATTTTAGCATGAGCCAAGAACCAAATATGACGATATCGGTACCACCCGGAGTGACTAGATGTAGTATTTGTAACAAAATTTAATCCAAGTTATGTAAATACACACTGAACATGTCATGTGCATATATATATATATATATATATATATATATATATATATATATATATGTTACTCCATAATATCTTCAACATCGGACTCTGAATCTGACTGTTGTTCTACTGGCTCGTCTTCAGTACCCTTGTTCTGGCATGTCTGTAATCTGCACATGTCTGTGCACTTCAGGCCATTGCTGAGGCAAGTACACTGAGGAAGTTCACATGACCGCACACACTTGCAGGACAGTAGCTGTATAATAGCTTCTGGTGCTGGTGCCCCTTGCATCCACTTGACAACAAGCTTTCCGTCGTTATCTATCATCCAACCGCAGTCTGTTGGGTTTGCAACCCATGGCTGGCTCTGCAGACTTCTCCTCCAGATCGCAGCCTGGTAGTTTGCACGCAGTGCATGCATGAAAAGGCAGTCCTGGCAAGGAGGGAGTTGACTTGACTCTACCACTCCACGTCTGGCACAGAACAGCTGATAACGGAGCCTGTTTACCTCAGTTGTTTGGGTAGTTGGCAGGTACATGTGGCAGGTGATTTCCTGTAACTTCTCAAAAAGTTCGGTAGACACTTCCCATGAACGACCAACTTCCTGAAAGGCATCCTGGTATGTCTTGTTCATCTTCAACTGCTTGAGTGTCGTCATCTTCCCACGGCCAGCGAATGCACTGACGGTGTCACAGCCTGTAAATGCATGCATACCAATCAATGAATCACATACGCTGCCTCCCAATGTTCGGCTCAGAGTGGTGATATCCAGGAATCTTGTCCGGTTCTGTGTACCGCATTTCTGGAACAGGTGGGATGGGATTTTGTGGCACATGCCCAGACACAGGACCATGACATCAGTATCCTCCGAAGTGATGATGACCGACTTGTAACCAGATTCTGCTGCATGAAGAGCATGGAGAAGGAGGCGTGTGTCTGCTTCTTCTTGATTTGACTTAAGGTCAGCAGCCTCTTCCCACTGTTCTTTGGTGATCTTAAAGCAGAGCTGCTCACATGTGACATACAGCTCCTTCTCCTCAAGCTTCTCCCTGTGGTGTTTCGCCTTCCATTCTTCTACCAGAAACTTTATGAGACTTGCCTTGTTGGAGGAACTACTTAGAAGCTTTTTCCACTGCTGGATGTTGTGCCCATGTTGAATGTTCTTGAAATGGATCCCTGTGCCTTCATATCTGTTGACTCTTTCTGTATCTTTGATGGATGTCTCCTTGTAGACGTCAAAGACAATATCAATGCGCTTGCTCTTAGCACCCTCATGGATAGCGCGACTCATTGCTGTGCCTGCTAGCTGGCCAAATGTTGCATTGTTTCCCTTCAGTTTCTGAACCAGGCTCATCCCATCAATGATGGTTGCAGAGGGCTCGGGGATCACTTCTGCAGGACGAGCATTCCTCTCCAACTCCCTTGCGAGGGCAGCCTTGTTGGTCTTGCGGATAGACCCATCACCATTGGCAAGTGCCCATGGCAATGGACCCAGGGGATGAGTCAAGACATCACTCATTTGTAGCTTTCTGTTCTCAGCTACAAGTATCATCTGGCCAAATAGGTTTCTGTCAGCCTTCAAAATTACCTCCTTGCCAAGACCTTGTCTGCGTGTCTTCATTTGGATGTTAGAGAACGTTTTAAGTTTGTTCTTCGTCATCTTGTCATGAAACAATGTAGTTGGCTTATCGGTACCCAAACGCTCATCCTTGAATGTTTGATATGCATCCTCTCCTATACTGTATGCCCCTTGAAGGTCTTTGGCTACATCTGGTGGTGCTACAGTCGCTGTTGACAAACTGATAAGTTCACCATTATGCTCTTTGTTGAAGGGGTTCACCCAACCTGTCTCCAGCAGTTGAACGAAAGATTGGACATCGGCTTCATCTCTTCTAATCCTAGACACCTGTAGGTCTGAATGGCTGAAGTCAGTATATTGTTGGCCTACCAGGGCCCTCAGCTGCCTCAAGTACATACTGCGGTACTCTGATGTCAGGTAGAACCTGGAAACAGCTCCAACTTTGAGGCTGAAGCCTTTTGTGCCCCCTGGTGTCTGGGTGTCTTTGTTGATTGTCTCTTCAATGGTCTGGTCCACAGGAATTCGTCCAAAAGGATTCTTGCTACCGATCTGGACCGAAAAGCCACCTTGCATGAAGTATTCATGGACCTCTGGGTGTTCTATGGGCAGCCGAGACATTGTGGCATAGTAATAGGTTAGGTATCGGGCATAGTTGACCTTGTCATAGGCAAAACACCATGGTATCATCTGTCGGATTGCTCCTAGGTGAAGCATCCAGTTGCCTTCTCTTGAAGCTCGAACCAGGGCCAGCATGGTCTCGACCATGTCCAAGTATGACATCCAGAATGCTGAGAGTTGTTCATTTCTGAGGGTCTCAAGATAAACTTGAAAGAGCTTCAGGGTAAGTGTGCAAGATTCATTATCCAAGAGCTTTTCGAAGGATCCCTGCGACACACTGATGCGAAAGTTTGTGATGTTCTTCAGTGTTTCATCCAGATGGTGAAGGTCCCTTGCATGGTTTTCTTCTAGCCATGGAAGGAAGTTTTTCCATGCAAGCCTCATAAGTGCTTCATAGACCAGCTTGTGTAGTCTCACTGCTCTGTTGTACCTCCGGCCGTCCATCACTCCAGACACTGATCCTTCAGCGATTACACCGGATTCAACACACAGATCTCTAAGGCCTGCATCCTGAAATCTGTTCCCTATGATAGAGAGGAGATTACAGATTGTGTGGAAGACACCCAAAAACCACATAGCGCTCCTTCCGTGTTGAGCTGTGCTGTGTGCCCATACTTTAGTTTACGAGTACATGTGGGGTGTTTCTATAAACTGCAGAATTAGGGTAACCAAGTTTGGGTTTGCCGTTAACCCTTGCTAGGTTGCAGGTAAAATTGGATTACAATGTAATATCTGGAAAAAAAATGAAATTTTGAAATTTCGCCTTCATTCTGCTAAAATTCCTGTGGAACACCTAAAGGGTTAACAGTTTTTAAAAATGAGTTTTGAACAGCTTGAGGGGTGTAGTTTGCAAAATGGGGTAATTTATGGGTGGTTTCTGTTATGTAAGCCCCTTAAAGTGACTTCAGAAGTGACTTGGTCCTTTGAAAAGTGGGTTTTGCTGTAAATGTGAAAAATTGCGCATAAAACTATAAGCCCTATTACGTCGTAAAACAATAAGGTTTCATTTTCAAAATGATGCCAATATGAAGTAAACATGTGGGGAGTGTAAATTAATAACTATTATGGGGGGTATCAGTATTTTTGTAAAAAGCAGAGAATTTCAAAGTTAAAAAATTGCCGATTTTTCCAAAATTTCCGAATATTTAGCATTTTTTTATATAGAAAGGTAAAATATATTGACTCCCATTTAGCACTGACGTGAAGTACAATATGTCACGAGAAAACAATCTCAGAATGGCTTGGATAGGTGAAAGCGTTCCAAAGTTATTAGCCCATGAAGTGGCACAGGTCAGATTGGCTTAGGCACTTGGGTACAAATAGGCCTAGGGCTGAAGGGGTTAATAAGCTACGTATATGTAAGGGCTATCATATCAAAAAATAAACTACAGACATGCATCTACCTAAAAATACCAAAGAAAATTAGTCACTCCGGGTGGTACCGATATCTGGCCCGGCTCATGGACTATTAGGATCAGTAGTGGTTCCATTGAGTAGGTGATTAATTGCAATGTCGATGATAACCCTTAAGAACTTATTATACAGTTATAGGGGTTTGGGGTGAAAAGGCTCCATAATCTGTGGACTAACAATAGCTATGGAATGGATTTGAGGAACGTTTGGAAAGGCCTGGTCATCTGGGCATTTGTAAATTCTGTCTTAGAGTATTAAAATATGAGGCTTTGAACTGAACATATATGGTGGAGGAGTAGAGGAAAGCTTCGCTATGTCTCTTATGGCTTCTTCCAGTATTTATTCTTCTGATATAACTCAATGGTAGCGTTTCAGGACGTCTTTCCCTTTTGCAGAGCAGAGGTCCTCTTGACCTAGATGCGGACAAGTGTTTGGCTTTCAGGTTTCATTAGTTGAGCAGTTGGGTGAACCTAAAATATTCTGTAACCTTCCCCCCCAGGTGGTAATTAAAGCCCCAGATCAAAGGTTGGATCCCATGTGTCATTATTAGATGCAGGTCTTCATTACATATTGACCAACACGAAAGGAAGCAAACTTCTGAGCCGGCAGTAAAACATTTTATGTGTCTGCTGTGATTTCCAAACATATCGGCATCCCCTGCGGGAGAAATTGTTCTGCTTTTATTGCACCAAAGTGGTGAAAGGAGAGATGTCACCTGGAAGGCAAATTATTTCATGAGCAATTGACTCTGTCTCAGGATCGGTGTGGTCTAATCTTACACAATTAACTCCACGATAACATGCCGGCTCCATTTAGCTTCTGTACGTAGCTGTTGGAATCATAAAACTGACTCTGCTAATGAAGGCATGACAAGGAAAATTAAAGGGGATGTCCAGGTTTAGAAAAACACAGTCGCTTTTTACCTTAAAACGTGCCATATTTATGCAACTGTGGTCTCAGGTATAACAGATCAATTCTATTACAGTGAATCGGGCTAAATGGCAATTACACGTCTAATGCCCTAAAGCCCCCCTATACATAATAAAATACCCAAAAGACCCCCTTCACAATATAATGCCGAAACAGTGTAATGATCCCAAAAACCCTATATAAAGTATGGTGGTCCTGACTCCTCAAAGTAGTCCTTTTACAGCTCCCAAAGCCCCTTATACACAATGTAATGCTCCCCACACTGAGTGATGCCCTCCAAAGTCACCTTACAAGTAATAGTAAAATAAAAAGATAAATATTATATAGTCACCTAACCCTGGATCCTGACAAGTCCACCGGCAGACAGTGTCAAGGCGTGGGTGGACCAACACGGAGATGTCATTGTTGTGCCAGGGCACACACGATGCTTCAGAGTCCTGTGGCACTGACAACATCATATTGCTCCGCCATTGCCCAGGACTAATTCAGAGTGTCACCCTGGAGATCAGGAAGGTCATAGGCCTAAAGAGACTTGTGGCCTAAAGCGACCTGTGGCCTACAGGATGGAGAGCGGTAGTGCCAAGAGATCGTGCTGAATACTATGAAGCAGTTACAGTGGCTTTTTCGATGGGTGGCTTTCACTTTAGTTAATTGGCCATGACAGTTTGATTATGAGCAGCTGTAGAGTTAGACGTCTACTCACCATATCTCCACCCAAGTGTGGTGCACTTTGTAAAATGAGATCTGCTTGTCTCACAGATGCCTATGTCTATGGAGGTGTGCAGATCTCCTGCACAGAGTGCTGTGCAGATCTCCTGAACTGAGCACTGTGCAGATCTCCTGGACTGAGTGCTGTGCAGATCTCCTGGAGTGAGCGTTGTGCAGATATCCTGGACTGAGTGCTGTGCAGATCTGGACTGGACTGAATGCTGGGCAGATCTCCTGGACTGAGCTCTGTGAGATCTCCTGGACTGAGTGCTGTGCAGATATCCTGGACTGAGTGCTGGGCAGATCTCCTGGACTGAGTGCTGTGCAGATCTCCTGGACTGAGTGCTGTGCAGATCTCCTGGACTGAGTGCTGTGCAGATCTCCTGGACTGAGTGTTGTGCAGATCTCCTGGACTGAGTGTTATGCAGATCTCCTGGACTGAGTGCTGTGCAGGTCTCATGGACTGATTGCTGGGCAGATCTCCTGGACTGAGTGATGTGCAGATCTCCTGGACTGAGTGCTGGGCAGATCTCCTGGACTGAGCTCTGTGCAGATCTCCTGGACTGAATGCTGTGCAGATCTCCTGGACTGAGCGTTGTGCAGATATCCTGGACTGAGTGCTGGGCAGATCTCCTAGACTGAGTGTTGTGCAGATCTCCTGGACTGAGTGCTGTGCACATCTCCTGGACTGAGTACTGTGCAGATCTCCTGGACTGAGTGCTGTGCAGATCTCCTGGACTGAGCTCTGTGCAGATCTCCTGGACTGAGTGCTGTGCAGATCTCCTGGACTGAGCGTTGTGCAGATATCCTGGACTGAGTGCTGTGCATATCTCCTGGACTGAGCACTGTGCAGATCTCCTGGACTGAGTGCTGTGCAGATCTCCTGGACTGAGTGCTGTGCAGATCTCCTGGACTGAGCGTTGTGCAGATATCCTGGACTGAGTGCTGTGCATATCTCCTGGACTGAGTGTTGTGCAGATCTCCTGGACTGAGTGCCTTTGTTAAAGGACTAAGAAGCTTGACTCTAAGCCAGGCGGGTTAACCAGCACTAGTGTATGGGGTTTCTGCTTTATGATTTTCTTTATGCCGGAGAAGGGTTGCATTTGTGTTTCCTGTGTTGTGATTTATGAAGACTGAAGTAAACCAACCGGATTTTAAATTGAAAAGGTTCTTGTGATACCACGTATCGCTCCCAAGTGAGCGCAGCATTGTATATACTGTAGTATATATATATACATATATATTTATAAAATTGTAAATGATAGTCACAGCTTACTGATTGCTGGGATTATGAGTGCTGAGACCACAACCCATCCTGAGAATGAAGGGGCCGCATAGTGCTGCTTTACAGCTTTCTCTACATGGCGTAAAAAAAATTGCAAAAAAAAAAAGAAGGCAGAATTGCTGTTTTTTTGCTGCAAAAATATTCAATGCAGCATGTCAAGAAAAGACATCTTAGTCAATAAGATGAGTAGAGCGGACACGTGTAGGGAATCTTGATGGCTCCTTTGAGCTTCTTCCTATAGAGAGAACCCATCAATCAAACCAAGTCAGAGAAAAACTGGAAAGAGTGACCTGAGTGACTTTTCCACCTGTGCCGTTCCCCTGATAATTGGGTCATAATGTGCTTCGTTTCTTGAGATATCTGCTGTTGGCATTGATTAGATTAATAACTTTCTTAAATATCCAAGGTTAAAATGCGTTCATAGAGACCAGCACAGAAGGAAAAGATTTGCCGTGTGCACTGGAATAAATGGATCCTTGTACAATTCCTTAAAATGGTGCTCCGATCTATAATAATCAGCAATAATTTCAATGGTCCAATAACTTGTCTCGTTTTATCACACCCGGATCTGCTGTGCGGGGTCTCCGTGTTTATCAGTAAGGGGCTGGAGCTTTGTTGACTTTGGCCCCTGTGACCTCCATAAAGAACACAATTGTGGTTTCCTGATTTTTGCCAAATGCGCGTATTGCTTGGCTGATGTGGAATCACAGCGGAGCAACCTTCGGTCTGAACGTGGAGAAATTAATTCTGCCAGGACCCATTACATCACGTCAATTTACCTAATGAATCATGGGAGCTGGCAGACACATTGCAATGTATCACTGGCGCAATTCATCACCGCTAGAATCTAAACAAACATTTTTGCAATGAAATATGGAAGAATGCAAATTATTGGCTCGGTGACGGGAGGATTTCTAAGTTTAGTGCACTTTTTCCCAGCCAAGGGCATATGAACCATAGACCCGACCAAGCAGCTGCTATGGGGCCCCATGTAAGGGCCATTTAAGAAGGGTTGTCCATCCTCAGATCATCTGCAAAAAGAGAAAAAATAATCATTGGGTTTGTGGAAATGGACAAATACATGGTTTGCTGATGGTAAGGGTGCATTTCCAGCCTGCAGATTTTATTGCAAAAAATGAGGACTGTTATTTGGTTCCGTTCATCTAAATGGGGTTCTTTCAGGTGACTGGGACAGTTGCAGAAGTTTTTCTGTTGCTTAGATTTCTCCACATTAAATCCGCGGCAAAATCAGCAGCAAAATCAGCACCCGACACATGCAGATTTTGTTGCAGATTTGCCTCAAATTTCACCTTTTCCGTCGCAAAGAGGGAAATCTGTGCAGAATTCAACACAAAGAGTTGACATTCCGCAGATTTTAAGTAGTGATGAGCGAATATACTCGTTACTCGAGATTTTCCGAGCACGCTCGGGGTCCTCCGAGTATTTTTTAGTGCTCAGAGATTTAGTTTTCATCACCGCAGCTGAATGATTTACATCTGTTAGCCAGCATAAGTACATGTGGGGATTCACTAGCAACCAGGCAACCCCCACTAAGCACTAGCACTAAAAAATACTCGGAGGTCACCCGAGTATGCTCAAGAAATCTCGAGTAACGAGTATACTCGCTCATCACTAATTTTAAGATCTGTGCTGCAGGTGAGTGGGAGTTTTCTGCAACGTGTAGATGACATTTGTTAAGCTTTTATTTACTGAACTGGTACGGTATTTGGATCCCGCATTGCATATTTGGTACTGATTATAAGCAGGTAAAACCAGCAACATTTTACAGAACAGCAACGTAAATGAGCTTTAACTTAATCACATGCGGCTTTTTTGGTAAAGAATTTGCATAAAATTTTACTTTTATTGCATTAAAAAAAATACAAATCTGCAGCATGTCAATAACTTTTGTGGAAAGGCATCTTTTGTGATGTGGATTATAACCATGTTTTTAAATTTGGACCCCTAATCTGCTGTTAAGCGCATTTTCTCCATAAAAAAAAGTGCATGAAGAATAAGTATGGAAAATGTGTCGATTTTAGAGGCAGAAACGCTGGTGGATTTTTCTTTAGAAATTTGCAAGTAAAATCTGTTTCAAACATGAACCTAGCCTTACACTGCTGATGTTGGGGGTATGAGTCCATATTCGGTCTGGGAGGGAGGTAAAGGGGTTACTAGCAGCTTCCTCGTCTCTTACCATAACCCCTGTAGAACTGGAGAGGAAGTGACAAAAGTGGGATCAGGAGTGGAGATTATGGCAGACCACTCTCACGATCACCAAGGATCCCATGATTCTCATCATGTATTTATGCCATATACTGTGGACATACAGTACAGATCACTGGGGTGGAAATATAAAAAATGAGTTATAAAAGATGGGGAAGAAAGAATCCAACTATATAAAGTTTAAAGGGAAATTTTCTGCTATATAATCTGACAGCGGCATTATGTAGGGGAAGAGACCCTGATTCTAGCAATGTAGCACTTAGTTTACTGGGTGCAGCAGTTGCGATACAATCACAGTTCTCTCTGTTGCTGATCTATGTATAACCCCGCCCACTGCACTGATTGGCTACTTTCTGTGTACACTGCCAATCAGTGGTGGGGGTGTGGTTGGACCAGGAGGCACATGATACCTAGTCCTGTAGTGATAATCTCCTGCTGATATAACACTGATTGTATTGAAACAGCAAAACACAGCGTAGTAAGCGATACATAGCTGGAATCAGAGTCTCTACCACTACATCCTGCTCCTCTCGGATTACATAGCAAAACCTGCTGACATAATTCCCTTCAACTAGCTCTGGGCGGTTCGTATAGAAAGTGGATTTCCTTTTTGCATGGAAAATCTGGTATGTGTTACAGTAACAACATCGTAGAGGAAACTTGACAAAATCTCATCCACGCGGCGCAGAGAAAATACACAATGGAAATTGTGCTGCAGAATTGAAATCCACAGCATATCAGCAGTTTTTCTGCCGCAGATAAATCCCATGTGAATGCACCCTAAGGAACGTATTCCTGTTCTTTTGGGACCTATTGTCACCCAATAAGAAAAAATAATAAAAGAGCAGTAGACCCGGGTGGCCCCTTCCGCTGACGTTAATGACCTTACAAGATGTCAGCGTTTTGAGCGTGTCCAATATTCGTGTTCTCTGGATAGGATGGAGCTGTAAGTCTGTGGTTAAGCCTTTAGTTAGATTACGGGGGGCTGGCGATCCCTCCGCTCTGTATACAGAGGTCCTGCGGGGTCCTTATGTGGCCGACATCACCTGCTCACCTCTATTATATGGGTAGAATATTCTGATTTGTGGCTTCTGGTCACCGTCAGATCCATCATTTCCCATCTAATTGTCACGAATGCTATATTTTATCCTCTCGGGTGGTCTCCATTTTTTTTGCTTTGCAGCTGTCTAAACTGTTTTCATTTTGTGGTTTTAAGCTTTGACTTGTCCTTATGCAAAGCTATGGCTGCCTGGCTGACACCTGTACTTTACCAATGGCTGAAAATCTACACTCCATAGCCACTGCTGCGAAGATTGCATCACAACTTGTATACTCTAGTCACATCCGGATCTGCGGTCACATTTTTTCTGCTTTCACTCGCAGCGTTTTGTAGAAAAATGCCACTTTTTTATCTGTGGGCTAAAAAAGATGGTACATTGTAGTTCATAGTGAAATATTTCATTCCTTAAATACAAAATATTTTACTTGGCATTTTTTGGATTACTTCATTTAAAAATGGTATCATGCGTGGGGTAGGGTGATTTTTTTGGTGTTTTTCTGTAGGACTTTTATAAAAAAGCACATTCAAAATGACACTAAAAAGGCCATTAAAATCAGTTAGAAAACACCATAAAACTTTCACAGAAAACCTATAGTAAAGTTTTGCTACCCTGATCATCCATAAATTAAAACTTCTGCACACACCCTTCTAATATTAAGAAATGTCTAATTCCCATGTTTTGTAACTTGCCATCCATTCTTTTATAGTGGACGAATCGTCATCATTCTGCCAGCACTATAGGAGCTGGAGCTTCCTTCTCATTTTCCAACACACATTGGCCTGTCACTGTTAAATGGCTCACCTGCCCTGATCTTCTCTGTTACAGCTGTATGCAGTTTAAAAAAACAACAGATTAGGAGCAGAAAGTGCCCCAACTTCCTGCCGAAAGACAATGACCCGCTTTCTACTTCCTATTGAGAGATAAATCCTCTTCCCACTTGCTGAAGAAAGGCAAAGACTCACGTCCCACTTCCTTCTGAGCGACAAATTCCCACCCTCACTTACTATAGAAAGACAAGGTTCTGCCTCCCGCTTCCTGTAGAGCTATAAAGTCCCATCGTCCACTTCCTGTAGAGATAAAACTCTGCCTTTCACTTCCTGTAGAGAGAGAAAGTCCATTACCCACTTCCTGTAGAGACAAAAAACCCACCTCCCACTTCCTGTAAGGAGATAAAGCCATACCCCTCACTTCCTGTAGGGAGATAAAGTTCTGCCTCCCACTTCCTGTAGAGAGATAAAGCTCCGCTACGCTCTTGCTATAGAAAGAAAGTCTCGCCTCCCACTGCCTATAGAAAGATAAAGCACCACATCTTGTAGAGAGATAAAGCCCCACCTCCTACTTCTTATAGGGAGACAAAGCTCTGCTACACTCTTCCTATAGAGAGACAGCCCTACAACCCACTTCCTGTAGATAGACAGAGCTCCACCTCCTACTTCTTGTACATAGACAAAGCTCCACCTCTTCTTGTAGAGAGATAAAGCCCTACCCCCACTCACTTTAGAGAGATAAAGCCCCACTACCCACTCCCTGTAGAGATAATGCCCCATCTCCCACTTTCTGTAGGGATATAAAGCCCCACTGCCCACTTCTTATAGAGAGATAAAACCCCTCTACCACTTCCAGTAGAGAAATAAAGCCATACACCTCACCTCCTGTAGAGATAAAACCATATCCCTCACCTCCTGTAGAGATAAAGCCCCACTACCACTTCCTGTAGAGAGATAAAACCCTGCCTCCAACTTCCAGGAGAGAGATAAAGCCCTACCTCCCACTTCCAGTAGAGAGATAAAGCCCTACGTCCCACTTCCTGTAGAGCGATAAAGCCCTACCACTCACTTCCTGTAGAGCGATAAAGCCCTACCGCTCACTTCCTGCAGAGCGATAAAGCCCTACTGCTCACTTCCAGTAGAGAGATAATGCCCTACCTCCCTCTTCCTGTAGAGAGATAAAGCCCTACCTCCCACTTCCTGTAGAGCGATAAAGCCCTACCGCTCACTTCCTATAGAGCGATAAAGCCCTACCGCTCACTTCCTATAGAGCGATAAAGCCCTACCGCTCACTTCCTATAGAGCGATAAAGCCCTACCGCTCACTTCCAGTAGAGAGATAAAGTCCTGCCTCCCTCTTCCTGTAGAGAGATAAAGTCCTGCCTCCCTCTTCCTGTAGAGCAATAAAGCCCTGCCTCCCTCTCCCTGTAGGGAGACAAAGCCCTACCCCTCACCTCCTGTAGGGAGTTAAAGCTATACCCCTCAGCTCCTGTAGGGAGATAAAGCCCTACCCCTCAGGTCCTGTAGGGAGATAAAGCCCTACCCCTCACCTCCTGTAGGGAGATAAAGCCATACCCCTTAGCTCCTGTAGGGAGATAAAGCCCTACCCCTCAGGTCCTGTAGGGAGATAAAGCCATACCCCTCACCTCCTGTAGGGAGATAAAGCCCTACCCCTCAGGTCCTGTAGGGAGATAAAGCCCTACCCCTCACCTCCTGTAGGGAGATAAAGCCATACCCCTCAGCTCCTGTAGGGAGATAAAGCCCTACCCCTCAGGTCCTGTACGGAGATAAAGCCATACCCCTCAGCTCCTGTAGGGAGATAAAGCCCTACCCCTCAGCTCCTGTAGGGAGATAAAGCCCTGCCCCTCACCTCCTGTAGGGAGATAAAGCCATACCCCTCAGCTCCTGTAGGGAGATAAAGCCCTGCCTCCCACTTCCTGTAGGGAGATAAAGCCATACCCCTCACCTCCTGTAGGGAGATAAAGCTCTACCCCTCACCTCCTGTAGGGAGATAAAGCCATACCCCTCAGCTCAGCTCAGCTGCCCCATTGTGAGGTGCGGGGAGGTGGGGGCGGAGTTCCGGCCGCGCATGCATGGTCGGAAAAAGCAGACCGTCAGGAGCAAAAAACGTTACATGTAACGTTTTTTGCTCCCGACGGTCCGCCACAGCAGGGCGCAACCGTCGCACGACGGTTGCGACGTGTGTCATTGCGTCGCAAATGCGTCGCTAATGTTAGTCAATGCAGAAAAAACGCATCCTGCAAGCACTTTTGCAGGATGCGTTTTTTCGGCAAAACGACGCATTGCGACGTAATGCAGTTAACGCCAGTGTGAAAGTAGCCTTATTTATCACATGAGATGAAGTTTCTTGAGAGTACAATTTTTTTATTTTTTTTTTCAAGAAAAAATAGATAAAAGAATAGATTGATGGAGAGATCCCTTTCATTTTAGGTGGAAACATAAATCCCATTGTGGCCAGACACTAATATAATACTCGCACTGTACATTGTACTGCATTATGGGCTGGATGGATCGCCTCCTCCCCCCACAATGTTCCTTGCCTTCTGCAAAAAAAAAAAAACCTTTCTGAAACAGACTTGAACTTTCTATTTTATGTTGTCCTGTAACCCCAGCCCTGGGTACAGATTAACCCACTAATTGCCATGTTTACATAAAAGTACATTTGTTTACTTTTAAAAGGAACGTGGAGAGTCAATTAACCTTTTGGCAAGACCATCAAAAGCCCGATAGTCCATATCGAATCCCACCCTTTCCTCCCTCTTCCATACTTGTTTATAGGTCTGAAAGTCTTAAGTAAAAGTTTAGACTGCTGGCTGGATTGAAGGGAAAAAAAAAAACCTGATGCCTCTTAATTAGGAAAAGCTTGTAAAACAGATTTGTATCAATCGAAAAGCGGTACAAATTGTAAACAAATGTGCACATATGGTTGAGATTTGCACCGGTACAGAACTTTCCATCCTTCTCTTGTTCTATAAATATCCGGAATTCTATACATAAAAATAGTCTTCAATCCACCAATCTCTTAACTTGTTAATAAATTCACCTGATCTTCTATATATATAATCGTCTAAGGGGCACTTCTGTCTGTTTGTCTATCTGTCTGTCTGTCACGGAAATCCCGCGTCGCTGATTGGTCGCGGCCTGGCAGCCGCGACTAATCAGCTACGGTCACAGCTCAGCCGAGAATTAGTCCCTCCGTACTTCTGTCCAGTCCGTGCCTGGTGCCCGCTCCATACTCCCCTCCAGTCAGCGCTCACACAGGGTTAATGGCAGTGTTAACGGGCCGCGTTATGCCGCAGTGTAACGCACTCCGTTAATGCTGCTATTAACCCTGTGTGACCAACTTTTTACTATTGATGCTGCCTATGCAGCATCTATAGTAAAAACATCTAATGTTAAAAATAATAAAAAAATAAAAAACCTTCTATTCTCACCTTCCGTCGTCCGCCGATGCGCGCGCGGCTGCCACCAGCTTCCGTTCCCAGAGATGCATTGTGAAATTACCCAGAAGGCTTAGCGGTCTCGCGAGGCTGCTATATACTACGTGGGCAGTGTTATATACTACGTGGGCAGTGTTATATACTGCGTGGGCTGTGTTATATATTGCATGGGCTGTGTTATATACTGCATGGCCTGTGTTATATACTGCGTGGCCACTGTTATATACTGCGTGGCCACTGTTATATACTGTGTGGCCACTGTTATATACTGCGTGGCCTTTGTTATATACTGCGTGGCCTGTGTATATACTGTGTGGCCACTGTTATATACTGCGTGGCCACTGTTATATACTGTGTGGCCACTGTTATATACTTCGTGGCCTGTGTTATATACTGCATGGCCTGTGTTATATACTGCGTGGGCTGTGTTATGTACTGCGTGCCTTGTGTTATATACTGCATGGGCTGTGTTATATACTGCGTGGCTGTGTTATATATTGCGTGGCCTGTGTTATATACTGCGTGGGCTGTGCTATATTACGTGGGCTGTGTCATGTATTGCATGGGCTGTGTTATATACTGCGTGGGCTGTGTTATATACTGCATGGCCTGTGTTATATACTTCGTGGGCTGTGTTATATACTGTGTGCCCTGTGTTACATCCTGCGTGGGCTGTGTTATATACTGCGTGGCTGTGTTATGTACTGCGTGCCTTGCGTTATATACTGCGTGGGCTGTGTTATATACTGCGTGGCTGTGTTATATATTGCGTGGCCTGTGTTATATACTGTGTGGGCTGTGCTATATTACGTGGGCTGTGTCATATATTGCATGGGCTGTGTTATATACTGTGTGGGCTGTGTTATATATTGCGTGTGCTGTGTTATGTACTGTGTGGGCTGTTATATACTACGTGGGCTGTGTTACATACTACGTGGGCTGTGTTATATACTACGTGGGCTGTGTTATATACTGCGTGGCCTGTGTTATATACTGCATGGCCACTGTTATATACTGCATGGCTACTGTTATATACTGCGTGGCCACTGTTATATACTGCATGGCCTGTGTTATATACTGCGTGGCCTGTGTTATATACTGTGTGGGCTGTGTTATATACTGCGTGCCCTGTGTTATATACTGCGTGGGCTGTGTTATATACTGCGTGGCTGTGTTATATACTGCATGCCCTGTGTTATATACTGCGTGGGCTGTGTTATATACTGCGTGGCTGTGCTATATATTGCGTGGCCTGTGTTATATACTGCGTGGGCTGTGCTATATATTACGTGGGCTGTTATATATTGCGTGGGTTGTGTTATATACTGCATGGGCTGTGTTATATACTGTGTGTGCTGTGTTATATACTGAGTGGCCTGTGTTATATACTGCATGGGCTGTGTTATATATTATGTGGGCTGTGTTATATACTGCGTGGCCTGTGTTATATACTGTGTGGGCTGTGTTATATACTGCGTGCCCTGTGTTATATACTGCGTGGGCTGTGTTATATACTGCGTGGCTGTGTTATATACTGCATGCCCTGTGTTATATACTGTGTGGGCTGTGTTATATACTGCATGCCCTGTGTCATATACTGCGTGGGCTGTGTTATATACTGCGTGGCTGTGCTATATATTGCGTGGCCTGTGTTATATACTGCGTGGGCTGTGCTATATATTACGTGGGCTGTTAAATATTGCGTGGGGTGTGTTATATACTGCATGGGCTGTGTTATATACTGTGTGTGCTGTGTTATATGCTGTGTGGCCTGTGTTATATACTGCATGGGCTGTGTTATATATTATGTGGGCTGTGTTATATACTGCGTGGCCTGTGTTATATACTGTGTGGGCTGTGTTATATACTGCGTGCCCTGTGTTATATACTGCGTGGGCTGTGTTATATACTGCGTGGCTGTGTTATATACTGCATGCCCTGTGTTATATACTGTGTGGGCTGTGTTATATACTGCATGCCCTGTGTCATATACTGCGTGGGCTGTGTTATATACTGCGTGGCTGTGCTATATATTGCGTGGCCTGTGTTATATACTGCGTGGGCTGTGCTATATATTACGTGGGCTGTTAAATATTGCGTGGGGTGTGTTATATACTGCATGGGCTGTGTTATATACTGTGTGTGCTGTGTTATATGCTGTGTGGCCTGTGTTATATACTGCATGGGCTGTGTTATATATTACGTGGGCTGTGTTATATACTGCGTGGCCTGTGTTATATACTGTGTGGGCTGTGTTATATACTGCGTGGCTGTGTTATATACTGCATGCCCTGTGTTATATACTGCGTGGGCTGTGTTATATACTGCGTGGCTGTGCTATATATTGCGTGGCCTGTGTTATATACTGCGTGGGCTGTGCTATATATTACATGGGCTGTTATATATTGCGTGGGTTGTGTTATATACTGCATGGGCTGTGTTATATACTGCGTGGGCTGTGTTATATACTGCGTGGGCTGTGTTATATACTGTGTGGGCTGTGTTATATACTGCGTGCCCTGTGTTATATACTGCGTGGGCTGTGTTATATACTGCGTGGCTGTGTTATATACTGCATGCCCTGTGTTATATACTGCGTGGGCTGTGTTATATACTGCGTGGCTGTGCTATATATTACGTGGGCTGTTATATATTGCGTGGGTTGTGTTATATACTGCATGGGCTGTGTTATATACTGTGTGTGCTGTGTTATATACTGCGTGGCCTGTGTTATATACTGCATGGGCTGTGTTATATATTACGTGGGCTGTGTTATATACTGCGTGGGCTGTTATATACTGCGTGGGCTGTGTTATATACTGCGTGGCCTGTGCTATACATTATGTGGGCTGTGTTATATACTACGTGGCTGTGTTATATACTGCATGGCTGCTATATACTACGTGGCTCCTATATACTACGTGGCTCCTATATACTACGTGGCCTGTGCTATATACTATGTGGCTGATATATATATACATACATACATATTCTAGAATACCCGATGCGTTAGAATCGGGCCACCATCTAGTAATTAATATTGTTCTTATTCAATCTTCATAGAAGAGTCAACTTTACCCATTGTCATTCCTGGTGCTCCTTGTAGAAAATTTTAAATTCAGTAATTAATAATAGTCACCTGTAAATATTGTAAAAGTGGTGTTGCGTCCTCTTCCAGGGAATTGTTAAAATTTCCTTTTTTTTCTTTTTTTAATCCAAAAACACTATCGTTGTAATATATCTTTTCAGAGTGACATAGTCTTCTTTCTCCATTTATGAGCCTCATATTCTCCTCTTGAACTTATTAATTAGTCTTAAAAAAATGCAAAAATTCAGCTTGCTCGAAGACTGTCTACCAACTGAGGGGTCAGATTACAGCTGACAGTTGATGTATTTGGAGAATGGAGCTAGGAGCACAATGATGAAGACCCAGAGAGGGTTACATTTGGCACCTTCCAGCCTTTTAAACCCGCTGCTATGCAACTGTTTTTTTCACTTGAAAAAGTCGCTGGCATAGCTTTGGCACGGCATTGTAGAAAAAAAACCCGTCCAACTCATCTTGGTCCTAAGGATTCTTCATTACCGCAGCACAGTCTAATATTGTGTTGTCGTCCAAATTGGTTGACTATCCTGGAGGAGATCATGCCACAGTCACAAGGCTGATATTTTTAGGCATTGATCGGAGTTGTGCCTGCACACAACCCGCTCAGAGGAGCACCTTCCTTTTACTTACCTTATACCTAAAAGGGTATCATCCGATGGTCTTGTGAGCTCTTTTGCCCCTACAGTTTTTATACCAAATACCCAGAGAGACACTGTAGTGCAGCGGGGTGGGTGCAGTGTGACAGACCGGCAGTGACCACAGGAAAGTTTAAAAAAAGTCTTTTTAATGTACAGCGTACTCACAAAACGGAAAACAAATGATAGCCTTCGGATCGCAGCCAGGAAACAAGACAGTCCGAAACTGAAACCAGTTGCTGTGGGCGACTGCATCACCGTGTACACTGAGGAGTACCAGGCCTCTTGGCTCCGCTTGGCTCTGAGTTGCTACACACAGGCTGAAGCTTTGCAGAGCCTCCTGCTCTGCAGTTTGCAAACCAAGACTGACACACCCAACCCTTTGCTGCAAGATATTTAAGTGGAATCTGTGGCCACGGCCCACTTGTAAGACCTGGCTGGGTGAAAACAGACCGCTCCACTACCATCCTGTAGTCCGCTTCAAAAATAAAAGCTCATGGCAGGTTTTCTTAAATCTGCCTTGCGCAAATAACTTGCCCAAGACCAACTCTTACTTTTATTTTGCACTGCAATCACAGCTATGCCTGTGCCTACAATGCATTCCCGTGGCCTCAATATGCTTCTGTGCGCATCCTGGGGGACACATAGCAACCCTCGCATATAACAGTGGTCACTGCCTCACAGACACATACAGACCTGAGCTGTTTCATTCTAGTAAGTGTTTATTTCACCCCCCAAAGCAGGATTCACAGCTACACTGCTCAGAACTTCTGTACAATGTCGTCCATTTTTTACTTAATTTTAACCTTTAAAGGGTTCTCTGCTTTGGCAATCACTACTTTGATCAGATGGATCCCTTATCTGATCACAAAGTATCTTCCTTCTTGGACGACTGTTGATTAGCTGTAATTCTTGTGAGAACCCTGACTGTAAAGTGTTTTACGTTTCCTTCAGCACCTCCGCAGGGTGAATGAAGTATTACACGCTGTCCATTCACATCAATGGCTGGTCTTTTTAACCCAGGATGGGACGGGTCCTCCAGAGACAGAGGCATTCTTTGTTACCACCGTCCCGGCAGAAGACTCCCTCTATTTTCTCACAATTCTTTAATGGCGTGTGTGAGGTCGGGGTTTCTAAACCGGAGAACCCTTTTAAGTTAGAGGTCAGGAAATACTCGAAAAATGAACTAAAGCAGGTTCTTGCATCAGTGTTAGATTAATCAAGTATTTTTTGGGGGGGGCAGACGATGATATGAAGTGGTTATTAGTCAGATATGTGGATGTCATCACCTCGGACTTGTCAGAGGGACTTACGGTAAAATAGTGGCACCATTCGGAACGTAAAGGTTACACAGACAGTGGTTTATTTTAATGGTTGCCTCAGAGCAGATGATTAGACTTCGCGCGTTTCGCTGTTGAAAACGTGTGAAAATTCTCCGCAACTGTGTAGTGATTTCTAATGGCTCCCTCGATTCTTCCCTTTATTCCATGAGAGTCGGATTAACCAGCTCTTCCTTCCAAGCGGTGCCTGCAGGGAATGAATCCGCACTCTCTGGTCAGCGTCCTGCAGGCTCCTCCATCTGCCAGACTAAGTACACGTCCATTTCCTTCGAGGAGACAGCCAAGTTGCCGTCTAGTTCAATGAAAATTTTCTGCTTGTGATTTATAATTTTTGGTAATGTGAGTAACCACGAGCTTTCCAATGTGTATCTTTGGAAATTCTTTGAGCATGAATGATAAAAAAACATTTTACTTATTGCCAATTTACCCTGGATAGGAAGGAACGATCTAAAGAGAGAGGATACGAAGACTTGTCTTATTTCTAGGTACCTACTTCAAGTACCCTATGAAAGGAAGGTGTGTTCTCCTGCGGCCTCCAACGTGTTATTGCCCCATCATAAGTGGCAGCGGCTAACCATGGCTGCCCCTACAAAGAGCAGAAGACTGTCCATGTGGAGAGGGCTAAATATCTCACCATGTGTCTGGCATTGGGTGGGGGAGGAAATCCACGCTCGGAGTAGCCCTGGTCCTGGGCATTTCTTGAAGCAGAAAAAGAAAAAAATGTTCTTCAATGTAGATGAGCAAAACTTCACCATTATTCCAAACTTGTTAAAATAAGGACATGTTGCACACCAAAGAGATCCCAGAGGAAGCCTGGACTAAGACTTTCTAAGTTGAAACGCGTCGGTCAAGACTTTCTAACTCGAAATGCGACATTCAAGACTTTCTAACTCGAAACGCGTCAGTCAAGCCCTCCCCTTGGATCTCATTGGTGTGAAAACGTGTCCTTATTTTAACAAGTTTGGAATAAAGGTGAAGTTTTACCCATCTGTGCTGGAGAACATTTTTTTTCTTTTTTTGCTTCAGAAGACTGTCTAGTCCTCTTCAGCCACAAATGTCCTGATGCCCTTATAATGATGTTCTTATATTTACGGTACATTGTATGACAGTGAGGAGAACTCTACATGGCGCATTATGCCCACCCTATACAACTGTATTACTATTATAATGTAACATACCGTATTTGTACACCGCATGACACTATTAATTCAGTGTTCTATGGCTGAGTTCTTTTGCCATTATACAGCGGTATATTTTCTGTACTATAGAGTACTTTTATCTGTGAATTGCATAAATGCCAATGATATTAAATGAGAACTGTAAAACTCTATTATTTTACACTGTACGCTAGTGTTATTTGTGCTACATATGGCCCTATTATTTTAAGTAAGTTATTTTATTTTACTTTTGAAACCTATTTTATTTTATATTATTTTATAATTTTACTATTGTTATGATGCTTTTATTTTGCTATTAATTTATATTATTTTATTAATACTTTAAATAATGTTATTATTTTACCATTACTCGATATTTTAGTAATACTTTTAATTTTATTATAATATTTTATTATTGTATTATTATTTTATTATATTATTTTATTAATACTTTCAATGGTTTTATTATATTACTAGATGGTAGCCCGATTCTAACGCATCGGGTATTCGAGAATATGTATGTAGATTATTTATGAAGATTTTAGAATAATACATTGAATACACAGGATTCGGCCGGCCGTGACCAATTAGCGAAGCGGGGTTCAAATCCCGCGCCAATTTGCAGCTGGACTGCACCTGTCGCTGATTGTTCGCGGCCGGCCACAAAGTATATAGCACAGCCACGTAGTATATAACAGCCCACGTAGTATATAGCAGAGCCACGTAGTATATAGCACAACCCACGGAGTATATAGCACAGCTCACAGAGTATATAGCACAGCCACGTAGTATATAACACAGCCCACGGTGTATATAGCACAGCCACGTAGTATATAGCACAACCCACGGAGTGTATAACAGCCCACATAGCATATAACACAGCCACGTAGTTTATAACAGCCCACATAGTATATAACACAGCTCACGCAGTATATAACAGCCCACGCACGCAGTATATAACACAGCCCACGTAGTGTATAACACAGGCCATGTAGTGTATAACACAGCCCACGTAGTATATTACACAGCCACGTATTATATTGCACAGCCCACGTAGTATATAGCACAGTCACATAGTACATTGCACAGCCCACGTAGTATATTGCACAGCCCACGTAGTGTATTGCACAGACCACGTAGTATATAGCAATGTGGGCACCATATCCCAGTTAAAAAAAAGAATTAAAATAAAAAATAGTTATATACTCACCTTCCGTTGGCCCCTGGATCCAGGCGAAGCGTTTATCGATGCTCCTCGCGACGCTCCGGTCCCAAGAGTGCATTGCGGTCTCGCGAGATGATGACGTAGCGGTCTCGCGAGACCGTTATGTCATTATCTCGCGAGATTGCAATGCATGGAGCGGTCACCGGAGCGTCGCGAGGAGCGGGAAAGGCCGGTTCTGGATCCGAGGGGCCGGTGGACGGTGAGTATATAACTATTTTTTTTTTTTTTAATTATTTTTAACATTTGATCTTTTTACTACTGATGCTGCATAGACAGCATCAATAGTAAAAAGTTGGTCACACAGGGTTAATAGCAGCGTTAACGGAGTGCGTTACACCGCGGCATAACGCGGTCCGCTAACGCTGCCATTAACCCTGTGTGAGCGCTGACTGGAGGGGATTATGGAGCGGGCACTGACTACGGGGAGTAAGGAGCGGCCATTTTGCCGCCGGACTGTGCCCGTCGCTGATTGGTCGTGGCTGTTTTGCCGCGACCAATCAGCGACTTGGGATTTCCGTTACAGACAGAAAGACAGACAGACAGAAAGAGGGAAGTGACCCTTAGACAATTATATAGTAGATTTTGCTATTATTTTATTATTACTATTAATTGATATTATTTTATTACTACTTTACATAATTAAATTATATTTTTTATTTTACCACTGTTCTATTATTTTATTTTCCTATTATTTTATTGTGTTACCATTAATCAATATTATATTATTAATACTTTACGTAATTATGTTATATTATTTTATTAATGTACTATTATTCTATTCTATTTTATTAATTCATCATTATTTGATATTGTTTTATTACTACTTTAAATCATTGCTATTAATTTGTATTATTTTATTAATGCATTGAATAATTTTAGTATATAATTTTACTATTTTATTATTTTAGCATGATTTTATATTTTAGTAATACTTTCTTATATTATTTTATTGTAATATTACTTTATTATATTGTTTTGCTATTATTTTATTATGTTTCCATTAACTGATATCATTTTATTAATAGGTTGCATAATTCTTTTATGATCTTTTATGATTATTGTATTATTTTATCAATTTATCATTATTTGATATTTTAGTAATACTTTAAATATTATTATTTATTTTATTATTGTATTATTATTTTATTTTATTAATACTTTCAGTGATTTTATTATATTATTTTGCTATTATTTTATTATGTTTCCATTAATTTATATTATTTTATTAATACCTTGCATAATTATATCATATTCTTTCTTTTTTTTTCGAAATTTATTTTATTAATTTATCATTATTTGATATTATGCTATTACTACTCTAATTGTATTGTATTATTTTATTAATGTAATATTCATTGATATTTTATTTATACTTTAAATATTTTTATTATCATGCATACCCTAATTTTTGTGCGTTACATAAAATCTGTAGCTTTAAGGGCGGTATTATTTTTCTCACAGTGTGGCACTGTTATTAATGATTTGCATTGCATTATTATTTGTGTGCTGTTTGATGGCTTTCTTGAAAAACTGTATACTATAAAATGCAGTAATTCTTTGCTCTGTGTGGCAGTATTATTTTAGTGCTATGTGGCAATATTATGTTGGCACTATAACAAAGGTCTGATTTTTGTACTTTATGGTTTACAGCACTCGATTGTGTTAAGCATGCCACTATTACTTGGGCTCTGCGTTGGCGCAATTTGGAATTATATGTGAATTATACGACGGTGTTATTTTTTTCAGTATATTGCGTTACTATTTAATCATTGTACGGCACTATTATTTGTGCACCGTATGGTGACATTTTTCATTAAATAATTTTCTTAGCTTTCCCAGAAATGGACATAACTAAAAACTGAGATGTATGTTTAGGGGGTCAATCAATGGGTGCGGCCCCTTTTATGTTACAGTAAGACTCCGTAGCCTCTAGTAAAAATATTTATGATGCCTTTTTCAAGATTCTGCGGTTTACACATTTTTCTCCTCTGTTTTTTTGTGTTTTGCTTGGAAGGAGATGTCCGAATGACAGACACAATCAAGATCTTGAGAGGCATGTGTAATAATAAATCCAGTGCACATAGAGGAGGGAAAGGGGAATAACTCTGTGTGGCAGAGAGAATAAATCTCTGTGTGTATTCCAAATATCCTGAGGCAAGTAGCCCCCGAGGAAACCGTGTCTACCTCGCCTGCTCAGCTTCCATTAACACCATCATAAATGGTGCCCACCTTCACCTTTGCAGCATACACTGACCTGGCTCCCTCTGCCAAGTTCTCCATAAAGACCTAATATAAAATTAACTAATTGCTTTCCAGATAAACGTGTCGACAATAGATTTACGGTGGTGCAACCACGGGTATAAGAGTGAGGGTGGGTTCTCTAAGTTGCCATCAAGATTGGGTAGGACATATGCCAAGACATCTTACAAAGTGACGGTGTTACCATCAAGAAAGCATGCACAGAGAAAACTGAGGGTCCCAGTGCAAAAACGCATCATTTTCCCCATGACAATGGATAACATCGCTGGTACTGCATTGAAGGGATAAATGAGAAGATCCCTTGTGGTCAAGTGAAGTCAAAAAGTAAATAATACTATAACAGTGTCCCTGTTGGTCTAGAGTGATAAAGGGTGAAAAGAGTATCATTCCTGGTAACCTAAAGAAATTAAGGGATTCATGATTACATTCATGGTAGTCTAGTGGAGACAAGAATTAATAATAACATCCCTGGTGGTCTAGGGCAGTGAAGAGGGAGACATAACATCCCTGGTGGTCTAGGGCAGTTAAGAGGAGACATAACATCACTGGTGGTCTAGGATAGTGAAGCGGAAGACATAACATCCCTGGTGGTCTAGAGCAGTGAAGAGGAAGACATCACATCACTGGTGGTCTAGGGCAGTGAAGAGGGAGACATAACATCCCTGGTGGTCTAGGGCAGTTAAGAGGAGACATAACATCCCTGGTGGTCTAGGGCAGTGAAGAGGAAGACATAACATCACTGGTGGTTTAGAGCAGTGAAGAGGAAGACATAACATCCCTGGCGGTCTAGAGCAGTGAAGAGGAAGACATAACATCCCTGGTGGTCTAGGGCAGTGAAGAGGAAGACATCACATCACTGGTGGTCTAGGGCAGTGAAGAGGAAGACATAACATCACTGGTGGTTTAGAGCAGTGAAGAGGAAGACATAACATCCCTGGTGGTCTAGGGCAGTTAAGAGGAGACATAACATCACTGGTGGTCTAGGATAGTGAAGCGGAAGACATAACATCCCTGGTGGTCTAGAGCAGTGAAGAGGAAGACATCACATCACTGGTGGTCTAGGGCAGTGAAGAGGGAGACATAACATCCCTGGTGGTCTAGGGCAGTTAAGAGGAGACATAACATCCCTGGTGGTCTAGGGCAGTTAAGAGGAGACATAACATCCCTGGTGGTCTAGGGCAGTTAAGAGGAGACATAACATCCCTGGTGGTCTAGAGCAGTGAAGAGGAAGACATAACATCCCTGGTGGTCTAGAGCAGTGAAGAGGAAGACATAACATCACTGGTGGTCTAGGGCAGTGAAGAGGGAGACATAACATCACTGGTGGTTTAGAGCAGTGAAGAGGAAGACATAACATCCCTGGTGGTCTAGGGCAGTTAAGAGGAGACATAACATCACTGGTGGTCTAGGATAGTGAAGCGGAAGACATAACATCCCTGGTGGTCTAGAGCAGTGAAGAGGAAGACATCACATCACTGGTGGTCTAGGGCAGTGAAGAGGGAGACATAACATCCCTGGTGGTCTAGGGCAGTTAAGAGGAGACATAACATCCCTGGTGGTCTAGGGCAGTTAAGAGGAGACATAACATCCCTGGTGGTCTAGGGCAGTTAAGAGGAGACATAACATCCCTGGTGGTCTAGAGCAGTGAAGAGGAAGACATAACATCCCTGGTGGTCTAGAGCAGTGAAGAGGAAGACATAACATCACTGGTGGTCTAGGGCAGTGAAGAGGGAGACATAACATCACTGGTGGTCTAGGGCAGTGAAGAGGGAGACATAACATCCCTGGTGGTCTAGGGCAGTTAAGAGGAGACATAACATCACTGGTGGTCTAGGAAAGTGAAGCGGAAGACATAACATCCCTGGTGGTCTAGAGCAGTGAAGAGGAAGACATCACATCACTGGTGGTCTAGGGCAGTGAAGAGGGAGTCATAACATCCCTGGTGGTCTAGGGCAGTTAAGAGGAGACATAACATCCCTGGTGGTCTAGGAAAGTGAAGCGGAAGACATAACATCCCTGGTGGTCTAGAGCAGTGAAGAGGAAGACATAACATCACTGGTGGTGTAGGGCAGTGAAGAGGAAGACATAACATCCCTGGTGGTCTAGGGCAGTGAAGAGGGAGACATAACATCCCTGGTGGTCTAGGGCAGTGAAGAGGAGACATAACATCCCTGGTGGTCTAGGGCAGTGAAGAGGGAAACATAACATCACTGGTGGTCTAGGGCAGTGAAGAGGAAGACATAACATCACTGGTGGTCTAGGGCAGTGAAGAGGGAAACATAACATCACTGGTGGTCTAGGGCAGTGAAGATGGAGACATAATATCCTTGGTGGTCTAGGGCAGTGAAGGAGACATAACATCCCTGGTGGTCTAGAGCAGTGAAGAGTAAGACATAACATCCCTGGTGGTCTAGAGCAGTGAAGAGTAAGACATAACATCACTGGTGGTGTAGGGCAGTGAAGAGGGAGACATAATATCCTTGGTGGTCTAGGGCAGTGAAGGAGACATAACATCCCTGGTGGTCTAGTATAGTAAAATGCAAAAGCACTACTCTGGTGTTTTTCTTTATTTCACTGCTAGAGTGGTATTACTAATGTATGTTTCCAACCTCTAGTAAGATGTTTACCAGCCGCCGTCTTCTGCTGTTCCTTGTTCTGGCTTTCATAGACTTATATTGAGAAGTGACTTCTGGTCCACCCAGAAAATGCTGTAACAATCCTGCAGGTCTAAAAATTGCATAAAACGACTGGAGTGGTGCTGAGAAAGAAGATAGCTGTTGGTATTTTACTAGAGGAAGGGAACAAGCAATAATGATATTACTCCAGCGGTGAAATAAAAAAAATACTCCAGTGGTGCTTTAATAATAACATCCCTGGTAGTCTAGGGCACGAAAGCGGGGAAACATAACATTCCTGGTGATCTACAACAGGGAATAAGGTGGAGATAACATTACTGGTGATCAATGACAAAAAAGAAAGTGAAGATAACATCCCTGGTGATCTACAACAGTGAAAAGATAATGAGTCGCCCGCCAGGGCCGTGGGGTACCCGGTACCGGGTCTGGTGTCCACAGGGGGATGTCACGGTGGCGACCCGGTCCGTGGCCCTGGGCGCCCATGTAAAAGGGAAATTGAATAAAGTTCGTGTTCGTGATGCCACCTGTGGTATTCGGTCAGGGTGACCGACACTGCTTTAAGGGGTCCTCTGGGGTGATGTTATGGCAGCTAGATGGTATAACTTCCCACAGGTGAAGTATATCCCCAGGGCTCCCGGTGTGTAGATGGAAGATGGTGAAAGGTGCAGTAAGGAACGAGGACACAGGTTTGCAGTCTCTTTACCTGGTTTACTGAAGACTTCAGGCAGCCACAGTTCAGGGAACCAGATCACAGGATAGGTAGAGTCCGGCCAGCTTGGAGGCAAGTTGGGAGTCCCCTTTACCAGGTGGAGATTAAGAGCCTTCCCTCTAGCACAGTGGAATTGTAGTCCCTTACTGCCTATGGCTTCGGATAAGGTCCTCACAGATCTTCTCTGTCCCCCATATAGGATAGGACAATACCTGTATGACAGGTAACTTGAGCCTTTTTACAGGGACTCTAGCACGCCCCGGGCTCTATGCGTTACTGTGTCTTCAGGTGTGTGTGGCGGACAGGTAACTTGCAGTTCAGCTGTCCTGCCAGTCTCTGATGTAAGTCGTAGAGTCCCTTACAACCTCGGTGATCCGGCTACCGGTTATCTGCGCTTTGCCAGGGAGACAGTCTGCTCGCTGCTGTCCTCCCCCTGTTGTTCTCGCCTGTGCTCCTCTCTCCCACACACTCACTGCAATATGTTCGGCGTTTGGTGTTGTCTCTGTCCAGGAGCTGCAGCACTCTCTCGTGGCTGCAAGGCTCCTCATGTGTCCTTCCGCTCTGTCTCTCTGACAGGAACTAACTGACTTCACTTTCTCTCCCAAACCACAATATATAGGGGAGTCACCTAGAAATAGGATCAAAAGCTCCCCCTGGTGGCCTGGAGTGTGAACGTGTTGCATGCTTGTGTTTACCTGGTGAAAGTTATCCTTCCTTGCCTCCAAGCGTAACATCACTCTCCCCATGAAGAAAGCAATGTTACTGTGATGACCAGGACCCTGGGGTGCCACAATAATATCCCTGTTGATTTATAAGAACAAAGAGGTTAGAGATAGCATACCTGATAGCCTAGGGCAAGACAGAGGGGAGAGAGAACTTCTCTGGTGATCTACGACAGGTAAGAAGGACATAAAATTACTGCTGTTCTACATTAGGGAAGAAGGTGGAGATAACATTCCTGGTGATCTGTGACAGGGAGGAAGATGGAGATAATATTCCTGGTGATCTGCGACAGAGAATGAGGTGGAGATAACATTCATGGTTATTTACGATAGGGTAGAAAAAGTAGATATCATTCCTGGTGATCTACAACAGGGAAGAAGATGGAGATCACATTCCTGGTGGACTACATTAATAAAAGGTTATTAGTAACATCCCTGGTGGCCCAGGGCAGTAAATAGGTAATGACTAGCTGACTGGGATGATGTAGTGTCTTATTGTCTATGAGAGACCTATATAGAGCAATAGCAGGGGGCAAGAGAAGAACTCCATAGACAATGAATAGGCAAGCCTTGCTGATGCTAGAATTTGCCCGCTCCCCATATGGGACCCCCTTACAGCTGAGCTAGCTGGGACATCACAATACTGTTTTTGGAAACCATTTTTTTCTGTAGTAATTGCGATCAGCTTTATGTCCTGACTGGAGAAGTGGGGGTGACAGAGTGGATACATTTCTTCTCCGTTATCTCCATATATCTTCCGTAGATTTTAACTGCTGTTAAAATGGGCAATGCCGCTCTGCAGATCCCTCACTTTGGACCCCAGTGATCAAAATTGTATATTAAATGGATATGACCTCGGAGTTTGTGAAGACAAAATTCCTTTACTATGGAAATGAGATCACCCGAATTATGAATTGTTAAATATTTTGGATTATCAAATGGTTTATACAACACCAACAATCACAATAAATAACTTCTGATAATCATTAACCTCTTCTCTGCCCTCAGAATCTGCAGTTCCATTTCAGTAATACTTTCCGTTATATCAGCATTTCTAGATGATTCCAGAGAATCCAGACTATTGGAATTTTAGAGTAATTCCTGCTGCTGTTTTTAATTCCATAGGTGGTGTAATGTCGGCCTTTGTTCTATTTTTGGATACTTTTATATGTGTATTTGTCATGCTGAACGTTTGGTACTTTCTAGATTTCGCTAACACAATGTTCTGTGGAAAGCACTTTCTCGTCAGTGATGGGTGCTGATTGTTGATGTGCCATGTCTGTGTGTCATCTGTGCCTGTCACCACCACAGTCATCTTTGTGTCTATTGTGCCTGTCACCACTGTTATCTGTTTTTCATCTGTGCCTGTCACCACTGTCACCTCTGTATCATCTGTGCCTGTCACCACTGTCATCTGTGTCACCTGTGCCTGTCACCATCATCATCTGTCACCTGTGCCTGTCACCATTGTCATCTGGGTGCTATTTGTGCCTGTCACCACCGTCATCTGTCACCTGTGTTTGTCACCAGTGTCATGTTTGTCACCACAGTCATCTGTTCTTGTCACATCCTTGATCCGTGTGTTCCATCCTTTCATTCCTTATAACCGTCATCGCTGTCAACCATCGCTGATGCCACGATCACATGTGGCTGTCACTTTTGCTGCCACCTCTACCCCTTGTACCTGTCACTAATGCCGTCTGTACCTGTCAGAGAAATGGCTAGTGAAACACTTTTTAGTAGAAGAGTGGGATGATAGAGGATCCCGCAGAGCGCTTCCCACCGCCGCACCGCTGTGCGCACATATAGATAACTGAGTGTAATATCAAACACATAAACTGACCTTAAAATAACACAAATATTCCCATTTTGGCAGCGTGTCATGCATCCCAGCAATGCTAATATGTCTGAGGTCTGAAATGTGCAGACAAAACATCTGCTGGGCATTTTAGGGGCAGTAGATCGGCAGTAACCATCTGGAGGAAACATCCGTTATTAAACTGCTGACGATTATAGCACAAAAACTACAAAAAAATAACACAGGAGAGTGATGGGAGAAAAGGACCACAAACTCCGTCCAGCCTGACCGTTCTTTTATCTCTTCTTTTTTTCTTTTCTACATAGTTTGTGCTTTTTGTCCTCGGATGGATTTATGTTTACACCTGACATGCTGAAAATCACTTATCGAACTCTCCAGATCTTTCCAGAAGCTCGTTCTTACCAGATGCTCTGATTCTAGGTCATCACTTATTTTTTACGATCCTAATAAGGATGGCCGTGCATGGATCCATTGGCGATGCCGTCAATATACAAAATTGGGGTTTGGTGCCCCACCAATTGGGTTAATAAAAAGACTTCTGCACCCCTTAAAGGGAATCTGTAGCCAGATTTATGCCACCTAATCTGAGAGCAGCATAATATAGAGAGAGACCATGATGTCAACGATGTGTCACTTACTGGGCTGCTTGCTGTAGTTTTGATAAAAGCACTGTTTTATCAGCACGAGATTAGCACAAGATTAAACCTACTGCCAAGCAAATTCATGAGCTTTGTATAACCATGCCCCTAACCACTGATTGGTAGCCTTCTCCTAGGCACAGTGTACACAGAAAGCTGCCAATCACTGGGTTGGGTAGAGTTATAAAGAGTTCAGCATTCAGAGAACTGCAAAATCTAAAGCAGAGAGAAAAGGGATTTTCTTAACGACAACAAGCAGTCCAGTAAGTGATACATCGCTGGAATCAGGGTCACTGCCCCTACATCATGCTGCTCTCAGATGAGGTAGTAAAAACCTGCTGACTGATTCCCTTTAACTGCAGTTGTGTCTGTTCTTGTCACAGCAACACGGTTAAAATAAACAGAACAATCCAGCTCACCCTGATTGTAGTTGCCCGCAATCCTCGGCATTGATAAAAGACCACTCCTGCTTGATGTGGTAAAGAGCAACCTGGAAAATGAGAAATCCAGCCGTTGTCTGAATAAAAATATGAGAAAATCTTTTTTACAATTAGATTATAGCAAACAATCCCATTACAGAAAAAATGTAAGAATGATCCCACGGGTTTCAGACTAAAACTTAGTCCTTACTCTTGAGTTTTAGTCAGAAACCCGTAGGATCATTCTTTCGTTTTTACAGTACAAGGATTGTCTGTTTTATTCTATATTGGAAAAAACTTTTTTTATTTTTTTTCCATCACAGGAATGGCTGGATTTCTCCTTTATTAACCATACAGAAACTCGGTCCAATTCACTTCCCTTCATTCAGCTGATTAGTAAGGATGTCAGGAGTTCCTAAGGAGACGTCATCAATATGAAAGTCCAAGAAACAACTTTAACAGCCCAAGATAATGAACACAGTGCTTCAGATCCTCTGACCTCCATTACAAAAGTTTTGTGTTTTTCTTCCAATATTGTTTCTTAACTTGTTTCTAAACTTTACAGCCATGGCTATAGTCCTGTTTCTTCATTACATAGAGAAAAACATTTTCCAAGGGTCCCAACATTTTTGCCCCAAACTTAATGGACCACAGTCTCTAAGTCAAAGGTTCAGGCTTTGAAAGTTGCAAGGTGATTCCACTTGTATCAGGAAGGATGAGTGCATGAAAGGGGAATTTATGAAATGGAATCTGCAGTAGGTTTTCCCTATGGAATCTCAGAGCAGCAAGATGTAGGGGCTGAGCCCCTGATGCAGCCATGTGTTACTTACTGGATTGTGTGTTGCAGTTTTTTTATAATCACTGTTTTACCTGCCAGTTCTCTGAATGCCGAGCTGTACATAACCTCCGCCCATACCATTGATTAGCAGCTTTCTCTGTACACTGTGCATAGGCAGAAAGCTGGGGGGGGAGAGAAAAGGAGCGATCAGAAGTCCCATGTAGAATACAATGTAACAAGTCTTTATTGAACAAATATAAATATAATATACAGGCATGGAAGACATATACATATACAATAAATGTGCATGGGACACACAGGGCAAGGAGCTGTGACATAAGTCTATATCACGGAGTACTAACGACATAACGTGTGAAGTAATATGTATCATATAGAGTAACCCTGCAATTAAAGCCAAGTGGTATGATGTCAGATAAATCATGTGGGCATAAGCACTTCATTAGCAAGCAAAATCAAACAGATGGAATGATAGCCTTAAAGTGCTGGCAGAAAGTTGTATCGCCGTAGGTATCATCAGAGTCACAGAAAATAATAGGAAAATGAATGATAGATGGGATACCTGAAAAAAGACACCAACATAAGCACCTGTGACTGTGTGTCCACCCAAACATGCGTTTCGGACACCAAACCTTCGTCAAGGGAAGCCCCTTCTTACATTGGTGTCTTTTTTCAGGTATCCCATCTGTCTTTCATTTTTCTATTATTTTCTGCTACTCTCATGATTCCCCTGGTGAGGAGCTTATGCACCGTGAAGCCTTAATTTTATGGTTTTAGACCATGTTGTCTAAAAGTCAACTAGAGGACATTCTCTTTAAGCTCCTTAAGCCTAACCCATAGAATCATAGTTTTTGAGGTTGAAAGAAGTCGCAAATTAATACATACATATACATAAAATGGAAGAGAAATCGGAAAACCCTGCTCAGGGTCAGCAGTGGTCTTCTCAATGAGATGGTCATCTGGAAAGCTTTTGTTTTCAGGAGCTTATTGAAAACTCATCTTTAGACGGGTCAATGGCTTCCTTCCTCTGTTGTTCAGTACATCTTTTCCATTTATCAGATGGGTAGTTGGCCAGTCAGATGGACTGTGGGAAGCATCAGAGCTACCAAGAACACTTCTCAGTATGTATCCCTCTTAAGTTTTACGGCTTGTCCCCTACCTGGAGAACTTGGCGGAGCAGATGTTGGGCTTTCCTGTATACTGAATATCCCTTGTCATGGCTGTTGCTTGTGTCCTTGTTTGGGATCTATTTATATTCTTGACAATGAGACGTAGCCTTATAACTCACCCAGAACATGTTGGCGTTTGAAGAATAAACCTTAAGGAAAGCAAATTAAGACCTTTACTTTGAAGTTAAAGCTGAAGCACAGACTTACCCTAGCCGGGCAGGGGAGTTAGTTAGCCTGTGACCACGTTTTTATTGTCCTGTTCCTTCCGTTTCTCCTTCCTGTGCATCATCCTTTCATCATTTTAAGTTGTCGACATGAGGTCCTCATAGTACCAGAAATTTCTTAAAATAAATGTTATTAAACCATATGTACAGTTTATGTAAAGATTGTTGTTACTGTCCACTTAAAAATAAAATAATGATATTGAAATATGACACTTTTACACTACTCATTAGAATAGATATATTTCTGGTTTGCTGTTTTCTTTAGTTCACTCGTGTGCTTTGCTGTATAGACTTAGACAGAAAGATCCGAGTCATCTCATCATTAGAGGATGGCGATACAGTGACAACTTTCTTTCTTGTACCGTTTGAGGCCTAGATTCTAAGAGATAATACAACAATACACTGTGTACTTCCTTTATGCAGCTCTTCATCAATTCCTGGTCTCTGGGTGGAGGGGCTGTGCTTCTTCATTTCCTAAAGATGCACATTAAAATCAGTGGAATAGACTTGGGTTAAAAGAGGGGTTTGGAAGTCACTTAAATTATTTTACAGTATTGAAGACAAGTTCCCTAAAAAAGTGATTTGTAAAGTTTTATAACTTTCCCTGCTGGAAAAAAAACTCTTAAAAATAAATAAGTTTAGTTAATCTTTAAGAATAAAAAAAACTGCAGCATGTCACTTTTTTCAGCATTTTTTCACCCATAGAAAGAAATGGGTAAGTGCAAAAAACTATACTATAACTATAACTGTCTGAATAATTGGTAATCTGGCACCTGTTAGGTATCATAAAAGGGGTTTTCTGACCCCATCAGTAAACTTCATCAAATATTACCAAACATATTATATTTATATCCTTTGAATTTCCAATGGCTGTGCACCTACAGTATAAGGCTATTATTACAACCCTTAGAATTTATTAAAAATTCTACGTCTATAACAGTGTGAACAACATAAAATATTTAACCTTTTCTCTTTCCCCCCAAATTAGTAAATGTAAAAAGTAATCCATAATTATATATACCCCAAAAAGTGGCAAGCATACTGACCTCTTCTACACTGAGCACTCCATTTATATATAGTCAGATCTTTATGCCCGAAAACGGGACTTGGACCTGCCCCCTGATGTATCCATGCACTGTATTGATGATCAGCGTTTGGACTCCATTTGCGTTACTTTCCGGCCTTGTCCTTTTTTTATGCGAGACATAAATGTGTATCAACGTCCTTTGGTGTAGGGGGTACACCTGAGTCAATTTTTTGGGAGCCAAGATGTAACTTCCCCTGAAAGAGTGCTCAATGAAGAGCAGTGTAGAAGTCCGAGACTAATTAAATGGCAAAAAAATGTGAATAAATGTTGTCTTTTAAATGTTCTTAATCCTCGTTTGTTCATTATTTGTCCAATAAATATTTCTTTTTTTTACTGTCTTCGGTTTTTGGTGATATTGTAGATATAGAGATGGTATGTCACTCTCCATAAGGAGAAACGATACCCCTTAGACCCCAGTCCAGAGCCTCTCACCTAGCCAAATCAGTTCTCATGCTTCGCACTGATGAGGGCCAACAGCCCGAAACACCGTGTCTGCGAATTGAGATACTGATTTGGCTTTTATCCTAAGTCATATTGCACGACTCGTTAAAGGGTTGATTGAGACTTGTAGGATGGCTACTTCCAACAGGTGGCGCTATAGAGTTTAAGTCCTCTTTTTCTCAGAAGAGGCAATTTGCATATGGTGATATTGTAGCGATCTTAGTGCCTTTTTCATACCCTCTTCCTTTATGTTCTTTACTATTGTCCTTTTGTCATGGGAAGACTAGGTGGGTAAGAGCTAATAACCCGGGCCCCTGCAATTTCCCTCAGACTAGGGAAATCCTGACTGACCCTCTACCTAAAGTTTACACTGATGGTGTGCATGTCCAGGCCTCGACCCTCGCCCTGTCTCCTGTTTCAACCCTAGGCTGACACCAACCGCCCACCACCCAGTGAAAAGATAATACACCAATACCCACAGTTAGAACAGACAAGGATAACGGAAAATATACACCACGCCGCAGTCACTCAGGAATACACTATAAATGCGCAGGGCAAAAAAAAAAAAATACAAATATAGGAAGGAGTAAATAAGACAAAGGGAAATACACCACCAGCAACGATACTCCGACGCCCAATGTGCAGGAGAACTATTTAAAGGCAATGGGCATGGCCCAGCTTCCAATCCGAGCATCAGGTAAATTAACCCCGGACCAGCTAGATAAAATCTAGCCGACGCCAATGAGCACATAGTGGTCAAAAGCGGAATTACCGCTGTCTGTCGAACGACCTGGTCTGAACAGCGTCCGACATGACAGTACCCCGCCTTCTACGAGGGACCCCAGGGCCCTCACGGCTTATAGGACCCGGCTTGTCTGGATGGCGATGGTGAAAAAACCTGACCAGCCGATCCGCATGAATGTCCGAGGCTGGTACCCAGGACCTCTCCTCAGGCCCATAACCACGCCAGTGTACCAAGTACTGTAAAGTGTGGCGCACTACACGAGAGTCAACCAACTTGGAGACTTCAAATTCCAAATTACCATCCACCAAGACTGGAGGTGGCATAGGCGCCGCGTCCACAGAACCCACCACCTTCTTTAAAAGAGACCTGTGGAACACGTTGTGTATCTTATACAACGTAGGAAGCTCCAACCGGTACACTACTGGGTTAATGACGGCGGTGACCCTAAATGGACCAATAAACCGTGGACCCAATTTAAGGGATGGTATTTTGAGTCTTATGTTTTTTGTGGATAACCACACCCAGTCATCCACACTCAGGTCTGGACCTGGCACACGCCTACTGTCAGCCACACGTTTGTACCTAGCACCCACACTCAACAGGCGCTGTTTAACTCTCCTCCAGACTGATGATAATTGTGCTCCTAACTGGTCTTCCTCCGGAACGCCGGAAGAGCCCCTCTGACTCAAAGTACAAAACTGAGGATGTAGCCCGTAAACACAAAATAAAGGAGACTCCCCAGACGACTCCTGGCGGTGAATATTGATGGCAAACTCAGCCAAAGGAAGGAACTTCGACCACTCCTCCTGGTTATCAGAGACAAAGCAGCGTAAGTACTGTTCCAAATTTTGGTTCATACGCTCAGTCTGACCATTTGACTGAGGATGAAACGTGTTGTGAATTTGGATTCTGGGCTCCCCCGGTGGCTACTGGTGGAATTGAACTGGTGTCTTCATCTTCTCTGTTCACCTGTTCCCATCAAGATGTGGGAGTCGCTATATAACCTTGCTGCTCTGTTAGTTGCTTGCCGGTCAACAATGTTATCAGAAGCCTCTCTGTGCTTGTTCCTGCTCCTAGACAACTACTAGATAAGTTGGACTCTTGTCCATGTTTGTTTTTGCATTTTTGTTCCAGTTCACAGCTGTAGTTTCGTTACTGTGTCTGGAAAGCTCTTGTGAACAGGAATTGCCACTCTGGTGTTATGAGTTAATGCCAGAGTTTTAAAGTAATTTCTGGATGGTGTTTTTGATAGGGTTTTCAGCTGACCATGAAAGTGTCCTTTCTGTCTTCTGCTATGTAGTAAGTGGACCTCAAATTTGCTAAACCTATTTTCATACTACGTTTGTTATTTCATCTCAACTCACCGCCAATACATGTGGGGGGCCTCTGTCTCCTTTCGGGGTATTTCTCTAGAGGTGAGCTAGGACTAATATTTTCCTCTGCTAGTTTTATTTAGTCCTCCGGCTGGTGCTGGGCATCTAGAATCAACGTAGGCATGCTACCCGGCCACTGCTAGTTGTGCGTTAGGTTTAGTTCATGGTCAGCTCAGTTCCCATCTTCCAAGAGCTAGTTCCTATATATGCTGATGCTATGTTCTCTTGCCATTGAGATCATTACAGTTTGACCGGCCCACAAAGTGTTAATTGTTTGGGCTGAAGCAGGAGAAAAAGAAGTGTTGAAGGGAAATTTTTTTTTTTTTTTCCCCTCAGAGTTTTGCTGCCTAGCCCTTAATTGCTGTCTAGCTGCTTCTTACCTCCTCTTAACCCTTGAATGGCTCTGTGTCTACCTGTTTGTAATGGATCTTCAGAGTGTAACTGCAGGTTTGAATAATCTCGCCACGAAGGTACAAAATTTGCAAGACTTTGTTTGTCATGCACCTGTATCTGAGCCGAGAATTCCTTTGCCGGAATTTTTCTCGGGGAATAGATCCAGGTTTCAGAATTTTCGAAATAATTGCAAATTATTTTTGTCCCTGAAATCTCGCTCTGCCGGAGACCCTGCACAGCAGGTCAGGATTGTGATTTCCTTGCTCCGGGGCGACCCTCAAGACTGGGCTTTTTCATTGACACCAGGGGATCCTGCGTTGCTCAATGTGGATGCGTTTTTTCTGGCCTTGGGGTTGCTTTATGACGAACCTCATTTGGAGCTTCAGGCAGAAAAAACTTTGATGTCCCTATCTCAGGGGCAAGATGAAGCGGAAATTTACTGCCAAAGATTCCGTAAATGGTCTGTGCTTACTCAGTGGAATGAGTGCGCCCTGGCGGCGACTTTCAGAGAGGGTCTCTCTGATGCCATTAAGGATGTTATGGTGGGGTTCCCTGTGCCTGCGGGTCTGAATGAGTCCATGACAATGGCTATTCAGATCGATAGGCGTTTGCGGGAGTGCAAACCAGTGCACCATCTGGCGGTGTCCACTGAGAAGTCGCCAGAGAGTATGCAGTGTGATAGAATTCTGTCCCGAAGCGAGCGGCAGAATTTTAGACGGAAAAATGGGTTGTGTTTCTATTGTGGTGATTCTACTCATGTTATATCAGCATGCTCTAAGCGCACTAAAAAGCTTAGTAAATCTGTTTCCATTTGCACCTTACCGTCTAAATTTATTCTATCTGTGACCCTGATTTGCTCTTTGTCATCTATTACCACGGACGCCTATGTCGACTCTGGCGCCGCTTTGAGTCTTATGGATTGGTCCTTTGCCAAACGCTGTGGGTATGATTTAGAGCCTTTGGAGACTCCTATTCCTCTGAAGGGGATTGACTCCACCCCATTGGCTAATAATAAACCACAATACTGGACACAAGTAACTATGCGTGTTAATCCGGATCACCAGGAGATTATTCGCTTTCTGGTGCTGTATAATCTACATGATGATTTGGTGCTAGGATTGCCTTGGCTGCAATCTCACAACCCAGTCCTCGACTGGAAAGCTATGTCTGTGTTGAGCTGGGGATGTAAGGGGGCTCATGGGGATGTACCTGTGGTTTCCATTTCATCATCTATTCCCTCTGAAATTCCTGAGTTCCTGTCTGACTTTCGTGACGTTTTTGAAGAATCCAAGCTTGGTTCGTTACCTCCGCACCGAGAGTGCGATTGTGCCATAGATTTAATCCCGGGTAGTAAATACCCAAAGGGTCGTTTATTTAATCTGTCTGTGCCTGAACACGCTGCTATGCGAGAATATATAAAGGAGTCCTTGGAAAAGGGACATATTCGTCCATCGTCATCTCCCTTAGGAGCCGGTTTTTTCTTTGTGTCAAAAAAAGACGGCTCTTTGAGACCGTGTATTGATTATCGGCTTTTGAATAAAATCACTGTTAAATATCAATACCCATTGCCGTTGCTGACTGATTTGTTTGCTCGCATAAAGGGGGCCAAGTGGTTCTCTAAGATTGACCTTCGTGGGGCGTATAATTTGGTGCGAATCAGGCAGGGGGATGAGTGGAAAACCGCATTTAATACGCCCGAGGGCCACTTTGAGTATTTAGTGATGCCTTTTGGTCTTTCTAATGCTCCGTCAGTTTTCCAGTCCTTTATGCATGATATTTTTCGCGATTATTTGGATAAATTTATGATTGTGTATCTGGATGATATTCTGATTTTTTCGGATGACTGGGACTCTCATGTCCAGCAAGTCAGGAGGGTTTTTCAGGTTTTGCGGTCTAATTCTTTGTGTGTGAAGGGTTCTAAGTGTGTTTTTGGGGTACAGAGGATTTCCTTTTTGGGATATATTTTTTCCCCCTCTTCCATTGAAATGGATCCTGTCAAGGTTCAAGCTATTTGTGATTGGACGCAGCCCTCTTCTCTTAAGAGTCTTCAGAAATTTTTGGGCTTTGCTAACTTTTATCGTCGATTTATTGCTGGTTTTTCGGATATTGCTAAACCATTGACCGATTTGACTAAGAAGGGTGCTGATGTTGCTGATTGGTCCCCTGATGCTGTGGAGGCCTTTCGGGAGCTTAAGCGCCGTTTTTCCTCTGCCCCTGTGTTGCGTCAGCCTGATGTTGCTCTACCTTTTCAGGTTGAGGTCGACGCTTCTGAGATCGGAGCTGGGGCAGTGTTGTCGCAGAAAAGTTCTGACTGCTCCGTGATGAGGCCTTGTGCCTTCTTTTCCCGTAAATTTTCGCCCGCTGAGCGGAATTATGATGTTGGGAATCGGGAGCTTTTGGCCATGAAGTGGGCTTTTGAGGAGTGGCGCCATTGGCTTGAGGGGGCCAGACATCAGGTGGTGGTATTGACTGACCACAAAAATTTGATTTATCTTGAGACCGCCAGGCGCCTGAATCCTAGACAGGCGCGCTGGTCATTATTTTTCTCTCGGTTTAATTTTGTGGTGTCATACCTACCGGGTTCTAAGAATGTTAAGGCGGATGCCCTTTCTAGGAGTTTTGAGCCTGACTCGCCTGGTAACTCTGAGCCCACAGGTATCCTTAGGGATGGAGTGGTATTGTCAGCCGTTTCTCCAGACCTGCGGCGGGCCTTGCAGGAGTTTCAGGCGGATAGACCTGATCGTTGCCCACCTGATAAACTGTTTGTTCCTGATGATTGGACCAGTAGAGTCATCTCTGAGGTTCATTCTTCTGCGTTGGCAGGTCATCCTGGCATTTTTGGTACCAGGGATTTGGTGGCAAGGTCCTTCTGGTGGCCTTCCCTGTCACGAGATGTGCGAGGCTTTGTGCAGTCTTGTGACGTTTGTGCTCGGGCCAAGCCTTGTTGTTCTCGGGCTAGTGGATTATTGTTGCCCTTGCCTATTCCTAAGAGGCCTTGGACGCACATCTCGATGGATTTTATTTCAGATCTGCCTGTTTCTCAGAAGATGTCTGTCATCTGGGTGGTGTGTGACCGTTTTTCTAAGATGGTCCATTTGGTTCCTCTGCCCAAGTTGCCTTCTTCTTCCGAGTTGGTTCCTCTGTTTTTTCAAAATGTTGTTCGTTTGCATGGTATTCCTGAGAATATCGTTTCTGACAGAGGGACCCAATTCGTGTCTAGATTTTGGCGGGCATTCTGTGCTAGGATGGGCATAGATTTGTCTTTTTCGTCCGCTTTCCATCCTCAGACGAATGGCGAGACCGAGCGGATTAATCAGACCCTGGAGACATATCTGAGGTGTTTTGTGTCTGCTGACCAGGATGATTGGGTTGCTTTTTTGCCATTGGCGGAGTTCGCTCTCAATAATCGGGCCAGCTCTGCCACTTTGGTGTCCCCGTTTTTCTGTAATTCGGGGTTTCATCCTCGATTTTCCTCTGGTCAGGTGGAATCTTCGGATTGTCCTGGAGTGGATGCTGTGGTGGAGAGATTGCATCGGATCTGGGGGCAGGTGGTGGACAATTTGAGGTTGTCCCAGGAGAAGACTCAGCTTTTTGCCAACCGCCACCGTCGTGTTGGTCTTCGGCTTTCTGTTGGGGATTTGGTGTGGTTGTCTTCTCGTTTTGTTCCTATGAGGGTCTCTTCTCCTAAGTTTAAGCCTCGGTTTATCGGCCCGTATAAGATATTGGAGATTCTTAACCCTGTTTCCTTCCGTTTGGACCTCCCTGCGTCCTTTTCTATTCATAACGTTTTTCATCGGTCATTATTGCGCAGGTATGAGGTACCGGTTGTGCCTTCCGTTGAGCCTCCTGCTCCGGTGTTGGTTGAGGGTGAGTTGGAGTACGTTGTGGAGAAAATCTTAGACTCTCGTGTTTCCAGACGGAGACTCCAGTATCTGGTCAAGTGGAAGGGATACGGCCAGGAGGATAATTCTTGGGTGAATGCATCTGATGTTCATGCCTCCGATCTGGTTCGTGCCTTTCATAGGGCCCATCCTGATCGCCCTGGTGGTTCTGGTGAGGGTTCGGTGCCCCCTCCTTGAGGGGGGGGTACTGTTGTGAATTTGGATTCTGGGCTCCCCCGGTGGCTACTGGTGGAATTGAACTGGTGTCTTCATCTTCTCTGTTCACCTGTTCCCATCAAGATGTGGGAGTCGCTATATAACCTTGCTGCTCTGTTAGTTGCTTGCCGGTCAACAATGTTATCAGAAGCCTCTCTGTGCTTGTTCCTGCTCCTAGACAACTACTAGATAAGTTGGACTCTTGTCCATGTTTGTTTTTGCATTTTTGTTCCAGTTCACAGCTGTAGTTTCGTTACTGTGTCTGGAAAGCTCTTGTGAACAGGAATTGCCACTCTGGTGTTATGAGTTAATGCCAGAGTTTTAAAGTAATTTCTGGATGGTGTTTTTGATAGGGTTTTCAGCTGACCATGAAAGTGTCCTTTCTGTCTTCTGCTATGTAGTAAGTGGACCTCAAATTTGCTAAACCTATTTTCATACTACGTTTGTTATTTCATCTCAACTCACCGCCAATACATGTGGGGGGCCTCTGTCTCCTTTCGGGGTATTTCTCTAGAGGTGAGCTAGGACTAATATTTTCCTCTGCTAGTTTTATTTAGTCCTCCGGCTGGTGCTGGGCATCTAGAATCAACGTAGGCATGCTACCCGGCCACTGCTAGTTGTGCGTTAGGTTTAGTTCATGGTCAGCTCAGTTCCCATCTTCCAAGAGCTAGTTCCTATATATGCTGATGCTATGTTCTCTTGCCATTGAGATCATTACAGAAACGCCGAAGAATGAGACAACTTGATCCCCAGCCGTGAGCAAAATGCTTTCCAAAATTTTGCCACAAACTGAGTAGCCCTATCAGACATGATGTCAGACGGAACCCCATGAAGTCTGACCACCTCCTGCACAAATACCTGAGCCAGAGTCTTAGCGTTAGGCAACGAAGGCAAAGACACAAAGTGCGACATTTTTGAAAACCGATCAACAATCACCAAGATGACCGTGTTCCCAGCTGAAGAGGGCAAATCAGTGATGAAATCCATGGAGATTTCCGTCCATGGCTTACTAGGTACCTCAAGAGAAAGTAGTGTGCCAACAGGACGGGAGCGGGGCGTCTTAGCCCTAGCGCACGTGGTACAAGCTGACACGTATGAGACCACGTCCTGTCGGATCTTGGGCCACCAAAACCGACGTGACACCAACTCCAAAGTACCCCTGACCCCTGGGTGGCCAGCCAGGACAGCATCATGATGCTCCGCCAAAACCTTTAGGCGGAGATGAAGCAGTACAAAAGATTTGTTGATGGGAAGCTCAGATGGTACCTCCTCCTGAGCCTCGGCAATCTCAGCCTCAACCTTGGTAGTGAGAGCCGAAACCACAACACCCTTTTGGAGGATGGGTACTGGATCCTCCCGAGGTTCTCCCCCCGGAAAACACCTGGATAGAGCATCCGCCTTAGTGTTTTTAGACCCCGGTCTGTAAGTGACAACAAAATTGAACCGCGTGAAAAACAATGCCCAGCGAGCCTGCCTGGGGGACAGACGCTTGGCTGACTCCAAATACAGCAGATTCTTATGATCGGTAATAACAGTTACCTGATGTACCGACCCCTCCAAGAAGTGTCGCCATTCCTCAAAGGCCAACTTGATTGCCAACAACTCCCTGTTGCCGATATCGTAGTTACATTCGGCGGACGACAGTTTCTTGGAGAAATAGGCGCACGGACGCAAACCACTCAAAGATGAGCCTTGAGATAGTACCGCCCCCACACCAACCTCAGACGCATCGACTTCCACAACAAAAGGTTTTGATACGTCTGGCTGCACAAGAATGGGGGCTGAAACAAAACTGTTAAGAAATTCAAATGCGCGCACAGCAGCCTCAGGCCAAACGGAGAAATTGGTACCCTTTTTAGTCATGTCAGTTAGCGGTTTAGCAATGATGGAAAAATCCTTGATAAATTTCCTATAGTAGTTAGAAAACCCAAGGAACCGCTGAAGTGCTTTCAGGTTATCAGGACGTTCCCAATGCAGCACCGCTTGCACCTTAGCGGCGTCCATTTTAAAACCAGAAGCAGACACAATATATCCCAAGAACAGCAACTCTTGAACAGAAAATACACATTTCTCAAGTTTAGCATACAGCTTATTCTCTCTGAGAAGCTGTAACACCTGCCTGACATGATCTAAATGAGTATCACGGTCGCAAGAATATATGAGAATGTCATCTAGGTACACGATAACGAATTTCCCCAAAACATGCGAGAACACATCATTGATGAAATGTTGGAACACTGCAGGTGCGTTAGTCAACCCAAATGGCATCACCAAATTTTCAAAATGACCCTCAGGGGTATTAAAAGCCGTCTTCCACTCATCACCTTGACGGACTCTTATGAGGTTGTACGCCCCCCTGAGGTCAAGCTTGGTAAACCACTTAGCACCTGCCACCTGGTTGAACAAATCTGGTATCAGTGGCATCGGGTATGGATCACGAACCGTAATCTGGTTCAATTCCCTGAAATCCAAACACGGGCGTAATCCGCCATCTTTCTTCTTCACGAAGAAGAACCCTGCTGCCACCGGCGAGGATGACGGCCTGATGTGCCCTTTGCTCAAGCTTTCAGCAATGTAATCTTTTAACGCTTGTCTCTCCGGACCGGAGATGTTAAACATCCTTGCTTTAGGCAATTTGGCCCCTGGTTTAAACCTGATAGTACAGTCATAGGGGCGATGTGGCGGCAACTCTGAACAACCCTTCTCAGAGAACACATCCACAAAATCCAGAAGTGACTCCGGAACGCTTGAAGTCACCGCAGCAACACATGTGGCCAGGCAATTCTCCTGGCAGAACTCGCTCCACTGAATTATGTCCTGAGTTTTCCAGTCAATTACCGGGTTGTGCATAGACAACCAAGGAAAACCCAAAACCACCTGAGCAGGAAGATTCCTGAGCACCTTACATGTAACCTGCTCGGAATGTAGAACCCCAATGTGGAGTTTCACCTCAGCCACAAATTCAGTAATCTCCCCCTGAGAGAGAGGAGCAGCATTGATGGTGACCACGCGGATAGGATGAGGCAGTTTTTCAATCCTAAAACCAGCAGTGCGTGCAAACTCCTCATCAATGAGATTTGTGGCTGAACCAATATCCACAAACACAGTAATTGGCAGCTATATTTCACTAAGTGGCTGGAATGCTTTCCAATTACTGATCGATTGTGTCATGACTTTACATGACTTTTTGCACCTCACTTTCTTTACGTGTTCAATACTTTTTCCCTGTGTCATTTCTCATTATTACACATAACTTTATTCATGGACATCTAGGGTTTGTTTTCTTTGCCTGTGTGGATTAGATGGGTTGTTACCGACATCTGATGAGAATTTCATGTCAGTAGCACCTTTAGAAATACATTAAATTGGAGATGTGTTCAATGCTTTGTTCACCCACTCTATGTGATATAAAGTCAAATTCCTGGAATTTGCCCTGTTTTCACACCCGCACAGCAATAACCTTGGCAGTACGCCTGCTCTGTCGTGTTAGCGACCTGTCGGCCTAGATCTGCTATTTGTACAATAGAGAGTCAGAACTTGATAGATGCCCTTTTAATGGGCCGCGTCCAGGGCGCAGTGACAGCTCCATACACACAGCTGCTAATGAATGGTCCCTGGTCACTTTCTCTCCATTAGGAAATGTCAGCGGTAAATTGGAGAGAACAGCCAGGGCTACTGGACGAGGCGGACCTCCGATAAACTGGGATGTTTGCTCTGGCTATACGGTTACAGCAATGAAAGTCAATCCGGCTGTGCGTGTAAACTGGACATTTCACATGACGCTCAGCACTGGCCTAATGTGTCCCCAGAGCTCGGACAGCTGCCGTCTGCAATTTACATTTTCTTTTAAGGACTGGACCATAAGTAAAACAGAGTTATAATGTAATTGATGAAAGTCCCCGTAAATAGCCTCATTTATCATGAGGGTGTTGGACGATGTCTGCTCTCGGCTACTCCAGTCTCTGGAAGTGCTTTAATCGTTACTTATCTCTGTTCTGAGGTCTCCAAAATGTCCTTAAACGCTCTAAGCTACGATATTTTTTCATCACAGACCGGTACCGATCAATAAAATGAAGGGGGCAGAAGAGCCCAACCGATGACTGCTGTCCTCCAGGACTAAAGACAAGCTCAGTAGGAAGTCTAGAGACAATCTTTATCGAGTTCCAATGGTATGGATGCCCATCTAAAAAGTTAAATTGGAATTTCCCAATAAGTTTTCACATGGCGCTCCGTGTTTTGAGAACCCTCAACAATTTGCTAACCAAAAAACAAAGACGCAGCGAGATTTGCCAAGAAGTGTTCTTCTCAGACTGACTGAATGGAAAGTCTATGAGTCCATCTCCAATCTCGGAGTAGAGCAGCACTTGGCTGAGCGCTTCTGCTTCTTTGTTTTAGCAATCGGTGGGGTTCACAGTGGCTGATCCCTAGAGATGAGTGAGTGGATCAGACAAAATTTGAATGAATTTTTCAAAAATTGGATCCAGAGAGCAGTTATTCTGCACAAATTTAATGTCCCTTATCATGATCTGAAATCCAGACCCTTGAGCTTAATAAATGTAAGACGTAAAATATAGAAAATATCCTTATACTTGCCTCACCACTTCTCATGTTCATCCATCTGGTCCTCTCCTCGTTTCATCTTCTGATCCCTGAGCAATGCTGAAATCCCTGAGTCTATTATACTGAGCCGTGACTTCCAGCTCTAACGAGGCTCAGGGAAAGTTCTGCGCTAGTGTGCGAGAGATCATGATGTCACGACATGTGCTGTGACTTTGCACACTGGTTCAGTTCCAAGCAGCTCCAGCACTGCATTTCCACCACAGCACCAGTCTTTGTTGATAGGTTGCAGTGGTGATGTCACAATTACACCATATATGACCACTGTAGCAAGTTACAGGCATGAACGTCTTCGGCAATAAAGACAGCACAAAGCCAGTGGTTGGCTGCAGCGGTCATGTGCACAGTAGTCATTACATCCCTGCTCCCTCTTGTCAACAAAGACCGGTGCTGCAGTGGAAATGCTGTGCTGAACTTGCTTGACTTACATTATGGCTGGAAAACCTTTTTAAGGGGCTCATTAACAATTTCACGCTGCAAGTGTAAATTTGGTAGCTATTTACAAGTCATTTAGAGAGGTTCTATCATAAAAATACCTGTTTCAGCGTTTTTTGTTACCATGTGCCCCCTGTGGTGCAGTGCTATGAACTAGCATCAGTCTCCTTCCCCCTCTGGCAGCTGTCAACATATTTTGGAGAACAGAAAGATGGGCAGAAGTTTATTTTCATTGGCTGCTCTGCAGTGAACAGTGTATCTCCATGCAGACACCCAAGTGACTGAACATTAGAGGTGAGCAAATTTCTTCGGGTTCCCGCTTATTCGGCAAGCGCTATAGCTTGCCGAATAAGCGGGACCCGAAGAAATTCGCTCAACTCTACCGGGTATGTGAGTCCGCTCATTTGATAGATGTGAACATTGCTATACATTGTGATGACCACGTGTATATACTTAAGCAAATTACCTAATTCCACACTGGATCATTTTTTTTATATGTAACGATGGATGGGATAAAAAAAACCCAAATTGAAATATTCGAACCGTCACCTAAGCTTGCAATTGCCGAAAAATGCCCCTTTCAGCCAAATTTGGCCGCCGTGAGCGCTGACATTCCCAAGCATCTGACATTAGGCTGCGTCTTAAAAAAGGTTTTGCCCATGGAAGCATAAATTCTCTGCAAACGTCGTGACCTCATTAAAGCTTGAAGTCCTCGACTAGCGTGAGAGGTCCAGAGATTTCAGCGTTCACGGCGAGGGATCAGACAATGCAGTGAATACCGGAAAGGTGACAGTGAAGAGCCGAGGGGCTAGGAAGGGGAACGGTGAGGCATGTATCAGAATTTTTTTCTTTTCTTCACATTTTGATGGACATTCATGGGTTAGAAAATTTGCTGAATCCGATTTGGAACCGAATTACAAAAAAAATCTATAATTTGAATTTTTGTAAAATTCGAATAGAACTCAATTCTACTATAGTTTGTAAGTGATCCCCTATTCTAAGGATAAAGGATACATGCTGTTTGTCTAACTGCTTGACCCCTACCGGCCCTGAGCACAGTGCACTGCAAGAAAGTCATCTGTCTCCAATGGCCCAATGGCTCCAATGACTAGAGGTGTTGACCCTATGCAGCCACATGCTCGGGATCGGTGGGGGTCCCAGCGCCCAACCATCCAGCGATCAGTAAGATATCCCGCCGTATATTTTATAACTTAGTAACTTTCTTGTCATGTACCTTCTGTGTATTGGGAAGGAAGCGAAGGAGGAAACCCCCATAGCAAAGTGAGATACAGTATGTGCTAATCATTATAAATGAGCAACTAATGTACAAATTGAAAGAAACGTCTAATTGACGTCCTGTTTAACACATCGCTGCCGCCAGCAACAAGTATCGTTTTTCAGTCTTACGTGTGGGTCACAAGTTTACCTGAATAATTAGCCGTCTATCGTTATCATGTTACTTTGTTATTGTTGCATATGAATAAAATCCTCAGAGATCTCTTACAGCCTTAGATAACAGCAGCCGACACTGGAGACTTTGCCACAACCGGGAAGGACTTCTCTGTGTAACAGATGGCCACCCCTCTGGACATAAAATGTCCGTAATCCCCTTCCCCCCCATGTTACATAGTAACACTGACCTTCAGATCGTGCAGGAAATTATTGCTAATGTATATCTGTCACATTCATAGTATACAGAAGTCATCACGGCCGCACATGTTCTGTAATCACAGGTTTCGGTCACAGTCAACATACAGTAAACGGTAAAGTTAGATTTTCTGGAAAGGAGTTTTGTACTTGTTTATATAGTCAAAAGTACACTCATTTATTAATGGATTACCCCAGGAACCCACCCTTGAAATGGTCAATTAGCAGTCTTCCGGGAAGAAGGACACCAACCAATGATTCCTTGGAAGGATGTTAAGATGTGGTTGTGTTAATTTAGTTTATGTTCTTAGGGAAAGGTAGTTAGGAAATGCTAGAAGAATTCTTCAAGAAATGGATCCCCAAATGGATCCCCAAATGATTTCGAGAACGAACTGATCAAGGTGCTCAATCCGCTCATAGACGGTTAATGGTTGGTCTTCTGGAATAGGGACATAAGTTAAAGACTACTTTTAGGCTTGTTAAGATCTGGTTGTGTTAGTCCAGTTTTTCAGCCTACAGACCACTCTTTCTTGTGGGAAAATAAGTTAGGATATGTTGGAAGTGCAGCACCGGCATGCCTGCATGCTTCTCCCTCCCCCGGAAGGGATGCCAACTCACTGCTGTGACCCTCTTCCCTCACTTCCTCCTTCTGCTGCTGCTACATGGGGTCTGCGCATGGCTCACAGATTTACTGTGCTTAGGGAACGTGCTCCCACCATCCTAAAGTGTCCTCAGCCAATGGCTGGGAGACCATTATTATTTAAGGTGCCTTCACCTCTGGGGAGGTGCCTGAGCAATGTGTATATTCTGCTTGATGCCTGCTTGGTAGTCCTCAGGTCCCCTGTTGCAGTTGGTTTTCCAGTACCTACCCATGCCTGCCTGTACCTGCCTGTATATCAGCCGTACTTGCTGTACCTGCCTGCACCTGTCATGCCCACCTGTATATCAGCCGTGGCAGCCTGCACCTGCTAGTACATTCCTGTATACCAGCCGTACTAGCCTACATGTGCCAATGCCTGCCTGTATACCAGCCTGCACGTGCCATGCTCACCTGTATATCAGTCACTCCAGCCTGCACCTGACATTGCCTGCCTGTATACTAGCCATACCACCCTGCACCTGCCAATGCCTGGCTGTGTACCAGTCATTCCCGCTAGCACCTGCCTTTCCTGTGTTCCTGTTGTGCCTGCCTGTACCAGCTGTACTCTTCTTCTGAGCCACTCCAGCTTTCTGCCTCTTGGGAGTCGGCTGCCATGCGTCCATGGTGTCTCTTGGTGTAGCATCTGCTGTCCATCTGGAGCCAAGTCTAACACCACCATCAGGGGCTCTAGTGAAGAGTCAGATGTTCCCTAGTTATGCCCCTTCAGGATCTCCTCGGTCCATGGCACAGTGGTTCCACCACTACCATTACAGGAAGATTACTTCAAGAAATGGAACCCCCAAATAGGAGAACAATGAGATCAAGATGCTCAAACCGCTCATGGGCAGTAAATGGGTGGTCTTCTGTAAGTGGTACATCAACTAAAGACTGTTTGTAAAGATGCTAATGTGGCCATGTTAATCCAGTTTTTGAGCCTATGGACCATTTTTTCTTATGGGAAAGTAAGTTGGGAAATGTTGGAAGAATACTTCAAGTAATGGAACTCCCAATGAATTGCAGAAAATGCTAAATCGGTACATGAGACCAATCATAAAATGGTTAACGAGCAGTCTTCTTTAAGAGGCTAAAGAATGCATAGAAGGATGTTGAGTTGACATTGTGTTGTCCCAGGTCATGGTCCTAAAATGCACCCATTTTTATGGTAAAGCAAGTTAGGACATTTTGGAAGGTTTTTTCAATAACTTGAACCATCACGGAGCTCAATGATGATCCCTCTAAACTTCCATAAATAGTAATTGTTGTGGAGCCCACAAGTGAAAGTGATTACATTTGTGAAAAGGGTCCCCCAAATATAGCTATTTGTTTTGGTATTTATGGAATAGGTAAGGTCTTTTGATAGAGGGATGTCAACTAAAGACTACCTGGAAGATGTTAATTTGATAGCATGTTATTCCAGTCCTTGATCCTACAACTCAGCATTTCTTACAGGAAAGCAAGAAAAGACATTTCTGTATATTATTTCAAGACCTTGAACATCCAACTAATTTCAAAACAAATTTGAAATGGGGCGGGTAAGGTCTTCTCCAGCAGTGGCATCACCTAATGACTATTTGTAAGTGTATTGAGTTGCGGCCATGTTAGTCTAGCTTACAAGACGCTCATATTTATGGGAAAGCAAGTTAAAACATGACAGAAGAGTAGTACATCTAGTAAAATGCAGAAGGAAGAGATTATTGTGCTGAATGATGATCTTCCTGAACTCCTTTAACTGAAAATCAGTGTTGAGCTCACCAGGAGAATGATCCTTAAAAATAGGTTTATCGTGGAGTGTTTTTGGAGTAGTGAACTGAAAACTATAGCAATCAGCTGTAATCTATGGCAGCACTAGAGTGTCACCAAAGAGGAAAATGGAAGAAGCTCTCTGTGTAATGCATGAATGTAGTTTGTCCAACAAACACGGTGACGCTCTCTGCTCTGGCCTTGGTCCTTGGTTTTAATCCAATCAAGATCATCATTTGTGTAGAGCTTTGTGCCTATCCCTCATGTCTGTGTGGGTTTCTGTCATACTGAAAGTTTAATTTGGAAATTAGTTTGTGAGCCCCAATGGAGATAGGTACTGATGTGAGTAATGACAGGTTGGGTGTGGTATTACAGCCTATCCTTGTTACAGCACCACCTTTGACCAGAGGTTGAGTGTGGTATTACAGCCTAGGCTTGTTACACCACCACCCCTAACCACAGGTTGGGCATAGTATTGAAGCTTAGCCTTCTTACAGTGCCGCCCCTCACCACAGGTTGGGTGTAGTATTACAACCTAGTCTTGTTACATCGGTACCCTCTCCAGAGGTTGGCTGTGGTATTACAGCCTAGTCTTGTTACAACACCAGCCCTGACCATAGGTTGGGTGTGTTATTACAGCCTAGCCTTGTTAGATCACCACTCCTGACCACAAGTTGGGTATGTTATTACAGCCTAGCCTTGATACAGAACCAGCCCTGAGCACAGGTTGGGTGTGGTATTACAGCGTAGCCTTGTTACAGAACCAGCCTTGACCACAGGTTCGGTATGTTATTACAGCCTAGCCTTGTTACAGAACCAGCCTTGACCACAGGTTGGGTGTGGTATTACAGCGTAGCCTTGTTACAGAACCAGCCTTGACCACAGGTTGGGCATTATATTACAGCCTAGCCTTGTTACTGAACCAGCCCTGAGCACAGGTTGGGTGTGGTATTACAGCCTAGCCTTGTTACAGAACCAGCCCTGAGCACAGGTTGGGTGTGGTATTACAGCCTAGCCTTGTTACAGAACCAGCCTTGACCACAGGTTCGGTATGTTATTACAGCCTAGCCTTGTTACAGAACCAGCCTTGACCACAGGTTGGGTGTGGTATTACAGCGTAGCCTTGTTACAGAACCAGCCTTGACCACAGGTTGGGCATTATATTACAGCCTAGCCTTGTTACTGAACCAGCCCTGAGCACAGGTTGGGTGTGGTATTACAGCCTAGCCTTGTTACAGAACCAGCCCTGAGCACAGGTTGGGTGTGGTATTACAGCCTAGCCTTGTTACAGAACCAGCCTTGACCACTGGTTGGGCATGTTATTACAGCCTAGCCTTGTTACAGAACCAGCCTTGACCACAGGTTGGGTGTGGTATTACAGCCTAGCCTTGTTACAGAACTAGCCCTGAGCACAGGTTGGGTGTGGTATTACAGCCTAGCCTTGTTACAGAACCAGCCTTTACCACAGGTTGGGTATGTTATCACAGCCTAGCATTGTTACAGAACCAGCCTTGACCACAGGTTGGGTGTGGTATTACAGCGTAGCCTTGTTACAGAACCAGCCTTGACCACAGGTTGGGCATGTTATTACAGCCTAGCCTTGTTACAGAACCAGCCTTGACCACAGGTTGGGTGTGGTATTACAGCCTAGCCTTGTTAGATCACCACCCCTGACCACAAGTTGGGTATGTTATTACAGCCTAGCCTTGTTAGAGCACCATCCCTGACCACAGGTTGGGTATGGTATTCCCTCCTTACCTTGTTACAGCGCCACCCCTGACTACAGGTTGGGTGTATTATTACAGCCATGCCATGTTACAGCGCCACCCCTCACCACAGGTTGGGTGTGTTATTACAGCCTAGCATTGTTCAATTGAATGGAGCTACTCTGCAATACCAGATACAACCTATGGACAGGCGTGATGCTGTTTGTTGGGGAAAAAGCAGCAATGCTTTATCTAATACACTGCATAAGAACCCAATGGTAAAGCACAGGTTGTGCACACATAGTGTGGCACTTATGACACACATGCCGTCAGCATCATATATTTTGGCTTACATGATATTTGCCTATTACTTCTGTGCATTATATTTGTATAACACTCATATGGACCATAAATATGTCCCGACTTGATCCACACACACTTCATTATCGTAGGCGATCGTGGAAGATCATAATGGAGGTTGAGGCGAGATGAGTCCTGAATCATAAAATGTTCCAGATAAATATATATAATTAAATACCCTATAGCTTAAAACCCACAGATGTGCTCTTGAAAGAACAGAACTGGCGCGCGCTTTGACGACGGTCGTTGTAAGTAATCCGTATTAAAGGAAATGGAGGAAGCATTGTCAATCCCCTCCAGAATATTATCCTTCACACATAATATACGGACATATTATTTCATTTCAAAAAAGCTTTTAAGCTTCTCAGTATATACTCCTACCCCCGGTGTCTGTCAGAGAGACTTCAGTGCCAGGGAGCCAGGAATTTTGGCTTGGCTTTATGGAGCGTTATAAAGGTCAAGCCTGGATCAGGAATGTAATTGTAATCTTAGTTAAGTAACGCAAGATTATTTAATGCCTTTTAATGTCAAGTAAAAAAGAAAATATGACTACGAGGAAAAAAGAAACGTTCCATAAAGATTCCCTGTCATCAGCAAGTTCATTCAAAAAGTTTCCGAGATGTAAGCGAGCTGGTGGACATGTCAACTACAAGTAGTGCTGATGAGTCTTATTACTATCGCTAAGGTTGGTGTCACGCGAGCGTATACTCTCTCATCCGAGAGGATCGGGTCAGTTATGCAGATCACACTGATCAAACGCTGATCAGAGTGTGATCCAATTTTCCAAGATGAGGAAAGAAAATATTCTCCATCCTCTCTATTTTAACGCACTCATCATAGTGGAATCCAATGTTTTACTCAAACGTATTGATTTGTATGGCCGATAATCGGATCCAACTCGGGCATGCTGTGATTTTTTCGTCAGACTGGCTCGGTCCGAGGAAAAATTCGGACATGTGCATTGCCCCATAGAATAACATTGGTCCAAGTGCACGCCGATGTTTTGTCGAATCGCATTCAGACCGATAATACGGTCATGTGTATGAGCCCGAACAATGCGAGAGGAAAATGGAGGGACATGTCTCCAAGATTCTGGGTACCAGTTGGTGCCAACAAGCCATTATGCACCACTAGGGTATTAGCCATTTAGATATAGGGCCAGGGCCATAACGTAAATTTCTGACTTCCGTGAAGGGGAAGCCTGGCGAAGACTCTGGTCAATGCCGATCGTTTAATATCAGACAATCACCTAGTGTCGGTAGGAACATACGGAACTGGACCTTATTAGAAGTTGGCTGTACTTGTGAATGCTACGTCAACTCCGGTTACGAGGGAAAACATCCATATAAAAAGAGTTCAAATTTTTCCTTATGTCTTTTATGACCTCATAGGAGAACGTGAGAAGAAACAGATATTTTGAAAATTGAAAGCTCTACCGTGATGGAAAAATATCCCAGAAATTAAGTAGAAGATCACTTCAATTGATGAGTGACCTTTTGCCAAATTTTGGAGCTCCTACAAAAAATGAATTAAGAAACCCATGCGATCACCTCTGCTAGTGTTCTGCACCCAGTGGAGCCCTGTTCTCGAGAAGGAAGCAAGTCTCGGTCGTAAAACATGCATCTATCGGACATTATTGGCACATAATTTCGATAAGCCATAAATGTCCCAGGTGGAAAAAAAACCCTTTATGTGGAAACATACGTAAGATGAATTCTCACTCCTAATTTACATGTGGCACCAGCTTTAAAAAAATTTATATCTGGATGTAGACATTTCTGAAGGATTTCTAAAGGAAGCTCTGCACATCCTCATCTTTAAGCCACGTTCGCACGTTCAGTATTTGGTCAGTATTTTACATATGCATTTGTAAGCCAAAACCAGGAGTGGGTGATAAATCCAGAAGTGGTGACGTGTTTCTATTAGACTTTTCCTCTGATTGTTCCACTCCTGGTTTTGTTTTACGAATACTGATGTAAAATACTGACCGAATACTGAACGTGTGAACATGGCCTTATGGTGGGAATCTTCGTAAGTAACTTCATAGAAAAGATCAAACTAGACCTCCCAATGTGGTGGTGGGGTTTGCCAACCAGTGCCGAAGGGCTTGGTGATTGTTCTCCCTTCCACCCCATTTTTTACGACCCACCAAGTCATCAGAAAGGGAGTCCCGCACTTATCACATAAATTGTCGTTGAAGTTCACTTCTCATACATTCAGTCACGTTACATTTCTTGCCAACCAAAGTATGGTAAATTGAAAAATGAAAAATCTTTTCACTTAAACTAATGTTTTAACAAATACACCAAAGACCAAGGTCTCTCCGTTCCAAGTCATCCTTGGCGTTCTCACACTGTCACCAGATCAGGTTTTCTCTTTTACGAACATCTCCTTTATACAGTATAAAGAGCTTTACCTGAATTTCATTTCTCCCGTGATCCTAAGACACTGGGTTATTGAAAACAGCAATGTTACAGATTTATAGATCCTGGAGACACCTACTGTCAAACTACAATGGACCTCATTAGGGGGATGAGCAGTTATTCATTCAGTTTGGTGCAGAGGCGTTGGGTTGGATTCTGACCAAGATTTTATGTTCTACCTGAGAATTTATGCCTGCTAGAATAAAAACAGTAGACTATTAAACAAAAATGTGGTTTGTATACGCACTTAAATTAAAGTATATGTGCTCTTCTAGGACCGATTATTTCTACTGTTTTAATCTATATAAAATAAAAGTGATAAAACACCTGATTAAAATGCTCCTGAATCAATAAATAAATTTACTGTATGTCTATATTTTTTAAGGATTGTGGCATTAGATGAGATGGTTCAGTTAGTGACTTCTGCATTGAGCAGGGGGTTGGAAACAATGACCCTGGAGGTCCCGTCCAACTCTAACATTCTATGATATCAATGGCACCCATCAAAACTGACTCATGTGAATCCAAGCATAACATGCAGTATATGAATTTAGAATTGCTCTTTTTATTAAAGGGGTTCTCTATCTTGGACAATCCCTACTTGGTAGAAGGCTCCCTGATAAGTAAATTGGTGAAAATCCAAGTGATCAGCTGTGATTTATGTCAAAACCTGTCAGTTAAGCTGGCCTGTCACGGATGTGTCAGACGGTGTAGACCGTTGCACTGCATCTGTCTGCAGAAGGTCTCAGTTGTTTACTTTGCAGACTAACGGCCACCTCCCCCCGGTTCTAATGGCCACACCAGGAGCTGGGTGTTTATAATTCCCAGCTTCCTGTTGGGAGTTGTGGGTAATATTTCCTATTTGCACTTCTCTGTTGAGACTTGGAGCTGTAGCAGTCTGCTAGCATCCTCTTGGAGATTGGAGGGTGTTGCCGTGTCTCTCTTAGTCTACTCAAGCTAAGTGTCTACCTTGTCACATTTATCCTTGCTGTCTTTAGTGTTAGTGGGATTGACTAGCGCTCATCCTGTCCTTTGCGGTGCAGGGCTTATCACCAGGGTCTCACAGGGATAAGTTATCCTGCTCGGCGATAGGTGCAGAACCTTTATAGGGATGGTAGGACAGACAAGGTGATGGTAGATCAGTTCAGGGGTCTCCACTTCCCTCTTCTCTTCCCTAGTGTTTGGTTCCCCTTCTCTTATCCCTTTGTGTTATGCTTAGTCTGTCCTACACTGTGTGTGACATGGCCATGCACATTAAACTAATGTAGGCATGCAAAACCTAAGATAAAAACAAAATGAGAAAAATACTCTGCAGTAAGTAAATTAATAGTAATAGTACATGGAAATAACATAGGTACTTATTTAACATTGTTTTGATTAAAAAAAAGCCATCAGACCACATCAAGGTGACCCTGCTCGGGATGGTCCTAATCTCTAGCATTAAAACTGTACCATATGCCAAATGATGTAGATGTGAATAAGGATTGCATAGAATCAGGGTCCAACTAATGTTGGCATGATTCGCAGACACTGACGGGTTTGGCCGTTTGTGTAATGTTTATGGGGGCCGACTGATGATCAGGGGAAATGTTGATTGGACATGTCCAAATCCGGACTGCGGGTTGCATTGTTTCCTGGAGATAAGCCAACATGTGATGTGTTGGCAGCTTTCTAAAAGGGGACATAGAAGCTCTCGGCTCTTGTGCATGGGAGAGTCAGCTGAGAAGGCTGTCAGCCAAGCTATTGGTGAAATCATCGACAGCCATCAAATGTGTATGGCCAGATTAAGTGTTCAGTTTCCCTGCAGCACCCCCACAGTGGAAGTGAAGTATTACACTATGCACTGCCCACTCATGTCAATGGATTATCTGTGTCTTGTAGGACAGGACCGGTCCTCCGGGGACAGAGATGCTCTTTTGTAACCATATTCTTCTCCCCACTTGGGATGAGGATCTTAAACAGAGGATCCCTTCTCTTCACCCAAAATTTCTTAATACATTATATACAAATGTGTTTCATGATCTGAAAATATCCTAAACACTAGATTCATGCTGCCCGAACCAAGTTACTCTGGAACTCTGCAGACTTTGAAAAACAGGATTTTTTTTTTGGCTGACTAGTCCCGATGGCTTCTTCCTGCCTTTCTCTCATTGATTGACAGGTCTCTCCCTATGCACCTGTCAATCAACTGAAGCTGGCCGTTCTCCATATTGGACTATTCAGCCAAGAATATAGTCCCCGGACGGCTTTTTGAAGTTTGTTTTAGCTGAAACCCTGCATCATAAATCATGCGGAGCTTCAATAGCCGGTGTGTGATTGTTGCTGCTCATGGTTCGAGCAGCATGAACATAGACAACAGGTACCCTATAAGCCATGAGGACAGCTGGGCGCAGAGCCCTGAGACTCAGGTTTTAGCTCTGATTGTGGTTATGATACTATAAGAAACATATGATGGAATACGCAGCTGAGAAAACATTCCACATGTGAAGAATGTGCCGTTCTCAGAGGTACAAACACATAAAATCCTACGTGTCTAAATGAAAGAAATCTGCTCCCAGTATATAGGAGGGTTCCAGGTAACTCTAGTTATTATATAGTCTTCAATTAGCGGCTTACCGGCTGTTGTGTAACTACAACTCCCAGCAGTGCGGCATGCTAAAGTGCACATAAACTGCACATAAACTACTCATAGTAAATGCACATATTCATATAGATTCCCAAGGATGATTCCCATGGAGAGGTGCTGCCTAAAACATGCAAAATCTATAGCTGGACCCCTCCTACCATGTGCCAGTATCATTTCATGCGCCTCCCTAACAGCCCCCATCAGTCACCCTAATTCTCTTTCCCTTACCGCTCTTACTGCTTGCAGTCTCACAGACACAGAGAGAGAAACTGCAGCTGCATCTCCCTCATACCCCCTATTTACTGCTTTTTTCATTTTTTTGAAGACTGAGTCTTTTTCACGGGTTGCAAAAAAAAAAACACTTAAGTTTAATTATAGCAGGTTTTATAGCAGTGCATTTTTTCCTTGTATCCTAGTATTTTTTGACCTGTGATGCTTTTTTTTTTATATAAGCAAAGGTAGATAGAAAGTCAATTATTTTAGTGTTTTACTATAGTTTTTTTTTTTTATTGAAATCAAAATTGGTTATCAGCCAAAAACACACCAAAAAATGTAATTAAAAACAGCAAGAAGAAAGAAAATTTGCCTTTAAAATAGCCACAAAAATGCAATACATTTTGCTATGGTTTTCTGCCCAAAGTTTGCGTTTTTCATTGAGAAGCCGAAAACGCATAAACAAGTTGTGTGAACATGTTCCTAGGCTGCAGCCACAGGACGCATTTTTGCACATTTTTTTTCCCTTTTTTTTGCCTTACTTACAGCCCCCCAAAAATGCAGTGTGAATGGCATCTTAGAACATGCATTTTTTCCTGCATGTTTTTTGCAACTGTCTTCTCCAGAATACTCAATAACAACCTGGGCTCTGATATGTTTTTTGCTGCATTTTTTACGTGTTTTCCCTTTAATTGGTGCAGATTTGAAGCAGCTTTTATAATGCTTTTTATTTTAATCAAGAAAAGCTTTAATTTTGCACTTAAAAACACAACTGTGGTTTTTTCAGGCTCCTCATGAAAGCCTACAGAGAAGAAGAAAAAATGTCTTTAACCCATTGTGGGTGAAAGTTTTCATTAATTTACATCCAATTAGCTTGGACAATTAAACGCAGTAGATTTTCTGCACCCAAGAAAAAAATCAGCGGCAAAAAGTAGCATTTATAATACATGGGAACATAGGACATGTTCAGATAGTGCTTTTTTTTGGTGTTATTTTTTTTTTAACTAAAAGCGTAGAATGTTGGCAGACACAAATGCTGCATACAGTATGCACATTTTTATTTATTTTTTATGCGTTTTTGATGCATTCTTTTGCAAAAATGCAACTGAAAATTTTAAAGAAAAAAAAACGCACAGCAGCTCAAGAATGCAAAGGAAGACAAAAAACGCACCGTGGGAATGAGATTTTAACAATCAAGTTTATTTTAAGTATTTACGTGCAGTTTTGGTGGTCTTTGAACCCCTCGGACCCTGAATTGAGCATAATGCACAGTTTCAGCTTTGCATGGAGAGTTCCTTTAAATGAAGTCTCCTACGACTAATCCTTTTGCCAGAGCTTTTCATAATGACCTTAAAAGCACCTGACACCTCATATAAAGCGGAGTTTATTGCTCCTGTTATAGGTTCAAGAATTTTAGGAAGCCCTTGTTTGTTTCTGCGGTTTCCCGACTTTACAGCCTTTTCCGTAGCGTGTAACTAGTAAAAATCTCCTTTTTGTGTGCGAAGAAAAATGGGAAAATTGCTGCCGATTCTTACTGCAAATAAATAACAGCCCAGAATAGAGGTGCGAGGGCCGGATACGCTCCGCGCTGCTTCATTACCGCTCCTTATTGCTTTCGGTATTTAATAAACATCTGAATAAAATTATACTTTTGGATCATCGCAATAAAAAAATAAAAAAATGCAAGATTTATCAGGAGACCCTTCATGTAAATGTCTGTCCTCTCCGGCAAGCTGTTAACTGAATTAACCCCTTTTGCATCAAGGCGAAGGATTTTCTACATGTTTTTCCTCCCGTTTTTCCAAGAGCCATTCAATTTACCATAAAATATACTAAAAAAAAACAGAAAGCAATGCCAAATCCAGAGAGATGATGATAAAAACCGAAATTTCGACGTAGCTTTTTGGGATATTCTCTTTACAACATTCATTGTGCAGTAAAAATGAAATGGCAACTAGATTCTCCAGGTCAGTACGATTAAGGCTTCGTGCGTATGGCCATGTTTTTGGTCCGAGTGCGATCCAACAAAACATCAGTAGAATCATAGAATGTTAGAGTTGGAAGGGACCTCCAGGATCATCTGGTCCAACCCCCGGCTCAATGCAGGATTCACTAAACCATCTCAGACAGATGTCTGTCTAGTCTCTGTTTGAAGACTTCCATTGAAGGAGAACTCACCAGCTCTCGTGGCAGCCTGTTCCACTCATTGATCACCCTCACTGTCCAAATGTTTTTTCTAATATCTAATCTGTGTCTCCTCCCATTCAGTTTCATCCCATTGCTTCTCGTGTTTCCATGTGGAAATGGGAATAATGATGATCCCTCTACACTGTGACAGCCCTTCAGATATTTGTAGACAGCTATTAAGTCTCTTCTTAGCCTTATTTTTTCAAGCTAAACATTCCCAGATCCTTTAACCAGAGGCATAGCTAGGTTTTTTTTGGTTCGAGGGGGTGGGTTGGACCTCTAACCAAGTAACCTTGATTATAACTATGGTGGTGCATCCAAAGGGCTCATAGCAGGGGCGTAACTACCGCGGTCGCAGGGGTCGCAATTGCGACGGGGCCCGCAGTGCTTAGGGGCCCACCCAGTCCAGCAGACTGGGCGGGCTCCTAAGAACTCTAATCTACAAAATGGGCCGCCGGCCCTTTAAATAATTCTTCCTTACAGGCCCTGCTGCGCGTGCACTCGCGATCACGGGTGGGACTGCACTTGTCCCGCAGCAGAGCCCCTCCACCGCAGAGAGCCGCACACCACTACTATAGCTGCCACTGCTCTGTGCGCACGCACAGGACCTGTGATGAGGTCACAGGAGGGGAGGAGTTGGAGTCACATGATCAAGGGCTTCCGTGTAGTGCAGGACAGTAGTGCAGTGCTGTTTGTCATCATGCTGGAGGAGGTAAGCTTTTGTGTGAGGTCAGGAGGGGTTTGGGTGGATGTAGCAGAGCAGTGTGTGTATGAGGTGTACGGAGCGGAGCCGGGTGTGTATGAGGTGTACGGAGCAGAGCCGGGTGTGTATGAGGTGTACGGAGCAGAGCCGGGTGTGCATGAGGTGTACGGAGCAGAGCCGGGTGTGCATGAGGTGTACGGAGCGGAGCTGGGTGTGCATGAGGTGTACGGAGCAGAGCCGGGTGTGTATGAGGTGTACGGAGCAGAGCCGGGTGTGTATGAGGTGTACGGAGCGGAGCCGGGTGTGTATGAGGTGTACAGAGCAAGCCGTGTGTGTATGAGGTGTACGGAGCGGAGCCGGGTGTGTATGAGGTGTACGGAGCAGAGCCAGGTGTGTATGAGGTGTACAGAGCGGAGCCGTGTGTGTATGAGGTGTACGGAGCGGAGCCGGGTGTGTATGAGGTGTACGGAGCGGAGCCGGGTGTGTATGAGGTGTACGGAGCGGAGCTGGGTGTGCATGAGGTGTACGGAGCGGAGCCGGGTGTGTATGAGGTGTACGGAGCGGAGCCGTGTGTGTACGAGGTGTACGGAGCAGAGCCGTGTGTGTACGAGGTGTACGGAGCGGAGCCGGGTGTGTACGAGGTGTACGGAGCGGAGCCGTGTGTGTACGAGGTGTACGGAGCGGAGCCGTGTGTGTACGAGGTGTACGGAGCGGAGCCGTGTGTGTACGAGGTGTACGGAGTGGAGCCGTGTGTGTACGAGGTGTACGGAGCGGAGCCGTGTGTGTACGAGGTGTACGGAGCGGAGCCGTGTGTGTACGAGGTGTACGGAGCGGAGCCGGGGGTGTACGGAGCAGAGTCGGGTGTGTACGAGGTGTCGCATCTCTGCTTCAGGAAAATGGCCGCCGCGATCTCCATCTGGGCACGCGCGGCATCCTGCGGCCATTTTCCTGAAGCCGCGGCCAGCAGAGCGCCGCTTCTGCGCACGCGCGGCCAAAGGAAGATGGCCGCCCCCACCGATCACCAATGAAATGTCGCACATCACGCTATTTTCACTCCCCTGTGCAGTGGATTCGGGACCTTGGGCATGCGCACACCACTACGCCACCAACGGAAAACTAAGCAAGATCTGGGGGAAGACACCACGCCCATCTGACCAGACCAGCCTGATTGACAGGCGAAAACGACTACTTTGGTAATGTATTTCGGCAGCATAGGTGGGGAATCGGGGTCCACAAAATACACTATTGCAATGCACAGCTCAGGCCCTATTTAACAGTATTTTTATCTCATACGGAAAAAACGGGGTGACAGGTTCCCTTTAAGAGAAAGCCAAAATAACCCCGGGACAGAAGGCGAGAGCAGGGGGGAGGTGCGGGACAGAGCCGCTTTAGGCTACTTTCACACTAGCGTTAACTGCAATACGTCGCAAATGCGTCGTTTTGCCGAAAATACGCATCCAGCAAAAGTTCTTGCTGGATACGTTTTTTCGTCATAGACTAACATTAGCGACGCATTTGCGACGCATTGCCAAACGTCGCGTCCGTTTTGCGACGCTTGGGCGTGTGGTAGTGGACCGTCGGGAGAAAAAAACCTTACATGTAACGTTTTTTGCTCCCGACGGTCCACTTTTTCCGACCGCGCATGCGCGGCCGGAACTCCGCCCCCACCTCCCCGCACTTCCCCGCACCTCACAATGGGGCAGCGGATGCGTGGGAAAAATGCATCCGCTGCCCCCGTTGTGCGGCGGAGACCACACTAGCGTCGGGAACGTCGGCCCGACGCACAGCGACGGGTTGTTCCCGACGCTAGTGTGAAACTAGCCTTAGTCAGGAGAAGCTGAGGAGCTGCAGCCGGTTTACATCAGCCACCCCTGTACCAGAGAGGAGATTGTGAGTTGTGTATATGAGCTGGTATCTCTGGTGTGTGTGTGTGTGTGTGTGGTATCTGTAGTGTGTGTGTGATAACTGTAGTATGTGTGTGATATCTGTAGTATGATGTGTGTGTGTGTGATATCTGTAGTGTGTGTATGTGTGTGTGTGTGTGATATCTGTAGTGTGTATGTGTGTGTGTGTGTGATATCTGTAGTGTGTGTGTGTGTGTTATCTGTAGTGTGTGTGTGTGTGTGTGATATCTGTAGTATGATGTGTGTGTGTGTGTGTGTGATATCTGTAGTATGTCTGTGTGTGTGTGTGATATCTGTAGTGTGTATGTGTGATAACTGTAGTATGTGTGTGATATCTGTAATATGATGTGTGTGTGATATCTGTAGTGTGTGTAATAACTGATGTGTGTGTGTGTGATATCTGTAGTATGATGTGTGTGTGTGATATCTGTAGTGTGTGTGTGATATCTGTAGTATGTGTGTGTGTGAGGCAGCGGCGTAACTACTACGGTCGCAGCTGCAAGCGGCTCTGGCAGGTCAGGGGGCCGTGAGTCCCCTTGAGCCTGTCTCCCTTATGCTTGTGTCCCCATGTGCCAGTCTCCCTTGCCCATTAGTCCCTGTGTGTCCCCATGTGCCTGTCTCCCTTGTCCCCTTATGCTTGTGTCCCTTGTCCCCGTGTGCCAGTCTCCCTTGCCCATTAGTCCCTGTGTGTCCCCTTGAGCCTGTCTCCCTTATGCTTGTGTCCCCGTGTGCCAGTCTCCCTTGCCCATTAGTCCCTGTGTGTCCCCATGTGCCTGTCTCCTATGTCCCCTTGTGCTTGTGTCAGTCTCCTTTGTCCCCTTGTGCTTGTGTCAGTCTCCTTTGCCCACTAGTCCCTGTGTGTCAGTCTCCCTTTCCCACTAGTCCCTGTGTGTCCCCTTGTGCTTGTATCCCTTGTCCCCTTGTGTCAGTCTCTTGCTCACTAGTCCCTATGTGTCCCCTTGTGCCTGTCTCCCTTGTCCCCTTGTGCTTGTCCATTGCCCACTAGTCCCCTTGTATCAGTCTCCCTTGCCCACTATTCCCCGTGTGTCAGTCTCCCTTGCCCACTAGTCCGTGTCCCCGTGTGCCAGTCTCTCTTGTCCACTAGTCCCCGTGTGCCCTTTGTGTCAGTCTCCCTTGCCCACTTGTGTCAGTCTCCCTTGCCCACTAGACCCCTTGTATCCTTCTCCCCTACCTCCTAGCCCCCATGTGTCCCCTAGTGCCTGTCTTCCTTGCCCCCTTGTTCCCTCTCCTCTGCCCCCTCGTCACCATTTGCTCGTGTCTTTGTCACTGCCCCTGTATGGAGGGGCTGCATTATACTATGAGGGGGGCTGCATTGTATTCTATGGGGCTTACATTGAATTTTATGGCGGGGGGGGGCCCATTTGGAAGTTCGCACCGGGGCCCATAACTTTGTAGTTACGCCACTGGCTCATAGTCATCTGCGAGGAAAATGAACGAGTCCATTGTGATAAATAATTGAATTGCATTCTGACCAGTGTTAAGCTGTAAGTCCCTGCACAGCATATAGGAAAAATTATGGTCTCCTATGAAGCCCAGAACCAGGCTGGGCTTCACATTAGTACCAAGATGGCAGCCATAGGGGACTTCAGGAAACCATGGCAATCTATTGACAATCTACAAACACAGAAATTGACAATGTGGGTTGTGAAGAATGTGGGGGGATTTAATGACAGCTTACAATCCTCCTTCAGAATGTATTAACAAGATCATGAAGCTCTGGGGTAAAAAATACCAGAGAGCAGACTAAGCTAGCTCTCCCCAGGCACTCACCGGGTGCCAGCACAACAGGACAGCTCCAAACAGGAAACAAAGCAAGAAAAAGGAGCAAAAACATCCATAACATCATAATTTAAGAAATGTATATAACGTTTATTTGGAAGTTTAAATCAGTACAAAATATCCACACCATAAATAGGTGCTGTATGCATAGTGCACAACAAGGAGGGCAGTAGAAAGAGGATATGACAGTAACCAGGTTAACAGCGGTGCAACACAAGGTAAATCACATCAGTTACATAGGTTTGCAAGCAAGTGATCCCTATATACTATGGTCCAGCTGGTATCCAAACATTAGTTAACATAAACAGCGTACATTATATGTGCCATGACACAGGTCACGCTTACCCATTACTGTGTATTCGAAAGGAGTACTGTTGAGGAAGCGATCACGCGAAACGCGCGTCCAGGGGCACCAGGCCAGTCAGGAACACTCCTTTCGAATACACAGTAATGGGTAAGCATGACCTGTGTCATGGAACATATAATTGCAGCACCCCAGAGTCCTGGTTGTTGCAGTACTGTGGCTCCGCCACTATGGGGAGCTATGGTACGTCTGATTGCACTAAAGGAGTTTCTCTGACCAGGTAACACCTCACTACACTTCACACTCCGGCCACCAGGGGGGGTGGTCCTATCTAGTAGGCCACTCCTCACACTCTGGTAAAACTGGGGGTTGGACAGGAAGACAGGGAGAGAAGTAGCTGGGAAGAGCTAGTGAGAGGACCTGTCAGGGATGGGATCCTGGCAGACTCCTCAGAGCAGAACTAACCAGTGCACAACGGGAATACAGTAAGAAGTATTAGGACCAGAAGGAGTCGTGCTGTTAGACCGAAGCAACGTCCTTCTGAGGCGCAAACAGTCGGTGGCCGGAACGCCGAGCAAGTAAGAGACTTTAAGTACACTGCAAACCACGGCCGGACAGCTAATTACAGGTTGGCTGTCTCACTTAACACCTAAGCAGACAACGGAGGCAGCTGTGGGAGAGGGGCGACTCTAGGGTCCCGGAAGAACTCCAGGCCTACCCCGTCATACGGGTGCGTCCTACCATATCACCTGGAGGACGAAGAGAATGAGCAATAGAGACAGACAGAAAGAGTTGTGAGGACTATCCCGGGAGATCAGCAGGGAAGAACTACAACACCCAGCGCTAGAAGGTAGACACTGATTCCCACCTGTAAAGAGAACTCCTGATGTGCCTTTGGACCAGCCGGTCTCTGACAACCCGGTTAACAGCGCTCTGGACTGAGGTCTCCAAAACCTTCAGTAAAAAGGTAAAGAGACTGCAACCTGGTTTCCTCGTTATTTACCGCGACTTGCACCCCACAACTGCACCATCATCACCGCTTATTGCACCGGACGTCCCCCACTGACACACAGGGCCACGGACCGGGTCTAGCCACCGTGACAACCCCAGGACTGAGACCTAGTAGCCCGGCTCCGGGTACCCCTCGGCCCTGCGGCGGTGTGGGGGCACTCCAAACTGTACGCTGTTTATGTTAACTAATGTTTGGATACCAGCTGGACCATAGTATATAGGGATCACTTGCTTGCAAACCTATGTAACTGATGTGATTTACCTTGTGTTGCACCGCTGTTAACCTGGTTACTGTCATATCCTCTTTCTACTGCCCTCCTTGTTGTGCACTATGCATACAGCACCTATTTATGGTGTGGATATTTTGTACTGATTTAAACTTCCAAATAAACGTTATATACATTTCTTAAATTATGATGTTATGGATGTTTTTGCTCCTTTTTCTTGCTTTGCCTCCTTCAGAATGTGTAGCTGTAACAGGACACCTGGCTCAGCAGGTGATCCAGGCCCAAAAGCTAGTATCCAAGCTCATACCTGATGACCACCTGTGGAGCCCACGCTGTGTGACTGCTTCGTTCAAACTTCCTCCAGTCAGGTAGGATTTCATAAGGAGAATATGGAGTTATTATACTTCCTTGCCACACACCTGTTATATTTTCAAGATCTCTGGAACGGGCCAAACACCTTCTGGGGTCTCGATCTCTTCTATTACCCTAAAGTGAGGAGATGTGCAAAATGGCTAATAGAAGCTAGGTAGCGAAGCAATGTTTGGTATCCAAGTGTAACCCCCGATGGATCCGATGACGCTAGAACTGCTGCCCTATGACCTTCCGTTGAGAAGTTCTGATCCTTCATAGGTTTGGGGAGTTTTAGCTACAAACACCCAGGGGAGGGGGATAAGGTCCATCCCATGGGTGGAAAGCAGTGACTGACCAAGGGGATAAAGGTTTGTGTAAGGCCATGTGCTCTCCCTCTATCTTTTTCATGCTGGCTGTTCACCTATAAAGAGGGAGGCCACATCGAGTAACGTACTGGAAGGAACAGGAACCTTGCAGCCCATGCCCCCATGTGGCCCAGCAAACACGGTCGAACATGAAACTAGTAACTGACGTGACTTATTTGCTTATATCTTTTGTACTTTACCTGTATTTGCATATATGCCCATTGTATATTGTATATCCATTGTGTACATAGTGTATTTTCTAGGGTAGCTTTAAGGCGATTGAATATATAATTTAACCTTGGGCTGATATTTTATCCCGATCCATGAATTCACACACCCGTTTCTCGGTTTTAACTTCACATGCTAACGGGGCTGGTTTCTGGTCTGATATAATCCCATTAACAGACCGGGCTTATATCTAACGAGGAACTGGTGGCAGTCCTACCAGTCTAGTGCTTGTGAAAAGGGCCTCTCAGCCCATCAGGGTTGTGAACGAGTGTGGTGTCACGCCAGCGACTGCGTAGGCCTGTGTGGACATGGGGTATCTGTGCAAAACTGTACCAAACTGACCTTATGTATCCCCAAGGGGTGCATAACGTCACATTGGTGCAAATGCAGAGAACAGACCGCGTATTCCCTCCGACGTAATAGTGACAACAGGTGGGATGGCGAGGTGCGGGTTCATCATATGTGATCGGGCGTGATCTCTCCAGTGCCATCCTTCTCGGCGGTTAAAAGGAATCTTTCACTAGGTTTTTGCAGAGATCCTGATTCCAGCCATCTGTCACTTGCACGGCTGCATGATGTCATTTTGGTATAATCACTGTTTTTGCAGAGCTCAGAGTGTTGAGTCACTAATTGGCTGCTCTCTGTGTACACTGTATATCGACAGTAAGCTGCTAATCAGTGTTGGGGGTGTGGTTGGTCCGGGAGGCACTATACAACTAGTCCTGTAGGGATAATCTCCTGCTAAAAAAGTACTGATTGTATTGAAATAAAAAAAACAGCCTAGTAAGTGACACATCTCTGGAATCAGAGTCTCAGCCCCTGCATCATGTTACTCTCAAAATACATAGCAGAAACCTGCTTACAGTGTCCCTTTAAGGGAATAAACAGCAGCGATCAGTGTTAGCTCTGGTCGCCACTGACAGAGGCAGATACTGGAAATTTGGAACTCTTCAGCCTACTCCTTACACATCAGGAAGGTTTTAAAGATTCATGGAAATGATAATGCTACATAAAAAAATAATCCATGAAGCTGATTGCCATTTCGCACAAAACCTGTAGAAAAGCATGCTTCTGCTATCTTCATCCTCCACAACCAAGTAAAACTTCTTCATATACCAGTCTAATATGTACAGGGACTGGCCCAGTTCCCCTGTTCAGTAGCTTGACATCTATTCCTAACTGAGTGAGCGGATCCTCTTCACCAGCATTCTGCCAGCACTATAAGTGCAGGAACTTTCTCAATTCTCACCACATTTGTAAAATTGAACCATAAACTGCCATTCACATGACAGAGGCCAAAATAGTGCCAGGTAGAGTGTCAGTATGAAACAGAGTGTGACCTTTTTTTTGCTATATGGAATAGAACAATGACACATATAACTTTGAAACCTCAAATCTCATGATCCCTCCGGGTACCAGTAATCAAACCTCCACTAATCATACATTTATCACCTATGCAGAGTGAACGTGTGATAGATGTGTTTCTGGAACCCCTCTAATCCTCTGTGTACGATAATCCTTTATATCTTGCACTTTCCTGTTCATTTGGATGAGAGTTTCTATGTATGAGTGTATAAAAAAACATTTAGAATTGAGAGTCCTCAGTGGTTGATACCTTTTATGTGTGTATCCGTGTAGACTACTGGTATGATCACTGATTAATCTGCTGACCTATAGGAAGACGTGAATGCATCCAAATCTTGATTTATGTTGTTAATTTCCTCTCGCTGGCTGTCTGTGATCTGTATTACATGCATCTTTTTTTTCTTGAGATCTCCAAGAACTTTAGCCAAACTTCACTTTGCTTCCAAGCTGAGACATTTGATTATTTTTCATTTTAATTAATTATCCATTCTCTCCCTGTCTTAGTTTTCTGGGCTGAGCTTAAGAATACTGATGCTCAAAAAGGTTCTGAGCTCAGTGGGCATTTGCTCTATGAAGAAGTAACTTGAAACAAATTTGTCAGTGCTAAAAAATTACCAAAATAATTGCCAGCATGGGCACCGGTTTATCCTACTTTCCATATTTTGTTACCTTCAAGAAAACCGTCAAAAAGTGACCTAATTTTAAATGAGTTTTATGTTCACCATTTTTTCTAGTTTTACAAATATTTCATCTACATTTAAAAAAAAACCTGAAATCCTTATAATGACTACTTAACACTTTTCAGCTCACCTCCTCCTCCTGTACAGTCACTAATAACACCTCTATATACAGTAGATAACACAGGATCCATCATTCACAATAGGTGATGTCACAGCTCACCTCCTCCTCCTGTACAATGACTGATAACACCTCTATATACAGTAGATAACACAGGATCCACCATTCACAATAGGTGATGTCACAGCTCACCTCCTCCTGTACAATGACTGATAACACCTCTATATACAGTAGATAACACAGGATCCACCATTCACAATATGTGATGTCACAGCTCACCTCCTCCTGTACAGTGACTGATAACACCTCTATATACAGTAGGTAACACAGGATCCACCATTCACAATAGGTGATGTCACAGCTCACCTCCTCCTCCTGTACAATGACTGATAACACCTCTATATACAGTAGATAACACAGGATCCACAATTCACAATAGGTGATGTCACAGCTCACCTCCTCCTCCTGCACAATGACTGATAACACCTCTATATACAGTAGATAACACAGGATCCACCATTCACAATAGGTGATGTCACAGCTCACCTCCTCCTGTACAATGACTGATAACACCTCTATATACAGTAGATAACACAGGATCCACCATTCACAATATGTGATGTCACAGCTCACCTCCTCCTGTACAGTGACTGATAACACCTCTATATACAGTAGGTAACACAGGATCCACCATTCACAATAGGTGATGTCACAGCTCACCTCCTCCTCCTGTACAATGACTGATAACACCTCTATATACAGTAGATAACACAGGATCCACAATTCACAATAGGTGATGTCACAGCTCACCTCCTCCTCCTGCACAATGACTGATAACACCTCTATATACAGTAGATAACACAGGATCCACCATTCACAATAGGTTATGTTACAGCTCACCTCCTCCTGTACAGTGACTGATAACACCTCTATATACAGTAGATAACACAGGATCCACCATTCACAATAGGTGATGTCACAGCTCACCTCTTCCTCCTGTACAATAACTGGTAACACCTCTATATAAAGTAGATAACACAGGATCCACCATTCACAATAGGTGATATCACAGCTCACCTCCTCCTCCTGTATAATGACTGATAACACCTCTATATACAGTAGATAACACCGGATCCACCATTCACAAAAGGTGATGTTACAGCTCACCTCCTCCTCCCAATCCCAGAACAGTGATCTCTACATGTCACAGAACATGCTCAGTCCACTAGCTACTGTAGATAGATAGATAGATAGATAGATAGATAGATAGATAGATGAAGAATGAAGTCTGTAAATCATTTTTTGGGAACAAGTGCTATTTACAGATCTAAACAGCATCTGGGGGATTAGGCTGTCCCCTTAACTGAATAAGAAAAATAGATGTCAATATACACTGCTCAAAAAAATAAAGGGAACACTTAAACAACAGAATATAACTCCAAGTAAATCAGACTTCTGTGAAATCAAACTGTCCACTTAGGAAGCAACACTGATTGACAATCAATTTCACATGCTGTTGTGCAAATGGAATAGACAACAGATGGAAATTATTGGCAATTATCAAGACACCCTCAATAAAGGAGTGGTTCTGCAGGTGGGGACCACAGACCACATCTCAGTACCAATGCTTTCTGGCTGATGTTTTGGTCACTTTTGAATGTTGGTTGTGCTTTCACACTCATGGTAGCATGAGACGGACTCTACAACCCACACAAGTGGCTCAGGTAGTGCAGCTCATCCAGGATGGCTCATCAATGCGAGCTGTGGTAAGAAGGTTTGCTGTGTCTGTCAGCTTAGTCTCCAGAGGCTGGAGGCACTACCAGGAGACAGGCCAGTACACCAGGAGACGTGGAGGGGGCCGTAGAAGGGCAGCAACCCAGCAGCAGGACCGCTACCTCAGCCTTTGTGCAAGGAGGAACAGGAGGAGCACAGCCAGAGCCCTGCAAAATGACCTCCAGCAGGCCACAAATGTGCATGTGTCTGCACAAGCGGTTAGAAACCAACTCCATGTGGATGGTCTGAGTGCACGACGTCCACAGATGGGGGTTGTCCTCGCAGGCCAACACCATGCAGGACGCTTGACATTTGCCACAGAACACCAGGATTGGCAAATTCACCACTGGTGCCCTGTGCTCTTCACAGATGAAAGAAGGTTCAGACTGAGCACATGTGACAGACGCGACAGAGTCTGGAGACGTTGTTGAGAGCGATCTGCTGCCTGCAACATCCTTCAGTATTACTGGTTTGGCAGTGGGTCAGTAATGGTGTGGGGTGGCATTTCTTTAGAGGGCTACACAGCCCTCCATGTGCTCGCCAGAGGTAGCCTGACTGCATTTAGGTACCGAGATGAGATCCTCAGACTCCTTGTGAGACCATATGCGGTGCGGTTGGCCCTGGGTTCCTACTAATGCAGGACAATGCCAGACCTCATGTGGCTGGAGTGTGTCAGCAGTTCCTGCAAGATGAAGGCATTGAAGCTATGGACTGGCCCGCCCGTTCCCCAGACCTGAATCCGATTGAACACCTCTGGGACATCATGTCTCGCACCATCCCCCATGGACATGTTGCACCACAGACTGTCCAGGAGCTGGTGGATGCTTTAGTCCAGGTCTGGGAGGAGATTCTTCAGGAGACCATCCGCCGCCTCTTCAGGAGCATGCCCAGGCATTGTAGGGAGGTCATACAGGCACGTGGAGGCCACACACACTACTGAGCATCATTTCCTTGTCTTGTGACATTTCCACTGAAGTTGGATCAGCCTGTAACTTCATTTTCCACTTTGATTTTGAGCATCATTCCAACTCCAGACCTCCGTGGGATATTAGTTGTGATTTACGTTGATCATTTTTAGGTTTTATTGTTCTCCACACATTCCACTATGTAATGAATAAAGATTTTCAACTGTAATATTTCATTCAGAGATCTCTAGAATGTGGGATTGGGATGTTTCCTTTATTTTTTTTGAGCAGTGTATATAAACCTGTTTTAGTTGCAGTTAGCAAACAAAATGTCCATAGGTTCTACATCTCCCATTACTGTTATAAAAACCTTTATTTCCTCCGCAACGTCCCGTCCCGTGATTAATAGAGCCCTTACATTTCGAGAATGATTTTCCCGGTGTTATTTGAGTTATGTCCTCAGCGATATTAAACATGTTATTTAAGATTAAAATTTGGAAGCAATGACAGAATTAGTCATTACAAGGTGTCTGCAAACACGACGAGTCTCATATACCTGTTGTAGTGGAGGCCATGACTTGGTCACTTCTTCTCCATAGCGGATTGGTATGGGGGGGATTTGGCAGCCATGCAGGATACATCAAGTTCGAGGATAGAGCCAAATATTTTGTTGTGGGGGTGGGACGGTGTAAGCATTTCTTGGAGGTTGTGAATTACTGTTGCTAGGAGACAATTGTTAACTTGATTTTAAATAGAAGCATTCTATCACTCCCCTGACTAATAGCATCATGTGTAATATTGGCGCTGTTTGGACAGCCGCGCTCTCGCTTTGCCTTATTTATGTCACTCCCACAAGGGATATTTCAAGGCTGTTTGTGTTCATTCGAGGCATTTTTTGTCTTTCTGCACTTTTTTGTTTTAGCATGTTAGGGAATTTGCTATGTTACAACTTTATTTTGGAAGGGTTCCACCTTGTAGAAGGAAGGTCAGGATGATGTGGGTTCTGCCACTGAGTCTTTGGTATTTGGTCTTATCTGTTCGGTATAGGATATATACGGGATGATGGAGAAATAATCTTGTGGTCAGTTTGGCATTGTTCTGCACGGATGTTTTTTTGGAAACCATGTCTAAGGTCATGCAAAGAGCTGATGGAAATTTTATGACCAGAGATTTAGTATTCGAGACGAGCCAGGGTTCCCACTCGCTGGCTTGTTTGCGGAATTTGCAAATCTGGCAGAAAAAATGATTAGTGAAAGAAAACAAAAATAGAATTTGTGTCAGTGTTGCCGTGCTTCTTCCAAGTCTTGTATGTTAGACTGGAATGGCCCTTACGTCGGTATTTTGAGCTGTACATCGATTTATCTTATAGATTTTTGATGGTCTTGAAATGCAGATTTAACATGGATCTGATGAAATTGACTCCCAGAAAGAATGAAATTTTTGGAGGAAAGCTAATTTGCATATGGAACACTGACAATAAGATTCCATGAAAAGAGAAAAAATTGGAGTGCGGCTCAACAGGACTGGATTTTCCTTCTCTTTTGATTTTTCAAAAGAAAATATGGTGCAAATGTAGGGGACAGGGACCTGGTGAGCTGTGCAGACGGGTGGAACCATTGTTGCCGGGAGTCGGGGTTCCGGGGGACGGATTTGAGGGGCGCATGGGAAGCCAGGCTCATGCGACAGGAGGCAGAGTGACGCAGGGAGAGGAGAGGATAAAAAGCAAAACGCGCGAAAGCAGGGGCAGAGAAGCGCGGGAAATCTCTGAGGAGAGGAAACTGCAGCGCAGTTGTTGTGTGTGTGCAGGCTGCAGTGAGACTCGCTGGAAGCAGGGGGAAAACGTGCAACAGGCACTGCGGGCAATTACCAGAGCCCCCAAAAAGAGGCGCATTCGTCGTCAGCGACCCCCCAGGCAGAGGGGTAGTGCTGATCAGCTCAGGGACAGTATTACCGCGCTCCCCGGGAGCATCTTGCCACCGAGTGCTCCGGGCCCTCCTGGGTTTTTCTTAGCTGTGACTGATACTGATAATTCTGCTAATTCTCCTCAAAAAGACTCCTCTCTGGACGTGGAAACTGTTACCCCGGATCAACGTCCGCCTGCGGGAGGTAACGCAGCACCGCAAAAGACATTCTGGACTCGAATCTACACCTGGGCTCGACGTCGGAGGACACCGCCTTCCCTCACCACTAGGACTACGTCGCTGACGGAGCCTCACCACCGGGACTACATCGCTGAAACAGCACTGATAAGTGAACGTTGTTGACTTTACCTTAGTAGGGGAGGTACTAGTAAGGCGCTGCCGCGTTCTTCGGGTATAGTTCAGGCCTCCTATATAGTAGATAGGATTTACTGTGATATTGTAGACTTGTACTTAAGTTCCCTGCGTGGAAAACTGTTGTTATCTTTTTGGTTGGAAGTTAAAAGAAAAGTTAAAAACGCTGTTTGCTTTCTGGCTCCCATTTGTCCCTGCATCCTTCTTTATCTGCGGTCTCTACATTTGGCGTAGTCGGCAGGATGCAGGATCCAAAGAGGGAGCCAGAAGATACGGAGGATGGGGCTGGGCCGAGAGCGTCTCTCTCATTGGGGGCCATGTTGAATAACCTGCCCAAGTTTAATGGGAGCAACATGTTGTTGTGGAGTTGGACTGAAAGGATGCGGGGGCTGCTGAGGATGCATCCTATGACCCCGGCCCTGGAAGCAGAGGTGGCCATTATGGCCTTAGACGGAGAGGCCCGAGATTCAGTGATGTTGAGACCCCCCACAGAGCGGAATACTTTTACCGGGGTGTTAAATGTGTTAGAGGGGACGCACGGGGATCCCACCGACGTGGGAGAGCTGCGGGCCCGGTTGTTTGGACGGCGACAAAAAGAAGGCGAGACTGTCACTCAGTACATGAATGCTCTGCAAGAGCTAAACATTGCAATCGTGCGGAAAGATGGTATGGGGATGGGTCATGTTGACGTGACCCTGCGCGACCAACTGGTGACGGGACTGCGAGATGAGTTGACCAAACAGGCTCTACGTGAACGAGTGCGGGTCGACCCGCGCCTGACTTTCTCCGACATAGGCAATGAGGCCCGCACCCGGGAGCAAGAGAGGGGGGTGACGGTCCTGACAGGAGAGACTCGGGTTATCCAGACCGCTGCACCAGGAGGGGGTGAGCCGTCGTGGGTTCAGGAGATGCGGCAGGAGCTCAAACAAATCAGAGACGAACTGGCTGAAGTTAAAAAGAATGCGCGGATCCCAAGGGAGCTACCCCAGGGGCAAGGGTCTGGGAGTCCAGCTCGTGGCGCTCGTCCAGGATATTATCCGGTCCCCGGTGCTTGCTATGGTTGCGGGGAGGCAGGACATTTCGCACGGGAGTGCCCCCGGAGAGGGAGGGCCTCGTCCCGTCAGGTCACGACTATGCCCGAGGCTTATTTTAGAAAACACTTTCCTTTGACAGTCAGACCCCAATGGGGTCCCGTAATTCAGTTACAGGCCGCCAATCAGCTGCCCATCCCAGTGGAAGGGGTCACCTGGATGCAAATATCTTTATGTGGGAAGGACCTGGGCCGCCGGGGGGTTGTGTTAACACGGGGAGATCCCGGCCCACAACATACTGTGACCTTGGGGATGAACGTATTGAAAGATTTTGGCAGTTTTCTGTTAGGGGAGACTACGCAAGAGACACTCAATCAGTGGGGGACCAGTACACCTCAGGGCTCCGTGTTCAGACAGTTAGTGAGGGAAGTCCGGGTACAAGAGACCTGTCAGGAGGGAGACATACTAGGGAGAGTAATTACTTCCCCGACAGCAAAGGTGACGTTCCCCCCAGGACAGACTGTTATATCCTTGCCCATACGAGCTCGCATCCCTCTAGAAGGAGTACAAGTACAGATTGAGCCCACCTTTACATCCCCTTTGCCCACAGGACTGCTGGTGGCCCGATCCCTGGCTACTGTTAAAAATGGGGCCGTACCAGTGCGATGTGTGAATGTGGACGAACACGATGTCGTGCTACGGGTCCGAAGTGAGATGGCCAAAGTGTTACGACCTTTAGAAGTGATGCCCCCTCCAGATACTTTGCAGTTAACGGTGGATTCCCCTGATCCCTGGATGGTCAGTGTCCGGTCTACGCAGGATCCTGAGCCAATAGCGTTTCGAAAGGGTCAAACTATTTTGGAGCACATGCGGACGGAATTGTCGGGCCTGGATCCATCACAGATCTCACAAGTGCAGCGACTCCTTGGACATTATGCTAAAGTGTTCGCACAACATGAAGATGATTTTGGCTGTACCACGGCCATCGAACATGGAATTCCGACCGGAGATACAGTGCCCATCAGGGAGCGGTACAGACAGATTCCCCCGCAGATGTACCAGGAAGTAAAGACGTTGTTAGGCCAGATGCTACAAAAGGGAGTGATCCGCAAGAGTCAGAGCCCGTGGGCTGCCCCGATCGTGCTGGTGTGGAAAAAGGACGGCACGCTCCGGTTCTGTGTGGACTATCGTAAGCTGAATGCATGCACCGTCCGAGACTCTTATCCACTTCCCCGTATCGAGGAGTCTCTCTCCGTGCTGGGTCGGGCCAAATATTTTTCCACCTTAGACCTAGCCAGCGGATACTGGCAGGTCCCGATGACAGAAGCAGATCGTCCTAAGACAGCGTTTATCCTTCCCATGGGACTATTCGAGTTCAATCGAATGCCGTTTGGGCTGGCCAACGCTCCAGGCACCTTCCAACGATTAATGGAGCGGTGTCTGGGGGATTTGAACTTCGAGGCCACTCTCATTTATCTGGATGACATCATCATCTATGCTCCAACATTCGAGGAACATCTGTGCCGACTGGAGCAGGTACTAGACTGGTTGCTGAAATACGGGCTTAAGGTGAAGCCCCAGAAGTGTCACTTGTTCCGGGAACAGATCGAGTACCTGGGGCATGTGGTGTCCGCCGAAGGAGTCCGGCCGTCGCAGGAGAAGATTGCCGCAATCCAGGAGTGGCCCACACCGGAGACCGCCAAGGATGTACTGGCGTTCTTGGGCCTCGCTGGGTACTACCGGCGCTTCGTGAAGAACTTTGCTCGCCGTTCTCACAATCTACAAGTCCTGCTTAAAGGAAGCTCCCCCAAGGAACGGGGAAAGAAGATACAATGGCAGGAGCCACAAGAAGCAGCGTTCCGGGACTTGAAGACAGCTCTCATGGAGCCGCCGGTGTTGGCTTATGCGGACTTTTCGCAACCGTTCATCCTACACACCGACGGCAGCTCTCAGGGATTGGGGGCTGTGTTGTCTCAGGTTCAGGATGGGCGGGAGAGAGTGATCGCCTATGCGAGTCGGTCTCTTCATGACTCTGAGTTGAACCCTAACAATTACAGTTCTTTCAAGGTGGAGCTGCTGGCCGTGGTGTGGGCTATGACGGAGCGGTTCGCTGAGTACCTGGCCGGTTCCGAGGTGCTGATACGCACGGATAACAACCCATTGGCACATCTGGAAAATGCGAAATTGGGTGCCCTGGAACAGCGCTGGGTAGCCCGGATGGCCAAGTACAGATACCGTATCCTCTACAAGCGAGGAGCGGAGAATGTTCATGCTGACGCGTTATCTCGTCTGCGGAAGAACCCCCCAAGAACTAACCGAGATGAGGAGCTGGAGGGAGAAGAAATCCCCTACGCCATCGGGGGCGCTGCTCGGACGGCTGTGAGCCGGGAACAGACCGGGAACGGAACGGCTACAGGACTGTTGGTTCAGAGTCGGGACGAATGGATACGGCTGCAACAGGAAGACCAGGAACTAGCTCCATTGCGACAGTGGATAACGAATGGTCTATTGCCCGTGAGAACCCCTGGACAAACTCTCCCGTCAGACCTGAACCTTCTTCTGCGGCAGTGGGAGCGCCTAACTCTTCAGGACGGGCTCTTATGCCACTTAACCATGGCTCAGGCAGATTCCGAGCCGACCTGGCAGATGGTCTTACCAGGGCCCGTGGTGGCCGCAGTTGCTAAAGAAGCTCATGAGTCCGGGGCACACTTCGGAGTGAAGAGGACGTTTAAGTGGCTGCAAACTCGGTTCTATCATCCTCGGCTGCTTGCGGAAGTACAAACTGCCTGTAGACAATGTCGACAATGTGAGCTAACCAAGTCACCGGAGGAAAGGGCGCCTGTGCAGAGCATCACGACGTCTGCCCCTTTTGAAGTATTAATGATATACTACATTACCATTGGAGCAGCGCATCAAGGCTACGAACACTGCCTCGTTATGGTAGATCATTTTTCAAAATTCGCGGTAGTCACCCCTACCCGTGATCAGACAGCTGAGTCGGCGGCGAGCGCTATCTGTAAGAACTTTATTCAACTTTACGGCTGTCCGAGGCGAATACATTCGGATCAAGGCGCCTGTTTCTTGGGCAAAGTCATGGAAGAGCTGCATCGCCTCTACGGCATTGATAAGTCACGCACCACACCGTATCACCCCCAGGGAAATGGGGTTTGTGAGCGGTTTAAACGGACTTTGCTTCAAATGCTGCGTGCGCTAGAACAAGATCAGAAGGCCCGCTGGCCGGAGTATGTGTCTGACCTAGTGTGGGTCTACAACAATAGAGTTCATCAAGTCACAGGACGCACCCCGTATGAAGTGGTCTTTGGGCGCCCAGGAAAAGGCATGACAGATCTGGAACTGTCTTCAGAGGAAGAAGGCCCCCGAACAGGGATGGCTTCGTGGGTGCGTGATCATCGGCATCGGCTGCAGACCTTACACCGACTGGTACACACTCGAATTCGGGAAGTGGAGCATCGGAGCACCCCTACAGCAAAACCCCCAGAGTTCCGGCCAGGTGATCGAGTACTCGTTCGAGAGCAAAGACCGCAAAACAAGTTAGACCATCGTTGGGAAAAAACACCCTATCGGGTGCTTCGCCGTATAGACCCGCATGGACCTGTATATGAAGTGCAGTCTGAGGCCCCCGGAAGTACAGGTACTCGCATTCTTCATCGCAACATGCTCCGGTTGTGTCGCTCTGTTGACTTGGACACCCCGGAATCCGCAATCAGGGAAGAGCCACCTACGACTGAGTCCCCCAACAACCATTGGTGGGATGAAGAAGATGATGAAGAAGAAGAACGGCGTCAAAATACTCCCCCTATCTCGACTACTACACTACCCCTGACCAGTCACCCTTCCGCTGACGACATTCCCCCAACACCACCTACACAAGGACCCGAGCCACGACGTTCTGAACGTTCTACTGCCGGTAGACCCCCAACTCGCTACAGTCCTGACTTACACACTAGACAGACCCAAGTGTGGAACAACCCGTCAGGTGGGCGACCTGTCAGTGCGAAGGCCTCGCCCGGGGACTGGCGAGCATACAGGGTGGGGGAATGTAGGGGACAGGGACCTGGTGAGCTGTGCAGACGGGTGGAACCATTGTTGCCGGGAGTCGGGGTTCCGGGGGACGGATTTGAGGGGCGCATGGGAAGCCAGGCTCATGCGACAGGAGGCAGAGTGACGCAGGGAGAGGAGAGGATAAAAAGCAAAACGCGCGAAAGCAGGGGCAGAGAAGCGCGGGAAATCTCTGAGGAGAGGAAACTGCAGCGCAGTTGTTGTGTGTGTGCAGGCCGCAGTGAGACTCGCTGGAAGCAGGGGGAAAACGTGCAACAGGCACTGCGGGCAATTACCAGAGCCCCCAAAAAGAGGCGCATTCGTCGTCAGCGACCCCCCAGGCAGAGGGGTAGTGCTGATCAGCTCAGGGACAGTATTACCGCGCTCCCCGGGAGCATCTTGCCACCGAGTGCTCCGGGCCCTCCTGGGTTTTTCTTAGCTGTGACTGATACTGATAATTCTGCTAATTCTCCTCAAAAAGACTCCTCTCTGGACGTGGAAACTGTTACCCCGGATCAACGTCCGCCTGCGGGAGGTAACGCAGCACCGCAAAAGACATTCTGGACTCGAATCTACACCTGGGCTCGACGTCGGAGGACACCGCCTTCCCTCACCACTAGGACTACGTCGCTGACGGAGCCTCACCACCGGGACTACATCGCTGAAACAGCACTGATAAGTGAACGTTGTTGACTTTACCTTAGTAGGGGAGGTACTAGTAAGGCGCTGCCGCGTTCTTCGGGTATAGTTCAGGCCTCCTATATAGTAGATAGGATTTACTGTGATATTGTAGACTTGTACTTAAGTTCCCTGCGTGGAAAACTGTTGTTATCTTTTTGGTTGGAAGTTAAAAGAAAAGTTAAAAACGCTGTTTGCTTTCTGGCTCCCATTTGTCCCTGCATCCTTCTTTATCTGCGGTCTCTACACATACAAAAGAAAAATTTACATGGTCGAAATGACCCATTCGACGCGTTTCGTCTGCACTAGGCAGTCTTACTCATGAATGAGCAGGGAGTGCGCAGTGTCGCCCTCCGCTCCATTCAGATGGGGCTCATTAGAGGCCTGTTCTCCGCATTAATGGGGTCCATATTATCCGACTCCAACAATTGGGAATTTATCAATAGAGTAACTTCTAACTTTGGTACATATGGAACTCCTCCATATCCCTGAAGCTAAGGTTAACTTTCGATAGTTACAGAAGTAGGTAGGAAAACAAATACATATAATGTGAGAACATCGACGTAACTAAAGTCCTATGGAGCGAGAAAAGTGAAGTCCGGCACTCTTGTGTGGATGAAAAGTATGGCAAATTTATTTTTCATGGCAGAAAATTGATAAAAAAAGGAAAAACAAATTCTTAGGTGTCTCGAACACAGTCGTATTGCTACGATTAAGGGTGTGCACTGTGCTCGAAAGGCGGGAGAAGAATTCCTTCATTTCACTTTTCTCGTTGCTGTTGGTGATACCGTCATTTGACCTGTGCACGTGATCTCACAGTGACCTGACTACTCCACCCTTCTTTTGTGCTAGAGTCCTGTGGAATTACGGCAAAATTTGGGCCTGGCTTCCCCACCACAACTAGTATGTTGCTCAGATGCGTTGGACCTAGTGGAGTCGATTGTCAACATTAGCCCCCCTTAAAGAAAATTATGCAAAAACAACATACACAGAAAAACACTGCAATAAGATAATGGAGCGCCCCCACGTGTATGGCAATGGGGTACTCGGTACCGGGTCCTTCTCTGCTTGGGGAATGTCACGGTGGCTTCTGAGGTGCGTCCAATTAAAGGTGAAGTTTGTACGGTGTTCGTGACGCCACCTGTGGTATTCGGTCAGGATGACCGACGCTGCTGAGGGGTCCGCTGGGGTGATGTTATAGCAGCTAGATGGTGTACCTTCCCACAGGTGAAGTATGTCCCCAGGGCTTCCCGGTAGAGTAGGTGGTGATGGTAGGTCGCAGTAAATAACGGACACAGGGTTGCAGTCTCTTTACCTTTTACTGAAGACTTCAGCGTCCGCAGTGTTGTGAACTCTGTTTTTGGGCTCCCTCTTGTGGTCACAACTGGTACTGTGTGAGTGCTGTCTTTGGGCTCCCTCTGGTGGTTCTTTGTGTCATTCTGCAGGTCTGAGGCTGATCAGCTGTCTCGTTATCTGTTAGCTGGTTTCCTGTTTGGTTCACCTGGACTCTCAGTTGTTGCCTGCTATCAATGTCTTCAGTGCAATTTTGGAGCTCTCCTGCAGTCCTTCGTTATCAGTCTCTTCAAGAGAAGCTAAGTTTTGCTTGGTTCATTTTTTGACCATCAGTGGTCATATGTTTCTTGGTTTATTTTTTGTTTCTTGCCCAGCTTGCTAATATGTGATTTCCTTGCTTGCTGGTAGCTCTAGGGGGCTGAGTTTCTCCCCTCACACCGTTAGTTGGTGTGGGGGTTCTTGTATTCTCAGCGTGGATATTTTGCATAGGGTTTTTTACTGACCGCACAGTTCCCTATCTGTCTTCTGCTATCTAGTATTAGCGGGCCTCATTTGCTGAATCTGTTTTCATTTCTACATTTGTGTTTTCCCCTTACCTCACCGTTATTATTTGTTGGGGGCTTCCTATATCTTTGGGGTGATTTCTCTTGAGGCAAGTGAGGTCTTACTTTCCCTCCAGGAGTAGATAGTTTCTCAGGCTGCGTCGAGACGTCCAGGATTTTAGGCACGTTCACCGGCTACCTTTAGTGTGTTGGTTAGGATCAGGTTTTGCAGTCAGTCCAGTTTCCACCTCCCTAGAGCTCGTGTCTATGTTCATAAACTTAGCTAGTCCGTTTTGTGATCCTCAGCCACTAGGATCATAACAGTACAGCAGGCCTAAAAGTGTTTAATGCATCGCAGAAGTGGGATAAGAGAAGCCCTGAGTACAATTTTTTTTTTTTCCTCTCTATCTTGGCTGCAGTCTGTCCAGCTTCTCTCATCCCCTTAATCTCTGGGTGGTTTTGTGTTCAGCTGCAGACATGGATATTCAGAGTCTGACTTCTAGTGTGGATCATCTTGCTACAAGGGTGCAAAGCATTCAGTATTTTGTTGTTCATAGCCCTATGTCAGAGCCAAAAATACCTATTCCTGAGTTGTTTTCTGGAGATAGATCTAGGTTTCTGAATTTTAAGAATAATTGTAAATTATTTCTATCTTTGAGACCTTGTTCCTCTGGTGATTCCGCTCAGCAAGTTAAAATTGTTATCTCCTTGTTACGTGGCGACCCTCAAGGTTGGGCCCTCTCTCTGGTGCCAGGAGATCCTGCATTGCTTAATGTGGATGCGTTTTTTCTGGTGCTTGGACTGCTTTATGAGGAACCTAATCTTGAGAACCAGGCAGAAAAGGCCTTGCTGGCTCTTTCTCAGGGCCAGGATGAAGCTGAGGTGTATTGTCAAAAATTTTGGAAATGGTCGGTGCTTACTCAATGGAATGAGTGTGCCCTGGCTGTAAATTTCAGAGAAGGTCTTTCTGAAGCCACTAAGAATGTTATGGTGGGGTTCCCCACGCCTGCAAGTCTGAATGACTCAATGGCTTTGGCCATTCAGATTGATCGGCGTTTGCGGGAGCGCAAATCTGCGCACCATCTGGCGGTGTTTTCTGAACAGAGAACTGAGTCTATGCAATGTGACCGAGTTCTGACCAGAATTGAGCGGCAAAATCATAGACGTCAAAATGGGTTGTGCTTTTACTGTGGTGATTCAACTCATGTTATCTCAGCATGCTCTAAACGCGTTAAAAAAATCGCTAAACCTGTCACCATTGGTACTATACAGCCTAAATTCATTTTGTCTGTTACTTTAATTTGTTCTTTGTCATCCTACTCGGTTATGGCTTTTGTGGATTCAGGTGCAGCCCTGAATCTGATGGATTTGTCATTTGCCAGGCGCTGTGGTTTTGTCCTGGAGCCTTTGGAATTCCCTATTCCACTGAGGGGAATTGATGCTACACCATTGGCTGAGAATAAGCCTCAATATTGGACTCAAGTGACTATGTGCATGACTCCTGTGCATCAGGAGGTGTTTCGCTTTCTCGTGCTGCATAATTTGCATGATGTTGTCGTGTTGGGTCTGCCATGGCTGCAGGCCCATAATCCAGTTCTGGATTGGAAAGCTATGTCTGTGTCAAGTTGGGGTTGCCAGGGGATTCATGGCGATGCTCCTTTGGTATCAATTGCTTCTTCCACTCCTTCTGAGGTTCCTGAGTTTTTGTCGGACTACCAGGATGTATTTGATGAGCCCAGATCCGGTGCCCTGCCTCCTCACAGGGATTGTGATTGTGCTATAAATTTGATTCCTGGTAGTAAGTTCCCTAAGGGACGACTTTTTAATTTGTCTGTACCAGAACATGTCGCAATGCGGAGCTATATAAAGGAGTCTTTAGAGAAGGGACATATTCGCCCGTCCTCCTCCCCTCTTGGTGCAGGATTCTTTTTTGTGGCCAAGAAGGATGGTTCTCTGAGACCTTGTATAGATTATCGTCTTCTAAATAAAATCACGGTCAAATTTCAGTATCCTTTGCCATTGTTGTCTAATCTGTTTGCTCGGATTAAGGGGTCCAGTTGGTTCACCAAGATAAATCTTCGTGGTGCGTATAACCTTGTGCGCATTAAGCAGGGGGATGAATGGAAAACAGCATTTAATACACCCAAAGGCCATTTTGAGTACTTGGTGATGCCTTTTGGACTCTCTAATGCTCCTTCTGTGTTCCAGTCCTTAATGCATGACATCTTCCGTGAATATCTAGATAAATTTATGATTGTGTATCTGGATGACATTTTGGTCTTTTCTGAGGACTGGGAGTCCCATGTGAAGCAGGTCAGGATGGTATTTCAGGTCCTGCGTGCTAATGCCTTATTTGTGAATGGCTCAAAATGTCTCTTCGGAGTACAGAAGGTTTCCTTTTTGGGTTTTATTTTTTCTCCTTCTACTATTGAGATGGACCCAGTCAAGGTCCAGGCTATTCATGACTGGACTCAGCCTACATCTGTTAAGAGTCTTCAGAAGTTCTTGGGTTTTGCTAATTTTTACTGTCGCTTCATTGCTAATTTTTCTGGCGTGGTTAAACCCTTGACGGATTTGACCAAGAAGGGTTCTGATGTGACTAATTGGTCTCCTGCGGCCGTGGAAGCCTTTCGGGAGCTGAAGCGCCGGTTTTCTTCGGCTCCAGTTTTGTGTCAGCCTGATGTCTCTCTTCCTTTTCAGGTCGAGGTTGATGCTTCTGAGATTGGAGCAGGGGCTGTTTTGTCGCAGAGAAGCTCTGATTGCTCTGTGATGAAGCCTTGTGCTTTCTTTTCAAGAAAGTTTTCACCTGCCGAGCGGAATTATGATGTTGGTAATCGGGAGTTGTTGGCTATGAAGTGGGCATTTGAGGAGTGGCGACATTGGCTCGAGGGAGCTAAGCATCGTGTAGTGGTCTTAACTGATCACAAAAATCTGATTTATCTCGAGTCTGCCAAGCGGCTGAATCCTAGACAGGCTCGTTGGTCGTTGTTTTTCTCCCGTTTCGATTTTGTGGTCTCGTACCTGCCTGGTTCGAAGAACGTGAAGGCTGATGCTCTTTCTAGGAGTTTTGTGCCTGACTCTCCGGGAGTTTCAGAGCCGGCTGGTATCCTCAGAGAGGGAGTGATTTTGTCTGCCATTTCCCCAGATTTGCGACGAGTGCTGCAGAAATTTCAGGCGGATAGACCTGACCATTGCCCACCAGAGAGACTGTTTGTCCCAGATAGATGGACCAGCAGAGTTATTTCCGAGGTTCATTCTTCGGTGTTGGCAGGCCATCCTGGGATTTTTGGTACCAGAGATTTGGTGGCTAGGTCCTTCTGGTGGCCTTCCTTGTCACGGGATGTGCGTTCCTTTGTGCAGTCCTGTGGGATTTGTGCTCGGGCTAAGCCTTGCTGTTCTCGTGCCAGCGGCTTGCTTTTGCCCTTGCCTATCCCGAAGAGGCCTTGGACGCACATTTCCATGGATTTTATTTCGGATCTTCCAGTCTCTCAGAGAATGTCGGTCATCTGGGTGGTGTGTGATCGTTTTTCCAAAATGGTCCATTTGGTGCCCTTGCCTAAGTTGCCTTCCTCCTCCGATTTGGTTCCTCTATTTTTTCAGAATGTGGTTCGCTTGCACAGTTTGTGTCCAGATTTTGGCGGATCTTTTGTGCTAAGATGGGCATTGATTTGTCTTTTTCGTCGGCCTTCCATCCTCAGACGAATGGCCAAACCGAGCGAACTAATCAGACCTTGGAAACTTATTTAAGATGTTTTGTTTCTGCTGATCGTGATGATTGGGTGACTTTTTTGCCATTGGCCGAGTTTGCCCTTAATAATCGGGCTAGTTCTGCTACTTTGGTTTCGCCTTTTTTCTGCAATTCTGGTTTTCATCCTCGTTTTTCCTCGGGTCAGGTTGAGCCTTCCGACTGTCCTGGGGTGGATTCTGTGGTGGATAGGTTGCAACAGATTTGGAACTATGTGGTGGACAATTTGAAGTTGTCACAGGAGAAGGCTCAGCGCTTTGCCAACCGCCGTCGCGGTGTGGGTCCCCGACTTCTTGTTGGGGATTTGGTATGGCTGTCTTCTCGGTATGTTCCTATGAAGGTTTCCTCTCCTAAATTCAAGCCTCGCTTCATCGGTCCTTATAAGATTTTGGAAATCCTTAACCCGGTGTCATTTCATTTCGTTTGGACCTCCCAGCGTCGTTTGCCATTCATAACGTGTTCCATAGGTCTTTGTTGCGGAGGTATGTGGTGCCTGTGGTTCCTTCTGTTGAACCCCCTGCTCCGGTGCTGGTTGAGGGTGAATTGGAGTACGTGGTGGAGAAGATCTTGGATTCTCGTATTTCTAGACGGAGGCTTCAGTATTTGGTTAAGTGGAAGGGCTATGGTCAGGAGGATAATTCCTGGGTTGTCGCCTCTGATGTTCATGCGGCCAATTTGGTTCATGCCTTCCATGTGGCTCATCCTGATCACCCTGGGGGTTTTGATGAGGGTTCGGTGACCCCTCCTCAAGGGGGGGGTACTGTTGTGAACTCTGTTTTTGGGCTCCCTCTTGTGGTCACAACTGGTACTGTGTGAGTGCTGTCTTTGGGCTCCCTCTGGTGGTTCTTTGTGTCATTCTGCAGGTCTGAGGCTGATCAGCTGTCTCGTTATCTGTTAGCTGGTTTCCTGTTTGGTTCACCTGGACTCTCAGTTGTTGCCTGCTGTCAATGTCTTCAGTGCTATTTTGGAGCTCTCCTGCAGTCCTTTGTTATCAGTCTCTTCAAGAGAAGCTAAGTTTTGCTTGGTTCATTTTTTGACCATCAGTGGTCATATGTTTCTTGGTTTATTTTTTGTTTCTTGCCCAGCTTGCTAATATGTGATTTCCTTGCTTGCTGGTAGCTCTAGGGGGCTGAGTTTCTCCCCTCACACCGTTAGTTGGTGTGGGGGTTCTTGTATTCTCAGCGTGGATATTTTGCATAGGGTTTTTTACTGACCGCACAGTTCCCTATCTGTCTTCTGCTATCTAGTATTAGCGGGCCTCATTTGCTGAATCTGTTTTCATTTCTACGTTTGTGTTTTCCCCTTACCTCACCGTTATTATTTGTTGGGGGCTTCCTATATGTTTGGGGTGATTTCTCTTGAGGCAAGTGAGGTCTTACTTTCCCTCCAGGAGTAGATAGTTTCTCAGGCTGCGTCGAGACGTCCAGGATTTTAGGCACGTTCACCGGCTACCTTTAGTGTGTTGGTTAGGATCAGGTTTTGCGGTCAGTCCAGTTTCCACCTCCCTAGAGCTCGTGTCTATGTTCATAAACTTAGCTAGTCCATTTTGTGATCCTCAGCCACTAGGATCATAACACCGCAGTCCAGAGCACTGCTAACAGGGCAGGCAGAGTCCGACCGGTCCGAAGGCACATCCAGAGTTCCCTTTGCAGGTGGAAATCAATAGCCTTCCTACTAGCGCCTGTGTGTTGTAGTACCTCCCTGCTGAGCACCACGGGATAGTCCTCACAACTCTCTTGGATGTCTCTGATGTTCTCTCTCCGTCCCGCAGATGGTATGGTATAGGACGCACCCGTATGACGGGGTAGGCCTGGAGCTATTTTATAGGGACCCTAGAGACGCCCCTCTCCCACAATTTGCCTCCGTTGTCTTCATAGGTGTAAAGGTTGGGCAGCCAACTTGGAAATAACTGTCCTGCCGTGTTCTGGAGTAATGCGTAGAGCCTATTACTCCCTCGGTGTTCCGGCCACCGGCTACGCGCCTCAGAAGGAGGCCGCCGATCTCGGGGCAGACTCTCCTCCCGGTATTATCTCCTTGTGCTGTGATCTCTTTTCTCACTCTCCACAATATACTTCACTTCGTGTCCTTTCTTAGGATGCTGCCACAATGAAGTGCAGGCGCAGCTCCGTAACGTTCTAACTCGTGCTTGGCCTCTGTCAAGATCCCACCCCTGACAGGGACCCTCTGTCTGCAGCTTAGATGTTCCTCCTTCTCCCCCTGTCTGCCTGACAGGTCCTCTCTGGGTCGAACCCAGGTAGCTTCTCTCTGACTTCCTATCCAACCCACCAGTTTTACCCGAGTGTGACGAGTGGCCTAGTAAATAGAACCTTTGCTTTCCCTGGTGGACTGGAGTGTGAAGTGTAGTGTGTGACTGTGATACCTGGTCAGGTGAACTCCTTTAGTGCCATCAGACGTAACATCACTCCCCCTGGTGGAAGAGCAACACTACTGCAACGACCAGGACTCTGGGGCGCTGCAATAATTTTCTAACTAATACTTTGCTTGTAGCCCCATACAGTAACAGCATCCTTCTATATGGACCCCATAAATTAATAATGTCCCCATATGTGGTCCACATAGAATAATGTTCCCCTATCTAGCCTCCATACATTAATAAAGTCCTCCTATGTCCCCATATGTGGCCCCCATAAATTTAATTTTTCCCCTATATTTACCCCATAAATTAAAAATATTTCCCTATGTAGCCCTCATACATTAATAATGTTCCCCTATGTAGCACCCATATATTAATAACTAATAATAATGTCCCCGTATGTAGCCCAAATACATTTAAAATGTCCCCCTTTGTAGCCCCCATGCATTAATATCGACCCCCTATGTAGCCCCAATACATTAATATCGACCCCCTATGTAGCCCCAATACATTAATATTGACCCCCTATGTAGCCCCATACATTAATAATGTCCCCCTATGTAGCCCCATTTAATAATATCCCCTATGTAGCCCCCATACATTAATAATATCCCTCTATGTAGCCCCATACAATAATGTCCCCCTATATAGCCCAAATACATTAAAAATGTCCCCCTTTGTAGCCCCCATGCATTAATATCAACCCCCTATGAAGTCCTCATACATTAATAATGTCCCCTTATGTAGCCCCATATAATAATATCCCCTATGTAGCCCCCATACATTAATAATATCCCTCTATGTAGCCCCATATATTAATAATGTTCCCCATGTATCACCCATACATTAATAATGTTCCCCTATGTAGCCCAATATAATAATATCTCCTATGTAGCCCCATGTAATAATATTCCCTATGTAGCCCCATACATTAATAATGTCCCCCATGTAGGGCAGCACGGTGGCGCAGTGGATAGCTCTGCAGCCTTTCAGCACTGAGGTCCTGGGTTTAAATCCCACCAAGGACAACGTCTGCAAAGAGTTTGTATGTTCTCCCTGTGTTTCCATGGGTTTCCCCCTGGGTACTCCGGTTTCCTCCCACATTCCAAAAACATACTGAATTTAGATTGTGAGCCCCATCGGGGACAGCGATGATAATGTCTGTAAAGCGCTGCGGAATATGTTAGCGCTATATAAAAATAATGATTATTATTATTATGTATCACCCATACATTAATAATGTTCCCCTATGTATCACCCATGCATAAAAAATGCACCCACATGTAGCCCCCATAAATTAGTAATGTCCCCCTATGTAGCCCCCATAAATTAGTAATGTTCCCCTATGTTTCCCCATAAATTAATATTGTCCACCTATGTTGCCCCCATACATTAATAATGTGCCCCCTGTTTGGTACCCATAAATTAATACTGTCGCCCTGCTGTGTTCTGCATCCACATTGCTCCTTACTCTATTATTTAATAAAATAACCAAATCCCCACTCCCATGCTGAGAACCTCAAGTCTCCATCCTTCTGGCGTAGGTGCAATTCTGTGACATTTCGCCTCTTGCAGCGTGACGCCGGCGCTCTGTGCAGCTGCGGGCCTCTGATAGACATGCGGCTGTAGAATGAGTGTGGTGCAGGGAGCCACTGGCTCTCTGCTCCACAATAGTTTTCACAATTTTCGAGACCCCTTTTTGTCATGACCCCTCTTCTACACTCTATTCCAGACTGTCTAACGAGGTACAAAAATGAACAAAAACACAAATTAAATCTGGCGCGGAGCTTGTGCACAGGTTTTTGGTGCATTTTGCTTCGTAAACCTCCCCAATTTTGGGGGGATCTCCAGATTTTCATGTATTAATAATACTTGAATATTGTGACTTTGGGGTGTAGGATCAGCCTCCGATCGCCTGCTAAATATCAATAATTATATAAATTCTTTAATCTGCCATCTACTGATACAAAGCTTCTCGTAGACTGTCTGTCGTGCGTTAACCGCTCCTCGGATAATTAGCTCGTTTTCAGTAGTCTGTATACACAGGAGTTGGCATAATTACAGACCGATGGGCGTTAACAAGGGAAACCTGACACTGTCTATAAGTAATTCTCCACATATGTGCGTTTGCCGTGGAGGACGTCTTGGCGTAATTACGAGCTGCTTGTCACAAACCACAAGACACTTTTTTATTAGACTTGTAATAATGGCTAGAAGCATGTTGGACCATAGCGTCTAATTATATCCATCTCCCATGATGTCATCCAGCTCGCATTGATTATTCCATGTCATGGGGGAAACTAGAAGCATTTTGGTGCAATCACTTTTATTGTGTTGTGCGGGAAGATCTGTCACAATTATCCTCTAGTGTGACCTTTGTTACGTTGCCGGAGTCATGTTGCTACCATATGTAAGTCGGACAGCATGGGCTCTTGTTTTTCCCTCGCACTTTATAAAAACACAATCCCCTTAATAATCCATTTAGTTTTGACGTTTGAAAAAAAAATAATTTTTTTTTGCAAAATTTCCGAATTCAAGATGTTCGCTCAGGTACACAAACCCTAAACTGTATCTGCTGCTTTCTGATCCTTGGTGAGTTACGGACATCTTATTCTTCATCGTAGGTCGTGTATTCCGGTAGTTTGTATCTAACACATGAGCATATCCAAGGTGTCTAGAGAATTGGGGGAGACTCATCTGTTGCAACGTAGCACGCTCAGAACTAAAGGAAGAGAATTCGGCAATAAGTTGCCCAGAAGGATATACACTACAAATACGCAAATTGTGTTCATGTGTAACCAATTGTAGGAAATTCACAGGACCTGATCAACCTGATTTTTGATGTTCGACAATCAATCATTAAAAATATTGCTTTGACATGACCTCAGCTATAACATCACATGGTGTAGTACAGCTAATCAGAGAATACTATAGACATATAAAAGCCGAAGCAGGGAATGCAGCCGCCATCTCAGGGTGAATCTGGACAGTGAAAGGACGTCACAGCTTAGTAATAGAGATAGGGAGTAAAAGACATCCAACACTGAATGAACTGTACATACTCTAAGGTCACTTGGACATGAAAGCTGAAAGAGCTTGAAAAATATTCAGTACTATCCTAGAAGACTTCATAGTCTTACAAACATTGTTTCAGGGCAATTGGGGGCTTTGCGGTATTTGTGATTTGCAGGAAATTAATTAACTACTTGAACTACTTTTTCATTAATGACCTATCCTTAGGATAGCTATATTTTTCCTTAGAATTATAGTCTTAGTTGGCACCTGTACACACTAGCTTGGATGTGCTGGTCAGTTTTTCTGTTTCTAGCCTTAGGATAGGTCATCAATGTCTGATCAGACAGGGTCCGACTCTGCACCCCTGACAATCAGCTGTTCTTGGTGGTGTTGCGGAGCTCCTCCGTCTTTTGATAGTGTCCGAGGCAGGGTACTGCACATTTGCTTCCTATTTAAATCAATAGGAGGTGGATGTGTAGAAGACGGAGCCATTGAGCAGTTCCGGATGGCCGCCGACACCGAAAACAGCTGATCTCTGAGACTGCAGGGAATCAGACTCATATTGATCATACATTGATGACCTATCCTCAGGCTAGGTCATTAATTAATAAAAAAAAGTAGTGGACAACCTCTAAATTATTTTAAGAAACTAGACAAAGCTGTCCAATTCAAATTTCAGGGGCTAGCCTGTATAAAAGTCGAGGTAGAGAATGCAGCAGCTACTAAGTTGAAAATCTGTAAAGTAGGATGACTTCACATCTCACCACTTAGTGATAGAGGTAAGGAGAATTTTTTTTATCAGACACTGAATAACCTGTACAGATGGTGTGTGACAGCACAGCAGTGAAAAATAGCTACTACCGTTTACACATAGCCATATATGTTAGGTTCACTTGGACATTAGTAAGGGGGTAGGGGGTTGAGTTGAGTCCTAGGTGATGTCAAAGTGTTACACACCTCTTTTCAGGGCAGTTGGAGGCTTTCCAGTACTTGCTCTTGGGCTTCTCACATTGAGACGGGACTTCTGACTCTGATGAGGGTTCTGTGCAAGTTCATGAAAGGTTATGGCGTCCACATGACCTTTTGAACACATGCGCAGAACCGCCGTGAACCAAATCCCCCACCCAAGGTTCTGGCTCAGTGTGAGAGGTCCCTCTGGGATTTCAACGCGAGTGGTGGGGTTCAGAAGACGCGATGAGGAACAGAGAGGTGATGGTGAGGAGCAAAGGGGCCGGATAGATGAGTAGTGAGGTGAGAATAAGAATTTTTTGATGGCCCTTTTCAATCTTTTGACAATGGCTGCCATTGTCCTGAATCTGAACAAGAGTGTATTACTAAAATTTAGCATTTTGGCAAATGAGGACTTATGGAAAATTCGAGTAGAGATTTATTCCCCTTGAATTTCTTTGCTCATCTCTACCTCTTACGCAGTTATCCAGCCATAATAATTTGGCTCTAGGCAGAGTTACTCAGATCCATTGGCTTTCTCTGGCTGTCCCATAGTCAATGAGTAGAGCGGAGGTCAAGCATTTGCATATCTACTCCATTCATGAAGAAGCTCTGCAGATCCAGAACCCAATTCCCAGGATGCCTGAATGATTTTGAGATGAACTCTGTAAGATAGAGGTGTACATATTTTTATACACTATATACCACATACATAGCATAATGCACATTATCAATACACATATCAAAAACTAAGAATGCAAAATGTACCATATTTTGACTAGTCAATCTCCATAAAGTCTCAGTAGAGAAGTTTATTGAACGTCCCACTCATAAAAGCCGGTAAAGACCTCAATGCTGACATTTTTTGTCTAAACAGCAGAGTAAGAAGAATTTGTTAAGGGCTTAGAGTTTTGTTCCCGGGGGAGTAGTAATAAGACTGGCTTGCTGCTAGAACTCAGCTCCATCATAAGTTGGGAAGGAAAAATCATTAAGCAGTGAAGGACGTTGGTGCCAAACTCACTAAAAGAGGCTTCAAAACCAAAGGACAGAATTAATGATCTAGAAGATACTGCCCAGGTTAGCAATGTGGATCAGGTTCACAGTCTATAGAGGGCTCCATGAAACATTACACGCTGTGGCCTGTACATCAACGACTTAATGATCCCATATTAGACAGAATGTATCCCTTCATAGATTGATTTCGGTTTGGCATATGTGCTATTCTCCAGTGTTAAAATACTCAACACAAGCAAGCCCAATGATTCCTACATTCGCCCTTTTAGAGAATAAAATGCCTAAATAAAATATAAAATGCATCTGTCATTCCCAAGGGATAGATTAGTGTGAACAGGTTTTATACTAACGCAAAACCAAAAAAACATGGCACAGCACACGTGTTAGTAAAAGTGTAAAATGTAGGTGCACAAATACAGTGTAATAGCCACCAAATATAACCTACAGACAGAATAAAACAATACATAGAAACACTGAAATAAATGTGAAATACATAGGGCATTTAGCTGACATTTTTTTTTTTTATAAAAAAACTGGAAAAGTCATCCCACCGTGACAAATAGGATGGGACTTATCACTAATATTTCACCTTGCTATGTGCCAGCATGCCTCAAAATAAACAGGGACAAAGCAGGACCCGTGCCTGACTGTATCCAACACCTGCCTGTGGAAAGCTGAAAGATAAGGAAGCGGTGTTACGCACTTGTCTCTGATCCATGGCTTGCCTCCTCCACCTCGGTCCGCTAGACGTTCTTGTGCTCCTCGGCGGGCTTTGCAACTAGCCCGGAGTGCTCCCATGTCTTTATTTCATAGATCTATATAAGGCCTCCCAAGACACACTCATGTGTCTTGGTACTATAACTTTCTAGTATGACTTTTAGTTTGCCTGTGCACAGTTCCCTCCAGTATCCAAGACGTCTTTGGTTTCTAGTTCCTGAGTTACTTGTCTGTGGCTTTCAGTACAACTGCTAACTTTCTAGATTCTCCTGGACATCTCCTATCTGACTGCGGCTTCCAAGGTTTACAGACCTTTTTTTTCCTCCGGAATTCTGTCTGTTACCTTTTCCCAATCTTCTAGGACGTCTTCTGCTTGTCCGGTGGTCCGGTCTCACAGCAGCCTGCGGCTTCCATAGTATTTAGACTTTCTTGATAATTCTAAGCTTTGCCTGCAACCTGTCTGTGGATTTCATGTCACCTCCTGTCTGCCTGTAGCTTCCAGTCCTTGAGCCTTCGGTCTGCCGGTGGTCTTCAGTAACTCTACCGTCTGCCTGCAGACTTCAGTCATTTTGTGCTTTGCCTAAGGTCTACAGTAACTCAGCAATCTGCATGCGGTCTACAGAATCTGTTCAGTCTGCCTGTGGTCTTCAGTAACTGTTCAGTCTGCCTATGGTCTTCAATAACTGTTCAGTCTGCCTGCAGTCTTCAGTAACTGTTCAGTCTGCCTGCAGTCTTCAGTAACTGTTCAGTCTGCCTATGGTCTTCAGTAACTGTTCAGTCTGCCTATGGTCTTCAGTAACTGTTCAGTCTGCCTATGGTCTTCAGTAACTGTTCAGTCTGCCTATGGTCTTCAGTAACTGTTCAGTCTGCCTATGGTCTTCAGTAACTGTTCAGTCTGCCTATGGTCTTCAGTAACTGTTCAGTCTGCCTATGGTCTTCAGTAACTGTTCAGTCTGCCTATGGTCTTCAGTAACTCTTCAGTCTGCCTATGGTCTTCAGTAACTGTTCAGTCTGCCTATGTTGTTCAGTAACTCTTCAGTCTGCCTGCAGTCTTTAATAGCTCTGATAACTGTCTCTTGTCTGCTCTCTGTCCTGCATGCCTCACCCGTTTGCTGCACAGATATCTGTGGCCATCATGCCCACCTGGACTTTGGACTTAGAGAATACACCTCACCAAGTGAGCTCTTTTTTCATAACACACGGCCACATCCTCAAATGTAACAAGTACAAAAAAACTGAAGCAACACCAACAAACAAAGGAAAGGTTATAAAATAGCCTGTATCCGAAATTCAATTTGGTGTCAAAAGTTCAAAAATGCTTTTAAATTTCATGCATGCTGTGTCTTGTATATAGTGCACAGTATTACTGTAGTTATATTCTTGTATATAGGAGCAGTATTATAGTAGTTATATTCTTGTACATAGGAGTAGTATTATAGTAGTTATATTCTTGTACATAGGAGCAGTATTATAGTAGTTATATTCTTGTACATAGGGGCAGTATTATAGTAGTTATATTCTTGTACATAGGGGCAGTATTATAGTAGTTATATTCTTGTACATAGGAGCAGTATTATAGTAGTTATATTCTTGTACATAGGAGCAGTATTATAGTAGTTATATTCTTGTACATGGGAGCAGTATTATAGTAGTTATATTCTTGTACATGGGAGCAGTATTATAGTAGTTATATTCTTGTACATAGGGGCAGTATTATAGTAGTTATATTCTTGTACATAGGAGCAGTATTATAGTAGTTATATTCTTGTACATGGGAGCAGTATTGTAGTAGTTATATTCTTGTACATGGGAGCAGTATTATAGTAGTTATATTCTTGTACATAGGGGCAGTATTATAGTAGTTATATTCTTGTACATAGGGGCAGTATTATAGTAGTTATATTCTTGTACATAGGGGCAGTATTATAGTAGTTATATTCTTGTACATAGGAGCAGTATTATAGTAGTTATATTCTTGTACATAGGAGCAGTATTATAGTAGTTATATTCTTGTACATAGGGGCAGTATTATAGTAGTTATATTCTTGTACATAGGAGCAGTATTATAGTAGTTATATTCTTGTACATAGGAGCAGTATTATAGTAGTTATATTCTTGTACATAGGAGCAGTATTATAGTAGTTATATTCTTGTACATAGGAGCAGTATTATAGTAGTTATATTCTTCTACATAGGGGCAGTATTATAGTAGTTATATTCTTGTACATAGGAGCAGTATTATAGTAGTTATATTCTTGTACATAGGAGCAGTATTATAGTAGTTATATTCTTGTACATAGGAGCAGTATTATAGTAGTTATATTCTTGTACATGGGAGCAGTATTATAGTAGTTATATTCTTGTACATAGGAGCAGTATTATAGTAGTTATATTCTTGTACATAGGGGCAGTATTATAGTAGTTATATTCTTGTACATAGGAGCAGTATTATAGTAGTTATATTCTTGTACATAGGAGCAGTATTATAGTAGTTATATTCTTGTACATAGGAGCAGTATTATAGTAGTTATATTCTTGTACATGGGAGCAGTATTATAGTAGTTATATTCTTGTACATAGGAGCAGTATTATAGTAGTTATATTCTTGTACATAGGAGCAGTATTATAGTAGTTATATTCTTGTACAAAGGGGGCAGTATTATAGTAGTTTTATTCTTGTACATAGGAGCAGTATTATACAGTAATAGTTATATTCTTGTGCATATGGGGCAGTATTATAGTAGTTATATTCTTGTACATAGGGGCAGTATTATAGTAGTTATATTCTTGTACATAGGGGCAGTATTATAGTAGTTATATTCTTGTACATAGGAGCAGTATTATAGTAGTTATATTCTTGTACATAGGAGCAGTATTATAGTAGTTATATTCTTGTACATAGGAGCAGTATTATAGTAGTTATATTCTTGTACATGGGAGCAGTATTATAGTAGTTATATTCTTGTACATGGGAGCAGTTTTATAGTAGTTATATTCTTGTACATGGAAGCAGTATTATAGTAGTTATATTCTTGTACATGGGAGCAGTATTATAGTAGTTATATTCTTGTACATAGGGGCAGTATTATAGTAGTTATATTCTTGTACATAGGGGCAGTATTATAGTAGTTATATTCTTGTACATAGGGGCAGTATTATAGTAGTTATATTCTTGTACATAGGAGCAGTATTATAGTAGTTATATTCTTGTACATAGGAGCAGTATTATAGTAGTTATATTCTTGTACATAGGGGCAGTATTATAGTAGTTATATTCTTGTACATAGGAGCAGTATTATAGTAGTTATATTCTTGTACATAGGAGCAGTATTATAGTAGTTATATTCTTGTACATAGGAGCAGTATTATAGTAGTTATATTCTTGTACATAGGAGCAGTATTATAGTAGTTATATTCTTGTACATAGGGGCAGTATTATAGTAGTTATATTCTTGTACATAGGAGCAGTATTATAGTAGTTATATTCTTGTACATAGGAGCAGTATTATAGTAGTTATATTCTTGTACATAGGAGCAGTATTATAGTAGTTATATTCTTGTACATGGGAGCAGTATTATAGTAGTTATATTCTTGTACATAGGAGCAGTATTATAGTAGTTATATTCTTGTACATAGGGGCAGTATTATAGTAGTTATATTCTTGTACATAGGAGCAGTATTATAGTAGTTATATTCTTGTACATAGGAGCAGTATTATAGTAGTTATATTCTTGTACATAGGAGCAGCATTATAGTAGTTATATTCTTGTACATGGGAGCAGTATTATAGTAGTTATATTCTTGTACATAGGAGCAGTATTATAGTAGTTATATTCTTGTACATAGGAGCAGTATTATAGTAGTTATATTCTTGTACATAGGGGGCAGTATTATAGTAGTTTTATTCTTGTACATAGGAGCAGTATTATACAGTAATAGTTATATTCTTGTGCATATGGGGCAGTATTATAGTAGTTATATTCTTGTACATAGGGGCAGTATTATAGTAGTTATATTCTTGTACATAGGGGCAGTATTATAGTAGTTATATTCTTGTACATAGGAGCAGTATTATAGTAGTTATATTCTTGTACATAGGAGCAGTATTATAGTAGTTATATTCTTGTACATAGGGGCAGTATTATAGTAGTTATATTCTTGTACATAGGAGCAGTATTATAGTAGTTATATTCTTGTACATAGGAGCAGTATTATAGTAGTTATATTCTTGTACATAGGAGCAGTATTATAGTAGTTATATTCTTGTACATGGGAGCAGTATTATAGTAGTTATATTCTTGTACATAGGAGCAGTATTATAGTAGTTATATTCTTGTACATAGGAGCAGTATTATAGTAGTTATATTCTTGTACATAGGGGGCAGTATTATAGTAGTTTTATTCTTGTACATAGGGGCAGTATTATAGTAGTTATATTCTTGTACATAGGGGCAGTATTATAGTAGTTATATTCTTGTATATAGGGGCAGTATTATAGTAGTTATATTCTTGTACATAGGGGCAGTATTATAGTAGTTATATTCTTGTTCATAGGAGCAGTATTATAGTAGTTATATTCATGTACATAGGAGCATTATAATAGCAGTTATATTCTTGCACATAGGAGCAGTATTATAGTAGTTATATTCTTGTGCATAGGAGCAGTATTATAGTAGTTATATTCTTGTACATAGGAGGCAGTATTACAGTAGTTATATTCTTGTACATAGGAGGCAGTATTACAGTAGTTATATTCTTGTACATAGTTATATTCTTGTACATAGGAGCAGTATTATAGTAGTTATATTCTTGTACATAGGAGCAGTATTATAGTAGTTATATTCTTGTACATAGGAGCAGTATTATAGTAGATATATTTTTATACACAGGGGCAGTATTATTGCTGTTATATCCTTGTTCATTGGAGTAGTATTATAGTAGTTATATTCTTTCACATATGGTACCATACTATAACTAAGGACAAGTAGTTCAATACACGTCAGTCTAGTGCATTACCAGGGATATGCAATTTTTACTAATATACAAAATTTAAAAAAAAAATATAATCATTTTTTTAAATAAATAGCTGTTTTTAACACTTATCTCTCCGGATCTGTTGTTGGACATCTTCTTTACACTATACAATGTATACTATATACAGAGCTCCTGTGAATAATGTCACTAGTAATCCCTGTCTTACCTGTACACTGATACTATATACAGAGCTCCTGTGTATATTGATCACTGTATTACTTGTATAATGACTCTACGTACAGAGCTCCTGTACATAATGGCACTTATAGTAATATTAGTATTTTGGTTTTTTTTTATGAATGATCAGTATTGTAGTATTTGGTGACTATGTGGTCTGGTCATGGTGCGGTGGTAATTGTTCCTTATATGTGGCATTATTCGGTCACTATGTTGGGTAATATGTGATCTGGTCAAGGTGTGGTGGAATTTGTTCCTTGTATGTGATATTATTCGGTCACTATGTGGTGGAAATATGTGTTTTTGTCACAGTGTACTGGTATTTCTCCCTTGTACATGGTATTATTCAGTCACCATGTGATGTTAATACGTGGGCCGACCATGGTGTGATAGTATTTGTCCTTTGTACGTGGGATTATAGGTCACTACATGGTAGTAATATGTAGTCTGGTCATGGTGTGATGGTATTTGTGCCTTGTATGTGGCATCATTCGGTCACTATGTGGTGGTAATATGTGGTCTGGCCATGGTGTGGCCGTTTTGCCCTTTGTATGTAGTATTATTTGGTCACTTTATGGTGCTAATATGTGGCCCGACCATGGTGTGGTGGTATTTGTCCCTTGTATGTGGTATTTTTCGGTGTTGAACCAATCCTGAAGCTGAATCCTCTCTAGGACAGGCTATAGCACTTCCTGAAATTACGTGGGCCAAAAGTATTCTTCACAGAAATATAACTGCTCTGTTTAAACTTGTTGATTGTTTAATTAATGGCTAGTGTTGAGCATTCCGATACCGCAAGTATCGGGTATCGGCCGATACTTGCGGGTATCGGAATTCCGATACCGAGATCCGATACTTTTGTGGTATCGGTATCGAAACAACATTAATGTGTAAAAGAAAGAATTAAAATAAAAAATATTGCTATACTCACCTCTCCGACGCAGCCTGGACCTCACCGAGGGAACCGGCAGCGTTCTTTGCTTAAAATGCGCGCGTTTACTTCCTTCCGTGATGTCACGGCTTGTGATTGGTCGCGTGCCGCCCATGTGGCCGCGACGCGACCAATCACAGCAAGCCGTGACGTAATTTTCAGGTCCTCAATGCCTAATTCTAGGCATTCAGGAGTTTAAAATTACGTTCCGGCTTGTGATTGGTCGCGTCGCGGTCACATGGGCGACGCGACCAATCACAAGCCGTGACGTCATGGGAGGCAGGAAACGCGCGCATTTTAAAATTACGTCACGGCTTGTGATTGGTTGCGTGCCGCCCATGTGACCGCGACGCGACCAATCACAGCAAGCCGTGACGTAATTTCAGGTCCTGAATGCCTAATTCCAATCACAAGCCGGAACGTAATTTTAAACTCCTGAATGCCTAGAATTAGGCATTGAGGACCTGAAAATTACGTCATGGCTTGCTGTGATTGGTCGCGTCGCGGCCACATGGGCGGCACGCGACCAATCACAAGCCGTGACGTCACGGAAGGCAGTAAACTCGCGCATTTTAAGCAAAGAACGCTGCCGGTTCCCTCAGTGAGGTCCAGGCTGCGTCGGAGAGGTGAGTATAGCAATATTTTTTATTTTAATTCTTTCTTTTACACATTAATATGGATCCCAGGGCCTGAAGGAGAGTTTCCTCTCCTTCAGACCCTGGGAACCATCAGGGATACCGTCCGATACTTGAGTCCCATTGATTTGTATTGGTATCGGGTATCGGTATCGGATTAGATCCGATACTTTGCCGGTATCGGCCGATACTTTCCGATACCAATACTTTCAAGTATCAGACGGTATCGCTCAACACTATTAATGGCTAATTTAAGGGCAATCCTATAGCCAACAATGTCCTTGTCTGTAAAGCACTTTTGATGCAAAGCTGTGATGACTGCACGTTTCCTTGGAGGTAATCAAGGTTAACAGAAAAGGCCAATGATTTTGATCACCAGCCCACTTTTAAAGTAACCAGACTGCTCTTATATTTCAATCAGCATGACAGTGTTACTTTATTTCAGCTGCCTTGTCCTTGTTAACACTTACTCCTGAGCTAATGAGAAGATCACCAAAATAATGTTAGCAGGTCTTTTCGTGGCAAGAAATTACTGTGCAATTTTTTGCAATTCATCTGATCAGTCACTCTTCATAACAATCTAGAGTTAATGCCTATTGCCAGTATTAAAAAATGAACTTTGTGAAAACCTAAGTTTGTGTCAGTCTCAAAACTTTTGGCCCAGACTGTGCAAGCCTTTCTGAACTGCCGAGAAATCATGAATAGCCAATAACAAGGAAAGTGATTTGACAGCTTATTGAAACCAGACTTGCTCCTTAAATTTATCGTAAGTTTTGTTTTGCCGAGTCACTGTCATCCTACATGACAAAGATCGATGTCGGCGCTGCCAAACATCTGCTGGTTCCAAATGGAGTTAGCTTTACTCCTATTGACATCAAAGAACATAAGAACAATTATTGTGAGTCGGTGTTACAAGTGATGGAAAGTTCTTCTAGCCACCTGAAATATGATGCATTGGTTAATTTTCCAGCAGGAGTGAAAACTTGTTTGGCCACAATTGTAGAGTCATTAAACATGTTAATCCTTTAACATCTGCTCGCACTTTACATGGGATAATTATTCCTTAAGTGAAACGGAATTGATGGGAAAAAAAAAAAAATACTAATCCTAAAATTATCCTTCATCTCTGGCCTCGTGTGGATTTTTTTTTTCCCACCTGCATTTGCGCAAAACATTTGGCAGATTCTAAAATTTTTGGGAAAAATGACCAAATCTGGCAGTGGACTTGGAGAGAGGATGATTGTGTGTAAGCTCCGGCTGAGAAAGGAATGATCAGGGTTTAATACTCATCTTCGTGCTTCCAAGTTTCTGACTCGGACGGCATTCCATAAAAACAAAAATTCCACGCATTTTAGAAGCAAATAGACTTCATGTTCTCGGCCAACTTTTGGTGCTATTGTATGGAAATCTTACAATCTTAGACATAAGTGAAATATATCTGTCCAAATGTCTGTAAACGCATAGTTTTTATTCTGTGAGTATATTTCACATGGGCATCTTCCACTGATCTTCTTGGTTTCTGTACATGGCCAAGGAGGCACTATAGTGGTTCCTAGCTTACATCCTTGACCCCATTGTGTCAGAAAGCCATTCTGTGATTTTAGGCATAGGGAACAGTGACCCCTTGTGTACAACCATTGAAATGACTACAGGCATGGAATGCTACTCTGCATTTAAAGGGATGTTGCATTTTCCAATATTATTGCATGTTTGTAGGATCTGCGGTAACTTTATGACCTCTTGTGAGTGTATTTATATACTTGCCTAAATCTGCTCTCTCTGGTGTCCAGTACTGTTCTTCTTTGCTTCTCACTGATGTCACCGCTCTGCAGATTGGCCGGGTCATGCTGCGCTCTACATGACCCATAATTCTCTTTTACATTGAAAGTTTATGAAGCATCAGAATGAGGCTTTCACTGGAACAGCGACTTCCGGCTCATGTATTGAGGAGCGTTAAGCTAGCCAGCTATCGCAATTGCAGTGGCTTCACACAAAAGTAAGGAAGAACAGCGGAGACATCGGTGGTAGATGAGCATATTAATACACTCACCCTACATTTCATGCACATTTAATGAAAAAAAAGTTAGTGGGAGTGCTTCTTTAAGATGGCAACCCTGCCTACCTGTTCTGCTGAAAGTTCTGGGCTCAGTTGGTGCTCCCTGTGCAGTAAACTCTATTACCTCTCCCTTCTTTCAATGACTTACCTGGGCATAAAGTGATTTTTGGGATAAAATGTATCTTATTCCTTGCCTATTTATACAGCTGCAAGTTCTGGGCTCAGTTGGTGCTCCCTGTGCAGTAAACTCTATTACCTCTCCCTTATTTCAATGACTTACCTGGGCATAAAGTGATTTTTAGGATAAAATGTATCTTATTCCTTGCCTATTTATACAGCTGCAAGTTCTGGGCTCAGTTGGTGTTCCCTGTGCAGTAAACTCTATTACCTCTCCCTTCTTTCAATGACTTACCCGGGCATAAAGTGATTTTTAGGATAAAATGTATCTTATTCCTTGCCTACTTGTATAGCTGCAAGTTCTGGGCTCAGTTGGTGTTCCCTGTGCAGTAAACTCTATTACCTCTCCCTTATTTCAATGACTTACCTGGGCATAAAGTGATTTTTGTGGTACAATGTATCTTATTCCTTGCCTACTTGTATAGCTGCAAGTTCTGGGCTCAGTTGGTGCTCCCTGTGCAGTAAACTCTATTACCTCTCCCTTCTTTCAATGACTTACCTGGGCATAAAGTGATTTTTGGGATAAAATGTATCTTATTCCTTGCCTATTTATACATCTACAAGTTCTGGGCTCAGTTGGTGCTCCCTGTGCAGTAAACTCTATTACCTCTCCCTTATTTCAATGACTTACCTGGGCATAAAGTGATTTTTAGGATAAAATGTATCTTATTCCTTGCCTACTTGCATAGCTGCAAGTTCTGGGCTCAGTTGGTGTTCCCTGTGCAGTAAACTCTATTACCTCTCCCTTCTTTCAATGACTTACCTGGGCATAAAGTGATTTTTAGGATAAAATGTATCTTATTCCTTGCCTACTTGTATAGCTGCAAGTTCTGGGCTCAGTTGGTGTTCCCTGTGCAGTAAACTCTATTATCTCTCCCTTATTTCAATGACTTACCTGGGCATAAAGTGATTTTTGGGATAAAATGTATCTTATTCCTTGCCTATTTATACAGCTGCAAGTTCTGGGCTCAGTTGGTTCTCCCTGTGCAGTAAACTCTATTACCTCTCCCTTATTTCAATGACTTACCTGGGCATAAAGTGATTTTTAGGATAAAATGTATCTTATTCCTTGCCTACTTGTATAGCTGCAAGTTCTGGGCTCAGTTGGTGTTCCCTGTGCAGTAAACTCTATTACCTCTCACTTATTTCAATGACTTACCTGGGCATAAAGTGATTTTTGTGGTACAATGTATCTTATTCCTTGCCTACTTGTATAGCTGCAAGTTCTGGGCTCAGTTGGTGTTCCCTGTGCAGTTAACTCTATTACCTCTCCCTTCTTTCAATTACTTACCTGGGCATAAAGTGATTTTTGGGATAAAATGTATCTTATTCCTTGCCTATTTATACAGCTGCAAGTTCTGGGCTCAGTTGGTGTTCCCTGTGCAGTAAACTCTATTACCTCTCCCTTATTTCAATGACTTACCTGGGCATAAAGTGATTTTTGTGATACAATGTATCTTATTCCTTGCCTACTTGTATAGCTGCAAGTTCTGGGCTCAGTTGGTGTTCCCTGTGCAGTAAACTCTATTACCTCTCCCTTCTTTCAATGACTTACCCGGGCATAAAGTGATTTTTAGGATAAAATGTATCTTATTCCTTGCCTACTTACACAGCTACAAGTTCTGGGCTCAGTTGGTGTTCCCTGTGCAGTAAACTCTATTAGCTCTCCCTTATTTCAATGACTTACCTGGGCATAAAGTGATTTTTGGGATAAAATGTATCTTATTCCTTGCCTATTTATACAGCTGCAAGTTCTGGGCTCAGTTGGTGCTCCCTGTGCAGTAAACTCTATTACCTCTCCCTTATTTCAATGACTTACCTGGGCATAAAGTGATTTTTAGGATAAAATGTATCTTATTCCTTGCCTACTTGTATAGCTGCAAGTTCTGGGCTCAGTTGGTGTTCCCTGTGCAGTAAACTCTATTACCTCTCCCTTATTTCAATGACTTACCTGGGCATAAAGTGATTTTTGTGGTACAATGTATCTTATTCCTTGCCTACTTGTATAGCTGCAAGTTCTGGGCTCAGTTGGTGTTCCCTGTGCAGTAAACTCTATTACCTCTCCCTTATTTCAATGACTTACCTGGGCATAAAGTGATTTTTAGGATAAAATGTATCTTATTCCTTGCCTACTTGTATAGCTGCAAGTTCTGGGCTCAGTTGGTGTTCCCTGTGCAGTAAACTCTATTACCTCTCACTTATTTCAATGACTTACCTGGGCATAAAGTGATTTTTGTGGTACAATGTATCTTATTCCTTGCCTACTTGTATAGCTGCAAGTTCTGGGCTCAGTTGGTGTTCCCTGTGCAGTAAACTCTATTACCTCTCCCTTATTTCAATGACTTACCTGGGCATAAAGTGATTTTTGTGGTACAATGTATCTTATTTCTTGCCTACTTGTATAGCTGCAAGTTCTGGGCTCAGTTGGTGTTCCCTGTGCAGTTAACTCTATTACCTCTCCCTTCTTTCAATTACTTACCTGGGCATAAAGGGATTTTTGGGATAAAATGTATCTTATTCCTTGCCTATTTATACAGCTGCAAGTTCTGGGCTCAGTTGGTGTTCCCTGTGCAGTAAACTCTATTACCTCTCACTTATTTCAATGACTTACCTGGGCATAAAGTGATTTTTGTGATACAATGTATCTTATTCCTTGCCTACTTGTATAGCTGCAAGTTCTGGGCTCAGTTGGTGTTCCCTGTGCAGTAAACTCTATTACCTCTCCCTTCTTTCAATGACTTACCCGGGCATAAAGTGATTTTTAGGATAAAATGTATCTTATTCCTTGCCTACTTACACAGCTACAAGTTCTGGGCTCAGTTGGTGTTCCCTGTGCAGTTAACGCTATTACCTCTCCCTTATTTCAATGAATTGCCTGGGCATAAAGTGATTTTTGGGATAAAATGTATCTTATTCCTTGCCTATTTATATAGCTGCAAGTTCTGGGCTCAGTTGGTGTTCCCTGTGCAGTAAACTCTATTACCTCTCCCTTATTTCAAAGACTTACCTGGGCATAAAGTGATTTTTAGGATAAAATGTATCTTATTCCTTGCCTACTTATGTAGCTGCAAGTTCTGAGCTCAGTTGGTGTTCCCTGTGCAGTAAACTCTCCCTTCTTTCAATTACATACCTGGGCATAAAGTGATTTTTGTTATAAAATGTATCTTCTTCCTTCTCGGGGGAATAAAACCTGTATGTGTAAATAATACTAACATTATGGCAGGATCAGACTAAAAACAGCATTTATTTATAGCATCTAACCATGCATATTTGTGCATAGGAGCTGCCTACATCATACACCAAATATTCTTAATCAACTATGTGGAATGCTTTCAGCATATTTTTTTAATTTTAGGTACTTTGGAACCAAGTGACTGCAGAGTTATGAATCCCCCCCAGCGTATGCACCGTGCGCTGTGGGGATTCGACCGTTTCTGACCCGGGACATGTGTTATACATACTACCGACCAGGGCCTCTATAGTGGGCGTGGCCTCTCTCCATACACTTGTATAGAGCAAGGCCACGCCCCATCTAGTGATGCTGCTGCCCAGTGGGCGTGGCTGACAAGAGGGTGTGGCCATGCTCCATGCAAGTGTATGGAAGCGAGGCCACACCCACTGGCCGGGAGCATGTATATCTCATAAATACCCTATAGTTCCAGATCAGAAACTGGTGAATCCTCACAGAACACAGTGCATGCGCTTTGGGTATTCATAAGTCTGCCGTCACACAGAGTGACTGCTACCTTATCGAATTGGACTGGACAACCCCTTTAAACAAGACCTTTCTCTTTCAATAAATATATTATTTATCTGGTGTAAATGTTGCTGTTATCCCAAATCCGGCGTTGTTTTTTTTTCGTTTTTGCACCTCTCCATTCTTGCAATATGGCTCCCTCTTCCTTATATGTAAATCTAGTTTTATTAGCCAATTGGGCACGGTCCTCCTCTCTTCTCTGTGAGCTCTTTCATAAGTATCAAGCCCACTTTGCTATGAAGACTAGATTTACATACAAAGAAGATGGGGCCATATCTCAGGAATGGAGAGGTGCAGGAACTCAATAAGCACAATGCCGGATTCGGGAGAATGACGGCATTTACACCAGGTAAAAAAATATGTCACAGATTCTGTATAAGGCCTGCATATTGGAGCAGATTCTTTTTTATTTTTGGTTATTTGGGGTACATTTACTAATATATGCACCCGAACCAAAAAATTCCATCCTACAAACCATCCAAAATTTGATCCCTCCCAGTAACAGCCAAAAGAAACCAGATCTGTTCATCGGTACTGACCTCGGGAGCAGGAAAGTTGTTATCATGCACCTTGTACACCATGTTGACTATGAAAATAGAACCACTAGTTAAGCACGTCTGCGCCATTTATCTCTTGTAAATCTTTCGCTACGCCGCGTTTCATTATTTGTTTTACTTAGGAGATGAGCCGCTGAATAGAAATGCGGTGGGCAGGCCGGAGGAATTACCTTGACATTTACAATAGCTGACTTGATTCTTGCATGATGAGAACCAGATTTCAGACCATCGGAGTCGAACAAGTAGAATACTTGAGCAGAACATGTGAGGGTTCCTCCTGCCACGTGTGAACAGTCCCGATTTTCATATGTGCTGGTTATTTCTTAAATCTTTTGTACTCAGTTTTTTTGCCCACTGATACGTCAGTCTTACTCGTTTTTATACCCACAGTGTAGTCGGAGGGGTGTGTATGACGCGTGCCCCCTGTGTACTTAGCACTTATGACTTGCCATAAATAAATATTTTTTTTAATCTGATATAAATGCCGCTGTTCTCCTGAATCCGGCGATGTTTTTCTTTCGTTCCTGCTCCTCTCTGTTCCTGAGATACAGCCCCTCTTCCCTGTATATAAATCTAATCTTGTTAGCCAAAGGGGTGTGGTCATTAAGAGTACTCCCCATTGAGAACTACACCCACTTGGCTAACAAGATTAGATTTATTTATAAGGATTAGGCAGACATATCTCAGGATCGGAAAGGCGCAAGAACAAACAAAAAACGCCGGATTTAGGAGAACAGCGGCCTTTTCAACAGATGGAAAAATGTATATTTATGGCAAGTGACGGGTCCTCTTTCAAGAAATATGAAACTTAGCAATGAATGTATGAATTAGGGTAAATTAATAATGTAGTCATTGTTACGGTTTGCATTTTCTGAATATTTCCCAGTAATCTAATCTCCTGCTGAACAGGTCCAAAAATTTGCAAAGAGGAATTGCCACCGTCTTAACCATGAGGATGTGGCTTGGCAATCTATTGTCCTGGTGCCCATAGAGGAGGCTTCTGCTGCAGACAGTTGTCTCACAGCCACACATAAGATAGAAGAGGAGTTGATGTCTGTGCTACTAAGACACATGGAGAAGATTTCTTGCTATATTGGTTTAAATTGTAAATATAGGGCAAAATAGAGTCAAAGAAAAGATTAGGAATTGTTGGGATAATTTTTGGGCATTTTCTGTCTTTAGTTTTCCTATACATACAGGGATAGGGCATGAACTTGAATCTCTTTATGAAGGAACAACTGTCTACTAGAGATTTTACCAGGGAACACAATGTGCACGCGCTTCCTCCAGCTCTCCTATTATTATGTGCCTGAAGCCATAAGATTAGGAATTGTTGGGATAATTTTGGGGCATTTTCTGTCTTTAGTTTTTCTATACATACAGGGATAGGGCATGAACTTGAATCTCTTTATGAAGGAAAAACTGTCTACTAGAGATTTTACCAGGGAACACAATGTGCACGCGCTTCCTCCAGCTCTCCTATTATTATGTGCCTGAAGCCATAAGATTAGGAATTGTTGGGATAATTTTGGGGCATTTTCTGTCTTTAGTTTTTCTATACATACAGGGATAGGGCATGAACTTGAATCTCTTTATGAAGGAAAAACTGTCTACTAGAGATTTTACCAGGGAACGCAATATGCATGCGCTTCCTCCAGCTCTCCTATTATTATGTGCCTGAAGCCATAAGATTAGGAATTGTTGGGATAATTTTTGGGCATTTTCTGTCTTTAGTTTTTCTATACATACAGGGATAGGGCATGAACTTGAATCTCTTTATGAAGGGAAAACTGTCAACTGGAGATTTTACCAGGGAACACAATGTGCACGCGCTTCCTCCAGTTCTATAATTCCTTCATGCCGAAAGCCATAACTTATAGCTATAGGAATCTGAATGAAGAATGGGACCTATATCAGGGGCGGACATACCAATGGTGCAACCTGTGCAGCCACCCAGGGGCCCAAGAGATCAAGAGAACCACGTCCAGCTCTGAAGCTTACATAATTGTGACTTATGATGAGCTATTGGACTGCAAAGGGCCCATATAGTGTTCTTACACAGGGGCCCTTATTTGTCTGTTTCCGCTCCTGTACCTCTCCCATACGCGGGACATTAAAGGGGTTGTCTCATTGCTACAACCCCCTGGCCATGTGCCTGTTGGACATACTTACCAACTCTTCATGATCAAGGGTAGACCTAACAGACTCCTGGAAGAGTCAGCAAAACTTGCGAGTCCCATTGAACTTGTCCGAAACCTTCCACAAACCAGATATTCTGGGAGTTTTTGTCATTCAAGGAGGACAGAAGGGATCACTGAGAGGTGGTGAATGGTCATGGAGAGGGTACCGAGTAACATGAGTAACTATTGCCAAAGTGAAGTTATGGCATATGGAGGTCATAAAGTGATTTCCCACTCGAGACCCCACCTTGCGAGGCATAGAGCCACTAAGTCACAGCGGCTTCCATTCAGGCAGAGCCATGTATGACAAGGTAGAGTTCCCCTTTAAGGGTAATATTACGTAACATATGTAATTTTCAGAACATTACGTTGCCCATAGTATTTCAGCTCTGCTCGATTAAGACATTTACTTCCTCGATTTCGCCATGAAATTCAAGTGATTTGACCTGGAGGAAAGGTTCATTCAACGTTACCGGTCATAATTGATCAAATCTGAGCTTAAAGTATTAGGAAGGATTAATGGAGTGAAATATTTCTTACAGGGGAGATCGAGTTTCCCTTGTGCTTTCCACCCTTACACAAGAAGAATGGAAGCGAAGATAAGCCGGGCTCTAATTAATGCCAAGAGATATAATCTTGTCTGTTGTGGACCTGCCCAACCATAACATTTTTTTGGAGCGCCCTTTCGGACCACACCGATCTGCAGCGATCAGCATCACTCCATGTATCATATTTTCAATAATTGTAGCCTAAATGTCCTAAATCACCGTCCTAACGTCATGTATGCCAGATTTACTGGATTTTCCTGCATCCCCGCATTATGATTAAGCTGAGCCATTGAGATAAGTGTAAACCATTTATGTCTGTGGCACTAAAATGATTATTCATTTAAATAAAAACCACATGAAAAGAGGGAAAGAGGCAGACATCTGCTGGAAATTGCAAGTTTAGGAATTTCAGTGATGCAGATATATTCTGATGTAAACCACATTATGGTCATTAAGGTAATAGTGGAGGGAATAGATGATAATTGAGAGAAGATTCCACGGGTATTGTTGAGGCTAGTGCCAGACGAGTGAGAAGATCAGTCAGTCACAAGTTACAATAGTCCTATGTCTCGAAAAAGTCAATGGACAGAAGACTTTTTCGAGACATAGGACAGAAGATCCTAGACATACATGTTCACTCCCCAGGCAATAATATTTTCGGTTCTGGCTGCTTCTTGTATTAATCTCCCCCATCCTGGGCCCCTTCCAGCAATAATGTCCCCATCATAGCTCCTTACACTAAAAATGCCCTCATTCTAGGCCCCATTCTATAACATGTGATCCTTTCCTGGTATAATGTCCCCCATCCTGCTATAGTGTCCCCCATCATGATATAATTGCTCCCATCTTGGTTAATTGTCCCCCATCCTGGTATAATGTGCCCCATCCTTGTATAACATCCCCTATCTTAGTATAATGTCACCCATCCTTGTATAATGTTTCCTATCTTGGTATAATGTGCCCCATCTTTGTATAATGTCCTCATCCTGGTATATTGTCCCCCATCCTGGTATAATGTCCCCCAACGTGGAGTAATGTCACCCATCCTTGCATAATATCTCCCATCTTAGTATAATGTCCCCCATCCTTGTATATTTCCCCCATTCTGGTATAATGTCCTCCATTCTTGTATAATGTCCCCTATCTTGGTGTAATGCCCCCCATCCTTGTATATTGACCTCCATCTTGGCATAATGTCCCCTATCTTGTATATTGCCCCCATTCTGGTATAATGCCCTTCATTCCTCGTATAATGTCCCCTATTCCGGGATAATACTCACATCCTGATATAATGCCCCCAATTTGGTATAATGCTCCCCTGATAAAATGTCCCCATTTTAGTATAATGTCCCCATTCTGGTACAGTGCTGGTATGATGTCTCCATTCTGGAATAATGTCCCCATTTTAAAAAACAACAAATGATTCTACTCACTTTCCTCTGCTCCAAAGAACGCTTGGTGTCCTCTTTTATATCCAGCTCAGGATCGTGCAGCTGACTTATGCTTGTCAGGCATCACTGCCATGCACCACTCGTCACTGGCAAGCCAATGTCCGCTGCCGGCCTCTGACACATTTCACCTGACTACATCTGAGGACGCACATGCAAGTGAAGTTTGCGTCGGCGTCTCCCTTCACACACGGGCCCGGTCACACCCTCCAACCGTAATCGTTACGCCCTCTGGCGTCAAGCAAAGGAGGTTCTTCCCACTTGATATTCAGCTTTCGGTCAATGGGGCACTCTTTCTCCTTGTGGAACTCATCAGTGCTTCCTGAGAAAAAGGTATGCAAATTAGTAATCCTTTGAAAGGAAGAGAGTTGTCTATCTATTGGCTGCTTTATTATAGGTAGCTACCAATTTCAACCCTTTAATGACCCTTGCCACATGACTTAGGACATTCAGCCAAATAGTCTTCTCCAAAGTGATAAAGAGACCCATTTGTAGACAGCTCTTACAGGGTTCTTGCTCTTTACCAGTGCAGATCTGGGAAGAAATGGACTTGCCAGTCTCCACAAGTTAAATGTCTCTCACCAAGCCAACCAGTACCCTGCTTTGCAACAAGGAGAGGCAAGGACTCTGAAAAAGCTGTTTACAGATGTCTTTGGCTTTTAAGACCACACACTTATCCATGGGAAAAGTGATAACTTGTTGATTGCTGGGCATCCTACTTCTGAGATCCTAGGAATGCATTCGGAGTGGTTGCTTGAAGAAAAATTGCTCAAGTCAGATGTCTCTGAATGATGTGAGAGCGGGACCTACAACTGGAAGGAGACCAGCGCTGAAGCAGGAAAGAAACAAACATTTGGTTGACAGAGCAGAAAGGGCATTTTTTACTCTGGATTCAGTCTTTTGGAGCGGTTCTCACTGTACAGTCTTATATTGTTGACATAGGTCTCCTTGAAGAGCCTCCTTGATAAATTTTTATGACACATTCTAGAGCAAATCAGTAAGAACTCTCTAGAGTTTGGGTGCAGCACAGGAGAAGTCCCACAAACAGGAGTGAGAAGATGTAATAAAGGACAACAACGATGCTAGGTCATTGTCTGAGCCAAGGGCACTGCTCTTTAAGGGGAACCTGTCAGAAGCGTTAACGCTACTAAATAATCTATATGAATGTATAGACCTTTACAAGACAAGACAACTGATCCCTATATTTATTTAGCTTTGCTTATATAGCGCCATCTTATTCCACAGCACTTTACAGACATCATCCTCACTGTCCCCATTGGGGTTCACAATGTAAATTCACTATCAGAATATCTCTGTTGAGAACCTATAGGAAACCCACCCAAACATGGGTAGAAGATACAAACTCCTCACAGATGTTGTCCTTGGTTGGATTTGAACCCAGGACCTTAGGGTAGCAAGGCTACAGTGCTAACGACTGAGCCACCATAGGCATAGACTGACTTATTTTTTGAAGGGCTACACGGTCATTTTACAGGGTGGCGTAAAAGTTTCTGACATGTTCCTCTGAAGAAGAAATTGGAATCAAATTGATGACACCTGACTCTAAACACCATTGGTCCACCTACAAAGACAACAATTTGAGGAGCCTTCTTTTCTTCCATGAATGCAATTTTACTGGAATGATGAAGGTGAAAACTATAATACTGTCTTATGTAGGTCATGTAGTTTTGTAGGACCCATAGATGCTTTAGGGACCTCCTAATTGCCAGAGTACAGTAGATTAGAAGATTTGCACAGTTTTTCAATAATAATTGTACATGGCGCAAGATCTTCAGCAATATCAACAGTCTGTTGATGCTTCAACACTAGTGATAGTCAAGTATAGAAGATGTGACCTTACACAGAAGAGTCTTGTTTGTAGACCAAAGCCCCTTATTCCCCAGTTATTTTCCATATCGCTCCCTTTTCAGACTGATGTACTGTTCTGCTATATGCACTGACTCATCCTTTGGCTCCGTCTAGCTTGGCTCCTTCAGTCATAGTAGCATCCATAATGTCTATTTGAGGCGTTTTATTACTATGTGGTGTTTGCAGTTTTGTTTAGTAAGCCTCGGTTTATGAGCATTTAAGTCCACGGTCAGCCAGATTTTTCCAGGAAAGTCAGAGAATAATTGAAATAGTTTGTTTTTCATGACTTCTTTAGGGAGATGTCCAACTTTGAACAGTGGCCCAGTGAAGAATTGTGCGTTTGCTTGAACTGTTGTATGAAGATGTGGATCTAATTTGCCTGAAGGCTTGGATTCTTGGAAAAGAAGCTGAGATGGTGTTCATATTGCCACCTTCTCGTGTAATATGGTTTGAGCCAATCTGCATGATGTAACTACAATTAAAATGGGAAAGGTCACTCTTTCCCTTCAAAGTTAGGTTGTCCTTTACACAAAAATAATGGTCCCATTTTACTCTCAAAATTTTTCTATTGCATTGGGGGCTAATCTTGTCCGTTAAACGGTTGTTATTATTATTATTATTATTATTATTATTTATTGTTATAGCGCCATTTATTCCATGGCGCTTTACAAGTGAGGAGGGGTATACATAATAAAAACAAGTACAATAATCTTGAACAATACAAGTCATAACTGGTACAGTAGGAGAGAGGACCCTGCCCGCGAGGGCTCACAATCTACAAGGGATGGGTGAGAATACAGTAGGTGAGGATAGAGCTGATCGTGCATCGGTTGGTTGATCGGTGGTTACTGCAGGTTGTAGGCTTGTCGGAAGAGGTGGGTCTTCAGATTCTTTTTGAAGGTTTCGATGGTGGGCGAGAGTCTGATGTGTTGTGGTAGAGGGTTCCAGAGTAGGGGTGATACGCGAGAGAAATCTTGTATACGATTGTGGGAAGAGGAGATAAGAGGGGAGTAGAGAAGGAGATCTTGTGAGGATCGGAGGTTGCGTGTAGGAAAGTACCGGGAGATGAGGTCACAGATGTAAGGAGGAGACAGGTTGTGGATGGCTTTGTACGTCATGGTTAGGGTTTTGTACTGGAGTCTCTGGGCAATGGGGAGCCAGTGAAGGGATTGACAGAGGGGAGAGGCCGGAGAATAGCGGGGGGACAGGTGGATTAGTCGGGCAGCAGAGTTTAGAATAGATTGGAGGGGTGCGAGAGTGTTTGAGGGGAGGCCACAGAGCAGGAGGTTGCAGTAGTCAAGACGAGAGATGATGAGGGCATGGACTAGGGTTTTTGCAGATTCTTGGTTGAGGAATGAACGGATTCGTGCAATATTTTTGAGTTGAAGTCGGCAGGAAGTGGAAAGGGCTTGGATATGTGGTTTGAAGGAGAGATCAGCGTCAAGGATAACCCCGAGGCAGCGAGCTTGTGGGACTGGGGAGAGTGGGCAGCCATTTACTGTAATGGATAGGTTCGTTGGGGGGGTCACGTGAGATGGGGGAAAGATGATGAATTCTGTTTTGTCCATGTTAAGTTTCAGAAATTTAGCGGAGAAGAAGGATGAAATAGTGGACAGACATTGAGGGATTCTGGTTAGTAGGGAGGTGATATCTGGTCCAGAGATGTAGATCTGTGTGTCATCAGCATAGAGGTGATACTGAAAGCCATGAGATTCTATGAGCTGTCCCAGGCCAAAGGTGTAAATGGAGAAGAGCAGGGGCCCAAGGACTGAACCTTGTGGGACTCCGACAGAGAGGGGGCGAGGTGAGGAGGTGGTGTGTGAGTGGGAGACGCTGAATGTCCGGTCTGTTAGGTATGATGAGATCCAGGATAGGGCCAAGTCTGTGATGCCAAGGGATGAGAGGGTCTGTAATAATAGGGAATGGTCCACTGTGTCAAAGGCAGCCGACAGGTCGAGGAGGAGGAGAACAGAGTAGTGTCGCTTGCTCTTGGCGGTTAAAAGGTCAGTGGTGACCTTAGTTAGGGCAGTTTCAGTGGAATGGTGTGACCGGAAGCCAGATTGTAAGCGGTCAAAGAGGGAGCAAGAAGAGAGATGGGAGGACAGTTCAAGGTAGACGTGTTGTTCCAGTAGTTTTGAGGCATAGGGGAGAAGTGATATAGGGCGATAGCTAGATACAGAGGATGGGTCAAGAGAGGGCTTTTTGAGGATAGGTGTGATGGAGGCATGTTTAAAGCTTGAGGGGAAAACACCATTTGTTAGTGATAGGTTGAAGAGATGGGTTAGGGTTGGGATGAAGATTGTGGTGAGGTTTGGGATGAGGTGGGTTGGGAGCGGGTCAAGTGCACAGGTGGTGAGATGCGATCTTGAGAGTAGAGTGGCGAGTTGATCTTCTGTAATGGTGGAGTAGTTGGTTTTGGAGGTGGAGGGTAGGGAAGTTGGGAGGAAGGGCTCTGGGGCTTGTTGACCAAAACTGTCTCTGATGTTATCAATCTTCTGCTTGAAGAATGAGGCAAAGTCTTCAGCAGAGATAAGTGAGGAGGGAGGAGGTGCTGGGGGACGGAGGAGAGAATTGAAGGTGTTGAATAACTGTTTAGGGTTGTGAGACAGGGAGGATATGAGAGATGAGAAGTAGGTTTGTTTAGCTGTGGCGAGTGCGGTCTTGAAAGTAGTGAGGGACTGTTTGAATGCGATTAAGTGGTCGTTGGAGTGGGATCTTTTCCATCTGCGCTCAGCAGCCCTGGAAGCTTGCCTCAGTTCTTTGGTCAGGCTGGTGTGCCAGGGCTGTCTGTTGATTTTGCGAGCTTTGGTATGTGTAAGTGGGGCAGCAGATTCCAAAGCTACAGCTATTGTGGTGTTATATAGAGCGGCAGCGTCATCCGCATTGTGTATGGAACTTATGTCTGTGAGAGGGAGGAGGGATTCAGAGAATGAATGTAGGTCAAGATGTTTAAGATTTCTGCGAGGGTGTGAAAGTTTGTGGGGTGGGGACTCTAGACATGGAGTGGAGAGAGATGAGAATGTGAGAAGGTTGTGGTCAGAGAGAGGAAGAGGCGAGTTAGAGAGGTTAGATAGGGAGCAGAGGCGGGTGAAGATGAGGTCCAGTGTGTGACCATCTTTGTGAGTGGCTGCAGAAGACCATTGAGTGAGGCCGAAGGAGGAAGAGAGAGATAGAAGTTTAGTGGCAGCTGAGAGGGAAGTGTCAATGGGTATGTTGAAATCGCCCATGATGATAGTGGGGATGTCCGCAGAAAGGAAATGAAGTAGCCAGGTGGTGAAGTGGTCAAAGAAGGTGGTGGCTGGCCCTGGGGGGCGGTAAATGACAGCCAGTTGGAGGTTGGAGGGGGAGTAGATGCGCACAGAGTGCACCTCAAAGGAAGGGAGGGTAACAGAGGGTGGCAGTGGGATTGGGGTGAAGGAGCAGTTATCTGACAGGAGAAAACCAACTCCTCCACCATGCTTGCTGCTGGGGCGGGGTGTGTGAGAAAGGTGGAAGCCACCGTAAGAGAGTGCAGCAGGGGAGGCCGTGTCAGAAGGGGTGAGCCAGGTTTCGGTGATGGCGAGGAAGGAAAGTTTGGTAGTAACAAAAAGATCATGGATGTAGGAAAGCTTGTTACAGACAGAGCGAGCGTTCCACAGAGCTCCTGTTAGTGGGACTGGGGAAGCGGGGGCTGGGCGAATGGGTATAAGGTTAGAGAGGTTACGGAAGTTTGTGATGGAGCGTGGATGGGAGGTAGAAATGACTGTGGTAATATGGTGAGGAGGACCAGGATTTGGAGAGATATCACCAGCAGTGAGAAGGAGCAGAGATAGTGTTAGCAGGTGGGAGCAGGAGAGAGCGTGAGGGGGCTGCCTGTGCTTTGAGACAGAGGATTGTATGTTAAGGAACAGTTCTGAGGAGGAGGTGAGATGGATGGGGAGGATTGAAGAGGAGATGAACAGTACCTTACTTGGTGTGGGGTTTGGGGGAGGTTGCAGAAAGTGAAAGATTATAGGGGTAAAAGTGACAATAAACAGAAACATTGTTTGCAGTAACTGGCCAGTTACCTTCAGGTTCCTTTCAGGTTTTAATTCTAATGTAATCCACACTTTTAGAACACACTTCTAGAAATCACACTGCAGACTAAAGTCCTGCAGACTTGTGCTATGCAATATATGGAAAACTAAGTGCGGTCAGGTGTGGAGCAGAGAGGAGTGGTCTCTGCTCATCTTGGTCAGAGAATTAAGGGTGGACCAGATGCATACAATCAAGACTAAGTAAACAAGGTCATAAATATCACAGAGTAAGTTGGGGGTTAGCTGAAAGGCATACCATCACAATGCTAGGAGCAGGGGAAAGTCTATGCGCAAAGCTGGGTGATGTATTATGTGCGCTTCATGTAGGAGAGCTGGATGAACATACCATCACAATGCTAGGAGCAGGGGAAAGTCTATGCGCAAAGCTGGGTGATGTATTATGTGCGCTTCATAGGAGAGCTGGATGAACATACCATCACAATGCTAGGAGCAGGGGAAAGTCTATGCGCAAAGCTGGGTGATGTATTATGTGCGCTTCATAGGAGAGCTGGATGAACATACCATCACAATGCTAGGAGCAGGGGAAAGTCTATGCGCAAAGCTGGGTGATGTATTATGTGCGCTTCATAGGAGAGCTGGATGAACATACCATCACAACGCTAGGAGCAGGGGAAAGTCTATGCGCAAAGCTGGGTGATGTATTATGTGCGCTTCATAGGAGAGCTGGATGAACATACCATCACAATGCTAGGAGCAGGGGAAAGTCTATGCGCAAAGCTGGGTGATGTATTATGTGCGCTTCATAGGAGAGCTGGATGAACATACCTGTTGGAAGAATAGAGATGCTTGTTAGAGTGCGATGGTGGCAGGTAGCAGGGCACAGTCTGTATACATCTTTCAGGTTTTAATTCTAATGTAATCCACACTTTTAGAACACACTTCTAGAAATCACACTGCAGACGGTTGACTGTTAACAAACTTTGCATGACTCGATAGTGCAAGCCAGTATAAGAAATTTTGAAATATATATCTTATCAGAGAAACATGTTTTTTTTTCTCCACTTTTGAGCCTTTTCCACTCCTCTCTTTCTGCGGGACCCATAAAAGAACACTCTGAAGGTGGACTACCAGCTAACCCAAGGATCACAACACATCTTTCTATTCAAGTCGTGGAAATGGAGGGGTATGAGCAGAGTGAGAGAAAGAGAAACAATGCTGCTGCCTCCCAGTAAGTGGATTCACAGCTACGCTGCTCAGTACTGTTGTATAATGTTCTCCATGCTGCGGCTACTCCTGAACATATCTGATATAAAGACATGAGAGCAGAAATACTTCAAGTCTGTGTGTGCTGAGCATGGAAGACATCATAGCAGCTAGTCTCCACCGTGCTGCCTAAATCAGTTGATTTTGCTTGGATCATTGGACTGAAAGTCTCGCAACTTTCCCCTTGGTAAAGAATAATTGTTTATTCCGGTGGGATAAAATCTCCTGGAGGCAACGTAGGCATCTCATAGTAACTTATGGAGGTAGCTGGAAAGAATAGCTGTCCGATGAACAATTTAGCCAATAATTAATCCACAGTACATGACCACCTTATGCCAGTAATTAGTGTAAAAAGCATGAATTGTTGGTGGATCTTGAGGGTCAAGTTTGGAAACTACTGACCTGTGGGTTTTTCCTTTCCCAGAAATTAGACTTGCAGGAGTCCAAAGCTGGGAAGAATCCTGACTCCAAATCAGATGTGCAGTGTTTTATGCAATTTTATATTAAAGTGATTGCCTTCTGGTTGGCTAAAAAGTCACTCGTCAGATAGAGCCGGAAATCCTCCCCTTCTGGGTCCTCTGCATAACCAGTTCATATGAGGTGCAAGAAAGAGGTCTGGGCACCAGTATACATAGAAATGTCACCATTATGGTTAGAGAACCAGAAAACTGCACTTTCATTGATGATGTCGTTTTTACTGTTGTTAAAAATTAGCAAAGTAGCCAAGATCTTAAGTTTGGGCATCCAAAGCAGCTTACAGATATCCCTTTGCATATACTTAGGTGAGAAAGAGTTCTTTAATTAATTTCTATCACTAATATCTCCCAGTAATGCTATCATGGTTATTAGAGGATTATTGGAGGCTTCTTTCCAGGATATAGCACTTCGTTCCCTCATTCTCGTTCCAAGTCAGGAATGTTGTGACGTCCTAAGAGCTAGAAATGTCTGTGGAGAAGAATGCCAGGCATGTGCATGGAACACAATGTTATTATATTGTAGCATTTGTTGTGACCTTGCTGGTGGTTATTTGGTTATTATGAGTGTTTCCATCCATATGTACTGAGTGAGGACTCATTTTTAACCCCTTTGCGGTCCCTTTTATTTTTATATTAATTTCACTTTTACAGTGCTCAAAGCTTTGTAGCCACATAAGCTTCTCAACCCTCCATCATTTCCAACACTAAACTTTTTAGCTGCCAATCGCCTGAAATCCTGATGTCTGTTCATTCACTACTGGTCCATTTAATTTTAATATTGTTTGTGTGATTAGGTCACATGGATGAGAAAATCTATCCTACTCATCTTCAATTATTTATAGGGGGCTGAAGATGGGAAGGATGATTTGTGGTGACTGATAAGGAGGCAATACCATTTTATGCTAAAAATTAAAGGCAATGTATCATCAAACAATTACCTAATGTTTGAATCACGTTTTGTGTTTTTTATTCTTTTGGAAATGTTTTATGGTTTTTTTATATTACAATCTGGATTAAAAAAAAATTTCATTTTCAAAGGTCTTACTATCATGAAAGGCATGATTGCAGTGACAGGTAACATCTGTATAGGCAGCTGATAACATAATATCCACCCTTTATAATAATTGCAGGCACAACTCCCCCTGCCATGCTCCTTTCTTCACAGTGACCTTGCACATGCTCATTAGATGCTTCAATACAAAAAATAGGTTTAGAGTCTGTCTATTGCTGTTAATGTATGTGTATATTTCTTAAAGTAACAGGAAGTATGAGTCTAGAATACACCCAGTGGTCGGTGTTAAAACTACAGGATTTCTACTTTTTTTGTAATGTAATTGGGATGTAAAAAAATTACAACATTTAACCCCTTTCCGGCATCGGGCGTAATAGTACGCCAATGTCGGACACCCTCGCTTTGATGTGGGCTCCTGTTGTGAATTAGACTTTTTTGGCTCCCTCTTGTGGTTACTATTTATATTACTCTGGGATTTCCTTCCCTCAGTTTGCACCCAGCTGGGTCGTTACTTCAGGGGTGTTGCTATATAAACCTCCTGGAACCTTAGTCCAGTGCCTGGCATCGGTGTTATCAGACACATTCTGTTTGCTCCTGTTTGCTGGTCCTGGTTCGTGCAAAATTAAGCTAAGTCTTGCTTCTTTGTTTTTTGGGTTATTTGTTTGCTATCATTTTTGTCCAGCTTGTACTAAATGTGATTCCTGACCTTGCTGGAAGCTCTAGGGGGCTGGTGTTCTCCCCCCGGGCCGTTAGACGGTTCGGGGGTTCTTGAATTTCCAGTGTGGATATTTTTGATAGGATTTTTTGCTGACCATATAAGTTATCTTTCTATATTCTGCTATTAGCTAGTGGGCCTCTCTTTGCTAAATACCTAGCTCATTCTTATGTTTGTCTTTTCCTCTTACCTCACCGTTATTATTTGTGGGGGGCTTCTATCCAACTTTTGGGGTATTTCCTCTGGAGGCAAGAAAGGTCTTTCTTTTCCCTTCTAGGGGTAGTTAGCTCTCCGGCTGGCGCGAGACGTCTAGGATCAACGTAGGAACGTTCCCCGGCTGCTGGTATTTGTGGTGCTAGGATTAGTTATATGGTCAGCCCAGTTACCACTGCCCTATGAGCTGGTTTTCTGTATTTACAGACTTAGCATTATTCCTGAGACCCTCTGCCATTGGGGTCATAACAGGCTCCGGCACTGAGCCCACATCTTTTTCAGCACATGTCAGCTGTTTTGAACAGTTGACATGTGCCTTTAACAGCTGCGGGTGGAATTGCAATCCACCCGCAGCTGTTAACCCGTTAAATTCTGCTGTCAAACTCTGACAGTGGCATTTAAAATGCACGTTAGAAATACGGCCCATCGGCGCCCGTGTCATATGACCGCGGGTCCCTGATGGGTTGGCATGACAACCAGAGGTCTCCAGCAGACCTCTATGGTTGCCACTGCCGGATTGCTAAGAGCACCACCCTGTGGTTGGTGCTCATAGCAAGTCAGCAATCCTGCTACATACAGGCGATCTAAATGGCATGACGAGAAAAAAAGTCAAAACGCCAGAATTACGTCTTTTTGGTCGCCGCAACATTGCATTAAAATGCAATAACGGGCGATCAAAAGATCGTATCTGCACCAAAATGGTATCATTAAAAAATGTCAGCTCAGCACGCAAAAAATAAGCCCTCACCCAACCTGAGATCACAAAAAATGGAGACACTACGGGTATTGGAATATGGCGCAGTTGTTGTTTTTTTTTACAAACTTTGAAATTTTTTTTTACCACTTAGATAAAAAAAGAACCTAAACATGTTAGGTGTCTATGAACTCATAATGACCTGGAGAATCATAGTGGCAGATCAGTTTTAGCATATAGTGAGCATAGTAAAAAAGCAAAACAAAAAAAACAATTGTGGAATTGAACTTTTTTTTTACAATTTCACTGCACTTGGATTTTTTTTTCTGTTTTCCAGTACACAATATGTTAAAACCAATGGCGTCGTTCAAAAGTACAACTCGTCCCGCAAAACACAAGCCATCACATGGCCATATTGACAGAAATATAAAAAAGTTATGGCTCTGGGAAGAAGAGGAGCAAAAAATGAAAACACAAAAACGAAAATACCTCCGATCATGAAGGGGTTAAAGGGGCTGTCCATTACTATGACAACCCCTACATGTTTGACCCCATAAAGTAATAAAACCTATACTCACCTCCAGTGCTGGCGCCATTCCTGCGGTGTCGGTTCTCACGGTCCCAGGGCTCCCGTGAGGTTGTTATGACACATGACGTCGGCGTCCAATCAGCTTAGACTTCCTCTTCCTGCTTAATTCAGCAGGAAGTGGGGACCATAACACCGACCAATTGGTAGGTGGCGTCACGGGAGCTCTGGGGAGATGGAATGCCAACAACGTGGGAACGACTAAACTGTAGATGATTTTTCTGAAGACACATTCCCATTAAGCACTGCTAATCTAGCTCTCCACCAGTCCAAAATCTACCAAAATCAAGGACGACGGCTGCAAAATTATAGATTATCAATGATGCTTTCTTACTATAATGATTTGTTACCAATGTGTGTGTTGAAATTGTCATTATTAATGTCTACACCTAGCGGCCCAGAAATCATACCGTTTTCACGAATTCTGTAGCTATACTTTAAGGCCATGTTCCCACAGTGAGCTTTTTGTGAGTTTTTAATTATGCAGATTTCTGCACCACTTCTGCACTTAAATTAGGTCGTTTGCGTTTTTTCATTGCATTTTTAGTTCATTTTTTAAAATTTTTTACTGCATTTTTAACATTGCGGGTTTTTTTTGGTCTCTTGTTGGTGTTTCATTCTTTAAGTGAAGCTGAATTGTTTCTGATACTTCGTGGTATTTGGCTTTGACAAAACTTTATTAACACAGTCATGTGTGTATTGTATACATTTTTGATGCGTTTCCGTTGTAAAAATGCACTAAAAACGCATGTACGTTTTTCCCATAGAAGGCACATAGAAAACAGAAATATAACAAAGGGGCAGCGCAGATGTCTGATGGTGTTATAAAGTAATGGCACATTATTGTTATGAGATCCCTGTCAACGATACACAGCCGGGGGGTCATGCAGACCCCACCAATGTTACCACTTTTTCACAGATGACATCGGAGAGGTCACACAGAGCCCACCACTGCCACCAATTTTTCACGGGAAAGCAACACCGCTGCCTCCAATCGTCAGGGCAACAACACAATTGTCTGACGAGTGAAAGACAGGACCGAGGGTGCTTCCACTACTACAGTAGGCCAGTTAATGGAGAAATCCAAGTGAGCGTAAGGTACATACATCTCCGATTACAATGGATGGAATATATGTATATATGACCCATACAGTCACAATAACAAAAACCAACTACTAGCTGCCACCACCCATCATTTATGCAGGTTGATTGATCATCAGTTACAGGTAGCATATGGCTTCAGGGGTGCGGTTTACAGAGCAAGAGGAGCAGGCTGTTAAATGTTCTATTTAATGCAGAAAGATAGGCAGTGTTTTTTTTTAAAATGTACAAGATGATACAGAATGGGAACAAATAAATACAATATACAATTACATAAATTACATAAAATAAAAAGAAATAATGAAAGAGAATTACTAAACTTGTTCACGGAATTGGCTAAGAGCTTAGTGAAGGGAGGTGCTTCTTTGGGGAAAATGGATAGAACTACACCAAGCTGTACCTTCCAACAACTGACAAATGAGCAAAGCCAACTACTGCTGTTTATTATCTCAAATGTGAAAAAGACTAAGTAGCACGCACCACATATACTGGGTGCACAAATAAGAATCCACTCCACTGACTGTAGAAAAAGAATTCAGCACTCAAAAAAAAATGCAAATAAATTTAATTGACACAGAGTCTGTAGTGTTGCAATATAAACATTTCGGCCCAAAGACCTTTCCCAGAACTACAAAAAGAAAATTATACCAATTACAAAATATATAATAAACCTATATATATACCATGCCTAGATCCATGGCGCTTCCAAACATTACATAAATCACAAAAATAGAAAGGAAGCTATATGCCATAAAGTTGCATGAAAATTTTTATTGATACAATATTAAACGATTCAACGTAAAACTAGTTTGTATGGGGACAGCAATATGCAAAAAACAGCCAAGAAAATGTACACAAATTACAGGTGAATCATCACCTTTAAGAATGGAGCTGTTATTAGAATTAAGAATTAAGAATTGGAGCAATGAAGCTTCCAAATTTTTTTTATATATCATACATAGTGAAGTAGTCCAAATATAACAAGCCCCATAACAGTGTTTGTAATATGCTTAGATATATTCCATTGTCAATCCCTATAATGGTAACTGCCTCCACGTGATTCAGCCACAGAAAAAGTATGAAAAAGTTTTTCAATTATGATGAATGCAGCAAAAAAATCCATAAAAAAGGGGGATGATAGTAGGGAACAGGGATAGGAAACCTTAAGGATGGAAGTAAAGATAGCAAGTACTGTACCTTTAAATGACTGTGGCACCCCACAGACATGCATAGCATCGGCTCTCCTCTCATATCCTTTCCTTGTGACTTCTCCTGTTATAATAAAAGAAATAAAAAGAAAAGATTAAAATAACTTTATCAATAAAGTTTAGATTTTTTTATATTATTATTTGTAGTTTGAAGATTACAACAATCTTCTCTTGGAGAGGATTTAAAGAGGATCCATTGCTTGCAAGACATATGCCATTATTTTATCTGGTCTGAATGCCGCTGTTCTCCTGAATCCGGCGATGTTTTTCTTTTGTTCCTGCGCCTCCCCGTTCCTGAGATATGGCCCTTTCTTCATTGTATATAAAGCTGGTCTTGTTGGCAGGTGGGCGTGGCCCTCACTTCTTCTGTGGGGTCGTCTTCTTGTGGACCACGCCTACTTGGATGACCAGACTAGATTGATATTCATAAAAGACCGGGCCATATCTCAGGAATGGAGTGTCACAGGAACAAAAGAAAAAGAACACCGGATTCAGGAGAAAAGCAGCATTCAAAACAGATAACATGTTTGAACATTTTGAAAAATAATATATCTTCCTTAAAGTGGTCTTTCTGTCTTGGAACCTGTTGACAAGATTTAACTTTCGCCCTTAACCCTGTTTCATAATGCCACAACATTTTTCCAAAGCTAGTGCTCCCTTTGACAACCAGCACCTGAAACATCGGCAGTAGCAACTACACAACTGTCACCACAAAATGACAGTCCCGATTTTGGAGGGATAATCAGGAGAACTAGATGACATACAAGGGTGGAGCCTAATTGAAACCACACCCAAAAGCGGGTATTCCTGGTTGGCTTGGGATGAGAATGTCTTGTTTTTGGCTTCTAGAATATGGGTAAATATACTATATATATACCTTTATGAAACATAAGTAGGATATTCAGCCAAACGAGGAACAGCCAGAACAAGCGGCAGATCACAAATCATAGATCACAGTTCTATAGTCCGTAGCTTGCTCTACAGTATATACTATATTACTATACATCTCATATTCTGTCCCCATAACAGCAGGTGAACATTCTCGCCACTGTATCTTTCCTACATAAATTGTTCCCTATGAACAAGTCAACGTTGACCTCCATAAAGTAAGGTGATAATTCAGGACGTGGATCTCTGGGTCAAAAATATATCCACGATTCATGACTAATGCCCAGAAGAGAGGGCGGCAAACCGTGAGCTCCCGATTCTGAACTTTGTACGTCGCCGCTGTGTTTGTAGCCCTTCAGGACGATTCCGCGGGGAGTATATAAAAAAAATACTAAGTTCTCAAAATATATTTGGCTACTCTATTTAGTTTATTAACTTTCCTAATCAGATTCAGCTTTTGCTTATTCCCTGCAGCCTTGCAAAATACATCTGGACTCCCGGCTCAATCACTGATATTCCCTCTGTAAATAGTGTATAGATGATTTCCACAAGGCCATTTATCTTCCCTTTGTCTCGGCGTTCATCGGCACATAAGACGGGGGCATCACGTTTTCACTAGCACTCATGTACAATGTGTAAGTCATTTATGGCCCGATGGAGAGAACAGGAGAAGAAAAATATGGATGTAGAAGCACAGTGTATTATGGAATATAGAGAAGTAGCGGAGTTCAGGTTTTCAAAAACTGTGAAACTTTGTACCCTAAATATGATTTTTTTTTTTTACCTGGTGTAAACGCCGCTGTTCTCCCGAATCCGGCGATGTTTTCCTTTTGTTCCTGCGCCTCACCGTTCCTGAGATATGGCCCACTCTTCACGCTACATAAATCTGCTCTTGTTAGCCAAGTGGGTGTGATTCATATAACGCCCTCTATAGAGAAGAGTTAAAGACCACGCCCACTTGTATAAAAATAATAGATTTATACACTGGGAAGAGGGGGCCGTATCTCTGGAACGGAGAGGAGCAGGAGCAAAAGGAAAACATTGCCGAATTCAGGAGAACAAGGGCAATTACATCAGGTAAAAATGGACGCATTTATGGCAGGTGACAGGTCCTCTTTAGCTTAGAAAGATATTCCAAGGACACATGCAAGCAACTACCATAATAATAATTCTAACGGAACGTGATCTGTTATGACCCCAATGGCGAGGGTCTCAGAGGAACGTGGAAGTCTGCAGAATACAAAAATCCAGCTCATAGGGCAGTGGTAACTGGGTTGACCATATATCTAATCCTAACGCCAACACTAGAAGTAGCCGGGGATCATTCCTACGTTGATTCTAGATGACACGCGCCAGCCGGAGAATCTAGCTACCCCTAGTAGAGGAAAACAAAGACCTTTCTTGCCTCCAGAGAAGGGGACCCCAAAGCTGGATAGAAGCCCCCCACAAGTAATAACGGTGAGGTAAGAGGAAATGACAAACACAGAAATGAACCAGGTTTAGCACAGAGAGGCCCGCTTACTGATAGCAGAATAAAGAAAGGTAACTTATATGGTCAACAAAAACCCTATCAAAATCCACACTGGAAATTCAAGAACCCCCGAACCGTCTAACGGTCCGGGGGGAGAACACCAGCCCTCTAGAGCTTCCAGCAAAGGTCAGGATATAGATTTGGAACAAGCTGGACAAAAATGCAAAACCAAAAAACAAATAGCAAAAAGCAAATAGCAGACTTAGCTGATATAACTGGAACCAGGATCAGTAGACAAGAGCACAGCAGACTAGCTCTGATAACTACGTTGCCAGGCATAGAACTGAAGGTCCAGGGAGCTTATATAGCAACACCCCTAACTAACGACCCAGGTGCGGATAAAAGGAATGACAGAAAAACCAGAGTCCAAAAAAACTAGTAACCACTAGAGGGAGCAAAAAGCAAAATCACAACAGTACCCCCCCCTTAGTGAGGGGTCACCGAACCCTCACCACGACCACCAGGGCGATCAGGATGAGCGGCATGAAAGGCACGAACTAAATCGGCCGCATGAACATCAGAGGCGACCACCCAGGAATTATCCTCCTGACCATAGCCCTTCCACTTGACCAGGTACTGAAGCCTCCGCCTGGAGAGGCGAGAATCCAAGATCTTCTCCACCACGTACTCCAACTCGCCCTCAACCAACACCGGAGCAGGAGGCTCAGCAGAAGGAACTACAGGCACAATGTACCGCCGCAACAAGGACCTATGAAATACATTGTGAATAGCAAACGACACAGGAAGATCCAGACGAAAAGATACAGGATTAAGGATTTCCAATATCTTGTAAGGCCCTATAAAACGAGGTTTAAATTTGGGAGAGGAGACCTTCATAGGAACAAAGCGGGAAGAAAGCCATACCAAATCCCCAACGCGTAGTCGGGGACCCACACCGCGGCGGCGGTTGGCAAAGCGCTGAGCCTTCTCCTGTGACAACCTCAAGTTGTCCACCACATGATTCCAGATCTGCTGCAACCTATCCACCACAGAATCTACCCCAGGACAGTCAGAAGGCTCCACATGACCCGAAGAAAAGCGAGGATGGAAACCAGAGTTGCAGAAAAAAGGCGAAACCAAGGTGGCGGAACTAGCCCGATTATTAAGGGCAAACTCAGCCAACGGCAAGAATGTCACCCAATCGTCCTGATCAGCAGAGACAAAACACCTCAAATAAGCCTCCAAAGTCTGATTGGTTCGCTCCGTCTGTCCATTAGTCTGAGGATGGAAAGCAGACGAAAACGACAAATCAATGCCCATCCTACTACAAAAGGATCGCCAGAACCTGGAAACGAACTGGGATCCTCTGTCTGACACAATATTCTCAGGGATGCCGTGCAAACGAACCACGTTCTGGAAAAACACAGGAACCAGATCGGAAGAGGAAGGCAGCTTAGGCAAAGGAACCAAATGGACCATCTTGGAGAAGCGATCACATATCACCCAGATAACGGACATGCCCTGAGATAGCGGAAGATCAGAAATGAAATCCATGGAGATATGTGTCCAAGGTCTCTTCGGGACAGGCAAGGGCAAGAGCAAACCGCTGGCACGAGAACAGCAAGGCTTAGCTCGAGCACAAGTCCCACAGGACTGCACAAATGACCGCACATCCCTTGACAAAGAAGGCCACCAAAAGGACCTGGCCACCAGATCTCTGGTGCCAAAAATTCCCGGGTGACCTGCCAACACCGAGGAATGAACCTCGGAAATGACTCTGCTGGTCCACTTATCCGGGACAAACAGTCTGTCAGGTGGACAAGACTCAGGCCTATCAGCCTGAAATCTCTGCAACACACGTCGCAGATCCGGAGAAATAGCTGACAAGATAACTCCATCTTTAAGAATACCAACAGGATCAGCGACTCCAGGAGCATCAGGCACAAAGCTCCTAGAAAGAGCATCGGCCTTCACATTCTTTGAACCTGGTAAATACGAGACAACAAAATCAAAGCGGGAGAAAAACAATGACCAGCGGGCCTGTCTCGGATTAAGGCGCTTAGCAGACTCGAGATACATCAGATTTTTGTGATCAGTCAAGACCACCACACGATGCTTAGCACCCTCGAGCCAATGACGCCACTCCTCAAATGCCCATTTCATGGCCAACAACTCCCGATTGCCCACATCATAATTTCGCTCGGCAGGCGAAAACTTCCTAGAGAAAAAGGCACAAGGTTTCATAACAGAGCAACCAGGGCCTCTCTGCGACAAAACGGCCCCTGCTCCAATCTCTGAAGCATCCACCTCAACCTGAAAGGGAAGTGAGACATCGGGCTGGCACAAAACAGGCGCCGAAGTAAACCGGCGTTTCAACTCCTGGAAAGCCTCCACGGCAGCAGGAGCCCAGTTAGCTACATCGGAGCCCTTCTTGGTCATATCCGTCAAAGGTTTCACAATGCTAGAAAAATTAGCGATAAAACGACGGTAGAAATTAGCGAAGCCCAAGAACTTCTGAAGACTCTTAACTGACGAGGGCTGAGTCCAATCAAGAATAGCTCGGACCTTGACTGGGTCCATCTCCACAGCAGAAGGGGAAAAAATGAACCCCAAAAAGGGAACCTTCTGTACACCAAAGAGACACTTTGAGCCCTTGACAAACAAAGAATTTTCACGCAAAATTTTAAAGACCAACCTGACCTGCTCCACATGCGAATCCCAATTATCAGAAAAAACCAAAATATCATCCAGATAAACAATCAAAAATTTATCCAGATACTTCCGGAAAATGTCATGCATAAAGGATTGAAAAACTGAAGGCGCATTGGAGAGCCCAAAAGGCATCACCAAGTACTCAAAATGACCCTCGGGCGTATTGAATGCGGTTTTCCATTCATCACCTTGCTTAATGCGCACAAGGTTGTACGCACCACGAAGGTCTATCTTGGTGAACCACTTGGCACCTTTAATCCGGGCAAACAAGTCAGACAACAGCGGTAAAGGATACTGAAATTTGACAGTGATCTTATTTAAAAGCCGATAATCAATACAAGGTCTCAAAGATCCGTCCTTCTTTGCCACAAAAAAGAATCCCGCACCAAGAGGGGAAGAAGACGGACGAATATGTCCTTTCTCCAGAGACTCCTTGATATATGAACGCATAGCGGTATGTTCAGGTACCGACAGATTAAACAGTCTTCCCTTAGGAAATTTACTGCCTGGGATCAAATCTATAGCACAGTCACAGTCCCTATGAGGAGGCAGTGCACTGGACTCAGACTCACTGAAGACATCCTGATAATCAGACAAATACTCCGGAACTTCCGAAGGCGTAGAAGAAGCAATAGACACAGGCAGGGAATCCCCATGAATACCACGACAGCCCCAACTTGAGACTGACATAGCCTTCCAGTCCAGGACTGGATTATGGGTCTGTAACCATGGCAGCCCTAAAACAACCAAATCATGCATTTTATGTAAAACCAGGAAACGTATCACCTCGCGGTGTTCAGGAGTCATGCACATGGTAACCTGTGTCCAATACTGCGGTTTATTTGCTGCCAATGGTGTAGCATCAATACCCCTAAGAGGAATAGGATTTTCTAATGGTTCAAGAGTAAAACCACAGCGCTTAGCAAATGAGAGATCCATAAGACTCAGGGCAGCACCTGAATCTACAAACGCCATGACAGGATAAGATGACAGTGAGCAAATCAAAGTTACAGACAGAATAAATTTAGGTTGCAAATTACCAACGGTGACAGGACTAACAACCTTAGCTATACGTTTAGAGCATGCTGAGATAACATGTGTAGAATCACCACAGTAGTAGCACAAGCCATTCCGGCGTCTATGAATTTTCCGCTCATTTCTAGTCAGGATTCTATCACATTGCATTAAATCAGGTGTCTGTTCAGACAACACCATGAGGGAATTTGCGGTTTTTCTATCACATTGCACCGAATTAGGTGTCTGTTCAGACAACACCATGAGGGAATTTGCGGTTTTGCGCTCCCGCAACCGCCGGTCAATTTGAATAGCCAGTGCCATAGTATCATTCAGACCTGTGGGAATGGGAAAACCCACCATAACATTCTTAATGGCTTCAGAAAGGCCATTTCTAAAATTAGCGGCCAGTGCACACTCGTTCCAATGTGTCAGCACGGACCATTTCCGAAATTTTTGGCAATATACTTCAGCCTCGTCCTGCCCCTGAGACATAGCCAGCAAGGCCTTTTCTGCCTGAATCTCAAGATTGGGTTCCTCATAAAGTAAACCGAGCGCCAGAAAAAACGCATCAAGATCAGCCAATGCCGGATCTCCTGGCGCCAGCGAAAAAGCCCAATCCTGAGGGTCACCCCGTAAGAACGAAATAACAATTTTTACTTGCTGAGCAGAATCTCCAGATGAACAGGGTCTCAGGGACAAAAACAATTTACAATTATTCACGAAATTCCTAAACTTAAACCTGTCTCCGGAAAACAGTTCAGGAATCGGTATTTTAGGTTCTGACCTAGGATTTCTGATAACATAGTCTTGTATGCCCTGCACACGAGTAGCCAGCTGGTCCACACTTGTAATCAAGGTCTGGACATTCATGTCTGCAGCAAGCATAGCCACTCTGAGGTAAAGGGGAAGAAGAAAAAAAAAACAACTCAGAATCTTCTTTCTTATAATCCCTCTTCTGCAATGCATTAAACATTTAATACTGGCCTGGCAAACTGTTATGACCCCAATGGCGAGGGTCTCAGAGGAACGTGGAAGTCTGCAGAATACAAAAATCCAGCTCATAGGGCAGTGGTAACTGGGTTGACCATATATCTAATCCTAACGCCAACACTAGAAGTAGCCGGGAATCATTCCTACGTTGATTCTAGATGACACGCGCCAGCCGGAGAATCTAGCTACCCCTAGTAGAGGAAAACAAAGACCTTTCTTGCCTCCAGAGAAGGGGACCCCAAAGCTGGATAGAAGCCCCCCACAAGTAATAACGGTGAGGTAAGAGGAAATGACAAACACAGAAATGAACCAGGTTTAGCACAGAGAGGCCCGCTTACTGATAGCAGAATAAAGAAAGGTAACTTATATGGTCAACAAAAACCCTATCAAAATCCACACTGGAAATTCAAGAACCCCCGAACCGTCTAACGGTCCGGGGGGAGAACACCAGCCCTCTAGAGCTTCCAGCAAAGGTCAGGATATAGATTTGGAACAAGCTGGACAAAAATGCAAAACCAAAAAACAAATAGCAAAAAGCAAATAGCAGACTTAGCTGATATAACTGGAACCAGGATCAGTAGACAAGAGCACAGCAGACTAGCTCTGATAACTACGTTGCCAGGCATAGAACTGAAGGTCCAGGGAGCTTATATAGCAACACCCCTAACTAACGACCCAGGTGCGGATAAAAGGAATGACAGAAAAACCAGAGTCCAAAAAAACTAGTAACCACTAGAGGGAGCAAAAAGCAAAATCACAACAGTGATCCTTTAGGTCGTACCCCCATATACATGATGTATTGCCACATCTTAGTTACATCATAGGATTGTAGGATGGGAATAACTCTTTACAAAAACTCAGGGTGAGCTCGAATTTTAGTCTTTCTGTAATGTAAGGACCAAGAATATGTTTAAATTTGCTTGGATTTTGAGACCTAGTTATAAAAAAAACCCCTGTAAAAATAGATAATAATAATAATAATCATCATCATAATTATAAATAGTAGAAATGTACTATTAAAAAAAATAATAATAATAAAATAAGTGAGTAAAAAAAAAAAAAAATAATAATAAAAATTTGCCAGGTGATCAGGTGATTGCCACAGATCTGGCTTTAAAAAAACGTATCTGCAGCGGCCACTACAGGATACATGTGGTATTACACGCTGACCATTCTCGAGCTAGGTGCAAGAACATTGTATCGGGTTTTTCATACTGTTTTAATCATCGGTGCTGGAAACATTTAGGAATCCGATCCTTTATTCCATGTACACAAACTTATTTATAGATGGAAACCCCATGAGTTGCTGATACAAACCTGATACTGTTTATTTTATTTTTAGGAATCAGTAACATTGTAACACAGCAGATTCCACAGTAAGTGCTAGAAGAACGGCGCGGTACAATTATTTATCGCTCTTTCTATACAGAAAAAAATGAAGTTTAGAATCAGAAAAAAAAGGATTTAAATAGTCATTGATTTTGGAGTTCAGGGTACAACATTGATCTTATCTTATGTTCTATATTCTACGGCGAAAGTTACGGTGAGCCACATGAGTATCATATAAGCCAAGTTATAGAGGAGGTCTCATGTTTAGAAATGGTTCGAATTGCAAAGTGCTTGTAATAACAAAACAAAAAAAACTTTGCAATTCACTTATTATTAAAAATTCGGGATTTTTTATTTTATAGTTTACATAACTCACCCCCCTATGGCGCACATTAAAGGGGGTATCTAGGACTTTACAAAAAACAAAAAATTTACCTACGCACTAAAAGGCAGGTAATTGCCTGTTCTTCCCTGGCACCGAGTGGTCACCGACGCTCCTGCCGGTAATTCAGAAGCCTCTGCTGACATCACGTCTACAGAGCGGAAGCGTCTTCTCTGCTCCGCTCTGTCAATGGGGTGGGACGTCCGGCGTTATTCTGATTGACAGCTGTGTCCCCACTGCCTATCTGGGGGAGTCGGCTGTCAGTCAGAATGACCTCGAAAGTCCCACCCCCATTGCATCAGCAGAGTCAGCTGAATCCCTGGCAGGAGCGGTCTGTGACCGATCTGTGCTGGGGAGGAACAGTGCTGTGCGCAACAGGCAGTTAAGCTGTAAATACCTGCCTGTTAGTGCTTAGGTATATTTTTTTATTTTTTTGTAAAGTCCCAGATACTCTCTTTAAATGGCGTTGTCAGGGATTGACAGCGGAATTTAACATGTTAACAGATATGATGAGGTTTAAGGCACATGATGACTGATCAGCCATCATCTGCCGGGAAAAAGTCAACATAAAGTCAAAAATATTTCTCGGATCAGGACATTCCTAACCAAGAATCTGCAAAAACCCTAGTCCTTGCCCTCATCATCTGCCACCTCGACTACTGTAACCTCCTGCTTTGTGGCCTCCCCTCTAACACACTCGCACCCCTCCAATCTATTCTAAACTCAGCTGCCCGACTAATCCACCTGTCCCCCCGCTATTCCCCGGCGTCTCCCATCTGTCAATCCCTTCACTGGCTCCCCATTACCCAGAGACTGCAGTACAAAACCCTAACCATCACATACAAAGCCATCCACAACCTGTCTCCTCCATACATCTGTGACCTCGTCTCCCGGTACTTACCTACACGCAACCTCCGATCCTCACAAGATCTCCTTCTCTACTCCCCTCTTATCTCCTCTTCACACAATCGCATACAAGACTTCTCCCGTGCATCCCCCCTACTCTGGAACCCTCTACCACAACATATCAGACTCTCGCCTACCATGGAAACCTTCAAAAAGAACCTGAAGACCCACCTCTTCCGACAAGCCTACAACCTGCAGTAACGACCGATCGACCAAACCGCTGCATGACCAGCTCTACCCTCACCTACTGTATCCTCACCCATCCCTTGTAGATTGTGAGCCCTTGCGGGCAGGTTCCTCTCTCCTCCTGTACCAGTCATGACTTGTTTTGTTTAAGATTATTGTACTTGTTTTTATTATGTATACCCCTCCTCACATGTAAAGCGCCATGGAATAAATGGCACTATAATAATAAATAATAATAATAATAATAATAACATCAAAGGCCAGGATAAGCCATATGATGTAAATGTACGGCAATATTTTGTGACGGAGTTAAAATATTCAGGAGGAAGGCTATATAGAGTGGCATTAAGACGTTTGGGAGAGGTGACCTTATATAATGGTAGCCTCCGAATATGGTTCTAATAATGCAATGTTACAACCCTATAAATATCCGTATGTTTAGCTGATTGTTGCTATGAACAGGATTATTTTGCCCGTAATGCGGCTCATTTGCCCCAACCAATATGGAATAGATTATTTCAGAAGAGAAAAGAATAAACTGATCCATATTTCTCTTTCATGTTTAAAGGGAAGGTCTATTAAATTTATGCCCCATGTATATATCAAATATTAAAATTGTCAAGAGTGGAAGTGACACTGGACCTGGGCCAGCTCCCCGGATCCGAGCTTCGAGGAGTGCTGACATAGGGTAGTGTGCAACAGAGGCCCATGCAAGTGAGCCTCCCGTCGGCACTATAAAGTGCTGATGCTTCATTATTGGGTCTTGTCTGCACCTACTGGGATTTCCCTTAATTTATGAAGCCATTCTAATGTCTTGCACTCAGCAATGTACAATGTTAATAAATAAATCAGTAGAAGGGCAGAGGATGTGTCTTGTATGGGTCTGATGGATGGGTTTTGCATTCTCCTTTCATGAAGCCTGAGTTCTCTGTTGACCCTGCACGGTGATGAATTCAGATCGGTATGAGCTTTATGGTCCAGAGCCAACAAAGAGATTAACTCTAATGATAACTGTGATCTTCGAAGCATCCTGGGATGGTGACACTCTTATTCAAGAAAGTCAAGTGATACTTGAAAGTTTCTGTAACTTCCTGAGAACTTTGGTTTTGGAGAAACCTGCTCATAGAATATTTTCAATATAGAAAAACTGACTGAACAGCCATCTAGTCTGAACTGGTGCATAACCAAAAAGTCTTACATAGCAAATAGATAATGGCTGCACTCAAGTTTATTGTGCTAAAGCAAGGAAATGTGCAATACATGAAATGTGAACAGCATAATGGCTTGTGAAATTTATGAAAAAACACATGAGATTTTTAGCACAAAATTTGGCCAAATATTGTGAGCCCATTCACCAAATGTCAAGGTAATCTCAGATCGAATGGGTAACTAACCTGTCTGCCTAGTGTGAACACTTACCTATGGCTAATAAAATGGTAAAGCCTGTATTTATAGAGGAGGTTAGAACCAACTGTGTTTTATTAGCCATAGGTAAGTGTTCACACTAGGCAGACAGGTTAGTTACCCATTCGATCTGAGATTACCTTGACGTTTGGTGAATGGGCTCACAATATTTGGCCAAATTTTGTGCTAAAAATCTCATGTGTTTTTTCATAAATTTCACAAGCCATTATGCTGTTCACATTTCATGTATTGCACATTTCCTTGCTTTAGCACAATAAACTTGAGTGCAGCCATTATCTATTTGCTACATAGAATATTTTCAACTGCATTCATTAGGGATATCAGACTGACTTTTTCTGGTTGACTTTTCGTTCATGGTTGGTCTAATGGTCTTGTATGTTTTTAGATGGCAATGCCATAGATTGAATGAATCCCCCAAAATTTGATTTGCGGTGATTAAACTTGCATGAATCTAAATACTACTAAAGCTTACAATTGCTCAGAAATTACACAGGGAGGAGAGAAGAATGAGAGAGGACCCCGCTGACCATAAGATCTTACACTTTACAGGAGAGAGCGGGGACCCCTTTGACCATAAGAGCTTACACTCTACCGGAGAAAGAGAGAGGACCACACTTATCATAAGAGCTTACACTCTACAGGAGAGAGAGGACCCCACTGACCATAAGAGCTTACACTCTACAGGAGAAAGAGAGAGGACCCCACTCATCATAAGAGCTTACACTCTACAGGAGAGAGAGGACCTGCTGACCATAAGAACTTACACTCTACAGGAGAGAAAGGACCCCACTGACCATAAGGGGTTACACTCTACAGGAGAGATAGAGGACCCCAATGACTATAAGAGCTTACATTCTACAGGAGAGTGAGGACCCCGCTGACCATAAGATCTTACACTCTACAGGAGAGAGGACCCCACTGACCATAAGATCTTACACTCTACAGGAGAGACAGACTTTCCCAGTAATTCTGGAGATGGGAAACAATTCTGCCCTACAAACTGTGCTCCCCAGAGAACCGCTGATCTGTGATGGCCCGGGTACTGACCACCACAGTACAAGGTATGATAATCCGCTAGATGTCATAGCTGCAGCACATTATGGGGAGGCAATCTTTTTTTTGCAAACTGCGAATCAAATCTCAAAATGTTCAAATTCGTGTGAAACCATGAATTTCAGAAAATTCGACTCAAAGTCGTTCCTCTACAGATCAATCCGTTCATCTCTACTTGACATATTGGGAGATTGAACTCTGCCATTTTCTGTGGCCTGAACTGGGCTTTCATTGTTGAGATGCAGATCTGTCACTTGACATGAATTAGTTTTCAACCAAGTACCTGACAATGACGAAGGGCAAATAAGAATTATTGACGTCAATATACTGTTGGTTGTCCTCACGAAAAAACCTTTGGTGGGCAGAAAAAAAAGTCAAAAATTGCCGTTTTGGAGGCAGCAAAATATCTTAGCTTTACAAGGTTGAAATCCCACATTTTATATGAAATATGTTTTGTTCCGGGGGTCCATTGTTTTGGTCAACTCTTTCCCACATGATAGGTCCCATGGTATAAAATTATTGTAGGGGTCCTGGTAAGCATCAAGTTACAAATAAAGCCTTATCTACCTACCTAGAAGTTAATTTTTCTGCAACTAATTATAATTATTTCATTACCTTATGACGTGTTTTTTTTTTCTAGTGATTATAGTCCATGAAACAACTTTTTGTATATAAATACAGAAGAACATTGACAGAAATATCATTTCCACATTTTACTAAATCACTTTTAGAATATTTCACTCTTCAAGTGTCGAGTTTTCACCAGAGCCAACTTTATAGACAAAGGAAAAATAAACTTTGCCTTAAGTTTCCACAACTTTTTTTTTCCCAAAGCAAAAACATAGAAAAAAAAAAAGAAAGAAAAAATATCTCCCGGTGTTTACTTATTTGCAAAGCCGCCGGTTCGCAGCCAGTTTCAATATGTTGGAATATCAAATAATGTCAAACACACCAGCGCTGCGGAGGATTGCGGGCTTAGCTGTCCAAATAAACACATTCATTCGTGTCTCACTTCTCTATTGTTGTGTGGCTGCGGGATAAGTGCACCCTAATCTTACGCGGATTTTCAGAAGGAACATCTGGAACGCGGTTTGGAGTGGTACATGAAACCCAAGCTGACCTTCGGCAAATCTCACCCACTTGCCAGTGCTGTGACCCGACAACACTCTATCAGCCAACTAATAAAAGCGCATTCCTCACTTCACTGCTTTGGCCTCTCCTGGGTTTATAAAACAGAAATGAAGTGAACGTCTTTGAGCCTCATCTAGTTTTTTTTATTTTATTTTATTTTTATTTTTTTTCATAGGAAATTCAAACCAGTTAAGGAATCTGCACTTTATGACAATTTTGTCATATTTTAGTATTCAGTATGGAGATATTAGAATTTTTTAGTATTTACATGCAGGACTTAAAGGGATTTTTCCATCTGGGTCATTTCAAATGGCTTATTGAAAGGATATACCATAAATGTCCAATATACGCAGGTTCTAATCCTAGAACCCACATCTGTCTCAAGACTGGAGCCCCGGAGCATGCAGTCAGGAATGAATATGTAGGCTGTGTGCATCGTGACACCATTCTCCAGATAATTGAGAGTGCCTCTTTTGGACATTATTTTTTACTTAATCTCTCAATTTGACATAAATGTCATGGATGGAATCAACTTTTGTAAGGTAGAAATAAAATTATGTATAGCAATAAAAAAAAACCCTCTAAGAATAGGTCACTGCATGGTACAGAGGTCTTATACCGCCAATTTTGTAAAGGGGCTTTCCCAAATTTGATTGGTAAATGTCCAAACATTTTACAATCCATGAAAAATTTAAGGGAGGTCGTCAGAAATGTATTAAAGGGCCCCATCACATCATTCAAACTGCAGCCAGTCCTAGTCACGTGTCAGGACAGGAAACACATCTCACTAGACCTGTGTCTCAACTGACTTTTCATATCCGAATGAGCCTTAAACGAAAAACCTTTGTGCTTAGTCAGACTTGAGGAGAAAATATATTTAGTTTCCTGTCACACACTTCTCCCGTATCTCACTAGTGTGTGCTTACAATACAGCTCCTGTCAGTTGAGATTCAGGTCTCAGCAGCTGTGCTGTTTTCACACTGCAGCCTATCCTGACACATGACTAGGAAGGGCTGCTGTTTGAATTATGTGATGGGGAGCATTTTATTACATTGTTGGAGAACCAATTTAATGAGGTGAGAAGAATTAATGATTGCTTCTATACCTTCCATAGAATTTGGCTACACACGTTGGACCATCTCTTTGTCCACAGTTAGAGTATTGCTACATCATTATCCACAGTACAGCTTTGGTAATCTGAAGTTTCACTACTGCCATATCAATCTCTTGTCATGATCCAGTCCGGGGTTTGTTTCTGATTATTCTCTCCCCAGGATGGTCATGTGGGGGTCAATCTTCCTTGCCTTGTTTTGGGATCTGTCTGGCTATTTCAGTCCGCTATTACCTGCAGGCAGTGTCAGTTATAGTTCCTGTCTCTGGCTTGAGCAGCTGACCCCGTTATATCCTGATTTATCCTCTGCCCACTTACCTAGGTCCCGTTCTTGTGTTCCCCTGTGACTTTGCTCTTTGTTGTACTCGCTCTCTGTATTGTGAACCCTTGGTATTTGACTCGGCTTGTTCTCTGACCTGTTTGACTGTCTCGCGTTTCTGGCTTTCCTGCTCCCGTCCGGCTCTGACTTCTTTGGCTTGTTTCTGACCACGTGTGTTGCTGTGACCTCTGGTACTTCTATCCCTCTCTGTTGCTGACCTGGCTTTGTCTGAAGACTCTTTCGTTTCGAGAGTATACATTTTTTCCTTTACCCACATCCCCTGGTGGAGGTTGTGAGCTACTACACTACACCAGGCATTACATCTCTGTTGTTCAGCTTTGCTACTCCATGATTCTAATACAGCTACATCAGTCATCTTCTATACCATCTCACCACTGCAAACTCAGCTCTGCAGCATCATTTCCCCATTGCTCTGTCAGCTCTTTCACTTCGTGGTGCCTACTCTGCTTCATTAATTCCATCTCTGTTACGCTAATTGCCATTGTCCCAACACCGCCACATCTGCCACCATTATACTATTTTGATTGCCCTTGTGCACCAGCACCACCAGTCCGTGCTTATTTAGAACTGATCATCCAGAAAAAGAGCTTTGATGATCCACCTCACCAGGTGAGACATAACATACCAGAGCTCTGCTGGATAACATTACTAACCACTGAGTCAGCAAGCAACACATTATATATGGCTGGTACTGATCTGCCTCAACAAAACTTTGGCATGGAGGTCAATCCTTTACGCTAAGGTCCATCTTAGTTCTGAGTTTGTCATTTACAGAATTTCTTCCAGACACTATTGGATAATTTTTCCGATGTTTTCTCAATTGGATAATTGTAGTAACATGAGAATTTTCATCATTGGACATGTACTATTTATTACCAGCCAATGGTGGATTAGCGTAATGAGCACAATTACATTTTATTGATTCTCCTGTCATTGGCGATGGATATACCACACACATTTCTGCACACACCCAAGTGCGGCCGGCCGTCTGTTGCACAGAATTTTCATTCTTCCTGTGGAATATTTTCAGCCAAGTATCTCACATTCAGAGAGGGATTAATTTCTTCCATAATTGTGATTTTTTTTTCCTGACTATTCCTCTAAATCACTGACTTTCTGATGAGTGCTGCTACGAACATGATCGCCATGTTGGTTTGTAGTTGTCAAGTCAACACGAACATCCCACAAATAACATAAAATGAAGCAGAACAGGTCATAGTCAGCGCCCGTAATTGGCAAAGAAAATAATGAAAATGTCAAAGTCGTTTAGTGTAGTAAGAGGTGGGGTTTGCATAGAAATCACAGGGTACCAGAGCAAAACCTAAAAGGTCCCAGCCAACCCCTACCGCAACACTACTCCACCACTGCCCAAAGTACAAATAAGCACCGCTACAGAAAAATCCCTTCCCAACCCAGCTATTTTTCATTTTTTCACTTTAATTATTTCCTCCCTTCTTCCAAGAGCCAAAGCAGAGAGCGAAAGATTCCATTGAGGTTCAGTATCTGGTTCAAGTGGGGTTCAATTTTGGTCAACTTTGGACTAAAGTTCGGTCAGGTACCAAAACCCAAACTTCCACATGTCCACTCATCGTTATCTTTATTCTACAGGTCAATTTAGAGGGTTTTCCCATGTGATAAGTCTCTGCCATTGCATCCCCTATCTGTTACTGTCTGCAGAGAATCACGCCATTAACTCTATCAGAGCCACTCAGTTATTGGCTGCAGCGGTATCAATGTGATTAACGGGTGAGTAAAGCATAGTTTAAAAAATACTACAGCAAACTGCAGCCAAGGGAGAGGGATATTCCAAATTCAGAACACCCCTTTAAGTATCATTTTGTATTAATGGCGCTATATGAAGGCTTGTTTTAGGGGGCCATTTTAATTTTCATGGTATTTACTGTGCAGGGTAAATAACATAATAATTAATAGTTTGGACCTTCATGGATGGAGGCTAAAGCTGTTATGTGTTTACTTTTTCTTTTTTTTGCATTAAAGTGATTGACATTTTAATACTTTATTTTTTTACATATTTTTAAGACATTTTTAATTATTTTTTTACATTTTATTTTTAGTCCTCCTTGGGGACCTGAAAATGCTATCTCTTGATCGGTTATACTTCTGTTATCATGGGGATACCGCGACAGAGAGGAACCAGAAGACGGCGGTGTTTGGTTTCATATACTCCTGCACTGGTTAGAACTGCTTAACCATCATATTAAACTGTGCAGGTTTTTTTCTTTGCTAACAATTCAAGGTTTAATCTGTTCAGTAGAAGATCCTGGAGCGTTCCTACTTGGATTGACTCAGCTGTTCAGTGTTGGCCACTCCCCTCTGCTATATTTTCTCGCCTCTGGTATTTAAGGATTGCTAGTGTTAAGGTACCTTCACACGAAGCGACGCTGCAGCGATAGCGACAACGATGCTGATCGCTGCAGCGTCGCTGTTTGGTCGCTGGAGAGCTGTCACACAGACCGCTCTCCAGCGACCAACGATGCCGAGGTCCCCGGGTAACCAGGGTAAACATCGGGTTGCTAAGCGCAGGGCCGTGCTTAGTAACCCGATGTTTACCCTGGTTACCAGCGTAAAATGTAAAAAAAACAAACAGTACATACTTACATGCGTCCCCCGGCGTCCGCTTCCTGCACTGACTGAGCGCCGGCAGTAGCAGGGCACAGCGGTGACGTCACCGCTGTGCTGTGCTTTCACTTTCACTTTGCGGCGCTCAGTCAGTGTGGGAAGCGGACGCCGGGGGACGCATGTAAGTATGTACTGTTTGTTTTTTTACATTTTACGCTGGTAACCAGGGTAAACATCGGGTTACTAAGCACGGCCCTGCGCTTAGTAACCCGATGTTTACCCTGGTTACCAGTGTAAAATATCGCTGGTATCGTTGCTTTTGCTGTCAAACACAACGATACACGGCGATCGGACGACCAAATAAAGTTCTGAACTTTATTCAGCGACCAGCGACATCACAGCAGGATCCTGATCGCTGCTGCGTGTCAAACTAAACGATATCGCTAGCCAGGACGCTGCAACATCATGGATCGCTAGCGATATCGTTACAAAGTCGTTTCGTGTGAAGGTACCTTTAGTTCTTACTGCCTGGTTCTGGAGTTAAAGGTGTAGTTCATGGTTGGAGAAGTTTGGAGATTGTTCTGGAGAGTGTTACTTGGAGTTGTGTCTGTGTGCACATCATCATCCTCTCCTATTTGGTTTGTCCTTCCTTTAACTGTCCTGTGTCCCACTCTGTTGTTTGGTGTGCGTATTTTTTACAGTTGGTATTTTCACTTATCTCTGGCTGTCTTCCCTCTTTTTTTGTCTGGTTAGTGTGTTCCTATACACTTCGGCTTACCACTACCCTGGATGGGGGAGGAGACAGATAGGGGTTGATATAGGAGCATAGCAAGGCATGAGAACCCAGCGTCTCCAACTCCTGGACTAATCCAGGGGACAGGGATAGACTAGGGTACCACTAGTTTTAGGGACCTAGTTAGTGCCCATTGTCCAAACACCATTGTGACTTGGTAATCACATATTGTATTGTATTGTTGTTATGTTGCTATGCAATAAAGTTTGCAATTTTTAGAAGTTTGCCCTCTCTTTCACCCTGTAGCTCAGCTCTGATGTCAGTAACCCCTCCCTTCTTCCCCAGTCAGTATATGTCAACCATGTTTAGAGGCTCATGTCTTTGCATCTCTGGTTCAGAGTTGTAAGCTGGAAAGTAAAACTTTTTTTGGAATCTATATATAAGAGGCATCGTGATTACTTGCTAATCCCGCCCCCTGCATAGTAGCTCCAACCCCCCAGATCACCACACACAATCCCACCCCCCACCCCATTACCACACACAATCCCACCCCCCACCCCATTAACACACACAATCCCGCCCCCCACCACATTACCACACACAATCCCGCCCCCCACCACATTACCACACATAATCCCGCCCCTACCACATTACCACACACAATCCCGCCCCCCACCGCATTACCACACATAATCCCCCCACCACATTACCACACATAATCCCGCCCCCCCCCACATTACCACACATAATCCCGCCCCCCCACCACATTACCACACATAATCCCGCCCCCCCACCACATTACCACACATAATCCCGCCCCCCCACCACATTACCACACACAATCCCACCCCCCACCCTATTACCACACATAATCCCGCCCCCCCACCCCATTACCACACACAATCCTGCCCCCCCACAATACCACACATAATCCCGCCCCCCACCACATTACCACACATAATCCCACCCCCCACCACATTACCACACATAATCCCGCCCCGACCACATTACCACACATAATCCCACCCCCCCACCACATTACCACACATAATCCCACCCCCCACCACATTACCACACATAATCCCGCCCCGACCACATTACCACACATAATCCCACCCCCCACCACATTACCACACATAATCCCGCCCCGACCACATTACCACACATAATCCCACCCCCCCACCACATTACCACACATAATCCCACCCCCCCACCATATTACCACACATAATCCCGCCCAGTGGCGTAACTACAAAGTTATGGGCCCCGGTGCGAACTTCCAAATGGGGCCCCCCCCCGCCATAAAATTCAATGTAAGCCCCATAGAATACAATGCAGCCCCCCTCATAGTATAATGCAGCCCCTCCATACAGGGGCAGTGACAAAGACACGAGCAAATGGTGACGAGGGGGCAGAGGAGAGGGAACAAGGGGGCAAGGAAGACAGGCACTAGGGGACACATGGGGGCTAGGAGGCAGGGGAGAAGGATACAAGGGGTCTAGTGGGCAAGGGAGACTGACACAAGTGGGCAAGGGAGACTGACACAAAGGGCACACGGGGACTAGTGGACAAGAGAGACTGGCACACGGGGACACGGACTAGTGGGCAAGGGAGACTGACACACGGGGAATAGTGGGCAAGGGAGACTGATACAAGGGGACTAGTGGGCAATGGAGACTGACACACGGGGACAAGGGACAAGCACAAGGGGACAAGGGAGACAGGCACAAGGGGACACATAGGGACTAGTGAGCAAGAGACTGACACAAGGGGACAAGGGATACAAGCACAAGGGGACACACAGGGACAAGTGGGAAAGGGAGACTGACACACAGGGACTAGTGGGCAAAGGAGACTGACACAAGCACAAGGGGACAAAGGAGACTGACACAAGCACAAGGGGACATAGGAGACAGGCACATGGGGACACACAGGGACTAATGGGCAAGGGAGACTGGCACACGGGGACACAAGCATAAGGGAGACAGGCTCAAGGGGACACACAGGGACTAATGGGCAAGGGAGACTGGCACACGGGGACAAGGGACACAAGCATAAGGGGACAAGGGAGACAGGCACATGGGGACACACAGGGACTAATGGGCAAGGGAGACTAGCACATGGGGACACAAGCATAAGGGAGACAGGCTCAAGGGGACTCACGGCCCCCTGACCTGCCAGAGCCGCTTGCAGCTGCGACCGTAGTAGTTACGCCGCTGCCTCACACACACACATACTACAGATATCACACACACACACACATCATACTACAGATATCACACACACACACACACATCAGTTATTACACACACTACAGATATCACACACACATCATATTACAGATATCACACACATACTACAGTTATCACACACACACACTACAGATATCACACACACACACAGACATACTACAGATATCACACACACACACACACACACATCATACTACAGATATCACACACACACACTACAGATAACACACACACACACACACACACACTACAGATATCACACACACACACACACACACACTACAGATATCACACACATACTACAGTTATCACACACACACTACAGATACCACACACACACACTACAGATACCACACACACACACACACACACACACACCAGAGATACCAGCTCATATACACAACTCACAATCTCCTCTCTGGTACAGGGGTGGCTGATGTAAACCGGCTGCAGCTCCTCAGCTTCTCCTGACTAAGGCTAGTTTCACACTAGCGTCGGGAACAACCCATCGCTGTGCGTCGGGCCGACGTTCCCGACGCTAGTGTGGTCTCCGCCGCACAACGGGGGCAGCGGATGCATTTTTCCCACGCATCCGCTGCCCCATTGTGAGGTGCGGGGAAGTGCGGGGAGGTGGGGGCGGAGTTCCGGCCGTGCATGCACGGTCGGAAAAAGTGGACCGTCGGGAGCAAAAAACGTTACATGTAAGGTTTTTTTCTCCCGACGGTCCACTACCACACGCCCAAGCGTCGCAAAACGGACGCGACGTTTGGCAATGCGTCGCAAATGCGTTGCTAATGTTAGTCTATGACGAAAAAACGTATCCAGCAAGAACTTTTGCTGGATGCGTATTTTCGGCAAAACGACGCATTTGCGACGTATTGCAGTTAACGCTAGTGTGAAACTAGCCTAAAGCGGCTCTGTCCCGCACCTCCCCCCTGCTCTCGCCTTCTGTCCCGGGGTTATTTTGGCTTTCTCTTAAAGGGAACCTGTCACCCCGTTTTTTCCGTATGAGATAAAAATACTGTTAAATATGGCCTGAGCTGTGCATTGCAATAGTGTATTTTGTGGACCCCGATTCCCCACCTATGCTGCCGAAATACGTTACCAAAGTAGTCGTTTTCGCCTGTCAATCAGGCTGGTCTGTTCAGATGGGCGTGGTGTCTTCCCCCAGATCTTGCTTAGTTTTCCGTTGGTGGCGTAGTGGTGTGCGCATGTCCAAGGTCCCGAATCCACTGCACAGGGGAGTGAAAATAGCGTGATGTGCGACATTTCATTGGTGATCGGTGGGGGCGGCCATCTTCCTTTGGCCGCGCGTGCGCAGAAGCGGCGCTCTGCTGGCCGCGGCTTCAGGAAAATGGCCGCAGGATGCCGCGCGTGCCCAGATGGAGATCGCGGCGGCCATTTTCCTGAAGCAGAGATGCGACACCTCGTACACACCCTACTCCGCTCCGTACACCCCCGACTCCGCTCCGTACACCTCGTACACACACGGCTCCGCTCCGTACACCTCGTACACACACGGCTCCGCTCCGTACACCTCGTACACACACGGCTCCGCTCCGTACACCTCGTACACACACGGCTCCGCTCCGTACACCTCGTACACACACGGCTCCGCTCCGTACACCTCGTACACACACGGCTCCGCTCCGTACACCTCGTACACACACGGCTCCGCTCCGTACACCTCGTACACACCCGGCTCCGCTCCGTACACCTCGTACACACCCGGCTCCGCTCCGTACACCTCATGCACACCCGGCTCTGCTCCGTACACCTCATGCACACCCAGCTCTGCTCCGTACACCTCATGCACACCCGGCTCTGCTCCGTACACCTCATGCACACCTGGCTCTGCTCCGTACACCTCATGCACACCCAGCTCTGCTCCGTACACCTCATACACACCCGGCTCCGCTCCGTACACCTCATACACACCCGGCTCCGCTCTGCACACCTCATACACACACGGCTCCGCTCTGTACACCTCATACACACATGGCTCCGCTCCATACACCTCATACACACATGGCTCCGCTCCGTACACCTCATACACACCCGGCTCTGCTCCGTACACCTCATACACACACGGCTCCGCTCTGTACACCTCATACACACACTGCTCTGCTACATCCACCCAAACCCCTCCTGACCTCACACAAAAGCTTACCCTCCTCCAGCATGATGACAAACAGCACTGCACTACTGTCCTGCACTACACGGAAGCCCTTGATCATGTGACTCCAACTCCTCCCCTCCTGTGACCTCATCACAGGTCCTGTGCGCACAGAGCAGTGGCAGCTATAGTAGTGGTGTGCGGCTCTCTGCGGTGGAGGGGCTCTGCTGCGGGTCAAGTGCAGTCCCACCCGTGATCGCGAGTGCACGCGCAGCAGGGCCTGTAAGGAAGAATTATTTAAAGGGCCGGCGGCCCATTTTGTAGCTTAGAGTTCTTAGGAGCCCGCCCAGTCTGCTGGACTGGGTGGGCCCCTAAGCACTGCGGGCCCCGTCGCAATTGCGACCCCTGCGACCGCGGTAGTTACGCCCCTGATCCCGCCCCCCCACATTACCACACGAGGCTCCGTCCTCACACATTACCACACGAGGTACATTTACTAGCTAAATTGCCCATATCATGCCAACCATAGAACCCAGACAATAAAACACACTGATGATGACACCTCTCTTCCCCTCTCACCCAACAATGATTGCCATTTTTGATGGGGTAATGTGGTGAAATTCAGTATGGATATATTTCTGTCCCTGTTTTAACACTAAAAGGGATGTTCCTCTAAATTGTCCAAAAGGTGTCAGAAGTGAGGCTTGCATTGATCAGCTGATCGATGGGTCCGTTTTTTTCTCAAAAAGTTGTTTTCCTAACTCACACAACCCCTCTATAATCTTTCTCCTTGATCTTCGTTGCAGATATTTTATTAGTCCAGCACTCAGCTGTTTTCAGAGGTTGTAAAGTTTTTTTTTCTGTTTATTCCGTCAAAGAAAGATAAAAATATAGAAATACAAAGTTTATAAGTGTTGAAAGTGAACTGTTTATAACCCAGTGGGGGTAAGAAAAAAATAAAATAAAAAAATGAATGAACATCTGCACCAAGGATATTTTAATGATTACTCCCTATGCAATAGTTCAACAAATCTTGGAAGAATGATAGAGATCAAGATAAATTGAATCAAGATCCAAGATTGGCAACGTGTTTGCAAGTATCTAAATATTAGGTATTTGCCAACGTTCATCCTTCCAAATAGTGAAAACACGCTACAAGGAGCATGCCAATACATAGCAGCCCTGCCCGATCGTGCCTTCGGCTGCTCGGGGTGTGGGTCCACAGACAGAGAATTGTAGAAATGTGCATTATTTCATGTCTTCATTGCCTTGAACTCTTCAAGCATAAGCCCAAATCCTTGCTTAAATGTCCAGAGCTCGATACTTGCTGCCATCACCCAATGTATTTTGTATACTTTTCTTTATCAAGTTGTATGTCACCCATGTTTAGAGGCTCATGTCTTTGCATCTCTGGTTCAGAATTGTAAGGTTGGAAATAAAACTTCTTTTGGAATCTTCATACTTGCCTCTGCAGTCGAGTCAAGCTATCTGATGAAATCACTTTGTGTGAGTACTGGTACATATAGACAGTGTCAGACTGAAGAACATTGGGCCATCCGGAGGATTTGATTCTGAGGGCCCACTTTTCTCCCCCAATCAAGAGCCCCATAGCAACTGCAAGGTTTGCACTATGAACTCTCCTGAAGAAGCCAGGGCCCACCGGAGGATTCTCCGCTTCTCTGGTGGGCAAGTCCATAGACATCCATATAAACGGTGTGTCAAGTGCCCCACATCACAGCCAAGTTATGGAATCAGAATAAGACCCCTGCCAGGTTTTTTTTGTAGTACAAAGATGGCGGACACACATGTTTGTTTGGGGGTTTTTTTTGGGGGGTGAGGTCTGTGACTAAAAAGCTGTTTGATTATTTTCATCTAATTTCCATGTATTTTGGTATGCTGAAAGCGAAATAAATATTGAAATATTTTTTTTTATGTTAGGGTTTTGAAAGTCAAAATTACTATTAATTAATTCACATCAATGCATTGAAGATATACAATGCCCCCAAAAATATAACTTTCAAATAAAAAGAACTTTCAGAGTGAGCTAATGAAACCAGCATCAACATGTTGCAAGCTGAACCAGCAGGCTTGGGATTGATGAAGCAATTCGTAAAATCACTTCCAAAAGATGGAGAATGCTTCAAATACTTGGTCACCAAGTTTCCAGGCCTCTCGGAGGCAAAATTGAAGGAAGGTGTGTTCGTCGGACCAGACATTAGAAGGCTTATAGCTGATCAAGAGTTTATCAATACCATGACGCATCCTGAAAAAGAAGGGTGGTTTGCATTTAAAGAGGTCGTAGAGTAATTTTTAGGCAATAACAAAGACCCTGACTACAAAAAAATCGTCGGACGAATGCTGGAAGCATTTCAAGCTTTAGGTTGCCTGATGAGTTTGAAAGGGCATTTCCTCCATTCCCACCTTGACAACTTTCCTGAAAATTTGGGAGCTGTGAGTGAAGAGCAAGGTGAACGATTCCACAAGGACATTAAAGAGATGGAAAGAAGATACCAGGGAAGATGGAGCATTACAATGATGTTGGACGCTTCAGAGAGACATTCCGGATGCTCCTCACAAGTGTGAATGTACCAAGAGAAGCCTCACAGGGAAGAAGAATCGATTTTAGTGTGTGTTAGTGAGCTCATTGCAGTTAAAAAATGATTTTCATGAAACATTTGTAATAAAAAATTAATTTTATGAGTCTATTTTCATTTATTTTGAGGTATTGTCTTATTTTACAAAGTTACTTAAATTGTGATGTCCTATGACAAAACGGAGGTCATTTTCGGATTCAGCGCACTTAAAAACATAAAGATTATGTGGAATAACCAAAACAGCTCTTGAAAATTTTTTTTTTGCAGACCTGTGAATCAGTTCATTACCTGTGTTATCTGCTGAACAAAAAACTCAAGCACGCTGACATCGTTGCAAAATAAAAAAATAAAGCAGCTTTACAAAAATCAGCTACCATTTTTTGCATGCAGCTTGTATGCAGACCTATGTGTCACAAACCTTTCATTAGAGATGAAGGAATCGACTTGATGATGAGTTTTTTTTTCCCTTTGAAAATAATTTATTATGGGAATAAAGAAAAACAATATATAAAATGAATTGGTATTGATGCATCTGTAAGAGCCCATACTATAAAATGAACACATTAGTTATCCTATAATTAACTTGGTAAAAATAAGGGGAAAAATGATCATTTCTCTTTTTTGTTCATCCTATCTCCTAAAAATAGTGAAAAAAAAATATAAGGGGAATGCATCAATCCATCTATGAAAGTTTTCGTTTTATGGCGCACACCATTATTTTTTGATATTTACACAACTTTCCCGAAAATTATGGGTGACACTTATCAAAAAAAGATGGTCTTCCACACTCCAGTAAAATTACAACATTTTATGCCAGAAATTGGCGTAAATTAAAAAGCAAATCTATGCCGCCTATGGTCAACTTACCATAAATTGTATTTTCTGGCTGGTAGATGGTCACAGATATGTCAAATATATCTACAGACATATATATATACTGTACCTCTAAATATACATATTAAATCCTTTTCTGAAGAAATTCCCCCACATCATTTTATATTCTCAAAATTACACCTTTCCTGGAGTTATTTGCTCCTTTTTAATGACTTTAGTATTTGCACCTTATTTTCTACCACTTTTTACAATGTTTTTCTTAAGTTTTTTTTTTTATTTAATTTTTTCTTGACAGCTTTGCTTATCCACATGTTCATAACAGATTCATAAAATGTGATTTTTACCAAATTTTGTCCTTTTTTTGTTACATTTCACTCCAGTTCTTCACTGGAGTAAATTTTCAGGAGGAGTTTTCAATTTGTCACATTTTTTAGGGTACATTTCCACTGGCGAGAGACAAATCGGTCCGTAATCTGGACCGAAAAAAGGGATGTAGCGTATGCGATTGTCATGCGAGTGTCATGCGAGTGCAATGCGAGTGCAATGCGATTTTTAATCGCATCATCCGTATGACATCAGTATGACATCCGTATTGCTGTCCGATTTTTACGCACCGGTGTCCTTTGAAAAGCCGGCAAATCAGTGCTGTGTACAGTAAAATCACACTGACAGGTTAGAATAGAGTAGATATATACACATAGAATAGGTATATATACATATATATATATATATATGTCAGTGAGACACCTATATATGTATATTTATATTTAATGCAGCGCATGATAGCATTAAAGCCGCTAATTCAATTGCCGGCTTTTTCTTTCTCCTTCCCATACCCGACAGGATATGAGACATTGTTTACATACAGTAAACCATCTCATATCCCCCTTTTTTTGCATATTCCACACTACTAATTCTTAGTAGTGTGTATGTGCAAAATTTCGGCGCTGTAGCTATTAAATTTAAGGGTTAAATCGCGGAAAAAATTGGCGTGGGCTCCCGCGCAATTTTCTCCGCCAGAGTAGTAAAGCCAGTGACTGAGGGCAGATATTAATAGCCAGGAGAGGGTCCATGGTTATTGGCCCCCCCGTGGCTACAAACATCTGCCCCCAGCCACCCCAGAAAAGGCACATCTGGAAGATGCGCCTATTCTGGCACTTGGCCACCCTCTTCCCACTCCCTGTAGCGGTGGGATATGGGGTAATGAAGGGTTAATGCCACCTTGCTATTGTAAGGTGACATTAAGCCAGATTAATAATGGAGAGGCGTCAGTTATGTCACCTATCCATTATTAATCCATTTGTCTGAAAGGGTTAAAAAACACACACACACGATTAAAAAGTATTTTAATGAAAGAAACAAACAGGTTGTTTTAATATTTTATTGCTCTCTCAATCCATCAGCAACACCCTCGCTTGGCAAAATAATAAACACACAATATACATACCCTCCGATAAACTGTCACGTCCCACGAGGTAATCCATCTGAAGGGGTTAACTAATATTACAGGCACGAGCTGCGATAAACCACTCGCTCGTGCCTGTAATCCCCGGGTGCTGAAAGGAAAGCAGTGATCTGTACTTACATTCAGTCACGGTGATGCGCCCCTGCTGGATGTTCTCATGAACTGCAGCCTGGGAACTTTTTCCCACGCTCCAGGTCATATGAGGACATCCACCAGGGGGCGCATCACCGCAACTGAAGGTAACTTTAGGTAATTGACCTACATTTCCTTCATTCCCCGGGGCTTACAAGCACGAGCACAGCTGCATTATAGCAGGGCTCCTGCTTGTAAAATATTTTAACCCCTTCAGATGGATTTACATCGTGGGACGTGACAGTTCATCAGAGAGGGTATGTATATTGTTGGTTTATTATTTTTCCAAGCGAGGGTCATCACATGGATTGAGAGAGCAATAAAATATTAAAACAACCGCTGTGCTTATTTCAATAAAATACTTTTTAATCGTGTGTGTGTTTTTTTAACCCTTTCATACAATTGGATTAATAATGGATAGGTGACATAATTGACGCCTCTCCATTATTAATCTGGCTTAATGTCACCTTACAATAGCAAGGTGGCATTAACCCTTCATTACCCCATATCCCACCGCTACACGGGAGTGGGAAGAGAGTGGCCAAGTGCCAGAATAGGCGCATCTTCCAGATGTGCCTTTTCTGGGGTGGCTGGGGGCAGATGTTTTTAGCCACGGGGGGGCCAATAACCATGGACCCTCTCCTGGCTATTAATATCTGCCCTCAGTCACTGGCTTTACTACTCTGGCGGAGAAAATTGCGCGGGAGCCCACGCCAATTTTTTCCGCGATTTAACCCTTAAATTTAATAGCTACAGCGCCGAAATTTTGCACATACACACTACTAACATTAGTAGTATGGAATATGCAAAAAAAAGGATATGAGATGGTTTACTGTATGTAAACCATGTCTCATATCCTGTCGGGTATGGGAAGGAGAAAGAAATAGCCGGTAATTGAATTAGCGGCTTCAATGCTATCTTGCGCTGCATTAAATATAAATATACATATATAGGTGTCTCACTGACATATATACAGTATATATACAGTATATATATACCTATTCTATGTGTATATATCTACTCTATTCTAACCTGTCAGTGTGATTTTACTGTACACCTCGCTGAATTACCTGCTTTTCAAAGGACACCGGTGCGTAAAAATCGGACAGTACTCGCATGGTGCGAGTGCTGTGCGATTTTTTTCTCGCACCCATTGACTTGCATTGGCGAGTCTCGTCCGAGAATCGCAGCAATACGCAGCTTGCTGCAATTTTTTTCTCAGTCCGATTTCGGCTGAGAAAAAAATCGCAAATGAAAAGACACCTATTGAATAACATTGGTCCGAGTGCAATCCGATTTTTTATCGGATTGCACTCGTCCGTTTACCTCGCCAGTGGAAATGTACCCTTAGACTGTTTAAAGCACCACTCCAGCGGGGTTTTTTAATTTTACCCCCTGGAGTGGTGCTTCTAATCTAGGGTCCCTAGTCTTATACTTACCCGCTGTCATGTTCATCGTCTATCAGCGCCGCTCCGGTTGACTTCTTTAGATTGTGACCTGCCAGATCAATCCAGTGTTTCATGATGCGAGATGAAAGTCACTTTTCAATGCAAGTCTGAAAGAGCCTTGTTCTGGATCTCATTGACTTAAATTGAGCGATTGTGATCGTTAGTTTTGACTCCCGGTTAGTGAGATATTGCGGTCACAAGATGGCACCGCAGGTCCAGAGCAGTGCCGATAGAAGGCACCGACGGTGACAGGTGAGTATAATACATTGTTCAGGGACCTTAGATTGGTAGCACCACTCTCTCCAACGCTGAAAAGAAACCCAGCTGGAATGGTGCTTTAATTGATTTATGACTTTTGGAGCTAAAAAGTATCAAAAAATGGTTTAAAACAAAAATAAGACCGTTTTATATTTTATTTTCAAGAGTTTGGCCCAAAAAGCAAAAAACACATGACCAAAACAAAAAGAAAAGTGAGTGATGAATCGGACCCTACAAGTCATTCTAAAAAAAAAAAAAGATACAGCTCCATTAATAGAAAAAATTAAATATGCTATGAAATTTGCAGTCCAGTAACACAGAAAACTGAATAATGCAAAAAAAAGCCCCCTGAGGAAGTGGGATTTTGAACACGAAACGCGCGTCGGGGTACGTGGCCGAGGTAAAGGCAGGACCCCAACACTATGGGTAATTATTTGTGATTTACCTTTTTGTTTTATACTTGATGTAGGGGACAGCATAGAAGATGATTGCACTATAGATCATGGCAAGTAGTATGAGCACATGTAGTTGTATGGACACGATATGCTGCAGTCCATGTTGATATATTTGTTCCGCTGATTATACCCCACATATGGATAAGTCCTGGCCTCATCTTTTCACACCTGTGGATTCAATCGCCTGTTGATTCTATAAACCCATATATTATACTACTTTATATATTTGGTTTATTTATTATGTACTGGTGTTATTTATTTTATTTTTTTGTCAATAAATTTTGAGTTGATTTTATTGGCTATGTAGACTCGATTTTCTCTGTGATTGTTGAATAATGCAAAAGATGCAAAGATGAAAATGAAACCACAGAAATCATAAGAGCCAGGTGAATGCAATAACACAAATCTTGAACAATGATTGCAGAATTGCTGTTTTTTATTTATTTTTATTTTTTTCAAATATTTGATTTATTGAGCTGTAATTGCGCAGTTCAGATGTCTGATGGGAGGAAATTAATGACAGCTTCTGTCTGCATTAACAAATTTATCTCTTATGATACTGCTTTTGAGACCACGTTCACACGTTCAGTATTTTACATCAGTATTTATAAGGCAAAACCAGGAGTGGGTGATGAATACAGAAGTGGTGACGTGTCTCTATTATACTTTTCCTCTGATTGTTCCTCTCCTGATTTTGGCTACAAATACTGATGTAAATTACTCAGCAAATACTGACCGTGTGAACGTGGCATGCATTGCAGAGAAAGGGCTTCATTTTGCAATCTGAATCTCAGCCCATGCAATGAGGATCGTCAATGTCTGGTGTTTCGTAAGGGATAAACTCTTAACTCTACTCTACTCTAGAAAATTTCCAAATATAACGAACTGTAGTAATGCAAATTAAAAGAATAGTAAGAAAAATACAAAAGAACACAAAATACAAAGGAATAGTAAGATATTGAGACGTCTCGATTAATGGCCAACATGAGATTTGCTGAAAATAAAGACACGGTTGGTTCCAGGTACTTTTGAGCCGTCTGTCGGAAAAATTGATTGCCAGCCACCCAGCTGTTTGGCTGAACTTCAAGTAGGATGTGAGATGATTTTGCTTTGGATCAGTTTCTTGAAAAGTTCCTAGAACAATTATTTTCAATTAAAAAATTTCCAGAATATTAATAAAATTTAGCGCAGCGGCAGATCTCTGAGATCCGACCATCGATCACAATCCTTCGCCACTGATCGGAAGAGAAGTGATCAATATATAGGGTTCCTTAATTTTAGTAACTTACTATTTCCAGTAGTTCTGTGCAATAAAAGAAGGAACGTCACGCTACCAAACCAGTTTTCGGTCAACAACTATTGTAGACGTATGGACACCATTAGCTTTACAGGAGCCGGGGTGTAGTTTTCCATCCTTCGGGTCACATCTACAGTATCTTCATCTTATGACTTCTCTTCGAAAACCTGTCAAATTTTGCTCAACTCTTCCTTTTTATCGTTTTCTCTTCACTCCTGGGTGCAGACACAGACAGCGGTCTGGGGTCCAGGAACAGATGTGATGACTAGAGATGAGCGAACATGAGCTTAAAAGTTTGGGGTTCGTACCGGGTGCTAAACTCCGAACATGGACTTCTTTTGTAAGTCTTACTTAATATTTGGACTTCCAGGGAGAAGTCAGGGGATGAGAGAGTGAGAATTTTTCAGCTCCAAAGTTCAGGTCTCCATTGTTTTCACAGCTACATAGGTTGAAAAAAAACCCTAGGTCCCTCAAGTTCAACCTTCTTCCACCAATTGGGAATTTTCCTCAATAATTAATTGGGTCAAGTGGGTCAAGTTTGGGCACAGTTCTGGTACCCTAACCGAACTTTGGACTAAGGGTTAGGTACCAGAACCTGAACCTCCACAGATCGATCATCCGTAGTCAAGACTCTTAGGCGGTGTGTGCCCATAATGTTTAAAATCCGAAAATGTAAATTTCTCTTGCGTTTACGCTGAGTTTCATGTGCAAATTTTTCCCATAGATTTTCATTAGATACGGAAAATCTGCAGGTAAAAATGCAGGACATAAGACGAAACATGCACACAGTAACATCACATTCACATTACTGTCCATTATGTTAATTTTTTTCCTGCGGAAACCCTAAGTATACTAAGGTTATGTCCACTCTGAATTTTTTGATAAGATTTTGAAACAGAAATTGTCTGAAAACCACAAGGTTCTCAAAATCTACTAGTTTTGATAGGAGAGATGAAGAGTTTTTCCTCTGAAAAAAGGAAAAATAGCTCAGTGTGAACACACCCTTTGGCTACATGCCCAAGATGTCATTTTTTAACTGTATTCTGCCATCAAAAACTTTAAAAAATGAACATTTCCATTTCTATGTAAAAACGACTTGCTGTTCACACGTACAGTCTTCCAAGTGGCGCATTCCACTTCTAAGACGGTCTGAACTTTACATTACAAGTGAATGAGAGAACTCAATAGATGCCTGGAAGAGGGCAATATGTTTTTTGGAGTGTTTTTCCATTGTTTTTGCTTGAAAAACAACTAGTGCTTCCTTTCATTACTCAATGGACTGGAAAACGACATTAAAAAAGACATCACAAAAATCATGGGAAAACCCTCCAAAATTCCACCAGTGGCCAAAACCATAGGGTAAATGATAAGGAAATGATTAAGAAAATGACACAAAATAGAAAAAAAAAGTTTTCAGAAGCATCTTCTACTTGAAAAACTCATGGGGTATGCCGGTCATGTTAACAGAGACAGTTTTCGCTTCAAAAACCTAGCAAAATGTCGCCATGTACAGAACACCTTGCAATGCAGGGGAATAACTTGTTCCCCACCTATAGGTATTGGGTTCTTTTGAGAATTTATATGTTAAATGGTATCAACCACTGAGGACTCTCAATTCTAAACATTTTTCTGTTTGCTGTATTATTATAGTTTATCATAAGTTCATTATTTCCCAAAAATAGCCAAAAATTGATAAAAAAAATAGAAAAAAATCACTAGATAAATACGTATTATAAAAAAAGAAATGGAGATAGACCGGATGTAGGTGTTTCACGGTTGGGTCTGTTCTTCCTTAGGATAGGAGTTCAAAAGGGTAATGCCAGAAGTGTAGCCTATGGTGGCATCATGAATTTTTCCGATATACAGGGTGGGCCATTTATACTGTATGGATGCACCAAAATAAAATGGGAATGGTTGGTGATATCAACTTCCTGTTTGTGGCACATTAGTATATGGGAGGGGGAAAAACTTTTTAGATGGGTGGTGACCATGGCGGCCATTTTGAAGTCGGCCATTTTGGATGCAACTTTATGAATGGCCCTCCCAGGTGTGTCCATATAAATGACCCACCCTGTATATATTTAAATAAAAGACTTATTAGAGGGTCAGGTAAGAGATATCCACTGTATAATCGAGTGTCCCTTTAAGAAAAAACGTCAACCCAAGAGAATTGGATGACTTTGGATGGGCTGATGGGATTCTCTGGATTATTCTGAGCTCAGTTGCCAATTTTCTTTCCAAGACTACAGATAGTGGAATTTCTAGATAACTCGGACAGGATCCTCTCTGCGAAGCAGATGTTCTGGCACCCAGTTTGGCTGTTTATGATATCCAGGGTTTAATGGAGCCGTATGTGTAAAATGCATGTTCAGTGTTTGGTAATGGAGAAAGGTTGTACAGATAACACATGTTCTCATGCGGACTTTCATCATTGGGTTGTACCGGAATTGGCAGCTGTATAAAGACAAATTACCGAGGCATGCAATGCGATTCATTATTCCCGGGCTCTGTGTGTAGTGCACATTTGTAAACCAAGGCTCAGTATCTGCGAATCTGCTACCCATCAGGATTTCCAGGCAGGAAATATATTTTATAGGTCAACATCCAAGACTTACGTGATTACATATATTGTACTCAATGTGATTATAGATTATAGGAGCTATAAAGAGCCTAAGCACCAATCATCCACATTGAGGAGTACGGCGTGATGACAAAAATGTCACCAGCTGTCCAATATCTAGAGATGATGGAAATATAGCGGCCAAACACTAATCATCCACATGCACAAGAAATACTTCCAAATCCGAGAAATACTCAATATACAGAAGATATATTAGATAATTATACATTGTCCCTGTAGAAATCCCATCTTGGTTCCTACATTGCTCCGGAAGTTCGGAAATGTACAGATGATGTTGGTGACCCCGCTCTGCAAACCCTAGTAATAGAGATGACTAGACTAGATTTAAAAAAAAAGTAGTAAAAGCTTTTAAAAATATAAAAAATGATTAAAAATACAATATGAATTGATATGCAAATGAGGCTAAGGAGCTATGGTAGATCTGAAGCTTCTGTCACTACAGCTATATTCTTCGTCCAGTGCTGCTTCCTCCTATCTAACGGCCTAAAGTTAAAGATTATACCTTTTCTTTTGTATTTTAGGCAAACAAAAAATATATATTTTTGAAAAGGAAAATGGGGCGATGGAAAAGTTTGGGCACCCTGCATGGTTAGTACCTAGTAGCACCACCTTTTGCAAGTATCTCAGCTTGTAAATGCTTTTTGTAGACAGACAAGAGTCTTTTGAATCTTGTTTGAGGGATTTTCCTCCATTCTTCCTTGGAGAATTCCTTAAGTTCTGTAAGATTCCTAGATCATCTTCCATCCTCTGCTATTTTTAGATCCAGCCACAGATTTTGAACAATGGTGTTCAGATCAGGGGACTGTGAGGGCCATTGTAAAACCTTCAGCTTGCGCCTTTTGAGGTCATCTATTGTGGATTTTGACGTGCGTTTAGGATCATTATCCATTTGTAGAAGCCATCCTCTTCCTCTTTTCATCTTCAGCTTTTTTACAGATTATGTTATGTTTGCATCAAGAATTTGTTGAAAGTTCATTGAATCCATTCTTCCTTTTTGTAATTTTTAAAATGTAAAAGATGACAATATATATATATTTTTGCCTAAATTACAAAGGAAACTTGTCAGCTTGACCTTAAGGCCTTTTAGAGATAATTTCATCTTCAACTGTTCACGATAACAGTAATTTTGACCAGGGGTGCCCAAACTTTTAAATGCCGCTTGCACTGAAGACCTTCCCCAATGAATGAGTCAATATTGAAGACATAAACATTACTTTATCAGGCCATACGTGGAATCCAGTACCTTGTCTTCCCTACTTTTCCTGCAGAGACATCTTCCTTTTTTTTGTAAACAGTATTGTGACGTTCTTCTATGGTTGTGCAAATTGCCTCTTCTGAGAAAAAAAGGACTTAACTCTATAGCGCCACCTGTTGGAAGTAGCGATCCTACAAGTCACAATCAACCCTCTAACGAGTCGTGCAATATGACTTAGGATAAAAGCCAAATCAGTATCTAAATTCGCAGACACGGTGTTTCGGGCTGTTGGCCCTTGTCAGTGCGAAGCATGAGAACTGATTTGGCTAGGTGAGAGGCTCTGGACATGGGGTCTAAGGGGTATCGTTTCTCCTTATGGAGAGTGACATACCATCTCTGGCTTGTCAAGGTAAGGAGGCTTATTTGCCGTACAATGCTCCTCTGGGAATTTAAATATGCAAATTGCCTCTTCTGAGAAAAAGAGGACTTAACTCTATAGCGCCACCTGTTGGAAGTAGCGATCCTACAAGTCACAATCAACCCTCTAACGAGTCGTGCAATGTGACTTAGGATAAAAGCCAAATCAGTATCTCAATTCGCAGATACGGTGTTTCGGGCTGTTGGCCCTCGTCAGTGCGAAGCATGAGAACTGATTTGGCTAGGTGAGAGGCTCTGGACTGGGGTCTAAGGAGTATCATTTCTCCTTATGGAGAGTGACATACCATCTCTGGCTTGTCAAGGTAAGGAGGCTTATTTGCTGTACAATGCTCCTCTGGGAATTTAAATATGCAAATTGCCTCTTCTGAGAAAAAGAGGACTTAACGACTAACCTTAAGATTATAACCAATGCACCTTGGAGGGGGCTTGCTGATGGGGGGCTGTGCCTAATGCGGTGATCGCTGCACCCCCATGTCTCCCTGAACACTATCACGGGCAATTAATAGCTGCAGACATACACTCACCGGCCACTTTATTAGGTACACCATGCTAGTAACGGGTTGGACCCCTTTTGCCTTCAGAACTGCCTCAATTCTTCGTGGCATAGATTCAACAAGGTGCTGGAAGCATTCCTCAGAGATTTTGGTCCATATTGACATGATGGCATCACACAGTTGCCGCAGATTTGTCGGCTGCACATCCCAAAGATGCTCCATACAAGGCAGGATGGATCCATGCTTTCATGTTGTTTACGCCAAATTCTGACCCTACCATCCGAATGTCGCAGCAGAAATCGAGACTCATCAGACCAAGCAACGTTTTTCCAATCTTCTACTGTCCAATTTCGATGAGCTTGTACAAATTGTAGCCTCAGTTTCCTGTTCTTAGCTGAAAGGAGTGGTACCCGGTGTGGTCTTCTGCTGCTGTAGCCCATCTGCCTCAAAGTTCGACGCACTGTGCGTTCAGAGATGCTCTTAGGCCTACCTTGGTTGTAACGGGTGGCGATTTGAGTCACTGTTGCCTTTCTATCAGCTCGAACCAGTCTGCCCATTCTCCTCTGACCTCTGGCATCAACAAGGCATTTCCGCCCACAGAACTGCCGCTCACTGGATTTTTTTTCTTTTTCGGACCATTCTCTGTAAACCCTAGAGATGGTTGTGCGTGAAAATCCCAGTAGATCAGCAGTTTCTGAAATACTCAGACCAGCCCTTCTGGCACCAACAACCATGCCACGTTCAAAGGCACTCAAATCACCTTTCTTCCCCATACTGATGCTCGGTTTGAACTGCAGGAGATTGTCTTGACCATGTCTACATGCCTAAATGCACTGAGTTGCCGCCATGTGATTGGCTGATTAGAAATTAAGTGTTAACAAGAAGTTGGACAGGTGTACCTAATAAAGTGGCCAGTGAGTGTATATGGGTAAAACTAAGAAGACTTCTGGACAATCCACAAGCTTACACAAGGAGCCTCATATAGAGGACATGGAACGGTTCTTAAACCAGCCACCCCAAATAAGGAACACCAGATCAACAATGTCGCAAACTCCACATAAAAATAGTTCCTCCTCAAAAGAGCCACAGACCACACATATCTCTCCAAAAAAACTACCAGACAACGGTGGTGGAGGTGGAGACCCGCCTGAGGACATGAATATAGCTGAACTGAGTAAATATATTACAGCTCTCCCATCCAAAACAGACCTAGAAAGTTTTGCTTGCAGACTTGAGAACTCGTACAAAAAGGAGATACATAATCTGCAGACAGAATTTACATCGTGTATAGAGGATGTGGAAAAGACGCAAGAAGCTATCTCACAAGAACTTCAGGCGCACAGAGAAATCTTAATGGATCATACCATGAAACTGGAGGAAATGTCATCCGGTCTTGAGGACCTGGAGAACCGCAACAGGCGTAACTGTAGCGCCCCCACTGCCGCAGGGCCGAGGGGTACCCGGTACCGGGCCTCTGAGTCTCTGCTCTGGGGTTGTCACGGTGGCTAGACCCGGTCCGTGACCCTGCTGAGGGGCGTACAGTAATAGATGTGAATGGTGGTGGTGGTGCGGTGCAGTTGTGGGGTGCAGGTCGCGGTAAATAACGAGGACACCAGGTTGCAGTCTCTTTACCTCTTTACTGAAGATCTCTGAGTCCTCAGTCCAGAATACGGTTCACCAGGCTGCGCAAGTCCGGCCGGTCCAATGGCACTTCCAGAGTTCTCTTCACAGGAGGAAATCTGTGCCTTCCCCCTAGCGCTATGTGTTGTAGTCCTTCCCTGCTGTGCTTACGGAAAGTACCCCACAACTGTTGTGTCTGTTTCTGATGTTCCCTCACAACTCGATTAGATGATGTTCTGCTAATCTTCCGTCCCTTCCTGATGTTACAGTTAGAACGGCACCCGTTTGTCGGATAGGCCTGGAGTTCTTCCGGGACCCTAGAGACGCCCCTCTCCCGCAATTGCCTCCCAAGACTTCATAGGTGATTTGAGTTAGACAGCCCGCCTGAGACTGACTGCCCTGCCGCTGTTTGGAGTATTGCTTGAAGCTGAATGTTATTCTACTCCCTCGGCGTTCCGGCCACCAGTAGTGCGCCTCAGTTGGATGTTGCTTCGATCTTACAGCACGACTCCTACTGGTATTTCTCCTTTTTGCGTGATCCCGTTTCTCACTCAGCACAATCTATCTCGCTTCTAGTCCTTTCTTGGGTCCCGCCGCTTCCCGGAGCAGGCGCGGACCCGTTACGTTCTTTTCAATGCCAAGCCTCTGTCAGGATCCCACCCCTGACAGAGACCCTACTGTCTCTTCCTCCACAACACCCTCTGCCACTAGGTGTTGCTTCGTCCAATCCAGTCAGCTTTCCGATCTCACTTCCTGCCTGACCCCCAGTTTACCCACTATGGTGGGGAGTGGCCTAATGAATAGCACCCTTAGCTCCCCCCGGAGGCCCGGCTGTGAAATGTATTGGTGTCTGTGATACCTGGTCAGATGAACTCCTTCAGTGCCATCGGACGCACCATAGCTCCCCATAGTGGCGGAGCCACAGTACTGCAACGACCAGGACTCTGGGGCGCTGCATAACAATATCCGTATACGTGGCCTTCCAGAATCTGTCAGTCCTCAGGATCTAGACCAAACAGTTCAGAGAATTTTCCTGGATATTCTCGGCGATTGTAAAGACAACACCATTGAGTTCGACAGAATTCATAGATCTCTTGGTCCTAAACCCACGTCCGAATCGCGCCCTAGAGACATCATTTGCAGGGTGCATTACTTCAGAATTAAGGAGGCCATCATGATGGCCTCTAGGAAAAAAGGATCCCTCCAATTTGAAGGTCAACAAATTCTACTCCTATCAGATGTATCCAGGCGCACCCTATTCCTGCGCAAAGCCTTGAAGCCCTTACTGGCGGTTCTCAAGGAAAGAGATATCCCCTACAGGTGGGGGTTCCCATTTCAACTAACAGCTTTCAAAGGCGGCAAAAGCGCATACTTCCGCCAGATCGGAGACCTTGCCAACTTTCTGGGCACTTTTGAACTCCCACTAATAGGTCTCCCGGACTGGCCTCTGACTCCGACACTCCCAGATGCTCCTCCAAAGTGGCTCAAGGTTCCCCGTTCTAAGAACCGACACACCAATGAAGGCTCCTCTGATCCTCCTTGAAGTTCTTTTTTTTCCCCTTTTTTTTTATTCTCATTTCTTTTTAGTTTTAATTAGCTTCTACTTGTTGCTGCAACATATTTGGATTCTCTGCTACAGTTGAGTGGCCTCATGGTTACTTATTGTTAATTGGTCGGTTTTCCTGGCGGGACAGTTGGTCTCGCTGTGGGTTCGCCCTGGAGATTTGATCCTAACCTTTGAATATCCGAGCTCGTGGTGTCTTGCTTGCCATCGGTATTTTTGTTTTTTCTTCCCCCCCCCTTTTTTTTTTTTTTATCCTCCCTCTCCTATAGTTTACTGATGGCACGTGGGACATCTCGCTTGCACAAGGGTTGTTATTCTGTTTAACTAGGCTCTGCATGTTTGCAAGTTCTTGTTTATGGGACCTATCAAGTTCTCGGGGGGATGGGGGGGCTAGTGTTTCCCTCGGCTTCCCTTATCCACTCAAGGTGCACGGGCGAGGGGAGGGGAGGAAACTTTTCCTTCTCCATTCTTTTGCCCTAACTACACTGATGCAAAGTCAGACTTGGTGCGTGAACCTTAATGCACCTTCTTCTATGCTTTCCATGTTCTATTATCTCTTCTTTACCCTCTCTTTTTCCCTTCCCTCCTATTGGTTTTCCCACACTACCCTTGGCTGTCGTGTGTTTTGGCGGATGGGGTGCATGATGTCACGAGATGGCGTTAAGGTATTTGATAATGGATGAAATTAAATTTTGCTCCTTTAACGTAAAGGGGCTAAATATCCCAAAAAAAAGACGGCGGGTCCTATTTGATAGCCACAAGCAACGGGTCTCTGTGCTACTGCTACAAGAGACACATTTCAAAACTGGAGTGGTGCCACATTGTATCACGAAAAACTACCCCAAATGGTACCACAGCCCAAACCCATTCTCAAAGTCAAAAGGTGTCTCAATAGCCTTCCACAAATCCTTTATGCCTGAGATCCTAGACTCACTAATTGATAAAAATGGTAGATTTATCTTCCTACTCATCACATGGGCAGCTCATAAACTTGTAATAGCTAACGTATATTTCCCAAACCAAGGGCAACAGAAGTTTGGAGCCGACTGCAAAAGACGCCTCGAGGAGTTTGCTGGTTCCTCTCCTGTGATACTTGGGGGCGACTTTAACATCCCAATGAACCCTGCGGTGGATGTCTCTTCTGGTAAGTCTTCGTATCCTACATCTTCTATTAACAAAATAAGATCTCAGCTGCGCAGCCTGAGACTAATAGATGTCTGGAGGGTCCTTAACCCAACAACTAAGGACTATAGCTTTTTCTCAAAAATACATAATACTTACAGTAGAATAGACTATTTTTTCATTTCACATAAGCTGCTTGATATGCAGGTGGAAGCGGACGTGGGGTCGATATTGTGGTCAGATCACGCTCCTATTTACCTAACAATCTCACTTCATTCTGCCTCGAGACCAGGTTTCTCATGGCGTTTGAACGAAAACTTGCTCCAGGACCCAATATGTAAATCCAGGATTGAACAAACAATCACAGATTTCCTGGCTGACCACGAGGTAGACACCACGTCCCCCACTGTGAAATGGGAGACCTTGAAAGGCGTAATAAGAGGCGTCCTCATCTCTCATGGCGCTCGGTTGAAAAAAGAAAGGGCGGCGGAAATATTTAACCTAACAGAGCAAATCCACCAACTAGAAAACAAACACAAACGAGACCTGGAGACCAGCACATTTGCTCGGCTCTCGTCGGCCAGGCAGAAGCTGCTAACTATTATAGACCAAAAATCCAAATGCCTCAGAGAGAGACTCTTAAGCCGATTCTACCAACTCGGCAATAAAAGTGGTAGGTTCTTGGCCAGAGCTCTTAATCAACGCAATCCCAACACCTACATTCCTTTTATAAAAAACAAACAGGGGAAAAAAGTGTTTAACACCAGAGATATTCTTTCTAACTTCAGCGATTATTATAAATCTCTATATAACATAGCGGCACACTATAAAGACACACCACTACATTCCTTCCGTAATAAAATCAAATCATACTTACAGGAACATAAATTACCCATATTACCTGAAGGTGATCTACTTGATCTTGAAAGGGAATTTTCAGTGGAGGAAGTATCTGAAACCATCAGCGCCTTGAAACAAGGAAAGAGCCCGGGCCCCGACGGGTTCTCAGCAGGCTTCTACAAGTCGTTTAACACGCTGCTCAGTCCAATATTCCTGAAAGCTTGTAATTCTGTCTCTCTTGGAGGTTCTTTCCCTACACAGGCACTCACCGCCCACATAACAGTTCTCCCCAAGCCTGGTAAAGACCCCTCTACGTGTGGTAATTACCGCCCGATCTCTCTGATAAATTTACATATTAAAATTTACGCAAAAATGTTAGCAAATAGATTAAGCCCCCTCTTACCAAAATTAATAAACCAGGATCAGGTGGGCTTTGTCCCAGGATGAGAGGCGAGAGACAACACGATCCGAACTATCTCTCTCATTGACAGGGCAGAGAGGGAGGGGGACCCACTATGTATCATGTCAATCGATGCTGAAAAAGCTTTTGATCGGGTCCACTGGGAATTCATTTTTCAGACCCTAGAGGAAATTGGCCTAAAAGAAAACATGCTGAGCAGGATCTCCGCTTTGTACTCCTCTCCTAGTGCCCATGTCAAGGTAAACGGCGCATTATCAGATATGTTCCCGATCAGGAATTGTAGCGCCCCCACCGCCGCAGGGCCGAGGGGTACCCGGTACCGGGCCTCTGAGTCTCTGCTCTGGGGTTGTCACGGTGGCTAGGCCCGGTCCGTTACCCTGCCGAGGGGCGCACAGTGAATGATTGATGTGGATAGTGGTGGTGGTGCGGTGCAGTAAATAACGAGGACACCAGGTTGCAGTCTCTTTACCTCTTTACTGAAGATCTCTGGGTCCTCAGTCCGGAATCCGGATACCCAGGCTGCGCAAGTCCGGCCGGTCCAATGGCACCTCCAGAGTTCTCTTTACAGGTGGAAATCTGTGCCTTCCTTCTAGCGCTATGTGTTGCGGTCCTTCCCTGCTGTGCTTACGGAAAGTCCCCACAACTGTTGTGTCTGTTTCTTAAGTTCCCTCACAACACGATTAGTTGATGTTCTGCTAATCTTCCGTCCCTCCCTGTTGTTACGGTTAGGACGGTACCCGTTTGACGGGTAGGCTCGGAGCTCTTCCGGGACCCTAGAGTCGCCCCTCTCCACAAGTTGCCCCCCAAGACTGCATAGGTGATTTAGGTGAGACAGCCCGCCTGAGACTGACTGTCCTGCCGTAGGTTCAAAGTATTGCCTGAAGCTGTATATAGAAATACTTCCTTCGGCGTTCCGGCCACCGGTTGTTTGCGCCTCAGTAGGATGTTGCCTCGGTCTTACAGCACGACCCCTACTGGTATTCTCCTTCTTGCTTTGATCTCATTTCTCACTCAGCACAATCTATCTCGCTTCTAATCCTTCCTTGGGCACCGCCGCTATGCTGAGCAGGCACGGTCCCGTTACGTTCTTTCCTGTAGCCAGGCCTCTGTCAGGATCCCACCCCTGACAGGGACCCTACCGAATCTTCCCCTGCAACACCCTCTGCCACAAGGTGTTGCCTGGTTCCAACCCAGTCAGCTTTCTCTCTAACTTCCTGCCTGACCCCCAGTTTTACCAGTATGTGAGGAGTGGCCTAGTAAATAGAACCCTTAGCTCCCCCTGGAGGCCCGGCGGTGAAATGTATTGGTGTCTGTGATACCTGCTCAGATGAACTCCTTCAGTGCCATCAGACGTACCATAGCTCCCCTTAGTGGCGGAGCCACAGTACTGCAACGACCAGGACTCTGGGGTGCTGCACTCCCCCCCGGTTAAATCCAGTACTCCGGGACTGGGAAGAAAACAACAATACAGGTTAGCAAAAAGACATACAATTTGTTGAGTGCAATAACAATAAGTATACTTGAACAGAGCTTCCCTTTATGGGAGGTGAGGACACTTGAACGTTACAAACAAGGTTAAATATCATAGCAACATGCTACAAGTAACTTTTCTTACCCAACCGGGTATTCTACTTAGTACAAATTCTTGAACAATAATTTAACATTGCCTTTAAGGACGTACACTCTAAATCCGCTAAAGACCTTCTTATAATCATATTATAAGGCAATTTAACTTTTACATTCTCCTTCTTTAAATCTGCAGGACCGCCTGTCTTAACGGCACCAGACCTACTGCCTCTCCTTTCTTTACAGGACCGCTCCTTTCAGCCCGAGCCTTCTGTCTTTTCAACTACTATACATAGTATAGAACATAACATACTTTCAGTTTAAGAGCACTGAGCCATCTCTATATGGCTCCTAGGAGGACTCACCAACTAACCCCTACGGGTTCACTTTCTGTCCTCATTTTTCTATCAACATTATCAAACATTAAACTTCCATCATTACTTTTCTTACTAACATGTATGCAGGACACTATGTCTACCCCTACGGGCCTACTGCATCTTTCTTCTAGCTTTCACTTTCTACCAGAGAACATTATCAGCATTTCTTTACAATTAACTAGTTGGATACATATAACTTTTACATGTAAGCATTATTATCACTTTCTCTTGTCAGGACATTATTGCTATCTGTCTGTCTTAAAGCGATACCATTCTTTAAGTACACAAGTGAACATCCCCTTTAAGAGGGGACCAAGTCTTTATGAGGTAGCACATCTTCTCAAGCTACCAGTCCATACTCAGCAAAGGCTCCGGTGCGGTATCTTCGCAAAGAGTCCTTCTTTAAGTAAAACCAGTAGGGAGCACCTTTAAGAAGGTGCAAACTATTTACAAAAAGTTTGTATCATGCACTGTTCATGATTGCGGCAGTTCTGAAAACTTGTGCAAACTTAGAAAAACAAACAAAACAATAGGGATCCCGGGTCAACAAAGGGATCCCTTTAAGAGTTAACCCTAAATGGGTTTAGCAGCAAAGATCGGGAAACAGACAGTTTGAAGAACTATTTACAAATAATGCAGTATCTTACTCATTTTTCGGTAACCCCCACCGAGGCTTCACCTGGCAGGTGGCCCTCTGCGGCCCAGGCAGGTCGGACTCCAAGTTCACTCCCGCGGCCAGGTGCACCCCGTGGGTTCGGGTCTTCTGCACGACCAGGTCGTGCGCTGCAATAAGGGTCTGTGTGGGCCGATGAATGATGCTGGCAGCAGCGGCGGCGGCAGCGGCGGCTTCAGCGGCGAGCTCCTCCCCCTCAGTGCGGGATACCGCCAGAACGGCGGTGCAGCGCTGCATATCCCGGGCCCACCAGCTACTCCCTTTTAGGTGCCGACGGACCGTGACCGCATCCCCCGGCTTCGGGAAGGACTTGGCGCCGTCCCCGCACAGGCAGGGCTCCACTTCATCCCGGGTGATGCGGACTCTCAGGGTTGTCCCGATCTCCTACACGAAGCCCTTTCCCGTCTGGGGCAGGTAAACGATCACGACGCCCCACTTCGGCAGGGAGCCCTCCAGCAGTTCTCCGCGCGCCTCCCGCTCCACTTCTCGCTGGAACTCTGCGATCAGGTGGTTTCGATATTCCCCCCAGGGGAAGGGCCCGAGGTCATGCCCCCCCGGTGCATTGGTGCCAGACGGCGGGGACACCGGGGCGTCACTAGTCGCAGCAGTGGCCGGGCCGTGTGCAGGGGTGAGGTGGCCTCCCCGGGGGTCGCGGCACTGGGTACCTTCACCTGTGGTAGCTCCTCCTGCGCCGCTCCCCTCTCCTGTGGAAGGCGTATGAACCGGGGACCGTCCAGGCACAGGATGCCCCATCGGCAGCTCCCAAGGATACAAGTCCTCCAGCGGGGGCATATCGGAGTAATCCACTGGTGACGGGGGTCGATGCGGGGCCATTCTTTTCTGCAGGCCTTCCCTGGTCTCCAGTTCCACCTCATCTGAGTCATAGTTTCGTTTCTTCGGTCTCCGCCCGCCATAGAAGATCAAGAGGCGGATCTCTCCTGTCGACGGGCCCGCCCTTAGAATGCAACAATATTTAGACTGGGCGGTCATTGTCCTTCGCGCTCTTTAGTTTGTCTACGCCTATTCCACGCCCCTCTTCTTCTCCTGCGCTCTCCTCAGCGCTGCAATGGCGGCGGATTTTGGCGGTAAATGGCGCAGCACAGTTCTTGCAATAAAGTAGTCCAAACACAATAAATCGCAGTTCCAAGGCACACATGACCTGATTCTTCAGGCTTAAGTAGATCCTGTTCGTGACGCCAAGTTTGTAGCGCCCCCACCGCCGCAGGGCCGAGGGGTACCCGGTACCGGGCCTCTGAGTCTCTGCTCTGGGGTTGTCACGGTGGCTAGGCCCGGTCCGTGACCCTGCCGAGGGGCGCACAGTGAATGATTGATGTGGATAGTGGTGGTGGTGCGGTGCAGTAAATAACGAGGACACCAGGTTGCAGTCTCTTTACCTCTTTACTGAAGATCTCTGGGTCCTCAGTCCGGAATCCGGATACCCAGGCTGCGCAAGTCCGGCCAGTCCAATGGCACCTCCAGAGTTCTCTTTACAGGTGGAAATCTGTGCCTTCCTTCTAGCGCTATGTGTTGCGGTCCTTCCCTGCTGTGCTTACGGAAAGTCCCCACAACTGTTGTGTCTGTTTCTTAAGTTCCCTCACAACACGATTAGTTGATGTTCTGCTAATCTTCCGTCCCTCCCTGTTGTTACGGTTAGGACGGCACCCGTTTGACGGGTAGGCTCGGAGCTCTTCCGGGACCCTAGAGTCGCCCCTCTCCACAAGTTGCCCCCCAAGACTGCATAGGTGATTTTGGTGAGACAGCCCGCCTGAGACTGACTGTCCTGCCGTAGGTTCGAAGTATTGCCTGAAGCTGTATATAGAAATACTTCCTTCGGCGTTCCGGCCACCGGTTGTTTGCGCCTCAGTAGGATGTTGCCTCGGTCTTACAGCACGACCCCTACTGGTATTCTCCTTCTTGCTTTGATCTCGTTTCTCACTCAGCAAAATCTATCTCGCTTCTAATCCTTCCTTGGGCACCGCCGCTATGCTGAGCAGGCACGGTCCCGTTACGTTCTTTCCTGTAGCCAGGCCTCTGTCAGGATCCCACCCCTGACAGGGACCCTACCGAATCTTCCCCTGCAACACCCTCTGCCACAAGGTGTTGCCTGGTTCCAACCCAGTCAGCTTTCTCTCTAACTTCCTGCCTGACCCCCAGTTTTACCAGTATGTGAGGAGTGGCCTAGTAAATAGAACCCTTAGCTCCCCCTGGAGGCCCGGCGGTGAAATGTATTGGTGTCTGTGATACCTGCTCAGATGAACTCCTTCAGTGCCATCAGACGTACCATAGCTCCCCTTAGTGGCGGAGCCACAGTACTGCAACGACCAGGACTCTGGGGCGCTGCAGAATGGTACAAGGCAGGGGTGCCCACTCTCTCCCCTCTTATATATCCTAACAATGGAGCACTTGGCCGTGGCCCTGAGAAATAACCCCTCAATTAATGGTATAAAATTACATCCTGAAGAACATAAGCTAGCACTTTTTGCGGATGACATTCTCCTCTACATCACGTCTCCTTCCACGAGCCTACCAAACATCATTTCGGAACTACATAAATTTGGTCTTCTAAGTAATTTTAAAATAAACTCCCACAAATCCGAAATCCTAAACATTTCACTTCAACTCCCCTTGGTTGACCAATTAAGGACGACCTTTCCATTTAAATGGCGCTTTGACTTCCTCACCTACCTGGGTATCAAAATTACAAACAAAACATCTAAATTGTTTGGGGCCAACTTTGCGCCAATCCTACAAAAAACAAACTCAGATTTAGAGAGCTGGCACAGGCTCCAATTGTCTTGGTTGGGTAGGATCAATGCAGTCAAAATGGACCTCTTGCCTCGTCTCTTATACTTTTTTCAAACAATTCCCCTATGCCTTCCAGCTTCCTTCTTTTCCCGCCTCAAACAAATAATTACCCGTTTTATTTGGTCTCATAGTCGGGCGCGTATCTCATATACGATATTAAGTAGATCTAAACTAACAGGTGGGTTGGGCCTCCCGGGTCTTGCGATCTATAGTTATGCATCGATAGGAACATGTATCCTGGATCTTTATCACAGTAAAAATAGCAAAAAGTGGGTAAACTTAGAAAACGATCTTAATGGATGCGATTCCCAAGTTGTTTTTTGGACGGGAGGTAGGGGGATGGGGTCAGGCGTCTACATACCCTTCCTTACACGAAACATATTGCTCCTTATCAAAAACAGAAACAAAGACCTTCAGATTACAACTATCCCGGGTCCCTTGATTCCAATCTATGATAATCCTGCTTTTCTGGCGGGGCTAAATAAAGAGGTATATCTAAACAAGAGAAAAAAATCCAAACCCATCATTCACGATTATTTAAAGGATACCGGGATGAAGTCCCTTCGGGAATTATTCCCAGAGGAAGAAACACACTCTGTTGATTGGTTCTTCTATGAACAATTAAAAAGTTATATCCACACAATTTCTAAACAAACCAATATTAGCAGGCCACTAACTTCCTTCGAGATGCTTTGCGTATCAACAAACCCTCCGGAGCATACTATTTCACTGCTATATAAAATCTTCCAAGAAGGGAGGGCTCCACTGCAGGGTTGGCCAATGTTTTTCTCAAAATGGGAAGGTGATCTGGGAAGACCCTTGTCGTCTGAAGATAGGGGAAAAATTCTTCTCTTCTCGTCCAGATCGTCATTATGTGCGGTATCACAGGAGAGGAGCTATAAGATCCTGGCAAGATGGTATAGATGCCCCTCCATGGTGCATGCAGTGTTCCCCATGACCCCTGACACCTGTTGGAGATGCTTAAAGGAAATAGGCTCTTACATGCATATTTGGTGGGACTGCCCTCCCATAAGGGATCTGTGGTTGGCTGTCTTTGAACTTCATAATAGGATGTCTATCACACAGATCCAACCTTCAGCAAGTCTAGCATTGTTGTCTTTATGTGACTTGTCGATATCTCGGTTCAAGAGGGGCATCCTCAGACACTTCCTTACCGCAGTCAGGAACCTTATTCCACGTTTCTGGAAACAAGAAAAATTTCCCTCCCGAGCGGAATTTGTGGCTGAACTTAATAACATCTATAGAATGGAGCAGCTGATAAGTCAGTCCTCAGGCAATGTAGAAAAAGCTTACAGCACATGGGCTCCCTGGATTGCTTTCAGGGAAACCCCTGAACTTGATCTCTGGATTTCTGGAACCTGATGTATCATATAGCTCACTCTTGCGTACTCTCGGGCCGTTTCTCGGCCTGCGCCCTGTCCGCTGGAGCAGAATGGCAGCCTCACTCCCTTCCCGCATTCCCTATACCCCCATCCACCCCTCTCCTCTTCTTTCTACTCCCTTTTCTTTCCCTTTTCTTACTTTCTTTGTTTGTCTTCCTCTTATCCAGTTTGATTGTATATTGTACTTTTGAATGATTACAAAGAAATTCAATAATGGTTACCGTCTATCCCTGCTGTTATCACTTCATAATTTCGGGATAACTAACAACATTATTAACAAGAAAGTTAAATTATAAGACTTAAATGTTGTAACAATGTTTCACTTGATTTACTTGTAACCTCTGTCTATTATTGCACAGATTTACTAGTTTGTATTAATCATCATTATTCTTTATTGCTGTGACCAATAAAATTGATTTATACAAAACAGGACTTAACTCTATAGCGCCATCTGTTGGAAGTAGCGATCCTACAAGTCACAATCAACCCTCTAACGAGTCGTGCAATATGACTTAGGATAAAAGCCAAATCAGTATCTCAATTCGCAGACACGGTGTTTCGGGCTGTTGGCCCTCGTCAGTGCGAAGCATGAGAACTGATTTGGCTAGGTGAGAGGCTCTGGACATGGGGTCTAAGGGGTATCGTTTCTCCTTATGGAGAGTGACATACCATCTCTGGCTTGTCAAGGTAAGGAGGCTTATTTGCCGTACAATGCTCCTCTGGGAATTTACTATGGTTGGTAACTTTAGTTCATCCTTATTGTTTGACTCCTGATTGTGTCTTTTGATGACACTCATAGTTTTGTCCAATGGCTTCCTATGATTCTTGGAGACACAATGAATATCTTCTCAATGAGCTCAGTTTCCGTTGCTTTTACTGATTGGTGGCTACTCTGAGGACCAGGTAATTTCACTGCATGAATGGATCGAAAGTGAACACATAGATACTACTTAATTAGACCATAGGAAAGAGTGTAGACTCAGTCTTGGGTTGTTCGGAACCATTGAATCTTGGCTCTGTCTTTCGACTAAACATCTCTTTTTGTCCCTTCGATTTCTGGATACACCCTGAATACCTTCTGAATATTTTATATATCCACATCTCTCACAGCTCAAAAGCTTCTCTGAAGGCCATGACAAGGAGATTTCGGTAATTTGGAATCCAGCCCCATTGAATGAATCAATGTTGAAGTCATATATAAACTATTTTATAAGACCATAGATGGAATTTGCTATTTATTATTTTGCTTTTTCCTACATTTCATGCCGAATCATCTTCCTTTCCTCTAAATTTTTCTGACTTTCTCTTACGGTTTATTGCTTTGGGTTGGCTCGTTCTCGTGATTTAATTTCTAGTTGTGTCTTTTGACTACACATCTGGTTATGTCTCTTGGCTTGACTTCCTTCAATTCCAGTATAGACCCTGAATATCTTCTAATTATGTTTAATATCTACGGCTCTCACTAATTGGAGGTTACTAAAGGAAATGTCAATGCTTCCGAAACCATGCCCAGAGAAGGAACCCTTGAGAAGATTTCCAAACTGCTTCATCGGAGCATGAGTGAAATTTACTATCTACCATCTTCTTCTTCTCATACGTTTCGTGTAGAGTCATCTTTGGGTTCCTTTCCTATACATTATTTCTTCTTGGCTTCCCTCTTCTCCTGCCAGCAAAGAGCTGAAACTATTTTAACTTCTCTTTAATCAAAAACAAATCCATGTGCCTCATTTTATACAACAGGAAGGCAAGAAACGCGCTGACGGGAAGCTCGAACCAATCATCCCAATTTATCTTGATATTCTTTTTCCAGCTGAAAGTCTATTGAAATTGGCAAAGGATACGAAGTTTAGTAGTTCATTGAAAGGATTCATGTAGCATCCTCCCTAATGATACAAGGCTTCAATGATTTTAGGCGATTTAGACGCAGTTAAACGTGCGATCAGGATTTCTGGAGCTGTACCTTAGAAACTACTATGAAAATAGAAACAGCAAATGGAACCACATGTGAAAATGTGGCTGCGGAGAGGAGTATAAAAAACATATGTGAAGTTTTTGTTACTCCGTTCTGGTACAATGTTGTGAATAGAAAAGAGCGAAAGAGGCACGGGGCATTGTTGTGATTCCTTATGGATAATCCCATCCAAAAACCTCCTCATTATGTGAGATTGGCTGCAATGTCGAAGAGCATCTTGGCCAACGCCAATGCCAGCATTCCAGGGTCATGTGTGAAAGCCTGGCTCGCGTCCTATCCATCCCCAGATATAACCTTGCCTTGCACGATAACTGCCGGACGCATCTGGTACAAGTAGTCAAAATTCAGAAACTGTAATAATCTGACAATTAGAGGATCACATATAAACAGTTAATGAGTTCCCGACTCTAATGTTCCTAAAAGATTCCAAAAAGATTCTGGATCCTAAAAAGAAACCTAAATTATTTGCATGCACCTTCCCTGAGTGTTATCAATCCTCCAAGTGTCTGTAACTGCAAATCTACCTAGATATAAATTATATGGGGGTATGGTGTATCCATACATCTCCAAAAGTCATCTAGAAGGATTGCAGATTTGTTCAGGCCTTGTCCTTTACAATTCGGACAAGGCCTCAACAAGTGGAGTAAGAAGTATGTGGACCCCTGAGCAACAGAGGAATAGTGAGCCCCTTTGTCTAGAAATCAGAAATATTGCAATTTTCATACTTGTTTCTTATCCTAATTCTAGACGCACACTTGATAACATTTTTATAGATATGAAAAATAAATTAGCACTAGCGCTCCCACCGGTCTCCTTTAGAGCAGCATACTCAAAAGCACCTTTTGCCCTGGTGCACACTAGGCTAAGTCCAATGAAATACATCGTAAAAACAGGTTTGAGATGCGCTAAAAAAGAGTGTTTTGGTGAATACGAAAAGTGTAAGGGAGGATAGATGATACAGATCTCCTGACCTGTTCACGATGTGTAGTAATGAGTAATGACGATCCGTTCTGGATACTGATTTCTTAAGGGTTGATGCGCAAAGTAATTATCCCCCTCTACTCCTTGGTCAGGCCTCATCTGGAATACTGTGTCCAGTTCTGGGCAGCACGTTTTAGAAAATACATTGGAAAACTGGAGCAAGTTCAGAGAAGAGTTACCAGGATGTGAGCGGACTGCAAAGTATGTCCTATGAGGAACGATTAAAGGATCTGGGAATGTTTAGCTATAAAAAAGAAGTCTAAGAGGAGACTTAATAGCTGTCTACAAAAATCTGAGGGGCATCACAGTGTAGAAGGATCATCATTATTGACATTTGCACATGGAAACACGAGAATCAATGGAATGAAACTGAAAGGGACACGATACCGATTAGATATTAGAAAAAACTTTTTGACAGTGAGGGTGATCAATGAGTGGAACAGGCAGCAACGAGAGGTGGTGAGTTCTCCTTCAATGGAAGTCTTCAAACAGAGGCTGGACAGACATCTGTCTGAGATGGTTTAGTGAATCCTGCATTGAGCAGGGGGTTGAACACGATGACCCTGGAGGTCCCTTCCAACTCTAACATTCTATTATTTTACGATAACACCTCTATATACAGTAGATAACACAGGATCCACCATTCACAATAGGCGATATCACAGCTCACCTCCTCCTCCTGTACAATGACTGATAACACCTCTATATACAGTAGATAACACAGGATCCACCATTGACAATAGGCGATATCACAGCTCACCTCCTCCTCCTGTACAATGACTGATAACACCTCCATATACAGTAGATAACATAGGATCCACCTTTCACAATAGGTGATATCACAGCTCACCTCCTCCTCCTGTACAATGACTGATAACACCTCTATATACAGTAGATAACACAGGATCCACCATTCACAATAGGCGATATCACAGCTCACCTTCTCCTCCTGTACAATGACTGATAACACCTCTATATACAGTAGATAACACAGGATCCACCATTCTCAATAGGTGATGTCAGAGCTCACCTCCTCCTCCTGTACAATGACTGATAACACCTCTATATACAGTAGATAACACAGGATCCACCATTCACAATAGGTGATATCACAGCTCACCTCCTCCTCCTCCTGTACAATGACTGATAACACCTCTATATACAGTAGATAACACAGGATCCACCATTCACAATAGGTGATGTCACAGCTCACCTCCTCCTCCTGTACAATGACTGATAACACCTCTATATACAGTAGATAACACAGGATCCACCATTCACAATAGGTGATGTCACAGCTCACCTCCTCCTCCTGTACAATGACTGATAACACCTCTATATACAGTAGATAACACAGGATCCACCATTCACAATAGGCGATATCACAGCTCACCTCCTCCTCCTGTACAATAACTGATAACACCTCTATATACAGTAGATAACACAGGATCCACCATTCACAATAGGCGATATCACAGCTCACCTCCTCCTCCTGTACAATGACTGATAACACCTCTATATACAGTAGATAACACAGGATCCACCATTGACAATAGGCGATATCACAGCTCACCTCCTCCTCCTGTACAATGACTGATAACACCTCTATATACAGTAGATAACATAGGATCCACCATTCACAATAGGTGATATCACAGCTCACCTCCTCCTCCTGTGCAATGACTGATAACACCTCTATATACAGTAGATAACACAGGATCCACCATTCACAATAGGTGATGTCACAGCTCACCTCCTCCTCCTGTACAATGACTGATAACACCTCTATATACAGTAGATAACACAGGATCCACCATTGACAATAGGCGATATCACAGCTCACCTCCTCCTCCTGTACAATGACTGATAACACCTCTATATACAGTAGATAACATAGGATCCACCATTCACAATAGGTGATATCACAGCTCACCTCCTCCTCCTGTGCAATGACTGATAACACCTCTATATACAGTAGATAACACAGGATCCACCATTCACAATAGGTGATGTCACAGCTCACCTCCTCCTCCTGTACAATGACTGATAACACCTCTATATACAGTAGATAACACAGGATCCACCATTCACAATAGGTGATGTCACAGCTCACCTCCTCCTCCTGTACAATGACTGATAACACCTCTATATACAGTAGATAACACAGGATCCACCATTCACTATAGGTGATGTCACAGCTCACCTCCTCCTCCTGTACAATGACTGATAACACCTCCATATACAGTAGATAACATAGGATCCACCATTCACAATAGGCGATGTCACAGCTCACCTCCTCCTCCTGTATAATGACTGATAACACCTCTATATATAGTAGATAACACAGGATCCACCATTCACAATAGGTGATGTCACAGCTCACCTCCTCCTCCTGTACAATGACTGATAACATCTATATACATAGTGGAATACACAGTATCTGCCATTCTCAATATATGATATCACAGCTCACCAGCTTCTCCTCCTGTTACCTGTTACATTAAAATCTGATTTAGACAACAGGGCCCTTTCTGATGACACATTCCCTGTAAGGCAGGGTTTCTCTCTCTCCTTACTGTATGACATATTAATCTGATTTAATTCTGATATTAATTCTGATTTTCCAGAATACAAAAAGGTGGAGAATTTCTTCAAAGTGAATAACAAGTGGCTAAAACCATATATAGTATATACTGCACCTCATGTGCTCTCCTCTATTGGCTACATAACTAACGGGGAGAATACGTCATACCTTGAACGTGTGCCTTGTGGAGGATTGAAAACCATTTAGCCCTGTCCTGTTTAAGTCATAAAGCTTTTTCCGAGTACAGTCAATGTGTAATTTGATCTGGTGGATTTTACAGGTGACTTATCTGGGATTTCTTTGATATTACTTAATAAAGTTTTCTGACAACTTTTTAAGCCGTGGACAAGATATTAAGCCAAAATGTTTCACGTCTTGGGCCTTGTTTTCAAAGTAGATTTCATCTTTTTATTTTCTGCTGCTAAGTAAAGTTTTACTATAACATTTACTATAGATGTTTCTTGATGTTAAGTGGCCGGCCAGTAGGTAAAGTTACTTTAGTACCTCGGGTATTGTTTATTTGCTATTTACTAACATGGACAAAAATTATTCATAGTTTTCTGGTAAATCAAGAAAAATCTACAATCGTTCATACTTTTCTGATAAAGTAAGAAAAATCTACAATGGTCACTGAAATAACTTGAAACTGAGAAAAGTCATTTTAATCTAAATTTACTGAATATCAACTAATAAAAGTCAAACTTTGATTTTGAATTGTGGTTCCATGGAAAAGTAAACATTAAAAAAAACTCATGAAAATGGCCTAGAAAAAAATGAAGAAATGTTTTAAACTCACAGATGTTTACAAACTTGTAATCAGTCAGTCTACCTAGTTAAAGTGTGAAAAGTAGTCAATGTGCTGTTTGGTATCATCAATATGCAATGGAATAACAGTGGTTGAAAAGAGTTGTGTTGCCGGCATTTACTTCTGTGGTTATCTCAGCTGAGATTGAAATCTATCTGGGTGTAGGCTGGGCACCAGACAACTGAGGAAATACGGGTGCACACCAAAAAAATTAATCAATTATAGTCCAAAAAAAGAAGCTCAGACGAAACATGCGAAATGGCCATCGTCCACAGAAGGTATCCACTCTTCTCCCGCTGTACCCGTGTTATGGACTAAATAAAGGAATGGTTTACCGGATGGTGAGTGCCACCTTTTTGCTCTTTTTTGGACTTTAACAGTGGTAGAATCTAGCTTCAATAGGAAATTCTTAAAATACAAAAATCTTTATTTGAAGCATTAAAATATTATGGCAACACTGTGTGGCACCTAGTCATAGGTGTGATTGGGGATAGGAGGTGCGGGAGGAGAAAAAAATAACGCTATGTGCCTAACTTTAACTAATAAAAGTCAGACTTTGATTTTGAATTGTGGCTCAAATGAAAAATAAACATAAAATATGAATTGAAATACCCTGTACTAAAAATGATGGCACTCAAAGAAAAGATTACAACGAAAAATTTGACCATAGGGACTTGTGAAACTAAGGTGTGTCCTATAATTAATATCATCACTGGTGTCTACAAAGCTGTAATCAGTAAGTCTGCCTAGTTAAAGGGTGAAAAGTAGTCAATGTGCTGTTTGTTATCATCAATAACCAGTGGGCTATCAGTGGTTCCTTAGTGGAGGCAAGAATTACAACCCTTAACTGTCTTATTTTCTAGTACTAGAACACCTTGAGGCTTCACCAAAGGTAATTTCAATATCTTGCAGTTGAATCACGCCTGCTATAATGCAAAATTTGGTTTATTGCCGATCCTGTATACATAGCTTGTAGCTGTATGCCATACTGTTTACTGTTTTTTTGGTCTTTAAATTTTCTCTTTATCAACTATTTGCTTCCGCAAGTCTAACTTTTGTCTGAAACGTATGCAAAAGTTGTTTTGTCTCGAAGCTATTTCTGTCTTTGGACACAACTTTGTGCTCACAACCCCCTAATTCTGCTGCTTTAATCTGATGCAGCATTTCAGTATTTCATTTACATTACATTTTTTCTCGTGACATGTAGCAAAAATTAAGCAATAAAAATAGTTGGCAACTTAGGGTCACTGGGACAGAGGCCATCAAGACTGGTGGCTCTCTTGGTTGTGAAAGTCATACCCTATCACACAGCTTTTTAGATTCCTGCCCCCCAGTAACAGCACCCGCTGCCAGGAAAAATGCAGAGTTCCCAAATTGGATCATGTCAGCTCCTCTTGACGTGATAGAATGCACAGAAGAAGGAAAGTTTGGGAAACTTGTATTGGTTTCAACATGTGTATTTGTATTATAGATGCCAAAAGCAAACCATGATCAAACAAAAACAGTTGGCATCTTAGATTAGTTGTAGAATCTGTTCTGTATGTAGAACAAAAAATAATCATGTCAAGGTTTCAACCAGTAAACCGTCATACACACAATATTTAAAGGGAACCAGTAAACCAGTATTTGACTCCAGGGAGAAAGTTAAGTGAAATTTCCCCTACAGCCACTCACTTCCATCAGGGCTGTGACCATGCCGTGATCAATCAGCGCTCACTGCCCCTGTTACTTCACTGATATCCTGCTAAGCATAGAAGCACACACCAAGATTCCTAAAGAATATTTACCGATTTCTATAGGGAAATGGCCTCCGGTCACTAATATTCTTGAGATTGTGTATTGAAGCCCTCTTTTTCAAATCCCCCCAATGCCCGTGATGGCCACTCCAGAATCTTCCTGGGCTTCTTCTGAAACCAAGCCCTGGTGGATGTTGAAGTTGCACAGGATCATTGTCCTGATAGAATATTCAATGACACCCAAGCTTCTTATTCCTCACAGAAGGCATGACGTTTCCTGATATATGATTGAATCCATCTTGCCCTCCACATACTGCAAGTTTCCAGTGCAAAGCAGCAGCAGGGCTTAACTAAGCCACCACCATGCTTCACTGTAGGCATTACTGAACCACCACCATGTTTAAATGTAGTCATCATTGAGTCCCCATCATGATTCACTGAAGGCAGCAATAAACTACTTTCATATTTCACAGTACGAATCACTGAGCCACCACCATGCTTCACTCTAGGCATCAATGAGCCACCACCATGCTTCACTGTAGGAATCACCGAGCCACCGCCTTGCTAAACTCTAGGCATCACAGAGCTACTGCCATGTTTCACTGTAGGCATCACTGAACCACCACCAAGCTTCACTGTATGCATCACCGAGCCACTGCCATGCTTCACTGTAGGCATCGCTGAGCGCTCACAATGCCTCACAGTATGCATCACTGAGTCAATGCCATATTTCACTATAGGCATTACTGAGCCACCACCATGCCTCACTGTAAACATCACTGAGCCCCTGCCATGCTGCACTGTAGATATCACCGAGCAACTGCCAATTTTCACTGTAGGCATCACTGAGACACCACTGTGCTTCACTGTAGACATCACCGAGCAACCACCATGCTTCACTGTAAGCATAGCCAATCCACCTATCACCATGCTTGCACCAAATGAGTGCCATGCATCACTATAGACATCAGTGAACCAGCCTAATGCTTCACTGTAGATATCACTAAACCAGTCCTATGCTTCACTGTAGGCAGTGTGATCATTTTAGCGTATGCATCATTCTTCCTTCCCTTAAATACCGCTGCTTTGTAGGCCCGAACAGTTCCAGTTTTGTTTCATCACTCCATAGAACAGAATGACAAGGCTTCTGTCGATTATTTATATGGATTTGAGAATATTGGAGCCGACTCCTCTTGTACTTTTGGGACAGTAAAGGTGATGGTTTAGAGGCCAGACATGGAGACCTTCATTGTTTAGTACGTGCTTTACTGCACAAAGTGAAGCCTGAATTAGGAAATATCTCTATTAGTGACGAGCGAACGTGCTCGGATAAGGTGTTAGGCAATCCCTGCATATGTTGTGGCTGTTGAACATGCAGCCGCGGGGACTCAAACATACTATTCAAGCACGCCGAAGGCACTTGGTTAGCATCCGAGCATGCTCAGATAACACCTTATCCGAGAAGGTTCGTTCATCACTAACCTCTATATATTAGTTGTGTTCAGATATTGACATTGTTCTTGTTTTATTGCTTCATTGCAACCAGCAGAAAGTTTGTAAATTTTACTAATAAAACACATTTACAATGGAATAATTTTGATTTCAAAGAAAGAAGACTTGCATGTTATGTTCTAGGGTCAGATGCAATGAAGCAGGCCTGGAAAACCTATTTTTTTCATTATCAAAGACATCTCACCTTCCGCCGAGCGGCTTCATTTCACTTTATTGAGCTTTAATTTCATCCAGATGTTACTAATGGATCAGCAACTCCAAATATATGTCACAGTAATGTCTGTGTCGAAAGTCACGTCCAGGAGAAGAAATTAAGATTCTATTTACTTTGCGCCAAGTAATCTGCTGCTAATGTGAAAAGTCTGATGGGCGTTAGTAAATTTACTGACAGTATATAAAATGGTACATTACTGTCATCAACAACTACTTAACATTTTTACTGATAACCATATCCATCTATCTATCTATCTATCTATCTATCTATCTACATATATCTATCTATCTATTATCTATCTATCTATCTCTATTATCTATCTATCTATCTATCTATCTATCTATCTATCTATCTATCTACATCTATCTATCTATCTATTATCTATCTATCTATCTATCTATCTATCTATCTATCTATCTATCTATCTATCATCTATCTATTATCTATCTATTATCTATCTATCTACATCTATCTATTATCTATCTATCATCTATTATCTGTATATCTATCCATCGTCTATCATCAGTCTATACTTCTATCTTTAGATACTTTTAGAAACTCTATTTTGAAGTTTCTTGTTTTTTTTATTCCTCAAATTATGGAAACCTTCATACATGACTGCAACAGGTTTACAACATTTAGGAAAGTAAAATAAAACTGTTTTATAAACGTGGTAAAGAGAAGACGTTGCTTGAACTTGAGCAGATCATGATGTAATGCATATTTTTGATTCTTAAAATGTTTCTAGAGCCAAATATTTATTCATAAAGTATGTTTCCACACATCAGGCATAACAATAGCAAAGGCAGCCCTGAGTTATCCGATGCTACGGAAATTTCTATAAAGTATGACACAGAGATGATGTGCAAATTAGCAAAGAACTAATTATAACCATACTCAACTATGTTATATATCAAAAGAGAACAATCATGGTCACTTGTAGCCAACATTAGAGTTGAGCAAATTTCCCCAAATTCTAATCAATCTGTTATTGGAAGTCATCTGACATTTGATCCATTTGTTCAATTTAAAAGGAAAATTTGATTGCAAATTAAAAGTGTTAAACATTTGTTCTGCTCATCTCTTCTTAGCCCTCCCTGTACCTCCCCGACTGTTGCAATCCTCTGTTTTCTGTCTTCTATCTTTTATCTTCAATCTTCTATTTTTAATCCTGTTTTCTAACTTCTTTAATCTTTTATCCCCTGTCTTTTATCATTTATCTTATATCTTCTGTTTTCAGTCCCCTATCTTCTCTCCTGTATCTGCTCCCCTCTGTCTTCCAACTTCTGTCTTTTAACCTCTCTCCTGTATCTCTTCTCCTCTATCTTCTCTCCTCTCTTTTCGCTCCTCTCTTTTCTCCTCCATCCTATGTTCTCCATCTTTTCTTCTCTCTCTTATCCCTCCTCTATCTTCTCTTCTCTTCTCTTATCTTATCTCATTGACTTGTTATTCCTTTATTTCAGGGGTCTCAAAGTTGACTGGGTAAATGGGCCACACAGAAAAAAATTTAAATTGACAGGCCACAGTCCTTGAAGGACAAGATATTTTTAGTCATGATATTTTTGCCCTTATTCTGCAATAAAATCCTCCAACCTCACCCCCATCCTGTAACACTGTCTCCTGTACTAGACCCCATCCTGCAAAAATGCCTCCCTTTCTGGACCTCATGTGATAAGAATGGCCCCATCCTGCCACTCTTCACGTACACATAGCAAATAAATAATCAATCCTTCTCACCTGTCCTCTTCCTTCTTCATAGAGTCAGTGTCTGTGCCACAACATATTTCGGCTGAATTTGTGTCTTGAGTGTGCATATTCAGCTTAAAACCAGTGCGGATGTTAGCGGGTCCCCCTTACTCCCCGAGCCTAGTTATTGTTATTTCTCTGGTTTCCAGTGTCATGCGGGCCATGTATTTGAGATCCCTGCTTTATCTTCTATCATCAATCTTCTAACTTATATCCTTTACTTTCTATCCTTTATCTTCTATCCTCTACACCTTATCCTCTATCTTCTATCCTCTGTTCTCTACATTATGTCTTCTATCTTCTCTCCTGTATCATCTATCCTCTGTCTCCTATCCTTTATCTTCTATCTTCTGTCCTCTATCTTCTTTCTTGTATCTTCTGTTCTGTCCTCTATCTTCTGTCTTCTTTGCTCTATCTTCTGTACTGTCTGTCATAGGTCTTTTGTTCTCTATCCTTGATCTTTTATCCTTTGTCCTCTGTCTTTTGTCCTCTATCTGCTGTCATTTGTCCTCTGTCTTATTTCTTCTATCTTCTTTCCTCTATCTTTTATCCTGCCATCTATAGTCTGTCCTCTATCTTCTGATCTGTATGCTCTGTCTTCTATGTTCTGTCCTTTATCCTGTGTCTCCTGCCTTCTATCCACTGTCCCTTGTCCTGTGTCTTCTGTCTTCTATCCTATGTCCTGAGTCTCCTGTCTTCTATCCTCTGTCCTTCATCCTGTGTCTCCTGTCTTCTATCCTCTGTCCTTTGTCCTGAGTCTCCTGTCTTCTATCCTTTGTCCTGAGTCTCCTGTCAACTGTCCTCTGTCCCTTGTCCTGTGTCTTCTGTCTTCTATCCTATGTCCTGAGTCTCCTGTCTTCTATCCTCTGTCCTTTGTCCTGAGTCTCCTGTCAACTGTCCTCTGTCCCTTGTCCTGTGTCTTCTGTCTTCTATCCTATGTCCTGAGTCTCCTGTCTTCTATCCTCTGTCCTTTGTCCTGTGTCTCCTGTCTTCTATTCTCTGCCCTCTGTCCTGTGTCTCCTGTCTTCAATCCTTTGTCCTATGTCTCCTGTCTTCTATCCTCTGTTCTTTGTCCTGTGTCTCCTGTCTTCTTTCCTCTGTCCTTTGTCCTGTGTCTCCTGTCCTCTATCCTCTGTCCTTTGTCTCCTGTCTTCTATCCTCTGTCCTGAGCCAACTGTCTTCTATCCTCTGTCCTTTGTCCTGTTTCTCCCGTCTTCTATCCTCTGCCCTCTGTCCTGTGTCTCCTGTCTTCAATCCTTTGTCCTATGTCTCCTGTCTTCTATCCTCTGTTCTTTGTCCTGTGTCTCCTGTCTTCTTTCCTCTGTCCTTTGTCCTGTGTCTCCTGTCCTCTATCCTCTGTCCTTTGTCTCCTGTCTTCTATCCTCTGTCCTGAGCCAACTGTCTTCTATCCTCTGTCCTTTGTCCTGTGTCTCCTGTCTTCTATCCTTTATCCTGTGTCTCCTGTCTTCTATCCTTTACCCTGTGTCTCCTGTCTTCTATCCTTTGTCCTGTGTCTCCTGTCTTCTATCCTGTCCTGTGTCTCCTGTCTTATATCCTCTGTCCTGTGTCTCTTGTCTTCTATCCTTTGTCCTGTGTCTCCTGTCTTCTATCCTCTGTCCTGTGTCTCCTGTCTTATATCCTCTGTCCTGTGTCTCTTGTCTTCTGTCCTTTGTCCTGAGCCTCCTGTCTCCTATCCTCTGTCCTTTGTCTCCTGTCTTCTATCCTCTGTCCTTTGTCCTGTGTCTCCTGTCTTCCATCCTTTGTCCTGTGTCTCCTGTCCTCTATCCTCTGTCCTTTGTCTCCTGTCTTCTATCCTCTGTCCTTTATCCTGTGTCTCCTGTCTTCTATCCTCTATCCTTTGTCCTGTGTCTCCTGTCTTCCATCATCTGTCCTTTGTCCTGTGTCTCCTGTCTTCTATCCTCTGTCCTTTGTCCTGAGTCTCCTGTCTTTTATCCTCTATCCTCTGTCCCCTATCTTCTGTTCTTTATCATCTGTCTTCTATTTTCTTTCTTCTATCGGCTTTCATCTATATTCTTTCTTTTTTTCTTCTTTTTGGCCTGGTCTTCAATTCAATAGGCCCGTATCATCACATGTGGTGAAACGCACGATCACTGGTGAAATGGCGCTGGTCTTAGTGAATGGATGTCCTGGCTGAAAAATAAAGAAAAGAAAAAAAACTGAAGCAATAGATGACCTAATAGAAGACAAGTATGTAAGGGCCAAAGATAGCTCAGTACAAGATTATTTTTTACCCCTTCCTCACTAGCCACTATTTTGCTGAATTTATCTGAAGGAAATAAAAAAAAAAACAGATTCTGGAGAATCAGAATGTTTTGTAAAATTAGACGACGCAAATTCTATTTTCCTTTAATTAATTACTATAATTAGTTACTATTCTGCCAAAACATATTGCTTCATGTAAGTACATACCGTCCTAGTAGCCTCTTCTTTTTCTGATTTTTCAGATCCATTTCTTAACCACTGTAATAATTCATAAATATGTTCAGTACAGGTGCATGCACTGTGCATAGGTAGGTGAAGTCATCGTAAAGCTTAAAATACCATTTGTCAGTGTGATTTGGACGATTCTTTAAGATTTTTAGTATTTTGAGCATTCGGAGATTGACTTTCTTGGCCTAGACTCAAAAAGAGAAATATGAAAGTTTAGCAGGCTACTTTATGAAGCCGAACTAAGTAAGGTCTCAGGTTTGAAGCCATCACGGGCGAGCGGTAGGGACCTTCCGTCTACACAGATGTCTTCTGCTCAGGAAGCTGCTGAGCATGTCCTGGCAGAGATTGTGGATTTTTGGCTTGACTTCACCACGTGGGTGTCACCTGCGCAGTAGATGATTATGTAGGGAGTGATTTGTAGATGGTTTATGTTCCTAGGAAAGCCTCGCCGGGCTTAGTAAGTAATGGAAATCAGATATTTGAATACGGGGAAAGGTTTCGTTATAAGAAAGTAACACTGCAGATAACGCCTCGGGTCCTTGAGTCTGCTAGGCCTTGGACAAATTACACTCTCAGAGTAAGGCCTCGCTCACACTAGCGTATAATATGAAGGAGTGCAATGTGAGAAGATATCGCATTGCACTCTGACCAATGTTATTCAATGATGCAGTGCTCATCTGCGCATTTTTTTCTCAGGTCTAATCAGCGTCAGGGAAAAATAGCAACATGCTGCGATTGACCGTGTGTATCGGGCGAGACTCGCCAATGCAAGTCTATGGGTACGATAAAAAAACATACATCACACGTCTGATTTTTATGTATACATCTCAAAGCAATCAGGAAATTAAAGCAGGAAAGTACCCCCCCCCCCCCAAATAAAAACAGAGCTAGACAGATAGAATAAAATAGATATCCGGTAGATATATAATTTCACAGCTCCCCCATATATTATAAAGTGCCTTGCAAGTGTACTTTACAGTCCAGATTTTAAAGCATTTTTCACTTAATAATTAAAGAAATTATTGAAAAAGTTTACTTGGAGTCCGCCCTATGTTTGATAACCAGCAAAGGTAAAGCATACAGCTAAGAACTGATATTATCAGGCTGGGAAGGTCCATGGTTATTGGGCCCTTCCTAGCCAGCCTAAAAGTACAAGCTCGCAGCTGCCCCAGAAATGCCAATTCTGACGTTTCCTGATTGCCCTGGTGCATTGACAATTGGGGTAATGGTTTTTGGGGTTGATGTCAGTAGCTGGCTGACATCAAACCCCAGTATTAGTAAGGCCTGTCCCACACGTCCAGATAATTCCGGTACCGGAAAAATCGGTACCGGAATTATCCGTGTCCGTGTGCCCGTGCGTTTCTGTGGCACATCAGTGTGGCACACGTGCGGCCCATGTGCCGACTGGGTACCACACGCACCGTGCAGGAGACAGCGCTAGAGATAAGCGCTGTCCCCCCCACGTGGTGCTGAAGCCGCCATTCATATCTTCTCTGCAGCAGCGTTTGCTGTAGAGAAGATATGAAAAATCCTTTTTTTTTTGTTTCTCGTGTTTAACATAAAGATACCTGTCCCCACCCCCCTCCCACCCCCTGTGCGCCCGCCCGCTGTTATTAAAATACCCGGCTCCCTCGCTGGCGCTGCTTCCTGTCCTGGCTGCACCTTCTACTGTATGAGCGGTCACGTGGGGCCGCCGATTACAGTCATGAATATGCGGCTCCACCTCCCATAGGGGTGGAGCTGCATATTCATTTCTGTAATCGGCGGCCCCACGTGACCGCATACAGGAGAAGCTGCGGCCAGGACAGGACACTGCGAGGGAGGCGGGTGAGTACTTTAATAACAGCGGGCGGGCGCACAGGGGGTGGGAGGGGGTTGGGGACATGGATCTTTATGTTAAACACGAGAAACAAAACAAAAAAAGGATTATTCATATCTTCTCTACAGCAAACGCTGCTGCAGAGAAGATATGAATGGCGGCTTCAGCACCATGTGGGGGGGACAGCGCTTACTGTAGCGCTGTCTCCTGCACGGCACACGGACTGCACACGGACAACGTCCGTGTGCGGTACGTGTTTTACACGGACCCATTGACTTTAATGGGTCCGTGTAATCCGTGCGCTCCCACGAACACTGACATGTCTCCGTGTTTGGCACACGGAGACACGGTCCGCAAAAAATCAATGACATCTGCACAGATGCATTGATTTCAATGTGTCTACGTGTGTCAGTGGCTCCGGTACGTGAGGAAACTGACACCTCACGTACCGGAATCACTGATGTGTGAAACCGGCCTAATGCAGAGGTGTCTGTCAGTCATCCCCATTACTAACCCAGTAATAAAAAAAGACACGCACAAAAATCCTTTATTGTCAAAAATCACTCCCCAACACTTTCCTGGGTTCACCATTCTATTATAAAAAAAAAAAATCCCACGCTGTTCCGTCATAGTCCAGAGAATCCAACATCCACAAATGGAAAACTGAAAGACATAAAAATAGAGAACTAAAGACAAGACCCTGTCCGTTGTCCACCAATTTAGTACAAAACAAAAAGTTCCCATGCAGGTCTGATTTTCTCAATGGCATTTCCACAACGATCTCCGTATTCGACGTACAAAGGCACCTCTGAATGAAATCGGCGCTTTGCACTCCACCCCGCTCCTTATTCACACTCATGTGAAAAACATCAGGCTTGATGAATCGGAGCCTATATGTACAGCCTATTCAATTCTTATGGTTTTCTCTTTCCATCTCCACTGCTAAGCTGTGACCTATGACATCCTCACTCTATCTAGATTCATTGCAAAGCAGCTGCTGCATTCCCTGCCTTGGCTTTTACACAGGCTGATTGACTGTCTTATACCTTGCGATGTGATAACTGCAAGGCGTTATGCGGATGGCTACACAACTGCAACTACAGTATGATGCAATCTTCTTCTTAGGGTGGGCATTTTTTTTTTTTGCTTATTCACGCGAATCGAACCACAAATTAGGTCCAGAAACTTCTCTAATACTCAACATATATTTGATTTGATTTAAATCAATTTACATCAGGTCACGCTCTGTCGTTTCTCCATGGTCCGGGTCTGATACTCCCGCTCGCTCATTGTAGGTACTTTTGGTTGGTACTCTGACTTTCATCTTGGACATGTTCTGACCCAGTCATCCATCCATTATAATTTGTCTCTTGTCAGTGTCACTTACGGGACATTTGCCCATTTCTTCTAACCCTTAAACTTCAAGAACTGACCGGTCGCCTTCTGCCTAGAATTTCCCACCCCGGACAGGGGCCATTGCCACGAGATTTTCCACGTTCTTCACTCGACTCTATGTATTCGTTCTTCCATTCTTCCGGTTCTGTGGACCTTTCCGGATTCCTCAGCCTCTGATCTAGACGTCCCTGACGTCTCCATTGCTGAGCTTATAAAATAAACGCGTGAAGGATTTGTTATAGGCTGAAGAGGGGCCAACGCTGGAATCTTTGATCATCTGGAAGAAAAGCTTCGGGGGTTGTAAAAATAACCGAAAGCTGTTTTTCTTTAATGTGGCTCTGTCACATTAAGCCCTAAACATGCCGTCTCCTCCACAAGTGTTTCATTTACCCCGATGATAAGAGAATTTGGACTTCTCAGACTGTTACCTTAGCTCAGCGCTCCACATTCCAATATGCTTCGTGTTTGGCCGGGGCCGAGGGGCTCGTTGTCAGCTCTCGCGCCTCCATAGCTTTGTGCCTCGGGACCAGATGGACCTTCTCATAGATCCACGAATACCACCGAACAAAGCGGAGAATGATATCTCAGCCGAGACAACAACATTTGCCAGCAACCTGCCTGGATAAACATTTCATAATGAATATTCACAGTCATGTACCTAGAAAACCAGGACGTGTGCTCAGTATCAAAAAGTTAATTTCCCGGCAAAAATGCAACTATGGATCAATGTTTTTAATCAACTGGGTAATAAAGGATTAAAAAAATAAATAAACAGGGAAACTATTATATTCCAAGAACAGCGCCACGCCCGTCATCAGGTTATGTCTAGTATTGCATCTCTGTTCTAAAAACTTCTAGAAACAAGCAGCCATGTTTCTGTAATTCTGGACAGCCATTTTAATTTGAATGTTGGTTGTTTTTTTTAGGGGATCGTGCGCATGGTTGCGTTTTGGGGAAAGGAAATGACACAGTTGGAAAGGATCTAATTCCAATTTTTTGTAAAAAAAAAAAAAATAGTATAAACACAGATTTAAGAAAACAGAGTAAAAGAAAAGCTAAAGATATAGCCGAGCTGAGTTTGTTGTCTAGCTCAATGGAACTGTATCATTGAAAATTGCTGGCTGCAGAATGAGCTAACTGAGGATCCAGTAGTGAGCTTTTCTGACAAAGTTTGTCTTTTCCTGATTTCCTCTGTGCTGATTTATGACAACATCTAAGAGCTCAGAAAAATACAGACCAAAGCGGTACAATCCAGGTTACTGATGGATTCTCAGTTAACTTATTCAGCAGCTAGCGATGTGCATGGAAACAAAGACCCGGCAGAAGTCAAACGGTGCAACATTTTCTATGTAATCCATTTGTAGAAAGTTATTTCTAGACCAAAAGACTAAGTGGGTTATACAGAACTCAGCATTCAGAGAACTGGGAAATCTGCAGCAGAGAAAACAGGGATTGTATCAAAACAGCAGCAAGCAGCCCAGTAAGTGACACATCTCTGGAATCAGGGTCTCTGCTCCTACATCATGCTGCTGTCAGATTACATAGCAAAAACTCCAACCCAGGGGTGGATATATCATTGGTGCAACCCAGGGGCCCAAGAGGTAAGGGGGCCACATCCACCTCCAAAGCAGGAGTAATTGAGCATTACGAGGAGCTATTGGACTGGAAAGGGCCCTTATATTGTTCTTCTGTCTGTAACCCGACCAGTTGTACTTCTGACCTTCTCATTACTGATTTTTGGTGTTTTGCAGGAAGAAATGCTGCAGAGGATTTAAGTTCGTCCTGGGGCAATGCATCCCGGAGGGTAAGTGACATCTGCACTTTACTTGTTAGTGCCATTTCCTTTGCATTTTTTGGTGCATTGGGGCATCATGGAAGACAAGGGTATCATGGAGGATAGGGGTATCATGGAGGATGGGGGGCATTATGGAGGATGGGGCAACATGGAGGATGGAGGGGGCATCATGGAGGATGGGGGGCATCATGGAGGATGGGGCATCATGGAGGATGGGGGCATCATGGAGGACGAGGGCATCATGGAGGATGGGAGGCATCATGGAGGACGAGGGCATCATGGAGGATGGGAGGCATCATGGAGGATGGGGCATCATGGAGGACGGGGGCATCATGGAGGACGGGGGCATCATGCTGAGTGGATCTATAATGCTGTATATGGTTGTATCTAATGAGACATTGCAGGGGATCATCTCTTTCTGGACCTTCTATATTATTTGCCAACACAGAGATCCAAGGAATTTTCTGCAATATCCAAAAATGCATTTTTTTTTACAATATCATAAAGTCCCAAAATGCACAACATTCTTTCTCAATCAGCGAATATAAGAAAAGTTATGTCACTTTCTAGCAGGCTTTGTACTTCAGTGGTCGAGCTCTGAGTTAATAGTTATCCCCAGCTTTTATAGATTCCTCAATGGCACGATTACTAATATATAGTAGTCAGATATGGGCGAAACCTGAACCGTAAAGTTTGGGGTCCATACTGAACACCTAGTTAGTTACTTACCACCGGTCAGAGAGCTGTGGTTCCCATGCTGACAGCATGAGCCAGCAGCTTTGGCTGGCATTAAAAGCATTACCGCTGGTCACAGGCATTGACTGATGAGAGAGTACTACTCCCATCAGCGTACGCCTGCTGTCGCTGATAACAGAAAAAATGACGAAGGGACTCTTCTATTTTTGATAACCAGAGCTGGCAAAACTAACAGCGGTGGGCTGCAGCCCCCAGCTCTTAACTTTATGGCTGTTATCAAGCTTTTTTTTTTACAACCAGCCAAGCTAAAGCAGACAGCTGGGGACTGGTATTCTCAGACTTGAAAGGGGCCGTGGATAATGCCACCCCCAGTCTAAAAATAACAGCCCACAGCCAACCAGAAAAGGCTTTGACAGTACCATTAAACATGCACGCGCCAAAAGCGCGTTCCAAACCCTGCCCTTCAGCGCCCATGTCACATGATCATGGGGCGCCAATGGGTTGGCATGACAGCTGGGGCTATGAAGAAGAGCCCCGTGCTTCTCATTGCAGATCTGCTATGAGCACCGCCCCGTGGCTGACGTTCATAGCAGATGATCATTTCTGCTACACATAGGAGGGCTGCAGCGTGAAAAAAAATGTTTTTAAAAATATTCAAAAACTAAAAAATATAACATTTCAAATCCCCCCTTTAGCCTCAAAATAAAACAATAAAAAAAAATCCAAAATACACATATTTGATATTGCCGAGTTCAGAAATGTCTGATCTATCAAACTATAAAAATAATTAATCTAATCGGTAAACGGCATAACAAGAATAAAAATAAAAAAGACAGAATTACGTTTTTTTATCTCCGCAACATTGCAATAAAATGCAATAAGGGGCGATCAAAATATTGTATCTACCTCAAAATGGTATCGATAGAAACGTCTGTTCAGCTTGCAAAAAAATAAGCCCTCACCCAGCACCAGATCCTGAAAATTGAAGATGCTACGGGTCTCGAAAAATGGCGCCATTTTTTTTACATTGGATTTTGTTTCACCACTTAAATAAAAAAGAACCTAGACATGTTTGGTGTCTGTGAACTCATAATGACCTGGAGAATCATAATGACAGGTCAGTTTTAGCATTTATCAAAATCATGTTAAAGATGGACTGATGTGTGTGGAAGGTGTGTCCACCTTCCCCCATTTCCAACCGCTTACATGCAACTGTTACGACTGACTGCGGCATCTAAGGGGTTTAACTGCTCCAATTGCAACCGCAGTTACTCTCTGGTGTCGGCTGTATCACACAGGTCCTGAGCTCGCCCCATATATGCAGGTGTTGAAAATTGAAACCTTGGCGCCATGGCCCATTTAGAACCGTCAAAGTGCCACAAGTATGGCAGCACTGGAGCAATTATCTACTATATAGTCATCTAATTCTGTATGTTTGTAACGGAAATCCCACGTCGCTGATTGGTCGCGCCAGCCACCCGCGACCAATCAGCAACAGGCACAGTCCGGCCGTAGTTCAGTCACGTTTACTGAACAAGTTCTGTCAGTCACAGTGCCACGTAGTTCAGTCATGTTTACTGAACAAGTTCTGTCAGTCACAGTGCCACGTAGTTCAGTCACGTTTACTGAACAAGTTCTGTCAGTCTCAGTGCCACGTAGTTCAGTCACGTTTACTGAACAAGTTCTGTCAGTCACAGTGTGGCGTAGTTCAGTCACGTTTACTGAACAAGTTCTGTCAGTCACAGTGTGACGTAGTTCAGTCATGTTTACTGAACAAGTTCTGTCAGTCGCAGTGCCACGTAGTTCAGTCACGTTTACTGAACAAGTTCTGTCAGTCACAGTGCCACGTAGTTCAGTCAGATTTACTGAACAAATTCTGTCAGTCACAGTGCGACATAGTTCAGTCACGTTTACTGAACACATTCTGTCAGTCACAGTGCGACATAGTTCAGTCACGTTCACTGAACACATTCTGTCAGAATATTCTAGAATACCCTATGTGTTAGAATCGGGCCACTATCTAGTTATTTTATAACATTCTTTGGTAAATTTTGGTGAAACGCCAATAAAGCCCTTTAAATACAGCTGAGCTGCAGTACCACACACAGCCTATAAGGAAGAGTGGCGCTATTTTCCGAAAGCAAGTTATATAATTTCTAATCTCAAGAAATATCGCAACTGAATGTGAATGTTTTAGCCGTTTGTTCCGATCTAGGTCACTCCTGGCCAAGCCGTCTTCTGATGAACCCCTATAGATTGCTTCATGTCCATCTGGCAGCCGATGGTTTTGTTCCATGGTCTCAGGCTGAAGGCTTCACGTTCTAAGTGGTCTCCCAGGTCACCCGGGGCTTAGCAATGAGATGAAGGTGTTAAAATGTTCCCCGTGTCCGACACTGCGGATTACGGGGTCTTTGGCATCTCGTCCCCAACTGAGTCATAACTAACATATTAAAATCCATTGCCAGCTTATATTAAACTCCCAGAAGTGTCGAGCAGTAGATCATATGAAACATAACCGCGAGAACCGCTTCTCTTGGCATCGGAGCCGATTGCTAAAAATCAAGCCTTGCCTCTCTCACTTACGGGCCGCGATGACAAGCCCTTCACCGCAGCAGCCCTCCCTGCCCGGATCCTGCGGCCGCCATGTGTTGCACCCCTGGAGCAGGTTGCTGACTTTTCACAGTCTTTGGGAAAATAAATGGAAAACTTATCGTTTGGTTTTCTAAGATTCTTTATTTAAGACTAAAAATATTTTTACAACGAGGATAATTTCATCCAGTTCACACGAAAAGCTGATTTTAACATCCCGGGTCCCAGTAGGTGGTTTAGGAGAAAAAAAAAGTCCAACTAAAACAATGCTTAACCCTGCGAGAGAAAACATATGGGAAGTGGCTGAGCACTGCAAATATCAAATTCACTGCGAAGAACGCCAGCAAGGTATTTTACTATTTAGTTATCTAGCTGATTAATGTCTTAATATATCTTTATTGTACTTAAAGCTTTTTTTCCCATCACTTTAAATCCTTCACAAAGTTATAGAAGGCAAATATAAAATGTTTCTTTTCTGCAGTGACCACTAGGGGGAGCTCACTGTAAACATATTTAGGTATGTGTCTGTATGCATAGAGCTCCCTCTAGTGGTGGCTGCTGGAGGACCGTATTGGAACATTTAAATTGTAATCATTATTTTATTTATTTTCTACAAATCATTAGTACATGTGAAATTAGAAAAAAAAACTTTGGAATATATCTTATTAAAAAAATCTGCTTTTTTCTCCTTCCAGACTGATTTTCATTTTCAAAAACCTCAATACGCAGGTAAATTCTGCAGTGAATACAGATTTTGCTATTATTAAGATAGGAAATGACAGTTGGTGCTCGTAAAATCCTATGGAGAATTGTAACTATAGTCTCAGGAGAACTTGCAGCAGATTATCCGTGTCTGCCTCTAGCTCCTTCCACTCCACTCTCAATAGAATTTTATAAGCACCTTCATCGCCTATCTTAGTAATGTCCTCAATGAATACAGATTTTACTCATGAATTGTAAGTGGAAGATCAGTCCAGGAAGAGAAAGAAGCAGATTTCTCTGATGAGATATATTACAAAATGTCTTATTTTCATGTGTATTATTGATTTATGAAATAAGAATGAAATCGGTGGTTACTCTTTAAAGGAGTTTTCCAGGATTTTCAAACTAATGACCTTTCCTTAGGCTGGCGAAACACCAAGTGTATATTCTCTCATCTGAGAGTTTGATCACAGTGGATGAGGAGCAGCAGGAGAATACAAATTCTCCATCTTCTCCATTCTCAGCCCATGAAAATTGGACTGCACTCCGATACCATCCGAGTGCAGTCCGGTGTTTTCCATGGACTCACTAATTTGCATGGTCGGGTATGATTCAAATATCGGACACAGCTCTAGCAGGTTCTGTCTGAGAACAAAAATTGGATATGTGCACGGCCCCATAGACTAACATTGGTCCCAGTGCGATCCGATGTTTTATTGGATTGCACTCTCACTGAAAATACAGTCGTCCGCACAATCCCTTTAGATTTGCTCGTTAACATGAAATCATGGAGGTTGGAATCCCCATATCCCCAAATCCCAACCAATTAACTGATGAAACGTGCAGAACACCTACACCTCTGTTATTTAGTGGTGGTGAATAGGGATGAGTGGATCCGTGGAAGTTTGGGTTCTATTACCCGACCCCAACTTTAAACCAAAGTTCAGTTCCGGTACCAGAACTGTACCCGAACTTGAACCAGAACATGAACTTCATTGGAAACTTAGTATAGACCTGAACTTTGAGAAGAAAAATCTCTTTCTCCCTCTCTGCAATGGACTTCCCCTGGAAATCTGAACATTGCAACGGACTTCCAGGGAAAGTCCATGTTTGGCATTTAGTACCGAACAGTAACTGTCCCGTACGAACACCAATATCTACAGTTAGAATACAGTCTATTCTTCTGTACACTGTATGGTGTTGCACAGTAGTCTCTCGGACTCATGTTTTTTTCCACCATCTACATCAACATGGCTGCATGTTGCCTTTAACATCATTTATCTGTTGGTGTCCAGCAGAGATCAACAGTCCTACACTCCACTAAGCTCTATCTACACATAGGAGGACTGCAGAGCTAACACAAGCATGGCTGAGCTGTGTGTGATGCCTGATGCTGATAGATCAATGGTGCAAAACTGCAAAAGCCACTCTGTTGTTGATGCATATGGCAGAGGATTATCTTTTGCCATGTGCATCAACAAAGCATCATTTGCAGTTTCACATCAATAATCCAACTGGACTGTAATCTAAAGCAAAGCTAAAGCAAAGCTCAAAGTCCACCAAGGTTTGAATTCAGAAGTCCCAGAAGATTCTGTAATGGTTGTCACAGTTGTCTGTCCTCAAAGAACATCCTTGGTGGAAATTGAGGAAGGCAGCTTCGGTATGTGATTCTAAGAATATTAGCAAATTTGAGATATTTCCCCTTTCGAAATGAGCTATGATGCCTCAGGAATGCTGCCAGAAGCTGATATCTAGCAGCACAGATAAGAATTGATTGCCAAACTCAGGATTTGCCCCAGAAGTTGGAATCCAGCTACCAGTGCGAATTGCAGAAGCCTTGAAAAAAGGGTCAACACTATAAATATTCAGTCTTTGCGTAAACTGGATGTATTTGTCAATTGAAGTGTAAAAAGACCTAAAAAGACTGAAGCAGCAAACTTTGCGATTACCAAAATTCGTGGCAGTCTTACAACATTGGGTCAGGACTGTGCATCATGTTTGCAGCAGGTTATAACAGCCAGAGGAGCTTTACTGGTCATACAATAGTCAGTAAAAGTGACATTTTGTGGTGAATTTGGGGAGATCGATTTTGGGCAGCAAAGGACACACGTCTTCTCCTACTTGTATTTTTAACATGTTTTGATCTCCTTACAGATTACGACGTCTGCTCCGAGGCCCCGTGTGAGCAGCAGTGCACAGACAATTTTGGTCGGGTCCTGTGTACGTGTTATCCTGGCTACCAGTACGACCGGGAGAGACATAGGAACCGAGAGAAGCCTTATTGCTTAGGTATGTTTACCCCACAAATGTGCGGCCATGGGCATCACGATGCGTCGTGGGTGAAGCTCTTTTCTTGCTGTGCCATGGCCCATGGGTGGACAAAATCGGGGACCTCCATATGGTGGCAAAATTGGTCGACTTGATCAATTTCCTAACAACAGATATAAGGGAAATACACTGCTCGGGTTACATTACTGGTGTTTTTTTCCTTTTTGGGATCCTGACGTTCATGGTTTACGGGACAGCAGATGAGTTCTGACGCCTTGTTCTCTAAATTCTTCCATAAATGTTTTCGCCGCTTCCAAACGTCTCTTGCGAAATTTGATCCTTAATGAAATTAAGAAGAAACATGACGAGCGCAGACGATATCCTGCATTCTCCGTCCATTGTTCACATTCTGGAACTCGCATGAAATGATATACTAATCTGAAATATTTTAGGTTCCACGTGAGTGTTGTCATTAAGCCTGGACACAATGATCAACTTCACAAGGCACGGTATATTCCGTGCAGGCAGAAGATGAGACTTGAAAATTAACAGATGTTTTTCCATGAAAAAAAATCAATTTTGTGTTTAAAGACGCTGTTCGACTTTGTTTGGGGTGAGGGTAGTATCGGAGCATTTTCTTTCTCTACAGGCTTTGATGAGGAACCTGAAAAAATGGTAAAATTAAAAGGTTTTCTGTGCTAAAAATGCTGCTTCAAATCAGCATCAAAAGCACAAAAAAATAAAAGAGAAAACACAGAAAAAAGTACAGAAAAAACACAGTAGTCAGAGATGATTGTTATTGCGTATTCTGGTGCAGACAAGGGAAGAAAACAGGTGGATAAAAAGCAGAAGGAAAGAAACTAATTTAGTCAAGGACACTCCAAAATACATAGATCCAACACAAACACCCGGAGTAAATGTCCCAAAAAGTTTTTTGATAAAAATATGAGAAAGTTTATTGGAACATAATTTACACAAAAAATCACAAAAAATCGTAATCAACAGCTTATCAATGACAAGGCACGCAGAGGGCCTCTGTATGAAGGACACAAGAAAAGGAAAAGGCACTGAAAGGTCACAGGCTGGGCGAGCGAACAGAGATCACAGGATCTCCACCCCAACAAACTTCAATGCAAAACCAAAAAAGTGCATAGTGCAAGTAAGGAGCAATCAGTATACAGATTCCCCGGGTAGTAGGAAGCTTTATGGGAAAGTATAAATCAATTCAAGTAAATCCCATTAACCAAATATCACCTTGGGGACAAAAACAGTATTCAAGCAACATCCTGCTTACCCATATTGCCCGTCAGTGTGTGTCCGGAGCAGCCCCGACGCGCGATTCGCGTGGGCTTCCTCGGGGGGTACAACAGTATTATAGTAGTTATATTCTTGTACATAGGGGCAGTATTATAGTAGTTATATTCTTGTACATAGAAGGTAGTATTATAGTAGTTACATTCTTGTACATAGGGGCAGTATTATAGTAGTTATATTCTTGTACATAGGAGCAGTATTATAGTAGTTACATTCTTGTACATAGGGGCAGTATTATAGTAGTTATATTCTTGTACATAGGGGCAGTATTATTGTAGTTATATTCTTGTACATAGGGGCAGTATTATAGTAGTTATATTCTTGTACATAGGGGCAGTATTATTGTAGTTATATTCTTGTACATAGGAGCAGTATTATAGTTGTTATATTCTTGTACATTGGGGTAGTATTATAGTAGTTATATTCTTGTACATCGGAGCAGTATTATAGTAGTTATATTCTTGTACATAGGAGCAGTATTATATTAGTTTTATTCTTGCACATAGGGGCAGTATTATAGTAGTTATATTCTTGTACATAGGAGCAGTATTATAGTAGTTATATTCTTGTACATAGGAGGCAGTATTATAATAGTTATATTCTTGTACATAGGGGCAGTATTATAGTAGTTATATTCTTGTACATAGGAGCAGTATTATAGTAGTTATATTCTTGTACATAGGGGCAGTATTATAGTAGTTATATTCCTGTACATAGGAGCAGTATTATAGTAGTTATATTCTTGTACATAGGAGCAGTATTATAGTAGTTATATTCTTGTATATAGGGGCAGTATTATAGTAGTTATATTCTTGTACATAGGAGCAGTATTATAATAGTTATATTCTTGTACATAGGGGCAGTATTATAGTAGTTATATTCTTGTACATAGGAGCAGTATTATAGTAGTTATATTCTTAGGCTACGTTCACACGATCCGGTTTTTGCTGCGGATCCGCAGTGGATTTGCAGCTGCGGATCCGCATCCTTTTTCTATGCAGGGTACAGTACAATGTTACCCTATGGAAAAAAAAACCTGCTGTTCCCACGTTCCTTTTTTCCGCTGGAAAATCCGTGCTGATTTTCTGCGGAAAAAAAGAAGTACCATGTCAATTCTTTCTGCGGATTCCGCAGCGGGTTTCCACCTGCACCAATAGGAAAATGCAGCTGGAAACCCGCAGTGGAATCCGCAGTAGAAAAAGGACTGAAAACTGCAGTGAAAACCACCGTAGGTTTTGCACTGCGGGTTTCACAAATCAGGACCTGAAAATTCCGTAGTGAAAAAAGGATCGTGTGAACAAGCCCTTATACATAGGAGCAGTATTATAGTAGTTATATTCTTATACATAGGAGCAGTATTATAGTAGTTATATTCTTGTATATAGGAGGCAGTATTATAGTAGTTATATTCTTATACATAAGAGCAGTATTATAGTAGTTATATTCTTATACATAGGAGCAGTATTATAGTAGTTATATTCTTGTACACAGGAGGCAGTATTATAGTAGTTATATTCTTGTACATAGGAGCAGTATTATAATAGTTATATTCTTGTACATAGGGGCAGTATTATAGTAGTTATATTCTTGTACATAGGGGCAGTATTATAGTAGTTATATTCTTGTACATAGGAGCAGTATTATAATAGTTATATTCTTGTACATAGGGGCAGTATTATAGTAGTTATATTCTTGTACATAGGGGCAGTATTATAGTAGTTATATTCCTGTACATGGGAGCAGTATTATAGTAGTTATATTATTGTACATAGGAGGCAGTATTATAGTTGTTATATTCTTGTACATAAGAGCAGTATTATAGTAGTTATATTCTTGTACATAGGGGCAGTATTATAGTAGTTATATTCCTGTACATGGGAGCAGTATTATAGTAGTTATATTCTTGTACATAGGAGCAGTATTATAGTAGTTATATTCTTGTACATAGAGGCAGTATTATAGTTATATTCTTGTACATTGGGGTAGTATTATAGTGGTTATATTCTTGTACATAGGAGCAGTATTATAGTAGTGATATTCATGTACATAGGGGCAGTATTATAGTAGTTATATTCTTGTACATAGGGGCAGTATTATAGTAGTTATGTTCTTGTTTATAAGACCAGTGTTATATTTTTTTAGATGATGTATTATTTTTTCATCAAATGTACTGTGGCTCCTCATGAATTATTCAGCTGCTAGATTTTCAATTTTCCTCCAGTATAATAGTAATTATACTTGACACCTTATTTTCTAAAAGTGAAGTTTTATTCTCAGATAGTAATATATATTAGCATGGGGGCATTATGAGAGGTATGGCTCAGACGTTCTAACAGTGTCAACTGTAGTGAATTGCCATGTAGCAATGACACCTACCGGTATGTAATGTTCCTGCCAGCCACACGAGCTAAGCCCTGGTACCAAGTGCTAGTAATGTTGTATGACCTTCCGCTAGTACACCCTAGTCCAGCAAGTGTTTCTTCCACTCTTCCTTCAGTTCCTAATCTTCACTGTGGCCTTGCTGATTTTGGTCATGGTTATGCTGATTCTAGTTGCATGCTCTAGTCTCCCATGTAAAGAGAAGACATCCTGCCATATTTTGCCTATTGATTATACAGTAACTAATTTTTTTAAATTATTGATAAACCTTTACAAACATATGAAAATATGCCCCCATGACCTTATTTAACTTCCTTCTCTCAATCATCATGCTGGAAGGGCTGCTCTAGCTGCCTATTTCACACTCTTTTAGAAGATGCTTTGAACTGCTGCTCTAGCAAGAATCTGAACTCATATTTTATTTATAAACAGTTTCACTGAGCATGGGGAAGAGAACTGAGAATCTCACACAAGAGAGCGCGTTTGTACGTAATGTTGGAGCATTAATTCTAGCTAGAGCAGCAGTTGAAAGCAGCTTCTAAAAGAGCATGAGATGGTGAGTAGAACACTACTGCAGTTTGGTGTTCAATAGAGAAGCAAAATAAGGTAATGGAGTATATTACAAAGATTCTTAACTTTGCAGTGACTGATCAATAATTTTTAAGGTTCGATCTTTCCTGGCTTTTCATCTTATATTCATATAAACCTTTCAATTCTGACAATACAAGAAGCTTATACAGAGAAGGACAGAAGAAGTAAAGCAAAGAAGGAAAGGAATTAAGGAAAGGAAGGAAGGAAGGAAGGATGGAGGATTTGAAAGGACGGAAGTGAATGAATCAAGGAATGAAGGAATTGAAGGAAGGATTTGAAAGGAAGGAAAGGATGGAGGATTTGAAAGGAAGGAAGGAAGTGAAGGAATCAAGGAAGGAAGTGAAGGAATCATGAAAGGAAGGAAGTGAAGGAATCAAGGAAGGAAGGAAGTGAAGGAATCAAGGAAGGAAGGAAGAGCAGGAATCAAGGAAGGAAGTGAAGGAATCATGAAAGGAAGGAAGAGAAGGAATCAAGGAATGAAGTGAAGCAATCAAGGAATCAAGTGAAGGAATCAAGGAAGGAAGGAAGTGAAGACATGAAGGAAGGAAGTGAAGGAATCAAGGAAGGAAGTGAAGGAATCAAGGAAGGAAGAGCAGGAATCAAGGAAGGAAGTGAAGGAATCAAAGAAGGAAGATAAGTAATCAAGGAAGGAAGAGAAGAAATCAAGGAAGGAAGTGAAGGAATCAAGGAAGGAAGTGAAGGAATCAAGGAAGGAAAGAAGTTCATAGATACATAGATGACATCATCATGTTTGATCCACTGAATGACTTTGGCTATAAACAGAGGTCAAATACAGATGTCATCCGACATATGGACACAAAAACCTATATTGGTGGTAAAGCCATATTGTTTCAACCCCTTTACCTGATACTTGAAATATCGAAATCTGGAGCCCACTTTCCTCATAGACGTTAAAAACCTTAGGTATCTACATAAGCCTAAGTAAATACATGAGGCCAATCTCACATCTGGCCATTAGAAGACTTTCAGATGCACCTTGGTTCACCCAGATATGTAGATGTATAACTTCCATGCAATGAGACGTGTAATTTATTAAATAGAGCAGACATATTTTGTAACTAAAGTGCTAGTAATAAACGACATAAAAACACTACATGAATTATACGCTCGGACCGCGGCCATGTAACAAGCTCAACAGGAGGGAAGGTTGGGTCTAAAAGCAAATGCAATAGGAAACATATGTAGCAGAGGCTGGAAATAAAAGAAACAAAGATTTATAATGACAACAGATCCCTACAACATACCGTATGTGCACTGACACATATGTATCATGATTCATGAGGACGTAACATCTATGCTGAAAAATTACCGGCCCGGCTTGTGAAGCATTTTGTAAGCTTTACTAATTATTCATAGCAACTCAGTCAGGTTTTTTTTTAGAATTTATTTTATGCTCTTTTTGTATTTTTTAATAATTATTAAAGGTATTATTTAATTTATTATTATTATTTTTTATCCTGTTTTTGCTATATTATTTTGCAGGAGATTTTTGTTATGACCTGGTGGTTAAGAGGCCGCACTGATATGACCTGGTGGCTAAAACGCAACATGGGACGAGCTCTGAGAAGGTGGTATCTCTACTGACCGCAGTCCCTAATCCTAACAACAACACTAGTAATAGCCGTGGGATGTTCCTGACTCTCCCTAGACACCTCGTCACAGCCTAAGAGCTAACTACCCCTAGAGAAGGAAATAGAGAGCTATCTTGCCTCAGAGAAAACCCCAAAAGGAAAGATAGCCCCCCACAAATATTGACTGTGAGTGGAGAGGGAAATGACGGACACAGAAATGAAATCAGGTTTCAGCAAAGGAGGCCAATACTAAACTTGATAGACAGAGTAGAAAAGTATACTGTGCGGTCAGTATTAAAAACTAAAAAAATCCACGCAGAGTTTACAAAAATGAACTCCACACGACTCACAATGTGGAGGGGCAAATCTGCTTTCCCAGAGCTTCCAGCTAGCCTGAATATGACATAGTGACAAGCTGGACAAAAAGAGACATATTTGCAGAGCAATAAAGTCCAAAACAAATGGACAAACAAGGACTAGCAAAAACTTATCTTTTGCTGACAAGGACAGGCCATATGAGAAATCCAAGGAGAGAACCAAATCCAACCAAGAACATTGACAGCTGGCATGAACTAAAGCCCAGAGCAGGTTTAAATAACAAACCCAGGCAAGGCGATTAGTGAAGGCAGCTGCTACAGCCACCTAAAGGAGCAGCAGTTCCACTCGAAACCACCAGAGGGAGCCCAAGGGCAGAACTCACAAAAATACCATTAGCAACCACAGGAGGGAGCTCCAGAACGGAATTCACAACAGATTTTATTTTGATCGCTGCTTAGTCTTTGGTAGTAGGGGCTGAATTGTGTTGCATCTTTGTGACCTCAATCAGAAAGCTGACTTTATTGACTTCTATAGCAATTTAGTGAGCGTGCTCAGTGATAAATACAGAGGTGCTGTGGGAGAGAGGAGAGAGGAGCTGAACATGAAATTTAGCCAAAATTGACATTTTAGTTAAAAATTAAATTAAACACAATAAAAAAAAAAAAAAAATGAAAGGTTTTGGATACAGCTCATATCATCCAATATGCGTGTTTGTTCAATCTGGTTCCTGGGCAATCCAGGTCTCAATCAGCTCTGTTTATCGTGATGATAAAGGTTTTTCCAATCCAGCACAACAATTTAAAAGCAAAACATTATTTATTGTCACTCTATTAAAATAGTAGCATAGGCACAGAAAAATTTGAACCAGCTATACTTGAAACGCGTCAGTATTTTTTTATGTGTTCTATTTTTTGGCTTTTAAAATTGAGAGTCAGCTAAACTCAAAACGCATTATATATGTTTCTATCCCTATGCGACTATTTTAATAGAGTCACAATAAAGGGGTTTTTTTTGCTTTTACGATTGAGTCGGTTAGGCTGCAAATGCGTCAGTATTTTTCTATGCCTATATTACTATTTTAATGGAATCACATTAAAGATTTTTTTCCTTTTACAAATAAGAGTCAGCTAGATTTGAAACGCATCAGTATTTTTATCTGCCTATGCTACTGTATTAATGGAGCCACATTAAAGAATTTTTTTGCTTTTCAGATTAAGAGTCAGCTAGTCTTGAAACGCGTCAGCACCTTCTATTGTAATGGAATTACAATGAGGAATGTTTTGCTTTTACGATTAAAACTCAGCTAGACTCGAAACGCGTCAGTATTTTTTAATGCTTATTCTACTATTTTGATGGAGTCACAATAAATAATTGTTTGCTTTTACGATTAACACTCAGCTAGACTCGAAACGCGTCAGCATTTTTTAATGCTTATTCTACTATTTTGATGGAGTCACAATAAATAATTTTTAGTTTTTACTATTAAGAGTCAGCTAGACTCGAAACGCGTCAGTATTTTTCTAAGCTTATTCTACCATTTTAATGGAGTCACAATAATTTTTTGCTTTTACGACTAAGAGTCAGCTAGACTCAAAACGCAACAGATTTTTCTATGCCTATACTATTATTTTAATGGAGTCACAATAAATAATTTTTAGCTTTTAAGAGCGAGAGTCAGCTAGACTTGAAAACTCAGCTAGACTCGAAACGCGTCAGTATTTTTCTATGCTTATCCTACTATTTTGATGGAGTCACAATAAATAATTTTTTGCTTTTACGATTAAAACTCAGCTAGACTCGAAACGCAACAGATATTTTTCTATGCTTATTCTACTATTTTAATGGAGTCACAATAAAGATTTTTTTTTTGCTTTTAAGAGCAAGTGTCTAGACTAAAAAAATTGGCTAGACTCGAAACGCGACAGTATTTTTCTATGTTTATACAACTATCTTAATGGAGTCACAATAAAGAATTTTTACTTTTACAATTAAGAGTCAGCTAGATTTGAAACGCGTTAGTTATTATTTTATAGTTATTCTACAATTTTAAGGCAAACCCAATAAAGAATTTTATGCTTTTACAATTAAGAGTCATCTAGACTCGAAACACGTTGGATAATTTGCTATACCGATGCTACTATTTTAACCGAGTCAAAATAAGTAAATTTTACTTTTAAGGTTACGAGTCCGTTAGACTTGAAACGCGTCAGTTATTTCTCCATGCCGATACTACTATATGAATGGAGTCTGAATAAAGAATTTTTTGCTTTTAATTCGCTTGATAGAAAAATCTTTATAACCAATTTGAACAATAAAAAAAAGTGTTATGGGAAAAACAAAAAGATTATAGCAAAGTAATTTTATCTTATGTAAAATATACCAGACAATGGGATAAAAAGGTGAATATTCATCCAAATTACCTTTTTATTTAAAACACTATTTATTTTTAAGCACTGAATTATCATGAACTGGCGTTACTAATCTTGGATCTAAGCCGATTCATATTTGAGGCTTTGTTTTATGACATTTTTTTTATATTCCAAATTTCCAGTTACCAAAATTATCAAATTCAGGTTGACTTTTAAAGAGATAGTCCCAACATTTAAAGTTAACACATATTCACATCATATGTGATATCTAGCAGATCGCTAAGGGTCCAACCTCTTAGATTCCCCCACATGTCTGATATCGAGGCACGGAGATGCCCCGGAGTGTGATTGAAGTTGTGGTGCCCGTCCATTGACCATTTCAGATCCCAGTGGTTGGATCCCCACCAGTCCTCAACTCATTAATTATCCTTTAACTAGTTGATGACTTTATTTGTTGGGAATAACCCTTTTAGTGCTATTGCCCTTTTTGTAAGGGTGATTGGTCAGGTCCCTGCTCACACCTCCTTCTAACACATGAGCTGATGGACTTACCCTTAAAGAAGACACTAGTGACATCTAGAACTTTAGAAATAAATCAGATTATTGTACAGATATAATCTTTAATATCGCATTAACGTAATACTTTTAAAATACAGTTAACAGGGCTTAATTACACTTCTCATCTCATTTCATTAGTGAAGATTTTTGCAAAAACGGTCTGAAATCGTTGGGACATGGCCGGACACTGCTACATGTGCTTATACTGCCTCCTAGAGGATGGAGGTGGCATGCATTTTCCTTTTCGCAGGAATTTGCTTCGTTAGCAACTTCTAATTGTATATTTTATTAGGCTTCTGCGCTCCAGTGTTAAGTTCTCTATTAATAGTATTGTATCACCGCATGCTGCTTGTATAAGGGGACAGTAACTGCACAATATAGCATACCTCCCGACTTTGAAAGTTAGGAAAGAGGGACACATACTGTAGCCAGCCCACCTTTAATATAACAACAAAACCCCACATGTGAAGTCAATATGGGAGAGTAAGAAGAGATCCAAAAAATATAATAAAATGATTATTTTTATTCAATGACATTATTAACAACACAATATAAAAAAGAATAAAACGGAAATGCCATTTGGGGCCGCCAAGCAAAAAGTGAGGAAAAAAAGGAGTGGATAACAAAAAAGGAGGTAAATAATAGTACAATGACTCCCCCTATACAAATAGCAAGCCCCAATGTATAGATATGAATCCCACCCTAAAGACCCTCACTATGGCGGCAGCCAATCAGGCAAAATTACTAGCAGTGAGACAGGAACATTAACAGGCTCTGCTATATACCTCCTAATATCTTAGGCAAGAAATGGCTGAATCAACAGGTAAATGCTTGTAATAGCCACAATAATACAATGTGGTCAGCCAGTTACAGAGCATGTCAAAGATGAGTAGTGTAAAACAATGATTGATACCTGTATGGTGTAAGCCTGCCACTGTTAATGTGCTCTAGCATCCCCTAACCCTGATGCGCGTTTCGCCACCAGCTACTTCCGGGGGGCGAAACACCTTTAATGCAGATAAAGAAAGAAGAACTATCTGAGTTATAAAGGATCAAAAAGTGTGTGAACATACACTCACTGGCCACTTTATTAGGTACACCTGTCCAACTTCTTGTTAACACTTAATTTCTAATCAGCCAATCACATGGCGGCAACTCAGTGCATTTAGGCATGTAGACATGGTCAAGACAATCTCCTGCAGTTCAAACCGAGCATCAGTATGGGGAAGAAAGGTGATTTGAGTGCCTTTGAACGTGGCATGGTTGTTGGTGCCAGAAGGGCTGGTCTGAGTATTTCAGAAACTGCTGATCTACTGGGATTTTCACGCACAACCATCTCTAGGGTTTACAGAGAATGGTCCGAAAAAGAAAAAAAATCCAGTGAGCGGCAGTTCTGTGGGCGGAAATGCCTTGTTGATGCCAGAGGTCAGAGGAGAATGGGCAGACTGGTTCGAGCTGATAGAAAGGCAACAGTGACTCAAATCGCCACCCGTTACAACCAAGGTAGGCCTAAGAGCATCTCTGAACGCACAGTGCGTCGAACTTTGAGGCAGATGGGCTACAGCAGCAGAAGACCACACCGGGTACCACTCCTTTCAGCTAAGAACAGGAAACTGAGGCTACAATTTGTACAAGCTCATCGAAATTGGACAGTAGAAGATTGGAAAAACGTTGCTTGGTCTGATGAGTCTCGATTTCTGCTGCGACATTCGGATGGTAGGGTCAGAATTTGGCGTAAACAACATGAAAGCATGGATCCATCCTGCCTTGTATGGAGCATCTTTGGGATGTGCAGCCGACAAATCTGCGGCAACTGTGTGATGCCATCATGTCAATATGGACCAAAATCTCTGAGGAATGCTTCCAGCACCTTGTTGAATCTATGCCACGAAGAATTGAGGCAGTTCTGAAGGCAAAAGGGGGTCCAACCCGTTACTAGCATGGTGTACCTAATAAAGTGGCCGGTGAGTGTATAAACCCTCAAAAAATGATGCACTTTAATATAATTGGTTAAAAAACACCCATTACCCATGTAATGTGAAAATAAACGATAATCAAAAATCAAGGACCACCGTATTAAACAAATGCCCTAAACATTCTTTTTACTTAAGACATACAAATCCCTACTCTTAGCCTGAGCTGGTACTGCCTAACGTGGAGATTGGCACCCTAATGTAGGAGAATTGGCGCCTCGAAAGTTGCCGATAAACACGGGCTCCAATCCGGTGTTTTTTAACCGGTTATATTAAAGTACATCATTTTTAGAGGGCTTATATGTTAACACATCTTTAATGCAGACCCAGATAAGACTCCAGCCTTAAGACAGACTCTAGACCAGATCTCATTTTTAACACCGACCTTAGAGCAGGCTCTCATAATACAGAAAATGACCAAGACCCTAAACTAGACCCCATGCTTAATACAAACCTCAAATACAGAACAAGACCATAGCCCTACTTAATACAAACCTAAGCTAGGACTTCCCTTATATAATACACTAGATGGTGGCCCGATTCGAATGCATCGGGTATTCTATTCTATTCTATTCTATTCAGCCTACGTAGTATATTGCACAGCCTACGTAGTATATTGCGCAGCCCACGTTGTATATTGCACAGCCCATGTAGTACATTACGCAGCCTACGTAGTATATTGCGCAGCCCACGTTGTATATTGCGCAGCCCACGTTGTATATTGCGCAGCCCACATTGTATATTGCGCAGCCCACATAGTACATTGCGCAGCCCACATAGTACATTGCGCAGCCCACGTTGTACATTGCGCAGCCCACATAGTATATTGCGCAGCCCACGTTGTATATTGCGCAGCCCACGTAGTATATTGCGCAGCCCACGTAGTATATTGCGCAGCCCACGTAGTATATTGCCCAGCCCACGTAGTACATTGCGCAGCCCACGTTGTACATTGCGCCTCCCACGTAGTATATTGCGCAGCCCACGTAGTATATTGTGCAACCCACGTAGTATATTGCCCAGCCCACATAGTATATTGCCCAGCTCACATAGTATATTGAGCAGCCCACGTTGTACATTGCGCAGCCCACGTTGTACATTGCGCAGCCCACATTGTACATTGCACAGCCCACGTAGTATATTGCACAGCCCATGTTGTATATTGCGCAGCCCACGTTGTATATTGCGCAGCCCACGTAGTATATTGCGCAGCCCACGTAGTATATTGCGCAGCCCACGTAGTATATTGCCCAGCCCACGTAGTATATTGCGCAGCCCACGTTGTACATTGCGCCTCCCACGTAGTATATTGCGCAGCCCACGTAGTATATTGCCCAGCCCACGTAGTATATTGCCCAGCCCACTTAGTATTTTGCGCAGCCCACGTTGTACATTGCGCCTCCCACGTAGTATATTGCGCAGCCCACGTTGTACATTGCGCAGCCCACGTTGTACATTGCGCAGCCCACCTAGTACATTGCACAGCCCACGTAGTATATTGCACAGCCCATGTAGTATATTGCGCAGCCCACGTTGTACATTGCACAGCCCATGTTGTGTATTGCGCAGCCCACGTTGTGTATTGCGCAGCCCATGTTGTATATTGCGCAGCCCACGTTGTATATTGCGCTGCCCACGTAGTATATTGCGCAGCCCACGTAGTATATTGCCCAGCCCACGTAGTATATTGTGCAGCCCATGTAGTATACACTGTGTTGCAAATTATTATGCACATAATATTTCCTCCTATTTTCTCTAAATTACCTATCTGAATTGCAGTCATTGTTATTTTCCAGTCATCTACTATTCTAGTATAATTGCAATGTTTTGGAACAAACTGCCTATGAAAACAGAATCTTTTAAAAAAAAATAAACACTCAAAATGCATGTTCCAAATTATTATGCACAGCAGAGTTTTGAACCTTTTTTTTTTATTTTGAACAAAAAAATGGTCAATTGTGAAGTTATAAGCATTATCAGCTTATTAAAAAATGAAATCAAACAGTTTTCAAGTGAAAACTTTATTCTAGGTGATGTTACATTTGCACATAGGACCCCTTGTTCGAAAGAAGCTTCTGAACTTTCTCGTCCATTGAATTTGTCAGTTTTTGGATGGTTTCTGCTTCAATTGTTTTGCATGTGGACAGAATACCCTCCCAGAGCTGTTGCTTAGATGTGAACTGCCTCCCGCCATCATAGACACTCCTTTTGATGATGCTCCAGAGGTTCTCAATGGGGTTGAGGTCAGGGGAAGATGGTGGCCACGCCAGAAGTTTGTCCTCTTTTATGCCCATAGCAGCCAGAGATGCAGATGTGTTTTTTGCAGCATGAGACGGTGCATTATCATGCATGAAAATGATCTTGCTGCGGAAAGCACAGTTCTTCCTCTTGAACCATGGCAGGAAGTGTTGTTTTAGAAACTCCATATAGATTATGGAGTTCATCTTTACCCCTTCACGGATCATAAAGGGGCCGACAATCTCTCTCCCCATGATTCCCGCCCAAAACATTACTCCACCTCCTCCTTGTTGGCGCCTTAGCCGTGTTTTCATGGGGTGTCCATCAACCAGCCATCCTCCACTCCATCCATCTGGACCATCGAGCGTTGCACGGCACTCAGGTTGGAAGTCAGTCTTCATGTATCGTTTGGCCCACTGGAGCCGTTTCTGCTTGTGTGCCGTGGATAGAGGTGGTCGACAGCTTCTCAGCAGCCGACACATCCTTTTTCTTTCCCATTTTGGCAAAAAATGTAGGCTGCTTAATAATGTGGAACAGCCTTCTTAAAGGGAACCTGTCACCCCGTTTTTTCCGTATGAGATAAAAATACTGTTAAATAGGGCCTGAGCTGTGCATTGCAATAGTGTATTTTGTGGACCCCGAATCCCCACCTATGCTGCCGAAATACGTTACCAAAGTAGTCGTTTTTGCCTGTCAATCAGGCTGGTCTGGTCAAAAGGGCGTGGTGTCTTCCCCCAGATCTTGCGTACTTTTCCGTTGGTGGCGTAGTGGTGTGTGCATGCCCAAGGTCCCGAATCCACTGCACAGGGGAGTGAAAAGATCGCGATGTGCGGTATTTCATTGGTGATCGGTGGGCGCGGCCATCTTCCTTTGGCCGCGCGTGCGCAGAAGCGGCGCTCTGCTGGCCGCGGCTTCAGGAAAATGGCCGCGGGATGCCGCGCGTGCGCAGATGGAGATCGCGGCGGCCATTTTCCTGAAGCAAAGTTCGCATCTCGACTTCAGGAAAATGGCCGCCACGATCTTCATCTGCGGACGTGCAGCATCCCGCGGCCATTTTCCTGAAGCCGCGGCCAGCAGAGCGCCGCTTCTGCGCACGCGCGGCCAAAGGAAGATGGCCGCGCCCACCGATCACCAATGAAATAGTGCACATCGCGATCTTTTCACTCCCCTGTGCAGTGGATTCGGGACCTTGGGCATGCGCACACCACTACGCCACCAACGGAAAACTACGCAAGATCTGGGGGAAGACACCACGCCCTTTTGACCAGACCAGCCTGATTGACAGGCGAAAACGACTACTTTGGTAACGTATTTCGGCAGCATAGGTGGGGATTCGGGGTCCACAAAATACACTTTTGCAATGCACAGCTCAGGCCCTATTTAACAGTATTTTTATCTCATACGGAAAAAACGGGGTGACAGGTGCCCTTTAAGTATTCTTTCCTTTATTTGGACACACCTGCCAAACTAATTTGCACAGGTATCTGCAATTGCTTTCAGTGATATAAAGAGCCCTGACACACATCACCATCAATAAGTTTAAATGACTAACAAAAAAATTCTAACCTTATCACTCCTAAACTGTTTGTGCAGAATAATTTGGAACACAGTGTATTGCGCAGCCCACGTTGTACATTGCGCAGCCCACATTGTATATTGCGCATCCCACGCAGTACATTGCGCAGCCCACGCAGTACATTGCGCAGCCCACGCAGTACATTGCGCAGCCCACGCAGTACATTGCGCAGCCCATGCAGTACATTGCGCAGCTCACGTAGTACATTGCGCAGCCCACGTAGTACATTGCGCAGCCCACGTTGTATATTGCGCAGCCCACGTTGTATAATGCGCAGCCCATGTTGTATATTGCGCAGCCCACGTATATAGCAATGTGGGCATGATAGCCCTGTTAAAAAAAAAAAGAATTAAAATAAAAAATAGTTATATACTCACCTTCCGTTGGCGCCTGGATCCAGGAAGCGGTTACCGACGCTTGGGATCCACCGAAGCTCCGCCGAGCCGCTCGCGCCGGCCGCCATCTTCCGTTCCCAGGATGCATTGTGAAATTACCCAGAAGACTTAGCGGTCTCACGGGACCGCTAAGTCTTCTGGGTAATTTCGCAATGAATAGCCGGGATTGGAAGATGGCGGCCGGCGCGAGCAGCTTGGCGGACTACGGAGTGTGAGTATAGCAGGTTTTTTGTTTTTTTTATTATTTTTAACATTACATTTTTTTACTATTGATGCCGCATAGGCAGCCTCACTAGTAAAAAATTGGGGACACACAGGGTTAATAGCAGCGGTTACGGAGTGCGTTACCGGCAGCATAACGCGGTCCGTTACCACCAGCATTAACCCTGTGTGAGCGGTGACCGGAGGGGAGTATGCGGGGAGTAAGGAGCGGCCATTTTCTTCCGGACTGTGCGCGTCGCTGATTGGTCGTGGCAATAGTCATGGGCGTTTTGCCACGACCAGTCAGCGACTTGGATTCCATGACAGACAGAGGCCACGACCAATGAATATCTGTGACAGACAGAAAGACAGACAGAAAGACAAACAGACGGAAGTGACCCTTAGACAATTATATAGTAGATACACCAGACCCCCTTTCATACAGCTCTATGCTAAACCAAGACCCTAAAAACAGATGATAAATCAGACCCCTCATTAATACAGATAAAGAGCCCCTAAATACCAACCATAGACCAAACCCCATTAATACAGACCTAGCTCACTTTTATACAGATCCCAAACCAGATTTCCCCATAATACAGACCCTAATAAAGACCCCACTTTATACAGACTCTAGACCAGACATGCTTAATATAGACCTAGACTAAACCACCATTTAATACAACTTTAGACCAGACAACAACTGAAAAGCCTAAACTAGAAACCCTCTTTATAAAAACACATACAGATCCTAGGCCAAACCTGTAATACATATAATAGACTAGACCCGCCTTAATACAGACCTACACTCCAATACAGACCTCTGACCAGACCCCTCTTCACACAGGTACAGACAAGACCCCTACCTAATGCAGATGTCAAACCAGACTCTCATTCAAACAGACCCAGACCAGACTGCTCTTAATGCAGACCCTAAGCTTTCCTCAATACAGACCCCCTTAATACAGATCTCAGACCAAACCTCCTACAGACATTAGGCCAGATCCCCCTTAATACAGATCTCAGACAAGATCACCCTTCCTACAGATCCTAGACCAGACCCTCTTAATATAGACCGAAACCACCTGACAAAGACCACAAACAAGATCCCCCAGTACTTCAGACCCTAAGGAAGACCCCACTTAATAGAGACCTTAGATCAGCTCCCCCTGAAAGAGAGCCAGACACTCACTTAATACAGACCCCGACCAGATCTCTCTTCATACAGACCCCTACCTATTCCAGACCCCAAACCAGATCCCATTCAAACAGACCCAGACCAGACTGCACTTAATAAAGACCCCAAGCCTCTTTCAATACATAAACCCCTTAATATAGATCTCAGACCACATAATCCTTCCGTCAGACTTTAGACAAGATCACCCTTAATACAGAACTAGACCACCTTTATGGAGACCACAAACAAGACCCCTCCATACTTAAGACCCAAAATAAGACCCCACTTTATAGAGAATCTAGACCAACTCCCCGTAAGAGACCCAGACACCCACTTAATACAGACCCTTGACCAGATCCCTCTTCATAAAGGCACAGACCAGCAGCTTACCTAATACATACGTGGCTTATGCCCAAACCAAACCAAAACTTTTAATACAGACCCCCAAACCTCTCTCAATACAGAACAGATCCCCAGACCCTTAATACAGACCTCTTTGCAAATTTAAGATCAGGTAGCTAGATAATGTATAAATCCTGTGCTCTGTGTGTCACATGTAGTTCCCGGTACCTTTATCCCATTTATGTGAGTAGAACTGAGTTGGAATGCGAGGAGGCATGGCCACCACAAAAAGTCCACATCTGTGCCTGGTAATCAATCAGCGAAAGCCACGGACTCTCCAATAAGATGATCGAAAGAGGGTCTTCCTGAAATTGGTGGTCAACTGTATGAAAAGTATAGACAATCAAGTTCATACAGATGGAGAACTCTTTAATTTTAAGGCAATGGTATCCAGCGGGATTCCTACTATGGACTATGTTATCAGTCATGGTTACCAATAAAGTTTGGACACCACCAGTGCCCTTGTTCTAAGATCCAGAAGATACGAGAGGGTAAGGAAGGTTTAGTACAAATACGGCCATGATTAGCTCAACTCCAAGTTCTGAGGACAGGTGAAAAGGGACTTAAAAAATGTCAACATGAAGGGAAAGAATTATATTATTGTAACCACCCAAAACATTCATTAGTAAAAAATTACCACCACTGGGCCATTCGTTCGAGCAGCGGATTCCCAAATGGACTCTATTTGCCTGTTTAGCTCGGTAACGACCTTTCCAAAAACAACAATAACAGCGTTACATTGTATTTCTCCTCATTTATCCTCGCTGTGATATGTTCTGCAAGACTTCCAAAAATCAGATCCTTCATCCGTGAGCTCCTGCAGCCAACCGGGCCAAATAAAGAAAAAAAAGATGAGAACGTTCTCAGCATAGAAATAATAATAGGAATGGATGGGTTAAGTACTACACTTTCCTGGTGAAAACTGCTCTCTGGTGAAAAGTAAGAGCCTGTTATTGATGTCTTATATAAAAATGGATGTACGATGTGCTGTGTTTGGCAACCACCGAGAGTCAATCATTGCTGCAGAACGTCTCGTAAAACACCAAGATCCCATCTAGAAAGAAAGGCTGAAACGTGATATCTCCTTAAGATTAAAAACCACTTTCAAGGCCGAGCAAACTCGACGGAGAGTGCACTCCTATTCTTCATGCCCGTATCGTCCAATGACTGCATTGCGGTCTGATAGATGATCCAATTATTCAGTTCAGGCGAGGACTGTTTGGAGATCTCGGAGGAGACATTTTCATCAGCATCACACGTAGGTAGGACGTAAAGATGTAGCAACCTCGTCAGTTCTCGAGAAGCGGAGCAGGAAATTTCACAATGTGGTCCAACATTCGGGAGGAATCTTTTGTGCCGTCCCTGAAGTCATTGTGAACGTGTCCTTGGATGCCCAATAATTAAAAGAGGTGTTGAGAAAACAATTGTCTAAGGCTTGAGGAAATCTTCTCATGCATTGACAAGGTTCAGGTAAAAGTCAGGTTGTTCATCTGTGTCCAGGGACAGTGAGGTTGGGTGGACCATGCTCTAGGATTTCCCCCTCATGTGCGTCGAGCTTCATTTGGCTGGTATATGTAATATCTATTTCTGGGAAAGCTTGGTGACAACCATTGTGGTTGATAATGCATCTGAACCATCCAAAAGATGATATCTATAGGATTTTAGATTGTATTAGAGATGATAGAATCTTTTCGGTTTCTTCAGTGCTTTATGGCTTTTTCTCCCTATCGCTATGGCTAAGCTATAAGCGAGGAAACTTTTCTTTATTTTTGTAGACGGGGTTGTTTCATAGTCGTGTCTCGTGAAAATTAAGTGATCACCCCAAATACTCGAAGGGTTATTCCTATCTCAGTAGGCGATGGTGTACAACTAGGATTTGCCATCACTCAGTGATCGCTGAAGGGTCTGTGATGCTTGACGTTGTTACTGACTATCCCATACAGCGTGGCTCTTCAGGTAATGCTGCACTAAAACAGGATTAATGAGGGTTTCAGAGATCGGACCCCCATCAATCATTAACCCCTTACTGACATATGACATCATGTGTCAGCCCCCTGACTTTAATGCTGAGTCAACATCTTTGCCGGCAGATGATGGCTGTGATAATCAGCCATCATCTGCTTCTAAGAGCAGCGAGTGAAGGAGATTTCCACCTGTGTCTGTTAAGCTGTCAATCTGTAACAGTACCATAAACATCGCAGGTCTCAGGGGCGCACTATTCTTATCACCCATCGGTACCGATTGGTTGCCATGATAGCCGTGGGCTGGCTTTCATAGGAAACTATAATGTTTGCTATATAGAGGAATATTGTATTTTTTTTTTCGCAACAGCGCAAAAAATCCAAGAAATGATCAACACATCATAACTACGCCAGAATGGTATCAATAAAAACCTCAATTTGGGGCGTAAAAAGAAAAACTCTCACAACTCTATCACCTGAAAAATGTGGTTCTTGGAAAATGACGACACAATTTTTTTTAACTAATTTCCTAATTTTTTTTCGCCATTAAAATTAAAAAAAAAAAACGATTTATGTTTGGTATTGCCATGATCGTACTAATCTGGAGAATCATATTGCCCCATTCTTTTTTTAACATATAATAATAAACATTGTAAAAAAATAAAAATAAATAAAAAAAAAAAATGATTGCGGAATTTTGCTTTTTTTTTTTTTTAACTATTTCGCAACATTTGGCATTTATTTCCTGCATCACATGATAAAATAAATGCATGGTGTCATTTGAAAGGACAACTTGTCCCACCTCAAAACCACTATGTGGTCGGAAAACTAAAAAAAAAAATGTTATGGCTCTTGGAAAAAAGTGAAGAAAAAAAAATAATGGTCAAAAATGTAAAATTGAAGGAAGGGTTTAAGTGATGGCATAGGATAGCAATAATCCATTCATGCAGAGGTTCTTGGTCAGGATGAATTTGACAAGCACAATTGTATAAGTCATATTTCTGCCAAACGATTATGTAATATCTCAGTTCCCTTTGATCTTGCGTTATAAAAGATCACCACGTCCAATAATAAGCAGAGATTATTCGGACAGATAACGGTGTGCGACTTGTTGTTTTATTCTTCGTATCTTGGGTACCTAAGACAGAGAAAGCCCGAGTAACTGTAAGAACAGGAGATTTCTGTGTCTCTCCGCTCCCCCCGATGACTCGGTCCGCCCATTGATTGCCTTCTTTGTGGTGTTCCAGATATTGACGAGTGCGCGCTGAAGAACCAGACGGTCTGTTCTCAGATCTGCATCAACACTCCGGGAAGTTACAAATGTGAGTGTCATGAAGGATATTTCCTGGAAGAGGATGGCAAAACCTGCACCAAGGGAAATGAAGGTAAGCAAGAAAACATACCGAAATATTAAAACCGGAAAAAAGTGTAGAATTCAAAATAATAAGTGACAAAATAAGTGTATCTGTCCTGTCCCTCCACACAAAACTTATAGAATGACATGTTCTTACTGTCCTCATCTTCCTCAAGATAAAACTACTTTTACAGTGTAATATGTCCAGGAACGGTCCTTATTCTCATGTTCTGTAATGTGCCACACACTCTTTTGCATCAGCATTCAGCCAGCACTACAGGTGCTGGAACTCTTTTCCTTCACTTCCCATTATGCTTTTCTCCTGCAATTGTCCAATGTTTTGTCTGTCCTGAAATAATAACCCGCCTCTCTGTTCTGCCTCTATGCAATTTGAGAAACAGGAGAGTAGAAGCAGAGACACCCCCACTTCCGTTAGAGGGAAAGCGACCATTTCCTTTATAGGGACTTTATAGGGAATGTAGGATTGCAAGCAAGGCTGTCAGACCTGGCATGTCACTCTCCACAAGTAGGAAACTTACACCTTAAATCCCTTTATAGGGACCAAAGCCCAACCCTGCTATTCCTGTATAGAGAGAAGTCCCACCCTCACTTCCTGTACAAAGAGTAAGACCCACCCCATCTTCCTCAAGAGAGACAAAGCCCTGCCTCTCACTTCCTGTGGAAAAACCTAGATATTCTCCCACTTTCAGTATCAAGACAAAGCCCTATCAGTGATGCTCGTTTCGAGGTTTTGGCTAGGCCTTGTGTGCTGTGCACAATGACAGTGCACATCTTCTGTGCTGTGCACAATGACAGTGCACTCTGTTGTCGGTTTAGATCAGCCATAATGAACCAACAACAGAGCGTGTTGTCAGACTACCCAGAGTGCAGAAGCCAGTGCCACCCCCGCTAGTGAGGTCACAAGTCTCTGCACTCCATAAATTCTGACAACACGCTCTGTTGCCGGCTCATTACTGCTTTTCTAAGCCGACAACTGAGCACACTGTGGTTATGAAAAATCGTACAGTGCACAGCACGCAGAGACACAACAGGGATGAGCACAGCCCCTGAAAGATGTGTCACTGGGAAGGGGAAGGGGCTGCGACAACGGACGTAGAATCTGCCCCTTGATAAAGCTTCGTTTTGAGTATCCCAGAATGCACGGGGAGTCTCAAACAAAGCGTAATCCCACAGGAAGTAGTGAAAAAAGTACTTAGGGAAGGAGAGAGAATTTTTCATGCAAGTATGTTACAAAATAGTTTAGATTATGGCATCAAATAGAATTTAGACATTTATTTTGACTTTGGAGCACAAAATAAGGATAAAAGGATTAAAAAAATAAATAAATTATATTTGGTTTTATCAATAACTTTTCACCGTTTGCTGTCTGTAATCTCTGAGTCACAATGTCAATTCCTGGCTGCAGAATGAGTTATCTGAGAAACTGTCAGTGAGATCTGTCTGATGGGAGAATTTGTAACCCTGTTTATTTCTGACCTGCTCTCGTCTCATTTATAACCACAGACTACATCAAAATTAAATGCGTTAGGAAATAAAGAGCCTGTTACAGCCAAACGGTGCAAAATCTTTAATGAAACCCAATTGGAAAAATTATTTTTGGCCACAGATAAATATATTTTAGAATTAAAAAAAAGTCCCTAAAGGTGTATAACACCCTTATAAATATACTAGATGGTGGCCCGATTCTAACGCATCGGGTATTCTAGAATATGTATGCATAGTGTATAGCACAGCCCGCGTAGTATATTGCACAGCCCACACAGTACACTGCGCAGCCCACGCAGTACATTTGCCAGCCCATGCAGTACATTGCGCAGCCCACGCAGTACATTGCACAGCACATGCAGTACATTGCGCAGCCCACGTTGTATATTGCGCAGCACACGTAGTACATTGCGCAGCCCACGTAGTACATTGCGCAGCCCACATTGTACATTGCGCAGCCCACGTAGTTTATTGCGCAGCCCACGTTGTACATTGCGCAGCCCATGCAGTACATTGCGCAGCCCACGCAGTACACTGCGCAGCCCACGCAGTACATTGCGCAGCCCACGCAGTACATTGCGCAGCACATTGTTATGATCCTGGTGGTTAGAACACATGAACTGACCTGATAAGTAAACCCAAAATTAAGGACAAGCTCTGGGAATGTGGGAACTGTACTGACCGCAATTCTGATCCTATCAAAACACACTATAGGCAGCCGTGGAGCGTTCCTAACTCAGCCTAGACGCCTCGTTCACAGCCTGAGAAACTAGCTACCCCTAGAGAGAAACAAAGCCTCACTTGCCTCAGAGAAATTTTCCCCAAAGTGAAAGCAGCCCCCCACAAATAATAACGGTGAGTTTAAGGGGAAAACACAAACATAGAAATGAAAATAGGTTTTCGCAAATGAGGCCCGCTAATAACTAAATAGTCAGAAGATAGCAAGGAATCTGTGCGGTCAGTATAAAATACTACAAAAGTATCCACGCAGAGAATACAAAAAGACCCCCACACCGACTCACGATGTGAGGGGCGCAACTCCGCACCCCAGAACTTCCAGCTAGCAATCAAATAGCATATAAGCAAGCTGGACTGAAATAACATACTGAGAAACATTTTCAAATAGCAATGAGCAAAAATGGACTAGCATGAACTTAGCTTCTCCACGAGGAGACAGGTCACAAGGGAAGTCCCAGAGAGATCTGAACCAGTACTGAATACAACGACAGCAGGCAACAAGTAAAGGTCCAGATGGAGTTAAATAGGCAGCAAGCCTAGCAGGAAACGAGGCAGCTGGAGTCCAGCTACAGACCAGCCGTAACACTAAAAGCCACCAGAGGGAGCCCATGAACAGAACTCACAAAGTACCACTCATGACCACAGGAGGGAGCCCGAGAACGGAATTCACAACAGTACCCCCCCCTTGAGGAGGGATCACCGAACCCTCACCAGAGCCCCCAGGCCGATCAGGACGAGCCAAATGAAAGGCACGAACCAAATCGGCAGCATGGACATCAGAGGCAACAACCCAGGAATTATCCTCCTGACCATAGCCCTTCCATTTAACCAAGTACTGAAGCTTCCGTCTCGAAATACGAGAATCCAAGATCTTCTCCACCACATACTCCAATTCTCCCTTGACCAACACCGGAGCAGGAGGATCAACAGAAGGAACCACAGGCACCACATACATCCGCAACAATGACCTATGGAACACATTATGAATGGCAAAAGATGCTGGGAGGTCCAAACGAAATGACACAGGATTGAGGATTTCTAAAATCTTATAAGGACCGATGAAACGAGGTTTGAACTTAGGAGAGGAAACCTTCATAGGAACATAACGAGATGACAACCATACCAAATCCCCCACACGAAGTCGGGGACCCACACAGTGACGGCGATTAGAAAAGCGCTGAGCCTTTTCCTGTGACAACGTCAAATTGTCCACTACGTAGTTCCAAATCTGCTGCAACCTATCCACCACAGAATCCACCCCAGGACAGTCAGAAGGTTCAACCTGACCTGAGGAAAAACGAGGATGAAAACCAGAATTACAAAAAAAAGGCGAAACCAAAGTAGCGGAACTAGCCCGATTATTGAGGGCGAACTCAGCCAATGGCAAAAAAGTCACCCAATCATCCTGATCAGCAGAAACAAAACATCTCAGATAAGTTTCCAAGGTCTGATTAGTACGTTCCGCTTGGCCATTCGTCTGAGGATGGAAGGCCGAAGAAAAAGACAAATCAATGCCCATCCTAGCACAAAAGGACCGCCAAAATCTGGACACAAACTGGGACCCTCTGTCAGACACAATGTTCTCCGGAATACCATGCAAACGGACCACATTCTGAAAAAACAGCGGAACCAAATCAGAGGAGGAGGGTAACTTAGGCAAAGGCACCAAATGGACCATTTTAGAAAAACGATCACAAACCACCCAGATGACAGACATCCTCTGAGAGACTGGAAGATCCGAAATAAAATCCATGGAAATATGCGTCCAAGGCCTCTTCGGGACCGGCAAAGGCAAAAGCAATCCACTGGCACGAGAACAGCAAGGCTTGGCCCGAGCACAAATCCCACAGGACTGCACAAAGGAACGCACATCCCGCAACAAAGAAGGCCACCAAAAGGACCTAGCCACCAAATCCCTGGTACCAAAGATCCCAGGATGACCCGCCAACACCGAAGAATGAACCTCGGAAATAACTCTACTGGTCCATGTATCCGGGACAAACAGTCTCTCCGGTGGACAACGGTCAGGTCTATCGGCCTGAAACTCCTGCAGCACCCGCCGCAAATCAGGGGAGATGGCAGACAAGATCACCCCCTCTCTGAGGATACCAGCCGGCTCAGAAACTCCCGGAGAGTCAGGCACAAAACTCCTAGAAAGGGCATCAACCTTCACATTCTTTGAGCCCGGAAGGTATGAAACCACAAAATCAAAACAGGAGAAAAACAGCGACCATCGAGCCTGTCTAGGATTCAACCGCTTGGCAGACTCGAGATAAATCAAATTCTTGTGATCCGTCAAGACCACCACGCGATGCTTGGCTCCCTCAAGCCAATGTCGCCACTCCTCGAATGCCCACTTCATTGCCAACAACTCCCGATTACCAACATCATAATTCCGCTCGGCAGGCGAAAACTTTCTAGAAAAGAAAGCACATGGTCTCATCACCGAGCCATCAGAGCTTCTCTGTGACAAGACAGCCCCTGCTCCAATCTCAGAAGCATCAACCTCGACCTGAAAGGGAAGAGAGACATCAGGCTGACGCAAGACAGGAGCCGAAGAAAACCGACGTTTCAGCTCCTGAAAGGCCTCAATGGCCGCAGAAGACCAATTAGTCACATCAGCACCCTTTCTAGTCAAATCCGTCAAAGGCTTAACCACACTAGAAAAATTAGTGATGAACTGACGGTAAAAATTAGCAAAGCCCAAGAACTTCTGAAGGCTCTTCACCGATGTAGGTTGAGTCCAGTCATAGATGGCCTGGACTTTAACTGGATCCATCTCGATAGTAGAAGGGGAAAAAATAAAGCCCAAAAAGGAAACCTTCTGGACTCCAAAGAGACATTTAGAGCCCTTCACAAACAAGGCATTGGCACGCAGGACCTGAAACACCATCCTGACCTGCTTCACATGAGACTCCCAATCATCAGAAAAGACCAAAATATCATCCAGGTACACAATCATGAATCTATCCAGACACTCTCGGAAGATGTCGTGCATGAAGGACTGAAACACGGAAGGGGCATTAGAAAGCCCAAAAGGCATCACCAAGTACTCAAAATGACCTTCGGGCGTATTAAATGTTGTCTTCCATTCATCGCCCTGCTTTATACGCACAAGATTATAAGCTCCTCGAAGATCTATCTTGGTGAACCAACTAGCCCCCCTAATCCGAGCAAACAGATCGGACAGCAGAGGCAAAGGGTACTGAAATTTGACCGTGATTTTATTTAGAAGGCGATAATCTATACAGGGTCTCAGAGAACCATCCTTCTTGGCCACAAAAAAGAACCCTGCACCCAAAGGTGCTGAGGACGGACGAATATGCCCTTTCTCCAAAGACTCCTTTATATAGCTCCGCATAGCGGTATGTTCTGGTACAGATAAATTAAAAAGTCGACCCTTAGAGAACTCACTACCAGGAATCAAATTTATGGCACAATCACAATCCCTATGAGGAGGTAGGGCACTGGATTTGGGCTCATCAAATACATCCTGGTAATCCGACAAAAATTCAGGGACTTCAGAAGGAGTAGAAGAAGCAATTGACACCAAAGGAACATCGCCATGTACCCCTTGACAACCCCAACTTGACACAGACATTGCTTTCCAAACCAGGACTGGATTATGAACCCACAGCCATGGCAGACCCAACACGACAACATCATGCAAATTATGTAACACCAGAAAGCGAATAACCTCCTGATGTGCAGGAGTCATGCACATAGTCACTTGAGTCCAGTACTGAGGCTTATTCTTGGCCAATGGCGTAGCATCAATTCCCTTTAGTGGAATAGGGAATTGCAATGGCTCCAAGATAAAACCACAGCGCCTGGCAAATGACAAATCCATCACATTCAGGGCAGCGCCTGAATCCACAAAAGCCATAACAGAGTAGGATGACAGAGAGCAAATCAAAGTAACAGACAAAATGAATTTAGGCTGTACAGTACCAATGGTGACAGACTTAGCGAACCTCTTTGTGCGCTTAGAACAATCAGAGATAACATGAGTGGAGTCACCACAGTAAAAGCACAACCCATTCTGACGTCTGTGATTTTGCCGATCAATTCTGGTCAGAATCCTGTCACATTGCATAGACTCAGGCTTCTGTTCAAACACCGCCAGATGGTGCACAGGTTTGCGCTCCCGCAAACGCCGATCAATCTGAATGGCCAAAGACATTGACTCATTCAGACCCGCAGGCGTGGGGAACCCCACCATAACATCCTTAAGGGCTTCAGAAAGACCCTTTCTGAAAATCGCTGCCAGGGCACACTCATTCCATTGAGTGAGCACAGACCACTTCCTAAACTTCTGACAGTAAACCTCTGCTTCATCCTGACCCTGAGATAGAGCCAGCAAAATCTTTTCTGTCTGGTCTACTAGATTAGGTTCCTCATAAAGCAATCCGAGCGCCAGAAAAAACGCATCCACATTTAGCAATGCAGGATCTCCTGGCGCCAGGGAGAATGCCCAATCTTGAGGGTCACCACGTAACAAAGAAATAATAATTTTAACTTGCTGAGCAGGGTCACCAGAGGAATGAGGTCTCAGAGAAAGAAACAATTTGCAATTATTTTTGAAATTCAAAAACCTAGATCTATCTCCAGAGAACAGCTCAGGAATTGGTATTTTAGGTTCTGACATAGGACTGCGAACTACATAATCCTGAATGCTTTGTATCCTTGCAGCGAGCTGATCCACATAAGAGGACAGACCTTGAATGTCCATATCTGCAGCTGAGTCCTGAACCACCCAGACATTAAGGGGAGAAGAGAGGCTAAACACACTGCAGAGGGAAAAAAAAACCTCAGAGCTTCTCTTAGGCTACGTTCACATTTGCGTTGTGCGCCGCAGCGTCGGCGCCGCAGCGCACAACGCAAACAAAAACGCAGCAAAACGCATGCACAACGCTGCGTTTTGCGCCGCATGCGTCGTTTTTTTCATTGAATTTGGACGCAGCAAAAATGCAACTTGCTGCGTCCTCTGCGCCCCGACGCGGGCGCCGCAGCGACGCATGCGGCGCAAAACGCAAGTGCGCCGCATGTCCATGCGCCCCCATGTTAAATATAGGGGCGCATGACGCATGCGGCGCCGCTGCGGCGCCCGACGCTGCGGCGCTGGCCGCAAATGTGAACGTAGCCTTATCCCTCTTTTGCGATGCATTAACACTTTACGGGCCTGCTGTACTGTTATGATCCTGGTGGTTAGAACACATGAACTGACCTGATAAGTAAACCCAAAAATAAGGACAAGCTCTGGGAATGTGGGAACTGTACTGACCGCAATTCTGATCCTATCAAAACACACTATAGGCAGCCATGGAGCGTTCCTAACTCGGCCTAGACGCCTCGTTCACAGCCTGAGAAACTAGCTACCCCTAGAGAGAAACAAAGCCTCACTTGCCTCAGAGAAATTTTCCCCAAAGTGAAAGCAGCCCCCCACAAATAATAACGGTGAGTTTAAGGGGAAAACACAAACATAGAAATGAAAATAGGTTTTAGCAAATGAGGCCCGCTAATAACTAAATAGTCAGAAGATAGCAAGGAATCTGTGCGGTCAGTATAAAATACTACAAAAGTATCCACGCAGAGAATACAAAAAGACCCCCACACCGACTCACGATGTGAGGGGCGCAACTCCGCACCCCAGAACTTCCAGCTAGCAATCAAATAGCATATAAGCAAGCTGGACTGAACTCATAACATACTGAGAAACATTTTCAAATAGCAATGAGCAAAAATGGACTAGCATGAACTTAGCTTCTCCACGAGGAGACAGGTCACAAGGGAAGTCCCAGAGAGATCTGAACCAGTACTGAATACAACGACAGCAGGCAACAAGTAAAGGTCCAGATGGAGTTAAATAGGCAGCAAGCCTAGCAGGAAACGAGGCAGCTGGAGTCCAGCTACAGACCAGCCGTAACACTAAAAGCCACCAGAGGGAGCCCATGAACAGAACTCACAAAGTACCACTCATGACCACAGGAGGGAGCCCGAGAATGGAATTCACAACAGCACATGCAGTACATCGCGCAGCCCACGTTGTATATTGCGCAGCACACGTAGTACATTGCGCAGCCCACGTAGTACATTGCGCAGCCCACATTGTACATTGCGCAGCCCACGTAGTATATTGCGCAGCCCACGTTGTACATTGCGCAGCCCACGCAGTACATTGCGCAGCCCACGCAGTACACTGCGCAGCCCACGCAGTACATTGCGCAGCCCACGCAGTACATTGCGCAGCACATGCAGTACATTGCGCAGCCCACGTTGTATATTGCGCAGCACACGTAGTACATTGCGCAGCCCAAGTAGTACATTGCGCAGCCCACATTGTACATTGCGCAGCCCACGTAGTATATTGCGCAGCCCACGTTGTACATTGCGCAGCCCACGTTGTACATTGCGCAGCCCACGTTATACATTGCGCAGCCCACGTAGTATATTGCGCAGCCCACGTAGTATATTGTGCAGCCCATGTTGTATATTGCCCAGCCCACGTAGTATATTGCGCAGCCCACGTAGTATATTGCGCAGCCCACGTAGTATATTGAGCAGCCCACGTAGTATATTGCGCAGCCCATGTTGTATATTGCGCAGCCCATATTGTATACTGCGCAGCCCATGTTGTATATTGCGCAGCCCACGTAGTATATTGCGCAGTCCACGTAGTATATTGCGCAGCCCATGTAGTATATTGCGCAGCCCACATTGTATATTGCGCAGCCCACGTTGTATATTACGCAGCCCACATTGTATATTGCGCAGCCCACATTGTATATTGCGCAGCCCACATTTTATATTGCGCAGCCCACGTTGCATATTGCGCAGCCCACGTTGCATATTGCGCAGCCCACGTTGTATATTGCGCAGCCCACGTTGTATATTGCGCAGCCCACGTAGTATGTTGCGCAGCCCACGCAGTTCATTGCGCAGCCCACGCAGTACATTGCGCAGCCCACGCAGTACACTGCGCAGCCCATGGAGTACATTGCGCAGCACACGTAGTACATTGCGCAGCCCACGTTGTATATTGTGCAGCCCACGTTGCATATTGTGCAGCCCACGTAGTATATTGCGCAGCCCACGCAGTTCATTGCGCAGCCCACGCAGTACATTGCGCAGCCCACGCAGTACATTGCGCAGGACACGTAGTACATTGGCAGCCCACGTAGTACATTGCGCAGCCCACGTTGTACATTGCGCAGCCCACGTTGTACATTGCGCAGCCCATGTACACTGTATACTGCACAGCCCAAGTTGTATACTGCGCAGCCCACGTTGTATACTGCGCAGCCCACATAGTATATTGCGCAGTCCACGTAGTATATTGCGCAGCCCACGTTGTTAATTGCGCAGCCCACGTTGTATATTGAGCAGCCCACGTTGTATATTGCGCAGCCCACGTAGTATATAGCACAGCCCATGTAGTACATTGCCCAGCCCACGTAGTATATAGCAATGTGGGCATCATATCCCTGTTAAAAAAAAGAAATAAAATAAAAAATAGTTATATACTCACCTTTTGGATCCAAGCGAAGCGGTTACCGACGCTGCTCGTGCGCTCCGGTCCCAAGAGTGCATTGCGGTCTCATGAGATGATGACGTAGCGGTCTCACGAGACCGCCACGTCATCATCTCGCGAGATCGCAGCATGGAGCGGTCACCGGAGCATCGCGAGGAGCGGGAAAGGCCGGTTCTGGAACCGAGGGGCTGATGGACGGTGAGTATATAACGATTTTTTATTTTTTTAAAATTATTTTTAACATTAGATTGTTTCACTATTCATGCTGCATAGGCTGCATGAATAGTAAAAAGTAGGTCACACAGGGTTAATAGCAGCGGTAACGGAGTGCATTACACCGCGGCATAACGCGGTCCGTTACCGCTGCCATTAACCCTGTGTGAGGGCAGACTGGAGGGGAGTACGGAGCGGGCACTGACTGCGGGGAGGAAGGAGCGGCCATTTTTCCACCGGACTGTGGCCGTCGCTGATTGGTCGTGGCTGTTTTGCCACGACCAATCAGCGACTTGGATTAAATGACAGACAGAAGCCGCGACCAATGAATATCCGTGACAGACAGAAAGACAGACAGACAGAAAGACGGAAGTGACCCTTAGATTGTGGCCCGATTCTAATGCATCGGGTATTCTAGAATATGCATGTCCCTGTAGTATATGGACAATGATGATTCCAGAATTCGCAGCTGACTGTGCCCGTCGCTGATTGGTCGAGGCAACCATTATGACATCATCGTCGCCATGCTGTGCCCGTCGCTGATTGGTCGAGGCGAATTCGCGACAGACTGTGCCCGTCGCTGATTGGTTGAGGCAACCTTTATGACATCATCGTCACCATGCTGTGCCCGTCGCGGCCTGGCGGCCTTGACCAATCAGAGACGCGGGATTTCCAGGACAGACAGACAGACAGACAGACAGAAAAACCCTTAGACAATTATATATATAGATAGTGTCTTTTCCGTGGCAAAACTTCCTGCATTCACCACTAGGGGGCGAGCTGCTTTGAATTTGCGTCACTGCAGATTTTTCAAAAACCGTTCCTGAAAATTTGCGTCATCCCAAACCAAAGTGTGTCAAGGTTTGGTGTTTCAGGTAGTATTGGGGCGGGCCAGGACTAGGGCAGAAATCGCGGCTGGGACAGGTATTTGGTTCTGATCATTTGTGTGAAGCAAGGTTTATGATGAAACTTATCAATAAGTAGGGTTCCATATGTTCCAGTCCCAATTTTGCCGGGAAAGCTGAGCAAAAAAAAGAAGAGCAGCAATTTTTTTTTCTTTTCTTTAAAAAAAATACATAAATAAAAAGCAATATCCTATTAATTAAAATAAATTACCCTTTTTTTCAACCTTAAATCTTTGCTTTTTATATTAGTCATCAAACAAGTCTGTTACATTCTCTGAGCAAAAAAAAAAAAAGTACATGGGAAACCAAGAATCGTCATCGAGTGTGGTGCGTCCCCCTCATGATGCGCAGAGCGGGGGTCTCCTCTCCTTCTTCAGGTCTGGGACATTTCGCGTTTCACATCCCGGCAATGTTAATCTCATTTACTTTTGTCTGGAATTGCTTTAGAAATGAAGGTGAATATCTGCCCGAGTATTTCATGGCTCGTGTTTTCTAGCGTAGATCAAACGCCGCTTCCCCCCCCCCCCCCCCCCGCTGCTCTCGAACTTTTCCAGAAAATGTTTTATGCTTTTCATATATTTCTTTTATTTATTACCTGCAAAAGAGAGAGACAAGTCCTACCAATAATCATTATTGTTACAAATGTAAATTGCAAACACATTGTCGCTCGGCGGCCAGGACGATCTGTATCACCGCGTCCATCACATGAATACGTCCCGCGCTCATCCCTGTAATTCCAGCCTAATGGGGGGCACATAGGGGCTGCACACCTCTGCAGCTAGGGGAAAGCAATGGGGACAGCTCCACCAGGTGGTGAGTGGCGGTCCTGCACCTGATGTCACATGGATGTTATGTCTGGGAAGGCTATATTTATTTATATATATATTTTTTTAATCCATTTTAAAGTACAATGCAAAATAGAATCAATGCATGTTAATTACAAGGCTTTGGTTGTAATGTCCTCTGGTACTGGGTCAGGGATCCTGAAGATACGGAGAACTCAAGTGTAACAACCATTAAAATATAGTTCAGAAGCATTTAATATTAAAAAATAATAGTGAGTTCGCAGACATTCCTAACTTTGCTATGTACCACACCTCTCCACCCCCCACTCCTCTATATACCACACCTCCATCCCCCACACCCCTATATACCACACCTCTCCATCCCCCGCTCCTCTATATACCACACCTACATCACCCACACCCCTATATACCACACCTCTCCATCCCCCGCTCCTCTATATACCACACCTACATCACCCACACCCCTATATACCACACCTCTCCATCCCCTGCTCCACTATATACCACACCTCTCTGTCCCCCACTCCTCTATATATCAGACCTCTCCATCCCCCACTCCTCTATATATCAGACCTCTCTGTCTCCCGCTCCTGTATACACACGACCTCTCCATCCCCCGTTCTTCTATATGCCAGGCGTCTCCATTCCCCACTCCTGTATATACACAGACCTCTCCGTCCCCCGTTCTTCTATATACCGGATGACTCTGTCTTTTACACACAGGCCTTTCCGCTCCCTGCTCTTCTCTGTTCTGTATCAATCTGTAATCTGTAATATACTTGGTAGAAGTGTTTTATTTGTACCTTAGATAATTTCAATCCCAGGAGTTTAATCTGTTCAGTCAATCAAAAAAAGGCAGCACTCTGTGGCGCCATAGCATGCAAATATGAAAATTTAATTGCATCACTGCATTAGACATATGAAAAATTGAGAAAGTTTAGCGCATAAATTGGCCAATTCATGTGTACCTGAAAGCCATGTTAAGGCGTTTCTTGTTTCCAGGACCTAGCAATGCCTTTCCTCTCTTAGAATAAAGTTTTCATCTGTATGGGAACATGAATCCTCTGTTAGACTAAAATCTCTCTCTCTGTGGAGGGATAGTGGTCCTGCTGGGATTAAAAACACCTGTGGCTAAAAGGCGGAGTGCTCAGTCAGAAGGCTAATGAATACAAGCTTCAAAAAACTGACCGTCACATCTAAACATAGACTAGGTGTGAACAGGTGCTGACCCTAGAATCACCAACTCATATACATACAAACAGAGATATAGTTTTTTGAAATTTGTATTCATTAGCCTTGTGACTGAGCACTCCGCCTTTTAGCCACAGGTGTTTTTAATTCCTGCAGCACCACTGCCCCTCCACAGAGATGTGGATTTTAGTCAAGAGGATTCATGTTCCCATATAGATGAAGACTTTATTCTAAGAGAGGAATGGCATTGTTAGGTCCTGGAAACAAGAAACACCTTATCGTGGCGTCCAGGTACACATGAATTGGCCAATTTATGCGCTAAGCTTTCTCAATTTTTCATATTTCTAATGCAGTAATGCAATTCAATTTTCATTTTTCAAATTTGGTGCATAAATTATTTATCATTTATTTGAGTGTATATGCGTTGGTGACTCTAGCTTCAGCACCTGTTCACACTTAGTCTATGTTTGCATGTGAAGGTCAGTTTTTGGAAATTTTTAGTCTGTTCAGTGTCATGGTAAGTTCAGAGCTCTACATCTAAATGTGTGGACAGAAAGAGGAACGTTTGTCTACTACCCCATTGATGCTCATGCCATGCAATTTGCAGAGTGCCAAATTTTAAAAAATTTAATAAAAATTGAGAAATTAAAAAAAAAAACTTACCATTCCAAATGAGCTAAGTTACAGATTTCAGAATGTGGACACACAAACAAATTTTTTTTTTTTTTTGTCCCAAAAATAGTGTTCTCCCTCAGTCCCTACAAAAAAAATGGATGCTAGTGTAAAAAACGTTGGTCTTCTGAAGGTGCTCGTGTATGCCATATTACTACCGGATACCATTCATTTTATAAAATAGTATACCATAGTAATAATATTACAGTGTATTGCAGAGGAGGTCAAGAAATCACAGGTCCAAGTTTATTAAAGAAAATAATTTAAATGTAAATAAACATAAAAAGATAAATAAATGTATAAAAAAACCTCCAAAAAATAAAAACATTTCAATCACCTCCCAATTCAATAAATATAAATGTAGAAATCTAAAAGATTGGAGTACGTAATTACAATGTAATATATATATATGTTTTTTAAATATAAAAAATTACATAAGAAAAATATTAAAGTTTCAATCAGCTCCCATTTCCATAAACAAAAATGGAAAAGTCACCCCCAAAAAATTGAACATATTTAATATGGCTGCATGCAAAATTGTGCAAACACATATTTTAAAAATTTGTGTCATGGGGTGGATGCCAAAATGAAAAGAAAAAAAAATTGAAGTATTAAAATAATGTTTTTCTTACTTGGCATGAGCAAAAAACTGAATAATTATCGATCAGAAAGTGGTGTAGATCCTAAAATTGTATCAATAAAAACTACAGCTCAACCTTTCAAAATGTTTTTGGAAAGTTTTTATTTATTTATTTATTTTAAAGCAGGGAAGCAATAAAAAAAAACTATAAATTTGGTATCACGAAAAGTATTAAAAAAAAATAAAATTGTTATGTAATTTTAACCGAAAAGTGAATGATGCAAAAACCAAAGCCTAAAGAATGAAAAGTGAAATATATATTTTTTATCCGTTCCATTGCACTTGACTATATTTTCCTGTTTTCATTACAATATAAGGAAAAAAGAATGATGTCCTACAAATGTACTACTTGTCGTACAAAAATAAAGCCTCATATGGCTCTGCTGATGGAAAAATGAAAAATACATGGAGATAAGAAGGAGGCAAAAACTAAAGAAAGAAATTAAAAAAAAGTCTAAAAGAGATATTAACAAGTCTGATACAAACTTTTAATTTTTGTTGTGCAGTTCCAGTATCATGTCCTTTACTAGAGAAAACTAATCCCTCTGAAAACAGAGAGGACATTTCCCCAAATGATTTCACCAAGTCCTCTATAATGCAACATACAATCTAAAAATCAAATGTGAAAATACAAGATACAGAGATCTGTCAGCGCCGACGCTCGCACATAGAGAGGAGGGAATGAGCTTATTCCAGTCTAACAAACATTTCTCTATTTACAGGAGAATTTGAGCAATCAAACAACGTGCTGAAACCAGGAATTTGCTCAGATACCTGTAAAGAATTTCACCAAATAAAACAGACCGTCTTACAGCTAAAACAGAAGGTACATGATCAGTCTCATACACCGTCCACCCAGCCGAGACAAGTGTGTACAGATATAAAACACGCACTATATTGTATTATAGTAGTTATATTCTTGTATATAGGGGCAGTATTATAGTAGTTATATTCTTGTACATAGGAGCAGTATTATAGTAGTTATATTCTTGTACATAGGGGGCAGTATTATAGTAGTTATATTCTTGTACATAGGAGCAGTATTATAGTAGTTATATTCTTGTACATAGGGGCAGTATTATAGTAGATATATTCTTGTACATAGGAGCAGTATTATAGTAGTTATATTCTTGTACATAGGAGCAGTATTATAGTAGTTATATTCTTATACATAGGGGGCAGTATTATAGTAGTTATATTCTTGTACATAGGGGTAGTATTATAGTAGTTATATTCTTGTTCATAGGAGCAGTATTATAGTAGTTATATTCTTGTACATAGGGGCAGTATTATAGTAGTTATATTCTTGTACATAGCAGTATTATAGTAGTTATATTCTTGTACATAGGGGTAGTATTATAGTAGTTATATTCTTGTTCATAGGAGCAGTATTATAGTAGTTATATTCTTGTACATAGGAGCAGTATTATAGTAGTTATATTCTTGTACATAGCAGTATTATAGTAGTTATATTCTTGTACATAGGGGCAGTATTATAGTAGTTATATTCCTGTACATAGGAGCAGTGTTATAGTAGTTATATTCTTGTACATAGGAGCAGTATTATAGTAGTTATATTCTTGTACATAGGAGCAGTACTATAGTAGTTATATTCTTATACATAGGGGCAGTATTATAGTAGTTATATTCCTGTACATAGGAGCAGTGTTATAGTAGTTATATTCTTGTACATAAGAGCAGTATTATAGTAGTTATATTCTTGTTCATAGGAGCAGTATTATAGTAGTTATATTCTTGTACATAGCAGTATTATAGTAGTTATATTCTTGTACATAGGGGCAGTATTATAGTAGTTATATTCCTGTACATAGGAGCAGTGTTATAGTAGTTATATTCTTGTACATAGGAGCAGTATTATAGTAGTTATATTCCTGTACATAGGAGCAGTATTATAGTAGTTATATTCTTGTACATAGGAGGCAGTATTATAGTAGTTATATTCCTGTACATAGGAGGCAGTATTATAGTAGTTATATTCCTGTACATAGGAGCAGTGTTATAGTAGTTATATTCTTGTACATAGGAGGCAGTATTATAGTAGTTATATTCTTGTACATGGGGGCAGTATTATAGTAGTTATATTCTTGTACATAGGAGCAGTGTTATATTCCTGTACATAGGAGCAGTATTATAGTAGTTATACTCTTGTACATAGGAGCAGTATTATAGTAGTTATATTCTTGTACATAGGGGCAGTATTATAGTAGTTATATTCTTGTATATAGGGGCAGTGTTATAGTAGTTATATTCTTGTACATAGGAGCAGTATTATAGTAGTTATATTCTTGTACATAGGAGCAGTATTATAGTAGTTATATTCTTGTATATAGGAGCAGTATTATAGTAGTTATATTCTTGTACATAGAGGCAGTATTATAGTAGTTATATTCTTGTACATAGGAGCAGTATTATAGTAGTTATATTCTTGTACATAGGGGCAGTATTATAGTAGTTATATTCTTGTACATAGAGGCAGTATTATAGTAGTTATATTCTTGTACATAGGAGCAGTATTATAGTAGTTATATTCTTGTACATAGAGGCAGTATTATAGTAGTTATATTCTTGTACATAGGAGCAGTATTATAGTAGTTATATTCTTGTACATAGGGGCAGTATTATAGTAGTTATATTCTTGTACATAGTAGCAGTATTATAGTAGTTATATTCTTGTACATAGGGGCAGTATTATAGTTGTTATATTCTTGTACATGGGGCAGTATTGTATAATACCTTTCTCTTTCTTGGGGGTTGCGATAGCTCATGGTAGTTTTTACAGCAACAACCTTAGGGCATGTCGTGTTTGTTAAGTTTATACCCAGTAATTATATTGTCTGCGTGTTCTCTTTGCATCAAAGAGATGATTAAATGTAAGTTAAAATACCAAATTCTGAGAAACCACGGTAGCTTTTCTTCTTTATCGTATCACATATGGCACAGGTAATATTATGGAGCTGGAATGTGAACTTTAATAAGAACTGAACACAATATAAGAACATAATCAAAAACTCTTAAGTGCTACATTTTTGTGGCCACTTATGGCAGAGCTATGCTCCTGCGCTCACTGCCTGGCATCGAGTGTAAACCTGTCACATTTCACTATACAATACATGTGGACGGGGGGTTTTGAAAAACAAATCCACATGGAATTCAGGGCACGCTGAGGATTTTCAGATCCACAGGAAGCCCAATCTGTTGCACAAATGTCACACGGATGGAAAACTCCACTGGAAATTTTCAAAGCATAAGATTTAAAGCGGTTGCGTCGCAAGATTTCATAATGGAAATGGCACAGATTGCAAAGTCGATATTTTAAGAATAAAGATGCAAAAATGGCTGTATAATCCTTCCTATAAGTTTGACTCAATTTCCATCCACTTAGCTTGATTATCCGCTCCTCAGTGTCCCCCTCTCTCTTGTTGTTGAGCCTTTCTCCAGCAAGCTTCATGGACAAGTCTTCAATGTCCCTCCTCCTGTCTGCTGAATTTTCCCCTACTTTGATAGACTGACAGCTCCTCAGTGTCCCTCCTCCCTCCTGCTACTGAACCTCTCGCCACATAGTCTGATGAACAGGTCCTCAATGTCCCTCCTTCCTCCTGCTACTGAACCTCTTGCCACATAGTCTGATGAACAGGTCCTCAATGTCCCTCCTTCCTCCTGCTACTGAACCTCTCCCCACATAGTCTGATGAACAGGTCCTCAATGTCCCTCCCACCTCCTGCTACTGAACCTCTCGCCACATAGTCTGATGAACAGGTCCTCAATGTCCCTCCTCCCTCCTGCTACTGAACCTCTCACCACATAGTCTGATGAACAGGTCCTCAATGTTCCTCCTCCCTCCTGCTACTGAACCTCTTGCCACATAGTCTGATGAACAGGTCCTCAATGTCCCTCCTCCCTTCTGCTACTGAACCTCTCGCCACACAGTCTGATGAACAGGTCCTCAATGTCCCTCCTTCCTCCTGCTACTGAACCTCTTGCCACATAGTCTGATGAACAGGTCCTCAATGTCCCTCCTCCCTTCTGCTACTGAACCTCTCCCCACATAGTCTGATGAACAGGTCTTCAATGTCCCTCCTCCCTCCTGCTACTGAACCTCTCACCACATAGTCTGATGAACAGGTCCTCAATGTCCCTAATTCTTCCTGCTACTGAACCTCTTGCCACATAGCCTGATGAACAGGTCCTCAATGTCCCTCCTTCCTCCTGCTACTGAACCTCTCGCCACATTGTCTGATGAACAGGTCCTCAATGTCCCTCCTCCCTTCTGCTATTGAACTCCCCACACAGTCTGATGAAGAGGTCCTCAATGTCGCTCCTCCCTCCTGCTACTGAACCTCTCGCCACATAGTCTGATGAACAGGTCCTCAATGTCCCTCCTCCCTTCTGCCTCTGAATCTCTCCCCACATAGTCTGATGAAAAGGTCCTCAATGTCCCTCCTCCCTTCTGCTATTGAACTCCCCACACAGTCTGATGAAGAGGTCCTCAATGTCCCTCCTCGCTCCTGCTACTTAACCTCTCGCCACATAGTCTGATGAACAGGTCCTCAGTGTCCCTCCTTCCTCCTGCTACTGAACCTCTTGACACATAGTCTGATGAACAGGTCCTCAATGTCCCTCCTCCCTTCTGCCTCTGAACCTCTCCCCACATAGTCTGATGAAAAGGTCCTCAATGTCCCTCCTCCCTTCTGCTACTGAACCTCTCCCCACATAGTCTGATGAACAGGTCCTCAATGTCCCTCCTCCCTCCTGCTACTGAACCTCTCGCCACATAGTCTGATGAACAGGTCCTCAATGTCCCTCCTCCCTCCTACTACTGAACCTCTTGCCACATAGTCTGATGAACAGGTCCTCAGTGTCCCTCCTCCCTCCTGCTACTGAACCTCTCGCCACATAGTCTGATGAACAGGTCCTCAATGTCCCTCCTCCCTTCTGCTACTGAACCTCTCCCAACATAGTCTGATGAACAGGTCCTCAATATCCCTCCTCCCTCCTGCTACTGAACCTCTCGCCACATAGTCTGATGAACAGGTCCTCAATGTCCCTCCTTCCTCCTGCTACTGAACCTCTCGCCACATAGTCTGATGAACAGGTCCTCAATGTCCCTCCTTCCTCCTGCTACTGAACCTCTCCCCACATAGTCTGATGAACAGGTCCTCAATGTCCCTCCTCCCTCCTACTACTGAACCTCTTGCCACATAGTCTGATGAACAGGTCCTCAGTGTCCCTCCTCCCTCCTGCTACTGAACCTCTCGCCACATAGTCTGATGAACAGGTCCTCAATGTCCCTCCTCCCTTCTGCTACTGAACCTCTCCCAACATAGTCTGATGAACAGGTCCTCAATATCCCTCCTCCCTCCTGCTACTGAACCTCTCGCCACATAGTCTGATGAACAGGTCCTCAATGTCCCTCCTTCCTCCTGCTACTGAACCTCTCGCCACATAGTCTGATGAACAGGTCCTCAATGTCCCTCCTTCCTCCTGCTACTGAACCTCTCCCCACATAGTCTGATGAACAGGTCCTCAATGTCCCTCCTCGCTCCTGCTACTGAACCTCTCGCCACATAGTCTGATAAACAGGTCCTCAATGTCCCTCCTTCCTCCTGTTACTGAACCTCTCGCCACATAGTCTGATGAACAGGTCCTCAGTGTCCCTCCTTCCTCCTGCTACTGAACCTCTTGCCACATAGTCTGATGAACAGGTCCTCAATGTCCCTCCTCCCTTCTGCTACTGAACCTCTCCCCACATAGTCTGATGAACAGGTCCCCAATGTCCCTCCTCCCTCCTGCTACTGAACCTCTCACCACATAGTCTGATGAACAGGTCCTCAGTGTCCCTCCTTCCTCCTGCTACTGAACCTCTTGCCACATAGTCTGATGAACAGGTCCTCAATGTCCCTCCTCCCTTCTGCTACTGAACCTCTCCCCACATAGTCTGATGAACAGGTCCTCAATGTCCCTCCTCCCTCCTGCTACTGAACCTCTCACCACATAGTCTGATGAACAGGTCCTCAATGTTCCTCCTCCCTCCTGCTACTGAACCTCTTGCCACATAGTCTGATGAACAGGTCCTCAATGTCCCTCCTCCCTTCTGCTACTGAACCTCTCGCCACACAGTCTGATGAACAGGTCCTCAATGTCCCTCCTTCCTCCTGCTACTGAACCTCTTGCCACATAGTCTGATGAACAGGTCCTCAATGTCCCTCCTCCCTTCTGCTACTGAACCTCTCCCCACATAGTCTGATGAACAGGTCTTCAATGTCCCTCCTCCCTCCTGCTACTGAACCTCTCACCACATAGTCTGATGAACAGGTCCTCAATGTCCCTCCTTCTTCCTCCTACTGAACCTCTTGCCACATAGCCTGATGAACAGGTCCTCAATGTCCCTCCTTCCTCCTGCTACTGAACCTCTCGCCACATTGTCTGATGAACAGGTCCTCAATGTCTCTCCTCCCGTCTGCTACTGAACTCCCCACACAGTCTAATGAAGAGGTCCTCAATGTCGCTCCTCCCTCCTGCTACTGAACCTCTCGCCACATAGTCTGATGAACAGGTCCTCAATGTCCCTCCTCCCTTCTGCTACTGAACCTCTCCCCACATAGTCTGATGAACAGGTCCTCAATGTCCCTCCTCGCTCCTGCTACTGAACCTCTCGCCACATAGTCTGATCAACAGGTCCTCAATGTCCCTCCTTCCTCCTGTTACTGAACCTCTCTCCACATAGTCTGATGAACAGGTCCTCAGTGTCCCTCCTTCCTCCTGCTACTGAACCTCTTGACACATAGTCTGATGAACAGGTCCTCAATGTCCCTCCTCCCTTCTGCCTCTGAACCTCTCCCCACATAGTCTGATGAAAAGGTCCTCAATGTCCCTCCTCCCTTCTGCTACTGAACCTCTCCCCACATAGTCTGATGAACAGGTCCTCAATGTCCCTCCTCCCTCCTGCTACTGAACCTCTCGCCACATAGTCTGATGAACAGGTCCTCAATGTCCCTCCTCCCTCCTACTACTGAACCTCTTGCCACATAGTCTGATGAACAGGTCCTCAGTGTCCCTCCTCCCTCCTGCTACTGAACCTCTCGCCACATAGTCTGATGAACAGGTCCTCAATGTCCCTCCTCCCTTCTGCTACTGAACCTCTCCCAACATAGTCTGATGAACAGGTCCTCAATATCCCTCCTCCCTCCTGCTACTGAACCTCTCGCCACATAGTCTGATGAACAGGTCCTCAATGTCCCTACTTCCTCCTGCTACTGAACCTCTTGCCACATAGTCTGATGAACAGGTCCTCAATGTCCCTCCTCCCTTCTGCTACTGAACCTCTCCCCACATAGTCTGATGAACAGGTCTTCAATGTCCCTCCTCCCTCCTGCTACTGAACCTCTCACCACATAGTCTGATGAACAGGTCCTCAATGTCCCTCCTTCTTCCTGCTACTGAACCTCTTGCCACATAGCCTGATGAACAGGTCCTCAATGTCCCTCCTTCCTCCTGCTACTGAACCTCCCGCCACATTGTCTGATGAACAGGTCCTCAATGTCCCTCCTCCCTTCTGCTACTGAACTCCCCACATAGTCTGATGAAGAGGTCCTCAATGTCCCTCCTCCCTCCTGCTACTGAACCTCTCGCCACATAGTCTGATGAACAGGTCCTCAATGTCCCTCCTCCCTTCTGCTACTGAACCTCTCCCCACATAGTCTGATGAAGAGGTCCTCAATGTCCCTCCTCCCTCCTGCTACTGAACCTCTCGCCAAATAGTCTGATGAACAGGTCCTCAATGTCACTCCTTCCTCCTGCTACTGAACCTCTTACCACATTGTCTGATGAACAGGTCCTCAGTGTCCCTCCTTCCTCCTGCTACTGAACCTCTTGCCACATAGTCTGATGAACAGGTCCTCAATGTCCCTCCTCCCTTCTGCTACTGAACCTCTCCCCACATAGTCTGATGAACAGGTCCTCAATGTCCCTCCTCCCTCCTGCTACTGAACCTCTCGCCACATAGTCTGATGAACAGGTCCTCAATGTCCTTCCTCCCTCCTACTACTGAACCTCTTGCCACATAGTCTGATGAACAGGTCCTCAGTGTCCCTCCTCCCTCCTGCTACTGAACCTCCCGCCACATAGTCTGATGAACAGGTCCTCAATGTCCCTTCTCCCTTCTGCTACTGAACCTCCCCACACATAGTCTGATGAACAGGTCCTCAATGTCCCTCCTCCCTCCTGCTACTGAACCTCTCACCACATAGTCTGATGCACAGGTCCTCAATGTCCCTCCTTCCTCCTGCTACTGAAACTCTTGCCACATAGTCTGATGAACAGGTCCTCAATGTCCCTCCTCCATTCTGCTACTGAACCTCTCCCCACATAGTCTGATGAAAAGGTCCTCAATGTCCCTCCTCCCTCCTGCTACTGAACCTCTCGCCACATATTCTGATGAACAGGTCCTCAATGTCCCTCCTTCCTCCTGCTACTGAACCTCTTGCCACATAGTCTGATGAACAGGTCCTCAATGTCCCTCCTTCCTCCTGCTACTGAACCTCTCGCCACATAGTCTGATGAACAGGTCCTCAATGTCCCTGTTCCCTCCCGCTACTGAACCTCTTCCCACATAGTCTGATGAACAGTGTTATGATCCCAATGGCAGAGGATCTCTGATATTCCGGCAAGATAGCAAAAATATAAATACTGCTCTAGGGAGGTGGAAACTGGGCTAACCGCATACCTGATCCTGACACAAACTACTAAAAGTAGCCGGTGAACGTGCCTACGTTGGTTCTAGACGTCCCGAGCCAGCCGGAGAACTGACTACCCCTAGAGGGAAAAAATAAGACCTCGCTTGCCTCCAGAGAAATTGAACCCCAAAGATATAGAAAGCCCCCAACAAATAATAACGGTGAGGCAAGAGGAACACACAAACGTAGAGATGAACTAGATTCAGCAAAGTGAGGCCCAATAGTCTAGATAGCAGAAAATAGATAGTGGACTATTCGGTTAGCAGAAAACCCTACAAAACATCCACGCTGAACATTCAAGAACCCCCACATCGACTGACGGTGTGGAGGGAGAATATCAGCACCCTAGAGCTTCCAGCGAGTCAAAAATCAAATGTAAAGCAAGCTGGACAAAAACACTGAATAATGCAAACGATCCAAATTGTACAAAACAGACTTAGCTTTTCTTGCATGAGGCAGACTGAAAGGAATCCGGAGGAGACCAAATAGGTCTGGATACAACGATGCCAGGCAAGAGACTGAGTCCAGAGGAGACTCAAATAGGAAACACCCGCTGCTTAACGACACAGCTGGAGCTCAGGCCTGCAACAAGACATACCTAACACAATACCGTTAGTGACCACCAGAGGGAGCCCAGAAACACAGTTCACAACAGAACAGGTCCTCAATGTCCCTCCTCCCTCCTGCTGCTGAACCTCTTGCCACATAGTCTGATGAACAGGTCCTCAGTGTCCCTCCTCCCTCCTGCTACTGAACCTCTCACCACATAGTCTGATGAACAGGTCCTCAGTGTCCCTCCTCCCTCCTGCTACTGAACCTCTCGCCACATAGTCTGATGAAGAGGTCCTCAGTGTCCCTCCTCCCTTCTGCTACTGAACCTCACCCCACATAGTCTGATGAACAGGTCCTCAATGTCCCTCCTCCCTCCTGCTTCTGAACCTCTCGCCACATAGTCTGATGAACAGGTCCTCAATGTCACTCCTTCCTCCTGCTACTGAACCTCTTGCCACATAGTCTGATGAACAGGTCCTCAGTGTCCCTCCTTCCTCCTGCTACTGAACCTCTTGCCACATAGTCTGATGAACAGGTCCTCAATGTCCCTCCTCCCTTCTGCTACTGAACCTCTCCCCACATAGTCTGATGAACAGGTCCTCAATGCCCTCCTGCTACTGAACCTCTCGCCACATAGTCTGATGAACAGGTCCTCAATGTCCCTCCTCCCTCCTGCTACTGAACCTCTTCCCACATAGTCTGATGAACAGGTCCTCAATGTCCCTCCTCCCTCCTGCTGCTGAACCTCTTGCCACATAGTCTGATGAACAGGTCCTCAGTGTCCCTCCTCCCTCCTGCTACTGAACCTCTCGCCACATAGTCTGATGAACAGGTCCTCAGTGTCCCTCCTCCCTTCTGCTACTGAACCTCTCCCCACATAGTCTGATGAACAGGTCCTCAATGCCCTCCTGCTACTGAACCTCTCGCCACATAGTCTGATGAACAGGTCCTCAATGTCCCTCCTCCCTCCTGCTACTGAACCTCTTCCCACATAGTCTGATGAACAGGTCCTCAAGTCCCTCCTCCCTTCTGCTACTGAACCTCTCCCCACATAGTCTGATAAACAGGTCCTCAATGTCCCTCCTGCTACTGAACCTCTCGCCACATTGTCTGATGAACAGGTCCTCAATGTCCTTCCTCCCTCCTACTACTGAACCTCTTGCCACATAGTCTGATGAACAGGTCCTCAGTGTCCCTCCTCCCTCCTGCTACTGAACCTCTCGCCACATATTCTGATGAACAGGTCCTCAATGTCCCTCCTTCCTCCTGCTACTGAACCTCTCGCCACATAGTCTGATGAACAGGTCCTCAATGTCCCTCCTTCCTCCTGCTACTGAACCTCTCGCCACATAGTCTGATGAACAGGTCCTCAATGTCCCTCCTCCCTCCTGCTACTGAACCTCTCCTGTTGTGAATTCCGCTCTTGGGCTCCCTCCGGTGGTTGTAAGTAGCACTTTTGTGAATTCTGCTCTTGGGCTCCCTCCTGTGGTTTTCAGTGGTATAGCTGCTTCTTGGATTTAGCATCAGCTGCTGCTCCCACTGATCGTCTTTCTGACTCGGCTATTTTAGTCTGGCCTTATTCCTCAATCAATGCCAGTTGTCAATTGTTCCTGCTTGGAGCCACTGCTCTTTTGGATTTCCCTGACACTCTGTCCAGTTCAGCAAAGATAAGTCCTTTTGTCCTTTTGCAGTCCACTTGTTGTGGACTTTATTGTTCAGCACATTCTATGTTTTGCTCATTTGTCCAGCTTATCAGTATGGATCTATTCAGCTAAGCTGGAAGCTCTGGGCTGCAGTTTTTGCCCTCCACACCTTTAGTCAGGTGTGGAGATTTTTGCATATCTCTGCGGTGGACTTTTTCTAGTTTTTATTACTGACCGCACAGTGTTTCTTTCCTTACTGTCTATCTAGCTAGAATTGGCCTCCTTTGATAAATCTTGTTTCATACTACGTATGTCATTTCCTTCTCCTCTCACAGTCAATATTTGTGGGGGGCTGTCCTATCCTTTGGGGATTTTCTCTGAGGCAAGATAGCTTTCCTGTTTCTACCTTTAGGGGTAGCTAGCTCTCCGGCTGTGACGAGGTGTCCAGGGAGTGACAGGAACATCCCACGGCTACTGCTAGTGTTGTGTTAAGATCAGGAACTGCGGTCTGTATAGTTACCACCTGCCCAGAGCTAGTCGCATGTCGCTCCTAAATTACCAGTCCATAACACTCTCCCCACATAGTCTGATGAACAGGTCCTCAATGTCCCTCCTCCCTCCTGCTGCTGAACCTCTTGCCACATAGTCTGATGAACAGGTCCTCAGTGTCCCTCCTCCCTCCTGCTACTGAACCTCTCGCAACATAGTCTGATGAACAGGTCCTCAGTGTCCCTCCTCCCTCCTGCTACTGAACCTCTCGCCACATAGTCTGATGAACAGGTCCTCAGTGTCCCTCCTCCCTTCTGCTACTGAACCTCACCCCACATAGTCTGATGAACAGGTCCTCAATGTCCCTCCTCCCTCCTGCTACTGAACCTCTCCCCACATAGGTTGATGAACAGGTCCTCAATGTCCCTCCTCCCTGCTGGTGAACCTCCACCCATCTGACAGCTCCTCTCCCACCACTGTACCTCTCTCCTCCTACTCTGATGGACAGATCCTCAGTGTCCCTCATCCCTGCCGCTTAACCTTTTTCCACCTAGCCTGATGGATAGGTCCTCAATTTCCCTCTTTCCTACTGCTGAATCTCCACCCATTTATATTGACTGACATATCCTCAGTGTCCCTCCTCCCTGCTACAGAACCTCTCTTCACCTAGTCTGATGTACAAGTTCTCGGTGTCCCTCCTCCCAGCTGGTAAATCTTTTCCCACCTAGACTGACTGATAGTTCTTTAATGTCCCTCCTTTCTGTTGATGAACTTCTCTTCATCTAGCCTGATAGACAACTCTTCAGTGTCCCTCCTCCCTGCTACTGAACCTTTCTTCACCTAGCCTGATGTACAAGTCCTCAGTATCCCTCCTCCCAGCTGTTGAATCTCTTCCCACCTAGACTGACTGACAGTTCTTTACTGTCCCTCGTCCCTGTTGATGAACCTCTCTCCATCTAGCCTGATGGACAGCTCCTCAGTGTTCCTCTTCCCTGCTGCTGCTGCTGAGATCTCACACTGCTCAGTACAAGCTGCAGATGTCAGTCAGGCTGGGTGTAATACAAGAGATAATTGGAATCCAGAATAGGGTCTTATCTGATAAAAGAGGGGGTTTAATAGCAGGGAAATTGCTCACCTGGTACAATTGTGTGCCACACAACAAGAAAGGAGCTTGGATATATCAGCTGCTGCAGATCCCAGGGTGAACGAACCATAAAGAGAAAGAAGTGTGGATATGTGGTTCCTCTGCGCAATAATTTAAGGAGACACAATAAAACTTGATGCTCATCTTAATATCAGGATTTTACAGCCATTTTGACATGGATTTTTAAGGCCTTAAAGTCTCAAGGGTGTGATAAAGTCTGACACTTTCCCCAGAGAATGACACGGCTGATTTGTATCTTTATTATATGTAACCTCCAATGTCCTTAAAGGATAACGAGACTTTGATTTATTTTTTTCTTAATTATTTTTTAGCATGGAAAGTTAAGAAACTTTTCAAATAACTTTATTAGGCAGTTTGTCTTAATTAATGTAAAAAGAAAAATTGCATGTGTCTTCCTAATTCCTACCTTTCCCCATTCTATTCGCTGCCTTCAGGTGCATTGATATCCGAGCGTACACATTAGGAGTACAGATGATGGCAGTGATGGGTCAGAGGAGGAGACAGATCATTCAGAGGAGGAGACAGAGGCTGCCCCATCACTGCCATCATCTGTACTCCAAAGGAATATGCTCTCATACACTGTCCTTGCCATTTTTTATTTTTATTTTTTACAAAAATGAAGACAAATCTGTAATAAAGTAATTCACAAGGAATCAAAACTTTCATGCTTGAGAAAATTATATAAAAAAATGAAAATTTTTCTGCTGCGTTTTACAGCGCCAACAAAGCCTATGAGATTTCAGAAATCTCACGCACACACATTGATTTTTTTGTCATCAGTATTTTGTGCTTTGATAATATTTGGACATAGAGAATGTCACTTCTTTCAGAGTTTTTCACCCATTGACTTGAATGGGTGGTGAAATAACGCTGAAAAAACGCAAGTATCAGGTTTTTGCAGCTTTTTTTGTGCCAAAACCTGATTCTAAGGAATGGGACTTTTTTTTTCCAACACTATAGTATCAGCATGCACAAAAGACAAATCTAGCATGCCAAAACCGCCGTAAAAAAAACTGACAAAAAAACGCATAAAAAACACTGCAAAAAAACGCAAGAAAAACCTGAAAAAAAGCCTAGTGTGAACTTACTCTTAGAAAGGGAGACCAAAGGATACGATGCGCTATACTAGATCGCTCAGTGCGTGTAAGCAGCCATAGTTCTCGGCAGCGGGAGTCTTTTTTTGCATGTGCTGCCGAGAACGATGATTTTTTTTTTATGCTGCATAAAAGATTAACAGGAATTTTACTAGTTGATCTGGTGATCGGCAGCCTGTCTAAACGGCAAGATAATTGTAAATCGAGCGTTTTTAATTATTCTCTTGCACCTTCAGTGAATGATACTTTGTCTCTCGGCTTTCAGCTGGCGTTATTACCGAACAGTGTTTCCGAATCCAGCAAACACATCACCGCTGACAAAGTGCTGGCCTCCACCATGTACGTCCAGGGACCACCTGGGTTACCGGGAACGCAAGGACCCCCAGGTAGGACCATGAACAGCTTTATGTGTCTATATTTATAAGTCCTGACCATGTGCAGAACTTTACTAGCAAGTCCGAAATAAAGAGACGAAAAAGTAAGGCAACAAGTCAACCACAAAAGTGCGCCCGCCCCAGACCCATTACATTAGCAAAATACGCAAAAAGGTATAACAAAAATCCTATCTATAAAAATATCAGTTCTAAAAAATGACAATAATTCTTCATTTTCTGTGAAAAAAAAAGAAAAAAAAATTGGAACAGCTTTAAAGGGGCTGCACAGTGAAAAGAAATTAATCGGTGGGGTTCCGACCGCTGGAATTCCCACTGATCGGCAGAACTAGGCGCTTTTAGCTCCAGTAAGGTACAGTAGGACGGCTATAAGTTATCACCCATCCTTGGAATAGGTTTTACAGGGAATCAGCAGTTTTTATATACCTCGTCAAAGAGCAGCATGATGTAGGGGCAGAGACCCTGATTCCAGCGATGTGTCTTTTCGTTTACTGGGTGCAGAAGTTAGGATAGAATCACAGTTTTCTCTGCTCCAGATCTGGCAGAGCTCAGCTGATGAGCCCTGTATAACTCCATATCACAGCTTTCTCTGTGGTTGGACCAGGAGGCATGAGGCCAGTTGTCCTTTAATGATAATCTTCTGCTGATAAAACACTGATTGTATTGAAACCTCAAAACACAGCCTAGTAAGTGACACATCATTGGAATCATTGTCTCTTCCAGAACATTATGCTGCTCTGACATTTCAAAGCAAAAAATTGCTGACATTCCCTTTAACATTTTTCAATGGAGAACTCTTTTGCATAGTAAATTATTCACCTTGCCAGTATACTTTTATTAGAATCCCCCCATTGTCGCTAAGGTCCGCTGGTCCCTGTCGCTGCACTTCAGCCCCAGTGCTCGACAGCATTTCCTTGATGGCACAAGAGGGTTGGCTGAGCTAGAAGGGGGCTGGCTTAGCTACTGATATTAGCGCTCACGTAGAAGCTCCAGGGTTATTAAGAAGCGAGCTCCTCACTGGCACATTGTGGTTGGCTCACTGTAATCAAAGAACATTGTGCTAAAAAAATGATGATTATTTTTTGTTATTAAAGGATTACCTGGCCCAAAAGGAAGCGCTGGTCACCCTGGTCTGCCTGGACCACCAGGTCCTCCCGGCCCACGGGGATTCATGGGACCAATGGGGCCTTCTCCAGAGATATCTCCTATTAAACAAGGAAGGCGAGGACCTGTGGTTAGTGCTGAGCAAAGTGTCTCCTCTCTATCTATGTTCTCTCTAGCCACCCATCTATCTTCTATTTATCTATCATTTATATTTATTTTACTCACTTATATAACGTCATTAATTCCACAGCGCTTTACACACATTATCATCGCTGTCCCCATTGGGGCTCACAGTCTACATTCCCTATCAGTATCTCTATGGAATGTGGGAGGAAACCGGAGAACCCGGGGGAAACATGGGGGGAACATACAAACTGCTTGCAGATGTTTTCCTTCTATCTATCTATTATCTATTATCTATCTATCTATTATCTATGTATTATCTATCATCTATTATCTATATATTATCTATGTATTATCTATCTATTATTTATTTATTATCTATCTATTATCTATCTATTATCTATCTATTACCTATCTGTTATCTATATATTGTCTATCTATTATCTATCATCTATGTACCGTATATATCTATTATCTATTTATTATTTATTTATCTATTTATCTATCTATTATCTGTAATATATCTATCTATTATCTATCTATTATCTATCAATCATCTATCTATTATCTATCATCTATGTATCTATTATCTATTTGTTAATATATCTATTTATCTATCTATTATCTATTTATTATCTATCTATTATCTATCTCTCATACGGATTGATCTTTCTATCTAACATTCTATTATCTGTTATTCCATATCCTATGTGTGTTTCTGTCTATCACTAGTATGCTGTATATACACAATACAAAGTTTTCTAACTCTATAGTAATCTGGTTATTTGCAGGGTCCTCCAGGGGCATCAGGAAAGGATGGACTGAAGGTCAGTAGCAGACAATTATTTTATTGTGTTCTTTCACCTTTGTATTATACAAATAATAACGAGGAAAGAAGAGATCTAATTAAAAAAAAATCATCAGAATGTCAGTTCCTTAAAACTTCTGTTCCGGAACTCTTTTATTCCTTTTATAACTGATTATCTGGATGACAACCCCTCTCCTGCTCGTAGCTCTCATACAGGTTGTCAGTCACCAATATTCCAGCTGAAGCGGCCTTTCACCCAGAAACTGATTGGGACTAAAATCTGCCCATAGAGGGCGACACTGGGAATCGTATTTATAGTTGTTTGTCCTTGGGTCCTTACCACGCCATGTTTTCCTTTTCCAGGGTGACCGAGGAGCTCCAGGACCAAGAGGACTTCCGGTAAGTGCGGAGTTTGTTTTATCTAAATCCAAACAATTGGAAAATAAAAGCTTTATGTTTGGTAGAAGGTTTCGGATCCTAATCCTAAAGTATTTATCTCTCTAAATTTAAGTTTCGCTCTGCTCTATCCATTAATCTATAGACATTGGTACAAGACTTAAAAAAAACAGTGCCCCATCAGGCTGAGTTTGGAATTACATTTTTCAAGTTCCTGAGATATGGCCTCCTCCTCCCTGTATATAAAACTAGTTTTTTTTAGCCAACTAGGTGTGGGTGTCTTCTTGATGACCACACCCAGTTGGCTAAAAAAAAAACGATTTATATACAGGGAAGAGAGGGTGGTATCTCAGGAACAGAGAGGTGCAGAAACAAAAGAAAAACAGCGCCGGATACAGACAAAAATACACATTAATGACGAGTGATAACATTTCTTTAAATTGCTGTGGATTTCGGATGGTGAGTTGTATCTTTCAGGATCTTTGGACCATTTAAACTCTTTTTTTTTCCGTTGTTGTAGGTTCACTATTAGTGATGAACGCTAATGTGGATTATATTTCATAATCATAAATATATTTTATTACTAGATTATATATTTCTTTCACGTTAGTTTTACATTATATTTTATGTTTCATCCTTTGCACCCTCAGGGCCCCCCAGGTTCCTTTGACTTCTTATTACTAATGATGGCCGACATCCGGAACGACATCGCGGAACTTCAAGATAAAGTTTTTGGCCATCGATCCCATTCCTCCACCGAAGAGTTTCCATTACCTCAAGAGTTCTCCAACCATCACGAGTCAGTGGACTTTGGTTCCGGAGAGGACTATAAACATCGAACTGTGACAAAGAACCTAAGAACAGAGAAAACAAGCCATCATTAACCAACGCCGGGGACTGGGACGGGAGAAATAATTTTATATGTCTTCAATTGTATAAAACGATGCACTGATAATGGAAAGAGTATCTATTTTTTTTTTCTGTTTTTTTTTTTTTAATTGTTATTAATATTATTATTTGTATTATTATGTTGCTTCTCAATTGTACAGAAACTTAAGAGTCGCATTCCAAGATGGTCGACTGGAGATCCGTGTTCTCAGAGGAAATATATAGAAAATTAGACAATGTTTTTTAGAAAAGTTTAAGGCAATTTCTAAAAAAAAAAAAAAAAAAATCAGTTGTGACCACAAGTGAATTTTTGCAAAACTTAATGGACAGATTGGCTACAACATTTATAAAGTTTTTGGGAAGACGTATTGTCAAAAACCTCCGCTAATAATTTGGAGCCCTCCAATTAATGTGCTGCCTCATATAAGTCCGCACGTGTAGGAGAAGGAGTGAATGGTATTCTTTTTTTTTTTTTTTTTTTGTGGGTCTCTCTTAATTCTAAGGGGGACCTTATCAAACGAAGGGCACTATTTTTAGGTGGTTACTAATAAAAGTTATATTTTAATACCTTTACGGTCACCCATCTTTCCCTTTCATTCATGCATGACGTATTTCAGTACGGCGGATCTTCTCTCCCCGCAGGACATAACCGGAGCCAGAGGGTTCCATGCACTGACTTTATTACCTCTCTAAACTTAAAAACAAAAACTATGACCACCAATGTAAAAGATAAAATAGGGAGTGTTAGCCCTAAACTGTAGACACATTACCAAGGCTTCATATTGCTATTTACTGACTTTGGACGCAATATACAGTTAGGTCCATATATATTTGGACAGAGACGACATTTTTCTAATTTTGGTTATAGACATTACCACAATGAATTTTAAGCAAAACAATTCAGATGCAGTTGAAGTTCAGACTTTCAGCTTTCATTTGAGGGTATCCACATTAAAATTGGATGAAGGGTTTAGGAGTTTCAGCTCTTTAACAAGTGCCACCCTGTTTTTAAAGGGACCAAAAGTAATTGGACAATTGACTTCAAGGCTATTTCATGGACAGGTGTGGGCAGTCCCTTCGTTATGTCATTCTAAATTAAGCAGATAAAAGGCCTGGAGTTGATTTGAGGTGTGGTGCTTGCATTTGGAAGGTTTTGCTGTGAAGTAAACATGCGGTCAAATGAGCTCTCCATGCAGGTGAAACAAGCCATCCTTAAGCTGCGAAAACAGAAAAAAAAAACATCCGAGAAATTGCTACAATATTAGGAGTGGCAAAATCAACAGTTTGGTGCATCCTGAGAAAGAAAGAAAGCACTGGTGAACTCATCAATGCAAAAAGACCTGAGCGCCCACGGAAGACAACAGTGGGGGATGATCGCAGAATAATCTCCATGGTGAAGAGAAACTTCTTCACAACAGCCAACCAAGTGAACAGCACTCTCCAGGAGGTCGGCGTATCAATATCCAAATCTACTATAAAGAGAAAACTGCATGAAAGTAAATACAGAGGGTTCACTGCACGGTGCAGCCACTCATAAGCATCAAGAATAAAAAGGCTAGACTGGACTTTGCTAAAAAAAACAACTAAAAAAGCCAGCACAGTTCTGGAAGAACATTCTTTGGACAGATGAAACCAAGATCATCCTCTACCAGAATGATGGAAAGAGAAAAGTATGGCGAAGGCGTGCTGCAGCTCATGATCCAAAGCATACCACATCATCTGTAAAACATGGTGGAGGCAGTGTGATGGCTTGGGCATGCATGGCTGCCAGTGGCACTGGGTCACTAGTGTTTATTGATGATGTCACACAGGACAGAAGCAGCCGAATGAATTCTGAGGTATTCAGAGCCATACTGTGTGCTCAGATCCAGCCAAATGCAGCCAAACTGATTGGTCGTCATTTCATACTACAGATGGACAACGACTCAAAACATCAAGCCAAAGCAACCCAGGAGTTTATTAAAGCAAAGAAGTGGAATATTCTTGAATGGCCAAGTCAGCCACCTGATCTCAACCCAATTGAGCATGCATTTCACTTGTTAAAGACTAAACTTCAGACAGTAAGGCCCACAAACAAACAGCAACTGAAAACCACCGCAGTGAAGGCCTGGCAGAGCATCAAAAAGGAGGAAACACAGCGTCTGGTGATGTCCATGAGTTCAAGACTTCAGGCAGTCATTGCCAACAAAGGGTTTTCAACCAAGTACTAGAAATGAACATTTTATTTAAAATTATTTAATCTGTCCAATTACTTTTGGTCCCTTTAAAAACAGGGAGGCACATGTTAAGGAGTTGAAACTCCTAAACCCTTCATCCAATTTTAATGTGGATACCCCCAAATGAAAGCTGAAAGTCTGAACTTCAACTGCATCGGAATTGTTTTGTTTAAAATTCATTGTGGTAATGTCTATAACCAAAATTAGAAAAATGTTGTCTGTGTCCAAATATATATGGACCTAACTGTATAACATGGCAAAGTTATTTTAATATTGGATATTTCCCTAAATATTATACAAGGAGCCTAAAAAACATAGAAAATCATTATACATGCAAAGCTTTATTACCGTATTTTTCAGACCATAAGACTCACCCCAAATTTTCAGAAGAAAAATAGGGAAAAAAATTAATGTGTCAAATGGGGGTCCATCTTACAGTCCGAATTCAGCTTACCAGGGGGGGATCGGCAGCGCTGGTGGAGCGTGGTCATAGGGAGTGTTCGGTGGTCTGGTGATATAACTCCCATCCCAGACTAGTGCGGCAGGTTCGGTGGTGCACTGCAGTGCGTGGACTATGCCAGCATTTTGTGAAAGCCTGGAAGCCCCCGCACATCCATTGCTGCGATGTGGAGGCTTCCAGGAAATCCCATCCCAGGCTGGTTCGGTGTTGTTCTGTGGTGTGGGGGGGCCCCCAGGAATTTATGTGAAAGCCCGGAGGCACATCCATTGCTGCGATGCGGAGGCTTCCAGGAAATCCCATCCCAGGCTGGTTCGGTGTTGTTCTGTGGTGTGGGGGGGCCCCCAGGAATTTATGTGAAAGCCCGGAGGTCCCCGCACATCCATTGCTCCAATGCGGTGACCTCCGGGAAAATGGCCACCGGAGGCAGCGCATGCTCAGAATGAGATCTCAACAACGAGATCTCGTCCCAAGATCTCGTTGGGATTTTCCATTTTATTAATTACAAAAAGGAAGACGGGCCGAGGGTTATAGCTTGCTCACTATCATCGTTAGGAAAGACTAGGTGGTGCAAATTTCCCAGCCCCCTCTAACCTTGTGCCAAAAAACAGCAGCCATACGTTCTTCTAAGCAGCTGCCTAGGACTCTGAAAATGAAAAAAATGGTGGAGGCCTACAAAGCAGGAAAAGGCCATAAGAAGATAGAAAAGTGTTTTCAAGTTGCTCTTTCCTCAGTTTGAAATGTAATTAAGAAATGGTAATTAATAGGAACAGTGGAGGTCAAGATAAGGTCTGAAACACCAAGCAAAATTTCAGTGAGCGCTGCTCGTAGGATTGCTAGAGAGGCAAACCAGGACCCCAAGTTGAATGCAAAAGACCTTCAGAAAGATTTAGCAGACTCTGGAGTTGTCGTACATTGTTCTACTGTTCAGAGACACCTGCACAAATATGACCTTCATGGAAGAGTCATTAGAAGAAAACCTCTCCTGTGCCCTCACCATAAAATTCAGGGTCAAAAGTATGCAAAAGAACATCTAAACAAGCCTGATGAGTTTTGGAAACAAGTCCTGTGGAACGATTAGGTTAAAATAGAACTATTTGGCCACAATGATCAAAGGTATGTGTGGAGAAAAAAGAGCACAGAATTTCAGGAAAAGAACATCTCGCCATCTATTAATCATGGTGGTGGATCAATCATGATCTGGGGTTGTGTTGCAACCAATAGTACAATATTACAAAGGAAATGTGTCATCTTTAACTTTAACCCTTTCATCTTTAACTTGCGCAACTGTTCACAATAATGGTAATTTTGACCAGGGGTGCCCAGAATTTTACATGCCCAAGTGTGCTGAGAAAACTCTGAATATTGACACGCTTCAGATCTGAACCTGCTGCACATCCGCAAGGAAAAAAATAAGCATTTTCAGAAATTTCATTTTGCTTTACTGTAAAACATTGCTCATTTTCTGCAACAAATCTGTGTGGGAATAGTGCAAAAAAAAGACAACAATTGCTCATAGCTCAAAAGGGAATCTAACAGCAGGTTTTTGATATGTATTCTGAGAGCAGCATGGTGTAGGGGCAGAGACCCTGAATTCAGCGATGTGTCACTTGCTCGGCTCTTTGCTGTCATTTTGATACAATCTCTGCGCTCTATGCTGCAGATCTAGCAGTGCTATGAATGCTGTGTATAACCCCATTTTGACCCATGTAGTCCTCCTGCTCTGTGTAACCCCACCCCCACCACTGATTGGCAGATTTCTATGTACAGTGACAGAAAGCTGCTAATCAGTGGTGGGGCGGGGTTACACAGAGCAGGAGGACTACATGGCACGAGATAACTAGTCCAGTAGTGATTATCTCCTGCTGATAAAACACTGATTTTATTGAAGCCACAGCACACAGAATAGAAAGTGATACCTCTCTGGAATCAGGGTCTCTGCCCCTACATCATTCTGCTCTTATAATACATAGTAAAAACCTGGCGACATATTCCCTTTAATGGGACAAAAATGTGAAAACAATCACCCGATGCTTGTGGAAATGCCATCAATGTCTAAGGCCGGTTTCACACGTCAGTGGCTCCGGTACGTGAGGTGACAGTTTCCTCACGTACCGGAGACACTGACACACGTAGACACATTGAAATCAATGCATCTGTGCAGATGTCATTGATTTTTTGCGGACCGTGTGTCCGTGTGCCAAACACGGAGACATGTCAGTGTTCGTGGGAGCGCACGTATTACACGGACCCATTAAAGTCAATGGGAGGTGGAGCCGCATATTCATGACTGTAATCGGCGGCCCCACGTGACCGCTCATACAGGAGAAGGTGCGGCCAGGACAGGACACTGCGAGGGAGCCGGGTGAGTATTTTAATGCCGGCGGCCGGGCGCACAGGGGGTGGGAGGGGGGAGGATGCCCTAAAGTTTATTTTAAACACATTAAAAAAAAAAAAAAAACAAGATTTTTCATCCCTTCTCCCCAGCGAGCGCTGGAGAGAACGGGTGAATGGCGGCTTCAGCACCATGCTGGGGGGACAGCGCTTACTGTAGCGCTGTCTCTCCTGCACGGTCCGTGTGGTACCCAGGCGGCACACGGCTGCCGCACGTGTGCCACACGGATGGCCTACGTGAGCTCACGGACACACGGACACGGATAACTCCGGTACCGATTTTTTCCGGTGCCGGAATTATCTGGACGTGTGGGACAGGCCTAAGGTGGTAAATCCCTTTTAAACTTGATGTTAAAAAAGAACTACGTTTTTTTCCAAAAATAAAAAGTACATAAAGAGATTAGGTTACATCAGCTGCTCAGAGACGTCCATGGAGAGAAGATGAAGAAAAGAGAGCAGCCGCAGAGAAAGAGGCAGAGGGACAGACAAATGGTGCTGCTGCCTCTACTGTCCGCAGCCAGGTCTGGATTTGCAGCTACAGTGCTCAGTACTTCTATAAACAGATAAAGGAGCAGCATCTTTTCTATGTGTATGGTGTATGAGAAGCATGGAAGCAATTCTCCACCAAAGTTTGGAAATGTATCTATCTTCTAACTATATCCAGCTGTAGCCGTTAGGAAAGTCTCCTGAACTGGAAAGTGGGATCTGTTCAAGGACGAAGACCTGGAAAAGTTTTAGACGTCAGCCCCAATCTGATCATAGGGTTCAGTTTCATCAGCTGTGGCTTAGATTTGAGGGGGATGGGGCGCCCGCGAACGAGAAATGAAAGGAGGCATCTAAGCTGTTGAATACCAGCTCCTCAGTCTTTGAGCCTCTCCTCTAAAGTACAACACTTTTTTTTTTACTTTTGCTGGCATTTTTTGGTAACAATTCTAGAGGAAGTGATCTTCAGATCTTGGTACTAGAGTTGAGCGAATATTTTCCGGATTCTGAATTTGCCCTATTCGTGCCATATTGGTTCCCTATTCATGCCGAATTTATGTTTGATGATCGTTTCCAAACATATCCGTTCATTTCTACTCCCATTCACTCCAATGGTGTTCGCTTGTGTACGGCGAATATTGAAAATACAATCATAATCCGAACTGAATATTATTTAGTTGTTTAATGTTTTGTTTTTTTTTTTATTTGAGTCAAATACTTCTTTTAGCTGACACCTTTTGTTAATATCTATTTTGTGTGGTCGACTTGGCGTTTTTATCTTTGTCGCTGTGAAACAACAGAATGACGTAGACGTAGATTTTGAAACATTTGCACGAAAGGGGTAATTCAGAGGATATAAAAGAAGAAAAATAGCCGTTTGTATTTATAGGGGCTCCAGATGATGACACCATGACACCTGCTTTTGGGACGTCACTCTTCTATTAACTAATTAAATTTAGTTTTTTATTTATTCAATTATTGATCACTCTTTGCAAAGTTATAAACATTTCTAACATACCCCGTTACCTTATTTTGCTGCCTTTTCTTTAAGGCCATGTTCACACGTTGCGTTTTTGCATCGCTTTTTTTAAATGCAAATTTAAAGCTGCTTTTTGTAGTACCAGCGAAAACTTTGAAGTCTTGGAAAGAATTGGAAGAACTGGAAAACTGCAGCATATGAATTCTTTCAACATTTTTGAACCCATAGAATGCAATGAGTAAGTGCAAATATGCAGCAAAAAAAAAAAAAAAAAGCTGCTATCAGTTTTGCAGCGGTTTTGTTGGAAAAAAAAAACGCTGGTACGGCAGGATATTTATTTTTGTGATTTTCTCAAGTATTAACCATAATGCCTTTACATCGTCATATGAGCGCGGATGTTAGTATTTATTAAATTAAAATATAATTCGCTTTTTTTTTTTTATTTGCCATCATTTTGTTTCTCCCAACCCCACGTATAGTTTAATTGAATTAGTGATAATTAAATTGATGATATGTCTTAAAAGTAACCAATTCCTTACCTAATAAACATAAAAAAAACATTTTTGCAATAAATAATTTGATGCATTGCATTGATGGCCTAACAACCGGTATTCTTTATGCTTGCAAGGTGGATACAAAGCACGAACTTTGGGATTCTGAAAAATGCAGCAAAAAAAAAAAAAGCACAACTAAAGCATAGCAAAAAGTCACAAATAAAGGCAACACAACCTGCATTTTGACTGCAACTTTTTTACTGCCGAAAGGTCAGACATTGGCTGCAGAAAAACAGCAACAAAAATAATGAACATAACCTGAAGCACTATTCTAAATGTGCTGTTTTAACTATTCATGCTCTTTTACAAGCTGCTTTGAACTGCTGCTCAAGCAATAATTCATTCTCAAACACTATTTACGAGCACTCTCCCTGTGTGAGCTTTTCTAATCTCCTTCCCCCCATGTTCAGACAGTGAAAGTGTTTGTAACCAGTATTTGAGAAAGTTTTCTTGCTAGAGCAGCAACTGAGTGTATTAACCGAGTGTCTTCGGTGTCCTCGAAAAATAAAAATATATTCAAGTTCCCGCGGCTGCATGTCTGGTGGATGTTCGACAGCAGCAACACACACAGGGATTCCTAACAAACAGGCAATCCCTGCATGTGTCGAGGCTGTCAAATAATACAGTTGTATCCACTTCTTAGTCACAAAAAGGTTAATTCACATTTCCAGTGTTCGATTCTAGTAGTGAGATGTTAGTCCAGGTACGGCTGAGCAAATATTTATCTGTACTTTCCGTTCCATTTTTAATAAATAGATCATTTCCCCTTTGAATAAACATGTCAGCATGCTGTGCCAAATGACCAGATCTGGGCAAATTACCAGTACGCACTGAGCCCTATCGCTCCGGTCAGCCGGTGTTCACACTCACACCTGTGTTTGCTATATTCCACACGTATTTTCCCAAAGAACTCACCTGGACGATAATCAACTTTCTGAGTCCTTGACAGAATAAAGATCCCCAAAGGTTAAGCAAAGAGAACAACTTTTACAGGTGACTTTGGAGCCCGCCACGTCCCACCGAGTTCTGTTTCTTATGGGTTAATTAATGAATTGCCACCTGCTTATCTACGACTCAATCACAGGGATCTGATGAGCTGCTATGTCAGCCGGGGGTTGGCCTAATCCCACCAGGCCTGTCATGTGATCTCTTGTTTCCCATCCAGCCTGTGGCTGGGCATGAAAGAAGAAAGTGATTTTTACAACATACATTAAGGCCGGAGACACACTGGTGCGAGAGACGGCCGAGTCTCGCTGGTTAAAAGCAAGCTGTGGCACCTGCATTCCGGAGCTGAGCGTGCAGCTCCATGTATTGCTATGGAGCCGCACGCTCCGCTCCGGAGTGCAGGTGCCACAGCTTGCTTTTAACCAGCGAGACTCGGCCGTCTCTCGCACCAGTGTGTCTCCGGCCTAATACTGCCATACCCAAAGAGGAAGGATTTCAGTTTAGGACAGGCAAACTTTGGCAAGAGTAATGCATGCTGGAAGTTAAAGAAAGGAAGTTCCGGCTCCTATTGTTCTGATAGAATACAAATTAAAAGCAACTACCAACTCTAAGTAAATAGATGGCAAGTTAGAAAGCCTGAAAATCTTGACAGTTTCTGGACATAATAGATGTGATGACACATCATTTTATCTTAATTAACCAGGCCTATTATTAGTAAGCCAACAGGAATAGGCTGTTATCTATATGTTGACTTTTGGATTTATGTTTTAATTTCTGGTTGGTCGAGAAAACACAGACTTTTGTTCATATAAGCCTGTAATACTGACATTTATGAAACATATTGTGCTCTTATCCTGTGGTGCAGCCAGGAGTTCACATTTCAGAATCTAAATTGTTTGTGCTAATACTATGGTGCAGCCAGGAGTCCACATTTCAGAATTTAAATTCTTTCTGCTAATAGTGTGGTCCATGTGTTTTATACAAAAACTGGAAAGAAAATTAGTGCAATAGGGTCTTATCCGGATTACTAAGAAAAGAGTACAACGGGATTTTCTTACCTGAGGTGGTTGTGAAAGTCACAACCCCTTTGTTAATTTTTAAAAGGATCCAAAAAGGATAGTATACAAACTTGGAGATGTAAGTGGATAAGAAACCTGTGCTGCCGAGGATTCAAAATACAATAGGAGATCAGATGAAGTATGGATGCGGTTTTATTTCTTAATGCGTTTTGAGGCGATTATATCTCTTTATCAGGACAAACCAAAATGACCGGGTACAGCTTGTAATAATGTGGGAATAAATAGTACATTCAAAAAAGAGGTGCGCAAAAACGGTCCTCCATGGTCATGTGACCAGCACACCAAGTTATCTTGTTGGCATAATACATGATATCTTTGCACAAACTTAGAAATTGAATAGAACAATACATTTTAAATAAGCAAAAAATATATGTGAAGAATAAGAATATCAGTGTTTAGAGATTGAAATAAAACAAAGCCGAAATAGAAGTGGATTCCAGAAAGACAAAGTGTTCTAGAGGATGCAAACGTTGCATCAAGTGGACTCTCCTCCTCTTCTTTCACCTTAACATCACACAGTACAATCCTCAGAGGTGGCACCCCAATTACCCTTGTTTCCCCTGTCACAACTCTCCAACCGCCCAACTGACTGTGGGGAACCACAGATGGGTGAGTCTGCAGAGCTGTTCACACATTCTAACCCATGGGCATCAGAGATGCTTCAAAGATTCACAGAATCAAGAGAAGAAAAGCATCTGCACCGATGGCCAAAATGCTTTGAGACTTGCATACTTGAGGCGCACGTCGACTGTACTGTGCTGTCAGGGCAGGAAGAGGAGGAGGGTGACTCTCAGGGGGAGGAGTGGGAGAACAGAGAGGATGACCATGATGTTGTAGATCCCACTTGATATGAACCTAGAGGCATGCAGCTGAGTAGCTCAGCAGAGGAGGTGGAGGAGGAAGACAAGGAGTTTACATTGTGGCTTGCTGCACAGATATGGAGTGATGCAACCACGACAAGCACTACATCTTCATCCACAACTCTGGCTGTGAACAGCAGTGGTCGCGGGTCTGCAGTTTGCAGGGGAGGAAAGGTTTGCCTAGCTTGGGCCTATATTTGAGACAGCAAAGGATGAACCAACTCATGTTATCTGCTAACTTTGCAAAAAATGACTGAGTAGAGGAAAAAATTGCAATAATTTGACTACTACATGCATGAACCCACACATGCGCTATCAACATGCATTTGCAGCGCCCCAGAGTCCTGGTCGTTGCAGTGCTGTGGCTCCGCCACTAAGGGGAGCTATGGTACGTCTGATGGCACTGAAGGAGTTCATCTGAGCAGGTATCACAGACACCAATACATTTCACCGCCGGGCCTCCAGGAGGAGCTAAGGGTATTTATTAGGCCACTCCTCACACACTGGTAAAACTGGGGGTCAGGCAGGAAGTTAGGGAGAGAGCTGACTGGGTTGGAGCCAGGCAACACCTTGTGGCAGAGGGTGTTGCAGGGGAAGATTCGGTAGGGTCTCTGGCAGGAGTGGGATCCTGACAGAGGCTTGGCAACTAGAGAGAACGAAACGGGACCGTGCCTGCTCAGTATAGCGGCGGTGCCCAAGAAAGGATTGGAAGCGAGATAGATTGTGCTGAGTGAGAAACGAGATCAAAGCAACAAGGAGAATACCAGTAGGGGTCGTGCTGTAAGATCGAGGCAACATTCTACTGAGGCGCACAACCGGCGGCTGGAACGCCGAGGGAGTATTACAATATTCAGCTTCATGCAATACTCTAAACAGCGGCAGGACAGTCAGTCTAAGGCGGGCTGTCTCACCTAAATCACCTATGCAGTCTTGGGGGGCAACTTGTGGAGAGGGGTGACTCTAGGGTCCCGGAAGAGCTCCGAGCCTACCCGTCAAACGGGTGCCGTTCTAACCGTAACAACAGGGAAGAACGGAAGAATTAGCAGAACATCATCTAATTGAGTTGTGAGGGAACTTAAGAAACGGACACAACAGTTGTGGGGACTTTCCGTAAGCACAGCAGGGAAGGACCGCAACACCTAGCGCTAGAAGGAAGGCACAGATTTCCACCTGCTTAGAGAACTCTGGAGGTGCCATTGGACCGGCCGGACTTGCGCAGCCTGGTGATCTGGATTCCGGACTGAGGACCCAGAGATCTTCAGTAAAGAGGTAAAGAGACTGCAACCTGGTGTCCTCATTATTTACTGCACCGCACCACCACCACCACTACACCATATTTATCTCTGTGCGCCCCACGGTAGGGTCACGGACCGGGCCTAGCCACCGTGACAACCCCAGAGCAGAGACTCACAGGCCCGGTATCGGGTACCCCTCGGCCCTGCGGCGGTGGGGGCGCTACAAACTTGGCGTCACGAACAGGATCTACTTAAGCCTGAAGAATCAGGTCATGTGTGCCTTGGAACTGTGATTTATTGTGCTTGGACTGTACTTTATTGCAAGGGCTGTGCTACGCCAATTGCCGCCAAAAGTTCCCGCCAAAACCGCCGCCATTACAGCGCTAAGGAGAGCGCAGGAGAAGAAGAAGGGCGTGGAAGTGGGCGTGAACAAGCTGAAGAGCGCGAAAGACAATGGCCGCCCAGTCTAAATATCTCGGCCCCTTGAGGACGTGTCCGTCAGCAGCCGAGATCCGCCTCCTGATCCTTAATGGTGGGCAGAGACAACGAAAATGAAACCGCCCACGAAGAAGAGAGCGGGAAAAGGACCAGGAAGAAGAAGTCAGCGACATGGAGGACGCCATGGCCAGCCGCCCGGAGCCGGAACGTGGGGTCGGAGCCGAGGACTCCCCCAGCTACCCGGAGAGGCACCGCAGCCAGACCTCCACAGCTGACACTGACCTCCTGCAGACCGGAGCGGACGGGCTGATCCGCCAACCCCTGCAGACGCAGCTGAGCACTGAGGCCGGGTGGAAGAAGACCATCATCGGGAGCCTCGCCAGACGTCTGTCGGTAGCCTCGTCTGGTCCGGAGCAAGAAAGAAGTTCCAGCGCTCCGAAGCCAGAAGGCAAGGCCCTGCCTGAAAGCGAGATGCTGCAAACGGAGATGACAATGCCACACCGCAAGGCCCCGCAACCAGCGTCCCAGACCCCAGCGGAGGCGGAGCAGACCAGCACCGGAGGGACCGCATCTGAAGCAGGTATGAAGGACGACCCTGCCCTGACGACCGACACCACTCCAGTGACTGCTAGTGCCACAGCTGCTGACTCCGTTCCAGTGACTGATCTTGCAGCAGCTGCTACCTCTGCTGCAGCAAATGCCCATACTCAAGCTGCGCAGACCTCCATCGCTGCGCATGATTTAACTGTACATGAAAGACGGATTAACGGCGTTTGTCCAGCACTGGGTGTAACCCTGGACCTCACTTTTCCCAGGCCAAGAGGGGTTAAGTGCCAGGTGCAGCCCTGGAAGCCGTCCAACTAAACCTCGGAAACCTGAAACTGTACATAGTTAACTGTTTGTTTCCCTGCTTTTTGCTGCTTGAAACCCGACTAGGGTTAACTCTTAAAGGGATCCCTTTGTTTACCCGGGATCCCTTCTTCTGCTTTTTGTTTTTGTTCCTGTCTTATCATTGTTGAAAGAACTGCTGAATCATGAACAGTGCATGATACAAACTCTCTGTAAATAGTTTGCACCTTATTAAAGGTGCTCCCTACTGGTTTTACTTCAAAAAGGACTCTTTGTGAAGATACCACACTGGAACCTTTGCTAAGTACGGACTGGTAGCTTGAGAAGATATGCTACCTCATAAAGACTTGGTCCCCTCTTAAAGGGGATGTTCACTTGTGCATCTAAAGAATGGTATTGCTTTAAGACTGCGAGATAGCAATAATGCCTTAAAAGAGAAAGTTAATGATGCTGTTGATATGTAATCATTAATGTAACTAACTAGTTAATTGTAAAAGAATGCTGATAATGTTCCCCGAAGGAAAGTGAAAGTTAGAAGAAAGATGCAGTGGGCCCGTAGGGGTAGACGTAGTGTCCTGCATAGTTGCTAGTAAGAAAGTAATGAGAAAGTTTAATGTTTTATAGAAAATGTTTGATAATGTTGACAGAAAATGGGGATAGAAGGTAAACCCTGAGTCCTCCTAGGAGCCATATAGAGATGGCTCAGTGCTCTTAAACTGAAAGTAATGTTACGTTCTATACTGTGTATAGTAGTTGAAAAGACAGAAGGCTCAGGCTGAAAGGAGCGGTCCTGTAAGAAAGGAGAGGCAGTAGGTCTGGTGCCGTTAGGACAGGCGGTCCTGCAGATTTAAAGAAGGAGAATGTAAAAGTTAAATTGCCTTATAATGTGATTATAGGAAGGTCTTTAGCGGATTTAGAGTGTACATCCTTAAAGGCGATGTTAAATTATTGTTCAAGAATTTGTACTAAGTAGAATACCCGGTTGGGTAAGAAAAGTTATTTATAGCATGTTGCTATGATATTTAACCATGTTTGTAACGTTCAAGTGTCCTCACCTCCCATAAAGGGAAGCTCTGTTTAAATATACTTATTGTTATTGCACTCAACAAAATTGTATGTCTTTTTGCTAACTTGTATTGTTGTTTTCTTCCCAGTCCCGGAGTACTGGATTTAACCAGGGGGGAGTGCAGCGCCCCAGAGTCCTGGTCGTTGCAGTGCTGTGGCTCCGCCACTAAGGGGAGCTATGGTACGTCTGATGGCACTGAAGGAGTTCATCTGAGCAGGTATCACAGACACCAATACATTTCACCGCCGGGCCTCCAGGGGGAGCTAAGGGTTCTATTCATTAGGCCACTCCTCACACACTGGTAAAACTGGGGGTCAGGCAGGAAGTTAGGGAGAGAGCAGACTGGGTTGGAGCCAGGCAACACCTTGTGGCAGAGGGTGTTGCAGGGGAAGATTCGGTAGGGTCTCTGGCAGGAGTGGGATCCTGACAGAGGCTTGGCAACTAGAGAGAATGAAACGGGACCGTGCCTGCTCAGTATAGCGGCGGTGCCCAAGAAAGGATTGGAAGCGAGATAGATTGTGCTGAGTGAGAAACGAGATCAAAGCAACAAGGAGAATACCAGTAGGGGTCGTGCTGTAAGATCGAGGCAACATTCTACTGAGGCGCACAACCAGCGGCCGGAACGCCGAGGGAGTATTACAATATTCAGCTTCATGCAATACTCTAAACAGCGGCAGGACAGTCAGTCTAAGGCGGGCTGTCTCACCTAAATCACCTATGCAGTCTTGGGGGGCAACTTGTGGAGAGGGGCGACTCTAGGGTCCCGGAAGAGCTCCGAGCCTATCCGTCAAACGGGTGCCGTTCTAACCATAACAACAGGGAAGAACGGAAGAATTAGCAGAACATCATCTAATTGAGTTGTGAGGGAACTTAAGAAACGGACAGAACAGTTGTGGGGACTTTCCGTAAGCACAGCAGGGAAGGACCGCAACACCTAACGCTAGAAGGAAGGCACAGATTTCCACCTGCTTAGAGAACTCTGGAGGTGCCATTGGACCGGCCGGACTTGCGCAGCCTGGTGATCTGGATTCCGGACTGAGGACCCAGAGATCTTCAGTAAAGAGGTAAAGAGACTGCAACCTGGTGTCCTCGTTATTTACTGCACCGCACCACCACCACCACTACACCATATTTATCTCTGTGCGCCCCACGGTAGGGTCACGGACCGGGCCTAGCCACCGTGACAACCCCAGAGCAGAGACTCACAGGCCCGGTATCGGGTACCCCTCGGCCCTGCGGCGGTGGGGGCGCTACACATTAGTCTGGGAATCTTACTGCTCTAAAATGCAGACTATTGAGCCTCGCCAACCACAGGCTATCCCATCAACCGCATCTGCTGCTTCTTCCTCCTCAGTCACAATGGCAAGTGTCGTCACACAGGTTTCCAGCCGTAGACTCTCCACTTGTTTACTCCATACGTCTGGGAGAGTGAAAGCTCTCAGCTGTTGCGGAAGTGGAGATGCCTGCTGTTTTTGTTTCATGAGCACACATCTTTCTCAATCCGCTATAACATCTCCACCTGCACCTCACTCAGAATCCAGCAGTTTGTCGTGTTCACCCTACTCCACGCTCTCTCAGCACTGTAGCCAGCTCTCGGTCCCTCAGTTCTAGTCACGTAAAAGAATGTTTACTCCTACCCATGCCAAAGCTAAGAGCCTGAATTTCACCATCTCCAATCTGTTCATCATGGAAATGCTGCCTTTTTGCCTGGTGGATATATACAGTAGACGGTTTCCAAAAGTGGATGGCCGTTGCAGTCCCGCAGTACCAGATGCCCAATCGCCATTACTTCTCTAAGAAAACTGTGCCTGCACTACACAAACGTGTCGCAGACAACATCACCCGTTCCTTGAAAAAAATCTGTGTATGCCAAGGTGCATTTTCATCACTGACACCTGTATGAGCAAACATGGCCTGGGGTGTTACATCTTGCTGACTGGGCACTGCGTGACTCTGGTAGCTGTGGAGGCAGGTGGGTAAAGGACTGCTCCACAAGTCTTGGAATCCCCAAGGCTTGCGGGACAAACCCCTGCATCTAACACTTCCTCCACTGCTTTTGCCTCCTCCATCTCCTCTAGGGTCTCCACCTGAGTCCTCAACCTCTCCCTTAATGAGACACACATTCCAACAGTGCAGAGAGAACCCCCAACCTCCATACTGCACAGCCAGGACTCTCTGAAATCATGCAGTGTTTAATATGCCTTGGAGATCGCAGTCACAAGGATCAATAGTTGAGGACCGCTCTCCAGGCTGAGTTTGAGCAATGGCTGTCTCCACTGAACCTGGAGCCAGGGAAGGCAGTGTGCAATAGCCGTGCAAACCTGGTAGCAGGCCTTTGCCGGGGCAACTTCACATATGTGCCTTGCATAGCTATCGTCCTCAATCTGGTGGTACAGCAATTTCTTCACCATTATCCCGGCCTGGATGCGCAGCAGCAGAAAGCACGGTCGGTCGCATTCCGCAAATCATCGACTTGCATCTCTACAGAGTTCTTTCAGCTTACCATTTAACCTTTTGATATGCGATGTGCTGACACAGTGGAATTCCACTCTGTACATGTTGCAGCGACTGTGGCAGCAGCAACGAGCCCTGGTGCAGTTTTCCACTAACTGCGCCAATGTAGTACAGACAAATCATGCTTGCGGAGTGGGCACAGATGAAGGATCCCTGCACCCATCATAATCACTATTCCGGTCATCTACATGCTGGAGCACACTTTGAATAGTCTGCGGGAGGAGCCGGTCGCCCCAGAGGAAGAGGTGGAAGCAGAGGAGCATGCAAAAGGGATGACAATATTTTTAAGTTCCTGTCGTCACACAAGCATGTGCCATGTGAGGGTGGATTACAGCGATCGAGGGGGGCTCATGGTTCCATACAAACTGTTAGTGAAGGTGCAGGAGCCAAGGAACAAACTAAAGGAGGAAGAGGTGATGGGCGCACAACAGTCAGGAGATGAAGAGGATAATGATCATTTACCCAGTGGGCAGTTACGGAGATTTTACTTATTTGATGTATCCACTGCAATAGTAACTTACAGCACAAGTCTTGCACAGATTGGACAGTACCCCTTTCAATTCCTCAAAATTTTGTGTAATAGAAATAACAAATTATCAATCAACCAATGACACTTATGAAACATATGAATCATTTCTACTTGTTTTAATTACAATGGATTGATATGTACAAATCTTTTCTGTACCTGGAATAATACTTATCATAGAAAATATTAAAAATCCTTAGGCCCCTCATGCCCCCCCTTTCCTTCTTTTTCTTTCATGTACCATTTGTCATGAGGAGCTGTGAGCTGTGTCACACCTGTCTTTATGCAAATGGCAATGACAAAGCTGTGTGAAGAAGATTGATTAAAATTCAAGGACTTCTCTTTATGTCCAGGTAACTTCAAAGAAAGTCTATTATGTCCACAGAGAGAGACAGGAAAAGGTAATTAGGATCCAAGTGGACCAAAGAAGAACTCATACCCTTTACAACTAGCGACAGAGACAGTACATCTCCGGGAGAAAATATGGAATATCGGAATTTCTATCCATCCGACATGTATATTGTCGGCACCGGGATAACTAGGCAATCATGCACATATTTTCTCATAATCATAACCCCACCTAAAGGCCCCAAATCCATAGAAAAGATGACATCAGTCTCGACCTGCTGTGATCGCGCTATGAGGAATTATTACATAAATTAGGATTCCCTAAAATTATGGAGGGCTGAGTCCGGCCCACAACCGGGACCTTGTGAGATCATCGTAGAGGGGTGTGTGGGTGGGACTCAAGGTCAGATAAAAGATCGATCCCAATTATGAACAGTATTCGCACAAGAGAGTTACATTTTCATGTATGTAGGGACCCTGTTTATCGACAGACCAATCGAAGCGTCTCCTTTGGTTAAACTGAATCGTCTTTGTGATCGATGTAGTAAGTTCTTCTGTTAATCTCTTATTTTATGTAATTTTTTACACTGTATTGTTTTGTCCCCTTTGTAAATTATTTTGTATATTTTTCATAAACAATGCCTCCCTTTGTGTTACATATAAAATTTCTGCTCCTTCTGTTCTGTAACTATGCCTCAAAGCCATAAGCTACCGTATGATGTCTAATCGGCCGAAACAGATTATTGGTGGCAGCATATAGTCTGGGGTTATCTGAAAGTTGGCTCTGACTATACCGGGGTGAGTACACATATTCCATGTGCTGGAATCCAGAGGTGTATATGTTGTACACTCATCGCTAATTTTCCGATAGCTGGCCTAGTGGTGGAAACAGGCTGCGGCCTTCTCTGTTGATCATTGGCCAATCGTGTAATTGTCTGGATGATAGGAGGCAGCAGAGAGCTGTTCGTTCCAAAGATCACAGCGGGTGGTACTTGTGACCTTCCCGGCCTGTGATATCAGGGATTTGTGAGATTACGAAAGTCCTGCCAAATATTCGGATCCCTGACAATACTCAATAAATGTGTAGGTGCTCCCCATAGCAATACCAGATAACGGTTTATAAAAATCTCCACTATCACCTACTGCGGCCCACAGTCTCTCTAGCATGTAAGGTGGAGTTCCACCTTGTGGGTACGACGCATATGAGACGGGGAGCAGGATGGCAGAAGTGAGGCTGCACTGCAGATAGTCGAACAGCAGCAGGGTGAGAACGACAAAAGCACGCACACATTGCTCACACTATCTAACTAGATGTGAGGAAGCGGAATACGAGGAGGAGGAAACAAGAACAGAGAAAATGCTAGGGGCCAGCCGCAGTGCGCAATAGCAGCCAACTTAATAGCCGGGGCCGGCCTGGGCGCTTTTGCACCATGCTCCTTCATTTGCTGTTCAACTGGTGCAGTGTGACCACCACCTTGTCTGTGGTTGGCGGGAGGGGATGGAGGAAGCAAGCTACCAACACACCATGGACTTGGACCTCATGGAAGCACCGGACACAAGAGTGCCTTCTTGCTGCCTATCTGCAACAAGATGCCCGTATTCTTCAGGTTAGAAATGGTGCTGACTACTGGGTTGCCACTCTGTTAGATCCACAATACAAGAGTAAATTTTGCCAGATGTTTCCCCCTCCAGAAAGGGACGATCACATGCTGGAGCATCAAAACACGTTTGAAGATTATCTAAAGGGTGTTTTTCCCCAAGACAGCAGTGAGGCACACAGTGTTCATCGCAGTTAAAGACTTCTAACCCCGGGAACATCGAGTTGTCAATGGAAAAACATTAGCAGCAGCAATGTAAGTGGCATAAGCAATTTCTGTGAGTCATTTGACACATTTTTTAGCTCGCCAGTCACGCACTGGAGGTTTTGTCATGCGCGGCAGCCAGCGTTCTCTCAGAATGTATCTTCATCGCTGCTGGTGGTGTCCTGAAGGAGAAGCACAACCGGCTGTCCCTTTAAAGTGCAGACCACCTAACTTTCATCAAGATGAACAAGTCGTGGATCTCCAATCACTTTTGCACCCCAGTGACAGACTGGGCAGACTAGGCGATGGTGTAGTTTTTAGTGTGCTGCATTGATCTTGCGTTATTGCAGTCTGAGACACCTTTGTGGTGTCTTCTGTCGCTGCTGTTGCTGCTGATGTTACAAATAATTTTTTGAAATGTGGAGACTCCAAGTTGGGTCTCCGTATTGTTGGTTGCCTGTAGCCGAAGGGGTGTCAGAGCCCCATTATACTATTGCTACACTGGGGAAATTGATGCCACTTTAGTAGTGTGTGGCAACATGTTTTTGAAATGTTTAGACTTCAAGTTGGGTCTCCCTCATGTGTGTTCCCTTTAGCAGTAGGGCTCCCAAACAGCCAGGCCTGCACTTACTTTCAGTCAGCTACCTGTGTAACTATCCTAAGCTGATATTTGTGCCACATGAGTGTGGCTGAGCAAAAAATTGAGCTGTTGCATGAGGTATCAGAGCTCTCAGCACAGCAGACTTACACCAGTCCATCACCCACCTCATCTTAATTTAAACATAAATTTCGTTTTAAATGTTGTCCCAGACCCTGATACCTCATGCATGGGCCATGGCTGACTGCTGCAATGCCATTAGCACATTTCTACTGTGGGTCAATTGATGCCACTTTTCCTGGTGTCTGCCCCTAATTTTTGAAAATGTTTGGACTCCAAGTCAGGTCTCCTTAATGTGTCTTGCCTGAATTTGGCAGGCTTCTCAGACCTTTAGGCTTCCACCTGTCACTTATCCACCTGTTACTGGATGAGATAGACATGGTGGATAGCAGTGTGAGCAGCCTCGTCTTACTTCAGTCCCCCTGGTATCTCTAGTATTGGACCAGATCTACAGGGTCGACAATATATATATATATATATATATATATATATATATATATATATATATATATATATATATATATATATATATATATATATTAGGGTTTTAGCTCTTTGACAGCTGTTTGAATTTGCACCATCAAAAGGTTTTTATGTCAAAGCATAAAGTTTATTGTCCGTCATAAACTTAACAGATCCAAAATGAAAATAGCCTTTCTCCAGTACAAGTGAACAAAAAAACAGTCCTTCTTTCAGGCACAATGAAACAAGGTAAATGTACCAGACTCACCAATCTTGGGATTTCAGGCAGTAGGTGCCCAAATAGTATTAAATGCGTTCAACAAACAAACTCCTATCTTGTGAACTCCTAGCAAAACTTCACACTGCTGAGCTAACCCAGCTGTTGTTATTGGACTTATAAGCTTCTGGTTGGATTATGGGAACAACCTTCTCCACCCAGAATCTTTTCGTTGCTCCTAAATCCAGGACCCAAAATTCAGACAAATTAATCCTTTCAGTAACCTTGTGTTACTGGTACAGATTAAACATTACCCAGGCCAACCACCTTTGTGGCATATATCTGCCATCCGGAACCCTAACTCTTGTCTTCTTACAATATGTCAAAATCTAATTATATATATGCAGCGCCCCAGAGTCCTGGTCGTTGCAGTAACGTCGCTCTGCCACTAAGGGGAGTGATGTTACGTCTGATTGCACTAAAGGAGTTCACCTGATCAGGTAACACACACTACACTTCACACTCCGGCCACCAGGGGGGGTGGTTCTATCTAGTAGGCCACTCCTCACACTCTGGTAAAACTGGGGGTTGGACAGGAAGACAGTGAGAAGTAACTGGGGAGAGCTGAAGAGAGGACCTGTCAGGGATGGGATCCTGGCAGACTCCTTAGAGCAGAGCAAACCAGTGAACAACGGGAATACAGTTAAGGAGGCATTAGGACCAGAAGGAGTCGTGCTGTTAGACCGAGGCAACATCCTTCTGAGGCGCAACAGTTGGTGGCCGGAACGCCGAGCAAGTAAGAGACTCTAAGCCATACTGCAAACCACGGCCGGACAGCCAATTATAGGTTGGCTGTCCCACACAAATCACCTAAGCAGACAACGGAGGCAGCTGTGGGAGAGGGGCGACTCTAGGGTCCCGGAAGAACTCCAGGCCTACCCCGTCATACGGGTGCGTCCTACCATACCATCTGGGGGACAGAGAGAATGAACATCAGAGACAGACAGAACCAGTTGTGAGGACCATCCCGGGAGCTCAGCAGGGAAGGACTACAACACACAGGCGCTAGAAGGTAGACACTGATTCCCACCTGTTAAGGGAACTCCTGATGTGCCTTCGGACCAGCCGGTCTCAGGCAGCCCTGTTGACAGCGTATTCCGGACTGAGGACCTTGAGACCTTCAGTAAAGAGGTAAAGAGACTGCAACCTGGTGTCCTCGTTATTTTACGGCGACCTACACTGCACCGCAACATCACCACCATACAGCAAACCCCTTTCCCTGGACGCCCCCGCGCAGGCAGGGCCACGGACCGGGTCTAGACACCGTGACAACCCCAGAACAGAGACTCAGAGGCCCGGTACCGGGTACCCCTCGTCCCTGCGGCGGTGGGGGCGCTACAAATTTGGCGTCACGAACAGGATCTACTTAAGCCTGAAGAATCAGGTCATGTGTGCCCTGGAACTATTGTGATTTACTGTGCTTGGACTGTACTTTATTGCAAGAACTGTGTATTGCCACTTGCCGCCAAGAGTTCCCGCCACGATTTGCCATTGCCGGGCACGGAGGGAGCAGCCTTAGTTTCGTGGGCGGAACCGGCCGAAAGAAGCGCGGAACGAGAAAGCGCGGTAACATACCAATCCCGGAAGAGGAACGCCGACCCCCAGCAGGTTAGTGGAGGAAGGGCCAGCCATGTCCGAATCGGAAGGAGCGGAGGTGGGGGCCGCAGCCGGGGATGCAGGGGCACCTCCGGGCCCCGCAGTGGGCGAAGCCGCGGCTCTAGTACAACCACCGGTTCCCGCAGAACCCGCTGCCCCCCTCAGCCAGTCGGACACTGCCACTACCACAAAAGCCATAATGCCATTCTCTATGCCGTACCTACCTGGAGCGGCCTGGCTCCCACGATACTCTGGGGAGTCACATACCTTCACTGACTTTAAAGAAGGGATCTGCAGCCTGCTTGAGTTTTATCCCCTGACAGAGCCTCAGAAGGTTCATATGATAGTTGGCCAACTCTTTGGGGCGGCTTTGAGAGAAGTGAAGTCCTGGCCCGCTGCGGATAAGGGAACGGCACAGCAGGTTTTTGCAAAGCTTAAGGCCACCTTCGATACCCGTACTGCTACAGAAATTAAATTGACTTTCTATGGATGCAAACAGAAGCCACAGGATAGCTTACGGGATTATGCCCTTAATCTCCAGGAGGCGATGCGGGCCATTAAGCAGAGTGACCCCGACAGCATGCAAGATGAGGATAAACTTTTGAAGGAGCGGTTCATTGAGGGGCTCCTGTGCAGTCACCAGCGGGGCCAATTGCACTTCCTGGCCATGCAGAATCCAGACTTGACTTTTGCACAATTCAAGGATAAAGCTATCCAGGCACTGCAGGAGCGACAACCCAGCCGCGCAGTACCACCCAGGCGTCCCGTTCTCACGTACCACCAGGAGGTGGCGTCGGATGCCCCAGTCGCCACCGAGGCCGATGCCCAGAGCCTAGAGGACGACTCCCCTGCAGGGCTTCGCCTCCAGATGCAGGAGCTAACCAAGAGCGTTGCTGCCCTGGCCCGGACGGTGCAGTCCCTACAGGAGGCCCCCAAGGAGAAGATCCAGCTGGCCTCCAGACCAGAGGATGTCCCTTGGATGCGACAGAGGAGGACTCCGCCGACCAGAGGCCGGAACGACGACCGCTTCCACAAGGATGGACGACCCATCTGCCGCCGCTGTCACCAGGTGGGCCACCTTGCAAGGTACTGTCCTTTAAACGAGCAACCCCTGGGGCAAAGGGCCAACCCCCAGGAGTAGGACGGTCAGGCCCGCAGCATTGGAGAACCAAGTACATTGGAGGACGACCAGTTCTCCCTGTGGTGGTTGATGGAATCCCCTTGAACGCTTTGCTGGACACCGGTTCTCAGGTGACAACTATACCTTATGTGCTTTATAAACGGTATTGGGAGGACACCGATATTACTCGTGGCCCTGACGATGATTTCACCATAATAGCCAGTAATGGTCAGCCGTTGCCACAAGTGGGGTATAAGGAGGTCACCATCAAGGTGGGGCGGGTGGAATTGAAAGCCCAAGGGATTGTGATTGTTGATATTGATCGTCGAGAATGTAATCCCATGATGACTCTCGGTACTAATGTTATAGAAAATTGTCTTGCAGAGGTTATTGTTTTGTTGCAACAGGTGGCAGAAACCGCTGGCCACAGTGAGCAACGTGCCCTGCAGAAGGAAATCAGAGCTCTGATGCAGAGACAGCAGGTAGAGCTGACTGGTGGTGAGATTGGTCGTGTCACTGTGAGTGATTCAAACCCCATCGCGATACCCCCCAGGAGTGAAATGTTAATATGGTGTCGGGCAGCCATAGGCCTCAGGGGAAAGGACTACCAGGCCTTGGTAGAACCCGTATATTCAGACAATAGGCCTACTATTCTGACAGCCCGGGGGGTGGTCGATGTTCGCCAGGGGAGGGTGCCTGTACGTGTCCTCAATTGTGGGGAGGAAGAGGTTCACCTCACCAAGTATGCCACACTCGCCAAATTGTTCACTGTTAATAATAGTGTGATACAGACACCTGAACCCTTGGTCCCGTCAAACGTGGCGGAGGACAACGGTTCTGCAGAGCACTCAAAAGACTGGTGTCGGGAATTGCATGTGGGCACTGACTCTACCCCACCCCATCAAAAACAGGGGGCCTACAGGGTGGTACACGAGTACGAGCAGGTATTCAGCAAACACCCCTTAGATTTTGGGCAGGTGAAAGGGATCCAACATCATATCCCCACGGGAGATCACCGACCCATAAAAGATAGATATCGCCCTGTACCCCCAGCTCATTACCAGTGTGCCAAAGACATGTTGCGGGAAATGAAGGAGGCTGGGGTGGTGAGAGACAGCTGTAGCCCCTGGGCGGCTCCGTTAGTCCTTGTTAAAAAGAAAGATGGTACAATGAGGATGTGTGTTGATTACAGGCAGTTGAATCGCATTACACATAAGGACGCATACCCACTGCCCAGGATAGAGGAGTCTCTGGCTGATTTAAAATCTGCTTACTATTTCTCTACCTTAGATCTCACCAGTGGGTACTGGCAGGTTCCTGTGGCGGAGGCAGACAAAGAGAAGACGGCCTTCACGACACCAATGGGTCTCTGCGAATTCAATTACATGCCCTTCGGATTGTGCAATGCTCCAGGGACGTTCCAGAGGATGATGGAGTGCTGCCTGGGACATATGAACTTTGAAACCGTGCTGCTGTATTTGGATGATGTTATTGTTTTCTCTAAGACCTATGAAGACCATCTGAAGCACCTGGCCGAGGTGTTTGAAGCTCTGTCCAACTTTGGCTTAAAGGTGAAACCGTCCAAGTGTCATCTGCTGAAACCTAAAGTGCAGTACCTGGGCCATGTGGTGAGCGCTGAAGGAGTAGCCCCAGACCTGGACAAGGTCACGGTGATCAAGGACTGGCCAAAGCCCAGTGACCTCCACGAAGTCCGGCAGTTCCTCGGGCTGGTAGGCTATTACCGGAGGTTCATTAAGGACTTCACCAAGAAGGCCGCGCCCTTGCAAAACCTGTTGGTGGGCCAACCAAAGAAGACCAAGGGGAGGAACACCCCATTTGATTGGAATGAGGAGCTGGAGGGATCCTTCACTTGTTTGAAGTCGGCACAGACGGGCGAAGAGGTACTGGCCTACCCCGAATACGACCAGCCGTTTGTGCTGTAGACGGATGCCAGCAATGTGGGATTGGGAGCCGTGCTGTCCCAGGTCCAGAAAGGCAAAGAGAGGGTGATCGCTTACGCCAGCAGGAAACTCCGTCCCACGGAAAGAAACCCTGACAACTACAGTTCTTTTAAGCTGGAATTCCTTGCCATCGTCTGGGCAGTGACAGAGGTTCAAACGCTACCTGGCCTCCGCGAAATTCACGGTCTTCACGGACAACAATCCGCTAACGCATCTGGATACTGCTAAACTCGGGGCCTTGGAACAGCGGTGGATGGCCCGGCTGTCCAACTACGATTTCACCATCAAGTACCGGGCAGGACACAAGAACGCCAATGCCGATGCCTTGTCCCGAATGCCCAATTTGCCCGAAACGGGAGAAGACCCGGAGGCACTTGAAGAGGTGGAGCTGCCTGCATTCCATCGCCCCAAAGCCACTCAGAACTCTCATCATGTGAAGAACAGGCACAAGAACCAACCAGATGCCACGCTGAATCCCCTGCCCCATCATGGATGAGCGGAAACCCAGGATGGTGACCCCGCGGTCCATCGGGTGAAAGAGCTCTTGACGCAGGCAGGGTTGCACCCCGGCCCAGATGATCCACAGGAGACCCAACAGCTGTGGAAGGGGAGAAGCAAACTGTTTATCCATGATGGCAAGCTGTGCCGGAGGAGCATCGACCCACGTACTCATGAATTGGTGTGGCAGATAGTGGTGCCAAGGCGAGATGCGCCCATGGTTCTGGGAGCCTACCACGATGGAGCCGGACACTTCGGATGGAGGAAGCTAGAGAGGCTACTCCGAGGGAGGTTCTATTGGATTGGCATGAAGAGAGCCATTGAGAAGTGGTGTCGGGAGTGTGGTCCATGTAGTCTACGCAGGAAGGACCGTGGTAGTCAACGGGCTCCCCTGCGGCCTATCATCACCAAACGGCCGCTCGAATTGGTCGCACTGGATCATGTGAAGCTGACACCTAGCCGGTCAGGCTATATCTACGCCCTTACCATCGTAGATCACTACTCCAGATTTTTGGTGGTCGTACCTGTCAAGGTTCTAATGGCAAGGACTGCCGCCAAAGCCTTCCAGCAGTACTTTTGTAGGCCCCATGGCTACCCGGAGAAGGTACTGACCGATCAGGGACCAGCATTCAAAGCAGAAGTGTTCCAAGAGTTCTGCCAATTGTACGGGTGTAAGAAGATAAGAACCACACCATACCATCCTCAAACCAATGGGATGTGCGAAAAGATGAACCAAGTGGTGATCGACTTATTGAAGACCTTACCCGTAGAGGAACGGAACATGTGGCCGACCAAGTTGCCTGACTTGGTGGATATGTACAACCACATCCCAGTAAATTCCACCAACTGCACTCCAGCGTACCTGATGCGAGGAAGGTCTAGCCAGTTACCTGTTGATCTGGACATGGGGGTCCTAGTCCCCGAAGATACCTCGTCAGATGCAGATTGGGATGCAGAAAGGCAGCGAAGGTACCACCAAGTACAGGAGTGCGTGGAAAGAAGTCTCACCCAGGCTTGGCAAAAACAAGAAAGGGACTACAACCAGCATGCTCCTGCGATTCCCCTGTCACCTGGTGAGCAAGTACTCAAACGAAAGAGGAGGCTACACAAGCTCGACGACCAATGGGAAGCGGAACCGTATACCATCCTGCCATCCGATTTTGACAACACGAAGGTCTGTCTCATCAGCAAGGACGGAGGAGAGACCTCGACAGCGATATCCAGGGATCACCTTAAGGTCTGCCCCGATAAGTTGAGAGAGAGGGACACGGCCCCAGAAATCTCCCCACCGGTGGGAAAGGAGAAGATGATCCACACCGTCCTTGGAGACTTTCCCCAGTCCTGGACTCAGATAAATCAGGCCATCGTGGTACCTGTTCTAACGTTTCACCAGCCGGACCCACCAGAAACAATAGTGGTACCAGATCATCCGGCCCCGCTACCTCCACAAGCCCTACCTGAAGATGCCGAGCCGACTATTGAACTGACAAATCCTGCCTCTGCTATCGGCGAGCCTGCCGTACCCACTGTTGCTAATAGCAGCCCTGAGAGCTCTAGCCTGCCCGTGCTACCCAGACTCACTAAAAGTGTAGCTAGGAGGCAGTACACTACACCAGCAGTAGCAAGCATTGTGGGCCCGGTTAGGCCAGTAGCAACCCCTGCGCTGCTAAGGTCCACGCGCAGCACTCAGAATCAAACTCCCCTCCGCTACAAAACTTGGAGGTATTAATAAGGGCTGCTATTTAGTTGGAAATGTTTGTGTACATATCTTTTGTTACAGGTTGTAAAATGGACAATAGAGTAATGGACGGTGAATTGCTCAAAAACTTTCAAAAGGGGGACCCCTTTGTTTACCCGGGGTCCCCGCTGTTTCAACCACTGAACTGAGAGTCATAAACTGTGCATGACCTAATTTTTGCAACGTTCAAGAGTCCTCACCTCCCATAAAGGGAAGCTCTGTTATGTTGGATTGTTTACACTATGTCAAAATGTGGTGTGTTTTCTGTTAACATGTGTTGTTGTTTTTGTTTGTTTTTTCCCATCCGGGAGTACTGTATTTAACCGGGGGGGAGTGCAGCGCCCCAGAGTCCTGGTCGTTGCAGTAACGTCGCTCTGCCACTAAGGGGAGTGATGTTACATCTGATTGCACTAAAGGAGTTCACCTGATCAGGTAACACACACTACACTTCACACTCCGGCCACCAGGGGGGGTGGTTCTATCTAGTAGGCCACTCCTCACACTCTGGTAAAACTGGGGGTTGGACAGGAAGACAGTGAGAAGTAACTGGGGAGAGCTGAAGAGAGGACCTGTCAGGGATGGGATCCTGGCAGACTCCTTAGAGCAGAGCAAACCAGTGAACAATGGGAATACAGTTAAGGAGGCATTAGGACCAGAAGGAGTCGTGCTGTTAGACCGAGGCAACATCCTTCTGAGGCGCAACAGTTGGTGGCCGGAACGCCGAGCAAGTAAGAGACTCTAAGTCATACTGCAAACCACAGCCGGACAACCAATTATAGGTTGGCTGCCCCACACAAATCACCTAAGCAGACAACGGAGGCAGCTGTGGGAGAGGGGCGACTCTAGGGTCCCGGAAGAACTCCAGGCCTACCCCGTCATACGGGTGCGTCCTACCATACCACCTGGGGGACAGAGAGAACGAACATCAGAGACAGACAGAACCAGTTGTGAGGACCATCCCGGGAGCTCAGCAGGGAAGGACTACAACACACAGGCGCTAGAAGGTAGACACTGATTCCCACCTGTTAAGGGAACTCCTGATGTGCCTTCGGACCAGCCGGTCTCAGGCAGCCCTGTTGACAGCGTATTCCGGACTGAGGACCTTGAGACCTTCAGTAAAGAGGTAAAGAGACTGCAACCTGGTGTCCTCGTTATTTTACGGCGACCTACACTGCACCGCAACATCACCACCATACAGCAAACCCCTTACCCTGGACGCCCCCTCAGGCAGGGCCACGGACCAGGTCTAGCCACCGTGACAACCCCAGAACAGAGACTCAGAGGCCCGGTACCGGGTACCCCTCGGCCCTGCGGCGGTGGGGGCGCTACATATATATATATATATATATATATATATATATATATATATATATAAAATACAGATGATGTTGAGGTAAGAAGAGGCTGCTCACACTGCTCTCCACCCTGTATTTCTGATCTAATACTGGAGATACCATGGGTGCTGAAATAAGAATAGACAATTCACACTGCTGTCCACCCTGGCTTTCTGATCTAATACTGGTGATACCGGGGATGCTGAGTTAAGAGGCTGCTCACACTGCTGTCCACGCTGATTTAATACTGGAGATACCAGTAGTGCTGAGGAAAAAAGAGGCTGCTCACACTGCTGTACACCATATCTGATCCTAATACTGGTGATACCAGGGGAGCGAAGGTAAGAAGAGGCTGCTCACACTGTTGTGCACACTGTCCATCTGATCTAATACTGGAAATACCTGGAGTGCTGAAGTAAGAGGAGGCTACTCAAACTGTTGTCCACCCTGTCTAGCTAACCTAATATTTGAGACACTAGTACTGCTAAGGTTAGAAGAGGCTTCTCACACTGCTGTACATTCTATCTATCTTATCTCATGCTAGAGATACCAGGAGTGCTGAAGTTAGAGGAGGCTCCTAACACTGCTGTCCACCCTGTCTATTTGACCTGATACTTGAGATACCAGTGTTGCTAAGTTGAGAAGAGGTTGCTCACACTGCTTTCCATCCTCTCTCTCTGATCTTATGCTAGAGATACCAAGAGTGCAGAGGTAAGATGAAACTGCTCACACTGCTGTCCACCCTGTCTATCTAATCTTATACTAGAGATTGAAGGACTGTTTTGTTCCTGGGACTTTTGGTGCAGAAAGATCAGGGAGCTATGGGTTTAATTATTCAATTTGATCACTCTTCCTGAGAGAACTGGGTGGGACGATCTGCTATTTAAACCCTTGTGTCTTTGACTTCCACTAACAGTGATTGAGCGCTGCTAACCTGGCTTGTAGATCTAGTCCTTGTTCTTGTATTGTGTTCTTAATTTCTTCAGTTTTCTGACCTCAATTTGAATTTTGACCATCTCCTTGCTTCCTGGATTTGAAATGACCTCTTGGCATTGACCACGGATACTAAACTTTCTTGCCTTCAGCTTGCTCCACCATTCAGCAGCTGACTTTGTGGCCCCAGCCAAGTGGCCTCTGTGTAAGTCCAGATCCCTGTACAGGGGATAAATGGCGAAGGCTAGGACAAGCTTTAGGATCTGATATACAGAGTGGCTTGTGCTAAGTATGTCCTTGAGAACCCTTTTAAAAGTATTAACAGCTGCCAGGCTTCTACGAACAGTGCAACTGTGACAATTTCAAGATGAAAAGTTTGCTATATTTTGTTAATCCCGGTACATCATTGCAATATCAGTTCAGTCACTACAGGGTGGCACCTTTTGCTATCCTGAAGAGCAGTATGGTTGGCACAGAGACTCCATGCTCTCATACATTGTAATTTATGACTCACGGTGAACCAGCGCTCCTACACATTTGTCTACATGAGTTTATTTAGTACAACTTATAGCCAAGATTCTGGATAAATTGCTCATGAACCGCCAAGGCAAACCACTGATAGCAATGTGTGAAGGAAAATGAATTTTTGGATTGTTATGACAGGAGCTTAGAAGAGGATATTGCCTTCAAGTGATCTATAATTCTAAACACTCCACCACAATGTCATGCAATGACCTCGTCTTGCTCAAATACCGAACAATCATATTGTTCTATTTCCAAGAATCTTCATTCCTTCAACCTCAAGTGCATACATTGCCTTGAATGCATTAAGCATACAAGGACTGCAATGTCTCGCCCGTGCCAGGATCTCCACCTAAATTAATCAGATTAAAGATGTTGTCCAAGATTTGCAAATTAATGACCCATCCTTAGGGCGCAGTCAGACGGTGGTATAAATCGGACAGGAATCGAAATTAAGTGATCGGACTGGCCGGCGACTCTCCCAACCCGAGCGTGACAGCTGCTTAGAGATACAGTACATGAAGCTGTCACGCTCGGGTACGGAGAGCCGCCGGCCAGTCCATACACTGCGTTCTGATCTCATCCCGATTTATGCGGCTGTCCCTTAGGATAGATCATCAATATCAGATGATTGAGTGACCAGCACTCAGTATACCCACTGATCAGCTGTTTGCAGTGCATGATGGATGTAAAGAGTTTTCAGAGGAAAACCACAGCTCCTTGCACTGTGTTGTGGCCATTCTCGAGTACTAAAGCTCAGATCACCTTCACTTCAATAGCAGATGAGCTGCAATAACCGACGACAGCCACTACACAGTATATGGAGCCATGCTTTTCCAGCTCCATACACTATTAGGGGGGTACCAGGTGTTGGACCACCACAGACCTGGTATTAATGACTTATCACAACAATAGATCATCAGTAACTAAGTTTAGTAATTTCAACAGTAGATTAAGTCCATCGAGGAGTTGAACCTACAACCTAACAGAAGTTGACAATCCCTTTAAAGTCTACCTCTGCATGGACACAAATGACACATCTCTTAAGGCTCATTTAGAGAAGCCAATAAATTGGAAACGAGTATTCGATAGATTGTTCAATCACCGGTTATATGCTTGTGTGATCATCCAGGGCGTAAAGACTGCTGTCGCAGAGGGTGCAACCGAGACCGGGCCTGTGCAGAAGGGTTAAAAAAAACAAAATCAGAAACATAACGGTTAAATACCCTGCAGTAAATAATTAAACGGCACAGTGCATGAAAATAATATACGGTACTCAGTTAACATGTTTTTTCATTAAAAAAATTACAAAAGCCATCCCATCACTTCACGGTGACCGTAATGGGGACAGTCCTAACTCTAATATTGAAAACCTTACCGTTTGTCACGTGACATACATGTAGATAAGGGCTGAGACGGACTGGGCCCAACTAATGGACACATAGCTAAAGGAGACCACATCAATATAATGTAATATTATATTGATGTGGTTCCCCATGGTTGTGTGTCTACTAGCTTGAAACGGTAAAGTTTTTAATATTAGAGTTAGGACCATCCCAATTAGGATCACCGTGAGGTGGTGGAATGGCTTTTGTGTTTTTTTAATAAAAAAAAATGTTAACTAAGTACCCTAAATTATTTTCATGCACTATGTTGTTTATTTATTTACTGCAGGGTAGTAAATTAATATGTTTCTGTCTTTGTTTTTTTTCTGTTCAGAGGCCAGTGTGAACGTGCGCTTACATGCTACATGCACACCAGTCTATATCCCAGTTCACATCTTTAGTTTTTTTTCTGTGCAGGAGGGGTGCCCGCTGATGCAAGGACAATGGATGGGGCCCCAGGATGGAGGACATGTACACCAGGAAGGGGTCAAGGATTGGAGACATTTATAACAGGATGGGGAACATATATACCAGGAAAGGCCCAGGAGATGGGATACATATACTAGGATGGGCCCAAGATGGGTACAGGTGAGGAACATTAGTACAGGGTGGGGGCGTTACTACATAATGGAGGATGAGGGTACAACATGTATGTCCTTATAGGAATCAGAATGCTACAAAGACAATATATCTGACCCACATGCAGGGGGGGGGGGCAATTGAACTCTAGTTACACCACTAATGAAAATGACAGCTGTCCGGAACACCACCCACTTGCTGCACCCGTGACTCAGATGTTACTGTAAAGGGGACTCCTGCCACCACTTGCCGTTGCGATTGGCCAGCAAGACACCGGCCATGAGCAATTCACTAGTAAACACTCACACACATTTTACACAGGGTAGCACAGCCAAGCTATACTTTCCCTCTTCACGGTTGTGGGTATGTTTAGAACAGCAAGGAACAAACTTATTACATTTCACATTTAATGTACAAAAGGAGTAAAGTGATTAATAAAGGTTACAATATGAATGCTAAAAAGACATACCACCAATAAAAATATTGCAGGAGGATAGCAAAGTGTTTTCAAGTCGCCCTTTCCTCAGTTCGTAATGTAGTTAAGAAATGTCAGTTACCAGGAACAGTGGAGGTCAAGATAAGGTCTGGAAGACCCAGCAAAAGACCTTCAGAAAGGTTTAGCAGACTTTGGAGTCGTGGTACATTATTCTACTGTTCAGAGAGACCTGCACAAATATGGCCTTCATGGAAGAGTCATCAGAAGAAAACCTCTCCTGTGTCCTAACCATAAAATTCTGCATCATAAGTAGGCAAAAGAACATTTAAACAAGCCTGCTACATTTTGGAAATAAGTCTCATGGACCGATGAGGTTAAAATAGAACTTTTTGGCCACAATGATCATCAGGTATGTGTAGAGAAAAAGGGGCACAGAATTTTTCTGTTACCATTTTTGTTTTTTGGTTTATGAAGTAATAAACCATTGAGAGACTTTAACTACCCGTGTGCCTGAGTCTACCTCAAGGAGCAGCTAAGCCTGTCAACCCCTCACACATGTTACAAAACATGCCTCACCATCACCCCATTTTCTACATCTTGAATGTGTGTCTAGATGCCAGAGATAAATGAGACAATGAAGCGTCTGCGTTAGGGATGACTAAATGTCACACTGATGGATTACGGCATGGAACACTATGGATTCTTTCAACTTCGGACAGGTCAAGGATACTGTTGTTTTTTTATTTTTGCTTTTTACAGGGGACAATGGCTTCAGGCAATTAGGTGTTAAGGGGACTACAATGTATTTTTTTAATTTTATTCTTTATTTTACACTTGATGTAGACAGTGGGGGGCTGAATACAACTCTCAACATTGTCCCCTGCTCATGATGATCGCAGGGAGAACAGGCAACAATGATGTGAGTGGTCTTCAGCACTCGGCGCCTGAGAACAGTGTGAACCGTGCAAGTTTTTTTCAGGTACATGTGATGCTGCGGCACACGGTTGTCACACATATGAAACACATGGACACAGATATCTCCGGTACAGGTTTTTCCAGTACTGGAAATATCAGGACGTGTGAAGGAGACCTAATACAGGGTGTATCTGAGTATTCCATCTAGTTTTATGCAATTCTTGATTTCTTCATAAATTACACTGACATTTACAATTTTTTAACAAAAAAATATAATAAAAAAAATCAATTTTTGTTTACTTAAATTATTATTATTGTTTAAGTCTTTTTAAATGTTGCCTTATATACAGGTCATAATACAGGAAGGTAGGTTTCTTAACATTTTTTTCCTGTAAACTCCAATTTCTCATAGATTTTCAATGTTTTATTTTCAGTCCTTATTAAAGTGGAGTAAAAGCGTGAAACCATTGTTCTCAGCAGCAATCTGGGAGTCAGAGATGCTTCCAGGGGTGTTCCCCATGCTGTTCTGGAGCGCCCCCACGCGTAAGTGCAGTGGGGTACTCGGTACCGGGTCTGTCTCTCTCGGTTCTGGGGATCTCACGGTGGCCCGACCCGGTCCGTGGCCCTTCTGAGGGGCGCCCAATTAAAGGTGTAGTTGTTTGTACGGTGTTCATGACGCCACCTGTGGGGTTCAGTCAGGGTGACCGACGCTGCTAGGGGTCCGCTGGGGTGATGGAATGGCAGCTAGATGGTGTACCTTCCCACAGGTGAAGTGTGACCCCAGGGCTTCCCAGATGTGTAGGTGGTGATGGTGGACGATGTAAGGCGCAAGGAATAACGAGGACACAAAGGTTGCAGTCTCTTTACCTTTTACTGAAGACTTCAGCGTCCACAGTCCAGAGCACTGCTAACAGGGCTGGCTGAATCCGGCCGATCTGAAGGCACATCCAGAGTTCCCTTTGCAGGTGGAAATCAGTAGCCTTCCTACTAGCGCTTGTGTGTTGTAGTACTTCCCTGCTGAGCACCACAATTTAGTCCTCACAACTTTTGTGGATGTTTCTGATGTTCTCTCTCTCTGTCCCCCAGATGGCATGGATAGGACAATGTTATGATCTGGTGACCTAGGAGCAGCATGAGAGACTTTCTCAGGAGTAGGTGGTACCTGTACTGACCCCAAACCCTAAACTGACACCGCATCTAGAAGTAGCCGTGGGGTGTGCCTAACCCGTCCTAGACACCTCGACACAGCCGGAGGACTAAATACCCCTATAGGTGGAAATGGGAATTCTATCTTGCCTCAGAGCAGAGCCCCAAAAGGATAGGCAGCCCCCCACAAATATTGACTGTGAGTATAAGAGGAAAGACACACGCAGGCAGAAAAACAGAATTTAGCAAAAGAGGCACTTCTAGCTAAATAGAAAAGGATAGGACAGAATTCTAAGCGATCAGTATTAAAATCCTAAAAATATCCACAGCAGAAAATACAAATATACTACATCTAACTAAAGACATAGCAAGTATATCTGCAACTCCTGAGAATCCAGCATGACTGAAAAATCCAAACAAAGTCTAAGCTGGACAAAAACACAAATGAATTGCACTGAATTACAAGCACACAGCATGTGTGCACAGAGACAAAAAACAGACACTTATCTTAGCTGAATTGGCAGCAGAGCATGAGGAACCAGAGAGAGAAGCAATCCCTCCAAGAACAATGGACAACTGGCACTGACTAATGAATCCGGCAGCCCTAAATACCCCAGTCAGGCCTGCAATCAGCAGAGACACCTGACCAGGATTGCAAGCCAGGGACAGTTGCAATACCACCAACAACCACCGGAGGGAACCCAAGAACAGAATTCACAACAGGACAACCCGTATGACGGGGTAGGCCATGAGCTTTTTTATAGGGACCCTAGAGACGCCCCTCTCCCACAATTTGCCTCCGTTGTCTTCATAGGTATTAAGGTTGGGCAGCCAACTTGGAATTAACTGTCCTGCCGGTCTCTGAAGTAATGCGTAGAGCCTATTACTCCCTCGGTGTTACGGCCACCGGCTACGCGCCTCAGAAGGATGTTGCCGGTCTTAAGGCAGGACTCCTCCCGGTGTTATCTCCTTGTGCTGTGATCTCGTTTCTCACTTCTCCACAATATGCTTTGCTTCGTGTCCTTTCTTAGGATGCTGCCGCAATGAGGTGCAGGCGCAGCTCCGTAACGTTCTATCTCGTGCTAAGTCTCTGCCAGGATCCCACCCCTGACAGGGACCTCTGTCTGCAGCTCAGATGTTCCTCCTTCTCCCCCTGTCTGCCTGACAGGTCCCCTCTGGGTCTCACCCAGGCAGCTTCTGACTGATTTCCTGAGGAGTGGCCTAGTAGCTAGAACCTTTGCTCCCCCTGGTGGACTGGAGTGTGAAGTGTAGTGTGTGACTGTGATACCTGGTCAGGTGAACTCCTTTAGTACAATCAGACGTAACATCACTCCCCCTGGTGGAAGAGCGACATTACTGCAACGACCAGGACTCTGGGGCGCTGCAGTTCTCCTTCCATTCAGCACTTTTTCCATCCATTTCAACATTTTCACGGCCTCCCAGACCTCCTTTTAGGGTCTGCTGGAAAAATACTCGGATTTCCCATTGACTCCCATTATACTCGTTACTCGAAACGAGCATCCGAGCATTGGGAATTGCTCTGTTCATGTAACAAGCATCCGAGCATTTTTAGTGCTTGCTCATCATTAGTCCATGTGCTTTGCACCGGAGACCTCCAGGGAGTACTGAAGTCCTGCGAGGATTTTTTTGGTGCAATATTTGTCAACTTGGGAGCATGGAATATCTCCAATTTTACTAGAAGTTTCGTAAGATTTAGTAAATATGCAAAAATTCTTATTGCCCATAGTGATCAATAAAAAACCTGATCTGATGCAATGGACTAAAGCACTTTTCTTTTGTGATCTACAGTATATGAGTTCTTAAAGGAAGGAAACCACAAAAAAAACTTGATCTAAAATTCCTGATAAAAGCAATCTCACATGGGTTAGCAAGGCCAGTTTTGGGCAGACATCCCCCCGCTGAATGATGCACACCCCTCCACCTGCAAATCATTTCTATGATAACATTCTTGTACAGGTTTTAAAAGAAAAATATTAACAAAATAATTTGACATTTTATGGGAACTAGAATATATTCTTATAATTTTCATATTTCCCAGATCCTGGCTCTCTCCTTTATTAGGAATTCCTTTCTGCATATTCTCTGCCTTTGTTGTGCGAAGTGCAGAAATGGGAGAGTATCGTGTCATCGTCTGACAACACATTTGTGCATTAGCAACACGCCGAAATCATTGCGCTCTCGTCCAAACACGATCGACAATCCATTCCGTATGTTTTCCTTTCACTTTATAAAGATTAACAACATATTGTAGCATTGAAGTCCTACCTATCCATCTGAAACGACATGCGAGAGCCCCGCCGTACGCCCTACTGCACGTGTTTGTAATGTGAGGCTCGAAAATCTGCAAAAAGGAAATGTTACTCAGGTGAAATTGGTTTCAGATTGTGTGAAGAGCGGTGAGACAGATGGGATGCATTCTTCAAAAATTTAGCGACTTAAAACTTTCCAAAGTTGAAGTCGTATCAATAGCGTTGCATAGTAAAAGTTAAATCGCGTTCTTGGATGGGGCTGGGGCATCTGAAGGATTGTGTCACCAAATTCAGGATGGTACAGGATATTGTGCTAGTTTGATCTGTTGTCATGGGGGGCAATTACCGTAATAAGCTTCAAAATTGTACATTAGTAGAAGCATAAATTAAAATTCTTGGACCCATATATAAAATGTATTACAGACCCCTGCACCTACACCCACTAGTGCCATTTACAATACTGGTGCCTAAGCTCAGGGAAGTTGTGGAGGGCAGCACTGCCTAATATAGCACCTGCTGCATGGTGACTGGCTGGGGAATCCAAACCCTGCAGGACACAACAGGGCTAAATTCCTACAGGATCTGGGCGCACCCTCTTATAGCCATGTGGAAACATCAGGGATATTCAGCAGTGTTAGGCCGGGGTCACACTCAGAGTAGGGAAATACGGTCCGTTTTTTACAGGCGTAATACACAGAAATGTTCCCTAAACAGTGATCCGTATGTCATCCGTAGGCAGGGTGTGTCTGCATATTTTATGCATGTCATCCTCCGTATGTAATCCGTATGGCATTTGTGCTGCGTTTTTTTTCTCGCAACCTTGCAAAATGAATATATAATGGATCCATGGGCTCAAATATTCGTGAAAACATATATACAGTCTATATATATATATATACTAGATGGTGGCCCGATTCTAATGCATCGGGTATTCTAGAATATGTATGTATATAGCAGCCACATAGTATTTAGCACAGGCCACGTAGTATATAGGAGCCATGTAGTATATAGCAGACAAATAGTACGTGGCCTGTGCTATATAGTATGTGGCTGCTATAGACATACATACATATTGTAGAATACCCGATGCAGCCATGTAGTATATAGTACTGCCCAAGTAGTATATAGCAGCCATGTAGTATATAGTACTGCCCACGTAGTATATAGCAGCAGCCATGTAGTATATAGTACTGTCCACATAGTATATAGCAGCCATGTAGTATATAGTACTGCCCACGTAGTTTATAGCAGCTATGCAGTATATAGTACTGCCCACGTAATATATAGCAGCCATGTAGTATATAACACAGCCCACGCAGTATCTAACACAGGCCACAAAGTATACAACAGCCATGCAGTATATAGTACTGTCCACGTAGTATATAGCAGCCATGTAGTATATAGTACTGTCCACGTAGTATATAGCAGCCATGTAGTATATAGTACTGTCCACGTAGTATATAGCAGCCATGTAGTATATAGTACTGTCCACGTAGTATATAGCAGCCATGTAGTATATAGTACTGCCCACGTAGTATATAGCAGCCATGTAGTATATAGTACTGTCCACGTAGTATATAGCAGCCATGTAGTATATAGTACTGCCCACGTAGTATATAGCAGCCATGTAGTATATAGTACTGCCCACGTAGTATATAGCAGCCATGTAGTATATAGTACTGTCCACGTAGTATATAGCAGCCATGTAGTATATAGTACTGCCCACGTAGTATATAGCAGCCATGTAGTATATAGTACTGTCCACGTAGTATATAGCAGCCATGTAGTATATAGTACTGCCCACGTAGTATATAGCAGCCTTGTAGTATATAGTACTGCCCACGTAGTATATAGCAGCCATGTAGTATATAGTACTGCCCACGTAGTATATAGCAGCCATGTAGTATATAGCAGACAAATAGTACGTGGCCTGTGCTATATAGTATGTGGCTGCTTTATACATACATACATATTGTAGAATACCCGATGCAGCCATGTAGTATATAGTACTGCCCACGTAGTATATAGCAGCCGTGTAGTATATAGTACTGCCCACGTAGTATATAGCAGCCATGTAGTATATAGTACTGTCCACGTATTATATAGCAGCCATGTAGTATATAGTACTGTCCACGTAGTATATAGCAGCTATGTAGTATATAGTACTGCCCACGTAGTATATAGCAGCCATGTAGTATATAGTACTGCCCACGTAATATATAGCAGCCATGTAGTATATAACACAGTCCATGCAGTATCTAACACAGGCCACATAGTATACAGCAGCCATGCAGTATATAGTACTGTCCACGTAGTATATAGCAGCCATGTAGTATATAACACAGCCCACGCAGTATCTAACCCAGGCCATGTAGTATACAGCAGCCATGTCGTATATAGTACTGTCCACGTAGTATATAGCAGCCATGTAGTATATAGTACTGCCCATGTAGTATATATCAGCCTTGTTGTATATAACACAGCCCATGCAGTATCTAACACAGGCCACGTAGTATACAGCAGCCATGTAGTATATAGTACTGCCCACGTAGTATATAGCAGCCATGTAGTATATAGTACTGTCCACATAGTATATAGCAGCCATGTAGTATATAGTACTGTCCACGTAGTATATAGCAGCTACGTAGTATATTGTACTGCCCACGTAGTATATAGCGCCTATGTAGTATATAGTACTGCCCACGTAGTATATAGCAGCCATGTAGTATATAACACAGCCCATGCAGTATCTAACACAGGCCACATAGTATACAGGAGCCATGTAGTATATAGCACTGTCCACGTAGTATATAGCAGCCATGTAGTATATATGGTATAGAGATGTGGGGCTGAAATAAACTTCACAATAATAGCACAATCTGTATTGGGTTTATCAATCCAACAGGTGGATCCACTAAACAATATCAGAAAATACAGCACAAGTGGAAATAAAACATAACTTTTACTAATGATACATAGATAAGTAGAAACAATATCACCCAAAGTGTTATAAAAGCATGGGGTAAGGTCCCACCAAGAGACCTATAACACCCCCAAAAGGATTCAATAAGCAACGCCTGTAGAGGCTCTAGCGAATTAAGGCAGACCAAAGTATGGTTCAAACCATAACTGACATAATCATATACATATGAATGGCAGAATATACAATTGGTCGCATGTAAACAATCATCACTTAATAACAAAACATGACACCTACAGAGTGGTGTCACTAATAGTCATTAAGGTGAAATAAAAAAGGAACAATCTCACCAATTCCAATATGAATGAGCAGGAGCACCAGAAGACTTCTGGTCATGGAGTAATCCGGGACTTGGTAGAGGGAGACGACAATACCCTGTCATTCCCTATGGGGCTACCGGTAAGCTATCCCCAAAACTCCTGCCCTTACAAGGGCAGTCCACAGCTACCCCTTGTCACAGCATACCCTGCACTCTCCCTATGGTCAGTCCCGATGTGTTTCCTCCAAGCTAATCATCAGGGGACCTGCTTGTGTAGAGAGGTCAGTGCCTACGTGCTCAAAAAGGGAGACAATAAGTTCTGCCACCCCCTATGCTATCTTGATAGAGGAGGAAATCTTTCCAAGCGCCTTGCTCAATCTGAAGCAAGGTGAATATGGACTTTGCATACGATTCACCCGTATGGGCTAAATGAGAATTTATCATTTGCCCCATTTTTATGATCTCCTGCCTGATGCGTGTTCATTTGCTGCATTGACATTCTGTTTTTATTTATTTTTAACCTAATTTTTTATATTTTTTGTAGTTTTGTTTGTTAAGTGTGTATCGGTGGAAGTTCGAATACTACAACATCAAATGAAACGCATACAATACTGGATCTGCTTGGATACCTCTATCGTTCTGCCCTCTGGGATTTTTTTCAGCAATTTATTTTGAGTCTATGTTTTGGGGTATTTACTGTATGGGCTTTGAGTGGGTTAATAATGCCCTTTTGGGGCTTATGTGCGGGTACATGTGTGTATTATGGATAATATAATGCTAATCTTCTGTTATTGGTTGTATAATCTTGATGGGGTCTGTATAATATAATGTATACAGTTTTTGATGTTAAATATATACTGTTTTGATAGGATTCATGACATTGTAAAACGTATACTTTTGTACAAATCTACTGTTATATACAGCATGTTGTTATATTTGTATGTCCATTACATTGTACATGTGCCGCTCATGTGAAATGTTTAAATATGTTATAGCCCCCTTTCTATTCTATATAATATCTTTAGTTTTTGCCCTTATGTGTGCCCACCAATTTAATGGCCGCTGCTTATCCTTTGTCATGCGCTTGCGCGCCTCGACCAGTGACGTCGCACCGGCCCTCCTCTTCTGATGGTCGTCCGGTCATGTGGGGCCCCACGTGTTCCGGACGCCGGCTGATGGGGGAGGTTCCGGATGCGGGGTGCACGGTATGCGGTAGCGCTGCGTGGAGGGGTATAAATGTTCGTTGAGTAGTGTATCCCTGCATGCCCCCTGAGGAAGGAGCGTTTACACTCCGAAACGCGCGTCGGCGATAGGACTCGTGGCCTCCCGCTCCTGCACCACATAGGTATGTTCTATGCGGCCATGTGCCGCGATTGTTATTTATACCTATTTATAGTATTAGTGTGATTGGGTTATTATACCAGTATTGGCATTAGTGGTGATGCGGGGGTGCGTGGCTATCTGAGTCCGTATTAGTATGTCTATGCTCTGTAATGGGCACTTTCTATTTCCCCTTGTGACATTCACCTAATGTTTGTATTGTTTTTAACGGTTATTTAATAAACTTTACTCTTTTATGGGTCCTTGTTGACTTCATTTTTACTTGGCATATTATTTGGGTGGATGAGTGGACCATCTTGCCCAGGAGGCCTGGCACCCATCGGTGAGCATTGTGCTGTTTCCATTTTATATATATATATATATATATATATATATATATATATATATATATATATATACAGTATATATATATATATACTAGATGGTGGCCCGATTCTAACGCATCGGGTATTCTAGAATATGTATGTATATAGCAGCCACATAGTATATAGCACAGGCCACGTAGTATATAGGAGCCATGTAGTATATAGCAGACAAATACTACGTGGCCTGTGCTATATAGTATGTGGCTGCTATAGACATACATACATATTGTAGAATACCCGATGCAGCCATGTAGTATATAGTACTGCCCAAGTAGTATATAGCAGCCATGTAGTATATAGTACTGCCCACGTAGTATATAGCAGCCATGTAGTATATAGTACTGTCCACGTAGTATATAGCAGCCATGTAGTATATAGTACTGTCCACGTAGTATATAGCAGCTATGTAGTATATAGCACTGCCCACGTAGTATATAGCAGCCATGTAGTATATAACGCAGCCCATGCAGTATTTAGCAGTGTGGGCACCATATCCCTGTTAAAAAAAAGAATTAAAATAAAAAATAGTTACATACTCACCCCCTCTCACCTAGCCAAATCAGTTCTCATGCTTCGCACTGACGAGGGCCAACAGCCCGAAACACCGTGTCTGCGAATTGAGATACTGATTTGGCTTTTATCCTAAGTCATATTGCACGACTCGTTAAAGGGTTGATTGTGACTTGTAGGATCGCTACTTCCAACAGGTGGCGCTATAGAGTTAAGTCCTCTTTTTCTCAGAAGAGGCAATTTGCATACTCACCCCCTGGGATCCAACGGCGCTGTGGCAATGTGCGCGCGGCTGCCGCCATCTTCCGTTCCCAGGATGCATTGCGAAATCACCCAGAAGACTGTTAAGTCTTCTGGGTAATTTCGCAATGCATCTCTGGGACCGGAAGCTGGCAGAAGGCGCGAGCGCATCGTCGGACTACGGAGGGTGAGTATAGTAGGTTTTTATTATTATTATTATTATTTGTAACATTAGATTTTTTTACTATTGATGCTGCATAGGCACCATCAACAGTAAAACGTTGGGGACACACAGGGTTAATAGCAACGGTAACGGAGTGCGTAACCCGCGAACACCAATCAATGTGGTATCTGGTTGACGTCGTGTTATTCCAGCAGGACGGTGGATTTTCTCGATCTGAGGATTATGCTTAAGGACCATCGGATTTCCACGACTCTCTTCCGGAAGAAGACGGCTACCAATAACATCTTGCACTACTCCAGTTTCCACCCAAACCATCTACGAAACAGCATCCTCAAGGGTCAGTTCCTGCGCATTAGGAGGAACTGTAGTACCATGGCGAGTTTTCAGGAACAATCAAAACTGCTTACTAGACGCTTCCAGGAACGGGGGTATCCACGGAGGGTGGTTTCGAGAGCATATGAGTTCTCCCGGCAAAAACCAAGGGAGGAGGTCCTCAGGATACAGCAGTGAAACAACAAGAACCAACTTAGTCTGATCACAAGGTTTAATAACCAATGGAAGGATGTATACCATATAATGGAGTCCAACTGGGGGATTTTACTCAGTGATATGAGATTGAAGACTATTATCCCGAATAAACCAAGAATGGTGGCAAGGAGAGCGCATAATCTGAAGGACTGCCTGACTAGGAGCCACTACAAGCGACCAACGACCAGGACATGTGCAGGTAAAACCATTATCGGGTCCTACCCGTGTGGTAGCTGTTCGATTTTGCCCTTTTATGCTGGCCGAGGTGGGGACCCATATCCCGTCTATACCTTTCCGGGTTAAATCTAAATCATACTTTAACTGTCGTACGAGGAATTTGGTATATGCCCTGATCTGTGGTTGTCAAAAAATCTATGTTGGTCAAACCACCCAAGAGTTGCGCCGCAGGGTGCAGCAGCATATTTCCAACATTACTATGGCTAAGGGGGACAGGGAGAAAGGGAAACAAATCACCTCGGTGGCAACCCATTTTTTAGATCATCACAATGGTAGCCACAGGACCCTCCGTGTTATGGGCCTTGAGGGGGTGACCTCCAGTATTAGGGGTGGTAGGCTCACGGATGAATTGTTGAGAAAGGAATCCCGCCTAATTTTTGAACTAAGGAGCCTGGCACCGAGCGGATTACACAAAGAGCTATTGTACACGGGTTTCTACAAAAGGATTTAGATCATGTGACCAATGTCCGTTTTGTGGTTCCCTGTGTACCTTGGCCTGTCGGCCGGGGTTGACCGTGAGTACCACTACATGATTAACCGATCCCTGGCTTTATTCTAGGTGATGGATGTTGTCCTATTGGTTTTCGGTGGTCTGACTGGGTTAGACGGATCTTTAGTCCCGATATGAACTGGTACCTTCTGGAGAAAAAACCCTGTGGGCGGAGAAGAACTATGGAGGAACAGGAGCTCCTAACCTTTTGACTTGAAGAACATATCTAAGTGGTGTTTAAACTGCTCTAATATCTTACCTTTTGTCCGCCCTCACTCATTAATCTGTATAACGATATCTCTCTTTCTGAATAAGGAAAGCATCCGTTGGTTTGGGGACAACCTTACTGCAGCCCCTTACTTACCTTTTGGGGGGGTTGAGTACATACATCTAATAACGTATGGTGGCATATGAACTCCATGAGTGCGTACTTGTATGTGTTGGTGCCTGTACCCTGGCCAGGGTTGATGGTTGGTTGTATGTATGCGTTACCCTGTTTTTGTGTCCTATATCCTTTCTGCCACTGCCGTGACTTAGATTGGGTATAGGTTCCAATATTGATTTAAGACAAATTGCTTATATGCCTGAGAGCCATATTTGTGGTGCCGGACTACTATGCACCTGATAGGTGTCTTATTGATATTTATGGGCGCCATAAATATGGCTGTTAATGGTGGTTCCCCTGGTTACGATTGAAACCGCATATTTGTGGAGCGTAGGCGCTTAAGTCTTTGTTCAGCCCATAGGGATATATACTCTAGCCGGAACATACTTTATGAATGAGGATGACAGTTCCCCCTTGTGGGCGCACGCGCAGTTTATGGTGACAAGGGGTATGTAAAAATCCCACTATGTTAGTTGTGGTGAATTGCCCTTATGTCCGAGCGCCTTACTGGCGCTGTCGGACACTTTTTTTTTTTTTTTTTTTTATTCATGGACGCCACTTACCTGTTCAGTACTAGCGGTTACCATGGTGATCAGACCAGAGGTGTATCTGCTCTGCGCATGTCCTGACGACCGCGAACAGCCTCCTGGGACTTCTCTTTCCCAGCGCCTGCGCAGTGAGTCTAGCACAACGCCGGGCCGAACCACTGGTGCCACCATGCCCCTGCACAGCCGGATTGGTGCTTTTGATATGATTTGTGACCATAAATACCGGAGAAAAACGTGAGTAGTATCACACTGACCTTGAGAAAGACGCCTTGAGCGTCGATACGCGTGGGTCTTGGCACCCACACAGCTTCACTGACCTGATATGCTTGATAGTTCAGGACCGCTTTCATAGGTGTTCGCACTGGGCTGGGTAAGAGGCACTCTAGGATTGCTGAGGAGGGTGAATTGGTGGTAACTACTGGATATTATTGTGCCCTTCCATATTTCCCCACCTAGAGACCGTGTGCCTATGGTACCACGCTATTTGGTGGCCCAGGAGTACCCTTCTGACTGCCTAGTTATTTGGAGCAGTGATCTACACAGTGCGCACTTTTGTATTATATTTATTATATATGCTATCAGGTTTTGTTGTTAATTATGTCTAATGGTGTTGGAGAATTTGTATTAGCTGTGTAAGGTTCATTTCTTTGTCAGCATTCATCTGTTATTGTGGTGGACCCATTATTTCTTTCTATGTTTTTAGATGTTTTTAAATGTTTCTGTGTATGTTGTTCTCTGAATAAAGATTTTTGTAATTTCTAGTTATATTGTGCTGATCCCTATTTTTATGCATACGCTTGTTTTTGCTTGCTGCTACTGTATATTGGTATGCATATGGTGATCCCCTTTTGGATGGTGCCCGCTCAACAAAGTGTTTACGTAACCCGCGGCATAACGCGGTCCGTCACCGCTGGCATTAACCCTGTGTGAGCGGTGACCGGAGGGGAGTATGGAGCGAACGGGCACCGGGCACTGACTGCAGGGGAGTAGGGGAGGGACTAATCGGACTGTGCCTGTCTCTGATTGGTCGCGGCAGCCATGACAGGCGAGACCAATCAGCGACGCGGGATTTCCGTGACGGAAGTTGCCGACAGAAAGACAGACAGACAGACGGAAGGGAAGTACCCCTTAGACAATTCTATATATATAGATATATATATGTCAGTGAGACACATATATATATTTATATTTCATACAGTACTAGATAGCAGAAAAGCCGGTAATTCTATTGCCGGCTTTTGCTATCTCCTTCCCAAACCCGATAGGATATGAGACATGGATTACATACAGTAAACCATTTCATATCCCTTACTTTTTTTTACATATTCCTCACTAATAATGTTAGAAGTGTCTGTGTGCAAAATTTGGTGGCTCTAGCTGTTAAAATAAAGGGTGACATTAGCAAGGTGACATTAACCCTTTATTACCCCCATATCCCACCACTACAGGGGAGTGGGAAGAGAGAGGCTAAGTGCCGGAATAGGCGCATCTTACAGATGTGCCTTTTCTGGAGTGGCTGGGGGCAGATGTTTTTAGCCAGGGGGGGTCCTATAACCATGGTCCCTCTCTAGGCTATTAATATCTGCCCTCAGACACTGGCTTTCCCACTCTGGCGGAGAAAATTGTGCGGGAGCCCACGCCATTTTTTCAGTGATTTAACCCTTTATTTTAACAGCTAGAGCCACCCAATTTTACACACATACACTTCTAAGATTAGTAGTCAGGAATATGTAAAAAATAAGGGATATGAAATGGTTTACTGTATGTAAACCATGTCTCATATCCTGTCGGGTTTGATAAGGAGATAGCAAAAGCCGGCAATTGAATTACCGGCTTTTATGCTATCTGGCTCTGTATTAAATATAAATATATATATATATGTGTGTCTCAATGACATATATCTACTATATAATTGTCTAAGGGTCACTTCCGTCTTTCTGTCCTTCTGTCTGTCTGTCTGTCTGTCTGTCACGGATATTCATTGGTCGCGGCCTCTGTCTGACATGGAAATCCAAGATGCTGATTGGTCGCGGCAAAACAGCCACAACCAATCAGCGACGGGCACAGTCCGGCAGCAAAATGGCCGCTCCTTCCTCCCCGCAGTCAGTGCCCGTTCCATAATCCCCTCCAGTCAGCGCTCACACAGGGTTAATGGAAGCGCTAACGGACCACGTTATGCTGCGGTGTAACACACTCCGTTAACGCTGCTATTAACCCTGTGTGACCAACTTTTTACTATTGATGCTGCCTATGCAGTATCAATAGTAAAAAGATCTAATGTTAAAAATAATAAGAAAAATTAAAAATCGTTATATACTCACCATCCATTGGCCCCCGCATCCAAAACAGGCCTTTCCCGCTCCTCGCGACGCTCCGGTGACCGCTCCATGCATTGCGATCTCGCAAAATGATGACGTAGCGGTCTTGCGAGACCGCTATGTCATCATCTTGCGAGACCGCAATGCACTCTTGAGACCGGAGCGTGCGAGGAGCGTCGGTAACCGCTTCGCCTGGATCCGGGGACCAACGGAAGGTGAGTACATGACTATTTTTTATTTTATTTCTTTTTTATAACAGGGATATGATGCCCACCTTGCTATATACTACGTGGGCTGTGCAATATACTACATAGGCTGTGCAATATGCTACGTGGCTGTGCAAGATACTACGTGGGTTGTGCTATATACTACGTGGGTTGTGCAATATACTACGTGGGCTGTGCGATATACTACGTGGGCTGTGCGATATACTACATGGGCTGTGCGATATACTACATGGGCTGTGCGATACACAGCATGGGCTGTGCGATATACTGCGTGGGCTGTGCGATACACTGCGTGGGCTGTGCGATACACTGCGTGGGCTGTGCGATATACTGCGGGGGCTGTGCGATATACTACATGGGCTGTGCGATATACTACATGGGCTGTGCGATATACTACGTGGGCTGTGCAATATACTGCATGGGCTGTGCGATGTACTGCGTGGGCTGTGTGATGTACTGCGTGGGCTGTGCGATATACTGCGTGGACTGTGCGATATACTGCATGGGCTGTGCGATATACTGCATGGGCTGTGCTATATACTGCGTGGGCTGTGCTATATACTGCGTGGGCTGTGCAATATACTGAGTGGGCTGTGCAATATACTGCGTGGGCTGTGCAATATACTGTGTGGGCTGTGTGATATACTGCGTGGGCTGTGCAATATACTGCGTGGGCTGTGCAATATACTGCGTGGGCTGTGCAATATACTGCATGGGCTGTGCTATATACTACATGGGCTGTGCAATATACTACGTGGCCTGTGCTATATACTACGTGGGCTGTGCAATGTACTACATGGGCTGTGCAATATACTGCGTCGGCTGTGCAATATACTATGTGGCCTGTGCAATATACTACATGGCCTGTGTAATATACTAAGTGGGCTGTGCAATATACTACATGGGCTGTGCAATATATTACATGGCTGTGCTATATACTACGTGGGCTGTGTTATACACTACGTGGGCTGTGTTATACACTACATGGGCTGTGTTATACACTACGTGGGCTGTGTTATACACTATGTGGCCTGTGTTATAGACTACGTGGCCTGTGTTATATACTGCATGCGTGGGCTGTTATATACTACATGGTTGTGTTATATGCTATGTTGGCTGTTATACACTCCATAGGCTGTGCTATATACTACGTGGCTGTGCTATATACTCCATGGGCTGTGTTATATACTATGTGGCTGTGCTATATACTCCGTGGGCTGTGCTATATACTATGTGGCTGTGCTATATACTACGTGGCTGTGCTATATACTACGTGGCTGTGCTATATACTATGTGGCTGTGCAATATACTACGTGGGCTGTTATATACTACATGGCTATGCTATATACTACGTGGCCGGCCGTGAACAATCAGCGACAGGTGCAGTCCGGCCATGAATTGGCGCGGGATTTGAACCACGCTTCCCTAATTGGTCGCAGCCGGCCGAATCCTGTGTATTCAATGTATTATTCTAAAATCTTCATAAATAAACTACATACATATTCTAGCATATATATACTGTATATATATATATACCTATACTATGTGTAGACATTTATTCTATCTATTCTATTCTAACCTGTCAGTGTGATTTTACTGTACACCGCGCTGAATTACCGGCTTTTCTATAGAACACCTATGCGTATTTCTCGCAAGTCACATGTGCAATATGCTACGTGGCTGTGCAAGATACTACGTGGGTTGTGCTACATACTACGTGGCTTGTGCAATATACTACATGGGCTGTGCGATATACTACGTGGGCTGTGCGATATACTACATGGGCTGTGCGATATACTACATGGGCTGTGCGATATACAGCGTGGGCTGTGCGATATACTGCATGGGCTGTGCGATACACTGCGTGGGCTGTGCTATATACTGAGTGGGCTGTGCTATATACTGCGTGGGCTGTGCAATATACTGAGTGGGCTGTGCAATATACTGCGTGGGCTGTGCGATATACTGTGTGGGCTGTGCGATATACTGCGTGGGCTGTGCAATATACTGCGTGGGCTGTGCAATATACTGCGTGGGCTGTGCAATATACTGCATGGGCTGTGCTATATACTACATGGGCTGTGCAATATACTACGTGGCCTGTGCTATATACTACGTGGGCTGTGCAATGTACTACGTGGGCTGTGCAATATACTGCGTCGGCTGTGCAATATACTATGTGGCCTGTGCAATATACTACATGGCCTGTGTAATATACTACGTGGGCTGTGCAATATACTACGTGGCTGTGCTATATACTACGTGGCTGTGCTATATACTACGTGGCTGTGCTATATACTATGTGGCTGTGCAATATACTACGTGGGCTGTTATATACTACATGGCTGTGCTATATACTACGTGGCCGGCCGTGAACAATCAGCGACAGGTGCAGTCCGGCCATGAATTGGCGCGGGATTTGAACCACGCTTCCCTAATTGGTCGCAGCCGGCCGAATCCTGTGTATTCAATGTATTATTCTAAAATCTTCATAAATAAACTACATACATATTCTAGCATATATATACTGTATATATATATACCTATACTATGTGTAGACATTTATTCTATCTATTCTATTCTAACCTGTCAGTGTGATTTTACTGTACACCGCACTGAATTACCGGCTTTTCTATAGAACACCTATGCGTATTTCTCGCAAGTCACATGTGTGGTCCATGTGTAATTTCGTGTTTTTCTCACCCCATAGACTTTCATTGGCAGATTTTTTGCGCGATACGCTGACAAACGCAGCATGCTGCGATTTTCTACGGCTGTAAAATACGGCTGCGAAATATACGGCAGATAGGAGCTGCCCCATAGAGAATCATTGGTCCGTGTGCAATGCGTTGTTTTTGCGCCTCTCATACGTCTGTAAAACTCTCTAGTGTGACCCCAGCCTTAGAAGTGTTGCATGAGGACTCAGAGAGGCGGCCTCACACGAGGATAAGCAGAGCGGCGAACGCGAGTAGCACAGCGCCAGGAACGTGTGCAAGTTACCGCCGTGACACTCCCCACCTCTCTTAGGCTGCCGTCACACTAGCAGTATTTGGTCAGTATTTTACCTCAGTATTTGTAAGCCAAAACCAGGAGTGGAACAAATAGAGGAAAAGTATAATAGAAACACGTCACCACTTCTGTATTTATCACCCACTCCTGGTTTTGGCTCACAAATTCTGATGTAAAATACTGACCAAATACTGCTAGTGTGGCGGCAGCCTTATAACTCTCACTCAGGACCTTCTCACCGGATTCCACCCTCTGGATAGTTATTTACCTCACACTGCCTGATTGTCTCAGTTTGGTATTGTAAACAGGTACACGTATGCAACAGAGCAGGAGATGAAGACTCAGTGGTACCTTAAACCAAATGATTATTTAGTACAAACAATTTAGGTGAACAGAAATGATGGGTCTACAGGTTTAGTGATTTACAAGTGATTTTTAGTGATTCTCCGGTCACAAGATGGCAGTGTTAATTTATGTAGGCCCCACTGTGCATTCAGCTATATAAGGGTACATGCACATGTTGAGTAAAATTTCTGCACCATTGAAGTCAATGGTGTAAAGTGCAGGGCAAAAACACACAGAGAATTAACATGCTACAGATTATTTTCTGCACCAAATTCACAATTCAACAATACTCAACATGTGCATGACACATCAGGTTTCTCATTCACTGTGCTGGCATCAGGTTTTGATTCAGGATTTGTAAAAAATCTGCGGAGAAAAAATGCGCCAAATCTGCAATGGGTGCACACAGCCTAAGTCTTTCACCTGCTTACAGTATCACCTTGGTCCTCCAGCTTTGCAGTGCTAATCCCATGATGGCTCCTCACCCTTTTTCCTTTTGGCTGTTATTTCGTTCTTGCCTAGATACTGGCTGCTTCTGATGGAAACATCTCGCCTCTCACTGGAAGCACCGTTCACTCGCTCCACTTACCCTTTCCTTGCTTAGACAACCGTGGCAATAGTAATGAGCGAACCTGTTCGGATATTAGGTTCGAGTCCCTGTGGCTGCATGTTTTGTGGCTGTTAGATAGCCGACACCCATGAGGGGATTCCCTGATTCTTAGGCAATCCCCCTATGTGTTGACGCTATCTAACAGCCGCATGGACTCATACATATTATCTGAGCATGACCAAAATACTCAAATAACACATTATCCAAGCTTGTTCACTCATCACTAAGTGGCAACCATCTTAAGATCACTGGCTTATTCTCAAGCCCAATGTGAGGACTCAATCCTGTATCCCGCCAGAGATTTTGTCCTGGCTTTTGATACAGACCTCTCTCCAGCGTCTTCATCTCTTTGTAGCTCCTCTTCAGGGCCACATCTCTACTGTATGTTATAATGCATAAATTATAAATTCACTGCTTCTGCCTCCTGTGTTCAGTCACCACAGGACTCAAACTCACATCTCCATGTTTGCAAGCTGCAGCTCTACAAATAAACCACAGCTTATAATGATATGGGTAAGAGTATTTGGTAATCTCGGCCTCTGCCATAGGCCGGGGTCACACTAGACCGTAATACGGACGAGTGCTATGCGATAAAAAATCGCATAGCACTCGGCCCAATGTTAATCTATGGTGCAGCTCCCATCATCCGATATTTTCTCCACCGTATTTCGGATCCGAGGGAACTCGCATCAGGCTGCAATTGTCAGCGTATCTCGGCTGAGACTCGCCAATGCAAGTCTATGGGTGCGAGAAAAAATCGGATTACACACGGACCATGCGTGTGCATTGCGAGAAATACGCAGCGGTGTTCTATAGAAAAGCCGGTAATTCAATTGCTGGCTTTGCATCTCTCCTTCACAAACCCGACAGGATATGAGACATGATTACATATAGTAAACCATCTCATATCCCCCCTTTTTTTGCATATTCCACACTACTAATGTTAGTAGTCTGTATGTGCAAAATTTCAGCGATGTAGCTGCTCAAATAAAGGGTTAACCCTTTCAGACAATTGGATTAATAATGAATAGGTGACATAATTGACGCCTCTCCATTATTAATCTGGCTTAATGTCACCTTACAATAGCAACGTGACATTAACCCTTCATTACCCCATATCCCACTGCTACAGGGAGTGGGAAGAGAGTGGCCAAGTGCCAGAATAGGCGCATCTTCCAGATGTGCCTTTTCTGGGGTGGCTGGGGGCAGATGTTTTTAGCCACGGGGGGGCCAATAACCATGGACCCTCTCCTGGCTATTAATATCTGCCCTCAGTCACTGGCTTTACCATTCTGGCGGAGAAAATTGCGCGTGAGCCCACGCCAATTTTTTCTGCCATTTAACCCTTTATTTTAGCAGCTACAGCGCTGAAATTTTGCACATACACACTACTAACATTAGTAGTGTGGAATATGCAAAAAAAAGGGGATATGAGATGGTTTACTGTATGTAAACCATGTCTCATATCCTGTCGGGTTTGTGCAGGAGAAATGAGAAGCCGGCAATTGAATTAGCGGCTTTTCACAGATATCGCGCTGAATGAAATATAAATACAGAATATATATATATATGTGTCTCAATGACATATGTATATATATATATATATATATATATATATATATATATACTGTATATATGTTTTCCCGAACATTTGAGCACATAAATCCATTAGATGTCGGTTTTGCAAGCTTGCGAGAAAATCTCGGCATACGGATGCCATACGGATGTCACACGGATCATTTGATGCGAGGAAATCGCATCCTCGCACTGCACACGGATCACTGTTTTTGAAACATTTGTGCGATTCTCGGCCGTGAAAAACGGACCGTTTTTTTATACGTTAAGTGTGTCCCCGGCCATAGGCAGTGAACCCAGGAGCTGATTATACATGTCCGTAGAGCTACATTTTATACATATCAATGTATTTCTATGGTCCCTGTATACCGAGGAGAAGAAAAATATTTTTTTTTGTTCATATACAATTATTGAAAATAATAAGCAGCAATTACAAAAATGTAATTCTCTTTATTTTTCTGAGTCTACCCACATCTTCAACCTACAAACTCAACATTACAGGCAGCTGCAGCTACTGAGCCTCAAGCACCAGTGATGTCATGATGAGAATTTTGTGTACTTGATCTGTACTGCAGGGTCTGACTCCATAGGCAGGTTACATTGAGATACATTGTACACAGCAGTGGATTTCTATGTAGATTTGAAGCAGAGTTTTTATTGCTTTTTTAATAGTACAGGAAAGCTTTGATTCTGCTCTTTAAAATGCAGTGACATTTTTATTGTCATGTGCTTTTTTCAGAAGAAGCCTATAGAGAAAAAATGCACCAAAACTGCAGTGTTCAGCAAAATAATATTATTTTCAAAAATGTTCATTTTTTCAAAATTTTTCTATTAGGATTGACTTCTGTTGTTGGAATGAGATATCTGACTATGCCCTTAGATCTTCCACATGTACACTCAAGGCCTTACGTAGAGTAGAGGTAGACCATGCACTGGAGACCACAAATTGCAGCGTGCCAGCTAATGGATGGTAAGAAGTTCTCCACTAGAATTACATGGCTACTAGCAAACATAGTAATGGGAAATTGGTCCCAGGGTCTTTGAAAGGTTGGAAGGGTAATACACCTGACACTGGTACTATCATCCCAGGTAACCACACAAAGAAGTGTTTACTTTTAAGTTGGTGGTGAGGCACCACAACGCAGAGCCTTTTTTTTTAAGTTGGTAATGGGGCGCCCTCCCTAATCATTGTTTTATTATTTTCCAATACCTAAACAGAACTGAAAAATAGTTGCTGGACAATGCCCAAGTCAGCAGTAATCATAGCTGCCAACAATCCCAAGTTTGCATGTATTGTCCCAATTTATCAGATACAATCCGGCCATCTGAGGCTGGTCGTGGACACTTCCAAGCAGATCAGGTGAGTTCCAGCATGGGAATTGGGAAGTGGGACCTAAGCAATCCAAGTAAAGATGAACGAATTTTCCCAAAAATTCAGATTTGCCAGAATCAAAATTTTACATGATTTGATTTATATAAATTTGAAATTAATGGCAACCAGCCAGTGACCCTTTTGCTGAATTAAAAGGGATTGAATTAAAAGATTTATACTCAGATCTCCATTACCATACTTCTCCCACTTCCGGTCTTCCATTTGGCATCTTTGTTTTATATCCTTTTCTGTTTTTTTGCTCCAGTGCTGCTTTTCTTCAGGCTCCATGTGGCTAAGTGGGCTGCGATGCCGATTAATGACATTATGATGCACACAGTCAACGACAGGTGTCGTTTGCCATATGATGTCTTGGCAAATAGTGAAAAAATGGCAGTTCCAGAGACCTGGAAAAGAAGAGGATTGAAGACAAAATAGAAAAAGATAGAAGAGCCGATCAGCAGCAGGAGAGTTATGGGGTGGGCTGAGGTGACTCAGGTTTTTTTTAACACCTTCCTGAAATATTCAATTTGCAGATGACTTCATGCAAATTTGTTTAATTCAAATTTTGGGAGAATTGCTCATCCTTAAACCCTTTCCTACCAACGCTAATGTTGGTAACTATGGGTACCACTTTACTGTACTTTGTCCTCGCCATTTATCTGAAGGGTGCCTGTGTACCCCAGGAAGGGGTGACCCAGCTTGACGTACTCCCATATCATTGCTATTGACAGATATCTGACTCAATATTCAAACATCGTTGATTAAGAGGAAAATTCCATTTTAAGTTTTATGTTTCCAAGTACTAGCCATAATGAAGTGATCTGTGCGGAATTTATTAAATATCGGCGCTAGCTTTTGGCACGATCCTCTCTGCGTAGATCAAAGCCCCGAAGAAAACTTCACCCATACATCAGCCCTGATTGTTTATCTTCTCCTGGCGTCTGGGAAGAAAGTCACACATCACTCATTCTTTGGGAATAAAATCGTATTTCACACCTAAACATGTTCACAAAACCGATATTCCGCTTTTCAGCACATTAGCTGAAGATTAGATAGTTGGGTGTTGGCAGGAACATATTACACCTGGTACAGGATCCATCATGCCGTTTCTTAGAATTATTTCTACGAAATAGTAAAGACGTTCCTGGTTTGTACTTACCGTGTGCCCTTTCTCCATGCCAGCTGCCGCAACATGGGCAGCACCTTAGTAGACATTGCACCAACCTAGGAGCCAATTATTAGGTATTATTACCTAACTAGGTTTGTTTGTTCCTGTGTGTTCCTACTTAGTATTGGTATACTAAACGTCCCAGCTCATTTGGCTCCTCTTCTTTTTCGCCCTTCTTTACACCATATACTCGGCTATGCAACATCAAAACTAAACCCTGGCTTGTTTAACTACCATTCTGACCTATGGACTACTGTACCAACTACAATTCTTTGCTCCATTACTGAATATTGGCTTACCTAATTTCCTTTCTATTTCTATTTGATCTTCTACCATATACCTGGCTCTAACGCCCACTTCTGCCATAAAGTGAGTCAAGCATCTCGCAACATGTGGCAATATGGGATGACTCTATTAACTGTTGACAGCATTGGTGTCCTTATTAGGTGACCTGGTAGTCAGGGTGGGTAGACTATGGGCTATCTTATGTCAAGGGAGCTGTGGGGGCATTATACTGTATTTAGGTGAGCTGTTAGGACACCATACTATATATAGGGAGCAGTGGGGACATCATACTATATATTGGGAGCTGTTAAGGACATAATACTGCATATATGGAGCTGTGGGGCTATCAAACTGTATATAGTGAACTGTGGGTCCATCATAAGGAGCGGAAAATTAGCTTATATTGAATATAGGGAGCTGAATGTGTTTCATTCTGTGCATATAGAAATAAACTCCGTGTGCACTGCTATACACTGGTGCAGAGACTAGGTACCCAAACCATATAGTACAATATGAAAAAAGGCTCGCACTCAACTTCAGTGTATTCTGTAGATTTATTTAGTACTAGAGGTAGCACTGGAAACGTTTCAGCCCCACAACGGGCTTTCATCAGTCACGTGCTGTGCCAACTAGTGTGTGGCAGAATTCCTTAAATTTAGGATGCAGACCTGAATACGGTGGAGGAGATGACCGCTCAGGGAAAAATAGGATGGTAGAAACGAGGAAGTTGTAGATGTTGTTAGATGTTGTCCCTTGGGACAAGCGGTGGACTTCGCGTCTGAGAGGACAACTCAGCCACCCCAGCGGCTTCCCTACAGCCCGGGTCTCTAATTTGGCGGTCCAAGGTGGTTAACCTTAGCCAGTCACACGCAATTCTGAGTAACAACATCTACAACTTCCTCATTTCTACCATCCTATTTTTCTCTGAGCGGTCATCTCCTGCACCGTATTCAGGTCTGCATCCTAAATTTAAGGAATTCTGCCACACACTAGTTGGCACAGCACGTGACTGATGAAAGCCCGTTGTGGGGCTGAAACGTTTCCAGTGCTACCTCTAGTACTAAATAAATCTACAGAATACACTGAAGTTGAGTGCGAGACTTTTTTCATATCATTCTGTGCATAGGGAATTGTGGGGGTCATTATACAGTATACAGGGAGCTGTGGGGGCCATTATACTGCATATAGGGAGTTGTAGGGACATCATACTGTATAAAGGGATATGTGGAGGTCATTATACTGTATATAGGTAGCAGTGGGGGCAATACACTCTATATAGTGAGCTGTGGGGACCATCATACTGTATATAGGGGAACTTTAGGTGCCATAATAATCTATAGAGGGGGTCTGTGGGGGACATCATATTTTGTGTAGGGAGCTATGGAGCAATCGTACCGTATATAGGGGGCTGTGGGAACATCATTGTCACGATTTTGTTGTCTGGTAATGTCACAACTCTGTTGTTGTGTGTTCCAGGACCAGGGGCTCCTTCCCTGCCCCTAATGCTAAGGGCACCCTAGCTCACTCTGTTCCCCGGATTACTTCTGATTGTGAAGATGCCAGGGCCACGTACCTTGCCTTAGCTCCTGAATCCATCCGGAGTCTGTAAACTTCCCCCACCCAGGGAGGAGAGAAATATTCGTTTACCATAATACACCAACCAGACTAACCAGGTAGTGCAAACAGGAATAAAGAAAAATACCAATCATACAAATATACTCACACAAACAACAGAAGTATACACCAGGGAGTGGAGGATGGGGAAAAACCAAAGCAAGAAACACACACCCAAAACATCACAACATGAGGGACCCTGTGCCAGTGCCGTCGCCCAAGAGTGGGCACACCCACCTGTCCAGGCAAACGGCACTCGCAAGGGTGCTTGCGCCAGGTGGTGACCACGGCCCTGTGGGGGGAGTCAGCCCATTTAGGGAGGTATAAAAATGGCTTATGGGGGACATTCAGCAGCTGCACATGGAGGAATTGGAGAAGTCAGTAAGAGGAGGCCAAAAGCAAGATATTTTTCAGTCAAGCTATGTGTCAGCAGGGGAAGGTGGGGCAAAATAATTTGAAATCCATGATTGGTTCATTTTAATAAAGGTTAGATCATCAACATTTTGGGTAGCCAGACGATGACGCTGGCTCATCACCTCCAGCCTTAGGTGCTATTGTGCTTTTGCCACTACCACCAGATGCACCACCACCACCACCACCATCAGTACCAGCTGGCAACCAACACCCACGGGCTCTTCCACCAGACTTCCTCATTTTTTGGAAAATCTAACCAATATAACAACCGTTATATGGTACTGTAAAACAACGTAGAAGGTGTATATAAACATGTTGAGAATTTAAATCTTCCTTTTTTTTTTGGAGACTGAAACAAAACTCAGGCCCAGTGTATATAACAACGCAATCTAAGTGGCAGAAAGTGGCTGTAAGATATATGAGAAAATCCAAGGACTGTAGTACAATTTCAATCTCCCTACAATGATCTCAGGACAAGTATGGCAGCAATAAAAAGGACTGCTGCACACAAAAGTGGACAAATAAACAAGATAACTGTGCAGAAAGGAGCAACAGGATTTTTTCTTTTAAAAAAGCAGTTGGTTTGCACAGCAGCGTACAAACAGCAAAGCAGTTATCAGGGAGCCTTATAAGGCAGCCTAATAAGCTACAGAGCTGATGCACAAAGATATAGCCTCCACTGTCCCTGCAAAACAAAGGTGGTGTTGGACAGTGGAAATCGCTACAGCACAAGCAGTTTGGGGGTTAATCTTCCCTCCCTAACGATATCCCTTCTTCTGATGAAGCTGCAGCAACCTCTCCCTATGCTAAGATCGGCAGAAGTAAGATGGCGGCCGGCGTGCACGCCCCTTTATAGCCCCTGTGACGCCGCAGAAAGCAAGCCAATCACTGTCATGCCCTTCTCTAAGATGGTGGGGACCGAGACCTATGTCATCACGCTGCCCACACTCTGCGTCCTCCTTCATTGGCTGAAAAATGGCACTGAAAGCGTCATATGAAACGCGACTTTTGCGCGCAGATCGCCGACCTCATGGCCGATCCCACACTAGGATCGGGTCGGGTTTCATGAAACCCGACTTTGCCGAAAGTCGGCGATTTTTGAATTTGTCCGATCTGTTTCGCTCAACCCTACTCTGTAGTGCTGTAGCATAGAAATGTGAAATATATAAAATATGAATTGCATTACTGCTCTAGATAATAGGAAATATTACGAGACACTTAGCTCGTAATTTGGCCAATTCACACATGCCCACCAGTCAACGACAAGGTGTTCTCCAGTTGCTAGGGTCCTATCCTAATGCGAAACCTCTCCTAGGCTGAAGCCTATATTTATATGGGTAGGAAGGACCCTACTACAATTAAAAACCACCATGGGATGATGGGTGTAGTGCTCAGTCAGCGAGGCTATAAATAACAAAGACTGACTGTCACTTACAAACAGAAAAATGGTGTGTACAGGTGCAAACTAAGAGTAGCTATCTCCATACATAATTAACAAATAAAGTTGCAATATGAATTGCATTACTGCTCTAGATAATAGGAAAAATTGGAGACACTTAGCACATAATAACTGTTAATTATGTATAGAGATAGTTACTCTTAGTTTGCACCTGTACACACCAGTTTTCTGTTTGGAAATGATAATCAGTCTTTTATTATTTATATGTAAGCAGAATCCTTCCTACCCATATAAATACAGGCTTCAACCTAGGAGAGGACTCACATTAGGGTCCCAGCAACAGGAGAACGCCTTGTGGTTGGCTGCTAGGCATGTGTGAATTGGCCCAATTATGAGCTGTCTTCAAATTTTAATATTACTGTATCTAGAGCAGTAATGCAATTCATATTTCATATATTTTATGTTTAAATGCTATAGTACTAAAGAGTGCAACTTTATGTGTTAATTATTTCTAGACTACTCACAGAGGGAATTGATATTTCTGGGGACAATTTTACCATCTAGACGGCACAAAGGAGTCAATTTACTTTGTAAGGATTACATTGGTGGCATCAGGGCCGGCTCCATGTTTTCGTTGGCCCCTGACGAAAGAGTCTCAATGGGCCAGTTTAACATATACCACGATTCATGGTGCACAGATATGGCAGAGAAATCTAGATATAGTACAATGCCAAAGATTTAACGTCTTACATTACATGAGTTATATTTATTGTAAATTCTACAATATCTCAGAAACCAGCGAATCCTTGCAGCGCACAGTCCGTGCCTGGGGGAATTCAAAAGTTTGCATTTTAGATCAGTATAGTCCTCCATACAATATTATGGGCACCACATTGTCCTCCACACAGTATTATGGGCCCCACATAGTCCTTCATACAGTATAATGAGCCCCATATAATGCTTCATACAGAATAATGAGAACAATATCATTATCCATACAGAATAATGGGGTCCATATAATGCTCCATACAGAATAATGGGCCCCATATATTACTTCATACAGAATAATGGGCCCCATATAATGTTCCATACAGAGTAATGCACCCCATATAATACTCCATACAGAATAATGGTTCCCATATATTGCTCCATACAGAATAATGGACCTCATATAATGCTCCATACAGAGTAATGGACCCCATATAATGCTCCTTACAGAATAATAGACCTCATATAGTGCTCCATACAGAATAATGGACCTCATATAATACTCCATACAGAATAATGGACCCAATATAATACGCCATACAGAATAATGGACCCAATATAATGCTCCATACAGAATAATGGACCCAATATAATGCTCCATACAGAATAATGGACCCCATATACTGTATTGCTCAAAAAAGAATGGACCCATATATTGCTTCACACAGAAGAATGGGCCCCATATATTGCTCCATACAGAATGGACCCCATATATTGCTCCATACAGAATGGCCCCATATATTGCTCCATACAGAACAATGGACCCCATATATTGCTCCATACAGAATGGACCCCATATATTGCACCATACATAATAATGAGCCCCATATAAGGCTCCAAATAGTATGGGCACCATATATTGCTCCTTACAGTATGGGCCCATATATTGCTCCATACAGTATGGGCCTATATATTGCTCTATACATTAAAGAAAATCAAATATTCACCTCTCCTCGTTGGCTGCAGGTTCAGACTCCTTAGTCTCGCCATCTTCCAGCTCTCTGCACTGTGACTGCTCAGAGCAGAGGGTGAACTGTAGTGACGTCATCACGCCCTCTGACCTGAAGATACCGGAGCTGTGGAGGAACAGGGAGAGGTGAGTATTGCATGTGCCGGAGCCCACTTGCAGTGACTCCTCCGACTCAAGTGCCCCACAGCGTGCCAGTGGTCCCGACGGTGAATGGGCCCCCCGCTTGCTCAGGGCCCTGACACTTGACTGGTGGTGACGCCGGCCCTGGCTGGCATTATTATGTGGGGCACTAAAAAGAGTACTGTTTTTGTGCCACACAGCATGTACAGTAACAGGGACACATACAGCAGCATTGGGTGACTGTAGGATGAGGATTTTCAGCAAGTTGGGAATAGATGGGGACGGTGCTGGACATGTACGGAGTCAAATGTGTCATTGTTGTAATCTCTGCAGACGAGTCGTGACTGCAAAAAATGTTCATGCCATGGGCCAGATGGAACACACAGGAGAAGTTAATAACAGCTGTAAGTCACCATCTATAACTCTTCTGTAATTGCTATAATTGCTTCTATGTTCTGCAGGACTGGTGTCTACCACTATATGGTCACCATATGACTGTAATATCGGTCTTGGACTCTGCATAGTGATTTTTTCAGTAACAGCACGGTCATCTGCTGAGGTTCATCTTCACCCCAGTGTGTAATGACCAGAGGTCCGAATAAGATCCAGTGAGTCACAAACCAAGACCAAGGCAGAAATCTCCAACTGTATTTACTCAAAGGCAAAATAATAAAGGTAATATGGAGAATATTAAGGCAGATGCACCCCAAAGATACACTAGCTCAGCAGCAGCTGAAATCACTGTGCCACTCCAAGGTCTCCTGAGAACTGTATGCTACAACAGACTAATAAGAAATGTACCTAACAGGGCAACTAAAAACAGGAACAAGTGTAAATTGAATGTATGTTATCAGGGGAGCCCCTGGAACGGCACACTGAGTATAACTTACACACACCTAATATGAGATACACCTCTAAAGTAACAATTAAACACTCTGCTCAGGGATACCCGGGTATCTATAACTTATGGTACCGTATCCTGAGATAGATCTCTTCTTAGGCAGGAATCCGCACAGGCTGCAGCCAGTCCATATCTTCAGCGCCAATAAGTTACAGCAAACTCCTCTTGTCTTATCGGCCGATGCCGAGCCCAAACGCCGTGGACTTAGTTAGTGGCCTCACGATGTTGTCTCTTCTTCTGTAGCTCCTAGGAATGCTTCCACGACAACCCGTCTGTCTCTGTATCAGCAGTCTGTCCAGACTTGTTTCTCCACTCAATGCACAGGGAATCACAGACTTCCAAATACGTACTGGGTTTTTAGTAAGTCTCAGTCTCTTCTTAGATAAAGGGTTAGCTCTTCTCCAGGAAACGTTAGCAACAAAAGTCTCTCAAAAGCTTCTTTACCTCCAAACACACTCGCAGTAAATCCACCCACAGTCTCTTTTGAGATGTCACAACAGCTTCTGCCTTTTCTTCCCGCCTTTCTCTCTCTGCTCTCACTTCCTTGTTTCACTTTACACACGAGACACCAGACCCCACCCCCCAGCACACATTGTCTCTGGGAGTTTTGCAGGGTCTGTCCTCTGCTGCAGCAAGCAAAAACCACAGGGTCCTAGTGCCCTCTCAGTGGGACTACAGTTCACCCTCTTACATGCCACCCCACTAGAGGTTGGCGTCCTCGACATACCTTCCCACTCAAATTCATCTTGAGCATATCGCTGAGGCGGTATTCCTGCCGTAGATCGTGTAGTTCTCCTGAGTCCTACATCAACAGGTGCAACCTTAGAGGGAGCTAAAGTCTCTTCCGTGGTCATGTTAGTGGGCGCAAGTGGAGTTGTCTCCTCCTACGGCTCGATGTCCTGTGATACAGCGTCAGGACCAAGCAGTTGACCTGATGCACTCTCCTCAACAACATCCTCCATATCCCCAACATTCTCATCACCCAAGGCCAGATCGGTCACAGGGGGCAAATAAGCAGGCGCAGGAGGAAGCACACCATCAAACTCAAGATTGGTCACAGGGGGCAAATAAGCAGGCGCAGGAGTAAGTACACCATCAAACTCAATATCATTCAGAGTTCCCGCCCCTTGGAACATGGCCTCTGGCTCTAGGGGGGTAGGCACCGAATCTTCAAACCAGCACCGTTGTAACATGTTACGATTAGTGTTGAGCGATACCGTCCGATACTTGAAAGTATCGGTATCGGAAAGTATCGGCCGATACCGTCACAGTATCGGAATCCAATCCGATACCGATACCCGATACCAATACAAGTCAATGGGACTCAGGTATCGGACGGTATTCCTGATGGTTCCCAGGGTCTGAAGGAGAGGAAACTCTCCTTCAGGCCCTGGGAACCATATAAATGTGTAAAAGAAAGAATTAAAATAAAAAATATTGCTATACTCACCTGTCCGACGCAGCCGGGACTTCAGCGAGGGAACCGGCAGCGTTGTTTGTTTAAAAATCGCGCTATTACTTGGTTACGTGAATTCCCGGCTTGTGATTGGTCAGGTCGGCCATGTTGCCGGGACGCGGACCAATCACAGCAAGCCGTGACGAAATTACGTCACGGCTTGCTGTGATTGGTCCGCGTCCCGGCAATATGGCCGCCCTGACCAATCACAAGCCGGGACGTCACGGGAGGCTGGACACGCGCTCATTTTAAAATGGGCGCGTGTCCAGCCTCCCGTGACGTCACGGCTTGTGATTGGTTGCGCCGCGATCAACCAATCACAAGCCGGGAGGCTGGACGCGCTCATTTTGAAATGGGCGCGTGTCCAGCCTCCCGTGACGTCACGGCTTGTGATTGGTTGCGCCGCGATCAACCAATCACAAGCCGGGAGGCTGGACGCGCTCATTTTGAAATGGGCGCGTGTCCAGCCTCCCGGCTTGTGATTGGTTGACCGCGACGCAACCAATCACAAGCCGTGACGTCACGGGAGGCTGGACACGCGCCCTTTTTAAAATGAGCGCGTTTCCAGCCTCCCGTGACGTCACGGCTTGTGATTGGTTAATGGCGGCCATGTTGCCGGGACGCGGACCAATCACAGCAAGCCGTGACGTATTTTCGTCACGGCTTGCTGTGATTGGTCCGCGGCCCGGCAACATGGCCGCCCTGACCAATCACAAGCCGGGACTTCGCGTAACCATGTAAAAGCGGGAATTTTAAACAAACAACGCTGCCGGTTCCTGCGCTGAGGTCCCGGCTGCGTCGGACAGGTGAGTATAGCGATATTTTTTATTTTAATTCTCTATTTTACACATTTTAACATTAATGTTGTTCCGATACCCGATACCCGATACCACAAGAGTATCGGAATCCCGGTATCGGAATTCCGATACAGCAAGTATCGGCCGATACCCGATACTTGCAGCATCGGAATGCTCAACACTAGTTACGATGCAAATTACGGGTTGGCCCCCCTGTCCCCACCGGTTCGACCTCGTACACTGGAATCTCAGGGTTCACCTGTTTTTTTTATCAGATACGGTATCGCCTCCCATCGGTCACTCAGCTTTCCTGACCGTCGTTTTGTCCTCACCAACACTCTGTCTCCCGGAGAGAACAGCTCTGTTTGTACAGGTCGCGTGTCCCTATGGACCACCTGGCGAAGGCGGTCGCCCACCACCTAATGCACCACCCTCAACCGCCGCCGATGCTCTCATGCCCACTCGGATGCAGTCCGAGGGGGGGCGGAGGAGGGATCTGGCATGTTCAAATCCTCAATGTCTCGGCCAGGTCTACCAAACATCAACATGTGTGGTGAGTAACCAGTAGTACTGTGCACCCTGTTATTGTAAGCCCACATCAATTCGGGGAGATACTCAGGCCAGCATGTCTGTTGCTGACTCTCTAAGGACCTCAACATTTGCAACAAGGTCCGATTAAAATGCTCACAAGCCCCGTTACCCTGAGGGTGGTAAGGCGTTGTTCTCGACTGCTCGATACCATAGAGTTGGTGCAACTCTTTCATCAGCGTCCCCTGAAAGCAGGCCCCTTGATCTGAATGTATTCTCTGCGGACACCCAAACACTTGGAAGAAATGTCGGCACACTGCCTCAGCCGCCGACTTGGCCGTCTGATCTCTTGTCGGCACCGCTACAGCATACTTGGTAAAGTGATCTGTCATCACCAGGCAATAGGAGTACCCTGACGTAGAGTACCCTATCAACACGTAGTCAATCATGAGTAGCTCCAGTGGAGCTGAAGTCTTAATAGACTGTGTGGGAGCCCGCTGCTCAGGGCTTTTGTTGAGCCCACAAATTCGGCACTGCCGACACGCGTCAGCCACCATCCCTCCCAACTCAGGGCAGTAGAGGACTCGCTGCAACCACTGAAGTGTCTTTTCACTTCCAAAATGGGCCCCCTTCTCATGCGCCTCACGAGCGACCACTGGACCCATCCCCACAGGAATTATCAGTTGGTACCGATGCTGCAGCTCCGATGGCAGGTACACCTTACGATACAAAAGACCTTGTTCCACACACAATTTATCCCATTGTCGAAGGAGTTTCACTCCTTCCATGGACAACTGAGCCTTGTCCTCTGCACTGGGCCAGGCCTTGTTTTGTACCCAACGGCGCACAAGTGCAACGTCCGGACACTCATCCTGGACTCTTGTCCAATCTGAGGATGTTTTACCCAGGACACAGGGCATCCCGGTGGCCACCCCACTTGAGTGTACCACACTTTGGAAGATAGGTATCTGCCCCAAAGCTGGAGTTTCAGTGTCCTCAAGTTGTTCGTCAACATCTTCCCCTGATGACCCAAGGGGCACTCTTGACAATGCATCTGCATTGCCGTTTTCTCGACCAGAGCGAAATTTAATGCGGTAATTGAACTTGGCTAGTCTGGCGACCCACCGCTGCTCTAACGCTCCCAGTTTTGCATTCTCTAAGTGAGCTAGCGGGTTGTTATCTGTCATGACTAGCACCTCAGCTCCTGTTAGATACTCGGCGAAGCGTTCTGTCATTGCCCACACCAGGGCCAGCAATTCCAGCCGGAATGAGCTGTAGTTAGCCGGATTTCGCTCGGAGTCTCTTAAAGATCTGCTGCCATAAGAAATCACTCGCTCTCGGCCGTCCTGCACCTGTGCTAGTACTGCCCCCAACCCATGAAGACTACCATCGGTACACAACAAAAAAGGGGTGTCAAACCGGGCGTAGGCCAGCAATGGGGCACTCGTTAGGGCGGTTTTCACTTCATCAAATGCCTTTTTTTGTAGGGGCCCCCATGGAATGGGGCGATTTCGAGGACCCAGCGCTGTCCCTCTCAAAAGTTCATTCAAGGGACTCACCACTTGTGAGAATTTAGGCACAAACCGCCGATAGTATCCTGCTAGGCCCAGGAAGGCCCGCACTTCTCGCAGGTCACAAGGAGGTGGCCACTCTTGTACCGCCTTGATCTTACTGTCTAAAGGTAGTACCCCATCCGGGGTCACCAGATGCCCCAAATATTCAATCTGGTTTCGTAACAGTTGACATTTTTTTGGCTTTATTTTCAGGCCGTAGCTCTTGAGCCGCCGGAGAACTTGACGCAGCTTCTCCAGATGATCTTCAAATGAAGTTCCGAACACCACAATGTCGTCTAGATATATCAGGACTGATTCAAAATTTAGATCGCCCAAGCAATGTTCCATCAGGCGTTGGAAGGTTCCCGGGGCGGTAGCGAGGCCAAAGGGCATCCGGTTGAACTCAAAGAGCCCCATTGGCAAGACAAACGCCGTCTTGGCCCGATCTTTTTCAGCCATTGGGACCTGCCAGTACCCGCTTGCCAAATCCAACGTTGAGAAATACTTGGCCCGACCCAGGGCCGACAGGGATTCTTCAATACGGGGTAAAGGATATGCGTCCCGTACGGTGTGGGCGTTCAATTTTCGATAGTCCACACAAAATCGGAGTGTCCCATCCTTCTTGCGGACCAAGACTACAGGGGCCGCCCAGGGACTCCGGCTCTCTCGGATCACTTGGTTGTCCAGCATACTGGCCACCATGCTCTTCACCTCTTGATAAAGCGCTGGAGGAATTTGACGATATCTTTCTCTAATGGGTGGAGTATCCCCCGTTGGAATCTCATGCTCAATCGTCTGGGTACACCCGAAGTCCTCTCCATGTCGGGAAAAGGTCTCTTGATGTTCCCACAAAACTCTCTCCAACTGCTCCAACTGCACGGGGGTCAGCTTCTCCCAATCCACTCCCATCTGCTCCATGATCACATGACCATTCCATTCCTCCGTAGGAGGCTCAGTCCAGCCTACCTCGACCGCAAAGGTCCAGGATGACTGTTGGTCTGGTCGCAGTTCGAATCCTGCATTTTCCAGCACCTTTTCTGCCGGCACGAACAGTTCAGCCAGTATGGTTCCAGCGGGAATTGCAACAGCTTCATCTAAAACATTGATGCATCGGACCGACACTCGTCCATTCTTCACAATCGCCAGAGACCGGGCCACATGTACCTTGGCAAGTGAGGAACCCTCTCGGGCGGGCTCAAGTAGCACTTCAAATCCATTCAATCTCTGTGCAGCTCCCACAGGCAGCATTAAGAGTTCCTCTTGTCTTGGTCCCAGCAGGATCGGGGCCCTCGATGGCACTCGGACCCGGCCCACCCGGCCACCTGGGACCGCACTTTTCAGCAAGTCGCAACTCAGCACTAGACGGTGTAGAATTCTCTGTGTGGGTCGGTGTCTTGTCGCACGGGCCCAGTATCGGGGTCCTTCACTGGCATACATCTGGTGATTCAAGTCTCGCAGCACGTTCATTCCGAGCGTCACTTCCATCCCTCTTCTAGGGGGGTGATCCACCAGTACTACCCCTTTCTGCCCCAGCTCTTGACCAAACATTTTTAGTTGCATCCACACGATTCCCTTGACTGACAGTTGACCATTATTCGCGGCGGTCAGTCGTATCACTCGGCCATCCTCTGGAATCACTAATCGACTGAAGTATCTCTCATATACTTCTAGTGGCATTATAGTACATTCGGATCCCGTGTCAACCAAGCACCTCATCTTCCGCCCTTCAAACTCTGCTTCTATCACTGGACTACATGCAAACAAATCTTGCTCATTCCGTCGAGGGCTTTGTGTGGGTGGGGCCGCTGCTGCTTGCCCTCTCATGGCAGCGGCCGGAAGTTTAAAGCCGGCGACGGGGTTTCTGGGGCTGCAAGCGTCCGGCAGTAACGAGAGATGTGTCCCTGGCGCCCACACTTCCAGCAGGTGATTGCTCCTCGTGGACGAGGGCTTGACTCATTCTGATAGGACGACCTGGCCGTCTGTGGGGTCACTGTTCCAGGGGGTGGGGCAGGAGGCCCCCGTGAGGGGGTAGAGGCGGGATCAACTGTCAGTTGAGACAATTTCAGCTTCAACTCCTTCACCTCAGCACGCAAAGCTTGTACCACGCTCACCAGCCCCTCTCCCCCTGACCCTGAAGACCCACCTTCCAGCTGGGCACTGTTCACTGACCCCTCGGGCACATGGGCAGATTTCTCTTCTCTTTCCACTGCAGCTCGGTAAATCTGCCAGAAGGATAGTTCTGGCGCAGCCCGGGCCATTTCCAACAGTTTGTCCCGGAGAAGTCTATTAGCTAAACCGGTGATGAATTCATCCCGGAGCAAGCGGTCTACCTCCCGGAATGCTCCCATGGCCCCCTGGTCTAGTCGCTGCATCTCATTCAGCGTCTCTTGCAAGATATTAGAGTACTGCATCAGGGACTCACACTCTCTCTGGGGATGATTAAAGAATAGGGACCGAAGCTGGGCCACACGTGCTCGGCCCCCCAAACTCCCCTCTAACAGTTCCAAAATCTTTTCTAACGTATCCCTCTCTGATTCTGGGCGCACCATCACCATACGCCTAATATCACCCTCCAGTGCATTTAATGCCAGCTCAGCGCGTAACGCGGGGGTCAAATTACACATGCGCAGAATACTCCGGATTCTCTCAGCCCAATCTTGCAACGCCATATTGCGCCCATCGTATTTCGGCATGTGCTGAAGTAAAGCTCCTACAGGCACATACCCTCCCGGAGTCGCCGCGGTTGCCAGGGGAACCCCAACCCCCGAGGAGGATGCGGATACAGCGGGGTCATTTCCACCCTCGCCCCCGTCCATGACAAACACTGGATCCTGCCGACTACGCCAAAAATGTAATGACCAGAGGTCCGAATAAGATCCAGTGAGTCACAAACCAAGACCAAGGCAGAAATCTCCAACTGTATTTACTCAAAGGCAAAATAATAAAGGTAATATGGAGAATATTAAGGCAGATGCACCCCAAAGATACACTAGCTCAGCAGCAGCTGAAATCACTGTGCCACTCCAAGGTCTCCTGAGAACTGTATGCTACAACAGACTAATAAGAAATTTACCTAAAAGGGCAACTAAAAACAGGAACAAGTGTAAATTGAATGTATGTTATCAGGGGAGCCCCTGGAACGGCACACTGAGTATAACTTACACACACCTAATATGAGATACACCTCTAAAGTAACAATTAAACACTCTGCGCAGGGATACCCGGGTATCTATAACTTATGGTACCGTATCCTGAGATAGATCTCCTCTCAGGCAGGAATCCGCACAGGCTGCAGCCAGTCCATATCTTCAGCGCCAATAAGTTACAGCAAGCTCCTCTTGTCTTATCGGCCGATGCCGAGCCCAAACGCCGGGGACTTAGTTAGTGGCCTCACGATGTTGTCTCTTCTTCTGTAGCTCCTAGGAATGCTTCCACGACAACCCGTCTGTCTCTGTATCAGCAGTCTGTCCAGACTTGTTTCTCCACTCAATGCACAGGGAATCACAGACTTCCAAATACGTACTGGGTTTTTAGTAAGTCTCAGTCTCTTCTTAGATAAAGGGTTAGCTCTTCTCCAGGAAACGTTAGCAACAAAAGTCTCTCAAAAGCTTCTTTACCTCCAAACACACTCGCAGTAAATCCACCCACAGTCTCTTTTGAGATGTCACAGCAGCTTCTGCCTTTTCTTCCCGCCTTTCTCTCTCTGCTCTCACTTCCTTGTTTCACTTTACACACGAGACACCAGACCCCACCCCCCAGCACACATTGTCTCTGGGAGTTTTGCAGGGTCTGTCCTCTGCTGCAGCAAGCAAAAACCACAGGGTCCTAGTGCCCTCTCAGTGGGACTACAGTTCACCCTCTTACAAGTGCACCACCATAGTTGTAAACATGATCACTTATGTTTGGGGCTCACTCAGATGTTTTTCGCTCCATCTGTAGTGAACTCTTAGCCACTGCTCTGGCCTTCAGCCTTCAAAAGTCAGAATCTACCCAGATAATGCCAGGCCTGAATTTTCAGAGCAGTTTCTGAAGTTAGACATCTAGGAGGACCTTTGGCAACATCATGGTCATGTGACTATAGAGGTCTTTCACCCTGTGAGAGTATGGCGGATCGGAAGATGAAGAAGCCTGATAAGTCCTATATACTGTGAGTATGTGATGTGCTGCCGATAACATATGTATGGTGACAAAATGATCATTTAGTGATCATTCTATACTCGTCAGTCGTCTTTCTTTGTCAGCCTGTGTGAAAAGGTGGATAAATAAGCGGCAAATAAATTGAATACTGTCGATTGGTGCTCATTTTTAACGGTCTGTGTAAATGCTACCTAAATCATCCTGTATGATGGGGCAATATGCTAGCCTCTGGGGCCCCATTTTTAACTTTTGCCCATGGCCACACTTTGTGTGAAGAAAAGAAAGTCATAGATCCCTGAATAAATATTACAGATAGTGTATATGTGTGTGTGACAGCAATGCAGCTACTATCCATTTACCCATAACCATAAATTTTGAGGTCACTTGGGTATAATTAGGCTTTGTTTGCATTAAAGAGCTCAAAATGGGTCAGATACAGTCCTAGTATACCTCAGAGTGTTTCACACTTTTTTTTCAGGGCAGTTGGAAGCTTGCAATTCTTGCAATTCATGGCAAATCGACTCGCTGAAAATTAAATTTTTGGGAAAAATTTAAAGAAGCTGGTGAATGCGAATTTGAAAAGATACACAACTGAGCTAGACTACTCTATAGACCATCTAGTGATAAACCCCATCCTCAAGGTAATGACATTTAAAAGTAGTGGCAGATGCATCAATCAACTTCAGATCAAAGGAAGGAACAGTTTGACCTCCAGTTGTATTTAAGACTTGATTCTTTGTCATCGCCAGGCTGGAAACGTTTAAGTGACTAGTTTCTCTAAGTCATCCACCCAATTAATCTGTCATCTGTCATGCCCATTAAAATGTTGAAAATTCCTCACATGGAAAAGATTTGTGCTTCACAGCTTCACTCCCGACACTCCTGAACACTGGAAAGCAGGATTACATGTTGCCTAAGATCCTAAGAAAATATTTATTTCCATGTCGGAAGATTATAAAGCCAAGGCGAAGATAGGAAGAACAAGAAGAAGTTCCTAATTGTAGGCTTTTATACTAACACTAGATGGTGGCCCGATTCTAACGCATCGGGTATTCTAGAATATGTATGTACCGGTAGTTTATTTATGAAGATTTAAGAATAGTGCAATGAATACACAGGATTTTCTGGGTAAAATATATACATTATTAGTGAAGTGGTGTTTAAATCCTGAGCAAATATCGCTGATTGGTCGTGGCCAGCCGGGCATGACCAATCAGCAAAGCGTGGTTCAAATCCCGGGCCAATTCGCGGCCGGACTGCACCTGTTGCTGTTTGGTCGCGAGACCAATCAGCGACGCGGGATTTCCATTACAGACAAACAGACAGAATTAGACGATTATATAGTAGATACCTGATGCGTTAGAATCGGGCCACCATCTAGTATTCATATAAACATTGGTACTTACATTTATGTTTTAACCCATTGGACACAGCCATTGTTTTTCTTCTGTCTTTATTTTAAGAGTCAAAACTTTATTAGTCATCTCTCGCTGTATGACAGCTTGTTTTCTACAGGATGACTTATAGTTTTCAAAGACACCATTTATTTAACCATATGATAAACTTAAAAATGGGGAAAATATTTATTCTCTCCCTTACACACTGTCCTCCATGTTATTCTCTCCCTCACAGACTGTCCTCCATGTTATTCTCTCCATCACAGACTGTTCTCCATGTTATTCTCTCCCTCACAGACTGTCCTCCATGTTATTCTCTCCCTCACACACTGTCCTCCATGTTATTCTCTCCCTCACAGTCTGTCCTCCATGTTATTCTCTCCCTCACAGACTGTCCTCCGTGTTATTCTCTCCCTCACAGACTGTTCTCCATGTTATTCTCTCCCTCACAGACTGTCCTACATGTTATTCTCTCCCTTACACACTGTCCTCCATGTTGTTCTCTCCCTCACACACTGTCCTCCATGTTATTCTCTCCCTCACAGACTGTCCTCCATGCTATTCTCTCCCTCACAGACTGTTCTCCATGTTATTCTCTCCCTCACAGACTGTCCTCCGTGTTATTCTCTCTCTCACAGACTGTTCTCCATGTTATTCTCTCCCTCACAGACTGTCCTCCATGTTATTCTCTCCATCACAGACTGTCCTCCATGTTATTCTCTCCCTCAAACACTGTCCTCCATGTTATTCTCTCCCTCACAGACTGTCCTCTATGTTATTCTCTCCCTCACAGACTGTCCTCCATGTTATTCTCTCCCTCACACACTGTCCTCCATGTTATTCTCTCCCTGACAGACTGTCCTCCGTGTTATTCTCTCCCTTACACACTGTTCTCCATGTTATTCTCTCCCTCACAGATTGTCCTCCATGTTATTCTCTCCCTCACAGTCTGTCCTCCATGTTATTCTCTCCCTCACAGACTGTCCTCCGTGTTATTCTCTCCCTCACAGACTGTTCTTCATGTTAATCTCTCCCTCACAGACTGTCCTACATGTTATTCTCTCCCTTACACACTGTCCTCCATGTTGTTCTCTCCCTCACACACTGTCCTCCATGTTATTCTCTCCCTCACAGACTGTCCTCCATGCTATTCTCTCCCTCACAGACTGTTCTCCATGTTATTCTCTCCCTCACAGACTGTCCTCCGTGTTATTCTCTCTCTCACAGACTGTTCTCCATGTTATTCTCTCCCTCACAGACTGTCCTCCATGTTATTCTCTCCATCACAGACTGTCCTCCATGTTATTCTCTCCCTCAAACACTGTCCTCCATGTTATTCTCTCCCTCACAGACTGTCCTCTATGTTATTCTCTCCCTCACAGACTGTCCTCCATGTTATTCTCTCCCTCACACACTGTCCTCCATGTTATTCTCTCCCTCACAGACTGTCCTCCGTGTTATTCTTTCCCTTACACACTGTTCTCCATGTTATTCTCTCCCTCACAGACTGTCCTCCATGTTGTTCTCTCCCTCACACACTCTCCTCCATGTTATTCTCTCCCTCACAGACTGTCCTCTGTGTTATTCTCTACCTCACAATCCATGTTATTCTCTCCCTCACAGACTGTCCTCCATGTGATTCTCTCCCTCACACACTGTCCTCCATGTTATTCTCTCCCTCACAGACTGTCCTTCGTGTTATTCTCTCCCTCACAGACTGTCCTTCATGTTACTCTCGTTCTAGTATATGTATGTAGTTTATTTATGAACTCTGATTGGTCGAGGCCGGCCGGGCGCGACCAATCAGCGGTTTCGGTTACAGACAAACAGACACTTAGACAATTATATATATAGATAATTTCTAAAATAATGTAATCTATTGAAAAGATGATACGGTAACTTCAAAACCTGCTTTTATAGTCAAGAATACAGTAATACAGCCCACTATTTTCAATAATATAACTGCTCTAATACTGCCAGACTGTACAGAAATATATTGACTATAAAACTGCTCAAATGTACACGTATATAAATATTATAGCATTATATAACCGCTTTCTATGCACTAAATTACATCTACTATATACAGTGCCTTGCGAAAGTATTTGGCCCCCAGGAACTTTTCAACCTTTTCCCACATATCATGCTTCAAACATAAAGATACCAAATGTAAATTTTTAGTGAAGAATCAACAACAAGTGGAACACAATTGTGAAGTTGCACGAAATTTATTGGTTATTTTAAATTTTTGTGGAAATTAAAAAACTGAAAAGTGGGGCGTGCAATATTTCAGTACTTTCAGTGCAGCAAATTCACTCCAGAAGTTCATTGAGGATCTCTGAATGAACCAAAGTTGTCCTAAATGCCTAATGATGATAAATATAATCCACCTCTGTGTAATCAAGTCTCCGTATAAATGCACCTGCTCTGTGATAGTCTCAGGGTTCTGTTTGAAGCACAGAGAGCATCATGAAGACCAAGGAACACAACAGGCAGGTCCGTGATACTGTTGTGGAGAAGTTTAAAGACAGATTTGGATACAAAATGATTTCCAAAACTTTAAACATCCCAAGGAGCACTGTGCAAGCGATCATATTGAAATGGAAGGAGTATCATACCTCTGCAAATCTACCAAGACCCGGCCGTCCCTCTAAACTTTCATCTCAAACAAGGAGAAGACTGATCAGAGATGCAGCCAAGAGGCCCATGGTCACTCTAGATGAACTGCAGAGATCTACAGCTGAGGTGGGACATTCTGTCCATAGGACAACAATCAGTCGTACACTGCACAAATCTGGCCTTGATGAAAGAGTGGCAAGAAGAAAGCCATTTCTCAAAGATATCCATAAAAAGTGTTGTTTAAAGCTTGCAACAAGCCACCTGGGAGACACACCAAACATGTGGGAGAAGGTGCTCTGGTCAGATTAAACCAAAATTGAACTTTTTGCCAACAATGCCAAACGATATGTTTGGTGTAAAGGCAACACAGCTCATCACCCTGAACACACCATCCCCACTGTCAAACATGGTGGTGGCAGCATCATGGTTTGGGCCTGCTTTTCTTCTGCAGGGACAGGGAAGATGGTTAAAATTGATGGGAAGATGGATGGAGCCAAATACAGGACCATTCTTGAAGAAAACCTGTTGGAGTCTGCAAAAGACCTGAGACTGGGATGGAGATTTGTCTTCCAACAAGACAATGATCCCAAACATAAAGCAAAATCTACAATGGAACGGTTCACAAATAAACGTATCCAGGTGTTAGAATGGCCAAGTCAAAGTCCAGACCTCAATCCAATCGAGAATCTGTCGAAAGAGCTGAAAACTGCTGTTCACAAACGATCTCCATCAAACCTCACTGAGCTCGAGCTGTTTGCCAAGGAAGAATGGGCAAGAATTTCAGTCTCTCGATGTATAAAACTGATAGAGACATACCCCAAGAGACTTGCAGCTGTAATCTCAGCAAAAGGTGGCGCAACAAAGTATTAAGTTAAAGGGACCGAATAATATTGTACGCCCCACTTTTCAGTTTCTGAATTTCCACAAAAAATTAAAATAACAAATAAATTTCGTCCAACTTCACAATTGTGTTCCACTTGTTGTTGATTCTTCACCAAAAATTTACATTTGGTATCTTTATGTTTGAAGCATGATATGTGGGAAATGGTTGAAAAGTTCCAGGGGGCCGAATACTATCACAAGGCACCTCCTACCACTAACCCATCCAAGTGAATCATTTTGCTATTTCTCTCTAAACTCTGCTGAAACTGGCTGCAAGTTGCATGCTCTGTTCTGCTCTGAAGGTACCTGACTACGTATATATCTCTGCTTATCCTGTGTTTGAAACATATTGTGAGCTAGTCACTACTTAGGACCCGACAACGAGAGCTGGAGAAGTCAGGGAGTCCGAGGTTAAAAGTCAGGAGGGTATGTCATAAACAGAGGGGTGAAGCAAAGTCATAGTCAAGTCAGAGTCCGGGGTCAGAATTCCAAGAAGGTAGTGGATCAGACAAAGGGGCTAGGCAAACGGAGGGTCAAAGGCAAATTCAAGGTCAGTCAACAAAAGATCGAAATGCTTGAACTGAAAGCACAGAGCAAACACACACTAAACTGAGCAAAACTACATCTCACAGAGAAGAGGCAGACAGCCAGCTAAATAGAATGGGACTCATTCCAAACAGGAGACACCTGTAGGAAATCGAGCATGCTCCGGCCCTGAATGGGTGACTGGACTGTCACTCATCACGCTGACAGGTGAATGATGACACATATCCATCCTGGAAGTACCTAATTACATTTCAGTCTCTGTGTATTCTGTGGTTAACCATATTCATGCTGCATGTACCATCTGCTTACATAAACGCCTCTACTAATCCTGTCACACACCATATGCAAGCGGCAAGTTCCTGATTTCCTATACATCTCTACTACTCAAGTGATTAACCATATCCTTGCTGCAAGCTACTGATTGCATATACAGTATCTCTCCACTAATCCTGCGGTTCATCATGTCCCTGTTGCATGTTCCTTTGTATTTCCACTCTACAGCTGCATCTACTGCATGCAGCTTCACTTGCCCATATACCATCCCGAATAACCTGCTGTTCTGGGCTTTTCAAAAGGTGAGCTCATAACAACTACTATACTACTGTCACTATGTACAATAATATAACTTCTGTATTACTGCCAGGATGTATGTCATAGAGGAACATAAAATCCATAAGACACGTCCCCCCACACATTAACCCCTTCACCCGAAGCCAGTTTTCATCTTCCAAACCAGGCCAATTTTTTCAATTCTGACCATTGTCACTCTATCTGGTAATAACTCTGGAACGCTTCAATGGACCCCACTGATTTTGAGAATTTTTTTGTACTTCATGATAGTGGTAAAATTTATTTGTTATGACTTACGTTTATTTGTGAAAAGATAGTAAATTTGGCAAAAATTACTTTTTATTTTTATGCCCTTAAATCAGAGAGCTGTGCCACACAAAATAGTTAATAAAGACATTTCCCACATGTCTACTTTACATCAGCACAATTTTTGAAAGATATATTTTTTTTTGTTAGGAAGTTATAATGGTTAAACTTTGACCTGTGATTTCTCAGTTTTACAGCAAAATTTGGAAAACCATTTTTTTAGGGAACTCATCACATTTGAAGTGTCTTTGGGAGGCTTATATTACAGAAAATACCCCAGAGTGACACCATTTTAAAAACTGCACCCCTCATGGTGCTCAAAACCACATTCAAGAAGTTTATTAACCCTTCAGGTGCTTCACAGAAATTAATGGCATGTGGAAGGAAAAAAATAAACATTTAACTTTTTTTCGCAAAAATTTTCTTTTACACACAATTTTATTCTTTTCATAAAAGTAATTGTAGAAATTGCACCATACAATTTGTTGTACAAATTCTCCTGAGTATGCTGATACCCCATATGTGGAGGAAACCCACTATTTGGGTGCACGGCATGGCTTGGAAGGAAAGGAGCGCCATTTGACTTTTTGAATGTAAAATTTGCTGGAATAATTAGAGGACGCCATGTCGCGTTTGGGGAGCCCCTGAAGTGCCTAAACAGTGGAAACCCCCCACAAGTGACACTATTTTGGAAACTAGACCCCTCGCAGAACTTATCTAGATGTATATTGAGAACCTTGAAACCACAAGTGCTTCACAAAAGTTTATACCGTTGCCGTGAAAATAATAAAATCACATCTTTCCCACAAAAATGTTTTTTACTCAACATTTTGTATTTTCACAAGGGTCACAGGAGAAAATGGCCCCCAAGACTTGTTGTGCAATTTCTCCTGAGTTCACCAATACCCCATATGTGGTCAAAATGGTCAAAAACTACTTTTGAGGGTATGTGCACACGTCAGGATTTCTTGCAGAAATTTCCTGAAGAAAACCGGAAATTTTCTGCAAGAAATCTGCATGTTTCTTTTCGCGTTTTTTCCCCGTTTTTTACGGGTTTTTTTAGCATTTTGCAAGCGTAATTAGCTTGCAGAATGCTAAAGTTTTCCAAGCGATCTATAGCATCGCTTTGAAAACTGATTGACAGGTTGGTCACACTTGTCAAACATAGTGCGTGACAAGTGTGACCAACTTTTTACTATAGATGCAGCCTATGCAGCATCTATAGTAAAAGATAGAATGTTAAAAATAATAAAACAATTAAAAAGAGGTTATACTCACCCTCTGATGGCCCCCGATCTCCTCAGCTGTTGCTTTGTGTGTAGGACCTGCGGTCATGTGACCACGACGTCATCGCAGGTCCTTCACACAGAGCATCTATAGGAACAGAAGAGAGAGCATGCACCGATGAGAGGCTGGAAGACTCCGGGGCCATAAGAGGGTGAGTATATCACTATTTTTTATTTTAATTCTTTTTTTTTTACCAATTATATGGTGCCCAGTCCGTGGAGGAAAGTCTCCTCTCCTCTACCCTGGGTACCAACCGCACATGATCTGCTTACTTCCCGCATGATGGGCATAGCCCCATGCGGGAAGTAAGCAGATCAATGCATTCCTATGTGTGCGGAATCCCCGCGATTCCGCAAATTAATGAACATGTTGCTTTTTTTCTGCAATGCGATTTTTTTCGCGGAAACAAATGCACATTTGCACAAGATATACGGAATACACTGAAAATAATGGGAGGCGTATGTAAGCGGTTTTTTCGCTATTTTATCACGTTTTTATAGCGAAAAAACGTGAAAAAAACGCAAAAAATCCTGAACGTGTGCACCTACCCTGAGGCACAGTGCAAAGCTCAGAAGGGAAGAAGAGCCATATTACAGAGCAGATTTTGCTGCCCTGGTTTGAGGGTGCCATGTCACATTGGCAGAGCCCATGAGGTGTCAACACAGAAGAGCTCCCCATAAGTGATTTTACAAACTACACCTTTCAATGAATTAATCTCGGGGAACAGGTGTGTCACAGAAATTTATACCATTGGGTAGTGAAGAAAAAATAATTACATTTTTACCACTAAAATTGTGTGTTAGCCCTAAATTTTACATTTTCATACTGGGAAGTGAGTAAAAAGCACCAATATTTGTCCCACAATTGCTGCTGAATGTAGAAATACCCCATATGTGGATGTACAGTACTGCTTCGCCATATGGTAAGACACGGGAGCGACGGAGCGCTATTTGCCTCCTGAAGAGCAGATTTTAATTGAATAGTTTGCGGACTCCATATACAGAGCCCCTAAGTACTAGAAAAGCAGAATCCCTCCTCAAGTGACCCCATTTAGGAAATTATACCTCTTTGGGAATTTATCTATATGTGTAGTGATGATTTTGACTCCATGGCTGTTTTCCAGAAACAAGCAGTAGTGGATGTTGCTAAGTGAAAATTGCCGTTGTAGTGACCAGTACGCTGTAGTTCCCAGCACAGTATGCCCGGCTCTTGCTTCTAGAGACATGCACCCGTAAATTAGGCGGGCTCTCATCACTATAGAAATGCCAAACATGTGGGCGCCAAATGTTGTTTAGACACACTGGGACAGGGGGCATTTCGATTTGGGAGTGCAGAATTTGCTAAATTTCTTTTGAGGGCCGAGGAGCCATTTTGCTTTTCCTGAGCCTTTGTACTAACGACGAGTTTCTACTACCAGTTAACTACCAGATGACAGATCTGAGTGTGGACTTGCTTTTTTTTTTATTGAGTTGAAGCTTTTATTGGGAACATTTTACACAGTTATCTTGCGCTCTACGCTGAGCACTTACTTTGGGGTTTCCATCTAAATCTCCACGTGACGTGATTCAAATAAAACCTCTGAGGGATCCATTCACTATAATGAGGCAGCAGGTACTCTGGACTCCATCTGGCCTCTGTGCAGCAGTGTCCTTCTTTTCAGAAGTGCACAAAACTGTGGCCTACTGCATTTTCATGCTTGCCTGTCATGATCTCAATGGCAAGAGAACATAGCATAAGCATATATAGGAACTAGCTCTTGGAAGATGGGAACTGAGCTGACCATGAACTAAACCTAACGCACAACTAGCAGTGGCCGGGTAGCATGCCTACGTTGATTCTAGATGCCCAGCACCAGCCGGAGGACTAAATAATGCTAGCAGAGGAAAATATCAGTCCTAGCTCACCTCTAGAGAAATACCCCGAAAGGAGACAGAGGCCCCCCACATGTATTGGCGGTGAATTAAGATGAAATAACAAACGTAGTATGAAAATAGGTTTAGCAAATTTGAGGTCCACTTACTACATAGCAGAAGACAGAAAGGACACTTTCATGGTCAGCTGAAAACCCTATCAAAACACCATCCAGAAATTACTTTAAAACTCTGGCATTAACTCATAACACCAGAGTGGCAATTCCTGTTCACAAGAGCTTTCCAGACACAGTAACGAAACTACAGCTGTGAACTGGAACAAAAATGCAAAAACAAACATGGACAAGAGTCCAACTTATCTAGTAGTTGTCTAGGAGCAGGAACAAGCACAGAGAGGCTTCTGATAACATTGTTGACCGGCAAGCAACTAACAGAGCAGCAAGGTTATATAGCGACTCCCACATCTTGATGGGAACAGGTGAACAGAGAAGATGAAAACACCAGTTCAATTCCACCAGTAGCCACCGGGGGAGCCCAAAATCCAAATTCACAACAGTACCCCCCCCTCAAGGAGGGGGCACCGAACCCTCACCAGAACCACCAGGGCGATCAGGATGGGCCCTATGAAAGGCACGAACCAGATCAGAGGCATGAACATCAGATGCATTCACCCAAGAATTATCCTCCTGGCCGTATCCCTTCCACTTGACCAGATACTGGAGTCTCCGTCTGGAAACACGAGAGTCTAAGATTTTCTCCACAACGTACTCCAACTCACCCTCAACCAACACCGGAGCAGGAGGCTCAACGGAAGGCACAACCGGTACCTCATACCTGCGCAATAATGACCGATGAAAAACGTTATGAATAGAAAAGGATGCAGGGAGGTCCAAACGGAAGGAAACAGGGTTAAGAATCTCCAATATCTTATACGGGCCGATGAACCGAGGCTTAAACTTAGGAGAAGAGACCCTCATAGGGACAAAACGAGAAGACAACCACACCAAATCCCCAACAACAAGCCGAGGACCAACACGACGGTGGCGGTTGGCAAAAAGCTGAGTCTTCTCCTGGGACAACCTCAAATTGTCCACCACCTGCCCCCAGATCTGATGCAATCTCTCCACCACAGCATCCACTCCAGGACAATCCGAAGATTCCACCTGACCAGAGGAAAATCGAGGATGAAACCCCGAATTACAGAAAAACGGGGACACCAAAGTGGCAGAGCTGGCCCGATTATTGAGAGCGAACTCTGCCAATGGCAAAAAAGCAACCCAATCATCCTGGTCAGCAGACACAAAACACCTCAGATATGTCTCCAGGGTCTGATTAGTCCGCTCGGTCTGGCCATTCGTCTGAGGATGGAAAGCGGACGAAAAAGATAAATCTATGCCCATCCTAGCACAGAATGCCCGCCAAAATCTAGACACGAATTGGGTCCCTCTGTCAGAAATGATATTCTCAGGAATACCATGCAAACGAACAACATTTTGAAAAAACAGAGGAACCAACTCGGAAGAAGAAGGCAACTTGGGCAGAGGAACCAAATGGACCATCTTAGAGAAACGGTCACACACCACCCAGATGACAGACATCTTCTGAGAAACAGGCAGATCTGAAATAAAATCCATCGAGATGTGCGTCCAAGGCCTCTTAGGAATAGGCAAGGGCAACAATAATCCACTAGCCCGAGAGCAACAAGGCTTGGCCCGAGCACAAACGTCACAAGACTGCACAAAGCCTCGCACATCTCGTGACAGGGAAGGCCACCAGAAGGACCTTGCCACCAAATCCCTGGTACCAAAAATGCCAGGATGACCTGCCAACGCAGAAGAATGAACCTCAGAGATGACTCTACTGGTCCAATCATCAGGAACAAACAGTTTATCAGGTGGGCAACGATCCGGTCTATCTGCCTGAAACTCCTGCAAGGCCCGCCGCAGGTCTGGAGAAACGGCTGACAATACCACTCCATCCTTAAGGATACCTGTGGGCTCAGAGTTACCAGGCGAGTCAGGCTCAAAACTCCTAGAAAGGGCATCCGCCTTAACATTCTTAGAACCCGGTAGGTATGACACCACAAAATTAAACCGAGAGAAAAATAATGACCAGCGCGCCTGTCTAGGATTCAGGCGCCTGGCGGTCTCAAGATAAATCAAGTTTTTGTGGTCAGTCAATACCACCACCTGATGTCTGGCCCCCTCAAGCCAATGGCGCCACTCCTCAAAAGCCCACTTCATGGCCAAAAGCTCCCGATTCCCAACATCATAATTCCGCTCAGCGGGCGAAAATTTACGGGAAAAGAAGGCACAAGGCCTCATCACGGAGCAGTCAGAACTTTTCTGCGACAACACTGCCCCAGCTCCGATCTCAGAAGCGTCGACCTCAACCTGAAAAGGTAGAGCAACATCAGGCTGACGCAACACAGGGGCAGAGGAAAAACGGCGCTTAAGCTCCCGAAAGGCCTCCACAGCGTCAGGGGACCAATCAGCAACATCAGCACCCTTCTTAGTCAAATCGGTCAATGGCTTAGCAATATCCGAAAAACCAGCAATAAATCGACGATAAAAGTTAGCAAAGCCCAAAAATTTCTGAAGACTCTTAAGAGAAGAGGGCTGCGTCCAATCACAAATAGCTTGAACCTTGACAGGATCCATTTCAATGGAAGAGGGAGAAAAAATATATCCCAAAAAGGAAATCCTCTGTACCCCAAAAACACACTTAGAACCCTTCACACACAAAGAATTAGACCGCAAAACCTGGAAAACCCTCCTGACTTGCTGGACATGAGAGTCCCAGTCATCCGAAAAAATCAGAATATCATCCAGATACACAATCATAAATTTATCCAAATAATCGCGAAAAATATCATGCATAAAGGACTGGAAAACTGACGGAGCATTTGAAAGACCAAAAGGCATCACTAAATACTCAAAGTGGCCCTCGGGCGTATTAAATGCGGTTTTCCACTCATCCCCCTGCCTGATTCGCACCAAATTATACGCCCCACGAAGGTCAATCTTAGAGAACCACTTGGCCCCCTTTATGCGAGCAAACAAATCAGTCAGCAACGGCAATGGGTATTGATATTTTACAGTGATTTTATTCAAAAGCCGATAATCGATACATGGTCTCAAAGAGCCGTCTTTTTTTGACACAAAGAAAAAACCGGCTCCTAAGGGAGATGACGATGGACGAATATGTCCCTTTTCCAAGGACTCCTTTATATATTCTCGCATAGCAGCATGTTCAGGCACAGACAGATTAAATAAACGACCCTTTGGGTATTTACTACCCGGGATTAAATCTATGGCACAATCGCACTCTCGGTGCGGAGGTAATGAACCAAGCTTGGATTCTTCAAAGACGTCACGATAGTCAGACAGGAACTCAGGAATTTCAGAGGAAATAGATGATGAAATGGAAACCACAGGTACATCCCCATGAGCCCCCTTACATCCCCAGCTCAACACAGACATAGCTCTCCAGTCGAGGACTGGGTTGTGAGATTGCAGCCAAGGCAATCCTAGCACCAAATCATCATGTAGATTATACAGCACCAGAAAGCGAATAATCTCCTGGTGATCCGGATTAATACGCATAGTTACTTGTGTCCAGTATTGTGGTTTATTATTAGCCATTGGGGTGGAGTCAATCCCCTTCAGAGGAATAAGAGTCTGCAAAGGCTCTAAATCATACCCACAGCGTTTGGCAAAGGACCAATCCATAAGACTCAAAGCGGCGCCAGAGTCGACATAGGCGTCCGTGGTAATAGATGACAAAGAGCAAATCAGGGTCACAGATAGAATAAACTTAGATGGTAAGGTGCAAATGGAAACAGATTTATCAAGCTTTTTAGTGCGCTTAGAGCATGCTGATATAACATGAGTAGAATCACCACAATAGAAACACAACCCATTTTTCCGTCTAAAATTCTGCCGCTCGCTTCGGGACAGAATTCTATCACACTGCATACTCTCTGGCGACTTCTCAGTGGACACCGCCAGATGGTGCACTGGTTTGCGCTCCCGCAAACGCCTATCGATCTGAATAGCCATTGTCATGGACTCATTCAGACCCGCAGGCACAGGGAACCCCACCATAACATCCTTAATGGCATCAGAGAGACCCTCTCTGAAAGTCGCCGCCAGGGCGCACTCATTCCACTGAGTAAGCACAGACCATTTACGGAATCTTTGGCAGTAAATTTCCGCTTCATCTTGCCCCTGAGATAGGGACATCAAAGTTTTTTCCGCCTGAAGCTCCAAATGAGGTTCGTCATAAAGCAACCCCAAGGCCAGAAAAAACGCATCCACATTGAGCAATGCAGGATCCCCTGGTGTCAATGAAAAAGCCCAGTCTTGAGGGTCGCCCCGGAGCAAGGAAATCACAATCCTGACCTGCTGTGCAGGGTCTCCGGCAGAGCGAGATTTCAGGGACAAAAATAATTTGCAATTATTTCGAAAATTCTGAAACCCAGATCTATTCCCCGAGAAAAATTCCGGCAAAGGAATTCTCGGCTCAGATACAGGTGCATGACAAACAAAATCTTGCAAATTTTGTACCTTCGTGGCGAGATTATTCAAACCTGCAGTTACACTCTGAAGATCCATTACAAACAGGTGGACACAGAGCCATTCAAAGATTAGAAGGAGAGAAAAAAAAAAAAAAAAATTTCAGCAGACTACTTGTTTCTCACCTTTCTCAGCCAAGGATTTTAACCCTTTAGTGGGCCGGTCAAACTGTCATGATCTCAATGGCAAGAGAACATAGCATAAGCATATATAGGAACTAGCTCTTGGAAGATGGGAACTGAGCTGACCATGAACTAAACCTAACGCACAACTAGCAGTGGCCGGGTAGCATGCCTACGTTGATTCTAGATGCCCAGCACCAGCCGGAGGACTAAATAATGCTAGCAGAGGAAAATATCAGTCCTAGCTCACCTCTAGAGAAATACCCCGAAAGGAGACAGAGGCCCCCCACATGTATTGGCGGTGAATTAAGATGAAATAACAAACGTAGTATGAAAATAGGTTTAGCAAATTTGAGGTCCACTTACTACATAGCAGAAGACAGAAAGGACACTTTCATGGTCAGCTGAAAACCCTATCAAAACACCATCCAGAAATTACTTTAAAACTCTGGCATTAACTCATAACACCAGAGTGGCAATTCCTGTTCACAAGAGCTTTCCAGACACAGTAACGAAACTACAGCTGTGAACTGGAACAAAAATGCAAAAACAAACATGGACAAGAGTCCAACTTATCTAGTAGTTGTCTAGGAGCAGGAACAAGCACAGAGAGGCTTCTGATAACATTGTTGACCGGCAAGCAACTAACAGAGCAGCAAGGTTATATAGCGACTCCCACATCTTGATGGGAACAGGTGAACAGAGAAGATGAAAACACCAGTTCAATTCCACCAGTAGCCACCGGGGGAGCCCAGAATCCAAATTCACAACACTTGCCTAAAAAAAACTTACCTCACCGGTTCACAGGTCAGACAGCGTTCACAATGTCTCCATTGGCCTCATTATAGGAAATCTTCCGCCAGAGTTTCCGACTGAATCGCGTATTTCAGGGATTTATAAGCATGACAGCGTGGCAAACACCACTTCTGATCGGCGGTGAATACTCCCATCCGCCGCTCCTGCTCTCACTGTTATTAGCGGCAGCAGGTGTCGGATGATGGGAGCAGTTGTCCCATCAGCTGACATCAGTGACCAGAGGTAAACTGTTTGCCTCCGATCACAGCTGAGTGCTCACGCTGTCTTCTGACAGTGTGGAAACTGTGGCTCTCTGACCAGTGGGGATGATTTCACAGCTTGTCACACACTTTGTTGTCGGGCCCCCATTCAAGTGAATGGGGTTTGGGGTCCGCTCTGCTGGATGATAGGCTGTATGGACGCATCATGCAGCAGCCATCTAGATGTAACAGAGCCGAGTGTGATGTCACATTTTGTTGTCTTTGACTTTTCTCCAGCAAGTCAACCTGCATATTTGCAGTGTTTTTTCACCATCCATTCAAGTCAATGGGTGAAAAACACTGAAAAAACGCTGAAAAAACTGACAGGCTCTATGTCCAAAAAACACTGCAAAGCACAAAAAAACAATATGTGTGCTTGAGATTTCTGAACTCTCATAGGCTTTGCTGATACTGTAAAACAGAGCTGAAAATTAGCAGCAAAAACGCCCAGTGTAAACTTACCCTTATTGATTGGGTCACTACAATTACAGCAACACCCGATTTATGTTTTTTTTTAAGTTTTGTCTCCTTTTCAAATACACAATAAAAACAATTTTATAGAAAAAAATTACTATTTTTGCATAACTTTATTCTGAGAGCTATACGTTTTTTATTTTTATGCTGATAGAAATAGAGCTACACCATGTTCCAAATTATTATGCAAATTGGATTTAAATGTCATAACGATATAATTGTTTTGTTTTTCAAATAAACTCGTGGATGGTATTGTGTCTCAGGGCTCAATGGATCATTAAAATCAATCTTAAACACATGTGATCATTAGTTTTCCAGGTGATTCTAATGAAAGGAAAACTACTTAAAAATGATGTTCCACATTATTAAGCAGACCACAGGTTTCAAGCAATATGGGAAATAAAAAGGATCTCACTGCTGCTGAAAAGCATTAAATAGTGCAATGCCTTGGTCAAGGTATGAAAACATTAGATATTTCACGAAAACTTAAGTGTGATCATCATACTGTGAAGAGATTTGTGACTGAAACAGAGTACAGACAGAGTTCATGCAGATAAAGGCATAATGAGGAAGGTTTCTGCCATACAAATTCACTGGATAAAGAGAGCAGCTGCCAAAATACCGTTACAAAGCAGCAAACAGTTATTTGAAGCTGCTGGTGCCTCTGGAGTCCCTCGAACCTCAAGGTGTAGGATCCTTCAAAGGCTTGCTGTGGTGCATAAATCTACTATTCGGCCACTCCTAAACAGTGTTCACAAGCAGAAATGGTTGCAGTGGGCCCAGACACAAATGAAGACTGATTTCCAAACAGTCTTGTTTACTGATGAGTGTCGAGCAACCCTGGATGGTCCAGATGGATGGAGTAGTGGATGGTTGGTGTATGGCCACCATGTCCCAACAAGGCTGCAACGTCAGCAAGGAGATGGAGGAGTCATGTTTTGGGCCAGAATCATGAAGAAACAGCTTGTAGGACCCTTTAAGGTTCCTGATGGTGTGAAAATGACCTTGGCAAAGAATATAGAGTTTCTGACTGACAACTTTCTTCCATGGTATAAAAAGCAGAAACGTGCCTTCAGGAGCAAAATCATCTTCATGCTGACAATGCACCATCTCATGCTGCAAAGAAAACCTCGGAGTCATTGGCTGCTATGGGCATAAAAGGAGATAAACTCATGGTGTGGCCACCATCTTCCCCTGACCTCAACCCTATAGAGAACCTTTGGAGTATCATCCAGCAAAAGATCTATGAGGGTGGGAGGCAGTTCACATCAAAACAGCAGCTCTGGGAGTTTATTCTGACTTCATGCAAAGAAATACAAGCAGAAACTCTCCAAAAACTCACAAGTTCAATGGATGTAAGAATTGTGAAGGTGATATCAATGAAGGGGTCCTATGTTAACATGTAACTTGGCCTGTTAGGAGGTTCTGGAGTTAAATAGCTTTTTTTGTTCAGTGAATGTGAGTGACCTCTTAATGCTGCAAATTCCACAAATGAGCATTTTCAGTTCTTTAAAACATATCAAATATTTAGAAATTCTACTGTGCCTAATAATTTGGAACAGTGCATTTTCAGTTTTTATTCATTTTGTTGATTATACTGTTATCATTGGGAGGTTTCTTCAATAAAATTCGATGTATATTCTAACGGGTGATGACTTTTATTAGACTGACTGTCATTTGCACCGACCATTTAGGAAAATCTGAGAAAAATATAATTTGCATAATAATTTGGAACATGGTGTATATGGCAGGAATTTTTTTGCAGGACAAGATGACATTTTCAACGGTACCATTTTCATTTACATTTGTCTTTTTTATCACGTTTTACTGCACTTTTTGTTCAGCAGTATGACAATAAAGCATTGTTTTTTGCCTTGTCTTTATTTTATTTTGCTTACTGAAGGGGTTAACTAGTGGGACAATTTTATATAGTGGGTCGTTCCGGACGCACGATACCAAATATGTGTAATTTTTGTTTACTTTTTCTTTTACATAAATAAATGTATTTATTATTATTATTATTATTATTGTTATTATTATTTATTATTATAGCGCCATTTATTCAATGGCACTTTACATGTGAATAATATTTTTTTTTTTTTTGTTCTTATGTGGGGATTTTTTTTTAATATTTTAACACTCTTTTTCTCTGAAGAGGCAATTTGCATATAACACTTTATAATAACTTTTTAAAAACTTTTTTACATTGTCCCAGGATGGGACATCACTGTACAGTAATAGATTGCTAATCTGATACTTTGCAATGCTTCTGCACTTCAAAGCATCAGATCAGCCTCTGGCAGTCAGGGAAGGAGTGATGTCAGTGCCTGCTCTGAGCAGGCATTGATCTTGTGGCCAGGGGTCACCGTGGAGACCATCAGTGCATCACATTGTACTGATGGAAGTACACAGAGAGCCCCCTTCCTGTGCGATCTCCTCAACGGAGCTGTCACTATTGACAGTGGCATCAGAGGGGGTTAAACACCCACGATCAGTACTAGTACTGCAAGATGTCAACTCTCACAGAGAGCTTACACCCATACCCAAATGCCGCGGCGCTCAGTGTGAGGCCGCGCGATCAATGTGCCGTGCATATACACCAATCTGGTTATTTTTAGTATGCATTTGAGCTTTGTGTAATAATTATAGGGGATAACTCAGGAGACTCTTTGTGTGGAACAAGACAACAGGACACAGTTTTATGAGTGGTAAAGTCTATATTATCACACGGTGATTCAAACAGGTGCAGAGAGAAACTCAAGTCCACAATACTTGGTGTAAATATTAAACACAGCTTAAGGCCATGTGCACACGTTCAGGATTGTTAGCGTTTTTTTCGCGTTTTTTCGCTATAAAAACGTGATAAAAACGCGAAAAAAAACGCTTACATAAGCCTCCTATTATTTACAGGGTATTCCGCATTTTTGGTGCAAATGTTGCGATTTTTTCCGCGAAAAAATCGCATAGCGGAAAAAAAAGCAACATGTTCATTAAAAATGCGGAATTGCAGGGATTCCGCACACCTAGGGGTCCATTGATCTGCTTACTTCCCGCACGGGGCTGTGCACACCATGCGGGAAGTAAGCAGATTATATGCGGTTGGTACCCAGGGTGGAGGAGAGGAGACTCTCCTCCACGCACTGGGCACCATATAAGTGGTCAAAAAATAAGAAATAAAATAATAAACAGTCCTATACTCACCCTCGATGTCTTGCCGCCTCCTCGCACGCTGCCGTTCGGTTTCTGTACCTGGTGTGCGCTGAAGGACCTCGCCGAATGACGTCACTGTCCTGTGATTGGTCGTGAGCGGTCATGTGACCGCTCACGTGACCGTGACGTCACGGGAGGTCCTGTGCGCACAGACCAGCTATACGGAACGGACGCCGGTGAGATGTCTGGGTGAGTATAAGCATTTTTTTATTTTTTTTATTATTTTTAAACATTCTATCTTTTACTATAGATGCTGCATAGGCAGCATCTATAGTAAAAAGTTGGTCACACTTGTCAAACGCTATGTTTGACAAGTGTGACCAACCTGTCAGTCAGTTTTCCAAGCGATGCTACAGATCGCAGGGAAAACTTTAGCATTCTGCAAGCTAATTACGCTTGCAGAATGCTAAAAAAACGCGAAAAAAACGGAAAAAAAACGCAAAAAAAAAAATGCGGATTTCTTGCAGAAAATTTCCGGTTTTCTTCAGGAATTTTCTGCAAGAAATCCGCAACGTGTGCACATACCCTAACAGTCTATAGGAAACTTCAGAGGAAAATGCAATCACGCAGAAAGTCTATGAAGCACAGTTATTCTTGAGGATACTTGACACGAATAAGTCCTTGTCTTAGTCCAGACACAGATAGATATGCTTATAAGGCAGTTCAAATAATATCTTAGCTCAACCAGGGAGTCCTGGGTAATAGTCTCAGGTTTTTGCAGAGCAGCAACAGCTTACATGTCCAGCAAATGCAGGTGGAAGTAAACACGAGCAGCAGATGAAGGAGGATTACTGGAAACTGGTGTATGCAGCAGGAACTCAGAGCAGAGTAGCAGGATAACCCCACAGGTTTACAGGAGCAGGTGTATAGCCAGGGAGTAATCAGAGGTCAGGAGCTGGATGCACAGCAGAATACTTTAGCACAGACTGAAGGCTGGGGTGGAGTTTTATAGCAGGAAGACACAGTGCACATGAGACCAAAGATGCCATCTTGGAAAAGGGCAGTAATGCACAAAAGGTAATAAAAATGTTCAGAGTCCTGACACTTTGATCTCTATAGTATCTTATAAAAATGAACTAGGGCTGGATTTTTTTGTGCAAGGGTGTCAATCATGCCCATAAAATATTTTTTAAATGTACCCACCACACTTCGTGCATGGGCATTATAAGTCTAGGAGACACACTCCTTTACATTGGGCCTAGTTTTTAATGAGGCCTTCCTCAACGTCTCATCATCCACCGCTAGTGATCACTGATGAGCGAACGTGCTCGCCACTAAGTCCTTGCCCAAGTATCACTGTGCTCTGTGTACTCAGCGAGCACAGAGCATTTCCAGGATTATTAGGCAGGAGCTTGTGTTTCCTACCTGCAATTTTGGCATTCTTTAACCCCTTAATCCCATTGGACGTACTATCCTGTCAAGGTGACCTGGGACTTAATTCCCAGTGACGGGATAGTACGTCCAGCGCGATCAGCTGCGCTCACGGGGGGATTATTACAGCTGACATCCGGCACTATGTGCCAGGAGCGGTCATGGACTGCCCCGGCACATTATCCCCCAGCACACTGCGATCTAACATGATCGCAGTGTTACGGCGGTATAGGGAACCATCGCGCAGGGAGGGGGCTCCCTGCGGGCTTCCCTGAGACCCTCAGAGCAAGGAGATGTGATTGCGTTGCTCCGAGGGTCTCCTACCTTCCTCTCCCTGCAGGCCCCGGACCCAAAATGGCCGCGGGGCTGCATCCGGGTCCTGCAGGGAGGTGGCTTACCAGCGCCTGCTCAGAGCAGGCGCCGGGAAGCCTCCCTGCTGTGCATGTCAGATCGCTGATCTGACACAGTGCACAGCAAAGTGTCAGATCAGTGATCTGTCACTTTACTGTGATGTCCCCCCTGGGGCAAAGTAAAAAAAAAATAAAATACATGTGAAAAAAAAAATTCCTTAATAAATAATAATAAAAAAAAAATATTGTTCCAATAAGTACATTCCTTTATCTAAATAAAAAAACAAACAATAAAAGTACACATATTTAGTATCGCCGCGTCCGTAACAACCCGACCTATAAAACTGTCCCGCTAGTTAACCCCTTCAGTGAACACCGTTAAAAAAAAAAACGAGGCAAAAAACAACGCTTTACTATCATGCCGCTGAACAAAAAGTGGAATAGCACGCGATCAAAAAGACGGATATAAATAACCATGGTACCGATGAAAACGTCATCTTGTCCCGCAAAAAACGAGCTGCAATACAGCATCATCAGCGAAAAAATAAAAAACTGTATAGACTAAGATTACTGGATAGACTAAAGGTACCTTCACACGAAGCGACGCTGCAGCGATAGCGACAACGATGTCGATCGCTGCAGCGTCGCTGTTTGGTCGCTGGAGAGCTGTCACACAGACCGCTCTCCAGCGATCAACTATGCCGAGGTCCCCTGGTAACCAGGGTAAACATCGGGTAACTAAGCGCAGGGCCGCGCTTAGTAACCCGATGTTTACCCTGGTTACCAGCGTAAAATCTAAAAAAAACAAACAGCACATACTTACATTCACGTCCCCCTGCGTCCACTTCCTGACTGACTGAGCGCCGTACAGTGAGAGCAGAGCGGTGACGTCACCGCTGTGCTGCTTTCACTTTCACTTTGCGGCGCTGAGTCAGAGGAGGAAGCAGACTGCAGGGGACGCAATGTGAGTATGTGCTGTTTGTTTTTTTTACATTTTACGCTAGTAACCAGGGTAAACATCGGGTAACTAAGCGCGGCCCTGCGCTTAGTAACCCGATGTTTACCCTGGTTACCAGTGTAAAATATCGCTGGTATCGTTGCTTTTGCTTTCAAACACAACGATACACAGCGATCGGACGACCAAATAAAGTTCTGGACTTTATTCAGCGACCAGCGACATCACAGCAGGATCCTGATCGCTGCTGCGTGTCAAACGAAACGATATCGCTAGCGAGGACGCTGCAACGTCACGGATTGCTAGCGATATCGTTATAATGTCGTTTCGTGTGAAGGTACCTTAAGGCTGGTTACCCGGGCCCCTGTGATATCCCTCAGGCTAGGGAAACCTTGTCTGTCCCTCTCCCAGAAGTTACACTAATGGTGTGCTTGTCTGGGCCACCAGGCCTGGCCCTGACTCCTGTTTCAGCCCTAAGCTGAAACCACCACCCGTCACCCAGTGAAGAGACCACACACCAATCCCCACAGAAAGCACAAACAGGGAAAACTGAAAAACGCACCACGCCGCAGTCACACAGGAATACACTATAATGTGCACAGGGCAAAACAAATACAAATATAGGAAGGAGGAATATGACAAAGGATAATACACCACCAGATACGATATTCCTACTACAAGACCACCACTCCAGACCGGAATCACTAGGCACAAAGCACAAGCTATAATCGGCGATGCCCAAAGTCCAGTACGACTATTTAAAGGCCTTGGCGTGACCCAGCCTAATTACCAGCTAGATTAACCCCGAGCAAGCTGGATAAAGTCTAGCCAATGCTACTGAGCGTGTAGTGGACGTATGTGGAATTACCGCTGTCTGTCGGACGCCCTAGTGTGAACAGCGTCCGACATGACAGTACCCCGCCTTCTACGAGGGACCCCAGGGCCCTCACGACTTATAGGACCCGGCTTGTCCGGATGGCGGCGGTGAAACATACTGACCAGCCGGTCTGCATGTATGTCCGAGGCTGGTACCCAGGACCTCTCTTCCGGCCCATAACCACGCCAGTGTACCAGGTACTGTAATGTGCGGCGCACTACTCGAGAATCAACCACCTTGGAGACTTCAAACTCCAAATTGCCATCCACCAAGACTGCAGGTGGCATAGGCGCCGTGTCCACAGAACCCACCACCTTTTTTAATAAAGATCTGTGGAACACGTTGTGTATTTTATATACCGTAGGGAGCGCCAAACGGTAGGCTACCAGGTTAATGATGGCGGCAACCCTAAATGGACCAATAAACCTTGGACCCAATTTCAATGATGGAATCTTGAGTTTTATGTTTTTTGTGGACAACCACACCCAGTCACCCACACTCAGGTCCGAACCTGTCACACGTTTACTGTCAGCCACTCGTTTGTACCTTGCACCTACGTTTAGCAAACGCTGTTTCACTCTCCTCCACACGGATGCCAGTTGTGCTCCTAACTGGTCCTCCTCCGGGACACCAGTAGAACCCCCTTGACGCAGAGTAAAAAACTGAGGATGGAGCCCGTAAACACAAAAGAACGGGGACTCCCCAGACGATTCCTGACGATGATTATTTATAGCAAACTCAGCCAAAGGAAGGAAAGTCGACCACTCCTCCTGATTGTCAGAAACAAAACAACATAAGTACTGCTCCAAATTCTGGTTCATACGCTTGGTCTGACCACTTGACTGAGGATGAAACGCAGAAGAATGCGACAACTTGATCCCCAGCCGTGAGCAAAAAACTTTCCAAAATTTTGCCACAATCTGAGTACCCCTATCAGACACGATGTCAGACGGGACCCCGTGAAGTCTGACCACCTCCTGCACAAATACCTGAGCCAGAGTCTTAGCGGTAGGCAACGAAGGCAAAGAAACAAAGTGCGACATCTTTGAGAACCAATCAACAACCACCAGAATGACCGTGTTCCCAGCAGAGGAGGGCAAATCTGTGATAAAATCCATGTAAATCTCCGTCCATGGCCTACTGGGTACCCCGAGAGGATGTAGTGTGCCAGCACGACGAGAGCGGGACGTCTTAGCCCTAGCACATGTGGTACATGCTGATACGTACGAGACCACGTCCTGTCGGATTTTGGGCCACCAAAACCGACGCGACACCAACTCCAAGGTACCCCTAACCCCTGGATGGCCAGCCAGGACAGCATCATGATGCTCACCCAACACCTTTAGGTGAAGATGGAGCAGTACAAATGATTTATTAATGGGAAGCTCTGGTGGTACCTCCTCCTGAGCCTCGGCAATCTCAGCCTCAACTTCGGTCATGAGAGCCGAGACCACTACACCCTTTTGGAGGATGGGTACCGGATCTTCCTGAGGTTCTCCCCCCGGAAAACACCTGGACAAAGCATCCGCCTTAGTGTTCTTAGACCCAGGTCGGTAAGTAACAAAAAAGTTGAACCGCATGAAAAACAATGCCCAGCGAGCCTGCCTGGGGGACAGACGCTTGGCTGACTCCAAATACAGCAGATTTTTATGGTTGGTGATAACTGTAACCTGATGAACCGACCCCTCCAAAAAGTGTCACCATTCCTTAAAAGCCAACTTGATAGCCAACAACTCCCTGTTGCCAATATCGTAATTACGTTCGGCAGACGACAGCTTCTTGGAAAAGAAGGCGCAAGGACGCAACTTGCCCAAGGATGAGCCTTGTGACAGCACCGCCCCCACTCCAACCTCAGACGCATCAACTTCCACGGTAAATGGTTTGGATACGTCCGGTTGCACCAGAATGGGGGCCGATGCAAAACTATTCTTCAGAAATTCAAATGCGCGCACAGCAGCCTGAGGCCAGGCGGAGAAATTGGTACCCTTTTTCGTCATGTCAGTAAGCGGTTTAGCAATGGTAGAAAAATCCTTGATAAACTTTCTATAATAGTTGGAAAACCCAAGGAACTGCTGGAGTGCTTTTAGGTTATCAGGCCTTTCCCAATGCAGCACCGCTTGCACCTTAGCGGCGTCCATTTTAAACCCTGAAGCAGACACAATATAACCCAAGAAAGGCAACTCCTGAACCGAAAATACACATTTCTCAAGTTTAGCATAGAGCTTACTTTCCCTGAGTAGCTGTAACACCTGCCTCACATGCTCTAAATGAGTATCACGGTCGCATGAATAAATGAGAATGTCATCTAGGTACACAATAACGAATTTCTCCAGAACATGCGAGAATACATCATTTATGAAATGTTGAAAAACTGCAGGCGCGTTTGTCAACCCAAATGGCATCACCAAATTTTCAAAATGACCCTCAGGAGTATTAAAAGCCGTCTTCCACTCATCACATTGACGGACTCTTATGAGGTTGTATGCCCCCCTGAGGTCAAGCTTGGAAAACCACTTAGCACCAGCCACCTGGTTGAACAAATCAGGTATCAGTGGCATAGGGTATGGATCAAGAACTGTAATCTGGTTTAACTCCCTGAAATCCAGACATGGGCGTTGTCCGCCATCTTTCTTTTTAATGAAGAAGAACCCCACTGCCACCGGCGAAGACGAAGGCCTGATGTGCCCTTTGCTCAGACTCTCAGCAATGTAGTATTTTAAAGCTTGCCTCTCAGGACCAGAGATGTTGAACATCCTAGCTTTCGGCGATTTGGCCCCTGGTTTAAACCTAATAGTACAGTCATAGGGGCGATGTGGTGGCAATTCTGAGCAACCCTTCTCTGAGAACACATGTGCAAAATCCAGCAGTGACTCAGGAATGCTTGGAGTCACAGCGGACACACATGTGGCCAGGCAATTCTCCTGGCAAAAACCGCTCCACTGAATTATGTCCTGAGTTTTCCAGTCAATAACCTGGTTGTGCATAGATAACCATGGAAAACCCAGGACCATTTGTGCAGGAAGATTTCTGAGCACCCTACATCTAACCTGCTCAGAATGTAGGACCCCAATGTGGAGTTTCACCTCAGCCACAAACTCAGTAATCTCCCCCTGTGGGAGAGGGGTAGCATTGATGGTGACCAGCCGGATAGGATGAGGCAATTTTTCGACCGTGAACCCGGCCGTGCGCGCAAACTCCTCATCAATGAGATTAGTGGCCGAACCACTATCCACAAAAACAGTGATTGGCAGCTCTCTGCCAGCGACCATAACTCTGGCAGGGAGCATACATTGAGAGACCACCATGGAGGATATGCATAAGCTCAGATTGGTCTCCTCCACACCCTCTGAGCTTAGTAGTTTTCCGCCGTTGCGCTTTTCTTAGAAAACAGAGGACAAGCAGGCTCCCTGCTTCCTGAGAGAGGGGGTTTGCTGACGTGACACCCCTGCGATTTGCATAGGCTCCATGGGCTCACCTGCAGCAACCTCATGTGCACCTACGACCTCCCCCATAGGCGACGTCTCTAGCGCCCCCTGACGCAAACAGCGACCAATGCGGACAACAAGACTCATGGCAGACTCTAGAGAAGCAGGAGTCTCATACATCAGAAGGGCTTGTTTAACCCTTCTCGTAACCCCATATACAAACTGACTCCGCAGCGCCGGGTCATTCCATTGTGTGTCCACCGCCCAACAGTGAAATGGATTCTGCTAGAGCCAATCTGTCAGGATCATCATATATGAGTCCAAGAGCAGAAAAAAAACTCTCCACTGAGTTAAATGCAGCTGAATCAGAAGGTAATGAAAACGCCCATGCTTGGGGATCTCCATTCAGTAATGACAAAACCAAGCCCACACGCTGAGTCTCATTACCTGAGGAAAGCGGGCGCATACGAAAATATAATTTGCAAGCTTCACGGAAAACAACAAATTTACTGCGTTCCCCAGCAAACCTCTCAGGTAAAGGGATTTTGGGCTCTGCAACTCTACCTGCAGTTTCCACTTGCACATTAGACACCACAAGACCCTGTTGCTGAACTGCCCCCTTCAATTCAGTGACCTGTAAGGACAGCACCTCCAACTGGCGGGTTATGGAAGTTATGGGATCCATGACATAAAAAAAAACCCTTTATTTTTTTTCTTTTTGGGCCGATTATAATGTCACGGGAGTACTGGGTAGACTAAGGCTGGTTACCCGGGCCCCTGTGTTATCCCTCAGGCTAGGGAAACCCTGTCTGTCCCTCTCCCAGAAGTTACACTATCAAATACAAATATAGGAAGGAGGAATATGACAAAGGATAATACACCACCAGATACGATATTTCTACAACAAGACCACCACTTCAGACCGGAATTACTAGGCACAAAGCACAAGCTATAATCGGCGATGCCCAAAGTCCAGCACGACTATTTAAAGGCCGTGGGAGTGACCCAGCCTAATTACCAGCTAGATTAACCCCGAGCAAGCTGGATAAAGTCTAGCCAAAGCCACTGAGCGTGTAGTGGACGTATGTGGAATTACCGCTGTCTGTCGGAAGCCCTAGTGTGAACAGCATCCGACATGACATAATTATTTTTTCAATAAAATAGTTTTTATCGTATAAAAGCACCAAAACATAAAAAAATGAGGTATCGCTGTAATCGTACTGACCCGAAGAATAAAACTGCTTTATCCATTTTACCAAACGTGGAACGGTATAAACCCTGTTTTTTTGTCATACTGCCTCACAAAAATCGGAATAAAAAGTGATCAACAAAAATGTCACGTGCCCGAAAATGTTACCAATAAAAATGTCAACTCGTCCTGCAAAAAACAAGACCTCACATGACTCTGTGGACCAAAATATAGAAAAATTATAGCTCTCAAAATGTGGTAACGCCAAAAAATATTTTTTGCAATAAAAAGCGTCTTTTAGTGCGTGACGGCTGCCAATCATAAAAGTCCGCTAAAAAACCCGCTATAAAAGTAAATCCAACCCCCCTTCATCACCCCCTTAGTTAGGGAAAAATAAAAAAATTAAAAAATTGTATTTATTTCAATTTTCCCTTTAGGGTTAGGGCTAGGGTTAGGGTTAGGGTTAGGGCTAGGGTTGAGGTTAGGGCCAGGGTTAGGGTTAGGGCTAGGATTAGGGCTAGGGTTAGGGCTAGGGTTAGGGCTAGGGTTAGGGTTAGAGTTAGGGTTAGGGCTAGGGTTTGGATTACATTTACGGTTGGGATTAGGGTTAGGGGTGTGTCAGGGTTAGGGGTGTGATTTGGGTTATGGTTGGGATTAGGGTTAGGGGAGTGTTGGAGTTGGGGTTAGGGGTGTGGTTGGGATTAGGGTTAGGGGTGTGTTTGGGTTAGGGTTTCAGTTAGAATTGGGGGTTTCCACTGTTTAGGCACATCAGGGCTCTCCAAACGCGACATGGCATCCGATCTCAATTCCAGCCAATTCTGCGTTGAAAAGTAAAACAGTGCTCCTTCCCTTCCGAGCTCTCCTGTGCACCCAAACAGGGGTTTACCCCAACATATGGGGTATCAGCATACTCAGGACAAATTGGACAACTTCTGGGGTCCAATTTCTATTGTTATCCTTGGGAAAATAAAAATTTTGGGGGCTAAAAAAACATTTTTGTAGGAAAAAAAATAATTTTTTATTTTCATGGCTCTGTGTTATAAACTGTAGTGAAATACTTGGGGGTTCAAAGTTCTCACAACACATCTAGATAAGTTCCTTGAGGGGTATAGGTTCCAATGTGGGGTCAATTGTGGGATGGTTTCTACTGTTTAGGTACATCAGGGGCTCTGCAAATGCGACGTGACGCATGCAGACCAATCCGTCTAAGTCTGCATTCCAAATGGCGCTCCTTCCCTTCCGAGCTCTGCCATGCGCCCAAACGGTGGTTTCCCCCCCCCTACATATGGGGTATCAGCATACTCAGGACAAATTGGACCACAAATTGGTCCAATTTCTCTTGTTACCCTTGGGAAAATAAAAATTTGGTGGGGGGCTAAAAAACCATTTTTGTAGGAAAAAAATGATTTTTTATTTTCACGGCTCTGCATTATAAACTGTAGTGAAATACTTGGGGGTTCAAAGTTCTCACAACATATCTAAATAAGTTCCTTAGGGGGGTCTAGGTTTCAATATGGGGTTACTTGTGGGGGGTTTCTACTGTTTAGGTACATCAGGGGCTCTGCAAATGCAACGTGATGCCTGCAGACCAATCCATCTAAGTCTGCATTCCAAACGGCACTCCTTCCCTTCCGAGCTCTGCCATGCACCAAAACAGTGGTTTACCCCCACATATGGGGTATCAGTGTACTCAGGACAAATTGCACAACAACTTTTGGGGTACAATTTCTTCTAGTACCCTTGGGAAAATAAAAAATTGGGGTCGAAAAGTTCATTTTTGTGAAAAAATATTATTTTTTATTTTAATGGCTCTACATTATAAACTTCTGCGAAGCATTTTTTGGGTCAAAGTACTCACCACACATCTAGCTAAGGTCCTTAGGGGGTCTACTTTCCAAAATGGTGTCACTTGTGGGGGGTTTCAATGTGTAGGCACATCAGTGGCTCTCCAAAATCAACACGGCGTCCCATCTCAATTCCAGCCAATTTTGCATTGAAAAGTAAAATGGCGCTCCTTCCCTTCCGAGCTCTGCCATGCGCCCAAACAGTGGTTTACCCCCACATATGGGGTATCAGCGTACTCAGGACTAGTGTTGAGCGATACCTTCCGATATCGGAAAGTATCGGTATCGGAAAGTATCGGCCGATACCGTCAAAGTATCGGATCTAATCCGATACCGATACCCGATCCCAATGCAAGTCAATGGGACGAAAATATCGGAATTAAAATAAACCCTTTCTTTCCTTGTAGGTTAATTCTACATGAAGGAAAACAACAAAGAATAATGTAGGATGTATTGGGGGAGGTGGCGGAGACATTAAAGGCACAGAGGTTTAGCCCAATCAAATAGAATAGCAGGATTTTTATTTTTTTTTATGACGTTAGGCGTTAGAAAGATTTTGACTATGTTAATTTTTTACTTATTTTTGTCAGATATTGATGTTTCACTACTTCCACGCCCTTCACCTTCTTTTTTACTTCTCCGACACTTTCTTCTTCATTATCCTCATCATCAGCTTCTTTGACATCAACTTCTTCACCTTATTCATCTTCTTTTTCATCTTCTACCTATTTTTTTTTTTGTTACATTGTTCATATTCTTTTAATTTAACTATTATCTTCTTCATATTCAACTTCTTCATCATATTCTTATTTGTGACAGGCATTCCCGTAGTTGTTATCTATAAAAGTTTGAAGATTACACCTTCCGTTCTGCCTGTCACAAAAGAGTTACATTTGTCCGCGTTCAGTTTGGCCTGCAGCATCAGGCTTTATCCAGGGGCACCACGAGGAGGAACGGACTCACCCCCATACATTGATTAGTCTTCTTCTGCTTATAATTTAGATAATATCTTTCGCTCTGATATTTAGTCTTATGCTTAATGTTCTTCTGCTCTTTGTTCTGCAGCCTCTTGTTCTTCTGCTTCTCGGTCTTCCAGGTCGTTGTCGTCTCCAGGGTCGTCGTCTCCGGGGTCGTAGTCATCGGGGTGGTCTTCAGGGTCATCGTCTCCAGGGTCGTCGTCATCACGGTGGTTGTCGTCTCTGGTGTCGTCGTCATCTTAGGGGTGGTCTTCCGGGTCATCGTCTTTAGGGTCTTGAACTTGGAAATGTAGCAGAAGGTACAAGAAGGCTGAGAAAATGCCGAGAAACAGCTGATGGAACTGGAACTCGGATGGCTACCCGAAGGTCCAAGAGCCAATGGAACTACCGTGGACCAGCTGACGTTACTGGAACCCGGTTACTAAGCAGGAGGTACCCGTGCCTGAAAGCACTACCAAGGACCACCTGACGTTGGTGGAACTCGGATACCCAGAGGGAGGCACCTAAGCCAAAGGCTCTGCCCGGAACCAGCTGACGGTACTGGAACCAGGATGGGGAGCAGAAGGTACAAGAGCAAAAGACACTGCCGAGAACCAGCTGACGGTACTGGAACCCGGATGAGTAGCCGAAGGTCCAAGAGCCAATGGAACTACCGAGGACCAGCTGACGTTACTGGAACCCGGTTACTAAGCAGGAGGTACCCGTGCCTGAAAGCACTACCAAGGACCACCTGACGTTGGTGGAACTCGGATACCCAGAGGGAGGCACCTAAGCCAAAGGCTCTGCCCGGAACCAGCTGACGGTACTGGAACCAGGATGGGGACTGTTATGGTTCTCAATGGCAAGAGAACATAGCCCAGCAAACATAAGAACTAGCTCTTGGAAGGATGGAAACTAAACTGACCATGAACTAAACCTGCCGCACAACTAACAGTAGCCGGGTAGCGTAGCCTGCGTTTTATCCCTAGACGCCCAGCGCCGGCCGGAGGACTAACTAATCCTGGCAGAGGAAAATATAGTCCTGGCTCACCTCTAGAGAAATTTCCCCGAAAGGCAGACAGAAGCCCCCACAAATATTGGCGGTGATTTTAGATGAAATGACAAACGTAGTATGAAAATAGGTTTAGCAAAATTGAGGTCCGCTTACTAGATAGCAGGAAGACAGAAAGGGCACTTTCATGGTCAGCTGAGAACCCTATCAAAACACCATCCTGAAATTACTTTAAGACTCTAGTATTAACTCATAACATCAGAGTGGCAATTTCAGATCACAAGAGCTTTCCAGACACAGAAACGAAACTACAGCTGTGAACTGGAACAAAATGCAAAAACAAACAAGGACTAAAGTCCAACATAGCTGGGAGTTGTCTAGCAGCAGGAACATGCACAGAAAGGCTTCTGATTACAATGTTGACCGGCATGGAAGTGACAGAGGAGCAAGGCTAAATAGCGACTCCCACATCCTGATGGAAACAGGTGAACAGAGAGCATGATGCACACCAATTCAATTCCACCAGTGGCCACCGGGGGAGCCCAAAATCCAATTTCACAACAGTACCCCCCCCTCAAGGAGGGGGCACCGAACCCTCACCAGAACCACCAGGGCGATCAGGATGAGCCCTATGAAAGGCACGGACCAAATCGGAGGCATGAACATCAGAGGCAGTCACCCAAGAATTATCCTCCTGACCGTATCCCTTCCATTTGACCAGATACTGGAGTTTCCGTCTGGAAACACGGGAGTCCAAGATTTTTTCCACAACGTACTCCAACTCGCCCTCAACCAACACCGGAGCAGGAGGCTCAACGGAAGGCACAACCGGTACCTCATACCTGCGCAATAATGACCGATGAAAAACATTATGAATAGAAAAAGTTGCAGGGAGGTCCAAACGGAAGGACACAGGGTTAAGAATCTCCAATATCTTGTACGGGCCGATGAACCGAGGCTTAAACTTGGGAGAAGAAACCCTCATAGGGACAAAACGAGAAGACAACCACACCAAGTCCCCAACACAAAGCCGAGGACCAACCCGACGCCGGCGGTTGGCAAAAAGCTGAGTCTTCTCCTGGGACAACTTCAAATTGTCCACTACCTGCCCCCAAATCTGATGCAACCTCTCCACCACAGCATCCACTCCAGGACAATCCGAAGATTCCACCTGACCAGAAGAAAATCGAGGATGAAACCCCGAATTACAGAAAAAGGGAGACACCAAGGTGGCAGAGCTGGCCCGATTATTGAGGGCAAACTCCGCTAAAGGCAAAAAAGCAACCCAATCATCCTGATCTGCAGACACAAAACACCTCAAATATGTCTCCAAGGTCTGATTCGTCCGCTCGGTCTGGCCATTAGTCTGAGGATGGAAAGCAGACGAGAAAGACAAATCTATGCCCATCCTAGCACAGAATGCTCGCCAAAATCTAGACACGAATTGGGTACCTCTGTCAGAAACGATATTCTCCGGAATACCATGCAAACGGACCACATTTTGAAAAAACAGAGGAACCAACTCGGAAGAAGAAGGCAACTTAGGCAGGGGAACCAAATGGACCATCTTAGAGAAACGATCACACACCACCCAGATGACAGACATCTTCTGAGAAACAGGAAGATCCGAAATAAAATCCATCGAGATGTGCGTCTAGGGCCTCTTCGGGATAGGCAAGGGCAACAACAATCCACTAGCCCGAGAACAACAAGGCTTGGCCCGAGCACAAACGTCACAAGACTGCACGAAGCCTCGCACATCTCGAGACAGGGAAGGCCACCAGAAGGACCTTGCCACCAAATCCCTGGTACCAAAGATTCCAGGATGACCTGCCAACGCAGAAGAATGAACCTCAGAAATGACTTTACTGGTCCAATCATCAGGAACAAACAGTCTACCAGGTGGGCAACGATCAGGTCTATCCGCCTGAAACTCCTGCAAGGCCCGCCGCAGGTCTGGAGAAACGGCAGACAATATCACTCCATCCTTAAAGATACCTGTAGGTTCAGAATTACCAGGGGAGTCAGGCTCAAAACTCCTAGAAAGGGCATCCGCCTTAACATTCTTAGAACCCGGCAGGTAGGACACCACAAAATTAAACCGAGAGAAAAACAACGACCAGCGCGCCTGTCTAGGATTCAGGCGTCTGGCGGACTCAAGATAAATTAGATTTTTGTGGTCAGTCAATACCACCACCTGATGTCTAGCCCCCTCAAGCCAATGACGCCACTCCTCAAAAGCCCACTTCATGGCCAAAAGCTCCCGATTCCCAACATCATAATTCCGCTCGGCGGGCGAAAATTTACGCGAGAAAAAAGCACAAGGTCTCATCACGGAGCAATCGGAACTTCTCTGCGACAAAACCGCCCCAGCTCCGATTTCAGAAGCGTCGACCTCAACCTGAAAAGGAAGAGCAACATCAGGCTGACGCAACACAGGGGCGGAAGAAAAGCGGCGCTTAAGCTCCCGAAAGGCCTCCACAGCAGCAGGGGACCAATCAGCAACATCAGCACCCTTCTTAGTCAAATCAGTCAATGGTTTAACAACATCAGAAAAACCAGCAATAAATCGACGATAAAAGTTAGCAAAGCCCAAAAATTTCTGAAGACTCTTAAGAGAAGAGGGTTGCGTCCAATCACAAATAGCCTGAACCTTGACAGGATCCATCTCGATGGAAGAGGGGGAAAAAATATATCCCAAAAAGGAAATCTTTTGAACCCCAAAAACGCACTTAGAACCCTTCACACACAAGGAATTAGACCGCAAAACCTGAAAAACCCTCCTTACCTGCTGGACATGAGAGTCCCAGTCATCCGAAAAAATCAAAATATCATCCAGATACACAATCATAAATTTATCCAAATTATCACGGAAAATGTCATGCATAAAGGACTGAAAGACTGAAGGGGCATTTGAAAGACCAAAAGGCATCACCAAATACTCAAAGTGGCCCTCGGGCGTATTAAATGCGGTTTTCCACTCATCCCCCTGCTTAATTCGCACCAAATTATACGCCCCACGGAGATCTATCTTAGAGAACCACTTGGCCCCCTTTATGCGAGCAAACAAATCAGTCAGCAGTGGCAACGGATATTGATATTTAACCGTGATTTTATTCAAAAGCCGATAATCAATGCACGGCCTCAAAGAGCCATCTTTCTTAGCCACAAAGAAAAAACCGGCTCCTAAGGGAGATGACGAAGGACGAATATGTCCCTTTTCCAAGGACTCCTTTATATATTCTCGCATAGCAGCATGTTCAGGCACAGACAGATTAAATAAACGACCCTTAGGGTATTTACTACCAGGAATCAAATCTATGGCACAATCGCACTCCCGGTGCGGAGGTAATGAACCAAGCTTAGGTTCTTCAAAAACGTCACGATATTCAGTCAAGAATTCAGGAATCTCAGAGGGAATAGATGATGAAATGGAAACCACAGGTACGTCCCCATGCGTCCCCTTACATCCCCAGCTTAACACAGACATAGCTTTCCAGTCAAGGACTGGGTTATGAGATTGCAGCCATGGCAATCCAAGCACCAACACATCATGTAGGTTATACAGCACAAGAAAGCGAATAATCTCCTGGTGATCCGGATTAATCCGCATAGTTACTTGTGTCCAGTATTGTGGTTTATTGCTAGCCAATGGGGTGGAGTCAATCCCCTTCAGGGGTATAGGAGTTTCAAGAGGCTCCAAATCATACCCACAGCGTTTGGCAAAGGACCAATCCATAAGACTCAAAGCGGCGCCAGAGTCGACATAGGCATCCGCGGTAATAGATGATAAAGAACAAATCAGGGTCACAGATAGAATAAACTTAGACTGTAAAGTGCCAATTGAAACAGACTTATCAAGCTTCTTAGTACGCTTAGAGCATGCTGATATAACATGAGTTGAATCACCGCAATAGAAGCACAACCCATTTTTTCGTCTAAAATTCTGCCGTTCACTTCTGGACAGAATTCTATCACATTGCATATTCTCTGGCGTCTTCTCAGTAAACACCGCCAAATGGTGCACAGGTTTGCGCTCCCGCAGACGCCTATCGATCTGGATAGCCATTGTCATGGACTCATTCAGACCCGCAGGCACAGGGAACCCCACCATAACATCCTTAATGGCATCAGAGAGACCCTCTCTGAAATTCGCCGCCAGGGCGCACTCATTCCACTGAGTAAGCACAGCCCATTTACGGAATTTCTGGCAGTATATTTCCGCTTCGTCTTGCCCCTGAGATAGGGACATCAAGGCCTTTTCCGCCTGAAGTTCTAACTGAGGTTCCTCATAAAGCAACCCCAAGGCCAGAAAAAACGCATCCACATTGAGCAACGCAGGATCCCCTGGAGCCAATGCAAAAGCCCAATCCTGAGGGTCGCCCCGGAGCAAGGAAATCACAATCCTGACCTGCTGAGCAGGATCTCCAGCAGAGCGAGATTTCAGGGACAAAAACAACTTGCAATTATTTTTGAAATTTTGAAAGCAAGATCTATTCCCCGAGAAAAATTCAGGCAAAGGAATTCTAGGTTCAGATATAGGAACATGAACAACAAAATCTTGTAAATTTTGAACTTTCGTGGTGAGATTATTCAAACCTGCAGCTAAACTCTGAATATCCATTTTAAACAGGTGAACACAGAGCCATTCCAGGATTAGAAGGAGAGAGAGAGAGAAAGGCTGCAATATAGGCAGACTTGCAAGAGATTAAATTACAAGCACACTCAGAACTGAAAAAAAAAAAAAAAAAATCTTCAGCAGACTTCTCTTTTCTCTCCTTTCTCTGTCAATTAATTTAACCCTTTTTGTCCGGTCAAACTGTTATGGTTCTCAATGGCAAGAGAACATAGCCCAGCAAACATAAGAACTAGCTCTTGGAAGGATGGAAACTAAACTGACCATGAACTAAACCTGCCGCACAACTAACAGTAGCCGGGTAGCGTAGCCTGCGTTTTATCCCTAGACGCCCAGCGCCGGCCGGAGGACTAACTAATCCTGGCAGAGGAAAATATAGTCCTGGCTCACCTCTAGAGAAATTTCCCCGAAAGGCAGACAGAGGCCCCCACAAATATTGGCGGTGATTTTAGATGAAATGACAAACGTAGTATGAAAATAGGTTTAGCAAAATTGAGGTCCGCTTACTAGATAGCAGGAAGACAGAAAGGGCACTTTCATGGTCAGCTGAGAACCCTATCAAAACACCATCCTGAAATTACTTTAAGACTCTAGTATTAACTCATAACATCAGAGTGGCAATTTCAGATCACAAGAGCTTTCCAGACACAGAAACGAAACTACAGCTGTGAACTGGAACAAAATGCAAAAACAAACAAGGACTAAAGTCCAACTTAGCTGGGAGTTGTCTAGCAGCAGGAACATGCACAGAAAGGCTTCTGATTACAATGTTGACCGGCATGGAAGTGACAGAGGAGCAAGGCTAAATAGCGACTCCCACATCCTGATGGAAACAGGTGAACAGAGAGCATGATGCACACCAATTCAATTCCACCAGTGGCCACCGGGGGAGCCCAAAATCCAATTTCACAACAGGGGACCTATTCAAGCTTGTCTTCCTAGAGCCCCAACTGGCGGTGTTAGAGCCCAGGGTCAGCAGGAGGAGGAGCAGGAGGAGGAGCAGGGAGAGGGGAGTGTAGGCCGAAGCCTGCACTGGCGGCAGCTTTGGGTCTGTTGTGTCTGCGTGGCGGTCGCAGGACACGTTGCCAGCTACACAGCAGGGGAACAGCTGGCGGTGCTGGACCCCACTGACACATTGGCGAGGTGTTTGGCTCTGTGCAGCCAGCACTTCCGGACAGCAACTAGCGGTGTTGGAGCCCGGGCTCTGCAGGTGGAGCAGAGTGTAGGCCGAAGCCTAATTGGACCGATTTCAAAAGTAACCTTTAACCCCCCCTCAGGGGTTACAAACTAGAAGAGCCACAGCTTATGCAGCAGTAGTGCTGCACAAGTCAAAGGTTGCTCTTTTAATTTTTCTCCTTGCACACGCTGAATGAAACACGTATAACATTTAGCCCTTTATACAGTCAAACTGTGTTGGAGGCGAGAGTTCCCTTCGTAATGAGACGCAGCACAGATGTCAAGAATCCCACCTTGGTGCTGGGCGCAGCCTCCTGAGCGTTGTTATTTGCTGTACAGGAGTCTGCGCTGTCGTTTTATCCCTTGGCCTTGCGCTGTTAGCGCTGCCCATCTTCTGACCTCATTTAATGTCGGCCGTTGCGCTTTGCGATGACCATGAATCCCAGCCCCGCAGTGTCTTAACATTGTTAAAACACTGCGGGGCTGGGATTCATGGCCTGGCGCAGTACATATGTTCGCCTCTCACACTCGGGTCCTTACACCCGCTTCAGACTGTGCGGCGTCAGCTGATCCCTTATCGCATGCCGCGGCCATGAAGCCGCACAGTCTGAAGAAGGCGGAAGGAGATGAGGGACAGGCGAACATAGGCACTCCTCATGCCCATCAATCACACCCTCGCAGTCCAAATAAATAAGACACCGAGGGGCGTTGTGTGGGTCAGGGCGGCCGCAGAGGCGCAGCCAGCCAAACAATGATGCCAGAAGACGGGCTGCGCTACCAAGGGGGTTGCAGCGTGTCATTACAAAGGAAAGTCACACCTCCGGGACGGTTAAATGGTCACAGAGGACACATTTTAGACGTGTTCGGTTCCCCATGGGCAAGGAGAATGAGTTTCCGAGCCACCTTGCACACATGCAGCATTACTGCTGTACAAGGTGGCTGTAAAATATAGAAACACCTGGGGGAGGGGGGACAGGTTCCCTTCAATTTCAGTTCTTGTGTCTGCGTGGCGGTCGCAGGACACGTTGCCGGCTACACAGCAGGGGAACAGCTGGCGGTGCTGGACCCCACTGACACATTGGCTGGTGTTTTTCTCTGTGCAGCTAGCACATCTGGGCCCCAACTGGCGGTGTTAGAGCCCAGGGTCAGCAGGAGGAGGAGCAGGAGGAGGAGCAGGGGGAGGGGAGTGTAGGCTGAAGCCTGCACTGGCGGCAGCTTTGGGTCTGTTGTGTCTGCGTGGCGGTCGCAGGACACGTTGCCGGCTACACAGCAGGGGAACAGCTGGCGGTGCTGGACCCCACTGACACATTGGCGAGGTGTTTGGCTCTGTGCAGCCAGCACTTCCGGACAGCAACTAGCGGTGTTGGAGCCCGGGCTCTGCAGGTGGAGCAGAGTGTAGGCCGAAGCCTAATTGAACCGATTTCAAAAGTAACCTTTAACCCCCCCTCAGGGGTTACAAACTAGAAGAGCCACAGCTTATGCAGCAGTAGTGCTGCACAAGTCAAAGGTTGCTCTTTTAATTTTTCTCCTTGCACACGCTGAATGAAACACGTATAACATTTAGCCCTTTATACAGTCAAACTGTGTTGGAGGCGAGAGTTCCCTTCGTAATGAGATGCAGCACAGATGTTAAGAATCCCACCTTGGTGCTGGGCGCAGCCTCCTAAGCGTCGTTATTTGCTGTACAGGAGTCTGCGCTGTCGTGTTATCCCTTGGCCTTGCGCTGTTAGCGCTGCCCATCTTCTGACATCATTTAATGTCGGCCGTTGCGCTTTGCGATGACCATGAATCCCAGCCCCGCAGTGTCTTAACATTGTTAAAACACTGCAGGGCTGGGATTCATGGCCTGGCGCAGTACATATGTTCGCCTCTCACACTCGGGTCCTTACACCCGCTTCAGACTGTGCGGCGTCAGCTGATCCCTTATCGCATGCCGCGGCCATGAAGCCGCACAGTCTGAAGAAGGCGGAAGGAGATGAGGGACAGGCGAACATAGGCACTGCTCATGCCCATCAATCACACCCTCGCAGTCCAAATAAATAAGACACCGAGGGGCGTTGTGTGGGTCAGGGCGGCCGCAGAGGCGCAGCCAGCCAAACAATGATGCCAGAAGGCGGGCTGCGCTACCAAGGGGGTTGCAGCGTGTCATTACAAAGGAAAGTCACACCTCCGGGACGGTTAAATGGTCACAGAGGACACATTTTAGACGTGTTCGGTTCCCCATGGGCAAGGAGAATGAGTTTCCGAGCCACCTTGCACACATGCAGCATTACTGCTGTACAAGGTGGCTGTAAAACATAGAAACACCTGGGGGAGGGGCGACAGGATCCCTTCAATTTCAGTTCTTGTGTCTGCGTGGCTGTTGCAGGACACGATGCCGGCTACACAGCAGGGGAACAGCAGGCGGTGCTGAACCCCACTGACACATTGGCTGGTGTTCTTCTCTGTGCAGCTAGCAGTACCGGGCACCAACTGGCGGTGTTAGAGCCCAGGGTCAGCAGGAGGAGGAGAGGGAGCAGAGTGTAGGCCGAAGCCTGCACTGGCGGCAGCTTTGTGTCTGCGTGGCTGTTGCAGGACACGTTGCCGGCTACACAGCAGGGGAACAGCTGGCGGTGCTGAACCCCACTGACACATTGGCGGGTGTTTTTCTCTGTGCAGCCAGCACTTCCGGACAGCAACTAGCGGTGTTTGAGCCCGGGCTCTGCAGGTGGAGCAGAGTGTAGGCCGCAGCCTGCACTGGAGCAAGTTGAAAGGGAACCATTAACCCCCCCCCAGGCGTTTGTAGCTGAAAGAGCCATCTTGTACAGCACTAATGCTGGAAAAGGTAAACTTAGCTCTTTTAATTATGGTCCTTGCACATGCTGAACCTAACACTTTTGAAATGTGTCCCCTCACACGGTTAAACCGTCCGGTCGGTGGAACTTTCCTTTGTCATGTGACGCAGCACAGCTGTCATTCTTACCCCCTTGGCGCCGTGCACCTCCTCCTCAGCGTTGTTTGAATCTGTCCCGGAGTCTGCGCTGTTATGTTATCCCTTGGCCAGGCACACTTAGCGCTGCCCGTCTTCTGACATCATTTGGTGTCAGGATGGCTGCGCCTGTGCGGCCGCGCTGGACGAGATCCCGCCTCGCCGTGTCATCTAATGTAATCACTCTGCGGACCTGTGATCCATGGGCATGAGCAGTGCATATCCTCGCCTCTCACTCCCCTCCCTACGGCTTCTTCAGACTGTGCGGCGTCACGGCCGTGGCATGCTATTAGGGATCAGCTAACAGCGCACAGTCTGAAGAAGGCGTAGGGAGATGAGTGAGAGGCGGAGGTTAAGATATGCACTGCTAATGTCCATGGATCACAGGTCCGCAGTGGGATTAAATCAGAAGACTCTACGAGGCGGGATCTCGTCCAGCGCGGCCACACAGGCGCAGCCATCCTGACACCAAATGATGTCAGAAGACGGGCAGCGCTAAGTGTGCCTGACCAAGGGATAACATAACAGCGCAGAGTCCGGGACAGATTCAAACAACGCTGAGGAGGAGGCGCACGGCGCCAAGGGGGTAAGAATGACGGCTGTGCTGCGTCACATGACAAAGGAAAGTTCCACCGACCGGACGGTTTAACCATGTGAGGGGACACATTTCATAAGTGTTAGGTTCAGCATGTGCAAGGAGCACCACGAAAAGAGGCACTTTTTCCCTTTGCATCATTACTGCTGCACAAGGTGTCTCCTTCAGTAACAAACGCCTGGGGGGGGGGACAGGTTCCCTTAAATTTAACTTGTTGTGCCTGCGTGGCGGTCGCAGGACACGTTGCCGTATACACAGCAGGGGAGCAGCAGGCTTTACTGAACCCCAATAACAGAGGAGCGACTGTTGGGACTGTGCGGACAGCACTTCTGGACGGCAACTAGTGGTGTTGGAGCCCAGGGACAGGAGGAGGAGGAGGTGGAGGAGATAGGAGGGATTGCCACACACACAGCTGGGGAACAGCTGACGTTACTGAACCCCAATAACAGAGGAGCGACTGTTGGGACTGTGCGTACAGCACTACCAGGCAACAACTAGCGGTGTTGGAGCCCAGGGACAGGAGGAGGAGGAGGTGGAGGAGATAGGAGGGATTGCCACACACACAGCTGGGGAACAGCTGACGTTACTGAACCCCAATAACAGAGGAGGGACTGTTGGGACTGTGCGTACAGCACTACCAGGCAACAACTAGCGGTGTTGGAGCCCAGGGACAGGGGGAGGAGGAGGTGGAGGAGATAGGAGGGATTGCCACACACACAGCAGGGGAGCAGCTGACGTTACTGAACCCCAATAACAGAGGAGCGACTGTTGGGACTGTGCGTACAGCACTACCAGGCAACAACTAGCGGTGTTGGAGCCCAGGGACAGGAGGAGGAGGAGGAGGTGGAGGAGATAGGAGGGATTGCCACACACACAGCAGGGGAACAGCTGACGTTACTGAACCCCAATAACAGAGGAGGGACTGTTGACTGTGCGTACAGCACTACCAGGCAACAACTAGCGGTGTTGGAGCCCAGGGACAGGGGGAGGAGGAGGTGGAGGAGATAGGAGGGATTGCCACACACACAGCTGGGGAACAGCTGACGTTACTGAACCCCAATAACAGAGGAGGGACTGTTGGGACTGTGCGTACAGCACTACCAGGCAACAACTAGCGGTGTTGGAGCACAGGGACAGGGGGAGGAGGAGGTGGAGGAGATAGGAGGGATTGCCACACACACAGCTGGGGAACAGCTGACGTTACTGAACCCCAATAACAGAGGAGGGACTGTTGGGACTGTGCGTACAGCACTACCAGGCAACAACTAGAGGTGTTGGAGCCCAGGGACAGGGGGAGGAGGAGGTGGAGGAGATAGGAGGGATTGCCACACACACAGCAGGGGAGCAGCTGACGTTACTGAACCCCAATAACAGAGGAGCGACTGTTGGGACTGTGCGTACAGCACTACCAGGCAACAACTAGAGGTGTTGGAGCCCAGGGACAGGGGGAGGAGGAGGTGGAGGAGATAGGAGGGATTGCCACACACACAGCAGGGGAGCAGCTGACGTTACTGAACCCCAATAACAGAGGAGCGACTGTTGGGACTGTGCGTACAGCACTACCAGGCAACAACTAGCGGTGTTGGAGCCCAGGGACAGGAGGAGGAGGAGGAGGTGGAGGAGATAGGAGGGATTGCCACACAAACAGCAGGGGAGCAGCTGACGTTACTGAACCCCAATAACAGAGGAGCGACTGTTGGGACTGTGCGTACAGCACTACCAGGCAGCAACTAGCGGTGTTGGAGCCCAGGGACAGGGGGAGGAGGAGGTGGAGGAGATAGGAGGGATTGCCACACACACAGCAGGGGAGCAGCTGACGTTACTGAACCCCAATAACAGAGGAGCGACTGTTGGGACTGTGCGTACAGCACTACCAGGCAACAACTAGCGGTGTTGGAGCCCAGGGACAGGAGGAGGAGGAGGAGGTGGAGGAGATAGGAGGGATTGCCACACACACAGCAGGGGAACAGCTGACGTTACTGAACCCCAATAACAGAGGAGGGACTGTTGACTGTGCGTACAGCACTTCTGGACAGCAACTGGCGGTGTTGGAGCCCAGGGACAGGAGGAGGAGGAGGAGGTGGAGGAGATAGGAGGGATTGCCACACACACAGCAGGGGAGCAGCTGACGTTACTGAACCCCAATAACAGAGGAGGGACTGTTGGGACTGTGCGTACAGCACTACCAGGCAACAACTAGCAGTGTTGGAGCCCAGGGACAGGGGGAGGAGGAGGTGGAGGAGATAGGAGGGATTGCCACACACACAGCAGGGGAACAGCTGACGTTACTGAACCCCAATAACAGAGGAGGGACTGTTGACTGTGCGTACAGCACTTCTGGACAGCAACTAGCGGTGTTGGAGCCCAGGGACAGGAGGAGGAGGAGGAGGTGGAGGAGATAGGAGGGATTGCCACACACACAGCAGGGGAACAGCTGACGTTACTGAACCCCAATAACAGAGGAGGGACTGTTCACTGTGCGTACAGCACTTCTGGACAGCAACTAGCGGTGTTGGAGCCAAGGGACAGGGGGAGGAGGAGGTGGAGGAGATAGGAGGGATTGCCACACACACAGCAGGGGAACAGCTGACGTTACTGAACCCCAATAACAGAGGAGGGACTGTTGACTGTGCGTACAGCACTTCTGGACAGCAACTAGCGGTGTTGGAGCCCAGGGACAGGAGGAGGAGGAGGAGGTGGAGGAGATAGGAGGGATTGCCACACACACAGCAGGGGAACAGCTGACGTTACTGAACCCCAATAACAGAGGAGGGACTGTTGACTGTGCGTACAGCACTTCTGGACAGCAACTAGCGGTGTTGGAGCCCAGGGACAGGAGGAGGAGGAGGTGGAGGAGATAGGAGGGATTGCCACACACACAGCAGGGGAGCAGCTGACGTTACTGAACCCCACTAACACATTGGCGAGGTGTTTGGCTCTGTGCGTACAGCACTTCTGGACAGCAACTAGCGGTGTTGGAGCCCAGGGACAGGAGGAGAAGCAGAGGAACACAATGTAGGCCGAAGCCTGATTGGAGAAAGTCGAAAGGGAACCTTTAACTCCCCCCCCCAAGGCGTTTGTAGCTGAAAGATCCAGCTTGTGCAGCACAAAAGATGCAAAAGGAAAAGGTGGCTCTTTTCATTATGCTCCTTGCAAACACAGAACTAAACACTTATAAAATGTGTCCCCTGAAACCGTGAGACCGTCCCGGAGGTGGGACTTTCCTTCGTAATAAGACGCAGCACAGCTGTCATTCCTACCCCCTCGGCGCCGTGCGCCGGCTCCTCAGCGTTGTTTGATTCCGTCCCGGAGCCTGCGCTGTTATGTTATCCCTTGGCCAGGCACACTTAGCGCTGCCCATCTTCTGACATCATTTGGTGTCAGGCTGGCTGCGCCTGTGCGGCCGCGCTGGCCGAGAGCCCACCTCGCAGTGTCGTCTAATGTAATCCCACCGCGGGCCTGGGATCCGTGGCCATGCGCAGTGCATATCCTCGCCTCTCACTCCCCTCCCTACGGCTTCTTCAGACTGTGCGGCGTCACGGCCGTGGCATGCTATTAGGGATCAGCTGACGGCACACAGTCTGAAGAAGGCGTAGGGAGATGAGTGAGAGGCGGAGGTTCAGATATGCACTGCGCATGTCCATGGATCTCAGGCCCCCAGTGGGATTAAATCAGAAGACAATGCGAGGCGGGCTCTCGGCCAGCGCGGCCGCACAGGCGCAGGCAGCCTGACACCAAATGATGTCAGAAGATGGGCAGCGCTAAGTGTGCCTGGCCAAGGGATAACATAACAGCGCAGGCTCCGTGACGGAATCAAACAACGCTGAGGAGCCGGGGCACGGCGCCGAGGGGGTAGGAATGACAGCTGTGCTGCGTCATATTACGAAGGAAAGTCCCACCTCCGGGACGGTTTTACGGTATCAGTGGACACATTTTATAAGTGTTAAGTTCTGCATGTGCAAGGAGCATAATGAAAATAGCTACCTTTTCCTTGTGCAGCATTACTGCTGCACAAGGTGGCTCTTTCAGTAACAAACGCCTTGGGGGGGGGGGGGGACAGGTTCCCTTACATTTCAGTTGTTGTGTCAGCGTGGCGGTCGCAGGACACATTGCCGGCTACACAGCTGGGGATCAGCTGACGTTACTGAAACCCAATAACACTGGGTCGTATGTTTTGACTGTGCAGACGGCACTTCTGAGCCTCAACTGGCGGTGTTGGAGCCCAGGAATTTAAGTTCAGGTGGTAGAAAGATGAACACAATAGGAGACCTGGATAACGTAGACAGTCACCTAATTATTTAATCAGGAAGAGGAGTGGCAAATTCCTTCGAGATCCAGGCCTTGTTCATTTTCAGGAAAGTAAGCCGGTCAACGTTATCGGAGGATAGTCGCATGCGACGGTCAGTTAGTACACCACCTGCAGCACTAAAGACGCGTTCCGATAATACACTAGCCGCAGGGCAAGCCAGCACCTCCAATGCATACTGGCTTAGCTCTGGTCATGTATCCAGCTTTGAGACCCAAAACTTGAAAGGGGAAGAGCCGTCTGGGAGTACAGCAAGAGGGCAAGACATGTAGTCTGTCACCATCTGACGGAACCGTTGCCTCCTGCTGACTGGAGCCGTCTGTGATGGTGTTGACTTTTGTGGCGGGCACAGAAAACTGTGCCACAGTTGGGCCATACTGGTCTTGCCTTGGGCAGAGGCACTGCTTCTGCTCCCTCTTTGTGCAGAGCCTCCACCACTGCCTGGACGCACTGAGCTGCTTTGTAATGCACTAGCAGCACTTCTCTCACTTGGAATGGAGAAGATGATGGAATTCACCAGTGTGTCTTGGTACTCCCGCATTTTTCGCTCCCGGTTCAACGGTGTGATGAGGCTTTCTACGTTGTCCCGTTGGCGAGGATCGAGGAGGGTGAACACCCAATAATCAGACATGTTGAGAATGTGGGCGATGCGGCGGTCGTTTCTCAGGCACTGCAGCATGTAATCCACCATGTGCTGCAGACTGCCAACTGCCCAAGAAACGCTGTCCCCTGCTGGAGGCGTGATCTCTGCCCGCTCATCATCACCCCACCCTCGCTGTACACACTGAGTACTGGACAATTGTGTAACTCCCTCCTCTGGACGGATGTCTTCCTCCTCCATTGACTCCTCCTCATCCTCCTCACAAACTGTCCCCTGCATACGCGTTTGTGAGGAACCACGTGGCGCTGACTGTCCAGAAGATGATGGAAGTGGTGAATCCTCATCCTCCACCTCTTCCACAACATCATCCCTTAGCGCTTGCAGTGATTTTTCAAGCAGGCAGATAAGGGGGACAGTCATGCTGACTAGTGCATCATCTGCACTCGCCATCCGCGTGGAATAATCAAAGGGACGCAAAACCTGGCAGACGTCATTCATAGTGGCCCACTCTGTGGTTGTGAAGTCTGTACGGCGCGGAGTGCGACTTCTTTGCGCCTGATACAGCTGGTACTCCATTACAGCTTGCTGCTGCTCACACAACCGCTCCAACATATGTAACGTGGAATTCCACCTGGTAGGTAGGTCACATATGATGCGATGTTCCGGCAGGTGGTGTCGGCGCTGCAGAGCCGCAATGCGCGCTTTTGCCGTGCTGGAACGCCGCAAGTGAGCACACTCTAGGCGGACCTTGTGCAGCAGCGCATCAAGATCCGGATAGTCCCTCAAAAAACTCTGCACGACCAAATTGAGCACATGTGCCAGACATGGGATGTGAGTGAGGTTGCCGAGGCCCAGAGCTGCCACGAGATTTCGGCCATTATCACACACTACCATGCCTGGTTGGAGATTCGCTGGCACAAACCACACATCGCTCTCCTGCTTGATGGCATTCCAGAGCTCCTGCGCTGTGTGGCTTCGATTCCCCAAAGAAATTAATTTCAAGACGGCCTGTTGACGTTTGGCCACGGCTGTGCTCATGTCGGTCGTAACAGGTAAACGTTCATCACGGGTCCATGTGGAGGTGGACTGTGACGGCTCCTGCAGCGATGATTCTGAGGAACTGGTGTAAGAGGAGGAGTCAATGCGTACAGAATGGATTCCTGCAATCCTTGGAGTGGGCAGGACACGTCCTGCGCCACTCGCACGATCTGTACCCGGCTCAACGACATTAACCCAATGGGCAGTGAGGGAAAGGTATCGCCCCTGTCCATGTTGACTGGTCCACGCATCGGTGGTGAGGTGGACCTTGCTACTGACGGCATTCAGTAGCGCGTGTTTTATGTGTCCCTCCACATGCTTGTGCAGGGCAGGGACGGCTTGCCTGCTAAAGTAAAAGCGGCTGGGCACATTGTACTGTGGGACTGCCAATGACATCAAGTCACGGAAGCTGTCAGTCTCCACCAGCCTGAATGACAGCATTTCCAGTGACAGAAGTTTGGCAATGCCTGCAGTCAGAGCCTGTGCTCGTGGGTGGTTTGACGAGAAAGGCCGCCTTTTCTCCCATGCCTGTACTACCGATGGCTGTAGACTGGGCTGGGAGTGTGTGGATGACTGGGAAAGTGGTGCTGCGGGTGGAATTACAGCGGGTCTCTGGACAACAGGGCCAGAGGTTCTTCCACGGCGATCCTGGGAGGAAGCCGAACCAGCTGCGTGTGAGCTGGAGGAAGAGGCAACACGAGCTGAAGAGGTGGTAGCTGCCGCTGTTGGTTGGCCTAGCTCTTCAGTGTGTTTTTCTAACTCCGCCGCGTGCCTGTTGCGCACATGTTTCCACATGTTGGAGGTATTGAGGTTGCTGACATTTCGACCTCTTTTTACTTTGTGATGACACACCTTGCATTTGACATAGCAAATGTCATCTGCAACTGTGTCAAAAAAGGACCAGGCACTGCAATGTTGTGAATTCTGTTTTTGGCTCCCTCTGGTGGCTACTGGTGGTACTGGTTGACTTTGGTCTTGTGTTTCCAGTGCACCTGTTTTCATCAGGAAATTGGGAGTTTCCTATTTAGTCTGGCTTCTCAGTCACTCTAGTGCCGGCAATCAATGTTACCAGAGCATCTCTGTTGCTTGCTACCTGCTCCAAGTCTGCAATTCAGCTAAGTTGAAATCTTTGGCTTTTTGTGTTTGTTTTGTCCAGCATGCATTTATATTTCTCGTGCTGCTGGAAGCTCTAGTGATCTGAAATTACTACTCCGGTGTCATGAGTTGATAACAGAGTTAAGGTAGTTTCAGGATGGCTGCTTAGGGTTTTGAGGTAACCGCGAAGTCCTCTTTTGTATTTTCATCTATCTAGTCAGAGGGCCTCACTTTGCTGAATCTATATTCATACTGCGTTTGTGTTTTCCTCTTACCTAACCGTTATTACATGTGGGGGGCTACTATAACTTTTGGGGTTTCCCTGGAGGCAAGCCAGGTCTGTGTATTCCTCTTATAGGGGTAGTTAGCTCTCCGGCTGGCGCGAGGTGTCTAGGGATACAACGTAGGCACACCCCCTGGCTACTTTTATTTGCGTGTTAGGTTCAGCATCGCGGTTACCTGAGATACCATCTTCCTAGAGCTAGTCCGTTTTTGCCCATGTCCCTGCCATTGGGAATCATGACAGTATTGCCGGCCGTAATGTATTAAAGGTATTGGCTAAAGAAGGAGGGAAAAAAGAAGTTTCTGACACTTTTTTTTTTTTTTTTACTCAGAGGTTCTGTCTAGCCATAATTGCAATCTGCTGTTTTTTTGTTTTTTTTTTCTCTCCTCTTAACCCCTGAATGGCTCAGATCTCTGCTGTTGAGAAATGGATATCCAGAGTTTAGCTTCTAATCTTAATACTCTTGCCTCTAAGGTTCAAAATATCCAAGACTATGTGATACATGCTCCTATGTCTGAACCCAAGATCCCTATACCTGAGTTCTTTTCTGGAGATAGATCTCGCTTTTTGAATTTTAAGCACAATTGTAAATTGTATCTTTCTCTGAGATCTCGTTCCGCTGGAGACCCCGCTCAGCAGGTTAAAATTGTTATTGCCTTGTTGCGGGGTGACCCCCAGAATTGGGCATTTGCATTGGCACCAGGGGATCCTGCGCTGCTCAATGTGGATGCGTTTTTTCTGGCACTGGGGTTGCTCTATGAGGAACTTAATTTGGAGATTCAGGCTGAAAAGGCCTTGCTAGCCCTCTCTCAAGGGCATGATGAAGCTGAAGTATATTGTCAAAAATTTCGAAAATGGTCTGTGCTTACTCAGTGGAATGAGTGCGCCCTGGCGGTGAATTTCAGAGAAGGTCTCTCTGACGCCGTTAAAGATGTCATGGTGGGGTTTCCTACGCCCACAGGTCTGAATGAATCCATGACTATGGCTATTCAGATTGATCGGCGTTTGCGGGAGCGCAAACCTGTGCACCATTTGGCGGTGTCTTCTGAGCAGGCACCGGAGATTATGCAATGTGATAGAATTCTGTCCAGAAGTGAACGGCAGAATTATAGGCGTAAAAATGGGTTGTGCTTCTACTGTGGTGATTCTGCTCATGTAATATCAGCATGCTCTAAACGCACAAAAAAGGTTGATAAGTCTTTTGCAATTGGCACCTTACAGTCTAAGTTTATTTTGTCTGTAACTTTGATCTGTTCATTATCAACTATTACTGTGGATGCCTATGTGGATTCTGGCGCTTCCTTGAGTCTTATGGATTGGTCCTTTGCCAGACGTTGTGGGTTTAGCCTAGAGCCTTTGGAAGTTCCTATCCCTCTGAAGGGTATCGACTCCACACCTTTGGCTAGGAATAAACCACAGTTCTGGACACAAGTGACTATGTGTATGACTCCTGACCATCGGGAGGTGATTCGCTTCCTTGTGTTGCATAACTTGCATGATGTCTTAGTGCTTGGATTGCCATGGTTGCAAACTCATAATCCAGTCCTTGACTGGAAAACAATGTCTGTGTTAAGCTGGGGATGTCAGGGGGCTCATGGGGAAGTACCTTTGGTTTCCATTGCTTCATCTACTCCCTCTGAAATTCCGGCATTTTTGTCTGATTATGGTGATGTTTTTGAGGAGCCTAAACTTAGTTCTCTCCCCCCTCACCGGGATTGTGATTGTGCTATAGACTTGATTCCGGGCAGCAAGTTTCCCAAGGGTCATTTGTTCAATCTATCTGTGCCTGAGCATGCTGCTATGCGAGAGTATATTAAGGAGTCCTTGGAAAAGGGACATATCCGTCCATCCTCATCCCCTTTAGGAGCAGGTTTTTTTTTCGTGGGTAAAAAAGATGGCTCCCTGAGGCCCTGTATTGATTATCGCCTGTTGAATAAGATTAAGTGGGTGCTGATGAGTCACCGGTGCCCGCAGCAGGCACAGAATCCCCACATCCCCTCCCTGCTCCGCGCCCACGCCCACGCCCACGTGCCTTACTCACTGCCTTCTTCATCTTGGTTGACTGATAAAGATAAGCAGAAAAGTACTAACGGCTTTGTGTGCTTATTCCTGAACAACTCCTAACAGGTATAAGAAACACTAATTTTCTAAAGTGTGGACTAGACTTTAATATGAGCTAATGTGGCCTACACAAATGTAAAGTGGTGTCACTGGTGTGTTTGGTGAACTTTATTATTTATTTTTTTGGGGGGGGGCTGAACTGACAACAGAGAGAGCTGCAGTCACACGGAGACCGTGCAGACAGCCGTAAACGGCGCTGCAAGGCCAGAAAACCCTCCTCTACGTTATCCTATGTAGTGTTTTTCCACAAATTAGCTGGAGACAGGTGGAAAGACACTAATAGAATTTTTTTGAAAAAATGTGCAGCAGCCTGCACTACTTAAAAGAAAAGGAAAATTGATTTTACGGTATGACGCAGTGAAGAACCCTGAGCTGGAGACAACCAGGCTATGGCTGCTCACAGACTACAGGGCGAGCTGCAGTCACACGGAGACCGTGCAGACAGCCGTAAACGGCGCTGCAAGGCCCAAAAACCCTCCTCTACGTTATCCTATGTAGTGTTTTTCCACAAATTAGCTGGAGACGGGTGGAAAGACACTAATAGGATTTTTTTGAAAAAATGTGCAGCAGCCTGCACAACTTAAAAGAAAAGGAAAATTGATTTTACGGTATGACGCAGTGAAGAACCCTGAGCTGGAGACAATCACAGCCATGCCAGTAGTTTCATGCCCTCCATGCTGAATAGGATGTGCCCACACTTGGAATCATTGTCATTGGCTGAATTTGTGCAGTTTGAATCTGGGAACTTCCGATTCCGGTATCCGATACGCGGCAAGTATCGGAATCCCGGTATCGGAATTCCGATACCGCAAGTATCGGCCGATACCCGATACTTGCGGTATCGGAATGCTCAACACTACTCAGGACAAATTGCACAAAAACTTTTGGGGTACAATTTCTTCCAGTACCCTTGGGAAAATAAATAATTGGGAGCGAAATTTCATTTTTGTGAAAAATTATTATTTTTTATTTTTACGCCTCTACATTATAAACTTCTGTGAAGCATTTTTTAGGTCAAACTGCTGATCTAGATAAGTTCCTTAATGGGTCTACTTTCCAAAATAGTGTCACTTGTCAGGGGTTTCAATGTTTAGGCACATTAGTGGCTCTCCAAATGCAACATGGCTTCCCATCTCAATTCCAGCCAATTTTGCATTGAAAAGTCAAATGGCGCTCCTTCCCTTCCGAGCTCTGCCATATGCCCAAACAGTGGTTTACCCCCACATATAGGGTATCGGGGTACTCAGGACAAATTGTACAACAACTGTTGGGGTCAATTTTCTCCTATTACCCTTGGTAAAATAAAACAAATTGGAGCGGAAGTAAATTTTTTGTGAAAAAAAATTAAATGTTCATTTTTTTTTAAACATTCCAAAAATTCCTTTTGCGCACCATGAGGGGTGCAGTTTTTAGAATGGTGTCACACTTGGTTATTTTCTATCAAATACACCCCTCAAAATGACTTCAAATGTGATATGGTCCCTAAAAAAATGGTGTTGTAAAAATGAGAAATTGCTGGTCAACTTTTAACCCTTATAACTCCCTAACAAAAAAAAATTTGTTTCCAAAATTGTGCTTATATAAAGTAGACATGTGGGAATGTTACTTATTAAGTATTTTGTGTGACATATCTCTGTGATTTAAGGGCATAAAAATTCAAAGTTGGAAAATTGCGAATGTTTCAAAAGTTTCGCCAAATTTCTGTTTTTTTCACAAGTAAACGCAGGTAATATCAAAGAAATTTTACCACTATCATGAAGTACAATATGTCACGAGAAAACAGTGTCAGAATCACCGGGATCCAATGAAGCGTTCCAAAGTTATAACCTTATAAAGGGACAGTGGTCAGAAATGTAAAAATTGGCCCGGTCATTAACGTGCAAACCACCCTCGGGACTTAAGGGGTTAAAGCACCAATGAACATGCAGGGATTGTCTGCCTTGCAGTGCAATATCGCAGCCATCTTTGGTGTGGCATTACAGTGATTGGCTGGCCGCACAGCGTCATCAGGTCTATAAGGGTATGTGCACACGTTGCGGATTTCTTGCAGAAATTTCCTGAAGAAAACCGGAAATTTTCTGCAAGAAATCCGCTTTTTTTTTTTTGCGTTTTTTTTCCGTTTTTTTTGCGTTTTTTTAGCATTCTGCAAGCGTAATTAGCTTGCAGAATGCTAAAGTTTTCCAAGCGATCTGTAGCATCGCTTGGAAAACTGACTGACAAGTTGGTCACACTTGTCAAACATAGCGTTTGACAAGTGTGACCAACTTGTTACTATAGATGCTGCTTTTGCAGCATCTATAGTAAAAGATAGAACGTTTAAAAATAATAAAAAAAATAAAAAAAATGCTTATACTCACCCGCAGACATCAGATCTCCTCACCGGCGTCCGTTCCTATAGCTGATGTGTGCGCGCAGGGCCTTCCATGACGTCACGGTCACGTGAGCGGTCTCGGCCAATCACAGGACAGTGACGTCATACGGCAAGGTCCTTCACCGCACACCAGCTACAGGAACCGAAGCCAGCGTGCAGCACAGAGGCGGGAACACTTCGGGGGCCATCAGAGGGTGAGTATAGGACTATTTTTTATTTTAATTCTTATTTTTTTACCAATTATATGGTGCCCAGTGCGTGGAGGAGAGTCTCCTCTCCTCCACCCTGGGTACCAACCGCACATAATCTGCTTACTTCCCGCATCGTGGGCACAGCCCCGTGCGGGAAGTAAGCAGATCAATGGACCCCTAGGTGTGCGGAATCCCCTGCAATTCCGCATTTTAATGAACATGTTGCTTTTTTTTCCGCGATGCGATTTTTTCGCGGAAAAAAAGGCTACATTTGCACAAAAAATGCGGAATACACTGAAAATAATGGGAGGCATATGTTAGCGTTTTTTTCGCGTTTTTATCACGTTTTTATAGCGAAAAAACGCGAAAAAAACGCGAAAAATACTGAACGTGTGCACATGGCCTAACTGACCTGACACCGCCCTGCTCGGCGCATTCTGCTCCGGACTTAACGAGTGTAGGGAGAGCTGCTGCTGAGATAGGGTCAGATTAGTTCTTTTATTAGTTAGTGTGGGTCTGCAACTGTTCAGTCCACACATCCTTATAAACCAATAGTTCTTTTTAGGGCTATCTCGGGGGTATATAGATCGTTGTGCTAGGTAGGCAGGGGAGTCTATGTGCACAGATCCACATCAGTGGAAGGCATGCAGGCACTGTATGTGAGTATATAGATCTCACTGCATACATCAAAAGTCTCCATTACTGTCTGCTACTGCGTATTTTATATATACCTAGCTGCAGATATCCGTGGCCAGGACTTTTTTTTTCGGGCACCTTATACCTGCAAATTTTAGTACAAAGCAATACAGTGTCCCATTTTCTACAACACTTATTGGCTTGGTCACTGTGCAGACTACAGCCAGATAATTTTAATACAAGAGCATTAAAATCTAACAATTTAAAACGGTTGTTTTGGTCCCAGGCATCGGATGTGAGTGCAAATAAAATTCTGGCCTTTTTTTTGTGTACTGTAGTTTTTTCTTAGAGTGTCCTACATTTTTGGACAACATTTTAGTGACCAAAAAATCTTTAGCTACAGTTCTTAAATTTAGCACTGTGATTTGTACCCAACACGCATCGCATATCATTGCGCTAAATATTGTACAATTTTAGTACTCCAAATGTTTTATTTTAGTGTCATAGGTCATGACTCATAGCCTACTTATTGACACAATTTTGGTGGTCCCCAAAAAAAAACAAGGCCACATTTTCATCACTCTGTTATCTCCGTCAGACGCACGTATATCTGTGGTGTCTAAATCCTTGCTTTGCAGGCATACATTGCATTTTTTGGTCTGCTACCCTTGCTGTTTACAGAATTTTTTGTTTTAAAAATGTTTACAAAATACAGGCCACATATTGAAAGTCTGTTATCTCAGTCACACCTCTCGTCTATCTGTGGTCTTCAAATCTTGGCTTTTCAGCCATACATTCCAGTTTTTGGTCTGCTAGACTGCTACCCTTGGTGGATACAGTATTTTTTTGTTTTTAAAATTGTGAAAAATACAGGCCACATATTGAAAGTCTGTTATCTCGGTCACACGTCTGGTATATCTGTGGTCTTCAAATCTTTTCTTTTCAGGCATACATTCCAGTTTGTGGTCTGCTACCCTTGGTGTATACAGTATTTTGGGTTTTTTTTTAAATTGTACAAAATACAGCCCACATGTAGAAACAGTCTGTTATCTCAGTCACATGTCTGGTCTATCTGTGGTCTTCAAATCTTGGCTTTTCAGCCATTCATTCCAAGTTTTTGATACCCTTGGTGTATACAGTATTTTGTGGTTTTAAATTTAAAAAAAAATACAGGCCACATATTGGAACAGTCTGTTATCTCCGTCCTACGCCCGTTCTATGTGTGGTCTAAAAATAGTTGTTTTTCATGCATACATTCCAATTTTTGGTCTGTCTAATACCCTAGGTCTATACACTATCTTGGTAAAAAAAAAAAAAATTATATTACAGTGTGGTTGTTCCATGACACGCCTCATCTACCTGTGGGCTACAAAGTGTGCTTCTGAGGCTTCCATTCTCCCTTTTTTGCGGTGTGTTACCCTAGCTCTAAGCACTATTTAGAAGTAAAAAATAAATATACAGGTCGCATATTGAAGAGTCTGGTATCTCAGTCAAACACCAGATGTATCTGTGGCCTACAAATTGTGGTATTTCAGGGCTACATTCTAATGCATTTGCTGTCTTTGACCTGATTTCTATACACTATTTTTGGGGCCAAAATAAAAACACAGGCCACATATTTTACAGTGTGGCCTCACGCCTCACGTGTCTTTGGTCTACAAAGTGTGCTTTTCAGGCTTCCAATCACCTTTTTTGCTGTGTGTTACCCTAGCTCTAGACAGTAAACACTATTTTGTGATGAATTTTTATTTTTTATTTTTTTACCCCACATGGGGAAATGTTTGTCAGCCCATACACTAAGTGTATGGGCATTTCAAGTCTAGGAGGAAAACAGGAACAGGAAAACCCTCTATCTTATCCATGGTTAGCTCCTCCTATATGAACATGTACACTATTATACTTTATCTAGTGTCCAACTTGAGTTACTATACTCTCCCTATCAACACAATATATAAACATATGTACATAGCAGCCTTAGAAAAATATAGATACAATTATATACAAAAGTACATTTACAGTGAAATACAGTCAACATTTACCAACGTTTGAATGGAACGTGCTCGGGGTTCTGTGATCCCCTTACAAGTGCAACAATGGGAAGAACGAAGAGGAAGCCCAAACACTAGGGAAGAGGGGAGTAGAGACCCCTAGGCAGATCTAAAATCACCCTGTCTGCCCTAAACATCCCTATATATGTTCTTCACCTATCACCGACCAGGAACAAAATCCTTGCCTGACTCCAGCAATAGGCCCTACAAAGGAAGGGACGAGATGTCCACAAGTCAATCCCCACTAAAACTAAAGACAGAGAGGGTAGACGGATGGGGGGAAACACTTAGCTTGAGAAGACAACCGAGACTTCACGCCAGCAATCCACCAAGGGTCCTCAGGGAAGACACTAACCAACTGTTAGAACTTGCAAAAAGACTGAAGCAAGTATTAGCTAACACCCGCACCATGCTGCAGGAATTGAATGTATTTAAACCTTCAGTGCAGGTGTGTGATTATCAGCAGAAGTTGGAGGTAACTATTGGGTCCTAGAGGGAGAAGCATATCGCTCCATAACAGAGATGCAGAAATCAAGAAGGTGCTTGAGCTAAACGCAAAGACTTTCCACAGCTGGATCAAGGATGACTGTCTGTCACACCTGACACACCCGTGACACTCCTTAGTTGCCCTGGCTGTGTATTTCGGTCAATGTCAGGCTGGAAGACCCAGCCATGGCAATGTTCTTACTGAGGTAAGGAGGTTGTTGGCAGAATTCTGGTGATACATGACCTTATCCATCCTCCTTTCAATACGGTGCAGTCATCCTGTCCCCTTTGCAGAAAAGTACCCCCCAAAGTATGATGTTTCCCCCATGCATGCTTCACAGTTGGGACGGTGTTCTTGGAGTTGTACTCATCCTTTCTTCCAAACATGGCAAGTGGATTTGATACCCAAAAGTTCTATTTTGGTCTCATCTGACCACATAACCTACTCCCATGCCTGCTCTGAATCATCCAGATTGTCATTGGTGAACTTCAAGACATGTGCTGGCGTGAGCAGGGGGACGTTGCGTGTCCTGCAGGTTTTTAACCCATGACGGCGTGGTGTGTTACTAAAGGTACCTTCACACTAAGCGACTTTACAACTATAATGATAGCGATCTGTGACGTTGCAGCGTCCTGGATAGCGATATCGTTATGTTTGACACGCAGCAGCGATCTGGATCCTGCTGTGATATCGCTGGTCATTGCTGAAAGTTCAGAACTTTATTTGGTTGTCAGATCGGCGTGTATCGTCGTGTTTGACAGCAAAAGCAACGATGCCTGCAATGTTTTACAATGGTAACAGGGTAAATATCGGGTTACTAAGCGCACGCCACGCTTAGTAACTCGATATTTTCCCTGGTTACCATTGTAAAAGTAAAAAAAAAAACACTACATACTCACCCTCTGATGTCTGTCACGTCCCCCGACGTCCGCGCTGCTGCTCGGAGCTTCCTGCACTGAATGTGTCAGTGCCGGCCGGAAAGTGAAGCACAGCGGTGACGTCACCGCTCTGCTGTTAGGGCCGGTGCTCACACAGTGCAGGGAAGCGGACGCCGGGGGACGCGAAGGTGAGTATGTAGTGTTTGTTTTTTTACATTTAACACTGGTAACCAGGGTAAACATCGGGTTACTAAGCGCGGCCCTGCGCTTAGCAACCCGATGTTTACCCTGGTTACCCGGGGACTTCGGCATCGTTGGTCGCTGGAGAGCTGTCTGAGTGACAGCTCTCCAGCGACCAAACAGCGACGCTGCAGCGATCGGCACCGTTGGCGATATCGCTGCAGCGTCGCTTAGTGTGAAGGTACCTTAACACTAATGTTTAAGACTGTGGTCCCAGCTCTCTTCAGGTGATTGATAAGGTCCTTCCTTGTAGTTCTGGGCTGATTCCTGACTTTTCTCAGAATCATCCTTACCCCACGAGGCAAGATCTTGCACGGAGCACCAGACCGAGGAAGATTGACAGTCATCTTGTGTTTCTTCCATTCTCTAATTGTGCCAACAGTTGTTGCCTTCTCACCAAGCTGCTATTGTCCTGTAGCCCATCCCAGCCTTGTGCAGGTCTACAATGTTGTCCCTGGTGTCCTTAGACACCTCTCCCGGGTGTCCGTAGAATCCTCTCTTGGCCACGGTGTAGAGGTTGGAGTGTGAGTGTGTGGACAGGTGTCTACTATACAGGTAACGAGTTCACAGGTGCAATTAATGCAGGTAATGAGCACAGAGCAGGAGGCTTCTTAAAGAAAAACTAACAGGTCTGTGAGAGCCGGAATTCTTGCTGGTTGGTCGGTGATCAAATACTTATTTCATGCAATAAAATGCAATTTAATTATATAAAAATCATACAATGTGATTTTCAGTTTTTTTTTTTTTATTGTTCGATTCTGTCTCTCACAGGTGAAGTGTACCTACTATAAAAAATTACAGACCTCTTCATTTTTTGTAGGTGGGAAAACAAAATCAGCCGTGTATGAAATACTTATTTTCCCCACTGTAGATACATATTTTACATACAAATTTATATATATATAATTCATGTTGCAGTGCTAAAGTCTAGGGCTTTATATAGCTATAGGGTAACTGATGATCTTCGGTTTGATTGATCCTTACTCGGTGTAAAAATAGAGAGCAGCCTCTTCGCAATTACTCTGTGCCATTTTCCACCTCCGCTTATTCTTTTGTCTCACCAGCAGATGGAGCCATTGTTCTCCCTATAAATTTCTGTTCCTTGTCCTGCACTAAATTCAAATTCGTCAGTTCACTCAAAATTGGCAAGTAAGTTATACTCAGTGTGACGGTATGGGGTCTCTTAAGACCCCAGAATATAATAAACATACGTGTTTAAAAAAAGGGAATGAAAGCATATTTACCTCGAAGCTCACCTTTCCCACCACTGTCACAGCTCCCATCTACTCTTCCTCTGGCTCCCTCCAGTCTCTTCTGGTGTTCATGGCAGTAAGACATAGAAGAGTATATTGCTGCCATAAAGACCAGAAGAGATGGGAGCTGAAAGCTGAATTCGGATTAATACAAATTTTTATTTATCTATCTATATATCTATTATATATGTTATTGTCAGGACTCTGAACATTTTTTACCTTTTGTGCATTACTGCCCTTTTCCAAGATGGCGTCTTTGGTCTCATGTGCACTGTGTCTTCCTGCTATAAAACTCCACCCCAGCCTTCAGTCTGTGCTAGAGTATTCTGCCTTGCATCCAGCTCCTGATGACTCCCCTGGGATGTTATCCCCTGTAATAATTATAAGGGATAACTCAGGAGACTCTTAGCGTGGAACAAGACAACTACAGGACACAGTTTTATAAGTGGTAAAGTCTATATTATCACACGGTGATTCAAACAGGTGCAGAGAGAAACTCAAGTCCACAACACTTGGTGTAAATATTAAACGCAGCTTAGCAGTCTATAGGAAACTTCAGAGAAACAAGCAATCAAGCAGAAAGTCTATGAACAAAAATTATTATTGAGGATACTTGACACGAATAAATTCTTGTCTTAGTCCAGACACAGATAGATATGCTTATAAGGCAGTTCAAATCATATCTTAGCTCAACCAGGGAGGCCTGGTTATAGTCTCAGGTTATTGCAAAGCAGAAACAGCTTACATGTCCAGCAAATGCAGATGGAAGTAAACACGAGCAGCAGATGAAGGAGGATTACTGGAAACTGGTATATGCAGCAGGAACTCAGAGCAGAGTGGCAGGATCACCACACAGGTTCACAGGTGCAGGTGTATAGCCAGGGAGTCACCAGAGGTCAGGAGCTGAATGCAAGGCAGAATACTCTAGCACAGACTGAAGGCTGGGGTGGATTTTTATAGCAGGAAGACACAGTGCACATGAGACCAAAGACGCCATCTTGGAAAAGGGCAGTAATGCACAAAAGGTAAAAAATATTCAGAGTCCTGACAGTTATCTATCTAGTATCGTTTTATTATCTATTATATAGCTACCCATTATCTATCTGTTATCTAAATCTATCTATTATCTATCTAGTATCGATCTATCTATTATCTACCTATTATCTATTTATCATCAATCTATCTATTATCTACGGTATCTATTATCTGTTTATTATCTATCTATTATCTATCTATTATCTATCCATCTATTATCTTTCTATTATTTATCTATTATCTATCTATCATCTATCTATCTATCTATTATCTATCTATTACCTATCTAGCATCTATCTCTTATCTATCTATCATCTATCTATCATCTATCTATTATCTATCATCTATCTATTATCCTTCTATTATTTTTTATCTATTATCTATATATATATCTATTATCTATCTATTATCTATCTATCATCTATCTATCATCTATCTATTATCTAGCATCTATCTATTATCTATCTATCATCTATCTATCATCTATCTATCTATCTATTATTTATCTCTTATCTGTCTAGTATTTATTATCTATCTATCTATTATCTATGTATCATCTATATATCTATCTATTATCTATCTATTATCCTTCTATTATTTTTTATCTATCTATCTATATACTGTATCTATCTATTATCTATCTATTTATTCTCTATCATCTATTCTCTATTATCTATCATCCATCTATCTATTATCTATCTATCTATCTATCTATCTATCTATCTATCTATCTATTATCTGTTTATATATTATCTATTATCTATCTATCATCTATTTATTCTCTATCATCTATTATCTATCTATCTATCTATCTATCTATCTATTATGTTTATATATTATCTATCTATCTATCTATCTATCTATTATCTATCTATCTATCTATCTATCTATCTATCTATCTATCTATCTATCTATCTATCTATTATCTGTTTATATATTATATATTATCTATCTATCATCTATCTATTTATTCTCTATAATCTATTATCTATCTATCTATTATATATCTATTATCTATTATCTGTCTATAATGTATTATCTATCTATCCATCCATCTTTCTATGGGTTCCTGTGTGTGACCCGTCAGCCCGCTGTGATACACTGTACAGACCCCGTTCTTCCCTTGCTCGGTGGGCCGCTCTCCGCCAGGCTCTGTATAATGGCTTCTCATCCAGCGCTGTCCACTCCAGCACTTTCTATAGTCTCCTCTTATTTAGCTGTAGCCCTCGGCTGCCTTTATGCACATTTCGTTCCCACAGGGCTTCATTATGAGGGCTTTAATTGATCAGTGCTAACACACATACTTGAATCCAAATATTTGAGCTATTCAGTGTGTATCTGCCATTGAAGGCAGTAATTATGTTAATTATCTTATGGACAATGTGAGTAAATAAAGAGCCATGTGGAATTGTGCCCAAATCAGATCACGCTTAGGGACAGGGGAAGAAAGGAAGGGGGAATTCAGCGCCACTGGAAAGCTTGTATTCAGAGGACTCACACTATATCATTAATGTTAGAAATATACAGCCCAGTTCATTAAGGCTGACATTATGTACACCAGTCTTAAAGGGATTTCCTAGTTTTGGAAAACCCCTGTCTACTGGCTGCAGCTTTTTTAAAAACAAACAAAATGTGCATTACTCACCCTCCCCAGGTCCAGAGACGAGTCTCTCTGCAATACTCGCCAGAAACCACTCAGAGCCACTGAGCTCACTGATTGGCTGATTTTCCTCAATATGATGTCAGCTTTACAGACAATATCAGACATCGGGAGCAGAAGTGGATACTGAGCATTGGACTAGGGGAGGGTGAGTAAAGCAAAATTCTTTTTTTTTCTTTTTTCTAAAACTAACTGCAACTAGGGGACACATTTTTTTTTTCAAAAAACCCAGAAAACCCCTTTAATGAAAGGCGTGCCTGGTGGCATAAATTGTGATGAATTTCTCAGGTGTGCTAGGCTACATCCTGTCCTGCCCTAGCTCCACTCACTTTCCTAAAAGTTGGCAGAGTTGACTGGGACCGGCGTAAAAAAAGCCAAAAGTTGCAAAATTTGTACGTAACCTCTAACAAAACTGCTTGATGAATCAGACAATGGACTTAGGGTCAGGAAGCATTGCACAAACAGTTGTGGCCAAAAGTTTTGAGACTGACACAACGTTTGGACTTCACAAAGTTTGCTGCTTCAGTGTTTTTCTTAGATCTTTTACTCAAATGTGTTTATGGTTACGAAGTACTGAAGATTATGTAGAGACTCAATATTTACAGTGTTGACCTTTATTTTTTGATGACTTCTGCCGTTTGCCCCTGGCAGCTGGATATCAGCTTCTGACCGAATCCTGACTGATGCCCATTCTTCTCTCATCGGTGCTTGGAGTTTATCACAATTTCTATGTTTTTGTTTGTCCACCCGCTTTTTGAGGATTTTGAGTGACCATAGATACTCAATACGATTGAGATCTGGGGGGTTTCCAGGCCAATGATTCAAAATATCAATTTTTTGTTCGCTGAGCCACTTAGTTATCACTTTTGCCTAAGGACATGGTCTCCATCATGGTGGAAAATGCATTGTTCATCAACACATTTCTCCTCAATTATTGGGAGAAATTGCTCTTGGTCTTGGAGGAGGTTTAGATCCCATTCGTTAGTCATCAAAGAAAGTAAGTTTACCCCAGTTCTCTGCAGTCCAATCCTTGTACTTCCTGAAAAGTTATTTTCACTGATGAAGCCCCTTTGGGACATCTGGAAGAATGATTGTCTAGAGAAAAGGAGGGGAGAGCTACTATGAGTCCTGTGTTTGCCAATAGTGAAACATCCTGAGACCATTCATGTGTGGGGGGCTTTTAATCCATGGAAAAAGCCACTCACAATTTTGCCTAAGAACAAGGTAATGAATAAAGAATGGGATCTAAACATCCTCCAAGAGCAACTTCTCCCAACCATGCAGGAGCAATTTTGTGTCTGCTGAGGAGACAGAGAGGGAGACTAAGGAGACAGCGTGAGAACAGAGAGGAATATAGATGAGATGGCCTGAGGACAGAGAGGAATACTGAGGATACAGCCTGAGGGTAGACAGGAACACTGAGGAGATGGCCTGAGTGCAGAGAAGGAGACTGAGAAGACAGCCTGAGTGCAGAGAGGAATATGGAGGCGATGGCCTGAGGAAAGAGAGGAACACTGAGGTGTTGGCCCGGGAGCAGAGAGGAACATTGTAGGAATGTCTTGAGGACAGAGAGGAACACTAAGAAGACATCCTGAGGGTAGAGAGGAAGATTCAGGAGATGACCTGAGAGCAGATTGGAACATTGAGGAGATGGCTTGAGAGCAGTGAGGAACATTGAGTAGATGGCCTGAGGACAAAGAGGAACACTGAGGAAACTTCCTGAGGGCAAAGAGGAACACTGGGAAGTCAACCTGACAGAAGAAAGGAACATTGAACAGATGGCTTGATGACAGAAAAGAACACTGAGGTACAGTAGATGGCCTGAGATCAGAGAAACAATGAGAAATGGCCCGAGGGTAGAGCGGAACATTGAGGAGACGGCCTGAGAGCAGAGGAACATTGTAGAAATGTCCTGAGGACAGAGAAGAACACTAAGAAGACATCCTGAGAGCAGATAGGAACATTGAGGAGATGGCTTGAGAGCAGAGCGGAACATTGAGAGATGGCCTGAGGACAAAGAGGAACACTAAGATAGATGTCCTGAAAACAGAGAGGAACACTGAGGAAACTTCCTGAAGGCAAAGAGAAACACTGGGAAGTCAGCCTGAGAGAAGAAAGGAACATTGAAAAGATAGCTTGATGACAGAGAAGAACACTGAGGTACAGTAGATGGCCTGAGATCAGAGAAACAATGAGAAATGGTCCGAGGGTAGAGCGGAACACTGAGGAGATGTCCTTAGGCAGAGAGCAGAGAGAGGAACACTCAGGAAACGGCTTGAGGTTAGAGAGGAACACTGAAAAGGCATCCTGATGGCAGAGAGTAACACTGAGGAGAAATTCTATGGGCAGAGAAGAGCGCTGAGGACACAGTTTGAGCTTGGAATTACAGTTTGAAGAGATTCCTGATGGAAAGTTGATAGAGCTCATTATAGCCAGTGGGACAGTTTGGCTCCATTAGAGTGTATCTAATGATGAATCCACCCTCGGCTGCTTTCTGTTGCTCTTACCCTATAAAGGGACAATAATTGACCCCAGCACCTAAATGGTTAACAGCGGTGATTTGGCTCTTGAGTCTGGTCCATACATCTCACATCAACCTGGATGGAAATGTTTGTCAGGGGTTGTTAAAGGTTACTTAAATGCATTTGTTTTTGTATTTAAAAAATCATATTTGCAGTAGGAATTAATAAAAATAAATATTTTGCATATTTGACTTCTACATCCTCTATCTATCACAATTCATAGCAGGCTGCAGAACGGGTTACCAGTGAATCTGTCAGCGAGGTCTTCGAGAATCTGGGTTTGCAGCATTTATCTTTCTTGTCTTGAATTATCTTCTAAGCTGATTTATGATCAAACCAAAATTGGCCATTGGAGCTCTGCGACATTTGAAAAATGTCTTGCTTTGAACATTTTTGTGGAACATCCCTTGGAGATTTTGCAGTCAATTAGCCCATTGATTCACTGACACTGACAATTGCAAAGTTGTGACGTGAGATTAAAAGCCGTAGCTAAAGAATTTCACATAAGATTATCAGCGTTTAGACAAATATTTGTTTCGCACAATGTAACCACTGGGTCCCGGTGAGCGGAGAATGACCCCCGCGGCACCGAAGGTTGCCGCGCATTGTACTGGGTGCCATGTCTGTTGACCTCCTTTCTGTCACCCTGACAAAGGCAGAATCACAGCCTATTCCCTTATTCCAATGGAGGATTTTATCTCCAGAGAAAGGAATAAAACAAACAAGTCTGTCTTCTCCAGTTACTGACTTTCAGGAGTTTTTGGGCATTGGGTCATTGTATCTTTTACATAGAATACTTAGAAAAGAATAGATTAAGAAATACTAAATTATTTGTAGACAAATATGTTTTAATTGTATTGGAAAAAGGGAACACAGAAATGCTATGGGTCCAGAAGATGTATATTTATAAAATATTTTTTTCCTTAATAATCAAAATCTATAATCTATGTAACTACTTATGAATCTATCTATCTATCTATCTATCATCTATCTATCTATTTGTGCAACTAATTATGAATCTATATATTGTATCTATCTTTAATCTCATATCTATATATGTATCTATCCAGTAGAGAAGAGCAACTCTATTTGATGCAAATCAAATTTGTGCTGAATTTTTAGAAATTTGCTAGACTCCTAAAATTTGAAAAATTTGTGATTCGATTTGTGGGAAACATAACAAAAATTGCATCAGGCAGAGAAGATTCACATGACCTCAAGTGTCGTCATACAAGCGACACAGCATGTGATGACAAAGCATTTCATCTTAATTATGCCAGACGTATCTTTTCAGTAGGTCAAGAGACATAGACTACTGTTCTTATGAGTCTGAACATTGACTCTTGAATTGAAGTTTGTGAATTTTTGAATGGCTGCTGTTTACCTATTATTGCGTAGCTATCTTTGGAGGACAGGTACGCAGCGTCCTTGAACAATCGATGTTTGCTAATATGTTGATCAGCCATTGTATAAGTCCATGTATCTTGTTGATCTGCAAAATAGTGAAGGACAAACTATGGAGGTGGATTAAATACTCAAACAATGAGAGTTAACCTGATCACACCTTCCACCTGATCTGTGGATGATGGCCTGAACAACAGATGTGGCTATAAAAAGGGACCTATATCCTTATGCAGAAAGACTCTATAGAACAACAGCCAAGGCACTATGGCTCCATCAAGACAAATACAGAGTTGACATTCTACAGGATGCCAGCCTAAGGGACAGCAGCCCTAGCTGGTGGATTACCTATCTGCTTCAGTGACCTTCACTGAACCCATGGAGGATGTTCAGGGAGGCCAAGTTCAGATTCTCCAGTCACCTGGTCCCATGGAGACAACTGGAGATGCCAGGTTTGGATGCTCCGGTCACCTGGCCCCATGAAGATGTTCTGACAAACCATGTTGGAACCCTCCAGTCACCTGGCCACTTACCTCAATGGACTGTGTCATGATCTCTGCAGGCAGAGATCATAGCAAGCCTATAAAGGGACAAGCTCTCGGAAGATGGAACTATACTGACCATGAACTAAGCCTGCCGCGCAACTAGAAATAGCCAGGTAGCATTTCCTATTTATCGCTAGATGCCCAGCTCTGGCCTAAGACTTAAATAGCTAGCAGAGGGAAATATAAGACCTGGCTCACCTCTAGAGAAATATTCCAAAGAAGACAGTAGCCCCCCACATATAATGACGGTGAGTTCAGATGAAACAACAAACGCAGCAGGAAAATAGTCTTAGCAAATTTGAGGTCCGCTTACTAGATAGCAGAAGACAGATAGTATACTTTCATGGTCAGCAGAAAAACACTAACAAAACACCATCCAGAGATTACCTTAAACTCTGGCATTAACTCATAACGCCAGAGTAGCAATCCCTGATCAACGAGAGCTTTCCAGACACAGTAACAAAACTTCAGCTGTGAACTGGAACAAATAGGCAAAACAAAACATGGACAAAAGTCCAACTTATCTAGTAGTTGTCTAGAAGCAGGAACAAGCACTGAGAGGCATCAGATAACATTGTTGACCGGCAAGAAACCACCAGAGAAATGAGCTTAAATAGCGACACCCACTACTGATGGAACCAGGTGAAACAGGAAAGAGGATGACAAGTCCAATTCCACAAGCGGCCACCGGGGGAGCCCAGAATCCAAATTCACAACAGTACCCCCCCCTCAAGGAGGGGGCACCGAACCCTCACCAGATCCACCAGGGCGACCAGGAGAGTCCGGGTCAAAACTCCTAGAAAGGGCATCTGCCTTAACATTCTTAGAACCCGGTAGGTATGACACCACAAAATTAAAGCGAGAAAAAAATAAAGACCAGCGCGCCTGTCTAGGATTCAGGCGTCTGGCAGTCTCAAGATAAATCAAATTTTTGTGGTCAGTCAATACCACCACCTGATGCCTAGCCCCCTCGAGCCAATGGCGCCACTCCTCAAACGCCCACTTCATGGCCAAAAGCTCCCGATTCCCAACATCATAATTCCGCTCTGCGGGCGAAAATTTGCGAGAAAAGAAGGCACAAGGCCTAATGACGGAGCAGTCGGAACCTTTCTGCGACAACACTGCCCCAGCTCCGATCTCCGAAGCGTCAACCTCAACCTGAAAAGGCAGATTCACATCAGGCTGACGCAACACAGGGGCAGAGGCAAAACGGCGCTTAAGCTCCTGAAAGGCCTCTACAGCATGAGGGGACCAATTAGCAACATCAGCGCCTTGTCTGGTCAAATCAGTCAGTGGTTTAACGACATCCGAAAAACCAGCAATAAATCGGCGGTAAAAGTTGGCAAAGCCCAAAAATCTCTGAAGACCCTTAAGAGAGGAGGGCTGAGTCCAGTCACAAATAGCTTGCACCTTGACGGGATCCATCTCAATGGAAGAGGGAGAAAAAATATACCCCAAAAAGGAAATTTTCTGGACCCCAAAAACGCACTTAGACCCCTTCACACATAAAGAATTAGACCGCAGAACCTGAAAAACTCTCCTGACCTGCTGGACATGAGAGTCCCAGTCATCAGAAAAAATCAGAATATCATCCAGATATATTATCATAAATTTATCCAGAAAATCGCGGAAAATATCATGCATAAAAGACTGGAAAACTGAAGGGGCATTAGAAAGACCAAAAGGCATGACCAAATACTCAAAGTGGCCCTCGGGCGTATTAAATGCGGTCTTCCACTCATCCCCCTGCCTGATCCGCACCAAATTATACGCCCCACGAAGATCAATTTTAGAGAACCACTTAGCACCCTCTATACGAGCAAACAAATCAGTAAGCAATGGCAATGGGTATTGATACTTAACAGTGATCTTATTCAGAAGCCGATAATCAATACATGGTCTCAAAGAGCCGTCTTTTTTTGAGACAAAGAAAAACCCAGCTCCCAAGGGAGAAGAAGATGGACGAATATGTCCCTTTTCCAAAGACTCCTTTATATATTCCCGCATAGCAGCATGTTCCGGCACAGACAAATTAAACAAACGACCCTTTGGATATTTACAACCCGGTATCAAATCTATGGCACAATCGCACTCACGGTGCGGAGGTAACGACCCAAGCTTGGGTTCGTCAAAGACGTCTTGATAATCAGAGAGGAACTCAGGGACTTCAGAGGGAATGGACGACGAAATAGAAACCAAAGGTACGTCCCCATGAATACCCTTACATCCCCAGCTCAACACAGACATTGCTCTCCAGTCCAAGACTGGGTTGTGAGACTGCAACCATGGCAATCCCAGTACCAAATCGTCATGTAAATTATACAGCACCAGGAAACGAATAATCTCCTGGTGATCCGGATTGATACGCATGGTTACTTGTGTCCAGTATTGTGGTTTATTATTAGCCAATGGGGTGGAGTCAATCCCCTTCAGAGGAATAAGAGTCTCCAAAGGCTCTAAATCAAAACCACAACGATTGGCAAAGGACCAATCCATAAGACTCAGAGCGGCGCCAGAGTCAACATAGGCGTCCGTGGCAATGGATGACAAAGAGCAAATCAGGGTTACAGACAAAATAAACTTAGACTGAATGGTGCCAATGGAAACAGACTTATCAAGCTTCTTTGTACGCCTAGAGCATGCTGATATAACATGAGTAGAATCCCCACAATAGAAACACAATCCATTCTTCCGTCTAAAATTCTGTCGCTCGCTCCTGGACAGAATTCTATCACACTGCATACTTTCTGGCGTCTTTTCCATAGACACCGCCAGATGGTGCACCGGTTTGCGCTCCCGCAGACGCCTATCAATCTGAATAGCCATTGTCATGGACTCATTCAGACCTGCAGGCAAAGGGAACCCCACCATAACATCCTTAACGGCATCAGAGAGACCTTCTCTGAAAGTTGCCGCCAAGGCGCACTCATTCCACTGAGTAAGCACAGACCATTTACGGAATTTTTGGCAGAAAACTTCAGCTTCGTCTTGCCCCTGAGATAGTGCCATCAAAGTTTTTTCTGCCTGAAGTTCCAAATGAGGTTCCTCATAAAGCAAGCCCAAGGCCAGAAAAAACGCATCCACATCGCGTAACGCAGGATCCCCTGCTGGCAATGAGAAGGCCCAATCTTGAGGGTCACCCCTGAGCAAGGAAATCACAATCCTAACCTGCTGAGCAGGGTCTCCAGCTGAACGAGACTTCAGGGACAAATAAAGCTTACAATTATTTCGGAAATTCTGGAAGCTAGCTCTATTCCCTGTAAAGAACTCCGGCAAAGGAATTCTCGGCTCAGATACCGGAGCATGTACCACAAAATCTTGTAAATTTTGTACTTTCGTGATGAGATTATTCAAACCCGCAGTTACACTCTGGAGATCCATTATTGTCAGGTGCACACAGAGCATACAGAGATTAGGAGGAGAGAGAGAAAAAAGACTGCAGCAAGGCAGACTGAAGGAAAAAAAAAAAAAAAAAAATTCCAGCAGACTTCTTATAACTCTCCTTTCTCAACCTGGGTCTTTAACACTTTATGGGCCGGTCAAACTGTCATGATCTCTGCAGGCAGAGATCATAGCAAGCCTATAAAGGGACAAGCTCTCGGAAGATGGAACTATACTGACCATGAACTAAGCCTGCCGCGCAACTAGAAATAGCCAGGTAGCATTTCCTATTTATCGCTAGATGCCCAGCTCTGGCCTAAGACTTAAATAGCTAGCAGAGGGAAATATAAGACCTGGCTCACCTCTAGAGAAATATTCCAAAGAAGACAGTAGCCCCCCACATATAATGACGGTGAGTTCAGATGAAACAACAAACGCAGCAGGAAAATAGTCTTAGCAAATTTGAGGTCCGCTTACTAGATAGCAGAAGACAGATAGTATACTTTCATGGTCAGCAGAAAAACACTAACAAAACACCATCCAGAGATTACCTTAAACTCTGGCATTAACTCATAACGCCAGAGTAGCAATCCCTGATCAACGAGAGCTTTCCAGACACAGTAACAAAACTTCAGCTGTGAACTGGAACAAATAGGCAAAACAAAACATGGACAAAAGTCCAACTTATCTAGTAGTTGTCTAGAAGCAGGAACAAGCACTGAGAGGCATCAGATAACATTGTTGACCGGCAAGAAACCACCAGAGAAATGAGCTTAAATAGCGACACCCACTACTGATGGAACCAGGTGAAACAGGAAAGAGGATGACAAGTCCAATTCCACAAGCGGCCACCGGGGGAGCCCAGAATCCAAATTCACAACAGGACTGTCATCTTCCTAAGCTTGTCGTCACCTCCTCTCTGTGGGTGCCCAGTAAAAGTGGGGTGCCACTGATGGGGGTGGTTGGCCCTGGAAGCCTAGATTTCGCAGCTGCTCTAATACCAGTGAGCCAGTGAAAGGTTGCATCATACTGTATGTTAAATTAACTTGGACATTAATAAAGCTGAGAGATCTCGTTGGTCGAAAGATCGAACGATCTGACATCAGCCATCTCAGCTGACTCTCCCATTCACAGGTGCACTTATTTGGCCCTTGTGTTCTCCATCAGACAGCTACTCAATGACACCTTAGCCGGTGGATTATCTTAGGGAGAATTAAGCTGGGGAAGTCCTTAAGCGGACATGCCTGACCAACATCTGTCCTGACCATCAGTCGGCTGGTGCCCCCATACTCGATATCGGTGGTTTCATCCCAAGAGAAGTCTAATATTTATGGCCAGCTTTACACAAGTAAAGCGTATTAGGGCAAATGGTGGCTTTGTAGTACAAGGCCACGGTCAAATGTTCAGTATTCGGTCGGTATTTTACATTAATATTTGTACACAAAAACGATGAGTGGTTAAAAAAAACAGAAGTGGTGACGTGTTTCCATGATACTTTTCCTCTGATTGTTCCACTCCTGGCTTTGGCTCATAGATACTGATGTAAAATAATTGACCAAATACTGAAAGTGTGAACGTGGAGTTATCGCTTTGCTGCAAATCAAGTTATGCTAACAAATTTGACAAATCTGACGACTTCAAATTTCAAAAGGTTCTCTCATATCTATTAAATTACCGATTTCTGTCTCACAGCATAAGGCATTCAATAACAAAACAATGGGGACAGACCACTCGCCAACTCGTATTCCTATAATTGACCTATTAAAGTAATTACTAAATATATTTAATAAGCAGAATTTATATTTTTTTTATTATTATGACATTTATAAATCTAATCGTTATGACCTCAAAAACATAATCATTCTTTTCTTCTAATTTTATATTTTGCACCTTTTCGTTCTGCAAATAAAAGTCTCCGACACTCCCCAGATAATATAGATATGAGCCTGATTCTTTTTTTTCCAATCTTTTTTTTTCCCCAATCCATTCTATCACTCTAATCCACCCCTGTGGACGCAGTTAATAGTCTGTGGGCCGGAGCAGCGCATTTAATATTCGCAGAAGTGTTTCTTCTTGTACTCAATTATAACTCGCTACTTGCCATCTTAATAATTTAAACCTGTCCTCCCGCCCCCTTAAAAAAAAAAAAAAAAAAATCCTAATTCTTGGGATCCGGCGAAATGCAAATTTTCGATTTTGACGGCGTTTAAAATGAACTAAATGCTAGATTGAGTAACTGTGCGAGTATAAAGGGCATTAATGAGGTAATTTCATTATGAAGACCCATCCAAGCCTGTATGGAAACAAGGGTCGGGGTTAGGGTTAAATGGAGAGGAAAGCTGATGAGGAAATTAGGGTTCCTTCCACACTAATTAATGTTTTCGGGCATTTTGTACAGGCACCAAATTAACTGCTCCAAAGAACTTTCATTGAGAAAGAAAAAAAAAAATTACATTGTATCCCTCCTGAGTAATTAGTAGACAGTAAGAACCAAGCACTTAATGAGCATAAAGGCGGCCATCAACTTATCCCGGCCGGTCAATGAAAACATACCATTATGGGGACCTCAGATGAAGGCATACACTATAGAATTGTTTAGGTTCTTGTGTCTTATGGGTTGTAAACAGGTAGACCATGAATGAGGTCTTTCAGACACATGGGAGGCCTGTCTTCCCAGAAAAACAATCTCGAAGGTGAATAGGAGGCGGACAGCCCATACAAAGGACCCTGAATACTGTCTTAAGTGATTACACGATGTTGTGCTGCCCCCTCTCATCGAGTTATCTTTACACTGTTTTTGTCCTCCCTAATTGGAGCTGATGAGGTGCTAATTGGTTCCCTTTTTAAGGAAAAAGAAAATCGCTACTTAAGACCTAAGCAAGAAAAGTTGAGACAGCATGAGTGGAGTTAATGAGGGTTTAGCCATAAAAAAAATAAAAATAAAACATTGGAGCTACGAATTTTCTTTCAATTCATGTGAATTTGTTGTTACAATCTTTTTGCAAAACCAAATTTCTCTTTGGTTATTTTTTTTTATTATGATTAATATTCACTTTATTTTTGTTATTTTTTTTTGTTTTGTTTATTTATTTATTTTTTTAAAAAGCCAGGCAATATTCACACTGCTACCATTTTAGTGTGCGCGGACAATACAGACTCTCTTAACACCACTCCAGTTTGGAGAGCCACTTCTCATTTATAGGAATGAATATTGCCAATGCCGGCGGGAGGCTTGTAGTCACTCCGTAGATTTCACTGCGCTCTGGAGTTTGGGCTTTTTAAAGCTGGACTCAATCTGTGCAATATTAGCAATTTCAAAGACTGGTGGTGCGAAGGCTTGACGCCCTGTTTTATTAGGCAAATTAATCATTAGTGAAAGGGTCATTTGGATAAGAATTGATTGCACTACGGGACTCGATGGAAGGTAGAGAAATGTGACAAACAGAATGATATATATTATTATGTATATCTAATATGAATAATGTGAAATCAAAAGTTTAGAAATAAGAGCTATAAGATATAGATAGATAATAGATAGATGATAGATAGATAGATAGATAATAGATAGATGATAGATAATAGATAGATAGATAGATAGATAGATAGATAGATAGATAGATGATAGATAGATAATAGATAGATGATAGATAGATAATAGATAGGCGTAACTACAAAGTTATGGGCCCCGGTGCGAACTTCCAAATGGGGCCCCCCCCGCCATAAAATTCAATGTAAGCCCCATAGAATACAATGCAGCTCCCCTCATAGTATAATGCAGCCCCTCCATACAGGGGCAGTGACAAAGACACGAGCAAATGGTGACGAGGGGGCAGAGGAGAGGGAACAAGGGGGCAAGGAAGACAGGCACTAGGGGACACATGGGGGCTAGGAGGCAGGGGAGAAGGATACAAGGGGTCTAGTGGGCAAGGGAGACTGACACAAGTGGGCAAGGGAGACTGACACACGGGGACAAGGGACAAGCACAAGGGGACAAGGGAGACAGGCACAAGGGGACACATAGGGACTAGTGAGCAAGAGACTGACACAAGGGGACAAGGGATACAAGCACAAGGGGACACACAGGGACAAGTGGGAAAGGGAGACTGACACACAGGGACTAGTGGGCAAAGGAGACTGACACAAGCACAAGGGGACAAAGGAGACTGACACAAGCACAAGGGGACATAGGAGACAGGCACATGGGGACACACAGGGACTAATGGGCAAGGGAGACTGGCACACGGGGACACAAGCATAAGGGAGACAGGCTCAAGGGGACACACAGGGACTAATGGGCAAGGGAGACTGGCACATGGGGACACAAGCATAAGGGAGACAGGCTCAAGGGGACTCACGGCCCCCTGACCTGCCAGAGCCGCTTGCAGCTGCGACCGTAGTAGTTACGCCGCTGCCTCACACACACACATACTACAGATATCACACACACACTACAGATATCACACACACACATCATACTACAGATATCACACACACACACACACACACATCAGTTATTACACACACTACAGATATCACACACACATCATATTACAGATATCACACACATACTACAGTTATCACACACACACACTACAGATATCACACACACACACAGACATACTACAGATATCACACACACACACATCATACTACAGATATCACACACACACACACTACAGATAACACACACACACACACACTACAGATATCACACACACACACATACACACACTACAGATATCACACACACACACATACACACACTACAGATATCACACACACACACACATCATACTACAGATATCACACACACACTACAGATACCACACACACACACACACACACACACACACACACACACACACACACACACACACACCAGAGATACCAGCTCATATACACAACTCACAATCTCCTCTCTGGTACAGGGGTGGCTGATGTAAACCGGCTGCAGCTCCTCAGCTTCTCCTGACTAAGGCTAGTTTCACACTAGCGTCGGGAACAACCCGTCGCTGTGCGTTGGGCCGACGTTCCCGACGCTAGTGTGGTCTCCGCCGCACAACGGGGGCAGCGGATGCATTTTTCCCACGCATCCGCTGCCCCATTGTGAGGTGCGGGGAAGTGCGGGGAGGTGGGGGCGGAGTTCCGGCCGCGCATGCGCGGTCGGAAAAAGTGGACCGTCGGGAGCAAAAAACGTTACATGTAAGGTTTTTTTCTCCCGACGGTCCACTACCACACGCCCAAGCGTCGCAAAACGGACGCGACGTTTGGCAATACGTCGCAAATGCGTCGCTAATGTTAGTCTATGACGAAAAAACGTATCCAGCAAGAACTTTTGCTGGATGCGTATTTTCGGCAAAACGACGCATTTGCGACGTATTGCAGTTAACGCTAGTGTGAAACTAGCCTAAAGCGGCTCTGTCCCGCACCTCCCCCCTGCTCTCGCCTTCTGTCCCGGGTTTATTTTGGCTTTCTCTTAAAGGGCACCTGTCACCCCGTTTTTTCCGTATGAGATAAAAATACTGTTAAATAGGGCCTGAGCTGTGCATTGCAATAGTGTATTTTGTGGACCCCGATTCCCCACCTATGCTGCCGAAATACGTTACCAAAGTAGTCGTTTTCGCCTGTCAATCAGGCTGGTCTGGTCAGATGGGCGTGGTGTCTTCCCCCAGATCTTGCTTAGTTTTCCGTTGGTGGCGTAGTGGTGTGCGCATGCCCAAGGTCCCGAATCCACTGCACAGGGGAGTGAAAATAGCGTGATGTGCGACATTTCATTGGTGATCGGTGGGGGCGGCCATCTTCCTTTGGCCGCGCGTGCGCAGAAGCGGCGCTCTGCTGGCCGCGGCTTCAGGAAAATGGCCGCAGGATGCCGCGCGTGCCCAGATGGAGATCGCGGCGGCCATTTTCCTGAAGCAGAGATGCGACACCTCGTACACACCCGACTCCGCTCCGTACACCCCCGACTCCGCTCCGTACACCTCGTACACACACGGCTCCGCTCCGTACACCTCGTACACACACGGCTCCGCTCCGTACACCTCGTACACACACGGCTCCGCTCCGTACACCTCGTACACACACGGCTCCGCTCCGTACACCTCGTACACACACGGCTCCGCTCCGTACACCTCGTACACACCCGGCTCCGCTCCGTACACCTCGTACACACCCGGCTCCGCTCCGTACACCTCGTACACACCCGGCTCCGCTCCGTACACCTCGTACACACCCGGCTCCGCTCCGTACACCTCGTACACACCCGGCTCCGCTCCGTACACCTCGTACACACCCAGCTCCGCTCCGTACACCTCATGCACACCCGGCTCTGCTCCGTACACCTCATGCACACCCGGCTCTGCTCCGTACACCTCATGCACACCCGGCTCTGCTCCGTACACCTCATGCACACCCGGCTCTGCTCCGTACACCTCATGCACACCCGGCTCCGCTCCGTACACCTCATACACACCCGGCTCCGCTCCGTACACCTCATACACACCCGGCTCTGCTCCGTACACCTCATACACACACGGCTCCGCTCTGTACACCTCATACACACACTGCTCTGCTACATCCACCCAAACCCCTCCTGACCTCACACAAAAGCTTACCCTCCTCCAGCATGATGACAACCAGCACTGCACTACTGTCCTGCACTACACGGAAGCCCTTGATCATGTGACTCCAACTCCTCCCCTCCTGTGACCTCATCACAGGTCCTGTGCGCACAGAGCAGTGGCAGCTATAGTAGTGGTGTGCGGCTCTCTGCGGTGGAGGGGCTCTGCTGCGGGTCAAGTGCAGTCCCACCCGTGATCGCGAGTGCACGCGCAGCAGGGCCTGTAAGGAAGAATTATTTAAAGGGCCGGCGGCCCATTTTGTAGCTTAGAGTTCTTAGGAGCCCGCCCAGTCTGCTGGACTGGGTGGGCCCCTAAGCACTGCGGGCCCCGTCGCAATTGCGACCCCTGCGACCGCGGTAGTTACGCCCCTGCCCACATACTTGACATAAGGAAGCAGATTTAGTCAGTACACCAGATTCTACTTGTGCCTTGTGGACAGCACACTAGATAATAGATAGATAGATAGATAATAGATAGATAGATAATAGATATTATTATTATTATACATTTTTATAGCGCTATTTATTCCTTGGCGCTTTACATGTGAACACGAGACAAATATAGACAAATACAATAAACATGAGCAAAAAGCAAGGCACTAAGGCTATGTTCACACTTTGCGGGTTTTGCCGCGGATCGGCAGCGGATTTGACACTGCGGATCCGCAGCAGTTTTCCATGCAGGGTACAGTACAATGTTACCCTATGGAAAACAAAACCCGCTGTGCACACGCTGCGGATTTCCACGGGAAAAGCCGCGCGGCTTTTCTGCGGAAAAAAAGAAGGAGCATGTCACTTCTTGGTGCAGAATCGCAGCGATTCTGCACCCATAGAAATGCATTGATCCACTCACTTTCCACACGGGGCTGTGTGCATCAACTCTTTACACTCCATCCATATTGGCCCCTCTGTCCTGGCCTCTCCTATGTATAGCACTCATGCTCTGTTCACATTGCTTAACAGTACAGATCCATTCAGTCCCACCATCCAACACAAGAGACGCTCTCACAAATCACTTAACCATCTGCTCACTCTTTCTATCCTCCTTCTCCTAGTTGCTGGAGACATCTCTCCGAACCCCGGCCCCCCATGTTATAGCCAGTCAAACCTCCCAACTGCTACACCCAGAAACCCCTCTAACCTTATTAATATTCCATGCATGCCTTCTGTCTCTTTCAATTGTGCTCTTTGGAATTCTCGCTCTGTGTGTAATAAACTCTCCTTCATTCATGACTTCTTCCTTTCTAACTCTTAATCTCCTGGCTCTTACTGAAACCTGGATCCAGCAGTCAGACACCACCGCTGCTGCTGCTCTCTCATTTGGTGGACTACACTTTTCTCATACCCCAAGATCAGACAACAGAGCAGGTGGAGGCGTTGGTCTGCTCCTTTCACCCAAATGTACCTTCCAAGTTATCCCCCAAGTACCCTCACTTGTATTCCCTTCCTTTGAGGTCCATGCTGTCAGATTCTACGTCCCCTTCTCCATGCGAGTGGCGGTGGTGTATCGTCCTCCCGGCCCCTCTCACCAGTTCCTGGATCATTTTGCCACCTGGCTTCCACACTTTCTCTCTTATGACACCCCCACCCTCATCATGGGTGATTTCAATATCCCAATTGCTTCTCCCCTCTCCCCATCTGCTTCTCACCTTTTATCTCTAACCTCCTCTTTCGGCCTCTCGCAGCATACTAACTCTCCAACACATGATGATGGAAACTCCCTTGATTTGGTCTTCTCCCGGCTTTGCTCACTGGATGATTTCACAAACTCCCCTCTCCTGCTCTCTGACCACAACCTTCTTTCATTCTCTATCAAGAACTGCCATCCCGCTCAGGTCATCCCCACTTTCCACACTTATAGAAACATACAGGCCATTAACACCCAGAAACTTATGAAGAACTTGCAGTCTTCATTGGCCCCAATCTCCTCCATCTCTTGTCCTGATTCTGCTCTGAAGCATTACAATGAAACCCTGCAAAGTGCCCTGGAAGAAGCTGCACCTCCTATACATAGAACAACTCGGCACAGACGGCGACAACCGTGGCACACGCTGCAAACACGTTTCCTGCAGCGGTGCTCCAGGTGCGCCGAACGTCTGTGGAGAAAATCTAATCTGCCTGAAGATTTCATCCATTATAAGTTCATGTTAAAAACATACAACTCTGCCCTTCACCTCTCCAAACAAACCTATTTCAACACCCTCATCACCTCACTGTCCAATAACCCTAAACGTCTCTTTGACACTTTCCGGTCCCTACTCAACCCAAGAGAGCAGGCCCCAACCACAGATCTCCACGCTGACGATCTGGCCAATTACTTCAAAGAAAAAATTGACCACATTCGACAGGAAATCATTTCCCAATCTCTTCATACCAAGCACTGTCCTCCCTCCCCCACTGCATCTAGTTCACTCTCTGACTTTGAACCAGTTATTATTATTATTATTATTATTGTTTATTTATATAGCACCATTAATTCCATGGTGCTGTACATGAGAAGGGGTTACATCAAAATACAAATATCACTTACAGTAAACAAAACTAACAATGACAGACTGGTACAGCGGGAAGAGGACCCTGCCCTTGCGGGCTTACAATCTACAGGAGTTACAGAAGAAGAAGTAAGCAGGCTCCTTGCATCTTCTCGCCCGACCACTTGCACCAGCGACCCCATTCCGTCGCATCTCCTCCAGTCCCTTTCCCCGGCTGTCACCTCTCACCTAACAAAAATATTCAACCTTTCCCTCACTTCCGGTATTTTTCCCTCCTCATTTAAGCATGCCATCATACATCCACTACTTAAAAAGCCCTCCCTCGATCAAAATTGTGCCGCTAATTATAGACCTGTCTCTAATCTTCCCTTCATCTCTAAACTCCTGGAACGCCTGGTCCACTCCCGTCTTACCCGCTATCTCTCAGATAATTCTCTTCTCGACCCTCTTCAATCTGGTTTCCGCTCTTTACACTCTACTGAAACTGCCCTCACTAAAGTCTCTAATGACCTACTAACAGCTAAATCTAATGGTCACTATTCCATGCTAATTCTCTTGGATCTCTCCGCAGCATTCGACACTGTGGATCATCAGCTCCTCCTCACTATGCTCCGCTCCATCGGCCTCAAGGACACCGTTCTCTCTTGGTTCTCCTCCTATCTCTCTGACCGATCCTTCACTGTATCTTTTGCTGGTTCCTCCTCCTCTCACCTTCCCCTTACTGTTGGGGTTCCTCAAGGATCTGTCCTAGGCCCCCTCCTCTTCTCTTTGTATACTGCCCCTATTGGACAAACAATCAGTAGATTTGGGTTCCAGTACCATCTCTATGCTGACGACACCCAATTATACACCTCTTCTCCTGTTATCACGCCGACCTTTTTAGAAAACACCAGTGATTGTCTTACCGCTGTCTCTAACATCATGTCCTCCCTCTATCTGAAACTGAACCTGTCAAAAACTGAACTCCTCGTGTTCTCTCCCTCTACAAACCTACCTTTGCCCGACATTGCCATCTCTGTGTGCGGTTCCACCATTACTCCAAAGCAACATGCCCGCTGCCTTGGAGTCATCCTTGATTCCGAGCTTTCATTCACCCCCCACATCCGATCACTGGCTCGCTCTTCTTATCTGCATCTCAAAAACATTTCCAGAATTCGCCCTTTTCTTACTTTCGACTCTGCAAAAACTCTTACTGTCTCACTTATTCATTCTCGTCTGGACTATTGTAACTCTCTACTAATTGGCCTACCTTTTACCAGACTCTCCCCGCTCCAATCTGTCCTGAATGCTGCTGCCAGGATCATATTCCTCGCCAACCGTTACACCGATGCCTCTACCTTGTGCCAGTCATTACACTGGCTACCCATCCAATCCAGAATCCAGTACAAAACTACTACCCTCATCCACAAAGCACTCCATGGCTCAGCACCACCCTACATCTCCTCTCTGGTCTCAGTCTACCAACCTACCCGTGCCCTCCGCTCTGCTAATGACCTCAGGTTAGCATCCTCAATAATCAGAACCTCCCACTCCCGTCTCCAAGACTTTACACGTGCGGCGCCGATTCTTTGGAATGCACTACCTAGGTTAATACAATTAATCCCCAATCCCCACAGTTTTAAGCGTGCACTAAAAACTCATTTGTTCAGATTGGCCTACCGCCTCAACGCATTAACCTAATTATCCCTGTGTGGCCTATTAATAAAAAACAACAACATAATCACGTTCCTCCATCATGTTCTCATACACTTTATGCAGTTAATAGCCTCTGTGTCTGTACTGTTACATATTTAGGCAGTTAACTGGTTCATGCAGCTTTACATGAACACCCGAGCCTTACACTATGGCTGGTCCAAATAACTAAAGCAATTGTTACCATCCACCTCTTGTGTCTCCCCTTTTCCTCATAGATTGTAAGCTTGCGAGCAGCAGGGCCCTCTTTCCTCCTGGTATCTGTTTTGAACTGTGATTTCTGTTATGCTGTAATGTCTGTTGTCTGTATAAGTCCCCTCTATAAGTTGTAAAGCGCTGCGGAATATGTTGGCGCTATATAAATAAAATTATTATTATTATTATTATAAGTTAAGCGGATAATGTGCCGATGGTACCCGGGGTGGAGGAGAGGAGACTCTCCTCCAGGCCCTGGGAACCATATTTTGGTGTAAAAAAAAGAATTAAAATAAAAAATGATGCTATACTCACCTCTCAGCGCTGCCCGCGGCGTCCGGTCTCAGTTGCTGTGCCGAACAGGACCTGTGGTGACGTCGCGGTCACATGACCGTGATGACGCCTCGGTCACATGACCGTGACGTCACGAAGGTCCTTGTCGGCACAGCCGCCTGCAGCACCGAGGAGATCGCGACGTCAGAGGGTGAGTATAACCAATTTTTATTATTTTTTACATTACTATTGATGCTGCATATTGCTGCATATGCAGCATCAATAGTATAGGCGGAAACCCGCAGCGGAAACCGCGGAACAAACCGCGATAAATCTGCAGGGATAACCGCAGCGGTTTTGCCCTGCAGATTTATCAATTCCGCTGCGGGATTAACCTGCAGAGCACGCCGCAAAGTGTGAACGTGGCCTTACAGGTACAGGAGGAGAGAGGATCCTGCCCGCGAGGTCTCACAGTCTATCTATTAGATAGATAGATAGATAGATAGATAGATAGATAGATAGATAGATAGATAGATAGATGATAGATAATAGATAAATAGATGATAGATAGGACATAGACCGACAGATAGAAAATATGAAATGGATAACTAGACAGATAGGAAATACATAGCTATCAGCTCAGACTGGCCAACAGAGAAGCAGGTGAATCCCCCAGGGACCGATGCCACACCATTATATGAGCAGTGGCTAGTACAATACACTTTATACTCTATGTATAGACAAAGGCAACATCTTATAATTCATTTAATAAAGTTCACAGATTATAAATATTATACAGAAGCAGCGGTAATTGTACTGTATGAATGAGTGTAATGTAATATTTGCAAGTAGTTGAACAGTGGACCCCTGCAGTCTGTAGTACTGGTGGTGGACCCTGAGATATACTGTAGATAGATACACTGCAGAAAATAAGTATTTGATACATTTGCTGATTTTGTAAGTTTTCCCACCTACAAAGAACGGAGAGGTCTGTAATGCTTATCATAGGTACACTTCACCTGTGAGACAGAATCTAAAAAGAAATAAAACAGAAAATTACATTGTATGATTTTTATATAACTAAATTGCATTTTATTGCATGAAATAAGTATCTGATCACCTACCAAGCAGCAAGAATTCCGGCTCTCACAGACCTGTTACTTTTTCTTTAAGTAACCTCCTACTCTGCACTCCCCAAATACTTATGACTTTTTTTCAGTCAAGATGGGGTGCAGAGTGTACGTTAATGAGAAAAAATGAACTTTTTTGAATTTACCAAATGGCTGCACTGAAACAAAGAGTGAAATATTTAAAGGGGTCTGAATACTTTACACTGCTCAAAAAAATAAAGGGAACATCAACAATAAAGGTAAATCAAACTTCTGTGAATTCAAACTGCCCACTTAGGAAGCAACACTGATTGACAATCAATTTCACATGCTGTTGTACAAATGGAATAGACAACAGATGGAAATTATTGGCAGTTATGAAGACACCCTCAATAAAGAAGTGGTTCTGCAGGTGGGGACCACAGACCACATCTCAGTACCAATGCTTACTGGCTGATGTTTTGGTCACTTTTGGATGTTGGTTGTGCTTTCACACTCATGGTAGCATGAGACGGACTCTACAACCCACACAAGTGGCTCAGGTAGTGCAGCTCATCCAGGATGGCACATCAATACAAGCTGTGGCAAGAAGGTTTGCTGTGTCTGTCAGCGTAGTGTCCAGAGGCTGGAGGCTCTACCAGGAGACAGACCAGTACACCAGGAGACGTGGAGGGGGCCGTAGGAGGGCAACCACCCAGCAGCAGGACCACTATTTCTGCCTTTGTGTAAGGAGGAACAGGAGGAGCACTGCCAGAGCCCTGCAAAATGACCTCCCGCAGGCCACAAATGTGCATGTGTATGCACAAGTGGTTAGAAACCGGCTCCATGAGGATGGTCTGAGTGCCCGGCATCCACAGATGGGGGTTGTGCTCACAGCCCAACACCGTGCAGGATGCTTGGCATTTGCCACAGAACACCAGAATTGGCAAATTCGCCACTGGTGCCCTGTGCTCTTCACAGATGAAAGCAGGTTCACACTGAGCACATGTGACAGACATGGCAGAGTCTGGAGATGCTGTGGAGAGCGATCTGCTGCCTGCAACATCCTTCAGCATGACCGGTGTGGCAGTGGGTCAGTAATGGTGTGGGGTGGCATTTCTTTGGAGGGCCTCTATGTGCTCACCAGAGGTAGCCTGACTGCCATTAGGTACCGAGATGAGATCCTCAGACTCATGAGACCATATGCTGATGCGTTGGCCCTGGGTTCCTCCTAATGCAGGACAATGCCAGACCTCATGTGGCTGGAGTGTGTCAGCAGTTCCTGCAAGATGAAGGCATTGAAGCTATGGACTGGCCCGACCGTTCCACAGACCTGAATCTGATTGAACACATCTGGTATAAGTCACCCCGCCAGGGCCGTGGGGTACTCGGTACCGGGTCCGGTGGTGTTCACTGGGGGATGTCACGGTGGCGACCCGGTCCGTGGCCCTGGACGCCCATGTAAAAGGGAAAGGTCTTTAAAGGGAATAAAGTTTATGTTCGTGACGCCACCTGTGGTGTTCGGTCAATGGGGACCGATGCTGCTTTAAGGGGTCCTCTGGGGTGATTTTATGGCAGCTAGATGGTATAACTTCCCACAGGTAAAGTGTATCCCAAGGGCTCCTATGGTGTAGATGGAAGATGGTGAGGAGTGCAGTAAAGAACGAGGACAAAAGGTTGCAGTCTCTTTACCTTGGTTTACTGAAGACTTCAGTATCCATAGTCCATGGCACCAGATCACAGGACAGGCAGGGTCTGGCCGGCTTGAAGGCAAGTTAGGAGTCCCCTTACCCAGGTGGAAATCAAAAGCCTTCCTCTAGTGCCATGGTGGTGTAGTTCCTTACTGCTTAAAGCTTCACATAAGGTCCTCACAGAAGTTATCTCTCTTTCTGTCCCCCGGATAGGATAGGACATAACCCACATATGACTGGTGGCTTGAGGCTGTTTATAGGGACTCTAGCACGCCTCGGCCTCTGAGGGGTGCCACTGTGCCTCCTGGGTGTTAGGTCAGACAGGTAACTTTGAGTTCAGCTGTCCTGCCAGCAGGGCCGGACTGGCCATCGGGCAGTTCTGGCAAATGCCAGAAGGGCCGATGGCAGTAGTGGGCCGCTCGAGTGTGCCGCTGTCGGCACACTCCCCACGCTGTCGCGGCACACTCTCGGCCCCGCATTCAACTATACCGGCGTCATAGACGCCGGTACAGTTGAATGCAATGATGGAGGAGAGAGCGTCTGCTGACGCCCCCTCTCCCATCATTCCCCGCTCTGCCAGCCGCTGACACTGCGGGTGCGCGATGACGTCATATCATCGCGCACCTGCTGTGTGACCGGGCGGGCAGACTGCATCTGCTGAGACCGGAGCAGCGCGGGGCACGAGGAGAGAGGTGAGTAGTGTGTTTGTTTTTATTTATCAATGATTGATGACTGGATTGTGGAGCTGGGGGGGGCTGCCTGCCTGCCTGCCTGCATGCATTACATTCTGTGGGGGCTGCCTGCCTGCATTACATTCTGTGGGGGCTGCCTGCCTGCATTACATTCTATGGGGGCTGCCTGCATGCATTACATTCTGTGGGGGCTGCCTGCATGCATTACATTCTGTGGGGGCTGCCTGCCTGCATTACATTCTATGGGTGCTGCCTGCCTGCATTACATTCTGTGGGGGCTGCCTGCCTGCATTACATTCTGTGGGGGCTGCCTGCCTGCATTACATTCTATGGGGGCTGCCTGCCTGCATGCATTACATGCTGTGGGGGCTGCCTGCCTGCATTACATTCTGTGGGGGCTGCCTGCCTGCATTACATTCTATGGGGGCTGCCTGCATGCATTACATTCTGTGGGGGCTGCCTGTCTGCATTACATTCTGTTGGGGCTGCCTGCCTGCATTACATTCTGTGGGGGCTGCCTGCCTGCATTACATTCTGTGGGGGCTGCCTGCCTGCATTACATTCTGTGGGGGCTGCCTGCCTGCATTACATTCTATGGGGGCTGCCTGCCTGCATTACATTCTATGGGGGCTGCCTGCATGCATTACATTCTGTGGGGGCTGCCTGTCTGCATTACATTCTGTTGGGGCTGCCTGCCTGCATTACATTCTGTGGGGGCTGCCTGCCTGCATTACATTCTGTGGGGGCTGCCTGCCTGCATTACATTCTATGGGGGCTGCCTGCATGCATTACATTCTGTGGGGGCTGCCTGCCTGCATTACATTCTGTGGGGGCTGCCTGCCTGCATTACATTCGGTTGGGGCTGCCTGCCATTACATTCTGTGGGGGCTGCCTGCCTGCATTATATTCTGTGGGGGCTGCCTGCCTGCATTACATTCTATGGGGGCTGCCTGCCTGCATTACATTCTATGGGGGCTGCCTGCCTGCATTACATTCTATGGGGCCTGCCTGCATTACATTCTGTGGGGGCTGCCTGCCTGCATTACATTCTGTGGGGGCTGCCTGCCTACATTACATTCTGTGGGGGCTGCCTGCCTGCATTACATTCTATGGGGGCTGCCTGCCTGCATTACATTCTATGGGGGCTGCCTGTCTGCATTACATTCTATGGGGGCTGCCTGTCTGCATTACATTCTGTGGGGGCTGCCTGCCTGCATTACATTCTGTGGGGGCTGCCTGCCTGCATTACATTCTATGGGGCCTGCCTGCATGCATTACATTCTATGGGGCCTGCCTGCATGCATTACATTCTGTGGGGGCTGCCTGCCTGCATTACATTCTATGGGGGCTGCCTGCATGCATTATATCCTATGGGGGCAGCCTGCCTGCATTACATTCTATGGGGGCTGTGCTGCATTATATTGTATGGTGGCTGCCTGCATTACATTCTATGGGGGCTGGCTGCATTCCTTTCCATGGGCCTGTGCTGCATTATATTCTATGGGGCTGGCTGCATTCCATTCCATGGGCCTGTGCTGCATTATATTCTATGGGCTGGCTGCATTCCATTCCATGGGCCTGTGCTGCATTATATTCTATGGGGCTGGCTGCATTCCTTTCTATGGGCCTGTGCTGCATTATATTCTATGGGGCTGTGCTGCATTTCATTATATGGGGCTGTGCTGCATTACATTCTATGGGGCTGTGCTGCATTACATTCTATGGGGGCTGCCTGCATTACATTCTATGGGGGCTGCCTGCATTACATTCTATGGGGGCTGTGCTGCATTATATTGTATGGTGGCTGCCTGCATTACATTCTATGGGGGCTGGCTGCATTCCATTCCATGGGCCTGTGCTGTATTATATTCTATGGGGCTGGCTGCATTCCATTCCATGGGCCTGTGCTGCATTATATTCTATGGGGCTGGCTGCATTCCATTCTATGGGCCTGTGCTGCATTATATTCTATTGGGCTGGCTGCATTACATTCTATGGGGGCTGTGCTGCATTATATTGTATGGTGGCTGCCTGCATTACATTCTATGGGGGCTGGCTGCATTCCATTCCATGGGCCTGTGCTGCATTATATTCTATGGGGCTGGCTGCATTACACTGTATGGTGGCTCTGCTGCATTATATTGTATGGGGCTGTGCTGCATTATATTTTATGGGGCTGTGCTGCATTATATTCTATGGGGCAGTGCTGTATTACATTCTATGGGGCTGTGCTGTATTATATTCTATGGGGCAGTGCTGTATTACATTCTATGGGGCTGTGCTGCATTAAAATTCTATGGGGCTGGCTGCATTACATTCTATGGGGGCTGTGCTGTATTACATTCTATGGGGACTGTGCTGCATTAAATTCTATGGGGCTGTTCTGTATTACATTCTATGGGGCTGGCTGCATTACATTCTATGGGGGCTGTGCTGCATTACATTCTATGGGGGCTGTGCTGCATTACATTCTATGGGGGCTGTGCTGTATTACATTCTATGGGGGCTGTGCTGTATTACATTCTATGGGGGTTGTGCTGTATTACAGTCTATGGGGGCTGTGCTGTATTACAGTCTATGGGGGCTGAGCTGTAATGCTGGATACAGCTGTAATTATATGTTATATAGTCGTGTTACACTCCCCTCACTTCTTGTAGCCTACAAGTGTACAAAGATATTATACAGTCACCATGTGACAAGTGGGCCTGTGTGACTTCAAATGCCAGGGCTGAATTTTAGTCCCAGTCCGGCCCTGCCTGCCAGTCTCTGATGTAAGTCATAGAGGTCCTTACAACCTCGGTGTTCCGGCTACCGGTCTCTGCGCCTCAGAAGGAGGCAGCCTGCTCGGGGCTGGTCTCCCCCTGGTATTCTCTCCTGTGCTTTGCTCTCTTGCACGTTCGCTACAATCAATTCGGCCTTCTAAATGTCTCTTTCCAGGAACTGCTGCACTGCGGCTACTCAGCTCCGTAAAACCTTTCTCTGCCTCAGACTGATCCAGTCTGTTTCCTGGCAAGACAGAACTCTCCTTTCCCTCTGTGCCTCTGGCAGGAACTCTCTAACTTTTCCTCCAAAACTACCTTATATATGGGGAGTCACCTAGCAAGTAGGATCAAAAGCTCCCCCTGATGGCCTGGAGTGTGAATGTGTTGCATGTTTGTGTCACCTGGTTGCAGTTATCTCTTCTTGCCTTCAAGCGTAACATCACTCTCCCCGTGAGGAAAACAATGCTACTGTGACGACCAGGACCCTGGGGCACCACAGGGACATCATGTCTCGCTCCATCCACCAATGTCACGTTGCACCACAGACTGTCCAGGAGTTGGCGGATGCTTTAGTCCAGGTCTGGGAGGACATCCCTCAGGAGACCATCCGCCGCCTCATCAGGAGCATGCCCAGGTGTTGTAGGGAGGTCATACAGGCACGCGAAGGCCACACACACTACTGAGCATCATTTCCTTGTCTTGAGGCATTTCCATTGAAGATGGATCAGCCTGTAACTGGATTTTCCACTTTTATTTTGAGTGGGATTCCAAATCAAGGCCTCCATTGGTTAATAAACTTGATTTCCATTGATGATTTTTGTGTGATTTTGTTGTCAGCACATTCAACTTAACACACACTACTGAGCATCATTTCTTTGTCTTGAGGTATTTCCACTGAAGTTGGATCAGCCTGTAATTTAATTTTCCACTTTGATATTCAGTATCATTCCAAATTCACACCTCCATTGGATATTAATTTTGATTTACATTTATTGTTCTCAATACATTCCACTTTCTAATTAAAGGATATCTGTCACCCTAAAATTCGGCTATAAGCTAAGGCCACTGGTCTCTCTGACCTTTCCCGGTGCCTGCGCACTGCAGTACTTTGCTCTGCCCTCAACAGGGCAGACAAAGTATGCCTGCGCAGCAGCCAGGCAGGAAGAAAAGAAGAGGACGTCATCGTATGAAGATGGGAGGCGCTGGACCAGACCGCGACACCCATCGGATCCAAACCGAACCAGGACCGCCCCTGGGTGAGTATAATATGACGTGTTTTTCTTATCTTGCAGGTTACATCAGGGGCTTATCTACAGCATTACAGATTGCTGTAGATAAGCCCCTGATGCCAGTGGCCTTAGCTTATAGCCGAATTTTGGGGTGACAGATTTCCTTTAACCCCTTCATGACCCAGCCTATTTTGGCCTTAAAGGGCCACTGTCACCCCCCCCCCCAGCCGTTATAAACTAAAAGAGCCAAATTGTGCAGCAGTAATGCTGCAGTCTAACAAGGTGGCTCTTTTAGTTTTTGATTCATTTATTAGCTCAATAAAGCGTTTTATAAGTTGGCCACACATACCAGATATTATGCCAGGAGGCGGTCCGAAGCGTCCTGTATGAATCCCCCAACTGCCGTCACTCTTCTCTTCAGGGGCGATGGTCGCCGCCCCCTTCGCGTTGTTGCTTCTTAAATCTGGCGCCTGCGCTGTGCGTGCCTGCCTGGGGCCTGCGCAGTCTTCATTATCAGTCACAGCTCAGACGCAGGGTGCCTGACTGCACCTGTGCGGGCAGTGCGGCCGCCCTGTTACTGAATCCCCGCCCCGCACTGTGTTATTCATTATGCACAGTGCAGGGCTGGCATTCCTGGGCATGCGCACTGCGCTTGTCAGACGCTCCCCCGGTCCCCAGCCTTCCAGCGTTGTTCTTTGTGGCTGTTCCAAACGTCGGCAATGAAACCTGTATATTCGGGCAATGCTGGAAGGCGGGGGACCGGGGGAGCGTCTGACAAGCGCAGTGCGCATGCCCAGGAATGCCAGCCCCGCACTGTGCATAATGAATAACACAGTGCGGGGCGGGGATTCAGTAACAGGGTGGCCGCACTGCCCGCACAGGCGCAGTCAGGCACCCTGCATCTGAGCTGTGACTGATAATGAACACTGCGCAGGCCCCAGGCAGGCACGCACAGCGCAGGCGCCGGATTTAAGAAGCAACAACGCGAAGGGGGCGGGTACCATCGGCCCTGAAGAAAAGAGTGACGGCCGTTGGGGGATTCATACAGGACGCTTCGGACCGCCTCCTGGCATAATATCTGGTATGTGTGGCCAATTTATAAAACGCTTAATTGAGCTAATAAATGAATCAAAAACTAAAAGAGCCACCTTGTTAGACTGCAGCATTACTGCTGCACAAGGTGGCTCTTTTAGTTTATAACGGCTGGGGGGGGGGGTGACAGTGGCCCTTTAATGACCTTGCCGTTTTTTGCAATTCTGACCAGTGTCCCTTTATGAGGTAATAACTCAGGAACGCTTCAACGGATCCTAGCGATTCTGAGATTGTTTTTTCGTGACATATTGGGCTTCATGGTAGTGGTAAATTTAGGTCGATAATTTTTGAGTTTATTTGTGAAAAAAACTGAAATTTGGCGAAAATTTTGAAAATTTCTCAATTTTCACATTTTGAATTTTTATTCTGTTAAACCAGAGAGTTATGTGACACAAAATAGTTAATAAATAACGTTTCCCACATGTCTACTTTACATCAGCACAATTTTGGAAACAATTTTTTTTTTTGCTAGGAAGTTATAAGGGTTAAAATTTGACCAGTGATTTCTCATTTTTACAACAAAATTTACAAAACCATTTTTTTAGGGACCACCTCACATTTGAAGTCATTTTGAGGGTTCTATATGGCTGAAAATACCCAAAAGTGACACCATTCTAAAAACTGCACCCCTCAAGGTGCTCAAAACCACATTCAAGAAGTTTATTAACCCTTCAGGTGTTTCACAGCAGCAGAAGCAACATGGAAGTAAAAAATGAACATTTAACTTTTTAGTCACAAAAATGATCTTTTAGCAACAATTTTTTTATTTTCCCAAGGGTAAAAGGAGAAACTGGACCATGGACGTTGTTGTCCAATTTGTCCTGAGTACGCTGATACCTCATATGTGGGGGTAAACCACTGTTTGGGCACACGGCAGGGCTCGGAAGGGAAGGAGCGCCATTTGACTTTTTGAATGAAAAATTGGCTCCAATCTTTAGCGGACACCATGTCGCGTTTGGAGAGCCCCCGTGTGCCTAAACATTGGAGCTCCCCCACAAGTGACCCCATTGTGGAAACTAGACCCCCCAAGGAACTTATCTAGAAGCATAGTGAGCACTTTAAACCCCCAGGTGCTTCACAAATTGATCCGTAAAAATGAAAAAGTACTTTTTTTCACAAAAAAATTATTTTAGCCTCAATTTTTTCATTTTCACATGGGCAACAGGATAAAATGGATCCTAAATTTTGTTGGGCAATTTCTCCTGAGTACACCGATACCTCACATGTGGGGGTAAACCACTGTTTGGGCACATGGTAAGGCTCGGAAGGGACGGAGCGCCATTTGACTTTTTGAATGAAAAATTATCTCCATCGTTAGCGGACACCATGTCGCGTTTGGAAAGCCCCTGTGTGCCTAAACATTGGAGCTCCTCCACAAGTGACCCCATTTTGGAAACTAGACCCCCCAAGGAACTTATCTAGATGCATAGTGAGCACTTATAACCCCCAGGTGCTTCACAGAAGTTTATAACGCAGAGCCGTGAAAATAAAAAATAATTTTTCTTTCCTCAAAAATGATTTTTAGCCCAGAATTTTTTATTTTCCCAAGGGTAATAGGAGAAATTGGGCCCCAAATGTTGTTGTCCAGTTTGTCCTGAGTACGATGATACCCCATATGTGGGGGTAAACCACTGTTTGGGCGCACGGCAGGGCTCGGAAGGGAAGGCACGCCATTTGGCTTTTTGAATGGAAAATTAGCTCCAATCATTAGCGGATACCATGTCGCGTTTGGAGAGCCCCTGTGTGCCTAAACATTGGAGCTCCCGCACAAGTGACCCCATTTTGGAAACTAGACCTCCCAAGGAACTAATCTAGATGTGTGGTGAGCACTTTGAACCCCCAAGTGCTTCACAGAAGTTTATAACGCAGAGCCATGAAAATAAAAAATAATTTTTCTTTTCTCAAAAATGATTTTTTAGCCCACAATTTTTTATTTTCCCAAGGGTAACAGGAGAAATTGGACCCCAAAAGTTGTTGTCCAGTTTCTCCTGAGTACGCTGATACCCCATATGTGGGGGTAAACCACTGTTTTGGCACATGTCGGGGTTCGGAAGGGAAGTAGTGATGTTTTGAAATGCAGACTTTGATGGAATGCTCTGCGGGCGTCAGGTTGCTTTTGCAGAGCCCCTGATGTGCCTAAACAATAGGAACTCCCCACAAGTGACTCCATTTTGGAAACTAGACCCCCAAGGGAACTTATCTAGATGTGTGGTGAGCACTTTGAACCCCCAAGTGCTTCACAGAAGTTTATAACGCAGAGCCGTGAAAATAATAAATGTGTTTCCTTTCCTCAAAAATATTTTTTTAGCCCAGAATTTTTTATTTTTGCAAGAGTAACAGGAGAAATTGGACCCAAAAGTTGTTGTCCAGTTTCTCCTGAGTACTATGATACCCCATATATGGGGGTAAACCACTGTTTGGGCACATGCCGGGGCTCGGAAGGGAAGTAGTGACGTTTTGGAATGCAGACTTTGATGGAATGGTCTGCGGGCATCATGTTACGTTTGCAGAGCCCCTGATATGCCTAAACAGTAGAAACCCCCCACAAGTGACCCCATTTTGGAAACTAGACCCCCCAAGGAACTTATCTAGATGTGTGGTGAGCACGTTCAACCCCCAAGTGCTTCACAGAAGTTTACAACGCAGAGCCGTGAAAATAAAAAATCATTTTTCTTTCCTCAAAAAAGATGTTTTAGCAAGCAATTTTTTATTTTCACAAGGGTAACAGGAGAAATTGGACCCCAATATTTGTTGCTCAGTTTGTTGTGAGTACGCTGATACCCCATATGTGGGGGTAAACCACTGTTTGGGCACACGTCAGGGCTCGGAAGGGAAGTAGTGACATTTGAAATGCAGACTTTGATGGAATGGTCTGCGGGCGTCACATTGCATTTGCAGAGCCCCTGATATGCCTAAACAGTAGAAACACCCCACAAGTGACCCCATTTTGGAAACTAGACCCCCCAAGGAACTTATCTAGATGTGTGATGAGCACGTTCAACCCCCAAGTGCTTCACAGAAGTTTACAACGCAGAGCCGTGAAAATAAAAAATCATTTTTCTTTCCTCAAAAAAGATGTTTTAGCAAGCAATTTTTTATTTTCACAAGGGTAACAGGAGAAATTGGGCCCCAATATTTGTTGCCCAGTTTGTTGTGAGTGTGCTGGTACCCCATATGTGGGGGTAAACCACTGTTTGGGCACACGTCAGGGCTCGGAAGGGAAGTAGTAACATTTGAAATGCAGACTTTGATGGAATGGTCTGCGGGCATCACGTTGCATTTGCAGAGCCCCTGATGTGCCTAAACAGTAGAAACACCCCACAAGTGACCCCATTTTGGAAACTAGACCACCGAAGGAACTTATCTAGATGTGTGGTGAGCACTTTCAACCCCCAAGTGCTTCACAGAAGTTTATAACGCAGAGCCGTGAAAATAAAAAATAATTGTTCTTTCCTCAAAAATTATGTTTTAGCAAGTAATTTTTTATTTTTGCAAGGGTAACAGGAGAAATTGGACCCCAACAGTTGTTGCCCAGTTTGTCCTGAGTACGCTGGTACCCCAAATGTGGGGGTAAACCACTGTTTGGGCGCACGTCGGGGCTTGGAAGGGAGGGAGCACCATTTGACTTTTTGAACGCAAGATTGGCTGGAATCAATGGTGGCGCCATGTTGCGTTTGGAGACCCCTGATGTGCCTAAACAGTGGAAACCCCTCAATTCTAACTTCAACACTAACCCCAACACACCCCTAATCCTAATCCCAACTGTAGCCATAACCCTAACCACAACCCTAACCGCAACACACCCGTAACCCTAATTCCAACCCTAATCCTAACCCTAATCCCAACCCTAACCCTAATCCCAACCCTAACCACAACTGTAACCCCAACACACCCCTAACCCTATCCGTAACCCTAACCACAAGCCTAATCTTAACCCTATTTCCAACCCTAGCCCTAATTCCAACCCTAACTCTAATTCCAACCCTAACCCTAAGGCTATGTGCCCACGTTGCGGATTCGTGTTTTTCCGCACGATTTTTGAAAAATCTGCAGGTAAAAGGCACTGCGTTTTACCTGCGGATTTACAGCAGATTTCCAGTGTTTTTTTGTGCGGATTTCACCTGCGGATTCCTATTGAGGAACAGGTGTAAAACGCTGCGGAATCCGCACAAAGAATTGACATGCTGCGGAAAATACAACGCAGCGTTTCTGCACGGAATTTTCCGCACCATGGGCACAGCGGATTTGGTTTTCCATAGGTGTACATGGTACTGTAAACCTGATGGAAAACTGCTACGAATTCGCAGCGGCCAATCCGCAGCGGATCCGCGGCCAATCCGCTGCGGATCAGCGGCCAATCCGCTGCGGATCCGCGGCCAATCCGCTGTGGATCCGCGGCCAATCCGCTGCGGATCCGCAGCCAAATCCGCACTGAGTGCACATGCCATAACCCTAACCCTACCCCTAACCCTACCCCTAGTTCTAACCCTAGTTCTAACCCTAACCCTAGTGGAAAAAGAAAAAAAAAAATATTTTCTTTATTTTATTATTGTCCCTACCTATGGGGGTGATAAAGGGGGGGTTTATTTATTATTTTTTTTATTTTGATCGCTGTGATAGAACCTACCACAGCGATCAAAATGTACTTTGTAATGAATCTGCCGGCCGGCATCATTTTGGAAGATGGCGGCGCCCATGGAGGAGGCGGACGGGCACCGGGAGCCTCGGTAAGTATAAGGGGGGGAGATCGGGGCACGGGGGGGCATCGGAGCACGGGGGGGTGACATAGGAGCACGGGGGGAGCGGACAGGAGGACGGGGGAGCGGAGCACAGGACGGAGGGGACTACGGGACAGTTCGGTGGCTTGGGGGGGCGATCGGTGGGGTGGGGGGGGGTCACTTCAGTATTTCCAGCCATGGCCGATGATATTGCAGCATCGGCCATGGCTGGATTGTAATATTTCACCAGTTTTTTAGGTGAAATATTACAAATCGCTCTGATTGGCAGTTTCACTTTCAACAGCCAATCAGAGCGATCGTAGCCACGGGGGGGTGAAGCCACCCCCCCTGGGCTGAAGTACCACTCCCCCTCTCCCTGCAGATCGGGTGAAATCGGAGTTAACCCTTTCACCCGCTCTGCAGGGACGCGATCATTCCATGACGCCACATAGGCGTCATGGGTCGGATTGGCACGGGTTTTCATGACACCTACGTGGCGTCATGGGTCGGGAAGGGGTTAATAAATATTTGCAACTGGAGTATTTAATTCAGTGCTATCCAGGATGTGGTATTTTAGTGGTCCCTTTATTTTTTGACCAGTGTATATACTGTACCCATAAATTTGTAATTTTTTGTAAAAAAAAAATTAAACAAAAAAAGTACACATATTTGCTATCACCCGCATAAAACTGTTACAGTTAACCTCTTCCGTGAACATCATTAAAAAAACCCAATAAAAATGGTGCAAAAAATGATGCCTTTTCATCATACTGCCGAACAAAAAGTAGATTAAAATGCCATCAAAAAGACGAATGTAAATAAAAATGGTATCACTGGAAACGTCATATTGTCCAGCAAAAAATAAGCCGCCGTACAGCTCCATACATGGAAAAATAAAAAAGTTATAGCTCTCAGATTAAGCAATGCAAAAATAATTATTTTTTCTATAAAATAGTTTATTGTGTAAAAGCATCAAAACATAAAAAAAATAAATGCGGTGTCGCTGTAATCGTACTGACCCAAAGAATAAAGCTGCCTTATCAATTTTACCACACGTGTAACGACATGAAACTCCCCCCCTAAAAAAACAAACAATTCCTGAATTTCTGGTTATTGTTCTTTCTGTCTCCCAAAAATCAGAATAGCAAGCGATAAAAAAAAGTCATGTGCCCGAAAATTATACCAATTAAAATGTTGACTCATCCAGCAAAAAACAAGCCCTCACATGACTCTGTCAGCCAGAATACCGAAAAATTATAGCTCTCAAAATATGGTGATGCAAAAACTTGTCTTTGCAATAAAAAGCGTCTTTTAGTGTGTGACAGCAGCCAAACAGAAAAACTCTGTATATATCTGATATCGCTGTAATCGCACCGACGTGAAGAATAAAGTCACCTAATCGTACCGTAATCATACCGCACCTCGTGTGGTGTAAATAATAAAACCAATTCTTCACCTGCTGTTGATTTTTTTTTCATTCTGTCTCTCGAAGATCGCAGTAAGGCTCAGCTCAAATTTATCCTGCACTCTACGCTGAGCACTTGCACCACAGCTTCCCAGTCTCTGTAAGTCTCTGAAATATGTGATTCAGACGAAACCTCTGGCAGAAGATTTGTTATAATGAGGCAGATGGAGACACTGAACGGTGTCTGGTCTGTGATCCAGCAGTGTACGTCTTTTTAAGAGTGCAGAAAAGCGCGGTCTTCCACAGTTTACACTTCTGTAAAGAAGGGCACCACTGAACAGAGGCCAGAAGGAGCCAGAGATTAATCTGATGCCTCATTATAGTGAATGGATCCCTCGGGTGTTTCATCTGAATCAAGTCACTTAGAGTCATAGATGGAAACCCCAAAATAAATGTTCAGTGTAGAGCACTGGATAAATGTGATACCAACTGTTATGCAAAATGTTCCCAATAAAAGCTTCAACTCAATCCACAAAAAAAGTCCCCACTCAGGTCCATCATCTGTTAACAGAAATATAGGGGGCTTCCAAAATAATTTCAGCAAATTCTGCGCTCCCAAATCCAAATGCCCCCAACCCTTCAGAGACATTGTGCCTACACCACATTTAGCGTCCACATATTTGGCATTTCTGTGGTGATGAGAGCCTAATTTGCATGTGTCCAGAAGCATGAGCTGGGCACTACCAAGTACTGGTCCCTACAACGTACTGATGACTACAACAGACTGGGTACTACAATGGCAGATTTGCAATTTTCATTCAGCGACTGCTGCTTGCTTCTGGAAAACGGACATGGAGTCAAAATCATCACTACACCTGTAGATAAATTCCCAAAGGGGTATAATTTCAAAATTGGGGTCACTTCAGGGGGTGACTCTTCTCTTCTAGCACTTAGGAGCTCTGCATATGTCCACAAACTATTTTTGGAAAATATGTGATCCAGGAGGCAAATAGCGCCCCGTCCCTTCCGAGTTTTGCCATATGGCTAAGCAGTACTGTTTAGACATATATGGGGCATTTCTACATTCAGCAGAAATTGTGGAACACATTTTGGTGCCATTTTTACCCATTTCCCAGTGTGAAAATATAAAATCTGGGGCTAAAATAAAATTTTTGTGGTAAAAAAAAAATATGTTTTCACTGCCCAATGGTATAAAATTATGTGACACACCTGTGGTGTCAATATGATAACTTCACCCCTAGATAAATTCATTGAGAGGTGTAGTTTGTAAAATGGAATCATTTATGGGGGGTTCTGGTTTTCTGACACCTCAGGGGCAGGGCCGTTTCTTCAACAGGGCGGGCAGGGCGGCCACACGGGGCGCCGTGGGGCCGGGGGGCGCAGGAGAGGCCTCGGGCCCCGGTGGTCCCCTGCCCGCTGCTGCTGCTGTTTAAGGGCTGTCAGGGGCGCGGATGCCGCGCTCAGTGCTGAGCGCGGGCGCGCCCTGCCCGAACTCAGCTGCAAATCTGACAGCTGAGCGGTCAGATCATCGCCTCGCGTCGCCGCGCCCCCCCCCCCGCACCGCACATAATGGTTGCGGCCACCTCGGCGCAACATATAGCGCATGCGCACTACATCGGCCTTTTCCGGCACCTCTCGTTTCTCCGGACTTTTCAATAGTGCTCCTGTCACATGTTCTTTTGTGAACTTTCACCCGGAAGCAGTAGGGCGATCACGAGCACCGGATGAGGGTAAAAAGCCGGCAACACGCTGTCATTTCACACACGCTTCTTGTACAGCGGTTGCGCATTTTCTTCAGGACTCACATATCGAGCGCGGTGTATACCGGTTATTGGATTAAGGTATTTATCTGAACTCGCAGTAGCCCACCTGCTCTAGCACAAGGCACTAACAATGGTAATCTGTTTCCACAGAGTGGACTTTCTTTTCTTCTCTCCTGCGCAACAAATTTGCAAGTATAGCAATCTTTTTCTTCACTGTATACAGCAAGCGCTTTGAGTATAAGCTTCCATTCTGTTTCATAACGTTAGCGCACTCTTATCCTTATGTGATAGATATGAGACACATGCTTCTTAAATCCCTCACTTGTAACGTATTATAAGAATATACCACACGGTCAGTTAGGATGTGTTCCTAATTGTTGTTAGTCTACCATATTGATACACAGGTTTCTTTGTTCAAAGAACACTTATGTTACATTGTGTAGATAAACATGTTTCCTCTATTCTTCTAAAAAAAAATTTCTGAAGATTCTCCACAGATATAAGTAACGTACAACAATGATTTAAAATATATGTGTCCATCAGAGAGAATATATGTATGTCCACTTGAAGCTTGTTGAGAAAATTATTTTTTCCACCATTTGAAAGAATATAATTGGATAATGATGAAAAAAGAATAATAAACAAACAAAAAAGTGTTTATTTCAAGAATAGTAGTGTGCCGGAGTTTCTTTCTTATTATACTATTTTTCCAGAGCACCTCTGACTTATTAAGTGAGCACCCTCTTCACCAAATAACTTTGACTTCTCAGTAAGGCCTCTTTCACACTTCTGTCGCTGCGGGTGCATCGAAATGCAGTGAAGCGACGTATTGACAGATGTTGTGAAAATAGCGGAAAACGTGTGCAACGCATCCAGTGTGATGACGGATGTGTCGAAGGAGTTCCAGCCTGGATTTCCACTGGAAACTACAATGTGACATTGACGGCAATGAATTGCTGGAAGAATTAAAACATATTCAGCCAATGATTTCAAATTCTTCTATAACACCACTGGAGGTTTTGAAGCACATAAATTACACGCACTCTCATGACCTGTTTAAAAACATATGGATTGCCATGAGGATATTACTAACTATTCCGATTACAGTTGCAAGCAGTGAGAGAAGCTTTAGCAAACTGAAGCTGATAAAAACATATCTTCGTACCACAATGACAGATGAGAGGTTATCATCTCTTGCTATTTTATCAATAGAAAATGAACTGGCAGAAAAGCTGAATTATTCGGAAGCTATTAATGCTTTTGCAGCGGCTAAATCTAGAAGAGTCAGTTTCTCATAAATCTGCAACCTACAATTTTTAGGATCTGTTTCCAAAATAATTAATAGATATTATTTACCTACAACTTTGTTCTCACCGTTAATAATTAGCATACTTGTCCCTTTTCCCCAAGTTCTATATAAGTTAAAGGCAAATTATAATTTATTAAAAAAAGGGAAGATACAAGCCTGCTCTCTATTTATTACTCAAGCCCACAAAAATAATGTTTATTATTTTCGGTGCCGGGGAGGGGGGGGGGGGGGAGAAATTTCCTACTCTCGCCCTGTGTCATTTTTGGGCTAGAAACTGCCCTGCTCAGGGGCTCTGGCAATGTTACATCGCACCCTCAAACCAGTCCAGCAAAGTCTGAACTCCAATATGACGCTCCTTTCCTTTTGGGCTTTACACTGGAATGTAGATGGAATATCGGTGTGATCAGGAGAAATTGCACAACACATTTTGGGTTCATATTCCCTGCTATTCTTGTGAAAATGAAAAAAATTGGAGCTAAAACAACATTTTTATGGCAAAAATATTTTTTTCTCATTTTCACAGATCGACATTGTAAAAGTCTATGGGGTACTTTTAGGTTCAAGGTGCTAACCGCAAATAAATAGATAAATTCTGTGACGGGTCTAGTTTCAAAAATGGGGTTACTTGTGGGGGGTTTCCACTGTTTAGGCACACCAGCGGCTCTCCAAACGTGACATGGCTCCCGCAGACTATTCCATCAAAGTCTACATTCCATACTTTCACTCCTTCGTTTCTGAGCCCTGGTGTGTGCGCAAGCAGAAATTTTCCCCCACATATGGGGTATCATGCAATAATAGAATTACATATGCATACGCAGTAGAAATTAAACAGCATATTTTTGGAGGTCCATTTTCTACTGTCACCTTTTTGAAAATAAAAAAAATTGGGATTAAAAACCTTTTTGTTGGAAACATGATTTTTTTTATTTTCACGGCTCTACGTATAAACTTGTGTGAAGCACCTAAGGGTTCAAATTGCTCACCACACATTTGGATAAATTGCTTGTGGGGTCTAGTTTCCAAAATGGGGGTTTCCACTGTTTAGGCAATTTAGGGGTTCTCCATATGTGATATGGCATCCACTAATTATTCCAGCAAATTTTGCATTCAAAAAGTCAAATGCCGTTCCTTCTTTCTGAGCCTTGCCATGCTCCCAAAAAGTAGCTTTCCCCCACAAACGGGGGTATCAGTGTGCTCAGGAGAAATTGCACAACAAATTTTGTGGTCCATTTTCTCCTCTTACCATTGTGAAAATAAAACAAATTGGGTCGAAAGTAAAAAAAATTTTAACGAGAGTTAAATGTCATTCTTCCACATTCCATTAATTCCTGTGAAGCACCTAAAGGGTTAATATATGTCTTCAATGTGGATTTGAGCACTTCGACAGGTGAAGATTTTAGAATGTTGTCACTTTGGGGTATTTTCTGTTATACAGACCCTTGAAAGCCACTTCAAACGTGATGCGTTCCCAAAAAATGGTTTTGTACATTTAGTAGACTTCTGGGAAATGTTATTAACTATTTTGTGTGATATAACTGTCTGATTTAAGGGCTTAAAAATGGGAAAATTGACAAATTTCCATTTTTTTTTCACAATTAAATAGTCATACCAAACAAATGTTACCACTATCATGAAGTACAAGATATCACGAGAAAAAAATCTCAGAATCAGCGGGAGCCGTTGACGCATTCTTGAGTTATTACCACATTGGTCAGAATTGTACAATTTGGCTTGGTCAGGAAGATGAAAACAGGCTTGGGGTTGATGGGGTTAAAGTAAATGGGACCTCGTGTGCTGGTGAAGGAATGTTGAAACCATAACAAAAACCTTCCTCTAATAACACTGCCTTATCCTTCTTCAGGTACAGACTTAGATAAGGTGCCATCGTGAGAAGTCTCACTGGACTCTCCCTTTTGTAATGTCCCCCTCATTCCTATTTTTTTTTTCTTTCTTAAAGCAGAGGGCCAATCCATATGATCCCCCACCATAGGACGAACACTGGTGTTTAAATTTACAGTTTCCCCCAAACTTGCACTTTCCCTCATTGAACTGCCAACATAGACCTGGCTTTGTCCCTGAACCACCAGCTTGAGCTGCACCCTCTCAACCCCTTTGTTGGCCAGATCCCCCAATACAAGAGGGTTTCTTTACTTTTAACCAAAGTCTAATGTCTTTCTGATCCCACTGAATTCTAGGCCGCACCACATTCCTCTGATTGAATTACTTGTCATATCTCAACCAAGTCTGCTACCCATAATCCTATGCTCTTTGCCTATGGTGTCCATATACCAGAACAGCTCAGAGCAATGCTCCGGTGTCTTCTCACCTATAACGCTTGTATATGGCAAAAGCCTGTGACCAATGAACAAAGGTTTGAGGAATAAGCCGCCACATATGCTTCTCCTCTTCTTCCTTCTTGCTCTAATCCTTTTTTCCTTTAACAAGGTAACACTTTTCCAATGGAAGAAGGGAGAATATTTCTATACTAGATGGTGGCCCGATTCTAACGTATCGGGTATTCTAGAATATGAAGGTAGTATATAGCACAGGCCACGTACTATATTGCAGAGTGACGTAGTATATAACACAACCGACGTAGTATATAACATAGCTACGTAGTATATAGCAGAGCTACGCAGTGTGTAACATAGCCACATAGTATATAACATAGCCACGTAGTGTATTGCACAGCTACGTAGTGTATTGCACAGGCACGTAGTATATTGGTCAGCCCCGTAGTATATAGCAGAGCCACGTAGTATATAACATAGCCACGTAGTATATTGCACAGGCGCGTAGTATATTGCACAGCCACGTAGTATATAACACAGTCACGTTGTATATTGCACAGTCACGTTGTATATTGCCCAGCTACATAGTATATAGCACAGAGATGTAGTATATAACAGAGCCCACGCAGTATGTAACACAGCCCACGCAGTATATAGCAATGTGGGCACTATATGCGTGGTTAAAAAAGACTTAAAATAAAAAATAAACATATACTCACCTTCTGAAGGCCCCTTGAAGTCCTGGTGCCTGTGTGTGGTGCACGCGGCAGCTTCCGGTCCCAGGGTTGGTATGAGCGCATGTGACTGCGACGTCATCACAGGTCCTTCTCGCATAGCATCCTTGGCACCGGAACCTGCCGCTTGCACTGCCGAGGACAGCACGCGATGTCGGTGAAGGTGAGAATAACCTTTTTTTTATTATTATTATTATTTGTAACATTAGATCTTTTTACTATTGATGCTGCATACGCAGCATCAATAGTAAAAAGTTGGTCACACAGGGTTAATAGCTGCATTAACGGACTGTGTTACACCGTGGTCCGTTAACGCTGGCATTAACCCTGTGTGAGCGCTCAGTGCTGACTGCAGGGCAGTAAAGCAGTGGCCATTTCGCTGCCAGACTATGGCCGTCGCTGATTGGTCGTGGCAATAGTCGTGGGCGTTTTGCCACGACCAATCAGCGACTTGGATTTCCATGACAGACAGAGGCTGCGACCAATGAATATCCGGGACAGACAGACAGACAGACAGACAGACAGACGGAAGTACCCCTTAGACAATTATATAGTAGATATTCAATCTTCTAGATTTTCTCCAACACCTCCTTTTTTAAATGAGCCCCAACGGATCCTTAAAGCACACATATACCGCTTCCTTAACTCTATCATCCAACACAATTCTATCCCCTTCCTTATCCATTTCAGTTTGTACTGACACCCAAACATTATTCCCACTAAAAATCTACCCTGGCTTCCGACCAAGAAACGACTTGCTCAAAAAGGTTGTTCCCAACCATCCATGTGGGAATCGGGGACCTAGCTACCCCTCTATTAACACTCTCCAGCAACTCCTGAATGCCCCCCAGTAAACTAACCAAATTTTTCCTGAACCCCTGAACTGGCCCTCTAACATGAGTGCCCACAGTGAACTCCCATAGCATAAGTATAACCTTATAACCTGAGCCCTGAGACCCCTGAGAACCCTGAGAAGAAGTATTAGAAAAATACGGTGTGGAGACACGGAGGGTCGATGGGTGCCCAGGTCCGCTAGTTGGAACCTGTTGGAATAAGTTTAAATGCAACAACTCCATTCCTGTTGTAGTCTGCATTGAATGTCTATGAGTGTTCATTTGTCAGCTATGCTGTGATTGTTAAAGTTTGTAAAAAAAAAAAAAAGGGTCAGAGGACACTCACTGATTGCATCAGTCTGCTGCTGTTTCCTTCACAGAGAGACATGTGTTACATGGACTAGATTATATCGGTAGTTACTGTCAAAGCTTTCTTATTTTGTTCCAGTTCAAGCTGCATATATTAAACACAGTTTGCCTTACGTTGGATTCTGCTGCTTATATGAAGTAACACGCGCTGCTGTGGTAATACTCCGGCTAACAGGTTCTGGGCCCAGCCACCGGAAAGTAAATGGTAAAAAGCCCAGTCACCGGAATAAGCAGCGAGCCAAGCGCAGACAGCACAGAGGAACCCCCGGAATACAAGGACACCGGAACGCAAAGGTACCGCAGTGTACAGAGCACCGGACAGCGCAGCTTAAAGGGCCAGTAACAAACAAAAAAAAAAAAGAGGTACAAGAGACAAGAATGTCTACAGAAAGGAATGCAGTGAAGTACACAGTGCCAAGTCTCACAAATCACAATTACAGCTCCTGGAAATTCAAGGTAAAGATGTTACTTATAAGAGAGGGTACATGGAAATGTATTGAACAGCCTGTGCCTGACCCAGTACCGGGTGATTGGCTAGAGACTGATCAGAAAGCACAAAGCACTATTTCCCTCAGCATAGATGATAACCAGATTGTACATGTATGCAAATGTGATACTGCAAAGAAAATGTGGGAAGAATTACAGAAAGTGCATGAAAGGTCAAATCTCAGCAATAAGCTATATCTTATGAGAAAGCTGTATCAGTCTAAATTAAGTGATGGCCAGCATATGCAGGACTATATCAGAAACACCCTAGAGATTGTGGAGCGCCTAAGGGGTATTGGTGAAGAAATTAAAGATTTTCATGTTGCTGCATTACTATTAAGTGGTCTTCCAGAAAGTTATGACACGCTTGTGACTGCATTAGATGCCAGACCAGATGATGAACTCACACTAGAATATGTGAAAGGGAAACTTGCAGATGAATACAAGAGAAAGTCAGAGACTATTAGCAATAATATATGCAAAGCAGAAACAGCATTAAAGACACAGTACTTTTCTAAAGCTCAGAGTCATTTAAAGGAAACTCGTGAATGTTTTGTCTGTAAAAAGCCTGGTCACCTTAAAGCAGACTGCAGAGTGTGGAAAGCAAGAATGAATCAGTTTAAAAAGCAGGACAGTCATCAAAAGGTTAAAACAGCTGTAAAGAAGGAAGATGCATGTATTGCGACTGCATTTGGGGTCAGCACAAGCCCATATGCAAACCATGTTTGGTGTATTGACTCTGGAGTGACTGCTCACATGACACGTGATAAGGATTTCTTCATTAATCTAGATGAAAGCAAGTCTGAAAAGGTAATTTTAGCTAATGGTCACTATATGACATCAGAAGGAATAGGAGATGGTTATTTCCATTGTCAAGTTCAATCCTCAGCACAAGTCAGAAAAATCCCAGTTAAAGACGTGCTGTATGTTCCCAAACTTGAAAGTAACCTTTTATCTGTAAAGAAGCTTGCACAACAAGGAAATATAGTTACATTTAAGGATGACAGATGCATCATTTCAAAGAAGGGTCATACCCTTGCCGAAGGAAAAATCAAAGATGAACTTTATCAGCTGAAATGCAATGAAACTGTTTACAGTGCTAGACAAGATTTTCATAAGGACTGTATTCATGTGTGGCACAGACGCCTAGGCCACAGAGATCCAGAAGCAGTAAAGAAACTAGCTCAACTTGCAAATGGTATTGCAATCAACCAGTGTAATCAAACAATGAAGTGCACAAGTTGCCTAAAAGGGAAAATGTCCAGAAAATCGTTTCCTAAAGTAAGCACTACTAAATCTGCACAGATACTGGATTTGATACATACAGATGTGTGTGGTCCAATGAGTGTTCTTACTCCCAGCAAGAAGAGATATTTTCTCACATTCATTGATGATTATTCCAGATATACTGTTACTTACCTACTTCAAAGTAAAGATGAAGTTCCACAGAAACTTGAAGAATATCTTGCTGCAGTTCTTAACAAATTTGGAAGAATACCAAAGGTACTGCGAGCAGATAATGGAACTGAATATACAAGTGGTAAAGTGCAAACCATCCTGAAAAAGAATGGAATCGTGTTCCAGACAACCGTTCCATACAACCCAGAGCAGAATGGCACAGCAGAGAGAAAGAACCGAACTCTTTGTGAAAGTGGAAGAAGTATGCTATTTGATGGAAACCTACCTACAACATATTGGGGAGAAGCCATCATGACTGCTACCTATCTTCAAAATCGACTGCCAAGTAAAGCTACAAGTAAAACTCCATATGAGCTATGGAACTGTGAGAAGCCCAACCTGAAGCATCTCAGGATATTCGGAAGCAAAACTTTTGTGCATGTTCCCAAAGAAAAACGTTCTAAGTGGGAATCTCATGCAAAGGAAGGAGTTCTTGTGGGGTACAGTGAAACTCAGAAAGGATACAGAATCCTGCATCCACAGACCAACACAGTAACAATCAGCAGAGATGTAGTGATTGATGAAAACTCAGTATCGCTCAAATTTCATGAGGTTACGCAAATAATTCAACCTAAGGAACAAGAATTTCAGTCAGTGATTCCAGACATTGAAGAGAATCTCAAAGAAAATACTGAAGTCTGGATATGCTCTGAAAGTACTGAAAAAGAAACAGAAGAACCAAGCCAACCTCAGGAGATCAGAAGATCAGAAAGATCAAATAAAGGAATTCCAGCTAAACGCCTTTCTTATATGGTCAGATCAATTCCAGAAGAAGAGCCACAGTCATGGCAGGAAATGCAAAAACTGCCTATTCATAAGAAGCAAAAATGGATAAAAGCTGCTGATGAAGAAATGGAATCCCTTCATAAGCTCAAAACATGGGAGCTCACAGAGCTACCTCAAGGCAAGAAAGCAATTGGATGTAAGTGGGTCTTTAAGAACAAATATGACTCCGAAGGTAATATTCACCGTTTTAAAGCAAGATTGGTCGCAAAAGGATATTCACAAAAATATGGTGAAGATTATGATGCTACTTTTGCTCCAGTTGCCAAGCAAACTACATTCAGAACTTTATTATCCATAGCTGCTGTTCAGCAGATGAAAGTAAGACATTTTGACATCAAAACAGCCTTTCTACATGGAGACATTGAAGAAGAGCTGTACATGACTCAACCAGAAGGCTATGTTAAAAGGGGTAAAGAGAACCTTGTTTGCAGAATGCAAAAATCTCTCTATGGCCTTAAGCAATCAGCAAGAGCATGGAACACTAAGATGAACAAAGTGTTAATCGACGAAGGATTTAAAAGGTCTCAAGCGGATCCATGTTTGTATACAAAAAGTGTATCACAAGATTGGATGTATGTTATTCTATATGTGGATGATGTAATAATAGCGCATCAAGAAGAGAGAGAAATTTCAAAACTAGGTCAAATTCTGAACAAGCATTTCGAGACCAAGGACCTTGGAGATGTGACATACTATTTGGGAATCCAAATCCAGAGAGAGGAAGATGGAAGTTTTCTTCTTAATCAAAATTCTAAAATCTCCACAGTTCTAAACCAGTTTGGAATGTCAGAAGCCAAAGGCATATCAACTCCAATGGATCCATCTTACCTAAAATTGGAAGGAGAAGAAGATCTGCTACCCACAAATGACAGTTACAGACAAGCAGTGGGGGCACTTCTATACATAGCAACCACAACCCGTCCAGATATCTCAGCCACAGTGGGAATTCTCTGCCGACGTGTAAGCAAGCCACGCCAAAGAGATTGGAATGCAATTAAGAGACTTCTTCAGTATCTTAAGGCAACCCAAGAGTTAAGTCTAAAGATTTCTGCATCAGGAGATCTAATTCTCAGAGGATATGTAGATGCAGATTGGGCTGGAGACTCAAGTGATCGAAGATCAACAAGTGGTTACTTGTTCAAGTTAGGACACACTTCAATCTCATGGTCGAGTAGAAAACAAGTGTCAGTTGCATTGTCTTCTACAGAAGCAGAATATACATCAGCTGCTCATGCAAGTCAAGAGTTAATTTGGTTGAAGCAACTTTTGGAAGAATTCGGCAAACCACTAGCTGAACCAACTGTTATCTATGAGGACAACCAAGGATGTATCAAGCTCGCCAGCAGTGAAAGGATAAGTGCAAGAACAAAGCACATTGATGTTAAACATCATCACTTGCGTGACTTAGTAGAGCGTGAAGTTCTAAAGTTTGTTTACTGTGAATCTGACAAGATGTTAGCAGATGTTTTGACAAAGCCATTGTCAAGAGCCAAGTTTGAAGAATTCAGAACTGCAATGGGACTAACAGGATAAGCAGTTGTTGAGTGGGGGTGTTGGAATAAGTTTAAATGCAACAACTCCATTCCTGTTGTAGTCTGCATTGAATGTCTATGAGTGTTCATTTGTCAGCTATGCTGTGATTGTTAAAGTTTGTAAAAAAAAAAAAAGGGTCAGAGGACACTCACTGATTGCATCAGTCTGCTGCTGTTTCCTTCACAGAGAGACATGTGTTACATGGACTAGATTATATCGGTAGTTACTGTCAAAGCTTTCTTATTTTGTTCCAGTTCAAGCTGCATATATTAAACACAGTTTGCCTTACGTTGGATTCTGCTGCTTATATGAAGTAACACGCGCTGCTGTGGTAATACTCCGGCTAACAGAACCACATGGACCACTCTTCTGTTAATGTTGGCATAGTGCTACTCAGACAACACAGGGTAAGGGTAAAACAGTGTGGCAATGTTTTATTGAACCACAAAACAGGCAGATAACACATAGAGCATTCCCATCAAAATTCTCCAAGATGGTGCACATTACAAAGTCTCACCCTTCCGCTGACCAGCCGGGATAATGGCAGATGTTACGTCAGAGCTCCCAGGGTCGGATACCCCACCAGTGGTACACACACCAGAGGGGTAAAGGTAGAGAGGACAAGCGTAGGAAGATAACAGTCCATTGAGTCCATACAAGGTACAAGGCCAGTTATTATTACTATTGTTATTCATTTTTATAGCGCCATTTATTCCATGGCACTTTACATGGGAAATGACATGAGAGTCACAACCTGGCTTATCCGAACATCTCCATGGAGTCAGGCGACCAACAGGTCCCAATCGTGGCTTTCTCCAAAAGTATCCATGGTTCAGCGATGGTCAGTGGAGCAGATCTGTATCCTTCCAACCGAAGCCGAAAACCCCTAGATTGTTTCCTGTAGAATGATAGATCCGTGTCCCTTGTGATGAAGCCATGATGTAAAATGGCTGCTGTTCTGTCTCTGGTCCTTTGAATGTTTAGCAGAATCTCCGGCTGTCTCTCTCACCATCTGAGTCTCTTTATACAGAGGTATGTAAACTATTTTTAGATTTAGTGTCCTTCAGCCCACCCTCACAGATAAGGGGAAGAATGATGATGACTAGTGTTGAGCGATACCGTCCGATACTTGAAAGTATCGGTATCGGAAAGTATCGGCCGATACCGGCAAAGTATCGGATCCAATCCGATACCGATACCCGATACCAATACAAGTCAATGGGACTCAAGTATCGGACGGTATTCCTGATGGTTCTCAGGGTCTGAAGGAGAGGAAACTCTCCCTCAGGCCCTGGGAACCATATTAATGTGTAAAAGAAAGAATTAAAATAAAAAATATTGCTATACTCACCTCTCCGAGGGAACCGGCAGCGTTGTTTGCTTAAAATTCGCGCTTTTCTTTCCTTACGTGAAGTCCCGGCTTTGTGATTGGTTGCGTAGCAGTCACATGGGCGACGCAACCAATCACAGCAAGCCGTGACGTAATTTCAGGTCCTTAAGGATTTTAAAATTACGTCCCGGCTTTGTGATTGGTTGCGTCGCAGTCACATGGGCGACGCAACCAATAACAAGCCGTGACGTCACGGGAGGCTGGACACGCGCGCATTTTAAAAAACTTTCACCTCCACTTAACCTCCAAACAAACTAAACATTAGCCCCTGCTCTGCCCTACATAGCTGAGTCATTGGTTCTGGCGCCCATGGCTCTGCTGGGGCTATATTTTTTCTTTTTAGAGGTAAAGATGTTTTTATTCTTTCTTCACTGCCCAATGGTATAAAATTATGTGAGGCACTTGTGCTGCCAACATGCTCACTGTATCCCTAGATGAATACATTGGGGGGTGTAGTTTGTAAAATGAGGTCACTTATGGGGGATTTCTGCTGTTCTGGCACCTCAGGGGCTCTGCCAATGTGACATGGTACCCTCAAACTATTTCAGCAATATCCAAATTCCAATATGGCGCCTCTACCTTTCTGAGTTTAGCACAGGGCCTCAAAAGTAGTTTTGACCACATACTGGCTTTCACTGTACTCAGGAGGCATTGCATAAAAAATTTTGGGTACATTTTCTCATGCTATTTTTGAGGAAAGGAAAAACCTTTTGGGCTAAACCAACATTTTTTGGGGGAAATGTTTATTTTTTTTTTTCATTTTCACAGATGAACATTGTAAAATTTTGTGAAGCACCTATGGGTTCAATGTGCTGACCACGCATCTAGATATCTTAAGGGGTCTAGTTTACAAAATGGGGTCACTTGTGGGGGGTTTCCACTGTTGAGGCACATCTGGGGCTCTCAAAACGTGACATGGTGTCTGCTAATGATTCCAGCCAATTTTGCGTTTCAAAAGTCAAATAACGCTGCCGTGTGCATAAACAGTCGTTTTCCACCACATATGGGGAATTGGCATACTCATGATAAATTGCACAACATATTTTGGAGTTCATTTTCTCCTGTTACCTTTGTGAATATAAAAAATTGGGAGCGAAATGAATATTTTTGTGGGAACATTTTTTTTTTATTTTCACGGCTCTACGTTATAAACTTCTGTGAAGCACCTGAGGGTTCAAGGTGCTCATCTCACATCTAGATAAGTTCCTAAGGGGGTCTAGTTTTCAAAATAGGGTCACTTGTGGAGAGTTACCATTGTTTAAACACACCAAGAGCTCTCCAAACGTGACATGGCGTCCTCTTTCAATTACAAGTTCAACCAATTTTGCCTTCAAAAAGTCAAACAGTGCTCGTCTTAATATTCATCGATAATAAATATAAAATCACAATGATAATCTTCATGAGCTGGCATAACGCCAATGGTGGCAAACCATGTGACTGTTTATGTGTAGCCTGGATGATTTGTATGGGGTTAGCTCATGTGGTAAGTCTCCTCCATACCCAGGGGATGAGCTATCTTGCACAGCATATACTCTCCGTTAACTCCTGGGATCGGAGTTACCTCTTAGATGATGCAACGAACTGCAAACATTGCATCTAAGTTTTAAGTCAGACGGGAAGATCTCCTTTGTTATATCCATTGAGCCCCAGTATGGCAACCCATTGGCCGTTAACAAGGAAGCTGGGTGCTTATCGGGGGCTCAGTTTGGACCTTTCTCAGGATCCCTGTCTTTATGTCTTTGTCACCTGTAGAAAAACTACAAAGACCACTCAGCCAACAGCCATCTCAGATGTTTCCCCCATATACAGGAGCACTCATTCAGCCAAGCCCTTCTGTGTCCTCTATGAGAAAGCCGCTGGTTGACACATCGGCCAGTGGCTTTTATCCAGGATATCTATCATCAGTCTGATATCGGACATGCCCGACAACCATCATTTTGATGGCACCCCCGTACACATTGGCCAAACCCATCGAAATCTGTGGCTTGGACCAACATAAGTCTAATGTGTAAGGAGAGCTTAAGACAAGACTTTTGTGATCTGCGTTGCAAATGTTATCCTTTCCGGATGTGTATGTGTCCATAGTCGTTTATGAATGCCAAAACATCCATTCGCCTTTGGCACATGTTCAATGGCGCTTTACAAATTGTATTTCGTTAAGAATAGTAAAGGAAATGAATACTAATTACCAAAAGTAGAATCAACCCAACTCAGCTCGGCTTTATTAAACCAATCCCCTTTGCTACGTTTGGTCAAGTACAACATTTTTTTCCAGCTATTTCATTTAGATTAGGACTAGACAGGAATTTTCCCCCAAAATCTTCAACCAAATCATTTAGCAAAATGGCAGATCCAGACGTACAATCCTTCAAAAGCTCCAGACTATGTAAATGTTTATCCCGAGCAATTTGTACTTTCCATTTATATTTAAAAGACGACTAATCCTTCCTTTCAGCCTCGTTTGGCCGCTCATTGACACAGTCCTGCCATTGTGATGAGACTATGAGCATTTCCTATTTGGCTTATTGTAACTTTCTAAGGAGCTTGTGGTGCAGCAGAGTAAACATGGTAATTCCACAAATGGACCGTGAAGGACCATTGTGCCCTACAGGGGTATTCTAGTCATTAGTCCTGAAACAATGAAACCTGGAATAAAAAAAGAGATTACCCAGAGGACTCGATTCTATGTGGACATGTCCAAATCCACACAACAATGTTTGTAATAAAGGGTTAAGAAAATATCAATGCACAAAAAATTCCACACAGAGAAATGTGACTTTATTTCCACTCATGCCATGTTCTAATGAACCAAAATCCCAACGACTACAAATGCCAGCATTTTCTATAGATATGTAATATATGGAGGCTACTAAATGTGCCCATCCTGCTGCTTCCTGTGAGCAGTGACAAGATTTATATGTGTCTATAGGTAACAACATCCAGATTAATCCCTTTCCATGGGATTAATCCATGACTGTTTTGGGGTCAAAAATTGCATTTAAAAAATAAGAATAATAAAAAAAAAATGTATTGCATCATGTCTAATGATAATGTGATGACTCTGTTAATCTGACCCAGTCTGTGCAGCAAAGCTAAAGAAAAAGTTAGATACAGTGCCTTGCAAAAGTATTCGGCTCCCTGGAACTTTTCAACCTTTTCCCACATATCATGCTTCAAACATAAAGATACCAAATGTAAATTTTTGGTGAAGAATCAACAATAAGTGGAACACAATTGTGAAGTTGAACGAAATGTATTGGTTATTTTAAATTTTTGTGGAAAATCAAAAGCTGAAAAGTGGGGCGTGCAATATTATTCGGTCCCTTTATATTATTTAGCTACTTATGCCAGACAGCTGCTGTAAAGGCAAATAAAATCATGGGATGCATTGGATACCTCCCAACGTTTAGAGAAGATCCAGAGGGATAAGCCATGTGGAGGGCGCAGTGTGCCAGGGCAAATATTTTCCAAGCCCCTAGTCCCACCGCAAGCCACACCCTTACTGCGCTGGCAGGAGGCGATGTCAGAGGATGTGGTGATTATTGCATTTTTTTGCAGAATTTTTTAATGCCTTTTCTCCAAATATTCTGAAAAGTTCCCACGCTCGAGTTCATATGAGTTCATCCAGCAGAGGGCGCAGCACCGCGACTCGAGGTAACTACAGTACATTCCCCTGCATTCCATTCATTCACCAAGATTTACAGGCATTAGCAGAGCTCCTGGGTGTAAAATGATTTAACCCCTTCAGATGGATTTACAGCATGGGACAAGACTGTAACGACGGAAGGTATGGAATATTGTTGTTTGGTTTTTTTACTTTATTTCAGGTGACAAGGGTCTTCAGGTGGATTAAGAGTCTAATAAAATATTACAACACCATGTGTCTTTATTTCATTAAAATACTTTTTAATAATGTGTGTGTGTTTTATTAACCATTTACTACTATTAGATTAATAATGGATAGGTGTCATAATTGACGTCTCTCCATTATTAACCTGGCTTAATTTCACCTTACAATAGCAAGGTGACATTAACCCTTCATTACCCCATATCCCACCACTACATGGGAGTGGGAAGAGAGAGGCCAAGTGCCAGAATAGGCGCATCTTCCAGATGTGCCTTTTCTGGGGTGGCTGGGGGCAGATGTTTGTAGCCAGGGGGGGCCAATAACCATGGTCCCTCTCTAGGCTATTAATATCTGCCCTCAGTCACTGGCTTTACCACTCTGGTGGAGAAAATTGCATGGGAGCCCACGTCATTTTTTCCCGGGATTTAACCCTTTAATTTATTAGCTAGAGCCCCCAAATTGGATACAAAGACACTTCTTACATTAGTAAAGAGGAATATGTAATAAAAGAAGGGATATGAGATGGTTTACTGTATGTAAACCATGTCTCATATCCTGTCGGGTTTGTGAAGGAGATAGGAAAAGCCGGCAATTGAATTACCGGCTTTTCTGCTATCTAGCGCTGAATGAAATATAAATACAGTTAGGTCCATATATATTTGGACAGAGACAAAATTTTTCTCATTTTGGTTATAGACATTACCACAATTAATTTTAAACAAAACAATTCAGATGCAGTTGAAGTTCAGACTTTCAGCTTTCATTTGAGGGTATACATATTAAAATTGGATGAAGAGTTTAGGAGTTTCAGCTCCTTAACCTGTGCCACCCTGTTTTTAAAGGGACCAAAAGTAATTGGACAATTGACTCCAAGGCTATTTCCTGGACAGGTGTGGGCAATCCCTTCATTATGTCATTCTCAATTAAGCAGATAAAAGGCCTGGAGTTGATTTGAGGTGTGGTGCTTGCATTTGGAAGGTTTTCCTATGAAGTAAACATGCGGTCAAAAGCGCTCTCCATGCAGGTGAAACAAGCCATCCTTAAGCTCTGAAAACAGAAAAAACCCATCCGAGAAATTGCTACAATATTAGGAGTGGCAAAATGTACAGTTTGGTACATCCTGAGAAAGAAAGAAAGCACTGGTGAACTCATCAATGCAAAAAGACCTGGGCGCCCACAGAAGACAACAGTAGTGGATGATCGCAGAATTATCTCCATGGTGAAGAGAAACCCCTTCACAACAGCCAACCAAGTGAACAACACTCTCCAGGAGGTCGGCGTATCAATATCCAAATCTACCATAAAGAGAAGACTGCATGAAAGTAAATACAGAGGGTTCACTGCACGGTGCAGCCACTCATAAGCATCAAGAATAAGAAGGCTAGACTGGACTATGCTAAAAAACATCTAAAAAAGCCAGCACAGTTCTGGAAGAACATTCTATGGACAGATGAAACCAAGATCAATCTCTACCAGAATGATGGAAAGAGAAAAGTATGGCGAAGGCGTGGTACAGCTCATGATGATCCAAAGCATACCACATCATCTGTAAAACACGGCGGAGGCGGTGTGATGGCTTGGGCATGCATGGCTGCCAGTGGCACTGGGTCACTAGTGTTTATTGATGATGTGACACGGGACAGAAGCAGCGGAATGAATTCTGAGGTATTCAGAGCCATACTGTGTGCTCAGATCCAGCCAAATGCAGCCAAACTGGTTGGTCGTCGTTTCATACTACAGATGGACAATGACCCAAAACATAAAGCCAAAGCAACCCAGGAGTTTATTAAAGCAAAGAAGTGGAATATTATTGAATGGCCAAGTCAGTCACCTGATCTCAACCCAATTGAGCAGCATTTCACTTGTTAAAGACTAAACTTCAGACAGAAAGGCCCACAAACAAACAGCAACTGAAAACCACCGCAGTGAAGGCCTGGCCGAGCATCAAAAAAGAGGAAACACAGCGTCTGGTGATGTCCATGAGTTCAAGACTTCAGGCAGTCATTCCCAACGAAGGGTTTTCAGCCAAGTATTAAAAATGAACATTTTATTTAAAATTATTGAATCTGTCCAATTACTTTTGGTCCCTTTAAAAACAGGGTGGCACATATTAAGGAGCTGAAACTCCTAAACCCTTCATCCAATTTTAATGTGGATACCCTCAAATGAAAGCTGAAAGTCTGAACTTCAACTGCATCTGAATTGTTTTGTTTAAAATTAATTGTGGTAATGTCTATAACCAAAATGAGAAAAATGTTGTCTCTGTCCAAATATATATGGACCTAACTGTATATATATATGTGTCTCACTGACATATATATACCTATTCTATGTGTACACATTTATTCTACCTATTCTATTCTATTCTGTCAGTGTGATTTTACTGTACACCGCACTGAATTACCGGCTTTTCTATAGAACACCGCTGCGTATTTCTCGCAAGTCACACGCATGGTCCGTAAATCCATAATTTTCTCGCACCCATAGACTTTCATTGGTGGATGTTTTGCACAAAACGCTGACAAACGCAGAATGCTGCGATTTTCTACGGCCGTAACATACCATATATTACAGATGCGTAATATACGGCAGATAGGAGCTGCCCCATAGAGAATCATTGGGCCGTGTGCAATGCGTATTTTCTGGACGTATTTTCTGCGCTCATACATCCGTAAAACTCGCTAGTGTGACGCCGGCCTTAGAGGAGTGACATCCCACTGCTGTCCTTGGTATTATGATAACACATGGCTCATTAATGTTGGACAATGAGAAGACATTTACCTATGGATTTACCGTCTTGTAAAACCTGACATTATTATCATTACTCTAACAGGAGAACAAAGGGAAGGAAGATAACCCAGCAGTGTGTGATATTAGTAGTATTTACTGCTTGAGCCATGAAAGGATGAATTTCTAAGTGGACCTGTATTATCGCTCTGTTCAACGTCATCCTATTTATGGCCAGTATGTTACAAATACCTCTGTTTTGAAAAGGATTTCGATAGCACCATTAAAGAGCTGCGGAATATGTTGGTGCTATATAAATAAAGATTATTATTATTAGCTAAGACTGGAGATGAGTGAATTTATTGAAGTTTGTGTTCTCCATTGTTTTGCAGTGAAGCAAAGCCTCTAACTGCCCTGAAAACATGTATCCAACACTCTGATCTCCTAGGACTGTATTGAACACTTGTCATGTTCTTTGACATAAACACAGTCTGAAAAATGTTCCAGGCTGATGAGTGCAAATTTGCCTCCAGTATTTGCTGATAATGTGCTGCATTCATCTTTCCTTCAACTTTGACCAAGTTTCCTGTGTCTTTGTAGCTCACACATCCCCAAAACATCAGTGATCCACCTCCATGCTTTACAGTAGGAATGGTGTTCCTTGTTGACCTCTCTCCAAATGTAAAATTTATGGTTGTGGCCAAAAAGTTTAATTTTGATCTCATCACTCCAAATTACGTTGTTCCAGAAGTTTGAGGTTTGTCTCTGTGCTGTTTTGCATATTGTAGGCAAGAAACTTTGTGGCATTTGCAATCATCAACCCGGAAGCTACGCATGGGACATACTTGGACGTTCCAACATGACAACAATCCAAAACACAAGGAGAAGTCGACCTGTCTTTGCCTACAGCAGAACAAAGTGAAAGTTCTGGATCGGCCATCTCAGTCTCCTGACCTCAGTATCATTGTGCCACTATGGGGAGATCTCAAGAGCGCAGTTCATGCTAGACAACCCAGGAATTTACAGGCACTGGAGGATTTTTCCAAGAAGAGTGGGCAGCTTTACCATCTGAGAAAATAAAGAACCTCCTCCACAACAACCACAAAAGACTTCAAGCTGTCATTGATGCTGGAGGGGGCAATACACGGTATTAAGAAATGGGGTATGCAAACTTTTGATCAGGGTCATTTGGATATTTTGGAGTGTCATTATGATTTAAAAATAGAAAACACAGTAGTTTGACAATAAATGGCTTCACCCAACCACTAACCATGAGTGGAGAAAAAAAAGTTTTGGAGTGTTCATTCATATTTTTTGAAAAAAAAGGCCAGGAAAGCAAAAAGTCTGCCAGGGTATGTAAACTTTTGAGCACAACTGTAAGTAGCTGGCTATGGGGACATTACAAGAGGGGCTGTGGACACATAACAAATGGGTGACTGCACTGTATTGGGTTCTGTTAGGAACCTTATATTGGGGGCTGTGGGTGACATTATCCTGTATATTGGTGGTCTATTGAGGATACCATACTGTGTGTGGTGCTGTAGGTGACATTATACTGTACATAAGGGGCTGTAGGACCATTATACTGTATAGGTAACCGAGAGACATACGTAATACTATATAATGAGGGTATGCGGTGGACATCATGGTGTATATTGGGGGCTGTTGTTGATATTATACTGTATAGACAGCTGTGGTGAACATCATACTGTGTAGGAGGACAGTGTGAGGGGGTACAGTTTGGAGAGGACAACATGGTGGGCAGGATGAGGACATCATGTGAAAAAGGGACACAGAATGAATATGGAGAGGTGGCAGCGTGAAATGGGGGCACGGTATGGAGAGATGTTAGCATGGTGGGGGGACAGTGTAGAAATATAGAGAGTTTAAGGGAAAACAGTGAAGAGGGGACAACCATGGTACAAAGTCTGGTTCATAGTTGTAAATGATGTGATGAATATAGCTGATAATGGCAGACAGTGGGGAGGTTATACCTCATTAAGGCGGACAGTGGGCCAGGTATAGCTCATAAGGGCAGACAGTGTGGGGGCCATCTACCATAGGGGGCTTATTTATATCATACAGTGCCTTGCGAAAGTATTCGGCTCCCTGGAACTTTTCAACCTTTTCCCACATATCATGCTTCAAACATAGAGACACCAAATGTTAATTTTTGGTGAAGAATCAACAACAAGTGGAACACAATTGTGAAGTTGAACGAAATTTATTTACCATTTTAAATTTTTATGGAAATTCAGAAACTGAAAAGTGGGGCGCGCAATATTATTCAGCCCCCTTTAACTTAATACTTTGTTGCGCCACCTTTTGCTGCGATTACAGATGAAAAGTCGCTTGGGGTCTGTCTCTATCAGTTTTGTACATCGAGAGACTGAAATTCTTGCCCATTCTTCCTTGGCAAACATCTCAAGCTCAGTGAAGTTTGATGGAGATCGTTGGTGAACAGCAGTTTTCAGCTCTTTCCACAGATTCTCGGTTGGATTGAGGTCTGGACTTTGACTTGACCATTCTAACACCTGGATACGTTTATTTGTGAACCATTCCATTGTGGATTTTGCTTTATATTTGGGATCATTGTCTTGTTGGAAGACAAATCTCCGTCCCAGTCTCAGGTCTTTTGCAGACTCCAACAGGTTTTCTTCAACAATGGTCCTGTATTTGGCTCCATCCATCTTCCCATCAATTTTAACCATCTTCCCTGTCCCTGCGGAAGAAAAGCAGGCCCAAACCATGATGCTGCCACCATCATGTTTGACAGTGGGGATGGTGTGTTGAAGGTGATGAGCTTTGTTGCCTTTACGCCAAACATATCGTTTGGCATTGTTGGCAAAAAGTTCAATTTTGGTTTCATCTGACCAGAGCACCTTCTCCCACATGTTTGGTGTGTCTCCCAGGTGGCTTGTTGCAAACTTTAAATGACACATTTTATGGATATCTTTGAGAACTGGCTTTCTTCTTGCCACTCTTCCATAAAGGGCAGATTTGTGCAGTGTACGACTTTTTGTTGTCCTATGGACAGACTGTCCCACCTCAGCTGTAGATCTCTGCAGTTCATCCAGAGTGATCATAGGCCTGTTGGCTGCATCTCTGATCAGTCTTCTTGTTTGAGATGAAAGTTTAGAGGGACGGCCAGGTCTTGGTAGATTTGCAGTGGAATGATACTCCTTCCATTTCAATATGATCGCTTGCACAGTGCTCCTTGGGATGTTTAAAGTTTTAGAAATCATTTTGCATCCAAATCCGGCTTTAAACTTCTCCCCAACAGTATCACGGACCTGCCTGTTGTGTTCCTTGGTCTTCATGATGCTCTCTGTGCTTCAAACAGAACCCTGAGATTATCACAGAGCAGGTGCATTTATACGGAGACCTGATTACACACAGGTGGATTATATTTATCATCATTAGGCATTCAGGACAACATTGGATCATTCAGAGATCCACAATGACCTTCTGGAGGGAGTTTGCTGCACTGAAAGTAAAGGTTAATATCAAAGAACCCGAAGACATAATAAGCCAGCCCGGGAACAAACACAAGTGTGATATGAAATAATTATAACCCGGGCGCTCAAATCATCGCTCCAACAGCATTATATTAAAAGGAGAAACAGGAGCCTAGAGTACAAATATAGCAAATACTTTATTAATCAAATAGTTAAAATGTAGGACAAGGAACTGTGAAAAATGAGCGTACCACAACAATACATGGAGGGGAACAAAAGAAAGGGCAGCCCTACCTATACACCCCCCAGCACTAGATAGAATGGACATAAATTGGCACCAATATGTAATGGAGAATAATAAATGTCAATATAGTGCGCAGTGCTGAAGAAATGGGAAGCATAAAAAACAACATGATGTAGAAAGCTGCCGCATAGCTGTGCAGCACATGGTCTCAGGGCAAGTGCCCTGTATAGTTATATACAAGAACCTGACGCACAACGGCAATGAACAAGTATGGTATGCTTACCCATGTAAGGGGAGACAGAGAGGAGAGGGTCCCACCGGTGGAAAGGCCCCAACGCACGTTTCGCAGCGCTCAAACACTGCTTTTTCAAGGGGATGTGGTGTCTGGTGGTACAGGACCTGCCTTTAACCTTCCTGACCCCGGTCACATGACCGGCGGCCACCAATCATGTTGGCGCTGTCGGCGCATGCGCACTGCGGCGGAACGGCGCTGCACAAGGACCTGGCGTCAAGCCAGGTGCGCAGACCAGGAGAAAACTCTCCGGACCTGCGCAGAAGGCTCGTGAGACACCCGTCCCAGCGCGGCAGTCGCCCGCACGCAGGGCGATGCGCACGGCCACATGGGGGCCCACACAGTAGTGAAAGCGGTCAGAAGAACTTTATGTGGTATGTAAACAAGGACCCACACTATGAATGGCTAAAGAAATATAAACGCTAGACTGTGAATACAGATGGGCACCAAAAGAAAACTTATAATAATAGGCCCATACAGACATTGCTGGCAGTAGTATACAGTAAAGTCCATCTTCGTGTGGTGATATGTGCAGCGCCCCAGAGTCCTGGTCGTTGCAGTACTGTGGCTCCGCCACTATGGGGAGCTATGGTACGTCTGATGGCACTGAAGGAGTTCATCTGATCAGGTATCACAGACACCAATACATTTCACAGCCGGGCCTCCGGGGGGAGCTAAGGGTTCTATTCACTAGGCCACTCCCCACCATAGTGGGTAAACTGGGGGTCAGGCAGGAAGTTAGTCAGAAGCTGACTGGGTTGGAACCAGGCAACACCTTGTGGCAGAGGGTGTTGTGGGGGAAGATACAGTAGGGTCTCTGTCAGGGGTGGGATCCTGACAGAGGCTTGGCAACTTGAACGAACGTAACGGGACCGTGCCTGCTCAGGATAGCGGCGGTGCCCAAGAAAGGATCAGAAGCGAGATAGATTGTGCTGAGTGAGAAACGAGATCATAGCAATAGGAGAATACCAGTAGGAGTCATGCTGTAAGATCAAAGCAACATCCTACTGAGGCGCATAACCGGTGGCCGGAACGTCGAGGGAGTATTATAATATCCAGCTTCAAGCAATACTCTAAACAGCGGCAGGGCAGTCAGTCTAAGGCGGGCTGTCTAACTCAAATCACCTATGCAGTCTTGGGGGGCAACTTGTGGAGAGGGGCGACTCTAGGGTCCCGGAAGAGCTCCGAGCCTACCCGTCAAACGGGTGCCGTCCCAACCAGAACATCAGGGAGGGACGGAGGATTAGCAGAACATCATCTAATCGAGTTGTGAGGGAACTTAAGAAACAGACACAACAGTTGTGGGGTACTTTCCGTAAGCACAGCAGGGAAGGACCACAACACCTAGCGCTAGGGGGAAGGCGCAGATTTCCACCTGTGAAGAGAACTCTGGAGGTGCCATTGGACCGGCCGGACTTGCGCAGCCTGGTGAACCGTATTCCGGACTGAGGACCCAGAGATCTTCAGTAAAGAGGTAAAGAGACTGCAACCTGGTGTCCTCGTTATTTACCGCGACCTGCACCCCACAACTGCACCGCTACACCACCACTTATTGCACCGGACGTCCCCCACTGACAGACAGGGCCACGGACCGGGTCTAGCCACCGTGACAACCCCAGGACTGAGACCCAGAGGCCCGGCTCCGGGTACCCCTCGGCCCTGCGGCGGTGTGGGGGCGCTCCATATACATCAGCAGCAAAAAGGGAAAATAGCTGTCTTCTTATATGGAGGAGATGTCCGCAGAGCCATTCAAAAGTTCATTGATGTGATGAGATCAGTGGTCCCACAGAGATCAGATGGCATAAAGCGGGAAAGGAAGGACCAAGGCAGGGCCCAAAGAAGGGTACTAATAACAAAAGGAAAAAATTAAAAGGTTAAAAACAATTAAAAACACCAACACAAAAACCACCGGAGGGAATGGTGAAGACCACACATGCCAAAAAAGAGCGCGACAGAATACAGCAAGGCCAAAAATTCAGAGGTAGGGAGCGAAACTAAGGGATTCGTTAAGGCCCTTGGGAGTCATTGTGTCGAGCAGAACGATCCACTTAGTTTCGATCTGTGCGAATCGCTTTTTGTTATCCCCACCCCTGATCCCCAGATGAAGCACATCAATCCCCCTCACTTTAAGCAGTCTCTCATTACAATGATGATGTGCCTTAAAGTGGCGGGGGATTGTTTTAATTTCCACCCCCGGGGACACCGTCCTGGCCGCGCCAATGTCCCGCACATGCTCCCTGACACAAACCCTAAGTTCTCGGGTGGTGAGACCAACGTATATCCTGGGGCACGGACAGGTGGCATAATATATCACGTTCGTGGTGCTACAGGATACACGTTCTTTGATCTGGAATGTTTTAGTGCCATCACTAGAGGTAAAGTCAGAGCAGCGCAGGACATTGGCGCAGGCAAGACAGTGACCACAGGGGGTGCAACCCACACGAGGACCACCTGTACCGAAAAAATTCCGTTCTGGGGCTGAAATATAGTGGCTCCTCACCAGCATATTGCTGAGATTAGTGCCTCTTCTGGGAGTCATGAGGGGAGAGGGGCCCAGGGTGGCACACAGGGATGGCTCGGCCTGAAGGACCGGCCAGTGTTTTTTCAAGATAGACCGCATACCCTCCCATTCATGGTTGTAGGTGGAGATGAATCTGATATGTCCATCTCCACCCACAGTACGGCGTCGGGACCTCGAATGCAAAAGATCACTGCGTTGTGTAAAACGTGCTCGATCATACCCGGCCTTAATAGATCTGCGACTGTACCCACGGACAGCAAATTTGTCCTTTAGGTCCAGGGCCTGCGACTCAAAACTGGCCTCAGTGGAGCAAATCCGTCGCACCCTGAGGAACTGTGGTTGGTTCTGCTCGACACAATGACTCCCAAGGGCCTTAACGAATCCCTTAGTTTCGCTCCCTACCTCTGAATTTTTGGCCTTGCTGTATTCTGTCGCGCTCTTTTTTGGCATGTGTGGTCTTCACCATTCCCTCCGGTGGTTTTTGTGTTGGTGTTTTTAATTGTTTTTAACCTTTTAATTTTTTCCTTTTGTTATTAGTACCCTTCTTTGGGCCTTGCCTTGGTCCTTCCTTTCCCGCTTTATGCCATCTGATCTCTGTGGGACCACTGATCTCATCACATCAATGAACTTTTGAATGGCTCTGCGGACATCTCCTCCATATAAGAAGACAGCTATTTTCCCTTTTTGCTGCTGATGTATATCACCACACGAAGATGGACTTACTACTGCCAGCAATGTCTGTATGGGCCTATTATTATAAGTTTTCTTTTGGTGCCCATCTGTATTCACAGTCTAGCGTTTATATTTCTTTAGCCATTCATAGTGTGGGTCCTTGTTTACATACCACATAAAGTTCTTCTGACCGCTTTCACTACTGTGTGGGCCCCCATGTGGCCGTGCGCATCGCCCTGCGCTGGGACGGGTGACTCACGAGCCTTCTGCGCAGGTCCGGAGAGTTTTCTCCTGGTCTGCGCACCTGGCTTGACGCCAGGTCCTTGTGCGGCACCGTTCCGCCGGAGTGCGCATGCGCCGACAGCGCCAACATGATTGGTGGCCGCTGGTCATGTGACCGGGGTCAGGAAGGTTAAAGGCAGGTCCTGTACCACCAGACACCACATCCCCTTGAAAAAGCAGCGTTTGAGCGCTGCGAAACGTGCGTTGGGGCCTTTCCACCGGTGGGACCCTCTCCTCTCTGTCTCCCCTTACATGGGTAAGCATACTATACTTGTTCATTGCCGTTGTGCGTCAGGTTCTTGTATATAACTATACAGGGCACTTGCCCTGAGACCATGTGCTGCACAGCTATGCGGCAGCTTTCTACATCATGTTGTTTTTTATGCTTCCCATTTCTTCAGCACTGCGCACTATATTGACATTTATTATTCTCCATTACATATTGGTGCCAATTTATGTCCATTCTATCTAGTGCTGGGGGGTGTATAGGTAGGGCTGCCCTTTCTTTTGTTCCCCTCCATGTATTGTTGTGGTACGCTCATTTTTCACAGTTCCTTGTCCTACATTTTAACTATTTGATTAATAAAGTATTTGCTATATTTGTACTCTAGGCTCCTGTTTCTCCTTTTAATATACTGAAAGTAAAGGGGCTGAATAATATTGCACGTCCCACTTTCAGTTTTGAATTTCCACAAAAATTTAAAATAACCAATAAATTTTGTTCAACTTCACAATTGTGTTCCACTTGTTGTTGATTCTTCACCAAAAATTTACATTTGGTATCTTTATGTTTGAAGCATGATATGTGGGAAAAGGTTGAAAAGTTCCAGGGAGCCGAATACTTTCACAAGGCACTATAATATGGCCAGATATTTTTGTGCAGAGGGCATTTTAATAACATTGTTATTTTTAAGGCCACCGTGTGTGTGCTATAGAAGGTTGGCGAAGAGAGAAGTCTGCAGAGAAAAGCTGTGGATGTGAAAAGTCACCATACATCAGGACAAAATGGAGATGAAAAGAACTACTCAATCAGAGAAAATGTCACCTATAAGGTACCTGGATGTAAATGTTTAGTTGTTGATATGTACTATCAGTATTTCATCATTACTGTGGTTCCTGTATGTTCCACAGTCTGATAACGACTGATAACAACAACTCCCAGCATCTGCTTATTATTGTTAAGTACATACTGGGAGTTGTAGGTTCATGAGATGCAAATATATATGGTGTTGATTTGACATTACAATTGATTGCTGTACTAACCTTGGTGATGTATTCATGTACTGATGGTGGTTCTGTTGATGTATTCATGTACTGATGATGGTACTAGTGTTGCATTTATTTACTTACAGTGGTTACACCAGAACAACCATAACTTCATGAAGATGTCACAATAATCACCATCAATCCAAGAATACAAGACCAGAGCCACCATCAGTACATGAATACATTACTAGAACCACCACCATTCAGGAATATAACACCAGAACCACCAGTTGTTTTGTTGCAAACTGTATTTGTTGCATGACTGATGTAAAAACCATCATACGTATCTGCAGCGCCCCAGGTTCCTGGTCGTTGCAGTAATATCATTCTCCTCTAGGGGGGAGTGATGTTACGTTTGGAGGCAATAAAGGAGATCTCTTTACCAGGTATCAGTCCACCAGGGGGAGCTATACTCCTATTTATTAGGGCACTCTTCACAATTAGGTAAAACTGGTGGCCTGGATAGGAAGTTAGGCAGAAGCTGGCTGAGCTTCACTCAGGCAGATGCTAGCTGAGCTCCGCTCAGGTAGTTGGTCCCTGACAGGGGTGGGATCCTGTCAGAGGCCCAGACAGAAGGTCACGGAGCTGCGCCTGCCCCACATGCGGAAGCCCCTAAGAAAGGAAACGAACAGAGAACTGTATTGTAGAGGGTGAGAAACGAAGTCATAGCAAAAGGAGTGGAAACCAGAAGGAGTTCTGCTCTGCACAGGCTGCCTCCTTCTAATGCACAGGATCCGGTAGCCGGAACACCGAGGGAGCAACAGTCCTTTATGCCTTGCTCCAGAGACCGTCAGAACAGCTAATTTCACGTTACTGATCCACCCTATACCCAGGAGGCACAGTGGCACCCCTCAGAGGCCGGGGTGTGCTACAGTCCCTGTAAAAAGCCTCAGGCCACCAGTCATACGGGTTTGTCCTATCCATCCAGGGGACAGAGAAAGAGACATAACATCTAGAACATCTACAACAGTTGTGAGGACCTTATGAGAGGCTCAGCAGTAAGGAACTACAACACCTAGGTGCTAGAGGAAGGCTACTGATTTCCACCTGGATAAGGGGACTCTGGATTTGCCTCCAAACTGGCCGGACTCTGCCTGCCCTGTGATCTGTGCTCTGGACTGTGGATGCTGAAGCCTTCAGTAAAAAGGTAAAGAGACTGCAACCTTGAGTCCTTGTTCTTCACTGTGCCTCACACCATCCACCATCCACACACCGGGAAGCCCTGGGGACACACTTCACCTGTGGGAAGGTATACCATCTAGCTGCCATAACATCACCCCAGCGGACCCCTCAAAGCAGCGTCGGTAACCCTGACCGAATACCACAGGTGGCGTCACGAACATTTCCCCTTTAAAGACCTTTCCCTTTTATACGGATGTCCCTAGGGCCACGGACCGGGTCAGCCACCGTGATATCCCCCTTTTAGAACCGAAGGACCCGGTACCGAGTACCCCACTACCCTTGGGGGGGTGACCCATCTCCCTTTATAATGGGGTCTGTTTTGCTTCCATTGCGGTATCCACCAAATGCTGCACACATTAATTGAAACCAAATGGCCCCATAATAGTTAAGCAATATTAGTGTCCATAACAGTCATTATTCACACCGTGACTGTCACCAATTATCAAGATCCCTTAGCCGCTGCCTACAATATGTCACGGATTGGGGTGACTTTAGACCAGCAGACGGCTATCACATGTGCAGGGGGCTTATCCTAGTTATTCCTCCACTGCCACAATGTGATGAAAAGAACACACACAAGGTTATTGACCTCTTAGTTTACAGCAGGGGCTTATTTTAGGTATCCCACTGCTCTTCAGTATACCATGAACTGCAGGGATTTGTGTCTATCCCGCTTACAGTTCCACTTAACACTTGCAGCTCTCTGGCGCCCCCCCTTACTCCCAGGTCAGATTAGGTACTGCACCTGGGGTAATTAGTCGCCAGAAAGGCTGCCTGCTATGTACTGGCTATTGGGCGCACTGCAGCGATGCGATAACTACTCCCACTCAGGCAGGAACAATAATTATCAAGCCGCAGTCGCTACAGTGACCCCCCAACAGCCGGCACACGGTAAGCTGCCACCAGCTCCGATCAAACAGGTCCGGAGCCAACCCCCAAAATAGTAGCGTAATTCCCTTCAGAGACAGGGTACGGTTTAGGGCAGGAAGAACGAACTAGTATTAAATATTATACCCCATAAATGATTTTTAGGCAGTGTTTATAAAATATTTTACAAAGATGTTACAAATGAGACAATTGCAAATATGTACAAGGTAATTTTAAAAATAAAAGGATTAAATGAAGAAAAGGTAACACTCACATATTCTCAGATCATTGCATTGCAGGCAACAGGCTAGGAGAGCTTTCCATCTATCCCAGTGCATTGGCACTCGCAGTCTGGTCGCTTCAGATAAAAACTCACCTCTTTATCCACCTCTTGTGTCTCCCCTTTTCCTCATAGATTGTAAGCTTGCGAGCAGGGCCCTCATTCCTCCTGGTATCTGTTTTGAACTGTGATTTCTGTTATGCTGTAATGTCTGTTGTCTGTATAAGTCCCCTCTATAAGTTGTAAAGCGCTGCGGAATATGTTGGCGCTATATAAATAAAATTATTATTAACAGTCCATGGGTGTGACACTTAAAATATAGGAAGCCAGGGATGTGTTGTACGGGTTGTTATAATTACGTAGACGCCAAATATTTATGTTACTTGTTGTTTTGCGATATTTATTTTTTTAAAGAAATGCATTAAATAGTCGTTCTAATTGTTTTTCATCATTTTTTAGTAATTTTATAGGAAGAAAAAAATGTGACTTATATGCACCTGTATTTTAGAGGGAAAATAAAGTGTACAGGTTTATAGAGATGTATCTCTATGCATCAGTACAATCTACCTGTAATTTAGGAGAATACACAGAACATTCAAGGATAGAACATGTTCTTATACCTGTCTCAAAAGCCTGTGGCTCATAAATTTTGCTGCTACTTCCAATGTTGCAGGTTGGGCGTTCAAATCCTGGTGAGATCAGATCTCAAGAAAAAGAAAAGATGAGATATCTATGGTAATTGAATGTATATATGTAGGGAGATGCTGGCATGGCTCCCCAGTGAGAAGGATCTAAGGAGCAATAAAGAATGCAGGAGAGAAGACATTGCACAGAGCGAGTGGAAGTCGGAACATAGCCCTTTCCTCCCGGGACAGCAGGACACCTCCCCCAAAACGGGACAGTCCCTCTGGATTCATGACAGCTGGAAGCTATGGGATTGATGGTTTCTATGTATAGGAATAAAGAAAAGGACATAATATAGCTCAAAATTGATATATAAAACATTAAAGAAAATATTACTCTAGTCTTTATCTATTGTGATACAACTAAAAAGAGAAATTATCGATTTTAAGCCAGCAAAGTCCCCACAACTGAATAGACCTTATCCTTTGAGGGACACTGCGGCACTACCGCTGTCCCCTGACTGCCGGGCCCCTGCATGGCTACCCCCGGTCTCCCACGGGGTGACGTCCGGGGATAGGATGGGCCGCGCGTGGTGGGCGTGGCCTGTATGGGAGGAGGGATAGTCACGCCGAAGGCGGCTTCCTGTTCCTCACTCAGAACCCGGACCTGTTTGGGGCTGCCGGCGAGATGGACCCGCTGCAGCAAGCGGTGAGAGATAAGATTAGCAGGGAGGGCAGCACTTGGCTGGCGGCCCTGCTGGCCGAGAGCGGCTCCCTCCCTGCGGCGGAACGTGCGTTGCCGTCGGGCGGGCGGCGTTCTTCCAGAGCCACCCGACCGCCGGCTCGCCTGAGCCCGCCAGTGCTTTTTAAAAAGAGCGCGCGCGCGTCTAGTTCGCACGCTTCCTCATATGCGGGCACCGGTCGGCGTGCAGCGGCAGCAGCGTGCGTGCAGGAGGGGATAGTGCCTATACATAGCAGCGCACCGGACTCGGCAGGCACTGCTCCTAGGGGAAGAAGCTTGCAGCCTCAGTCGATAGCTACAGGAGCGGGCGCAGGGTTGATTACAGCCGCGGCTATGGGGGGAGTGCAGGGGCCATCTTCCTCCTCTCAGGAAGCTGGAGGGACAGGGAATGGGGTAGGGGAGACTCAGGACATTATCCCACCTACCCCACAGTCGAGCAGAGATATTAATAGCAATGCAGGGAGAGCATGGGGAGCATTACTGGCAGCTCAGCAGCAAATAGGTACCTCTTCAGCGTTGGGGGGGGGGTACAGGCGGGGATTGCCCAGGTAGGCGGTAGAGGGGATTCTCCTTTCCCCTCATGCCCTTTGATTTTTACGGCACCTTCTTCCCAAATTCCCGGGGGGCAAATGGTTCCATCGCAAACGGCAGCAGGAGAACATCAGAGCGCCTCAGCAGTTTTATCGCTGGTGGCAACCGGTGTTGGTCCTCCATCACAGGGTGCTGGCACCCCGGCTCTGTTCAGCGGGCAGAGTGCGGGCAACCGCTCCGCGCGCAGCGTCTCCTCTTCATCGTCATCCGGTAACGGTCGCCGTCGCTGGAAGAGGCATAGGGAGCGCTACAGCAGTAGGAGGCATCATGACAGGTCCAGATCCAGCCGTCGCAGCAGACGGTCTAGGGCATCAAGATGGCGTTCCCCATCTACGTCGGGTAGTTCATCAGGCAGGTCCCGTCGGCGTTTGTCGTCTCGCCACAGGTCCACGTCCCGAGTGGAGAGGCGGAGTGCCACCAATCAAGAAACCCAAGAGCAGAGCCGTTCGGATTCCAATATGCAAACTGGTGAGTACTCCTTCACGGGGGCCTGGGGTGGGGACAGAGGTAATGGGGTGAATTTGCCAGATACGGTGATGCCATTCAGCATGGGCGGTGGCAGGATTTTCGTGAATCCTAGGCTGTTGCAACCGGTCGCGCCACCCAAACCACCCGCCCCTCCCCGCCCTGACATATACAAAGACGGGCTTTTTTGCGGTGTGCCACCTTTAGGCTCACACTTGGACATCAGCATTAAAGAACAAATCTGGGCGAATGATTTCGTCGATATTTGGTCGCTCGTGTCCACCGAGCAACACTCGGTGGACAAAGAGAGACGTGTGGGAGAAAAGACCTATGACAGGAAGCCCAAGGTTGCCAAAACTATCAACAATTGGCTACAGGCGTTTGCGGTTCTGGGCTGCGTGATGGGCGAGAAACATCCGGAGCGATGCTCTGAGCTATTTATTTACCTGGACAGCATATACAGCTCATACAAGGCCCACGGCGGGTCCGCTTGGTGGAAATACGATGAGGATTTCCGCCGGCGGCTAGCTGTCAACCCGCATTTAGGGTGGGGGGTTAAGGCCACTGATTCATGGCTGCGCTTGATGATGGCACAAAAAGCTCTGCAGCCCTTTCCAGCTTCACCCGCCGGCGCGAACACTAGTTCCGGGTCGGCGGTTATACGTAGACCCGGCACGTGTTGGCTATTCAATGAGGGCCACTGCAAATTCTACGGTTTGTGCAAATATAAGCATGAATGTTCCGTCTGCGGCCGCACCCATGCGGCAGCAAAATGCTCTCGATCCTCCCAAAAATCGAACAACAGTAAGGCACCCTCAGGAGGTGAACCACATGACGCCGGTGAGCGTAAAAAACATGGAACCGTGGTTGGGCAGGTACCCCAATAAGCCGGCTGCGGCCCAGCTCCGTTTCGGCTTCTCTTTCGGTTTTTTCATCCCTTTCGTTTTTTCGGACAAACCCCAGTTGGCCCCTAATTTAAAATCTGCAAGGGACTACCCCACTATATTATACGAAAAATTGAACAAAGAAATTCAAGCAGGACGTTTTCGGGGTCCTTTTAGAGCTCTCCCCTTCTATAATCTACGGGTCTCCCCTTTGGGCATAGTCCCCAAAAAAAACAAGGAAAATACCGGCTAATCCACCATTTATCCTACCCCAAAGGCAGGTCAGTGAACGATGGTATCCCGAGCGATGACACCGCAGTGACATACATCCCTTTTGACAGAGCCGTGGAAATGGTCAGATCGGCTGGTCCAGGGGCCCTTATGGCCAAATCGGACATTGAGTCTGCTTTTCGCCTGCTCCCGGTGCACCCTGATTGCTACCACTTGCTAGGTGCCATGGTTGAGGACGGGTATTACTACGACACCTGCCTCCCAATGGGCTGCTCAATTTCCTGCCATTATTTCGAGATGTTCAGCACATTTTTGGAATGGGTTGCCCGAGATGTCACACGCCTGCCATCAATTACGCACTACCTGGATGATTTTCTGCTGGTGGGTCCAGCACATTCAGAATCGTGTTCCCAGGCCTTGAATAAATTTAAGGAAGTCATGTCCAGGTTTGGCGTTCCCTTGTCCCCGGAAAAAACGATCGGCCCTGTTACGGTAATCACTTTCCTGGGAATCGAAATCGACTCGGTTTCTATGGAGTTTAGGTTACCCCAAAATAAGATCGTGAAGTTGTTGGATTTAATTGCGGGTTGCTTATCGGTCGGTAAGGTTTCCTTAGTTCAGATGCAATCCCTCCTCGGTTGTTTGAATTTTGCCTGCAAGATAATGCCGATGGGTAGAATCTTTTCCCGGAGGTTGATACTTGCCACGAGAGGAGTGAAGCAGCCTTACCACAGAATCAGGATCTCTGCGCAGCTACGCAGTGATCTGACGGTATGGCAGCGTTTCCTCCTTTCTTACAATGGCAAAACGTGCTTTCAGGAGGAGTTCCGTGACAGCACCAGTCTGGGTCTTTCGTTTGAAGCTACGGGCCCAGATGGTTTCAGCATGCTTTTCAGAGACCAAAAATGCATTGGCGCTTGGCCCGAATCTTGGTTCAGCAGGGCATAGGAGCGGGACCCGATTTTGACCGAGTTATTTCCCCTGGCGGCGTCCTTGGAGCTCTGGGGTCAGTGTTTGCAGAACAAGCGCATTCGTTTACGTCTCAAAACAGTCAGCTCCGTGTATGCCCTTAATTACCTTTCAGCTTCCTCATCGCCAGCCATAAAGATCATCAGTTTCATTGTTTTGAGATGTCTAGAGCTCAATGTGTGCATAAAAGCGTTCGCAGCAGACTGCAATTCTGTCATTTCAATGGATGTTAACAATCGGTCTTCTTCTCAGGATCCATATGGTCAGTTTCAGAGGGAACAAACGCGAATCCTGGAATGCCCTCCTTCGGTCTGGGATGTCCTGGAGAACTAATTCCATTGCTACGGTCATCCATTGCCCCTTCTACCTGGAGAGCATACGGTAAGGCGTGGGATGAGTGGTGCATTGTAGCAGCTGACAAACCGGTAGGTTCTTCTGATGCTACGAGGGTCCAGGTCACTTTGGCATTCTTAGCGCGTTTGCAGTCTGCTGGGGTATTGGGCTCGGTTGCGCGCAACTGAATATCGGGTGTGGCTTTTCATTTCAAATTGCGCGGTTGGGAGGATTCAACCAAGCATTTTTTGATCAGCCAAGTACTCAAAGGCTGGCGCCGGACGAGCACACGTAGCGACCTCAGGAGACCCATTTCTTTCCCTCTCCTGGTCAACCTAGTCAGGGTGGCTAGCAACGTATGTGATTCCGGGTATGAGGCCACGTTGATCTCGGCGGTTTTTGGCCTAGCGTTTTTCAGGGCCATGCGGGTCAGTGAGATTCTCCCCTCGTCACGCTGCAAAGTAGGTGGTTTGCAGCTGGACGACGTTGTGATTTGTGACGACGGTTTAAGAGTTAGGGTTCGGAGATCCAAGACCGATCAGGAAGGCAGGGGCACGTGGTTCCCCCTTTTTTCCATAAAGGGTTCGACCTGCCCATTGGCTTTAATCAACAGTTATATGCAGGTCAGGAGCGCCGGGGTTCAATTTTTCATACACGAGAACGGCTCTCCTTTATTTTCGGGCCAGTTTTTGGCGATCCTTAGGCTTGCGCTGTCATTCCTAGGCTTTCCCACGTCGGAATTCGGCACCCATTCATTTAGGATCGGCGCGGCGACGGAAGCTTCCAGGGCGGGAATGTTTGAACCAGATATTCAGAGGGTAGGTAGATGGAAGTCACGTTGTTTCGTCAGGTATATCAGGCCCGAACTAGTTTTGTAGGAGCAGGGCACATGGGCACGCGGTGTTGTTTGTTACTGTTTTTTTTACTTTCATGTTTCATACTTCTTTGTTCTTCTGGTTAACAATGTTTCTTTGTTTCAGATGGTATGCGACCCAGCATATGGCTGGTAGGCCACTCTTACATTTATTGGGCAGCTCGGCGTGCTGAACTGTGCCCAGGAGGACGTTCACTCGGCTTCACCGGTATGGATGTCATATGGCGTGGTACGAGGGGCCTCACCTGGTCTCAAGTCCTTCCGGAAGTAGTGCGGATAGCAAGAGTTGCATCTTCTCCGACGGTGGTGGTTATTCATGCCGGAGGAAACGACCTGGCCTCATTTCCCCTCGCCGAACTGTTGACTCTTATGAGAGCTGATCTTGATAAATTTCCAGGTTTCTTTCCAGCTATGCGTTTGGTGTGGTCGGAGCTGATTCCGAGGCTGGTCTGGCGAGGCGCCAGGGAACTGAACGCCATGGAAAGGTCTAGGCGTACTTTAAACCAGCGAATATCTCGTTTTATTAGGTTTAAAAATGGGGTTGTAGTAAGACATCACCGGTTGGAGGGGGACAATGCGGGTTTCCTCCTCCCTGATGGGGTTCACCTTAATGATGCTGGCTTGGATATATTCTTGGATGGTCTTCGTGAGGGAGTGGTTCAGGCTCTCCATTCTTTGGGTGGGTCGTAGCTTGGTTCCCGGGCTACTCCGTGGCGGAATGGGTGGATTTTATGATAGGTGATGATACCTGCGCCGGGATACCGGAAGGCAGACAATCTCCGTGCACCCGATTAGTTGGCAAAAAGTTGCCTGTTTTAAGCTGCGACCATAATTTTAAGCCAAAAGAGAGAAGATAAAGTTATCTTGAATAGTTTGTTACAAATAAACAAGTTATATTTGAGTAAACGTGTGGCGTCACTTTGTGGGAGAGGAGTTTTTCTGGGTCCTGGCAGTCCAGAGCCATCCGTGGTAATTCTATGTTCTCAGTATTTCTTGGTTTAATAGGGTATAGTGTTTCCCCTAATATGGGTGTCAGAGATTCGCTCCAGATGTAATAGGATCTGACAATTAGGTAGTCTGTATGAGGAAGTGATGGCGTGTGAAATAAAATGATTCACAATCACACTGTCATTTCCTTCATTATCTCTCCAAAAGATATGTCTGGCACATATACAGGGGGTGACTGACACCGCCGACCATCGATGTGGTCCTATAGATAAAACCAAGAAAGATTAAAGGAAATAGCTTTCGATCTTCCAGTATTGTCTCCTATTAATGACATTAAAGTCCACCTGCGCCAAATGTGGGAGGGACAGGGTGTAGCGATGCTTGCTTGTCAAATCCATGAAAAGTTGTGGCACTTTAGTGATGTAACTTAGGGTACTGTCACACAGTGGCACTTTGGTCGCTACAATGGCACGATCCGTGACGTTCCAGCGATATAGTTACGATATCGCTGTGTCTGACACGCTACTGCGATCAGGGACCCCGCTGAGAATCGTACGTCGTAGCAGATCGTTTGAAACTTTATTTCGGCGTCAAGTGTCCCGCTGTGGCGGCATGATCGCAGCGTGTAACAAAGGTGTGCACGATATTCCCAATGTCCCGTATGACTTCTACATCGCAACTACGTCATGAAATTATCGCTCCAGCGCCGTGCATTGCAAAGTGTGACCGCAGTATACGACGCTGGAGCGATAATCAAGCAACGCTGCAACGTCACGGATCGTGCCGTCGGAGCGATCAAAGTGCCACCGTGTGACAGTACCCTAACCCCAGAAATGCACTCTAGTCCCTGACTTAAAGGGGTTCTCCAAGAATGTGATAAAATGGCTCCCATTACATAATTCACATGGCAGCCTGTCCTAGTCATGTTTCAGCAGTGGTTGCAGTCTGAAGAAACCCAATTCCCGAGTCCTGTGTCTAAACTAACAGAGGAGCTGTATCGTAAGCCCACATACCTCGGTGAGCCGAGGATAAGGTATAAGAAATCAGAAGAAATAAGTCTTCTCTTTGGCAGACTAAGGGCAAAAGATTTTTTTTCTCCAGCCTAAGCCCACTCCAGAAGCTCATGGGCATGCTGTCATGAGCATTCTGTCAGTTAAGACACAGGACTCAAGACAGAGCAGTGTTAATAGATATAGATATTTGTGTGTGACATATACTCGTAATCCTATTCTATTATGGTCACAACCTGTGGTGGTCAGTCATGTTAGGAGTTGTAGCTTTCGATACAGAAAGGGGTCTTATTAACCCCTTCATGACCCAGCCTATTTTGGCCTTAATGACCATGCCGTTTTTTGCAATTCTGACCAGTGTCCCTTTATGAGGTAATAACTCAGGAACGCTTCAACGGATCCTAGCGATTCTGAGATTGTTTTTTCGTGACATATTGGGCTTCATGTTAGTGGTAAATATAGGTCGATAATTTCTGAGTTTATTTGTGAAAAAAACGGAAATTTGGCAAAAATTTTGAAAATTTTGCAATTTTCACATTTTTAATTTTTATTCTGTTAAACCAGAGAGTTATGTGACACAAAATAGTTAATAAATAACATTACCCACATGTCTACTTTACATCAGCTCAATTTTGGAAACAATAATTTTTTTTGCTAGGAAGTTATAAAGGGTTAAAATTTGACCAGTGATTTCTCATTTTTACAACAAAATTTACAAAACCATTTTTTTTAGGGACCACCTCACATTTGAAGTCAGTTTGAGGGTTCTATATGGCTGAAAATACCCAAAAGTGACACCATTCTAAAAACTGCACCCCTCAAGGTGCTCAAAACCACATTCAAGAAATTTATTAACCCTTCGGGTGTTTCACAGCAGCAGAAGCAACATGGAAGGAAAAAATGAACATTTAACTTTTTAGTCACAAAAATGATATTTTAGCAAATTTTTTTTTATTTTCCCAAGGGTAAAAGGAGAAACTGGACCACGAACGTTGTTGTCCACTTTGTCCTGAGTACGCTGATACCTCATATGTGGGGGTAAACCACTGTTTGGGCGCACGGCAGGGCTCGGAAGGCAAGGAGCGCCATTTGACTTTTTCAATGAAAAATTGGCTCCAATCTTTAGCGGACACCATGTCGCGTTTGGAGAGCCCCCGTGTGCCTAAACATTGGAGCTCCCCCACAAGTGACCCCATTTTGGAAACTAGACCCCCCAAGGAACTTATCTAGAAGCATAGTGAGCACTTTAAACCCCCAGGTCCTTCACAAATTGATCCGTAAAAATGAAACAGTACTTTTTTTTCACAAAAAAATTATTTTAGCCTCAATTTTTTCATTTTCACATGGGGAACAGGATAAAATGGATCCTAAAATTTGTTGGACAATTTCTCCTGAGTACACCGATACCTCACATGTGGGGGTAAACCACTGTTTGGGCACATGGTAAGGCTCGGAAGGGAAGGAGCGCCATTTGACTTTTTGAATGAAAAATTATCTCCATCGCTATCAGACACCATGTCACGTTTGGAGAGCCCCTGTGTGCCTAAACATTGGAGCGCTCCCACAAGTGACCCCATTTTGGAAACTAGACCCCCCAAGGAACTTATCTAGAAGCATAGTGAGCACTTTAAACTCTCAGGTGCTTCACAAATTGATCCGTAAAACTGAAAAAGTACTTTTTTTTCACACAAAATTTATTTTAGCCTTAATTTTTTCATTTTCACATGGGCAACAGGATAAAATGGATCCTAAAATTTGTTGGGCAATTTCTCCTGAGTATGTTGATACCTCATATGTGGGGGTAAACCACTGTTTGGGTGCACGGCAAGGCTCGGAAGGGGAGGCGTGCCATTTGACTTTTTGAATGGAAAATTAGCTCCAATCGTTAGCGGACACCATGTCGCGTTTGGAGAGCCCCTGTGTGCCTAAACATCGGAGCTCCCCTACAAGTTACCCCATTTTGGAAACTAGACCCCCAAAGAAACTTATCTAGATGCATAGTGAGCACTTATAACCCCCAGGTGCTTCACAGAAGTTTATAACGCAGAGCCGTGAAAATAAAAAATAATTTTTCTTTCCTCAAAAATGATTTTTAGCCCAGAATTTTTTATTTTCCCAAGGGTAATAGGAGAAATTGGACCCCAAATGTTGTTGTCCAGTTTGTACTGAGTACGATGATACCCCATATGTGGGGGTAAACCACTGTTTGGGCGCACGGCAGGGCTCGGAAGGGAAGGCACGCCATTTGGCTTTTTGAATGGAAAATTAGCTCCAATCATTAGCGGACACCATGTCGCGTTTGGAGAGCCCCTGTGTGCCTAAACATTGGAGCTCCCGCACAAGTGACCCCATTTTGGAAACTAGACCTCCCAAGGAACTAATCTAGATGTGTGGTGAGCACTTTGAACCCCCAAGTGCTTCGCAGAAGTTTATAACGCAGAGCCGTGAAAATAAAAAATAATTTTTCTTTTCTCAAAAATGATTTTTTAATCCACAATTTTTTATTTTCCCAAAGGTAACAGGAGAAATTGGACCCCAAAAGTTGTTGTCCAGTTTCTCCTGAGTACGCTGATACCCCATATGTGGGGGTAAACCACTGTTTTGGCACACGTCGGGGTTCGGAAGGGAAGTAGTGACGTTTTGAAATGCAGACTTTGATGGAATGCTCTGCGGGCGTCAGGTTGCGTTTGCAGAGCCCCTGATGTGCCTAAACAATAGGAACTCCCCACAAGTGACTCCATTTTGGAAACTAGACCCCCAAGGGAACTTATCTAGATGTGTGGTGAGCACTTTGAACCCCCAAGTGCTTCACAGAAGTTTATAACGCAGAGCCGTGAAAATAATAAATGTGTTTCCTTTCCTCAAAAATATTTTTTTAGCCCAGAATTTTTTATTTTTGCAAGGGTAACAGGAGAAATTGGACCCCAAAAGTTGTTGTCCAGTTTCTCCTGAGTACGCTGATACCCCATATGTGGGGGTAAACCACTGTTTGGGCACATGCCGGGGCTCGGAATGGAAGTAGTGACGTTTTGGAATGCAGACTTTGATGGAATGGTCTGTGGGCATCATGTTACGTTTGCAGAGCCCCTGATATGCCTAAACAGTAGAAACCCCCCACAAGTGACCCCATTTTGGAAACTAGACCCCCAAGGAACTTATCTAGATGTGTGGTGAGCACGTTCAACCCCCAAGTGCTTCACAGAAGTTTACAACGCAGAGCCGTGAAAATAAAAAATCATTTTTCTTTCCTCAAAAAAGATGTTTTAGCAAGCAATTTTTTATTTTATCAAGGGTAACAGGAGAAATTGGACCCCAATATTTGTTGCCCAGTTTGTTGTGAGTACGCTGATACCCCATATGTGGGGGTAAACCACTGTTTGGGCACACGTCAGGGCTCGGAAGGGAAGTAGTGACATTTGAAATGCAGACTTTGATGGAATGGTCTGCGGGCATCACATTGCATTTGCAGAGCCCCTGATGTGCCTAAACAGTAGAAACACCCCACAAGTGACCCCATTTTGGAAACTAGACCCCCCAAGGAACTTATCTAGATGTGTGATGAGCACGTTCAACCCCCAAGTGCTTCACAGAAGTTTACAACGCAGAGCCGTGAAAATAAAAAATCATTTTTCTTTCCTCAAAAAAGATGTTTTAGCAAGCAATTCTTTATTTTCACAAGGGTAACAGGAGAAATTGGGCCCCAATGTTTGTTGCCCAGTTTGTTGTGAGTACAGTGATACCCCATATGTGGGGGTAAACCACTGTTTGGGCGCACGTCAGGGCTCGGAAGGGAAGTAGTGACATTTGAAATGCAGACTTTGATGGAATGGTCTGCGGGCGTCACGTTGCATTTGCAGAGCCCCTGATGTGCCTAAACAGTAGAAACACCCCACAAGTGACCCCATTTTGGAAACTAGACCCCCGAAGGAACTTATCTAGATGTGTGGTGAGCACTTTCAACCCCCAAGTGCTTCACAGAAGTTTATAACGCAGAGCCGTGAAAATAAAAAATAATTGTTATTTCCTCAAAAATTATGTCTTAGCAAGTAATTTTTTATTTTTGCAAGGGTAACAGGAGAAATTGGACCCCAACAGTTGTTTCCCAGTTTGTCCTGAGTACGCTGGTACCCCAAATGTGGGGGTAAACCACTGTTTGGGCGCATGTCGGGGCTTGGAATGGAGGGAGCACCATTTGACTTTTTGAATGCAAGATTGGCTGGAATCAATGGTGGCGCCATGTTGCGTTTGCAGAGCCCCTGATGTGCCTAAACAGTGAATACCCCTCAATTCTAACTTCAACACTAACCCCAACACACCCCTAATACTAATCCCAACTGTAGCCATAACCCTAATCCCAACCCTAACCCCAACACACCCCTAACCACAACCCTAACCCCAACACACCCGTAACCCTAATTCCAACCCTAATCCTAACCCTAATCCCAACCCTAACCCTAATCCCAACCCTAACCACAACTGTAACCCCAACACACCCCTAACCCTATCCGTAACCCTAACCACAAGCCTATTCTTAACCCTATTTCCAACCCTAGCCCTAATTCCAACCCTAACCCTAAGGGTATGTGCCCACGTTGCGGATTCGTGTAAGATTTTTCCGCACGATTTTTGAAAAATCTGCAGGTAAAAGGCACTGCGTTTTACCTGCGGATTTACAGCAGATTTCCAGTGTTTTTTTGTGCGGATTTCACCTGCGGATTCCTATTGAGCAACAGGTGTAAAACGCTGACATGCTGCGGAAAATACAACGCAGCGTTTCTGCACGGAATTTTCCGCACCATGGGCACAGCGGATTTGGTTTTCCATAGGTGTACATGGTACTGTAAACCTGATGGAAAACTGCTACGAATTCACAGCGGCCAATCCGCTGCGGATCCACGGCCAATCCGCTGCGGATCCGCGGCCAATCCGCTGCGGATCCGCGGCCAATCCGCTGCGGATCCGCAGCCAAATCCGCACATGCCATAACCCTAACCCTACCCCTAACCCTACCCGCAACCCTAACCCTACCCCTAACCCTAACCCTAACCCTAGTTCTAACCCTAACCCTAGTGGAAAAAGAAAAAAAAAAAAAAAAATTTCTTTATTTTATTATTGTCCCTACCTATGGGGGTGATAAAGGGGGGGGGGGTTATTTATTATTTTTTTTATTTTGATTGCTGTGATAGAACCTATCGCAGCGATCAAAATGTACTTTTAACGAATCTGCCGACTGGCAGATTCGGCGGGCGCACTGAGCATGCGCCCGCCATTTTGGAAGATGGCGGCGCCCAGCGAGGAGGCGGACGGACACCGGGAGCCTCGGTGAGTATAAGGGGGGGAGATCGGGGCACGGGGGGGGGCGTCGGAGCACAGGGGGGTGGCATAGCAGCACGGGGGGAGCGGGCAGGAGCACGGGGCAGCGGAGCACAGGACCGAGGGGACCGGACCCCATAACGGAGCACTGGGGGGGCGATCGGTGGGGTGGGGGGGGGTCACATTAGTGTTTCCAGCCATGGCCAATGATATTGCAGCATCGGCCATGGCTGGATTGTAATATTTCACCAGTTTTTCAGGTGAAATATTACAAATCGCTCTGATTGGCAGTTTCACTTTCAACAGCCAATCAGAGCGATCGTAGCCACGGGGGGGTGAAGCCACCCCCCCTGGGCTGAAGCACCAATCCCCCTCTCCCTGCAGATCGGGTAAAATAGGAGTTAACCCCTTCACCCGATCTGCAGGGACGCGATCATTCCATGACGCCACATAGGCGTCATGGGTCAGATTGGCACGGGTTTTCATGACGCCTACGTGGCGTCATGGGTCGGGAAGGGGTTAATTAAGATCGGTGTTTTGTCTTGAGGAAGAGTGTACTGGAACAAGATGCACCAAATTTATGTCATGAGCCTCTTAATGAACTTAGCGCATCTTTGGGTAAGACATGTTCTCTAGTCATGGACCAAAGTTCATTTCTATCTTAATATCTGCCAATTAATTAGAGAGAAGGCGGGGATGGGATGAAAGAGAGTTCAGTTCATGTTCAGTTTTCTGTACATGTTGCTGGTTGTAGTGTTCTCTATATAGAATATATTATAACTGCATTATGGTCATGTCCAGTGGTTGGATCACATTAGGAGTTGTGGTATTCTACATATAAAGAATAATATGTGTATGCAGATAATGTAATCGTATTATGATTACATCCATTGGTAGGGTCATGGTGGGAGTTGTAGTGTTCTACTTGTATAATATAATTTAGGAGTATATTGGCCATACTCATTTCCAGTTGTCAGATCATGTTGGATGTTGTAGGGTTTTACTTGCATAGGGTATAATAAAATGTATGTTATGGTCATGTTCAGTAGTTTTGTATCTAAAAAAGTTCTTTTATGGTTGTGTCTAGTGGTTGGGTCATGTCGGAAGTAGTTGTGCTATGCCTTAGGCTTCCTTCACATATCCTGGTCATTCCTGTACAGGAAAAAACAGTATTAGTAAAATAAATGGTCCGTCCGCCATCCGTGTGCTGTCCTTATCCGTGTGTCTGTGTGTCGTCAGTGTGCTGTCAGTGTGGCAGGTATGGAATGAAATGAGTAATAGAAATTAAAAAGTGTTAAGTATTAAAGATGTTCAAAGATTTAAACAGCGATGAGAAACATGATCGATTAATAACGGCTCACACCTGTTTACTTAGCCTTTACTGGTTATTTTACAGCGGGACCCCCCAAAAAAAATACATAGAGTCTCCCTATAAATTCTAACCAGCAAAGGCTAAACAGACAGCTGTAGGCTGATATTAATAGCCAGGGAAGGGGCCATGGATTTTGGCCTCCATCCCAGGCTAATAACATCAGCCCACAGTGGCACCAGAAATGGCGCATCAATAAGATGCGCCAACTATGGCGCTTAGCCTCACGCTTCCCACTTGCCATGGTTCGGTGGTAAGTGGGGTAATAGGGTTGGGGTTGATGTCATCTGTTTTAGGGCTGCTATCATCACAACAGGGGTTTCGAAATGGAGAGACGTCTATATTACTAACCCCGTATGTGTAAAAAAGTACACAGGCTGAATAAAGTCCTTTATTTTAAATAAAACTCACCACCCTCTATTACTTATTTATTAGTGTAAAATTAAAAACAGAAAAACACCATATTCCTCACCGGTTCGACAATAGTCCATGCATGGTTGCATCATGCCTTCATTCAGCAAGGCATCCGGATGAAGCAGAGATGGATTACAGCGTGGGACAAATGGATTATCATCTGACTGGCGAGGAATATGGTGTATTTTTATTTTTAATTTTACACTAATAAATGGGTAAAAAAGGCTTGGGAGTTTTATGTCAAATTTTTCTGCCTGCGTATTTTTTTACAATCTTACTATGGGGTGTGAGGCAGGGAGGGGGATCATATGCGAGGGTTGATATATATCGCAAAGGATGCGGACAGAGTCCTATTAGACCCACTGGAGTGCCTTGTGTTCACAGCCGGACGCATGTGGTCACAAGGCAAAGTAAAATTAAGCATGGACCTGGTCAAGCTATTTGGCATTGTTCAGGAAAACCCGTTATGGGCTTTTGTTTTTCAAACGGACTGCAGGAAGGTAGTGGGGCGGTCCGTTTCCTCCAGGCTGGGTCTTAGAATTGGCCCATGGCCACAGAATCCAGGTTAGAAAAAACCCTGCAGGAAGGGTTTGGGTGTGTCAGTTTGGAGTTTGCAACTTGCAGAGCAGTCAGCTCTGCAGAAGCTCAGCCTGTGTGAGCTAACACAGAGCCAGCAGAGTGAACTCCTGGCACCCCGCAGCGTGATACGGTGGTGCAGTCGCCCTCGGCATCCGGACTCCCACGGACTGTTTTGTTTCCCGGCTGTGATCCGGAGGGTACTGTATGCTGTACACTGTGAGTGTGGACTTTAAACATGTTTGCTGTGAACTTTTCCCATGGTCACTGTCTGTCACACAGAACCAACCCCGCTGCACTACATGTGTTAGCATTGAGGGCTTTTTATAGATGCATCTCTATTACAGGTGGAAAGAGCAAGGCTACGAGGCTAAGCGCCAGATTTGGCGTATCTTATTGATGTGCTATTTCTAGGGCTGCTGATGGCTGATGATATTAGCTTGGGAGGGGGGCCAATATCTGTGACCCCTTCTCTGACTATTAATCACCAGGATGTGTGAAGGTGGGGTAAAACAATATTATAACCATGTCAAGTGGTCGGGTCATGTTGAGTATTGTAGTGTTCTATGTACAGTATATAACATAGTAAAATTGTATTATCTTCATGTCTTGTTTTCAGTTTATGTCGGGAGTTGTAGTGTTTTCTGTATTCACTATATTATATTCTTTACACCAGTTGGAATCGGACTAGCACATATATCAGCCTGTAGTCTTGACATGTCATTGCCTTCACTGTAAATTTGATGGCTTGTAAATGCTGTCTACAAAAAGATGAATTTTTATCCTTATCTTCAAAGTTCCTTGCTGCCCTTATACATTGAAAATGGACATTTACAATAACGGCTCCGGTGTCGACTTTCAGGATAATTATCCATAACCCAATCTCTGCAAAAAAAATGGCCGATCAAAGACATTTCTAGCCTAAAGTGAAGGGTTTGACAAAGTTACGCAGCAGACAGGGAATACTGTAATTTATGAGGCTGTTAGAAGAATACAATCCCATTGTGAAATATTTACAGTCTGTGAGCACATTCTATGGAGAAAAGCTTCCTGCGGAGTACAGTACAGCGGATGAAAATTCACACAAATTGTAAGAGTAGATGTTGTAATTATTGGTAAAGGATGCCAAAAAAATAAAAATTTTCTTAATTTACTGAACGCACCAAAAATAATTTTCTTCCCCCCCAAAATTAACCCAATGGTGATATAGGCACGGTTGTTGACATGTAGTTGTAGGAAGTAAGTAGCGTTCCGAGAAGATGTTAGCTGTGTTATATTGCTAACATCGGCCTTGAACAGAGGTAGCTACGAGTCGGGCACAAGAGGAAGTGGAGCGCAGGAGATTGTATGGAGAGGTAAGTATTGCAAACTTTTTTTTTTTATGTAAAGTGAATGAAATGTGGGTGGGAGAGAGGCCATTATATTATAATGAAATGAGGGTAGGAGGTGGGAAAGAGGAAATTACATAATGATTTGGGGAGGAGGGCATGCAAATGTAATGAATCAGGGGGGACATGTAAATATATTGAATCGGGGGGAGTAGGATGAGCACAGAGGATGCAGGAGTGTGACTGGTAATGATTTAAGGTAAAGTGCACAGGGGCTAATTCATTTATACAGTATATATTGGATGGAGAAAAAGGAGCTAATAGTTAATAGTTAACAGAGGCATAGTGGCAGATTATAGTTACCTGGGACATAGTGGTGGATCATAGTTACTGGGAGCACAGTAGTGGATTATATTTACTGGTGACACAGTGGTGGATTATCGTTAACAGGGGCACAGTGGTAGATTATAGCTACCGGAGGCACAGTGCTGGGTTATAGTTACAAGGGGCACAGTGGTGGATTATAGTTACCGAGGGCACAGTGGTGGATTAGAGTTACCGGGGCACAGTGGTGGATTATAGTTACCGAGGGCACAGTGGTGAATTAGAGTTACCTGGGCACGGTGGTGGATTATAGTTACCGAGGGCACAGTGGTGGATTACAGTTACTGGGGGCACAGTGGTGGATTATAGTTACCGAGGGCACAGTGGTGGATTAGAGTTACCGGGGCACAGTGGTGGATTATAGTTACCGAGGGCACAGTGGTGGATTAGAGTTACCGGGGCACAGTGGTGGATTATAGTTACTGAGGCACAGTGGAGGATTATAGTTACCATGGACACAGTGGTGGATTACAGTTACCAGGGACAAAGTGAAGGATTATAGTTACTGGAGACACAGTGGTGGATTGCAGTTATCGGGAGCACAGTGGTGGATTATAGTTACTAGAGCCACAGTGGTGAATTGCAGTTATCGGGGGCACAGTGGTGGATTATAGTTACCGGGGCACAGTAGTGGATTATAGTTACTGGGGGCACAGTGGTAGATTACAGTTACCGGGAACATAGTGGTAGATTATAGTTACTGGGAGCACAGTGGTAGATTATAGTTACGTGGGGTATAGTGGTGGATTATAGTTACCAGGGACACAGTGGTGGAATATAGTTACCGGGAGCACAGTGGTGGATTATAGTTACTGAGGCACAGTGGAGGATTATAGTTACCAGGGACACAGTGGTGGATTACAGTTACCTGGAGCACAGTGGAGGATTATATTTACTGGAGACACAGTGGTGAATTGCAGTTACCGGGAGCACAGTGGTGGATTATAGTTACTAGAGCCACAGTGGTGAATTGCAGTTATCGGGGGCACAGTAGTGGATTATAGTTACTGGGGGCACAGTGGTAGATTACAGTTACCAGGAACATAGTGGTAGATTATAGTTACTGGGAGCACAGTGGTAGATTATAGTTACGTGGGGTATAGTGGTGGATTATAGTTACCAGGGACACAGTGGTGGAATATAGTTACCGGGAGCACAGTGGTGGATTATAGTTACTGAGGCACAGTGGAGGATTATAGTTACCAGGGACACAGTGGTGGATTACAGTTACCTGGAGCACAGTGGAGGATTATATTTACTGGAGACACAGTGGTGAATTGCAGCTATCGGGGGCACAGTGGTGGATTATAGTTACCGGGGCACAGTGGTGGATTATAGTTACTGGGAGCACAGTGGTAGATTACAGTTACCAGGAACACAGTGGTAGATAATAGATTCCCGGGAGCACAGTGGTAGATTACAGTTACTTGGGGTACAGTGGTAGATTACAGTTACCAGGAGCACAGTGGTAGATTATAGTTATGTAAGAGGGTGGTGCTGTTATGGACAGTAACACGCTGCCACTTTAAGAGACAGCACCCCCTTGTCTGGTGTGATGGAATGTTCTGCTTCCCCCTGCTATAGACTGTGAAGATGAACTGCCCTAGAATAAGGGGAGGAGTTGAGCCTGAACTGTGTGTGTGAGCTGAAGCTGCTACAGAGATAACTTTGTGCTGTTTGCTACAAGAAAGGTCTCACAGCCTGGGATGGAGTGTACTTGTGAAATTTGCAAGACTTTTCCGGGTACAGCAAAGGTGGCTGTTCTGTGCTAATTTGTGAAGCCACAAAGATACTGAGAAAGGGATTTACAGTTTCCAGGAGTATCCCTAGGAACCAGAAGCAAGGAGAAGACCACGTTTCACAGAGCTGACAGAAAGCCGTGCGCACCACCATATTAGACTGCTGGGGGCGCTCTGGGACTGGAGCTGATTCTCCAACATCACCGTGAGTTTGTTCCTGTTTGGTGCACCTGTTAGGGCCTAGTGTAGGCTTCAATAGTCAGTACACGGGAGCCGTGTGGCCTGCTTAGTAAAGGCCAGGGAGGTTATACATAGAGTAGCATCATCACCTGTCTATTGTTTACATTTGTGTTATGAACTATACCTTTTGGCTCCCTCTTGTGGTCACTAGCGGTATGGCACTTGGATATTCTTTCCCCAGGTTTGTAGTCACCTGGTTCGTTAGACCCTGGGTGTTCCTATTTAAACTTCCTGGATTCTTAGTCCATTGCCTGGCATCAATGTAATCAGTCCTTGTCTGGTTGCTCCTGTCTACTGGTCCTGATTTTTGCAAGATAAGCTAAGTCCTGCTTTCTTATTTTTGTTTATTTGTATTGTTCTGTTTTTTGTCCAGCTTGTTCATTATGTGATTCCTGATTTTGCTGGAAGCTCTAAGGGGGCTGATATTCTCCCCCCACACCGTTAGTCGGTGCGGGGGTTCTTGGATATTCAGCGTGGATATTTTTGTAGGGTTTTTCGCTGACCGCATAAGTCCGCTTTCTATATTTCTGCTATTATATAGTGGGCCTCTCTTTGCTGAATCTAGTTCATACTTATGTTTGTCCTTTCTTCTTACCTCACCGTTATTATTTGTTGGGGGCCTGTATCTACTTTGGGGTACCTTTCCCTTGAGGCAAGTGAGGTCTGATTTTCTCTGAAAGGGTTAGTTAGTTCTCCGGCTGGCGCGAGACGTCTAGAACCAACGTAGGTACGTTCCCCGGCTGCTATTAGTTGTGGGCTAGGATCAGGTATGCGGTCAGCTCAGTTACCACCTCCCTATGAGCTAGTTTTTTATGTTTGCAGACTTTGCTGAAGACCCTGAGATCCTCTACCATTGGGATCACAACAGTATGCCAGGCCGAGTGAATAGTTAATGCATTGCAGAAGTGGGATTAAAAGAAAAGAAGTTCTGAGTTGTTTTTTTTTCTTCCTTCCCCTTTTTCTCTGAATGGCTTGAAACTCTGCTGCAGACATGAATGTGCAGACTCTGATTACTAGTGTGGATCAGCTTGCTGCACGAGTGCAGGGCATTCAGGATTTTGTTACTAGCAGTCCTATGTCAGAGCCTAAGATACCTATTCCTGAGCTGTTCTCTGGAGATCGATTTAAATTTAGGAATTTTAGGAATAATTGTAAATTGTTTCTATCTTTGAGACCTCGTTCGTCTGGAGACTCAGCTCAGCAAGTTAAAATTGTTATCTCCTTTTTGCGGGGCGACCCTCAGGATTGGGCTTTCTCATTGGCGCCAGGAGATCCGGCATTGTCAAATATTGATGCGTTTTTTCTGGCGCTCGGATTGCTTTATGAGGAGCCCAATCTTGAAATTCAGGCAGAGAAGGCTTTGCTGGCTACTTCTCAGGGCCAAGATGAAGCTGAAGTGTATTGCCAAAAATTTCGAAAATGGTCTGTGCTTACTCAGTGGAATGAGTGTGCTCTGGCCGCAAATTACAGAAATGGCCTTTCTGAAACCATTAAGAATGTGATGTTGGGCTTCCCCATTCCTACAAGTCTGAATGATTCTATGACGCTGGCCATTCAGATTGATCGGCGTTTGCGGGAGCGCAAATCCGCTAATCCTCTGGCGGTGTTGTCTGAACGGACACCTGACTTAATGCAATGTGATAGAATTCAGACTAGAACTGAACGGCAAAATCATAGACGTCAGAATGGGTTGTGTTTTTACTGTGGTGATTCTACACATATTATATCAGCATGCTCTAAACGCCTAACAAAGTTTGTTAGTCCTGTCGCTATTGGTAACTTGCAGCCTAAATTTATTTTGTCTGTGACTTTAATTTGTTCATTGTCTTCCTACCCTGTTATGGCGTTTGTGGATTCAGGCGCTGCCCTGAGTCTTATGGACTTGTTGTTTGCCAGGCGCTGTGGTTTTATCCTGGAGCCTTTGGAAAATCCTATTCCTCTTAGAGGAATTGATGCTACGCCATTGGCGGAGAATAAACCGCAGTATTGGACACAAGTGACCATGTGCATGACTCCTGAACATCGGGAGGTGATTCGTTTTCTTGTTCTGAATAAAATGCATGATTTGGTCGTTTTGGGTCTGCCATGGTTACAGACCCATAATCCAGTCTTGGATTGGAAGGCAATGTCTGTGTCAAGTTGGGGTTGTCAGGGAATTCATTGTGATTCCCCGTCGGTGTCTATTGCTTCCTCCACTCCTTCAGAAGTTCCTGAGTATTTGTTTGACTATCAGGATGTATTCAGTGAGTCCAGGTCCAGTGCTCTTCCTCCTCATAGGGACTGTGACTGCGCTATAGATTTGATTCCTGGTAGTAAGTTTCCTAAGGGACGATTATTTAATCTGTCGGTACCTGAGCATGCCGCGATGCGTTCTTATATAAAGGAGTCTTTGGAGAAAGGACATATTCGTCCATCCTCTTCCCCTCTTGGTGCGGGATTCTTTTTTGTGGCCAAGAAAGACGGATCTTTGAGACCTTGTATAGACTATCGGCTTCTGAATAAAATCACGGTTAAATTTCAATATCCTTTGCCACTATTGTTGGACTTGTTTGCTCGGATTAAGGGTGCCTGTTGGTTCACCAAGATAGATCTTCGTGGTGCGTACAATCTTGTGCGCATTAGGCAGGGAGATGAATGGAAAACTGCATTTAATACGCCCGAAGGTCATTTTGAGTACTTGGTGATGCCTTTTGGGCTCTCTAATGCTCCTTCAGTGTTTCAGTCCTTTATGCATGACATCTTCCGGAAGTATCTAGATAAATTTGTGATTGTTTATCTGGATGACATTTTAGTTTTTTCTGATGATTGGGATTCTCATGTAAAGCAGGTCAGGATGGTGTTTCAGGTTTTGCGCGATAATGCTTTGTTTGTGAAGGGCTCAAAGTGTCTCTTTGGAGTGCAGAAGGTTTCCTTTTTGGGTTTTATTTTCGCCCCTTCTGCTGTGGAGATGGACCCAGTCAAGGTCCGAGCTATTCATGATTGGACTCAACCCACGTCTGTTAAGAGTCTCCAGAAGTTTTTGGGTTTTGCTAATTTCTACCGTCGTTTTATTGCTAACTTTTCTAGCGTTGTTAAACCTCTGACGGATATGACCAAGAAAGGTTCTGATGTCGCTAATTGGGCTCCTGCGGCCATTGAGGCCTTCCGGGAGCTGAAGCGCCGGTTTACTTCGGCGTCTGTTTTGTGCCAGCCTGATGTCTCACTTCCCTTTCAGGTTGAAGTGGATGCTTCTGAGATCGGTGCAGGGGCTGTTTTGTCGCAGAGAGGCTCTGGTTGCTCTGTGATGAGACCATGTGCTTTCTTTTCCAGGAAGTTTTCGCCTGCTGAGCGGAACTATGATGTTGGTAATCGGGAGTTATTGGCCATGAAGTGGGCATTTGAGGAGTGGCGTCATTGGCTCGAGGGAGCTAAGCATCGTGTGGTGGTCTGTTGTGAATTCTGTTTTTGGGCTCCCTCTGGTGGTTACTGGTGGTACTGGCTGACTTTTGTCTTGCACCTGTTCCCATCAGGAAACTGGGAGTTTCCTATTTAGTCTGGCTTCTCTGTCATTCTAGTGCCGGCAATCAATGTTACCAGAGCACCTCTGTTGCTTGCTACCTGCTCCAAGTCTGGAATTCAGCTAAGTTGAATTTTTTGGCATTTTTTGTGTTTGTTTTGTCCAGCATGCATTTGTATTTCTCGTGCTGCTGGAAGCTCTAGTGATCTGAAATTACTACTCCGGTGTCATGAGTTGATAACGGAGTCAAGGTAGTTTCAGGATGGCTCCTTAGGGTTTTGAGGTAACCGTGAAGTCCTCTTTTGTATTTTCATCTATCTAGTCAGAGGGCCTCACTTTGCTGAATCTATATTCATACTGCGTTTGTGTTTTCCTCTTGCCTAACCGTTATTATATGTGGGGGGCTACTATAACTTTTGGGGTTTCCCTGGAGGCAAGCCAGGTCTGTGTATTCCTCTTCTAGGGGCAGCTAGATCTCCGGCTGGCGCGAGGTGTCTAGGGATAAAACATAGGCACACCCCCTGGCTGCTTTTATTTGCGTGTTAGGTTCAGCATCGCGGTTACCTGAGATGCCATCTTCCTAGAGCTAGTCCGTTTTTGCCCGTGTCCCTGCCATTGGGAATCATGACAGTACTGCCGGCCATAATGTATTAAAGGTATATTTTTTCCCCTTCTTCTGTTGAGATGGATCCTGTCAAGGTTCGGGCTATTTGTGATTGGACGCAGCCTACTTCCCTGAAGAGTCTTCAGAAGTTCTTGGGCTTTGCTAATTTCTATCGTCGATTTATAACTGGGTTTTCAAGTGTTGCTAAACCTCTGACTGATTTGACTAAGAAGGGTGCTGATGTTGCCAATTGGTCCTCTGCGGCTGTGGAGGCCTTTCGGGAGCTTAAGCGCCGCTTTTCTTCTGCCCCTGTGTTGCGCCAGCCTGATGTTTCGCTCCCTTTTCAGGTTGAGGTTGATGCTTCCGAGATTGGAGCGGGGGCGGTTTTGTCGCAGAAAAGTCCCGATTGCTCAGTGATGAGACCATGTGCATTCTTCTCTCGAAAATTTTCGCCCGCCGAGCGAAATTATGATGTCGGTAATCGGGAGCTCTTGGCTATGAAGTGGGCATTTGAGGAGTGGCGTCATTGGCTTGAGGGTGCTAGACATCAGGTGGTGGTCTTGACTGATCACAAGAATCTGATTTACCTTGAGTCTGCCAGGCGTCTGAATCCTAGACAGGCGCGCTGGTCGTTGTTTTTCTCTCGGTTTAATTTTGTGGTTTCATACTTGCCGGGCTCGAAAAATGTGAAGGCAGATGCTCTTTCTAGGAGTTTTGAGCCTGACTCCTCTGGTGATTCGGAGCCTATGGGTATCCTTAAGGATGGAGTGATTGTGTCTGCTGTCTCCCCAGACTTGCGACGTGCTTTGCAGGAGTTTCAGACTGATAGGCCTGATCGTTGTCCGTCTGGGAGATTGTTTGTTCCAGATGAGTGGACCAGTAGAGTCATCTCAGAGGTTCATTCTTCTGTGTTGGCGGGCCACCCTGGAATTTTTGGTACCAGAGATTTGGTGGCCAGGTCCTTCTGGTGGCCTTCCCTGTCTCGGGATGTGCGTACCTTTGTACAGTCTTGTGATGTTTGCGCTCGGGCCAAGCCTTGCTGTTCTCGGGCTAGTGGATTGTTGTTGTCCCTGCCTATTCCGAAGAGGCCATGGACGCACATCTCTATGGACTATATCTCGGATCTCCCGGTTTCTCAGAAAATGTCCGTCATTTGGGTGGTGTGTGACCGTTTTTCTAAGATGGTTCATTTGGTACCCTTGCCAAAATTGCCTTCTTCATCGGAGTTGGTTCCTTTATTTTTTCAGAATGTGGTTCGCTTACATGGTATCCCGGAAAACATCGTGTCTGATAGAGGATCTCAATTTGTGTCTAGGTTCTGGCGAGCGTTCTGTGCCAGGATGGGCATTGATTTGTCTTTTTCGTCTGCGTTCCATCCTCAGACTAATGGCCAGACGGAGCGAACTAATCAGACTTTGGAGACTTATTTGAGGTGTTTTGTGTCTGCTGATCAGGACGATTGGGTCACCTTTTTGCCGTTGGCAGAGTTTGCCCTCAATAATCGGGCCAGTTCTGCTACTCTGGTTTCTCCTTTCTTTTGCAATTCTGGGTTTCACCCTCGTTTTTCATCTGGTCAGGTGGAATCTTCGGATTGTCCTGGAGTGGATTCTGTGGTGGATAGACTGCACCGGATTTGGAGTCATGTGGTGGACAATTTGAAGTTGTCTCAGGAGAAGACTCAGCAGTTTGCTAATCGTCATCGTCGTGTGGGTCATCATCCGCGTTGGGGACTTGGTGTGGTTATCTTCTCGTTTTGTCCCTATGAAGGTCTCTTCTCCTAAGTTTAAACTCGGTTCATTGGTCCTTATAAGATTTTGGAGATTCTTAATCCTGTATCTTTTCGTTTGGACCTACCAGCATCTTTCACCATTCATAATGTCTTCCATCGGTCGTTGTTGCGGAGGTACGAGGTACCGGTTGTTCCTTCTGTTGAGCCTCCTGCTCCTGTGCTGGTGGAGGGTGAATTGGAGTATGTTGTGGAGAAGATTTTGGACTCTCGCGTTTCCAGACGGAGACTTCAATATTTGGTTAAATGGAAGGGATACGGTCAGGAGGATAATTCTTGGGTGACTGCCTCCGATGTTCATGCCTCTGATTTGGTTCGCGCCTTTCATAGGGCGCATCCAGATCGCCCTGGTGGTTCTCATGAGGGTTCGGTGCCCCCTCTGTCATGTTCTCAATGGCAAGAGAACATAGCATCAGCATATATAGGAACTAGCTCTTGGAAGATGGGAACTGAGCTGACCATGAACTAAACCTAACGCACAACTAGCAGTGGCCGGGTAGCATGCCTACGTTGATTCTAGATGCCCAGCACCAGCCGGAGGACTAAATAATGCTAGCAGAGGAAAATATTAGTCCTAGCTCACCTCTAGAGAAATACCCCGAAAGGAGACAGAGGCCCCCCACATGTATTGGCGGTGAATTAAGATGAAATAACAAACGTAGTATGAAAATAGGTTTAGCAAATTTGAGGTCCACTTACTACATAGCAGAAGACAGAAAGGACACTTTCATGGTCAGCTGAAAACCCTATCAAAACACCATCCAGAAATTACTTTAAAACTCTGGCATTAACTCATAACACCAGAGTGGCAATTCCTGTTCACAAGAGCTTTCCAGACACAGTAACGAAACTACAGCTGTGAACTGGAACAAAAATGCAAAAACAAACATGGACAAGAGTCCAACTTATCTAGTAGTTGTCTAGGAGCAGGAACAAGCACAGAGAGGCTTCTGATAACATTGTTGACCGGCAAGCAACTAACAGAGCAGCAAGGTTATATAGCGACTCCCACATCTTGATGGGAACAGGTGAACAGAGAAGATGAAAACACCAGTTCAATTCCACCAGTAGCCACCGGGGGAGCCCAGAATCCAAATTCACAACAGTACCCCCCCCTCAAGGAGGGGGCACCGAACCCTCACCAGAACCACCAGGGCGATCAGGATGGGCCCTATGAAAGGCACGAACCAGATCAGAGGCATGAACATCAGATGCATTCACCCAAGAATTATCCTCCTGGCCGTATCCCTTCCACTTGACCAGATACTGGAGTCTCCGTCTGGAAACACGAGAGTCTAAGATTTTCTCCACAACGTACTCCAACTCACCCTCAACCAACACCGGAGCAGGAGGCTCAACGGAAGGCACAACCGGTACCTCATACCTGCGCAATAATGACCGATGAAAAACGTTATGAATAGAAAAGGATGCAGGGAGGTCCAAACGGAAGGAAACAGGGTTAAGAATCTCCAATATCTTATACGGGCCGATGAACCGAGGCTTAAACTTAGGAGAAGAGACCCTCATAGGGACAAAACGAGAAGACAACCACACCAAATCCCCAACACAAAGCCGAGGACCAACACGACGGTGGCGGTTGGCAAAAAGCTGAGTCTTCTCCTGGGACAACCTCAAATTGTCCACCACCTGCCCCCAGATCTGATGCAATCTCTCCACCACAGTATCCACTCCAGGACAATCCGAAGATTCCACCTGACCAGAGGAAAATCGAGGATGAAACCCCGAATTACAGAAAAACGGGGACACCAAAGTGGCAGAGCTGGCCCGATTATTGAGAGCGAACTCTGCCAATGGCAAAAAAGCAACCCAATCATCCTGGTCAGCAGACACAAAACACCTCAGATATGTCTCCAGGGTCTGATTAGTCCGCTCGGTCTGGCCATTCGTCTGAGGATGGAAAGCGGACGAAAAAGATAAATCTATGCCCATCCTAGCACAGAATGCCCGCCAAAATCTAGACACGAACTGGGTCCCTCTGTCAGAAATGATATTCTCAGGAATACCATGCAAACGAACAACATTTTGAAAAAACAGAGGAACCAACTCGGAAGAAGAAGGCAACTTGGGCAGAGGAACCAAATGGACCATCTTAGAGAAACGGTCACACACCACCCAGATGACAGACATCTTCTGAGAAACAGGCAGATCTGAAATAAAATCCATCGAGATGTGCGTCCAAGGCCTCTTAGGAATAGGCAAGGGCAACAATAATCCACTAGCCCGAGAGCAACAAGGCTTGGCCCGAGCACAAACGTCACAAGACTGCACAAAGCCTCGCACATCTCGTGACAGGGAAGGCCACCAGAAGGACCTTGCCACCAAATCCCTGGTACCAAAAATGCCAGGATGACCTGCCAACGCAGAAGAATGAACCTCAGAGATGACTCTACTGGTCCAATCATCAGGAACAAACAGTTTATCAGGTGGGCAACGATCCGGTCTATCCGCCTGAAACTCCTGCAAGGCCCGCCGCAGGTCTGGAGAAACGGCTGACAATACCACTCCATCCTTAAGGATACCTGTGGGCTCAGAGTTACCAGGCGAGTCAGGCTCAAAACTCCTAGAAAGGGCATCCGCCTTAACATTCTTAGAACCCGGTAGGTATGACACCACAAAATTAAACCGAGAGAAAAATAATGACCAGCGCGCCTGTCTAGGATTCAGGCGCCTGGCGGTCTCAAGATAAATCAAGTTTTTGTGGTCAGTCAATACCACCACCTGATGTCTGGCCCCCTCAAGCCAATGGCGCCACTCCTCAAAAGCCCACTTCATGGCCAAAAGCTCCCGATTCCCAACATCATAATTCCGCTCAGCGGGCGAAAATTTACGGGAAAAGAAGGCACAAGGCCTCATCACGGAGCAGTCAGAACTTCTCTGCGACAACACTGCCCCAGCTCCGATCTCAGAAGCGTCGACCTCAACCTGAAAAGGTAGAGCAACATCAGGCTGACGCAACACAGGGGCAGAGGAAAAACGGCGCTTAAGCTCCCGAAAGGCCTCCACAGCGTCAGGGGACCAATCAGCAACATCAGCACCCTTCTTAGTCAAATCGGTCAATGGCTTAGCAATATCCGAAAAACCAGCAATAAATCGACGATAAAAGTTAGCAAAGCCCAAAAATTTCTGAAGACTCTTAAGAGAAGAGGGCTGCGTCCAATCACAAATAGCTTGAACCTTGACAGGATCCATTTCAATGGAAGAGGGAGAAAAAATATATCCCAAAAAGGAAATCCTCTGTACCCCAAAAACACACTTAGAACCCTTCACACACAAAGAATTAGACCGCAAAACCTGGAAAACCCTCCTGACTTGCTGGACATGAGAGTCCCAGTCATCCGAAAAAATCAGAATATCATCCAGATACACAATCATAAATTTATCCAAATAATCGCGAAAAATATCATGCATAAAGGACTGGAAAACTGACGGAGCATTTGAAAGACCAAAAGGCATCACTAAATACTCAAAGTGGCCCTCGGGCGTATTAAATGCGGTTTTCCACTCATCCCCCTGCCTGATTCGCACCAAATTATACGCCCCACGAAGGTCAATCTTAGAGAACCACTTGGCCCCCTTTATGCGAGCAAACAAATCAGTCAGCAACGGCAATGGGTATTGATATTTTACAGTGATTTTATTCAAAAGCCGATAATCGATACATGGTCTCAAAGAGCCGTCTTTTTTTGACACAAAGAAAAAACCGGCTCCTAAGGGAGATGACGATGGACGAATATGTCCCTTTTCCAAGGACTCCTTTATATATTCTCGCATAGCAGCATGTTCAGGCACAGACAGATTAAATAAACGACCCTTTGGGTATTTACTACCCGGGATTAAATCTATGGCACAATCGCACTCTCGGTGCGGAGGTAATGAACCAAGCTTGGATTCTTCAAAGACGTCACGATAGTCAGACAGGAACTCAAGAATTTCAGAGGGAATAGATGATGAAATGGAAACCACAGGTACATCCCCATGAGCCCCCTTACATCCCCAGCTCAACACAGACATAACTCTCCAGTCGAGGACTGGGTTGTGAGATTGCAGCCAAGGCAATCCTAGCACCAAATCATCATGTAGATTATACAGCACCAGAAAGCGAATAATCTCCTGGTGATCCGGATTAATACGCATAGTTACTTGTGTCCAGTATTGTGGTTTATTATTAGCCAATGGGGTGGAGTCAATCCCCTTCAGAGGAATAAGAGTCTCCAAAGGCTCTAAATCATACCCACAGCGTTTGGCAAAGGACCAATCCATAAGACTCAAAGCGGCGCCAGAGTCGACATAGGCGTCCGTGGTAATAGATGACAAAGAGCAAATCAGGGTCACAGATAGAATAAACTTAGACGGTAAGGTGCAAATGGAAACAGATTTATCAAGCTTTTTAGTGCGCTTAGAGCATGCTGATATAACATGAGTAGAATCACCACAATAGAAACACAACCCATTTTTCCGTCTAAAATTCTGCCGCTCGCTTCGGGACAGAATTCTATCACACTGCATACTCTCTGGCGACTTCTCAGTGGACACCGCCAGATGATGCACTGGTTTGCGCTCCCGCAAACGCCTATCGATCTGAATAGCCATTGTCATGGACTCATTCAGACCCGCAGGCACAGGGAACCCCACCATAACATCCTTAATGGCATCAGAGAGACCCTCTCTGAAAGTCGCCGCCAGGGCGCACTCATTCCACTGAGTAAGCACAGACCATTTACGGAATCTTTGACAGTAAATTTCCGCTTCATCTTGCCCCTGAGATAGGGACATCAAAGTTTTTTCTGCCTGAAGCTCCAAATGAGGTTCGTCATAAAGCAACCCCAAGGCCAGAAAAAACGCATCCACATTGAGCAACGCAGGATCCCCTGGAGTCAATGAAAAAGCCCAGTCTTGAGGGTCGCCCCGGAGCAAGGAAATCACAATCCTGACCTGCTGTGCAGGGTCTCCGGCAGAGCGAAATTTCAGGTACAAAAATAATTTGCAATTATTTCGAAAATTCTGAAACCCAGATCTATTCCCCGAGAAAAATTCCGGCAAAGGAATTCTCGGCTCAGATACAGGTGCATGACAAACAAAGTCTTGCAAATTTTGTACCTTCGTGGCGAGATTATTCAAACCTGCAGTTACACTCTGAAGATCCATTACAAACAGGTGGACACAGAGCCATTCAAGGAGAAGAAAAAAAAAAAAAAAATTCTCAGCAGACTTCTTATTTCTCTCCTTTCTCAGCCAAGGATTTTAACCCTTTAGCGGGCCGGTCAAACTGTCATGTTCTCAATGGCAAGAGAACATAGCATCAGCATATATAGGAACTAGCTCTTGGAAGATGGGAACTGAGCTGACCATGAACTAAACCTAACGCACAACTAGCAGTGGCCGGGTAGCATGCCTACGTTGATTCTAGATGCCCAGCACCAGCCGGAGGACTAAATAATGCTAGCAGAGGAAAATATTAGTCCTAGCTCACCTCTAGAGAAATACCCCGAAAGGAGACAGAGGCCCCCCACATGTATTGGCGGTGAATTAAGATGAAATAACAAACGTAGTATGAAAATAGGTTTAGCAAATTTGAGGTCCACTTACTACATAGCAGAAGACAGAAAGGACACTTTCATGGTCAGCTGAAAACCCTATCAAAACACCATCCAGAAATTACTTTAAAACTCTGGCATTAACTCATAACACCAGAGTGGCAATTCCTGTTCACAAGAGCTTTCCAGACACAGTAACGAAACTACAGCTGTGAACTGGAACAAAAATGCAAAAACAAACATGGACAAGAGTCCAACTTATCTAGTAGTTGTCTAGGAGCAGGAACAAGCACAGAGAGGCTTCTGATAACATTGTTGACCGGCAAGCAACTAACAGAGCAGCAAGGTTATATAGCGACTCCCACATCTTGATGGGAACAGGTGAACAGAGAAGATGAAAACACCAGTTCAATTCCACCAGTAGCCACCGGGGGAGCCCAGAATCCAAATTCACAACACCCCTCCTTAAGGGGGGGTACTGTTGTGAATTCTGTTTTTGGGCTCCCTCTGGTGGTTACTGGTGGTACTGGCTGACTTTTGTCTTGCACCTGTTCCCATCAGGAAACTGGGAGTTTCCTATTTAGTCTGGCTTCTCTGTCATTCTAGTGCCGGCAATCAATGTTACCAGAGCACCTCTGTTGCTTGCTACCTGCTCCAAGTCTGCAATTCAGCTAAGTTGAATTTTTTGGCATTTTTTGTGTTTGTTTTGTCCAGCATGCATTTGTATTTCTCGTGCTGCTGGAAGCTCTAGTGATCTGAAATTACTACTCCGGTGTCATGAGTTGATAACGGAGTCAAGGTAGTTTCAGGATGGCTCCTTAGGGTTTTGAGGTAACCGTGAAGTCCTCTTTTGTATTTTCATCTATCTAGTCAGAGGGCCTCACTTTGCTGAATCTATATTCATACTGCGTTTGTGTTTTCCTCTTGCCTAACCGTTATTATATGTGGGGGGCTACTATAACTTTTGGGGTTTCCCTGGAGGCAAGCCAGGTCTGTGTATTCCTCTTCTAGGGGCAGCTAGATCTCCGGCTGGCGCGAGGTGTCTAGGGATAAAACATAGGCACACCCCCTGGCTGCTTTTATTTGCGTGTTAGGTTCAGCATCGCGGTTACCTGAGATACCATCTTCCTAGAGCTAGTCCGTTTTTGCCCGTGTCCCTGCCATTGGGAATCATGACAGTGGTCTTGACTGATCACAAAAATCTGATGTATCTCGAGTCTGCTAAACGCCTGAATCCTAGACAGGCTCGTTGGTCATTATTTTTCTCCCGTTTTGACTTTGTGGTCTCATACCTGCCTGGTTCGAAAAATGTGAAGGCTGATGCTCTCTCTAGGAGCTTTGTGCCTGACTCTCCTGGAGTCTCAGAGCCGGCTGGTATTCTTAAAGAGGGAGTAATCTTGTTGGCCATTTCTCCTGATTTGCGACGTGTGTTGCAGAGATTTCAGGCTGGTAGACCTGACTCTTGTCCATCTGACAGACTGTTTGTTCCTGATAAATGGACCAGCAGAGTTATTTCCGAGGTTCATTCCTCGGTGTTGGCAGGGCATCCTGGGATTTTTGGTACCAGAGATTTGGTGGCTAGGTCCTTTTGGTGGCCTTCCTTGTCACGGGATGTGCGTTCTTTTGTGCAGTCCTGTGGGACTTGTGCTCGGGCTAAGCCTTGCTGTTCTCGTGCCAGCAGGTTGCTTTTGCCCTTGCCCGTCCCGAAGAGGCCTTGGACACACATTTCCATGGATTTCATTTCAGATCTTCCGGTGTCTCGGGGAATGTCTGTCATCTGGGTGGTGTGTGATCGTTTTTCCAAGATGGTCCATTTGGTGCCTTTGCCTAAGTTGCCTTCCTCTTCCGATCTGGTTCCTTTGTTTTTTCAGAATGTGGTTCGTTTGCACGGCATTCCTGAGAATATCGTGTCTGACAGAGGATCCCAGTTTGTGTCCAGATTCTGGCGATCTTTTTGTGCTAAGATGGGCATTGATTTGTCGTTCTCGTCTGCCTTTCTGTCATGGTTCCCAATGGCAGGGACTCAGGCAAAAACGGACTAGCTCTAGGAATGATGGAATCTCAGATGACCGCGACGCTGAACCTAACACGCAACTAATAGTAGCCAGGGGGTGTGCCTACGATTATCCCTATATGAGTCTCAAATCACTGCACACTTTGCAACAAGATTTATGCTTCAAAATCATGCGTATTTTATTATAAATGAAGAGGCGACAAGTATAGACGTTTCGGCCACTCTGTGGCCTTGATCACTGTGTCGCGTAGTGTTTAATGTGTCACTGAACAATGCTCGAACGTCCTGGATCAGTCGGGATCAAAATCTGGATAGCCCCTGATAATAAACTGCACCAGTCCAAGTGGTAAGTGTGTCCTCTTTTAGACGTTTCATTTGGTGAAGCGCAATGAAATGTACTCACCATATTTGCTGGTTGGCATCTACAAAACCTGGGCTCATACAGCTCTACTAGTGCATCTCACCAAAGAGAGCGCACCCACCATATTGCCTGGTTGGCTTCTATATTATTTGGGCTCATACAGCTCTAGCACTTGTCTAAAAGAGGACACACTTACCACTTGGACTGGTGCAGTTTATTATCAGGGGCTATCCAGATTTTGATCCCGACTGATCCAGGACGTTCGAGCATTGTTCAGTGACACATTAAACACTACGCGACACAGTGATCAAGGCCACAGAGTGGCCGAAACGTCTATACTTGTCGCCTCTTCATTTATAATAAAATACGCATGATTTTGAAGCATAAATCTTGTTGCAAAGTGTGCAGTGATTTGAGACTCATATATGTTGTTGGGATTACTTCCCGTTCACTAGCACCTTACTTCCCGTGATCGTGTGCTAGCCATCTCTATACTTGTACGATTATCCCTAGACACCTCGCACCAGCCAGAGATCTAGTTACTCCTAGTAGAGGAATACACAGACCTGGCTTGCCTCCAGGGAAACCCCAAAAGTGATAGTAGCCCCCCACATATAATAACGGTTAGGTAAGAGGAAAACACATACACAGTATGAATATAGATTCAGCAAAGAGAGGCCCTCTGACTAGATAGCAGAAAATACAAAAGAGGACTTCGCGGTCACCTCAAAACCCTAAACAGCCAACCTGAAATTACTTTAACTCCGTTATCAACTCATGACACCGGAGTAGTAATTTCAGATCACTAGAGCTTCCAGCAGCAAGAGAATTATAAATGCATGCTGGACAAACAAACACAAAAAATGCCAAAGAACCAACTTAGCTGAATTGCAGACTTGGAGCAGGTAGCAAGCAACAGAGGTGCTCTGGTAACATTGATAGCCGGCACCAGAATGACTGAGAAGCCAAACTAAATAGGAAACTCCCAAACCCTGATGGGAACAGGTGCACTGGAAATAAAAGACAAAAGTAAGCCAGTACCACCAGTAGCCACCAGAGGGAGCCAAAAACAGAATTCACAACAGTACCCCCCCCTTAAGGAGGGGGCACCGAACCCTCATGAGAACCACCAGGGCGATCTGGATGCGCCCTATGAAAGGCGCGGACCAAATCAGAGGCATGAACATCAGAGGCAGTCACCCAAGAATTATCTTCCTGCCCGTATCCCTTCCATTTAACCAAATATTGAAGTCTCCGTCTGGAAACGCGAGAGTCCAAAATCTTTTCCACAACATACTCCAATTCACCCTCCACCAGCACAGGAGCAGGAGGTTCAACAGAAGGAACAACCGGTACCTCGTACCTCCGCAACAACGACCGATGGAAGACATTATGAATGGCGAAAGATGCTGGTAGGTCCAAACGAAAAGATACAGGATTAAGAATCTCCAAAATCTTATACGGACCTATGAACCGAGGTTTAAACTTAGGAGAAGAGACCTTCATAGGGACAAAACGAGAAGATAACCACACCAAGTCCCCAACACGAAGACGATGACCCACACGACGATGACGATTAGCAAACTGCTGAGTCTTCTCCTGAGACAACTTCAAATTGTCCACCACATGACTCCAAATCTGGTGCAGCCTGTCCACCACCGTGTCCACTCCAGGGCAATCCGAAGATTCCACCTGACCAGACGAAAAACGAGGGTGAAACCCAGAATTGCAAAAGAAAGGAGAAACCAGAGTGGCAGAACTGGCCCGATTATTAAGGGCAAACTCTGCCAACGGCAAAAAGGCGACCCAATCATCCTGATCAGCAGACACAAAACACCTCAAATAAGTCTCCAAGGTCTGATTAGTTCGCTCCGTCTGGCCATTAGTCTGAGGATGGAAAGCAGACGAGAAAGATAAATCAATGCCCATCCTGGCACAGAACGCTCGCCAGAACCTAGACACAAATTGAGATCCCCTGTCAGAAACGATGTTTTCCGGAATACCATGTAAACGAACCACATTCTGAAAAAACAAAGGAACCAACTCCGATGAAGAAGGCAATTTGGGCAAGGGTACCGAATGAACCATCTTAGAAAAACGGTCACACACCACCCAAATGACGGACATTTTCTGAGAAACCGGGAGGTCCGAGATAAAGTCCATAGAGATGTGCGTCCACGGCCTCTTCGGAATAGGCAAGGACAACAACAATCCACTAGCCCGAGAACAGCAAGGCTTGGCCCGAGCACAAACATCACAAGACTGTACAAAAGTACGCACATCCCGAGACAGGGAAGGCCACCAGAAGGACCTGGCCACCAAATCTCTGGTACCAAAGATTCCAGGGTGGCCTGCCAACACAGAAGAATGAACCTCCGAGATGACTCTACTGGTCCACTCATCTGGAACAAACAGTCTCCCAGGCGGACAACGATCAGGCCTATCAGTCTGAAACTCCTGCAAAGCACGTCGCAAGTCTGGGGAGACAGCAGACAAAATCACCCCATCCTTAAGGATACCCGTAGGCTCAGAATCACCAGAGGAGTCAGGCTCAAAACTCCTAGAAAGGGCATCTGCCTTCACATTTTTCGAACCCGGCAAGTATGAAACCACAAAATTAAACCGGGAGAAAAACAGCGACCAGCGCGCCTGTCTAGGATTCAGACGCCTGGCAGACTCAAGGTAAATCAGATTCTTGTGATCAGTCAAGACCACCACCTGATGTCTAGCACCCTCAAGCCAGTGACGCCACTCCTCAAATGCCCACTTCATAGCCAAGAGCTCCCGATTACCGACATCATAATTTTGCTCGGCGGGCGAAAACTTTCGAGAGAAGAATGCACATGGTCTCATCACTGAGCAATCGGGACTTTTCTGCGACAAAACCGCCCCCGCTCCAATCTCGGAAGCATCAACCTCGACCTGAAAAGGGAGCGAAACATCAGGCTGGCGCAACACAGGGGCAGAAGAAAAGCGGCGCTTAAGCTCCCGAAAGGCCTCCACAGCCGCAGAGGACCAATTGGCAACATCAGCACCCTTCTTAGTCAAATCAGTCAGAGGTTTAGCAACACTTGAAAACCCAGTTATAAATCGACGATAGAAATTAGCAAAGCCCAAGAATTTCTGAAGACTCTTCAGGGAAGTAGGCTGCGTCCAATCACAAATGGCCCGAACCTTGACAGGATCCATCTCAATAGAAGAAGGGGAAAAAATGTACCCCAAAAAAGAGATCTTCTGAACCCCAAAAATACACTTTGAACCCTTTACAAACAAAGAATTGGCCCGCAAAACCTGAAAAACCTTCCTAACCTGTTGAACATGCGACTCCCAGTCATCCGAAAAAATCAAAATATCATCCAAATACACAATCATAAATTTATCCAGATATTTACGGAAAATATCGTGCATAAAGGACTGAAAGACTGAAGGGGCATTAGAAAGACCAAAAGGCATTACCAAATACTCAAAATGGCCCTCGGGCGTATTAAATGCAGTTTTCCACTCATCTCCCTGCTTAATCCGCACCAAATTATACGCACCCCGAAGATCAATCTTAGAGAACCACTTTGCCCCTTTAATACGAGCAAATAAATCAGTCAATAGTGGCAAAGGATACTGGTATTTGACTGTAATCTTATTCAACAGGCGATAATCAATGCAGGGCCTCAGGGAGCCATCTTTTTTACCCACAAAAAAAAAACCTGCTCCTAAAGGGGATGAGGATGGACGGATATGTCCCTTTTCCAAGGACTCTTTAATATACTCTCGCATAGCAGCATGTTCAGGCACAGACAGATTGAACAAACGACCCTTAGGAAACTTGCTGCCAGGAATTAAGTCTATAGCACAATCGCAATCCCTGTGAGGGGGGAGAGAACTAAGTTTAGGCTCCTCAAAAACATCACAATAGTCAGACAAAAATGCCGGAACTTCAGAGGGAGTAGATGAAGCAATGGAAACCAAAGGTACTTCCCCATGAGCCCCCTGACATCCCCAGCTTAACACAGACATTGTTTTCCAGTCAAGGACTGGATTATGAGTTTGCAACCATGGCAATCCAAGCACTAAGACATCATGCAAGTTATGCAACACAAGGAAGCGAATCACCTCCCGATGGTCAGGAGTCATACACATAGTCACTTGTGTCCAGTATTGTGGTTTATTCCTAGCCAATGGTGTGGAGTCGATACCCTTCAAAGGGATAGGAACTTCCAAAGGCTCTAGGCCAAACCCACAGCGCCTGGCAAAGGACCAATCCATAAGACACAAGGAAGCGCCAGAATCCACATAGGCATCCACGGTAATAGATGACAATGAACAAATCAAAGTTACAGACAAAATAAACTTAGACTGTAAAGTGCCAATTGCAAAATACTTATCAACCTTTTTTGTGCGTTTAGAGCATGCTGATATAACATGAGCAGAATCACCACAGTAGAAGCACAACCCATTTTTACGTCTATAATTCTGCCGTTCACTTCTGGACAGAATTCTATCACATTGCATATTCTCCGGTGTCTGCTCAGAAGACACCGCCAAATGGTGCACAGGTTTGCGCTCCCGTAAACGCCGATCAATCTGAATAGCCATAGCCATGGATTCATTCAGACCTGTGGGCGTAGGAAACCCCACCATGACATCTTTAACGGCGTCAGAGAGACCTTCTCTGAAAATTTTTGACAATATATTTCAGCTTCATCATGCCCTTGAGAGAGGGCTATCAAGGCTTTTTCAGCCTGAATCTCCAAATTAGGTTCCTCATAGAGCAACCCCAGTGCCAGAAAAAACGCATCCACATTGAGCAGCGCAGGATCCCCTGGTGCCAATGCAAATGCCCAATTCTGGGGGTCACCCTGCAAAAAGGAAATAACAATCTTAACCTGCTGAGCGGGGTTTCCAGCGGAGCGAGATCTCAGAGAAAGATACAATTTACAATTGTGCTTAAAATTCAAAAAACGAGATCTATCTCCAGAAAAGAACTCAGGTATAGGAATCTTGGGTTCTGACATAGGAGCATGTATAACATAGTCTTGGATATTTTGAACCTTAGAAGCAAGAGCACTCAGGCCTGTAGCTAAACTCTGGATATCCATTTCTCAACAGCAGAGATCTGAGCCATTCAGGGGTTAAGAGGAGAGAAAAAAGCAGCAGATTGCAATTATGGCTAGACAGAACTTCTGTGTAAAAAAAAAAAAAGTGTCAGAAACTTCTTCTTTTCTCTCTTTCTTCAGCCAATACCTTTAATACATTTGGGTCCGGCTATACTGTCATGGTTCCCAATGGCAGGGACTCAGGCAAAAACGGACTAGCTCTAGGAATGATGGAATCTCAGATGACCGCGACGCTGAACCTAACACGCAACTAATAGTAGCCAGGGGGTGTGCCTACGATTATCCCTAGACACCTCGCACCAGCCGGAGATCTAGTTACTCCTAGTAGAGGAATACACAGACCTGGCTTGCCTCCAGGGAAACCCCAAAAGTGATAGTAGCCCCCCACATATAATAACGGTTAGGTAAGAGGAAAACACATACACAGTATGAATATAGATTCAGCAAAGAGAGGCCCTCTGACTAGATAGCAGAAAATACAAAAGAGGACTTCGCGGTCACCTCAAAACCCTAAACAGCCATCCTGAAATTACTTTAACTCCGTTATCAACTCATGACACCGGAGTAGTAATTTCAGATCACTAGAGCTTCCATCAGCAAGAGAAATATAAATGCATGCTGGACAAACAAACACAAAAAATGCCAAAGAACCAACTTAGCTGAATTGCAGACTTGGAGCAGGTAGCAAGCAACAGAGGTGCTCTGGTAACATTGATAGCCGGCACCAGAATGACTGAGAAGCCAAACTAAATAGGAAACTCCCAAACCCTGATGGGAACAGGTGCACTGGAAATAAAAGACAAAAGTAAGCCAGTACCACCAGTAGCCACCAGAGGGAGCCAAAAACAGAATTCACAACACCTTTCATCCTCAGACTAATGGCCAAACGGAGCGAACTAATCAGACGCTGGAGGCTTATTTGAGATGTTTTGTTTCTGCGGATTAGGATGATTGGGTGACCTTCTTGCCGTTGGCTGAGTTTGCCCTCAATAATCGAGCTAGTTCCGCTACTTTGGTTTCGCCATTTTTCTGCAACTCTGGTTTTCATCCTCGTTTCTCCTCAGGTCATGTTGAGCCTTCTGACTGTCCTGGGGTGGATTCTGTGGTTGATAGGTTGCAGCGGACTTGGAATCATGTGGTGGACAACTTGAAGTTGTCACAGGAGAAGGCTCAGCGTTTTGCCAACCGCCGCCGCGGTGTGGGTCCCCGACTTCGTGTTGGGGATTTGGTTTGGTTGTCTTCTCGGTATGTCCCTCTGAAGGTTTCCTCTCCTAAGTTTAAGCCTCGCTTTATTGGTTCTTATAAAATTTTGGAGGTCCTTATAAAATTTTGGAGGTCCTTAATCCGGTTGGATCTTCTTGGATCTTCTTGTGTCGTTTGCCATTCACAATGTATTCCATAGGTCTTTGTTGCGGCGGTACATTGTGCCTGTGGTTCCTGCTGTTGACCCTCCTGCTCCGGTCTTGGTTGAGGGCGAGTTGGAGTACGTGGTGGAGAAGATCTTAGATTCTCGTCTCTCTAGACAGAGGCTTCATTATCTGGTCAAATGGAAGGGCTATGGTCAGGAGGATAATTCCTGGGTGGTCGCCTCTGATGTTCATGCGGCCGATTTGGTTCGTGCCTTTCACGCAGCCCATCCTGATCGCCCTGGTGGTCGTAGTGAGGGTTCGGTGACCCCTCCTTAAAGGGGGGGTACTGTTATGAACTATACCTTTTGGCTCCCTCTTGTGGTCACTAGCGGTATGGCACTTGGATATTCTTTCCCCAGGTTTGTAGTCACCTGGTTCGTTAGACCCTGGGTGTTCCTATTTAAACTTCCTGGATTCTTAGTCCATTGCCTGGCATCAATGTAATCAGTCATTGTCTGGTTGCTCCTGTCTATTGGTCCTGATTTTTGCAAGATAAGCTAAGTCCTGCTTTCTTATTTTTGTTTATTTGTATTGTTCTGTTTTTTGTCCAGCTTGTTCATTATGTGATTCCTGATTTTGCTGGAAGCTCTAAGGGGGCTGATATTCTCCCCCCACACCGTTAGTCGGTGCGGGGGTTCTTGGATATTCAGCGTGGATATTTTTGTAGGGTTTTTCGCTGACCGCATAAGTCCACTTTCTATATTTCTGCTATTATATAGTGGGCCTCTCTTTGCTGAATCTAGTTCATACTTATGTTTGTCCTTTCTTCTTACCTCACCATTATTATTTGTTGGGGGCCTGTATCTACTTTGGGGTACCTTTCTCTTGAGGCAAGTGAGGTCTGATTTTCTCTGAAAGGGTTAGTTAGTTCTCCGGCTGGCGCGAGACGTCTAGAACCAACGTAGGTACGTTCCCCGGCTGCTATTAGTTGTGGGCTAGGATCAGGTATGAGGTCAGCTCAGTTACCACCTCCCTATGAGCTAGTTTTTTATGTTTGCAGACTTTGCTGAAGACCCTGAGATCCTCTACCATTGGGATCACAACACATTTGCTGGTTAGATATATTTTGAGTCTGTAATAGTTGGAGCACCGTGCTATTTTACGGATAAGATAAAGTTATAACTCTTGTACAGTGTCTCTTGCCATTGTTTACCCCTGTTTGCATCTTCCTCACCCACTTCATTCCTTGCCTCCCAATAAATCATCCTTTGTTGTTTGCACCTCATCTTGTGTACAGTAGTCTTCCTGCACCGTGGTGGTCCCCCAGCCATTGCTTCAAGTGGCGCTGCGAGCAGGGTACTCTCACCAAGATGGAGGCAGCAGACAGCAATGGCGGGAATGCCAATGTTAATGGAGATGCTGTGGGCATTGGTGGAACCCCTGCAAGGACACTCCCTATGGGCACCATATTTAGTGTGCTTCCAAAGTTTGACGGCAATAATATGCCACTGTCCGACTGGGTGTCCCGGCTGCAAAGCACCCTGAAGATTTATAACATCAGCCCAGGCCTTGAAGTGGACATTGCGTTAACTTCCCTAGAAGGAGAAGCCTGCAGAAACGTCTGCCTACAACCAGAACTCACCTGCAGTACCCTGAAGGAGCTAGTGAAGTTCCTGGAAGAGATCTACGGCGAGACTGCTAGTGCGGGACACCTTCGCGCCAAATTTTTCTCTAGACTGCAGCGGGAAGAAGAAGGAATTTCTCAGTATGCAACAGCACTGCAAGAAGTGTTAGCAGACGTGCAGAGAAAGGAGGCGGGTGGATTTGGCGGCATGGGCTCTAAAGACCGGATACTCTGGGAGCAATTCATTCTGGGACTGCACAGCACATCCTTGAGGCGAGCACTGTCAGAATGGGTCCGGGCAGATCCGGCTCTTACGTTTCGTCAAATCCTGGCGGAAACAGTGGCCCGAAGTAAAGAAGAGAGCTATGCGTCTGAGGTGATGCATGTCCAGGGCGCCAATACCAGAGGGGACCCAAACAATCAGGAGGTGCTGGTCCAGGTGGTGCAAGACTTGCAGCGGTCCCTTGTTAACGTGCAAGAGAAACTGACCCAGATGGAGCGAAGAGTGGGGGAACTACAAGAGCCTGACCCACCGTACTCATGCAACCATTCTTCAGCCCGACCGACAAGGGATCAGTGGGAGCAAGCCCCCCATCAGGCATCGGAGGCACGAGGACAGGCTCGAGGTGCCCCCCGGCGAGGAGGAGGCATCCAATGCTGGGAATGTGGAGGACGGAGGCACCTTGCTAGAGACTCTCGGAACTATACTCAAGGCCAGCGGAAGCCGCCGTTAAACTACCAACCCCCGCAGTAGTGCGGCACTCTGCGGGGGAGGCGAGGAGAGAGGCCGCTCCATATCATAACGAACACTTGATTGCTGGAAGTCCCATCCTACGTGCTGAATTTGAGGGAGTTCTAGTGGATTGCCTGGTAGATACCGGGTCACAAGTGACGACGATGCCAGAAACGTATTTCAAGCAGCATTTCCAGGCCCTGGCCAAGCCAGAAAAAGAGACATTGATCCGGCTGTTTGCTGCCAACCAACAACCGATCCCGGTCACAGGGGTCGTGTGGATGAATATTCGAATCTGTGGGCAAGAAGTGGGGAGAAAAGGGATCCTGCTAGTCCCTGAGCCTATCAAAGAAGATGTGCCTGTCGTACTGGGGATGAATATCCTACGTGAACTCGATCAGATTATGTTTACCAAACGGGGACCTGGATATTGGAAGAAGGCTACTACACATAAGACTACTCAATAAGCTCTTCAACGACTGATCCACGTCTGTGGGACGCAGAAGAGTGTGCCATCCTATCAGACGGTAGGGGTCATCAGGGGTCCTGGTAAAGAACCTGTAATTCTGCCTCCCGAGCGAGAAACTATAGTATACCTTCCAGTGGGGACGCATCGCAACCTTGATGGGTTGGAAGTGATTGTTCAGCCTGTGGTAGGCGGAGGAGTGGACCAAGAAGTCATGATAGCTCGTACAATAGCTGTGGTCCAGCGAGGACACGTCCCCATAAGAGCTATGAATGTGAGCACCGGGGAGGTCACTTTGCCACGAGGGACAGATCTGGCCCTGGTGTACCTACATAAGGGCGAAGTGGTGAGTCAGAAGGAGATGTCTTTGTCACCGAAAGAAGGTGCGGGGTGGACCCTAGCAGTTGGTGTGGGGGCCGAAGAGACGCCATCCCCAGAGTGGAGTGGACGGGTCATCCTTAATCAAATGGAAGTGGATGTGAAGGCTCTGGGCCCTCAGTGTGTGCAAGCAATAGAAGCTATGCTTTGGGAACATCAGGCCGAATTCGCCCGTCACGCCGAGGATTTGGGCTGTACTGAAGCAATCACGCATGAGATACCAACCGGAGAAGCTCGTCCAATTCGAGAATGATACCGGCAGATCCCGCCCAAGATGTATCAAGAGGTGAAAACATTACTGAGGCAGATGCTGGATTCAGGAGTGGTGCAGAGTAGTCAGAGCCCTTGGGCAGCCCCGGTGGTGCTTGTCAAGAAAAAGGATGGGACCATACTGTTCTGTGTAGACTACAGGAAACTCAATGCCTGCACTGTAAGAGACTCGTATCCGTTGCCCCGCATCGAGGAATCCTTGACAGCGTTGGGGAAAGCCAAGTACTTCTCCACCCTGGACCTAGCAAGCAGATACTGGCAAGTAGCCGTGGCAGAGAAAGACAGAGAAAAAAATGCCTTCATCCTCCCTATGGGACTGTTCGAGTTTAACCGGATGCCCTTTGGGCTCTCCAATGCTCCGGGCACGTTTCAATGGCTGATGGAAAAGTAGAAAACAGACAATAGCACACTGGCGCTGATGAGGTATGTGTTGAAGCTGCTGATATCAGACGAGTGCCGTGACTCACTCGTCACACCTGCTGGTGAACAAAAATAATCATAAAACTGAGATATCGCGCTAAAACACTATGTATGTTAATCAAGCCTCTTAGATTTTATAAATTTTATAAAGACCTTCACTATATTAACACACTACCGCCACTCTAAGTGCCAGAACCAGTAAAAATGATGTACAGGAGGTGAGCTATGCTCCTTACCTAGAGGATGGCTTGATTTACAGCTTCTTGCCCTGCGTTACACGCCATAGGTTTTTGTGACGTCACACGCTGCTGTTTAGCAGCGGCGGCCATCTTTCCCATACGCGCATCCAGGATCGCTGCCGGCCGGAGCGCTTCTGGCTCTGCGTGTCTTCTGATCACAGGCTTTTTTATTATCCACTCCTGCCGCCAGTTGTACCGACACCTACAATCAGTACCAGTATCGCTATACCAGCTGTAAATCAAGCCATCCTCTAGGTAAGGAGCATAGCTCACCTCCTGTACATCATTTTTACTGGTTCTGGCACTTAGAGTGGCGGTAGTGTGTTAATATAGTGAAGGTCTTTATAAAATTTATAAAATCTAAGAGGCTTGATTAACATACATAGTGTTTTAGCGCGATATCTCAGTTTTATGATTATGCTGATGGAAAAGTGTTTTTGGGAGACTTAAATTTTGAGGCTACCCTGATCTATCTGGATGACATCATTGTGTTTTCGGCCTCATTCGAGGAACACCTTGCCCGACTTGGACAGGTACTCGGAAGACTGCGGGCTCATAACCTGAAGGTGAAGCCAAAGAAGTGCCACCTCTTCAAGAGAGAGATCGAGTACCTGGGCCACATAGTGTCACAAGATGGAGTTCTACCCTCACCAGAAAAAGTGGCTGCCATCCAGATGTGGCCAGTCCCTCGCACGGTGAGAGAACTTCAGGCCTTTCTGAGACTTGCCGGGTACTACCGCCGGTTTGTTAAAGACTTCGCAAAGGTGGCAGGTCTCCTGAATGAGCTGCTGAGGGGGACCGCCGGAGTGCCGAAGACCCAGTACATCCCTTGGGCCTAGAGAGAAGACTAAAGGTACCTTCACACGAAGCGACGCTGCAGCGATAGCGACAACGATGCCGATCGCTGCAGCGTCGCTGTTTGGTCGCTGGAGAGCTGTCATACAGACCGCTCTCCAGCGACCAACGATGCCGAGGTCCACGGGTAACCAGGGTAAACATCGGGTTACTAAGCACAGGGCCGCGCTTAGTAACCCGATGTTTACCCTGGTTACCAGCGTAAAAGTAAAAAAAAACAAACAGTACATACTCACCTGCGCGTCCCCCAGCGTCTGCTTCCTGACACTGACTGAGCTCGGGCCCTAACAGCACAGCGGTGACGTCACCGCTGTGCTTTCACTTTCACTTTAGGGCCGGCGCTCAGTAAGTGTCAGGAAGCAGATGCTGGGGGACGCGCAGGTGAGTATGTACTGTTTGTTTTTTTTACTTTTACGCTGGTAACCAGGGTAAACATCGGGTTACTAAGCGCGGCCCTGCGCTTGGTAACCCGATATTTACCCTGGTTACCAGTGTAAAACATCGCTGGTATCGTTGCTTTTGCTGTCAAACACAACGATACACGGCGATCGGACGACCAAATAAAGTTCTGGACTTTATTCAGCGACCAGCGACATCACAGCAGGATCCTGATCGCTGCTGCGTGTCAAACTAAACGATATCGCTAGCCAGGACGCTGCAACGTCACGGATCGCTAGCGATATTGTTACAAAGTCGTTTCGTGTGAAGGTACCTTTAGCCTTCCAGGCTATTAAAAATGCCCTTACTTCAGCCCCGATTTTGGCCTATGCAGATTTCGATCAACCGTTCTTGTTGTACACAGACGGTAGTCTTCATGGACTCGGTGCCGTACTTTCTCAGATACAGGATGGACATGAGAGAGTCATCGGGTATGCCAGCAGGGCCCTGCGAGACAGCGAAAGAAACCCCCACAATTACAGCTCCTTCCAGTTAGAGCTCCTGGCCCTGGTGTGGGCCATGACAGAAAAGTTTGCGGGCTTCCTGGCAGGGACCAAGATTCAAGTTCGAACAGACAATAATCCCCTGGCCCACCTTGAGAATGCTAAATTGGGGGCCTTAGAACAACGATGGGTGGCTCGCCTAGCCAAGTTTGACTTTACCATCTGTTATCGCTCTGCTACCGAAAATGCAAATGCTGATGGGCTGTCAAGAGTAACTGTGGAGACTCCAGCAGGGGATCTCGATGAACAACTCGAAGAGGAGGAGACCCCAGATTTTCCTAAGTTCAAGCCCCCAGTGGTTGCGGCCCAGTCAAGAAGGGAGGCCTGCGCACTACCCTGGTCCCTGGGGAGAACCAATGAGGAATGGGGACATGTTCAGGATGAAGACGAAGGTCTGAGACAGGTGAAATGGTGGGTAACACAGAAGCAGAAGCCTGGCAAACAAGAGAGAGATGATCTGGACGCTGAAATGAAGAGTATCTTACACCAGTGGGATAGACTGGAACTGCGAGAATCAGTGTTTATCCCAGGAAGAATGGCTCAAGAAGTAGCTAGAGAAGCCCATGAATTTAGAGCTCACTTCGGGCCCACAAAGACCTACCAATGGTTACAGCGATATGTGTATTGCCCCCGGTTGGAGTCTGTGGTGGAAGAGGTTTGCCGGCAATGTCGAGTATGCGGCCTCATTAAGAGTACCGAACAGAGAGCACCCATTCAGACCATACAAACTAAGGAACCGCTAGAAGTCTTGATGATCGACTATCTCCTCGTGGGACACTCGGCCCGGGGGCTACAGTACTGTTTGGTGATGACTGATCATTTCTCCAAGTCCGCAGTAGTTACCCCGACTAGAGATCAGACTGCAGAGTCGACGGCGCGAGCCATCTGTCAAGACTTCATCCGGGTGCCCAAAGCGCATACACTCCGACCAAGGCGCTTGTTTCCAAGGCAAGGTGATGGAAGAACTGTATCGTATGTATGGCATCGAGTGGTCCCGTACGACCCCTTACCATCCTCAAGGCAACTGAGCATGTGAACGCTTCAACTGAACCTTACTTCAAATGCTGAGAACGTTGGAGGAGGATAAGAAGACGTGTTGGCCAGACTACTTGCCAGAGTTGGTCTGGACCTACAACAATCGGGTCCACTCCACTACGGGTTATACCCCCTATCTACTGTTGTTTGGAAGAGCTGGACGGGAGATCATTGAGCTGAATTTGGAACAGCCAGAGGAGCTGATGGAGCGAACGGTCACCTCATGGGTGAAAGAGCATCAGCAACGACTACAAATGATACGGCGGTTGGCGGGTCAGCAGCTGCAAGAAAAAGAGCATACAGGCCGTAAACCGACTCAAGAGTTACCACTCCAACCCGGAGACCGAGTATTAGTCAGAGAGAAGCGCCCCAAGGGAAAACTAAGTGAGAGATGGGAAGTACAGCCTTATAGAGTAATTGAGCGAGTGCATGCTGACGGCCCGGTCTACAAGGTGCAAATTGAGAGTGGGGCGTCCGCCCCTAGAGTACTTCACAGAAATATGCTAAGGCCCTGCCGGTCTGAGATCTGTTCTACACCATTGTCGCCTGAAGGCGCTACTCCACTTCCTGAATCTGTCATGCCTGATGGTGAAATCGATGAGGAGTGGTGGACCGTCCCTGATGTAGGGAGTCCTCAGCCGCACAGAGACGGTAATCCCATGGATGTACCAGTACCGCCACACGAGAACGAGACCAGACAAGAGCCCACGATGACTCCTGCAGCAAGTGTTCCTCTGGAAGATAGTCAAGCCTTGCCTGATAGCCAAGAGCTCCGGAGATCCCAGAGGTCTACTGCAGGGGTTCCACCAGTCCGAAATGTAGAACAGTGTGCTCTGTCTGTTTTTCCAACTTTGTTGCCTCCTCTATAGGTGCTGTTTCCACATTGCATATTCCTTCATTACACTTCGACCTTGATGCTGTGATGGCCGCGGACAACCATCATTAAGAAGGGAGGCATGTAAGAGGGTGGTGCTGTTATGGACAGTAACACGCTGCCACTTTAAGAGACAGCACCCCCTTGTCTGGTGTGATTGAATGTTCTGCTTCCCCCTGCTATAGACTGTGAAGATGAAATGCCCTAGAATAAGGGGAGGAGTTGAGCCTGAACTGTGTGTGTGAGCTGAAGCTGCTACAGAGAGAATTTTGTGCTGTTTGCTACAAGAAAGGTCCCACAGCCTGGGACGGAGTGTGCTTGTGAAATTTGCAAGACTTTTCCGGGTACAGCAAAGGTGGCTGTTCTGTGCTAGTTTGTGAAGCCATGAAGATACTGAGAAAGGGATTTACAGTTTCCAGGAGCATCCCTAGGACCCAGAAGCAAGGAGAAGACCACATTTCACAGAGCTGACAGAAAGTCGTGCGCACCACTAAATTAGACTGCTGGGGGCCCCGTGGGACTGGAGCTGATTCTCCAACATCACCGTGAGTTTGTTTCTGTTTGGTGCACCTGTTAGGGCCTAGTGTAGGCTTCAATAGTCAGTACACGGGAGCCGTGTGGCCTGCTTAGTAAAGGCCAGGGAGGTTATACGTAGAGTAGCATCATCACCTGTCTATTGTTTACATTTGCTGGTTAGACATATTTTGAGTCTGTAATAGTTGGAGCACCGTGCTATTTTATGGACAAGATAAAGTTTATAACTCTTGTAAAGTGTCTCTTGACATTTTTTACCCGTGTTTGCATCTTCCTCGCCCACTTCATTCCTTGCCTCCCAATAAATTACCCTTTGTTGTTTGCACCTCATCTTGTGTACAGTAGTCTTCCTGCACCGTGGTGGTCCCCTGGCCATCGCTTCAGTTACTTGGGGTATAGTGGTGGCTTATAGTTACCGGGGGGCACAGTGGTCGATTATAGCTACTGGGGGTACGGTGGTGGGTTATTAACTTACATTTGTAATAGTGGGTTGCATAATAGCTAATTATATATATGTATATTATTGGTGGTTGCATTTCTGTATTCAGTTTGAGAGGATTTCTTATTCAGGAAACAAATGTGTACATATATGTGACGATTTTACTTTTCAGAGCCGTGATGATTAGTGCAGTAAACAGCAATGACTGAGTCCTCGCGTTTGGACGTTGACAAGAAGGTTTGACAAGATGAAGAGGAAAAAGGTTGGATTCAAGCGAAACGTCAGCGGTGAGTTACTGGATGTAAATATCTATTCTGAATAGGGGGAAATTACACGGAATGACCGGTGGCACTAAACCATTACTGGTTAGCAGTCCGTCAGTGCGGTCTTTCTTTTTAAATAGGCAATTAAACAATGAGCACTGAGTGATCTGTCACATATTATATAGCATCCCCTGTTATATATAGCGCCATCCCGTATTATAGCATCTTCTCTTATTACATGGTACCCTCTATTATGTATAGCGCTACACAATTATTTTGAAATCTTAAGGTACCTTCACACGAAACGACATCGCTAGCGATCCGTGACGTTGCAGCGTCCTCGCTAAGCGATATCGTTTCGTTTGACACGCAGCAGCGATCAGAATCCTGCTGTGATGTCGCTGGTCGCTGAATAAAGTCCAGAACTTTATTTGGTCGTCCGATCGCTGTGTATCGTTGTGTTTGACACCAAAAGCAACGATACCAGCGATATTTTACACTGGTAACCAGGGTAAACATCGGGTAACTAAGCGCAGGGCCGCGCTTAGTAACCCGATGTTTACCCTGGTTACCAGCGTAAAAGTAAAAAAAACAAACAGTACATACTCACATGCGTCCTCCAGCGTCTGCTTCATCACACTGACTGAGCTCCGGTCCCTAAAGTGAAAGTGAAAGCACAGCGGTGACGTCACCGCTGTGCTGTTAGGACCGGAGCTCAGTCAGTGCAGGAAGCAGAGGCTGGGAGACGCGCAGGTGAGTATGTACTGTTTGTTTTTTTTACTTTTACGCTGGTAACCAGGGTAAACATCGGGTCACTAAGCGCGGCCCTGCGCTTAGCAACCCGATGTTTACCCTGGTTACCCGGGGACCTCGGCATCGTTGGTCGCTGGAGAGCGGTCTGTGTGACAGCTCTCCAGCGATCAAACAGCGACGCTGCAGCGATCGGCATCGTTGTCGCTATCGCTGCAGCGTCGCTTCGTGTGAAGGTACCTTTACCAGTATACGGTATATATATGGCAGTAACCTGTCACATGTTTTTTTCTCCTGAGGAAGAAGTATGGCACTTCAACTTGCTTAGATATACCGTAATTAAAAAAAGCATACTATCTTAGTGTGCACCTGGATTTACTGTCATCTACCAGCGATACTAAAGGTACCGTCACATTAAGCGACGCTGCAGCGATAGCGACAGCGATGCCGATCGCTGCAGCGTCGCTGTTTGGTCGCTGGAGAGCTGTCACACAGACCGCTCTCCAGCGACCAACGATGCCGAGGTCCCCGGGTAACCAGGGTAAGCATCGGGTTGCTAAGCGCAGGGCCGCGCTTAGTAACCCGATGTTTACCCTGGTTACCAGCGTAAAAGTTAAAAAAACAAACAGTACATACTCACCAGCGCGTCCCCCAGCCTCTGCTTCCTGACACTGACTGAGCTCCGGCCCTAACAGCACAGCGGTGACGTCACCGCTGTGCTTTCACTTTCAGTTTAGGGCCGGCGCTCAGTCAGTGTCAGGAAGCAGAGGCTGGGGGACGCGCAGGTGAGTATGTGCTGTTTGTTTTTTTAACTTTTACGTTGGTAACCAGGGTAAACATCGGGTTACTAAGCGCGGCCCTGCGCTTAGTAACCCGATATTTACCCTGGTTACCAGTGTAAAATATCGCTGGTATCCTTGCTTTTGCTGTCAAACACGGCAATACACGGCGACCTAGCGACCAAATAAAGGTACCGTCACACTAAGCGATATCGCCAGCGATCCGTGACGTTGCAGCGACCTGGATAGCGATATCGCTGTATTTGACACGCAGCAGCGATCTGGATCCCGCTGTGAAATTGCTGGTCGCTGCTAGAAGGTCTGCACTTTATTTGGTCGCTAGGTCGCCGTGTATCGCCGTGTTTGACAGCAAAAGCAAGGATACCAGCGATATTTTACACTGGTAACCAGGGTAAGCATCGGGTTGCTAAGCGCAGGGCCGCGCTTAGTAACCCGATGTTTACCCTGGTTACCAGCGTAAAAGTTAAAAAAACAAACAGCACATACTCACCAGCGCGTCCCCCAGCGTCTGCTTCCTGACACTGACTGAGCTCCGGCCCTAACAGCACAGCGGTGACGTCACCGCTGTGCTTTCACTTTCAGTTTAGGGCCGGCGCTCAGTCAGTGTCAGGAAGCAGAGGCTGGTGAGTATGTGCTGTTTGTTTTTTTAACTTTTACGCTGGTAACCAGGGTAAACATCGGGTTACTAAGCGCGGCCCTGCGCTTAGCAACCCGATGCTTACCCTGGTTACCCGGGGACCTCGGCATCGTTGGTCGCTGGAGAGCGGTCTGTGTGCCAGCTCTCCAGCGACCAAACAGCGACGCTGCAGCGATCGGCATCGCTGTCGCTATCGCTGCAGCGTCGCTTAATGTGACGGTACCTTAATGTGCAGACCTTCTAGCAGCGACCAGCAATTTCACAGCGGGATTCTGATCGCTGCTGCGTGTCAAATACAGCGATATCGCTCCCTAGGACGCTGCAACGTCACAGATCGCTGGCGACGTTGCTTAGTGTGACGGTACCTTAAGAGAAAAAAATTCAAATGCCAGAATTACCATTTTTTCACCATACCTCCCTAAGCAAAGTATAATAAAAAGTGATTCAAATATCGCTGGTACCCCATTAGAGTACCCACAAAAACTACAACTCTGCACACTAAATAAAAAGTTATGGATCTTAAAAACTACATAAACCCCTACAATTTTTCTTTACAAAGTTCTTTTTTTTTAGACACTAAAATATAAAAAATCAGAATTGCTCCCTAGAAATACTTGTACAGGGATGCTAATTTGCCCTGTATTATTTTAACCTGTTTTACATAAGCTATAGAACTTAGACCATAACGGGGTTGTGCCAAGTTTGGAAGTTATCCCTTACCCATAGGATTGAGTATAACTTTCCGATCGTTGAGGGTCAGAATTCTGGCCACCCATTAATCTCAAAAATGGGTCTCTAAAGAGTCCAATCGATGGATTGGAGGTCGAGCATGCGCACTGCCACTCCATTCATTCTTAATTGGTGTGCCGAAGACCACCCGAGGCAACGTTCAACTATCTGCATCAGTCCCATTGAGAATGAATGGTATGGCAGTGCACATTACTTGGCACATTACTTGTCCTCCGTGCCATTCAAAAGGGACTCTTTAGAACCTCGTTCTATGGATCGTTAGGGTCTCAGCATTAGGACCCCAAGTGATGTGAAGTTATATCTATATTTTAAGATTTTCTCTAGATTACTGGACTTCTAATCTTGGTAGATACACATTATGGCAAAGTCGAGCAAATCCTCTGAATTTTACGGAACTGGGTGTCCATGTGAATGACATTTGGCCAACTGGTATTCAAGGTGTGTGGTCACCTGTACAAGAGAGAGAGGAGTGAGAACCATCTAGAGACACCCTTCAGATTGTTGGGCACTCATTAGAATGCAGCATTAGACAACTTCAAAGCTTTTTTCATAGCTTGTTATATAGGTGTATTGTTAGAAATATATATATAACAGATGAGTATTGTGAGAGCAATGACCTTGATAGGGAAAACTTGACAAAGCCTTTATTAGAGTGAATATCGTTAATATAATCCCACCCTAATCTTTCCTTCCACTGTACCTCCCTACCCAGTCCTCCATTTACCTAGTACTGGTCTTTCTATTGGTCAGTGGATTGATTTTTCTCTTCGGTCCAAATCCTCATGCAGTCACATGTGTTGCGATGCACATCATTGATGTAAATTTTGTGTATTGTGATACACTTTGTGCCCCACGCCTAGGTAGCACCAGAAGGTTCTGACTGAAGAGCAGACAACCCAATGACCGACCTGAAGAGAGCAGAAGACCAGGCAAGGAGCTGTGACATCAGGTCAGATGAATGGCGACAGGTGAGTTTAATTATTTTTTTTTATACTTCAATCCCTTTGTTTATTATTCTTTCTGGTCTGGGGAGATCTCGGAGCATAATACATTTCTTGTCGGGGCAGATTTGATTCAGACCTAATTTTATTCAAACAGAACTGAATCTGCTCAACGATTTTAGTGAATCTGCCCAAAAAAGGAATTTTGGAAAATTTGATCATCTCTAGATTTTAATTAATTTGACAAAGGCCAAACTGTGAATGTCGCGGCTAATTGACAGGTGTTATGGGATGTTCTGGCTATACGGCAGGTCTTGAGTTGTGCTCACTGTATGTAACAGGCCTTGTGTTGTGTTCCTGGTATAAGGCAGGCCTTATGGGATGTTCTTTGTATATGGTAAGTCTTGAGTTGTATTACTGGTATACAGCAGGTGTATATGGGGTGTTCTCAGTTCATGTCAGATGATATTTGGTTTTCCAGTATATGGTAGGTCTTGTAGAATGTTCCCGGAATAATACAGGTTTCAGGTTTGGTCCTGGTAGATATAAAGTCTTATGTTTTGTTTCCTGTGTATGGCAGATATTATGGGGTATTCCTGATACCGAGTAGGTTGTTTGTGATGTCCACGGTTTATGGCAGACCTTGAGTTGTGTTCTCGAAATACTGTAGGCACTGGGTCTTGTGTTGGGTTCCTGGTATATGCTATGCCTTTAGAAAGGTGTTGTGAATTTGCTTTTTGCTCCCTCTAGTGGTTACTAGTTTTTTGACTCTGGTTTTTCTGTCATTCCTTTTATCCGCACCTGGGTCGTTAGTTAGGGGTGTTGCTATATAAGCTCCCTGGACCTTCAGTTCTATGCCTGGCAACGTAGTTATCAGAGCTAGTCTGCTGTGCTCTTGTCTACTGATCCTGGTTCCAGTTATATCAGCTAAGTCTGCCTTTTGCTTTTTGCTATTTGTTTTGGTTTTTGTATTTTTGTCCAGCTTGTTCCAAATCTGTGTCCTGACCTTTGCTGGAAGCTCTAGGGGGCTGGTGTTCTCCCCCCGGACCGTTAGACGGTTCGGGGGTTCTTGAATTTCCAGTGTGGATTTTGATAGGGTTTTTGTTGACCATATAAGTTACCTTTCTTTATTCTGCTATCAGTAAGCGGGCCTCTCTGTGCTATACCTGGTTCATTTCTGTGTTTGTCATTTCCTCTTACCTCACCGTTATTATTTGTGGGGGGCTTCTATCCAGCTTTGGGGTTCCCTTCTCTGGAGGCAAGAAAGGTCTTTGTTTTCCTCTACTAGGGGTAGCTAGATTCTCCGGCTGGCGCGTGTCATCTAGAATCAACGTAGGAATGATCCCCGGCTACTGCTAGTGTTGGCGTTAGGAGTAGATATATGGTCAACCCAGTTACCACTGCCCTATGAGCTGGATTTTTGTATTCTGCAGACTTCCACGTTCCTCTGAGACCCTCGCCATTGGGGTCATAACAGAAAGGTTACCAATGTACGGCAGATCTTATGGAGTGTTCCCGCTGTAAGGCAGATCTCTGGTTTGGTCCCAGTATACAGCAGGTCTTGTGTTGGGTTTCTCATATATACCAGATCTTATGGGGTGTTCCTGGTTTTTATTGGGTGTTCCTGGTGTATGGTGGATCTTGTGTTGTGTTCCCGGTATATGGCAGGTTTTATGTTGGGTTACTGATATAGTCCATGTCTTACAGAGTGTTCCCAGTATATGGCAGGTGTTGAGTTGTATTACCAGTATACAGCAGATCTAATGGGGTGTTCTGGTTTTACATCAGGTATTAAGTGGTGTTTCCAGTATAGGGCAGGTCTTGTGGGATATTTTTGTTATACAGGAGAACTTAAGTGGTGTTTCCAATATATGACAGATCTTACGGGGTGTTCCCGTTATACAGCAAGTCTTATTGAGTGTTTCCACTATATGGCAGGTCTTAGGAGGTGTTTCTAATATGCCAAGTTTTCTGATATGTTCCCAGTATGCAGTGGTTAGTGCCTGCCAATATTGGATCAAGAAAGGACAGCTGGTGAAATGATGACAGGGTCATGGGTGTCCAAAGTGCATGGTGCAATTCATAAAAAATATTGCTAAAAAGAAAGTCCTCCAAACATTAACAGGTGTTGTGGAGTCCGTGGATTGATAGGTCAGAGCCCGTTTAGTCACACAATATTATTTAGCTGTTTTTTATTGATTAAACGGTGTATAATTTAGAAATAATATATACATGGCTGAGATAATGTCATACAGTATTACAAAAATACAATAATTACCGTATTTATTTTTAACATTGTAGGGCAAAATCTTTTCCTTGTCCCAAAATAACTATTTAAATCCTAATTGTTCAGCGGCCTTTCAGAGTAGTTTGCACTTACAGTATAACCAATGGACTATTGGAATAACTTTTTCCCCTGTGATTAAGTGGTTAATTGCTGCCACAACAAACATTTCCTCAACTTTCCATTTCTTTAGCTCCAGCAGTTTTCGGAGTCACTGACCATTCCCAGTTCATTAACTGATTGACCTCGGCGTTAACACCCCCTCAGCCAGGGTTGTCTTGGAAACAAAGCTTCCTGTGGGTAATCCAAGATTATCCGGGCCTTTATCCCGCATGTGACCCTTAATTACTTGCTAAATTAGAATGGTTTTCTGAAAATCACAAGAGGAGGTTAATGTGCTCTTCCAGATCTGGTCAAGCTAAGATGACACTGAGTTTGCAGGGAATTGAAATTACGTGATCCCTGAAGGCGTCTCTTTTCAGCGAGAAGACGGCGTGGACCAGCAGGAGACAGTAGGTCCTCATGAAAAGCCTGTCACTTACTCTCCCGCGGTCATTATCCTTCTATTAACTAATCTCATCTACACCATTCAGTCAGGTAAATAGAGGCTGTCAATAACGAAGAATGAGTTACAATCAATTGTGTAACCAAAGTCAATGCATTATGGCCCCAACGTCAAAGAAAATTTTTCCAAAATTGCTTGTTAAAAAATGATTGGTCTTGTAGATAGAAAATTTCTGTAAAATGAAAAAAATCAGTTGTGTAAAAATCAGTGGCAACTAAAATATAGTTTTTCTTGGGTTGTCAAAAAGTTCAGTTGTTAGGTGACAAGCAGGGCAGGACTGGTCATCTAGCTTTTCTGGCAAATTCCAGAAGGACTTGTTTGGTCATGGGCCGCCTTGTCTGCTACCTTGTTATCAGAATCTGCATCCTCAAGTCGCCAATACCGTTAATAGTTGTGACGGAGCACAAAGTTGCTAGCTCCGTCACTTGCCCCAGCAGGCTGCTGGTATCATTTCTGGCTGCGACCTGCGGAGGCCAGCACCAACAGGTGACGTCGGCAGTGCAATAACGTCACTGCATCGCACCGTCAGATGCTGCTGAGGATGAGATGTCTGAATTAGGTGATTATAGGGATTTTTTTAATCTTTGGGTGGTTGTGCGGGATCATCACACTATATAGGGCACTGTGAGTTGGACCATCATCTAATGTAATAATCGCCAGTTGGGACCTCCGGCCGCTGTCCCCGAATCCCATAAGGCACTGCGGCAGTGTTACTTGCGCCTGCGCAAGTGACATTCACGTCACTGCTATTCCCGTGCATGTGCAGTAACAGCCACAAGTGCGCTCTCTACCCGCGCATGCGCCGTAACGATGTTGCTGTTACTGCGCCTGCGTGTGGAATAGCGGTGACGTCTATGTTTTCGCCACACTCCCGATGCGATAGCATTGGGCCTATTTCTAGTCTATATATATAATTGTCTAAGGGTTTGGCTGTCTGTCCTGGAAATCCCGGGTCTCCGATTGGTCGAGGCCGCCAGGCCACGACTAATCAGCGACGGGCACAGTATCGACGTAGATGTCATAATGGTTGCCATGGCGACGATGATGTCATAAAGGTTGCCTCGACCAATCAGCGACGGGCACAGTCTGACGCGAGTTCTTTAGTCATCATTGTCCTTATACTACGAAGACATGCATATTCTAGAATACCCGATGCATTAGAATCGGGCCACAATCTAGTAGTATATAAGGGGCTAAGGGGCTGTGGGGAGATCCACCATAGTAAATGGGGGAACTGTGAGGTGGACCATCATACTACATAGGAGCTGTGAGGTGTACCATCATAATATAGGAGCTGTGGGTTGTACTATCATAATATATAGGAGGTGTTGTTAAGGGGACCATCATACTATATAGCGGGCTATTGGAGGGACCATCATACTATATAGGGGGCTATGAGGTGAAACATCATAATATATGGGGGATTGTTGATGGTGCCATCATAGTATATAGGAACTGTGAGGTGTACCATCTGTTGTGAACTCTGTTTTCAGGCTCCCTCTTGTGGTCACAGGTGGTATGGTGTGACTTTTGCTTTGGGCTCCCCCTGGTGGCTTTATTTGTTATCCTGCTGGTCCCTGGCTACCAGCTGTCTCGTTATCCTCTGGGAGGTTCCTATATAGCCCTGTTTCACTTCCACTTGTTGCCGGCTGTCGATGTAATCAGTGCTACTCAGATTCCTTCTGACTACCTTGCTCCCAGTCCCTCCAAGACAAGCTAAGTTTTGTTTGCTCATTTTTTGATCATCAGTGTTTATCATGTTTTCTTGTCCAGCTTGCTAAAATGTGATTCCCTCACTTGCTGGTTGCTCTAGTGGACTGAGTTTCTCCCCACACACCGTTAGTTGGTGCGTGGGTTCTTGAAATCTCAGGATGGATATTTTGTAAGGGTTTTTTATTGATCGCATAGACCCCTGCTCTATTTTCTGTTTTCTAGTATTAGTGGGCCTCTTTTGCTGAATCTGATTTCATCCCTATGTATGTGCCTTCCTCTTACTTCACTGTTAATATTTGTTGGGGGCTTCTATATCTTTGGGGATTATTTCTCTGGAGGCAAGCGAGGTCTTTCTTTCTCTTTAGGGGTAGCTAGTTTCTCAGGCTGGCTCGAGACGTCTAGGAATTTTTTAGGCACGTTCACCGGCTACCTCTAGTTGTGTTGGATAGGTTCAGATTTGCGATCAGTCCAGTTACCATCTCCCTAGAGCTTGTCCTAAGTTTGATCACTTGCTGGTCTATTTGTGATCCTCAGCCACTAAGGATCATAACAACCATCATAATATATAATGAGCTGTGAGGTGTGCCATTATACCTTATGGTGGTGTTGGGACACCATCATACTAAATAGGGGTCTGTTGGAGGGCTGTTATGAACCGGTGGCTTTGGAGCTGCATGAGACTTTCTCAGGAGAAGTGGAGTCTATACTGACCGCAGACCCTGAACTAACACCGCAACTAGAAGTAGCCGTGGGGAGTGCCTAACAAACCCTAGACACCTCGACACAGCCGGAGGACTAAATACCCCTATAGATAGAAATAGGAACACTATCTTGCCTCAGAGCAGAACCCCAAAGAATAGGCAGCCCCCACAAGTATAGACTGTGAATAGGAGAGGAACGACACACACAGGCAGAAAACAGATTTCAGCAAAAGAGGCCACTCTGGCTAAACAGGGAAAGATAGGACAGAATACTAAGCAGTCAATAAAAAAACTCTAAAAATATCCACAGCAGAAAATACAAAAAGTTCTACAGTCTAACTAAAGACATGGAATGTATATCTGCAACTCCTGAGAATCCAGCAAGACTAAGAAAACACTGATACAATCTAAGCTGGACAAAAAAACACTGAATAGCACTAAATTGATAAGCATACAGCAAGTGTGTAACCAAAACCAGACACTTATCTTTGCAGATTTGGCAGCAAGGCAGGAAGGAACCAGGCAAGGACAAAACCTCCCAAAACAATGGACAACTGGCAAGGACCAATGAATCCTGCAAGCCTAAATACCCCAGTCAGAACTGCAATCAGCAGAAACACCTGACCAAGACTGCAACTCAGGGACAACTGCATTACCACCTACAACCACCGGAGGGAGCCCAAAAGCAGAATTCACAACAGTACCCCCCCTTGAGGAGGGGTCACCGAACCCTCACCAGAGCCCCCAGGCCGATCAGGACGAGCCAGATGAAAAGCATGAACCAAATCAGCAGCATGGACATCAGAGGCAAAAACCCAAGAATTATCCTCCTGGCCATAACCCTTCCATTTGACAAGATACTGAAGCTTCCGCCTCGAAAAACGAGAATCCAAAATCTTCTCAACCACATACTCCAACTCCCCATCAACCAACACAGGGGCCGGAAGATCAACAGGGGGAACAACGGGTTCCACATATTTCCGCAATAAAGATCTATGGAAGCCATTATGGATAGTAAAAGAGGCCGGAAGTGCCAAACGAAAAGACACCGGATTAATAATCTCAGAAATCCTATAAGGACCAATAAACCGAGGCTTAAACTTAGGAGAAGAAACCTTCATAGGAACATGGCGGGAAGACAACCAGACCAGATCCCCAACACGAAGCCGGGAACCAACACACCGACGACGGTTAGCAAAACGTTGAGCCTTCTCCTGAGACAACTCCAAATTGTCTACCACATGAGTCCAAATCTGCTGCAACCTGTCAACCACAGAATCCACATCAGGACAGTCAGAAGGCTCAACCTGCCCAGAGGAAAAATGAGGATGAAAACCAAAATTACAAAAAAAAGGCGAAACCAAAGTAGCCGAACTAGCCCGATTATTAAGGGCAAACTCGGCCAATGGCAAAAAGGCCACCCAATCATCCTGATCAGCAGACACAAAGCATCTCAAATAAGTCTCCAAGGTCTGATTAGTTCGCTCAGTTTGGCCATTTGTCTGAGGATGAAATGCAGAGGAAAAAGATAAATCAATGCCCAGCCTAGCACAAAAGGCTCGCCAAAACCTAGAAACAAACTGGGAACCTCTGTCAGACACAATATTCTCTGGAATACCATGCAAACGAACCACATGCTGGAAAAACAACGAAACCAAATCTAAGGAGGAAGGCAATTTAGGCAAAGGCACCAAATGAACCATTTTAGAGAACCGGTCACAAACAACCCAGATAACCGACATCTTCTGGGAAACCGGAAGATCAGAAATAAAATCCATAGAAATATGCGTCCAAGGCCTCTCAGGGACCGGCAATGGCAAAAGCAACCCACTGGCACGGGAACAACAAGGCTTGGCCCGCGCACAAGTCCCACAGGACTGCACAAAAGAACGCACATCACGTGACAAAGAAGGCCACCAAAAGGACCTACCAACCAAGTCTCTGGTACCAAAAATACCAGGATGACCAGCCAACACGGAACAATGAACCTCAGAAATCACTCTACTAGTCCATCTGTCAGGAACAAACAGTTTCCCCACTGGACAGCGGTCAGGTCTGTCAGCCTGAAATTCCAGAAGAACCCGTCGTAAATCAGGGGAAATGGCAGAAAGAACCACCCCTTCTTTCAAAATACCGACCGGTTCTAGGACCTCAGGAGAATCAGGCAAAAAACTCCTAGAAAGGGCATCCGCCTTAATATTCTTTGAACCCGAAAGATACGAAACCACAAAATCAAAACGAGAAAAAAACGAAGACCATCGAGCCTGTCTAGGATTCAACCGATTGGCAGACTCGAGGTAAATCAGATTCTTATGATCGGTCAAGACCACAATATGGTGCTTAGCTCCCTCAAGCCAATGTCGCCACTCTTCAAACGCCCACTTCATAGCCAGCAACTCCCGATTGCCGACATCATAATTGCATTCAGCAGGCGAAAATTTATGGGAAAAGAAGGCACATGGTTTCATCAAGGAACCAGCAGGATCCCTCTGAGACAAAACGGCCCCTGCCCCAATCTCAGAAGCGTCAACCTCAACCTGAAACGGAAGAGAAACATCAGGTTGACGCAAAACCGGAGCAGAAGTAAATCGACGTTTAAGCTCCTGAAAGGCAGGAACAGCCACAGAGGACCAATTCGCCACATCAGCGCCTTTCTTAGTCAAATCGGTCAAGGGTTTAACCACGCTGGAAAAGTTAGCAATGAAACGGCGATAAAAATTTGCAAAACCCAAAAATTTCTGAAGGCTCTTTACGGACGTGGGTTGAATCCAGTCATGAATGGCCTGAAACTTAACTGGGCCCATCTCAATAGATGAAGGAGAAAAAATAAAACCCAAGAAAGAAACCTTCTGCACCCCAAAGAGACACTTAGACCCCTTCACAAACAAAGCATTGTCATGAAGGATCTGAAACACCATCCTGACCTGTTCCACATGAGACTTCCAATCATCAGAAAAAATCAAAATATAGTCCAGATATACAATCATGAATTTATCAATATAAGTCCGGAAGATATCATGCATGAAAGATTGAAAAACAGATGGAGCATTATTAAGCCCGAATGGCATCACAAGGTACTCAAAATGGCCTTCGGCATATTGAACGCAGTTTTCCATTCATCACCCTGCTTAATACGAACAAGATTATACGCCCCCGAAGGTCAATCTTTGTAAACCAACTAGCCCACTTAATCCTGGCAAACAAATCGGAAAGCAAGGGTAAAGGGTATTGAAATTTGACCGTGATCTTATTCAAAGAGGCGATAATCAATACAGGGTCTCAAGGAACCATCCTTCTTAGCAACAAAAAAAAAACCTGCTCCCATCGGTGAAGAAGATGGCCGAATATGCCCTTTCTCCAAAGACTCCTTAACATAACTCCGCATAGCGGGATGTTCAGGCACAGACAGGTTGAAAAGTCGGCCCTTAGGAAACTTACAGTCTGGAATCAAATCAATAGCACAATCACAGTCCCTGTGCAGTGGAAGAGAACTGGACTTGGGCTCATCGAATACATCCTGAAAATCAGAAAAAAATTCTGGAATTTCGGAAGAGGAAGAAGAGGAGATGGACATTAAAGGAACATCATTATGAACCCCCTGACAACCCCAACTAGTCACAGACATAGACTTCCAATCCAACACAGGATTATGTACCTGCAACCATGGAAAACCCAGCACGATAGCATCATGCAAATTATGCAACACCAGAAATCGATAATCTTCCTGATGGGCTGGCGCCGTGCGCATGGTCACCTGAGTCCAAAACTGGGGCTTATTTTTAGCCAAAGGTGTAGCATCAATGCCCCTTAAAGGAATAAGATTCTGCAAAGACTGCAAGGGAAAACCACAACGCCTGGCAAACTCAAAGTCCATTAGGTTCAAAGCGGCGCCTGAATCCACAAACGCCATGACAGAAAATGATGACAATGAACAGATCAAGGACACAGATAACAGAAATTTAGGTTGTACAGTACTGATGGTAAATGAACTAGCGGTCTTCTTTGTCCGCTTAGGGCAGACTGAAATGACATGAGAAGCATCACCACAATAATAACACAACTTATTCTGACGTCTGATTCCTTGTCGTTCTGTTCTAGACAGAATCCTATCACACTGCATTGGCTCAGGGCTCTGCTCTGAGGACAATGCCACAGTACGCATAGTTCTACGCTCCCGCAGGCGCCGATCAATCTGAATGGTCAGAGACATAGAATCACTCAGACCGACAGGCGTGGGAAACCCCACCATAACATCTTTAACGGATTCAGAAAGACCCTTTCTGAAAATTGCCGCCAAAGCATCCTCATTCTATTTAGTCAACACAGACCATTTTCTAAATCTCTGACAATACAATTCTGCCGCCTCTTGGCCCTGAGACAGAACCAACAAGGTCTTCTCCGCTTGATCCACAGAATTAGGTTCATCATACAATAGTCCTAAAGCCTGCAAAAAAGAGTCTACATTAAGCAAAGCAGGACTCCCAGGTTCCAGGGAAAATGCCCAATCCTGTGGATCGCGACGCAGCAGGGAAATAACGATTTTAACCTGCTGAATGGAATCACCAGAGGATCGAGGTCTCAAAGCAAAAAACAGTTTACAGTTGTTTTTAAAACTCAGAAATTTAGACCTGTCACCAAAAAATAAATCAGGAGTAGGAAACTTTGGCTCCAACACAGGAGTCTGAACAATACAATCAGAAATTCCCTGCACCCTAGCAGCAAGCTGGTCTACACGAGAAGCTAATGCATGAACATCCATGCTAACACAAGACTCCTCAGCCACCTAGGGAAAAAGAGGGAGGAACAGGCAAAACAGACTACAGAAAAAAAAATGACTCAACACCTTTCTTCCCTGCTTCTGAGATGCATTTAACTCATTGTTGGCCAGTTGTACTGTTATGAACTGGTGGCTTTGGAGCCGCATGAGACTTTCTCAGGAGAAGTGGAATCTATACTGACCGCAGACCCTGAACACCGCAACTAGAAGTAGCCGTGGGGTGTGCCTAACAAACCCTAGACACCTCGACACAGCCGGAGGACTAAATACCCCTATAGATAGAAATAGGAACACTATCTTGCCTCAGAGCAGAACCCCAAAGAATAGGCAGCCCCCTGTTGTGAATTCCGTTCTCAGGCTCCCTCCTGTGGTTGCTAAATGTGGATGCGTTTTTTCTAGCGCTCGGATTGATCTATGAGGAACCAAATCTGGTAGACCAAGCAGAAAAGGTTTTGCTGACTCTTTCTCAGGGTCAGGATGAAGCAGAGGTTTACTGTCAGAAGTTTAGAAAATGGTCTGTGCTCACTCAGTGGAATGAGTGTGCCCTGGCAGCGATTTTCAGAAAGGGTCTTTCTGAAGCCCTCAAGGATGTTATGGTGGGGTTCCCCACGCCTGCGGGTCTGAATGAGTCAATGTCTTTGGCCATTCAGGTTGATCGGCGTTTGCGGGAGCGCAAACCTGTGCACCATCTGGCGGCATTTTCTGAACAGAAGCCTGAGTCTATGCAATGTGACAGGATTCTGACCAGAATTGAACGGCAAAATCACAGACGTCAGAATGGGTTGTGCTTTTACTGTGGTGATTCTGCTCATGTTATCTCAGCACGCTCTAAGCGCACAAAAAACTTCGCTAGGTCTGTCACCATTGGTACTGTACAGCCTAAATTCATTTTGTCTGGTACTTTGATTTGCTCTCTGTCATCCTACTCAGTTATGGCTTTTGTGGATTCAGGTGCTGCCCTGAATTTGATGGATTTGTCTTTTGCCAGGAGCTGTGGTTTTATCTTGGAGCCTTTACAATTCCCTATTCCTCTAAAGGGAATTGATGCTACTCCATTGGCCAAGAATAAACCTCAGTACTGGACTCAAGTGATCATGTGCATGACTCCTGCACATCAGGAGGTGATTCGCTTTCTTGTGTTGCATAATTTGCATGACGTTGTCGTGTTGGGTCTACCATGGCTGCAGGCTCATAATCCAGTCCTGGATTGGAAAGCAATGTCTGTGTCAAGTTGGGGTTGCCAGGGGATTCATGGCGATGCTCCTTTGGTGTCAATTGCTTCTTCTACTCCTTCTGAAGTCCCTGAATTTTTGTCGGACTACCAGGATGTATTTGATGAGCCCAAATCCAGTGCCCTACATCCTCATAGGGATTGTGATTGCGCTATAAATTTGATTCCTGGTAGTAAGTTCCCTAAGGGACGACTTTTTAATTTATCTGTACCAGAACATGCCGCTATGCGGAGTTATATAAAGGAGTCTTTGGAGAAGGGGCATATTCGCCCGTCCTCGTCCCCTTTGGGTGCGGGGTTCTTTTTTGTGGCCAAGAAGGATGGTTCTCTGAGACCCTGTATAGATTATCGCCTTCTAAATAACATCACGGTCAAATTTCAGTACCCTTTGCCTCTATTGTCGGATCTGTTTGCTCGGATTAAGGGGTCCAGTTGGTTCACCAAGATAGATCTTCGTGGAGCGTATAATCTTGTGCGTATTAAGCAGGGCGATGAATGGAAAACAGCATTTAATACGCCCGAAGGCCATTTTGAGTACTTGGTGATGCCTTTTGGGCTTTCTAATGCCCCTTCTGTGTTCCAGTCCTTCATGCACGACATCTTCCGAGAGTATCTGGATAGATTTATGATTGTGTACCTGGATGATATTTTGATCTTTTCTGATGACTGGGAATCTCATGTGAAGCAGGCCAGGATGGTATTTCAGGTCCTGCGAGCCAATGCCTTGTTTGTGAAGGGCTCTAAATGCCTCTTTGGAGTCCAGAAGGTTTCCTTTTTGGGCTTTATTTTTTCTCCTTCTACTATTGAGATGGATCCAGTCAAGGTCCAGGCTATTCATGACTGGACTCAACCTACATCGGTGAAGAGTCTTCAGAAGTTCTTGGGTTTTGCTAATTTTTACCGTCGCTTCATCACTAATTTCTCCAGTGTGGTTAAGCCTTTGACGGATTTGACCAAGAAGGGTTCTGATGTGACGAATTGGTCTCCTGCGGCCGTGGAGGCCTTTCAGGAGCTGAAACGTCGGTTTTCTTTGGCTCCTCAGCTGGATGTTTCTCTTCCCTTCCAGGTTGAGGTTGATGCTTCTGAGATTGGAGCTGGGGCTGTCTTGTCGCAGAGAAGCTCTAATGGCTCTGCGATGAGACCATGTGCTTTCTTTTCAAGAAAGTTTTCGCCTGCCGAGCGGAATTATGATGTTGGTAATAGGGAGTTGTTGGCAATGAAGTGGGCATTTGAGGAGTGGTGACATTGGCTTGAGGGAGCCAAACATCGTGTGGTGGTCTTGACGGATCACAAGAATTTGACTTATCTCGAGTCTGCCAAGCGGCTGAATCCTAGACAGGCTCGTTGGTCGCTGTTTTTCTCCCGTTTTGATTTCGTGGTTTCGTACCTTCCGGGTTCGAAGAACGTTAAGGCTGATGCCCTTTCTAGGAGTTTTGTGCCTGACTCTCCGGGAGTTTCGGAACCGGCTGGTATCCTCAGAGAGGGGGTGATTTTGTCTGCCATCTCCCCTGATTTGCGACGGGTGCTGCAGGAATTTCAGGCCAATAGACCTGACCATTGTCCACCGGAGAGACTGTTTGTCCCGGATAGATGGACCAGTAGAGTCATTTCTGAGGTTCATTCTTCAGTGTTGGCGGGTCATCCTGGGATTTTTGGCACCAGGGATTTGGTGGCTAGGTCCTTTTGGTGGCCTTCTTTGTCGCGTGATGTGCGTTCCTTTGTGTAGTCCTGTGGGATTTGTGCTCGAGCCAAGCCTTGCTGTTCTCATGCCAGTGGATTGCTTTTGCCCTTGCTTGTCCCGAAGAGGCCCTGGACGCATATTTCCATGGATTTTATTTCGGATCTTCCAGTCTCTCAGAGAATGTCTGTCATCTGGGTAGTTTGGGATCATTTTTCTAAAATGGTCCATTTGGTGCCCTTGCCTAAACTGCCTTCCTCCTCCGATTTGGTTCCACTGTTTTTTCAGAATGTGGTTCGTTTGCATGGTATTCCGGAGAACATTGTGTCTGATAGAGGATCCCAGTTTGTGTCCAGATTTTGGCGGTCCTTTTGTGCTAAGATGGGTATTGAGTTGTCTTTTTCGTCAGCCTTCCATCCTCAGATGAATGGCCAAACCGAACGAACGAATCAGACCTTGGAAACTTATCTGAGATGTTTTGTTTCTGCTGATCAGGATGATTGGGTGACTTTTTTGCCTTTGGCTGAGTTCACGCTCAATAATCGGGCTAGTTCTGCTACTTTGGTTTCGCCTTTTTTTTGCAATTCTGGTTTTCATCCTCGTTTTTCCTCGGGTCAGGTTGAGCCTTCTGACTGTCCTGGGGTGGATTCTGTGGTAGATAGGTTGCAGCAGATTTGGAACCACGTGGTGGACAATTTGACGCTGTCACAAGAGAAGGCTCAGCGCTTTGCCAACCGCCGTCGCTGTGTTGGTCCCCGACTTCGTGTGGGGGATTTGGTATGGTTGTCTTCTCGTTATGTTCCTATGAAGGTTTCCTCTCCTAAGTTCAAGCCTCGGTTCATCGGTCCTTATAAGATTCTCGAAATCCTCAACCCTGTGTCATTTCGTTTGGACCTCCCAGCATCGTTTGCCATTCATAATGTGTTCCATAGGTCTTTGTTGCGGAGGTATGTGATGCCAGTGGTTCCTTCTGTTGATCCTCCTGCTCCGGTCTTGGTCGAGGGAGAATTGGAGTATCTGGTGGAGAAGATCTTGGATTCTCGTGTTTCAAGACGGAAGCTTCGGTACTTAGTCAAATGGAAGGGCTATGGTCAGGAGGATAATTCCTGGTTTGTCGCCTCTGATGTCCATGCGGCCGATTTGGTTCGTGCCTTTCACGTGGCTCGTCCTGATCGGCCTGGGGGCTCTGGTGAGGGTTCGGTGACCCCTCCTCAAGTGGGGGTACTGTTGTGAATTCCGTTCTCAGGCTCCCTCCTGTGGTCATGAGTGGTACTGTGTGAGTTCTGTTCTTGGGCTCCCTCTTGTGGCCTTTAGCTATACGGCTGGTCTGTAGGTGGCTCAGCTGTCTCGTCTCCTGCTAGTCTGATTTCTATTTAATTCACCTGGACCTTTACTGGTTGCCTGCTGTCGTTGTATTCAGTTCTGGTTCTAATCTTTCCTGGACTGCACTTGTGACCTGTCTCCTCCTGGAGAAGCTAAGTCTTGCTAGTTCATTTGCTCATTGTTTCATTGAAAATGTTTCTCACTATATGATGAGTTCAGTCCAGCTTGCTTATATGTGATTTCTCGCTTGCTGGTGCTCTGGGGTGCAAAGTTGCGCCCCTCACATCGTGAGTCGGTGTGGGGGTTCTTGTATTCTCTGCGTGGATATTTTTTGTTAGCTTTTGTACTGACCGCACAGATCCCTCGCTATCTTCTGACTATTTAGTATTAGCGGGCCTCATTTGCTAAAACCTGTTTTCATTTCTACGTTTGTGCTTTCCCCTTAACTCACCGTTATTATTTGTGGGGGGCTGTCTAAACTTTGGGGTTACTTCTCTGAGGCAAGTGAGGTCTTTGCTTTCTCTCTAGGGGTAGCTAGTTTCTCAGGCTGTGAAGAGGCGTCTAGGTTTTTAGGTAACGCTCCACGGCTGCCTTTAGTGTGTTTGGATAGGATCAGGGTCGCGGTCAGTATAGTTACCACATCCCCAGAGCTTGTCCTATTATCTTGGATTACCTATTAGGTCAGTTTTGTGATCCTTACCACCAGGATCCATAACAGCCCCCCACAAGTATAGACTGTGAATAGGAGAGGAACGACACACACAGGCAGAAAACAGATTTCAGCAAAAGAGGCCACTCTAGCTAAACAGGGAAAGATAGGACAGAATACTAAGCGGTCAGTAAAAAAACTCTAAAAATATCCACAGCAGAAAATATAAAAAGTTCTAAAGTCTAACTAAAGACATGGAATGTATATCTGTAACTCCTGAGAATCCAGCAAGACTAAGAAAACACTGATACAATCTAAGCTGGACAAAAAAAACTGAATAGCACTAAATTGATAAGCACACAGCAAGTCTGTAACCAAAACCAGACACTTATCTTTGCAGATTTGGCAGCAAGGCAGGAAGGAACCAGGCAAGGACAAAACCTCCAAAAACAATGGACAACTGGCAAGGACCAATGAATCCTGCAAGCCTAAATACCCCAGTCAGAACTGCAATCAGCAGAAACACCTGACCAAGACTGCAACTCAGGGACAACTGCATTACCACCTACAACCACCGGAGGGAGCCCAAAAGCAGAATTCACAACAGAGGGCCCATCATACTATATGGGGACTGTGAGTTGGACCATCATACTATACAGGGTAGGGGTCTGTTGGAGGGCCCATCATACTATATGGGGACTGTGAGTTGGACCATCATACTATACAGGGAGCTGTAGCAGGACCATCATAATATATAGGGGGCTGTGGGTGGACCGTCATATAGTATTTTGGCTATGGGGATCTCAATAGTGTATGACAGATCTATCATACTGTGTGGGGACCAGCTTACTGTGTAGGGTGGTTGTGGTGGGCATGATACCTTCTGGTGGTCTATGGGATACATTATATTATGTTGGGGGCTGTGGTGACTATCATACTGTATGGGATGGTTATGGGGAACATCATACTGTATATGGGCCGCGGGGTCCTCATACTGTCTAGGGGGCTTTCGTGGACATCAGACTTTTTATAGGGGCCTGTGGTGGACATCATACTGTGTGGGGGGCTATGGTGCCTCTCATACTGTATATTCGGGGCTGCAGTGGATATCATACTATGTAGAAGGCAATCTTAATGCGTGGTATGCTGCGGGGCATCATACTTTGTGTAAGGTTTGTGGGAAAATCATACTGTGTGGGGTCATCATCACACTTTGTGGGGCATAATATTCTATGAGGGTCATGAATGGGGTATCATAGTGAGTGAGACTCAGTAGGAGCAAAATAACTGTCTAAATGCTGCAATACACTTCCTTCTAGGTTTCTTAAAATGTTGGGAGATATGTTCTTCTTTTACTGTGACATGATAGGACTTTTTATAAGGGGCACCTGATATTTATGTACGCCCCTGCTCAGGAGCAATATTACAATATAGAGGCACTGAGGTCATTATTACAAGGAGGCACAATGGGGGAATCGTTATCACTACGGGGAAGCAAGGAGTCATTGTTATTAATATAAGAAAGCACAGAGGATAATTGTATTATTATAGGGGTACAGGGTCATTACTATAAGGGTTCAAGGGGGGCATTATTAAAGGAGGTACAGGGCAATTATTATAAGGTATCCCAAGTTGTGGTTTGTGTAGAGGTGGTAGAAGGTGGAGGGTCCTGGAAAATCAATAAAGTCAAGATGTTTGTGTTTTACATTTTGCAGGGACGAATTATAGATGAAATAAGAGGTCATGGTGGTCTGGACCGAATGCAAAGGAAAAGGGAAAATGATTGACAACAATCAGTGAGAACCTGCACAATATACACATATATGCTCTGCAGAGCGCTGGTGTAAAACGGATATTACCATTATATGGTCACTGTATGGTGGTGATATCAGTCTTAGTACAGTGTTTATGGTTAGAGTTGTGGGCCAAGCTTGAAGCTAAAGTCTGCAGTGGCTCTATGTGACTCTGTGACTGCGGACTTCTGATTCCTCGCAGAGTTCGCTCGCTGTGAGAATTCTCCGATGCTGCACTGGAAGTTGGTGATCATGTACACTGCCGTAACTTGAACAGCATGGGCTCCAAAGCAAAAGCTCTAATGGGGCCCTCAATTATTACAAGTCTTTAATTGTATTGGTCTTTTTATGTAGTCCAAATGTACTTTTGGGGTCCTCTAGGCTCCAGAGCCTGGGTGCGATTGCAACCCTCGCACCTACTGTAACTATGCGATTTGCATACATGTGGTCACACATGCTGACTAGAGGTGCAAGGCCTCGCTCAATATAAGTGAAACACACAAAGCCGAGTACAATTAGTCAGAATATGGCCGGAGGTGTGAAAATAGCATACTTGCGGTCACATGATGGCCGCTCCCAGTGCCGCCACCGGAGAATCCTCACAGTGTGCGCTATGAGGATTCAGAAGCCTGAAGTTACATAGACTTTAACCTCAACCTCTTTAACAATCAGTACGGTGGTGTTATCAATATTGTATATGCTGGTAATATTTGGTTTTGGTTTGTTGGTATTTGTCTGTAATATTGAAATATTATTTTGATATTATAATTATTTAATCTTATATAGCAATATTATTGGTATTATTAGAAATGTTAATCTTGTAGTAAATCTTGATTTCTCCAGGCAGGGTAATATTAGTAATATATCCCCATCTGGTGCTCGGGGGTGGGAACACCATGGGCCTGTGTGATTTCAAATGCCAGGGCTGAATTTCAGTCCCAGTCTGTCCCTGGTGGCAAGTGTGGGGTGCATCACATTAACCTGTACACCACAAGCCTCTGCCTTCTCTAGGTCTCCCTACACAGTTCATTGTAACAAGCAAACATTTATTGGGCAATTCAAGTTCTTCAGACTGTAACATGCAGTTTTGGGCACTTCTTATTCCATGTTTCTTTAGTACAGTACATCTCCAGCATCGCTGTCCATTCCTCCTGGACTAGCCTCACGTTAACTGGTTTTCCAGGGATTTCCTGTCCAGTCCCACAGTGCAACCTTCCCTTAACACGGTTTCCCTCCGCTTCCTCTGTACACCAGAGGATAAGGCACTCTTTGTAGTATCTGTACTGGGCCCTAGGCTCCGGATGTTGCAGGAATGTCCGCAATAGATTCCAGTAAGGCCTCCCACTGCCTTGAATGATGGCTGCCCACCATACTGTACCTCCCTATCTGACCATCAGGAAGCAGTCCTCTTTTACTAGGGCTTTCCTCTCCCACTATGGGCCAGTCCCAAGCTTTAACTATGTCTTTACCCACAGTATGTAGCTGGACAGATCACCACTACAAACACGAAGTATTACATTTACATACATTACCCATTTTATACCCAGGCTTTGACTGGCCCACAGAAGAACAGGAAAATCCTCTGGTGGGTTACTGTGCAAGAGTGGGCCACCACCCTCTTATATGAGCAGTACTTGGCAATATATACTTGAATCACTATGTACAGATAAAGGCGACATCTTATTCATGTAACAATCTACCCAGTTTATTGTTATATAAATTTGTGATTGAGGATAATGTCACATTATCAGCTGAAAAGTGGGGCCTTGGGGTTGGTTACTGGTGGGTCCTTGGCACCCCGATCCTACACTACTTGTGTCTCTTGTATTCGGCAGCTCTGTGTCCCTGTCTTCAGTCTTCTATCAGGTAGTTTGTTGTGTAGGACCTATACTACTTTAGGGCACTGCCTCCATAACACTTTAAGGCTATGTGCACACGTTCAGGAATGTCTGCAGAATTTTCCTGAACAAAACTGGACTTTTTCTGCGGGAAATCCGCATGCATTTTTTTTTGCTTTTTTATCCCGTTTTTTTGCGTGTTTTTTTGTGGGGGGATGTTTCGCTTTTTTTTTCGGAGCTTCCCTATGCAATAATATAGCGGCAAAAACTCAAAAATTAATGAACATGCTGCGTTTTTTACAGCGATGCGTTTTTTTCGCGGAAAAAAAAATGCAGCATGTGCACAAAAATTACGGAATGCATTGAAATGATGGCATGCTTAATGTAAGCATTTTTTTAGTGTTTTTTCCATGGAAAACGGCCGAAAAAAACGCAAAAAATCCTGAACATGTGCGCATAGCCTTAATGTAGCTTGGGACAGGAGTTAATATTATGATACCACAATGGGTGGAAATATATGTGGCCTGCCTTCTGTAATTCCTGGTTCAACTTGTAGACTGTGTTAAAAGAAAGTGAATACAAAAAAACTCCAATGACACTTTTATTTTTTCTTTAATTTTTTTTTTATTTCAATAGTAATAAGCAACACTGTAATAAAAATATTACCGGCTCTTTAAGAAATTAAACCATGATCACAATGACTCTTAGGTCAGGCCCTATACAGACCACAGAACTAGCTATGGGCATTGAGGCCCGGCTGAGAGCCACTGGACCGAAAGATCCAGAGGAAGGCGAAGAAACCCCCCGGAGAGTTCTGCCTCAGGGGGGCGAAAAATTCCTTCCTGACCCCAGTTGTGGCGATCGGATATTTCCCTGGATCACATCTGTCCTGCTGCATATTGCTGTATATCTACATGTATTATAAGCTCAGGAGAGTCGATTTGGAAGGGAAAAGATAAATACACCTTGTAAAATCTAATATACCATATACACCCTGCTCCTAGGAGCTTACAATCTAATATGCCATACAGACCCTGCTCCTAGGAGCTTACAATCTAATATACAATATACACCCTGCTCCTTGGAGCTTACAATATAATATATAATATACACCATGCTCCTAGGAGCTTACAATCTTATATACCATGTAGACCCTGCTCCTAGGAGCTTACAATCTAATATACAATATACACCCTGCTCCTAGGAGCTTACAATCATATACAATATACACCCTGCTCCTAGGAGCTTACAATCTGATATACCATATACACCCTGCTCCTAGGAGCTTACAATCTAATATACCATATACACCCTGCTCCTAGGAGCTTACAATCTAATATACCATATACACCCTGCTCCTAGGAACTTACAATCTAATATAGAATATACATCCTGCTCCTAGGCGTTTACAGTCTAATATACCATATACACCCTGCTCCTAGGAGCTTACAATCTAATATACCATATACACCCAGCTCCTAGGAGCTTACAATCTAATATGCCATATACACCCTGCTCCTAGGAGCTTACAATCTAATATAGAATATACATCCTGCTCCTAGGAGCTTACAAACTAATATACCATATACACCCTGCTCCTAGGAGCTTACAATCTAATATAGAATATACACCCTGCTCCTATGAGCTTACAATCTAATATACTATATACACCCTGCTCCTAGGAGCTTACAATCTAATATAGAATATACACCCTGCTCCTATGAGCTTACAATCTAATATACCATATACACCCTGCTCCTAGGAACTTACAATCTAATATAGAATATACATCCTGCTCCTAGGTGCTTACAATCTAATATACCATATACACCCTGCTCCTAGGAGCTTACAATCTAATATACCATATACACCCAGCTCCTAGGAGCTTACAATCTAATATGCCATATACACCCTGCTCCTAGGAGCTTACAATCTAATATAGAATATACATCCTGCTCCTAGGAGCTTACAAACTAATATACCATATACACCCTGCTCCTAGGAGCTTACAATCTAATATAGAATATACACCCTGCTCCTATGAGCTTACAATCTAATATACTATATACACCCTGCTCCTAGGAGCTTACAATCTAATATAGAATATACACCCTGCTCCTATGAGCTTACAATCTAATATACCATATACACCCTGCTCCTAGGAACTTACAATCTAATATAGAATATACATCCTGCTCCTAGGAGCTTACAATCTAATATACCATATACACCCTGCTCCTAGGAGCTTACAATCTAATATACAATAGACACCCTGCTCCTAGGAGCTTGCAATCTAATATACAATATACATCCAGTTGAGAGCATACAGAATAATGTACAGGTAAATGAGGGAGGGGGAGTATAGGAGCTCACTACATTGACAGCTTGCGATCTTCAGTTCAGGCGGGAGACATGCTGGTGGGTGCCGCACCCGGTGGTCATTACAGCGATACTGAAATGACGAGAGGGCATATGTCGGCACATCCAACCAGGAAATAAATGTTGAAACATTTATTTGTGTAACATTAAGGCTGTGTTCACACGTTGCAGATTATTCGCGGTTTTTTTTGCGTTTTTTCCCTATAAAAACGCTATAAAACCGCAAATAATCTGCTTATATTATGCATCCTATAATTTTTAATGAATTCTGCACTTTTTGTACACATAATGCGTTTTTTTCCGCGGTAAAAACGCATCGCGGTAAAAAACGCAGCATGTTCATTAATTTTGCGGGGTTTTTTTGCGGATTTCCCACTTAAAATGCATTGGGAAATGTCTGGAAAAAAACGCATCAAAAACGCACCAAAAACGCGTCAAAAACGCGGTAAAAAACGCATGCAGTTTTCTAGCAGATTTCTTGCAGAAAATTTCAGGTTTTCCTCAGGAATTTTCTGCAAGAATTCCTGAACGTGTGCACATAGCCTAAAAGAGCTTACAATCTAATATACAATATACAGGCTGCCATTGAGCGTTTATAGACTAATCTACACCCTGCTCCCAGTTTACAATATACATGCTGATGAAAGCATACAGACTAATCTACACCCTGCTCCTAGTTTACAATCTAATTCCATGACTACTTTTCTGATCTAAATTAGCAATAGATATTTTGCTGCCAAAGGTGCATTTGCACGATTACTGCAAACAAGAGTTTCTTAGGGACGCTCGTTCACGATAGTTGTACTAAACAGGCTGCCGATCATCCAATGAATGAGCAAAACGCTTGTTCATCAGGTGAAATGATCTTTTCTGCCTCACAAAAAGATCATCGTTCTTGGTGGCACACCCACCTGTGTAAATAGTGCTGGTGAGAATATTGCACACTGAATGATTTATTACAGGTCGCTCATTGAACATCTGAAATTGAGTCTACCAGTGTGAATAAGCCACACATTGGGAAATTTAATGCACCACAAGGCTTCTAAACATCTATGCAAGGCCGGCGTTAAGGGTGCAAACTTGACACTTCACCATACACAAAGCAGCTCCCTGCTTCTGCAGGCATACCGTATTTTTCGAATTATAAAACACGCTTTTTTTCCCTCCAAATTTTGGAGGAAAATGAGGGTGCGTTTTATAATCTGAAGGTAGCTTACCTGGGTGGCGACTGTGGTGGAGCGAGGTCACAGGAGGCAGGGTTGTTGCTTCAGGAGTCTGGCGGAGGCAGCAGGAGTGGGCCGATGCCGCTGGTCCTAGGCTCTCATATGTTGTCTGCGTCGGTGAGCGGAGTTTCCTTTTCCATTGATTTCCCTTCGATGAGCTTCAGAAATATGGCTCTCGAAGATGGCGCATGCGCAGATTGAGATCTCGGGAGACAAGATCTCATCTTCCAAGATCTCAATCTGAGCATGCGTGGCCTCCTTTAGCGATTTTCCCTAAGCCCACCACAGAGAATCAATGGGAAAGGGGATTCCACTCACTGGTGCAAACATCTTATTACAGCCCAGGTCCACTGCTGCTGCCACCGCCAGCCTACTGAAGCAGTGATCCTGCCTCCTGTGATGCCGCCCCCCAGGCAAGCTACCATTAAACCAGACTAGAAGACGCAACCCCATACCAGCCTGCTGAAGCAGTGACCCTGCCTCATGTGATGCCACCCCCTGGCAAGCTACCATTAAACCAGTCTAGAAGATGCATCCCCATGCCAGCCTGCTGAAGCAGTGACCCTGCTTCCTGTGATGCCGCCCCCTGGCAAGCTACCATTAAACCAGACTAGAAGACGCACCCCCACGCCAGCCTGCTGAAGCAGTGACCCTGCTTCCTGTGATGCCGCCCCCTAGCAAGCTACTATTAAACGAGACTAGAAGGCGTATCCTCACGCCAGCCTGCTGAAGCAGTGACCCTGCCTCCTGTGATGCCGCCCCCTGGCAAGCTACCATTAAACCAGTCTAGAAGACGCATCCCCACGCCAGCCTGCTGAAGCAGTGACCCTGCTTCCTGTGATGCCTTCCCCCCGGCAAGCTACCATTAAACCAGACTAGAAGATGCATCCCCATGCCAGCCTGCTGAAGCAGTGACCCTGCCTCCTGTGATGCCGCCCCCCGGCAAGCTACCATTAAACCAGACTAGAAGACGCATCCCCACGCCAGCCTGCTGATGCAGTGACCCTGCTTCCTGTGATGCCGCCCCTGGCAAGCTACTATGAAACCAGACTAGAAGATGTATCCCCATGCCAGCCTGCTGAAGCAGTGACCTTGCCTCCTATGATGCCGCCCCCTGGCAAGCTACCATTAAACCAGTCTAGAAGACGCATCCCCATGGCAGCCTGCTGAAGCAGTGACCCTGCTTCCTGTGATGCCTTCCCCCCCGGCAAGCTACCATTAAACCAGACTAGAAGACGCATCACCACGCCAGCCTGCTGAAGCAGTGACCCTGCCTTCTGTGATGCCGCCCCCCGGCAAGCTACCATGAAACCAGACTAGAAGACGCATCCCCACGCCAGCCTGCTGAAGCAGTGACCCTGCTTCCTGTGATGTCGCCCCCCCAGCAAGCTACCATTAAACCAGACTAGAAGACGCATCCCCATGCCAGCCTGCTGAAGCAGTGACCCTGCCTCCTGTGATTCCGCCCACCGACAAGCTACCATTAAAGCAGACTAGAAGACGCATCCCCACGCCAGCCTGCTGAAGCAATGACCCTGCTTCCTGTGATGCCGCCCCCTGGCAAGCTACTATTAAACCAGACTAGAAGACGTATCCTCATGCCAGCCTGCTGAAGCAGTGACCCTACCTCCTGTGATGCCGCCCCCTGGCAAGCTACCATTAAACCAGTCTAGAAGACGCATCCCCATGCCAGCCTGCTGAAGCAGTGACCCTGCTTCCTGTGATGCCTTTCCCCCCGGCAAGCTACCATTAAACCAGACTAGAAGACACATCCCCACGCCAGCCTGCTGAAGCAGTGACCCTGCCTCCTGTGATGCCGTCCCCCGGCAAGCTACCATTAAACCAGACTAGAAGACGCATCCCCACGCCAGCCTGCTGAAGCAGTGACCCTGCCTCCTGTGATGCCACCCCCCCGGCAAGCTACCATTAAACCAGACTAGAAGACGCATCCCCACACCAGCCTGCTGAAGCAGTGACCCTGCCTCCTGTGATGCCGCCCCCCGGCAAGCTACCATTAAACCAGACTAGAAGACACATCCCCACGCCAGCCTGCTGAAGCAGTGACCCTGCTTCCTGTGATGCCGCCCCTGGCAAGCTACTATGAAACCAGACTAGAAGACAAATCCCCACGCCAGCCTGCTGAAGCAGTGACCCTGCCTCCTGTGATGCCGCCCCCCGGCAAGCTACCATTAAACCAGTCTAGAAGACGCATCCCCATGCCAGCCTGCTGAAGCAGTGACCCTGCTTCCTGTGATGCCTTCCCCCCGGCAAGCTACCATTAAACCAGACTAGAAGATGCATCCCCATGCCAGCCTGCTGAAGCAGTGACCCTGCCTCCTGTGATGCCGCCCCCCGGCAAGCTACCATTAAACCAGACTAGAAGACGCATCACCACGCCAGCCTGCTGAAGCAGTGACCCTGCCTTCTGTGATGCCGCCCCCCGGCAAGCTACCATGAAACCAGACTAGAAGATGCATCCCCATGCCAGCCTGCTGAAGCAGTGACCCTGCCTCCTGTGATGCCGCCCCCCGGCAAGCTACCATTAAACCAGACTAGAAGACGCATCCCCACGCCAGCCTGCTGAAGCAGTGACCCTGCTTCCTGTGATGCCGCCCCCTAGCAAGCTACTATTAAACGAGACTAGAAGGCGTATCCTCACGCCAGCCTGCTGAAGCAGTGACCCTGCCTCCTGTGATGCCGCCCCCTGGCAAGCTACCATTAAACCAGTCTAGAAGACGCATCCCCACGCCAGCCTGCTGAAGCAGTGACCCTGCTTCCTGTGATGCCTTCCCCCCGGCAAGCTACCATTAAACCAGACTAGAAGATGCATCCCCATGCCAGCCTGCTGAAGCAGTGACCCTGCCTCCTGTGATGCCGCCCCCCGGCAAGCTACCATTAAACCAGACTAGAAGACGCATCCCCACGCCAGCCTGCTGATGCAGTGACCCTGCTTCCTGTGATGCCGCCCCTGGCAAGCTACTATGAAACCAGACTAGAAGATGTATCCCCATGCCAGCCTGCTGAAGCAGTGACCTTGCCTCCTATGATGCCGCCCCCTGGCAAGCTACCATTAAACCAGTCTAGAAGACGCATCCCCATGGCAGCCTGCTGAAGCAGTGACCCTGCTTCCTGTGATGCCTTCCCCCCCGGCAAGCTACCATTAAACCAGACTAGAAGACGCATCACCACGCCAGCCTGCTGAAGCAGTGACCCTGCCTTCTGTGATGCCGCCCCCCGGCAAGCTACCATGAAACCAGACTAGAAGACGCATCCCCACGCCAGCCTGCTGAAGCAGTGACCCTGCTTCCTGTGATGTCGCCCCCCCAGCAAGCTACCATTAAACCAGACTAGAAGACGCATCCCCATGCCAGCCTGCTGAAGCAGTGACCCTGCCTCCTGTGATTCCGCCCACCGACAAGCTACCATTAAAGCAGACTAGAAGACGCATCCCCACGCCAGCCTGCTGAAGCAATGACCCTGCTTCCTGTGATGCCGCCCCCTGGCAAGCTACTATTAAACCAGACTAGAAGACGTATCCTCATGCCAGCCTGCTGAAGCAGTGACCCTACCTCCTGTGATGCCGCCCCCTGGCAAGCTACCATTAAACCAGTCTAGAAGACGCATCCCCATGCCAGCCTGCTGAAGCAGTGACCCTGCTTCCTGTGATGCCTTTCCCCCCGGCAAGCTACCATTAAACCAGACTAGAAGACACATCCCCACGCCAGCCTGCTGAAGCAGTGACCCTGCCTCCTGTGATGCCGTCCCCCGGCAAGCTACCATTAAACCAGACTAGAAGACGCATCCCCACGCCAGCCTGCTGAAGCAGTGACCCTGCCTCCTGTGATGCCACCCCCCCGGCAAGCTACCATTAAACCAGACTAGAAGACGCATCCCCACACCAGCCTGCTGAAGCAGTGACCCTGCCTCCTGTGATGCCGCCCCCCGGCAAGCTACCATTAAACCAGACTAGAAGACACATCCCCACGCCAGCCTGCTGAAGCAGTGACCCTGCTTCCTGTGATGCCGCCCCTGGCAAGCTACTATGAAACCAGACTAGAAGACAAATCCCCACGCCAGCCTGCTGAAGCAGTGACCCTGCCTCCTGTGATGCCGCCCCCGGCAAGCTACCATTAAACCAGTCTAGAAGACGCATCCCCATGCCAGCCTGCTGAAGCAGTGACCCTGCTTCCTGTGATGCCTTCACCCCCGGCAAGCTACCATTAAACCAGACTAGAAGATGCATCCCCACGCCAGCCTGCTGAAGCAGTGACCCTGCCTCCTGTGATGCCGTCCCCCGGCAAGCTACCATTAAACCAGACTAGAAGACGCATCCCCACGCCAGCCTGCTGAAGCAGTGACCCTGCTTCCTGTGATGCCGCCCCCCCAGCAAGCTACCATTAAACCAGACTAGAAGACGCATCCCCATGACAGCCTGCTGAAGCAGTGACCCTGCCTCCTGTGATGCCGCCCACCAGCAAGCTACCATTAAACCAGACTAGAAGATGTATCCCCATGCTAGCCTGCTGAAGCAGTGACCCTGCCTCCTGTGATGCCGCCCCCCGGCAAGCTACCATTAAACCAGACTAGAAGACGCATCCCCACGCCAGCCTGCTGAAGCAGTGACCCTGCTTCCTGTGATGCCGCCCCCCCAGCAAGCTACCATTAAACCAGACTAGAAGACGCATCCCCATGACAGCCTGCTGAAGCAGTGACCCTGCCTCCTGTGATGCCGCCCACCAGCAAGCTACCATTAAACCAGACTAGAAGATGTATCCCCATGCTAGCCTGCTGAAGCAGTGACCCTGCCTCCTGTGATGCCGCCCCTTGGCAAGCTACCATTAAACCAGTCTAGAAGATGCATCCCCATGCCAGCCTGCTGAAGCAGTGACCCTGTTTCCTGTGATGCCGCCCCCCGTCAAGCTACCATTAAACCAGACTAGAAGACGCATCCCCACGCCAGCCTGCTGAAGCAGTGACCCTTCTTCCTGTGATGCCACTTCCCCAGCAAGCTACCATTAAACTAGACTAGAAGACGCATCCCCACGCCAGCCTGCTGAAGCAGTGACCCTGCTTCCTGTGATGCTGCCACCCCCCAGCAAACTACCATTAAACCAGACTAGAAGACACATCCCCATGTTATTTAAACATGTTTTTTTTTCCTATTTTCCACCCCAAAACTTGGGGTGCATCTTATGGTCAGGTGCATTTGAGGGTATGTTCCTCTAGTCAGTAAATGCTGTGGGTTGGATGCTGCGTACATCCGCAACGTACGTCCGCAGCATGCAGATGTTACAGCATAGTGGATGAGATTTCGAGAAATCCCATCTCCACTATGCATGCATCGATGCCTCCGGCTTCCCTGCTGAGACTGACATACGTCTTCCTGACAGCAGCATGTCTATTTATCTTGTGGAGACACTCAGTCTCTAAGATAAGTATCACCCGTACAATGTATTGGGCGGGTGATTCCGCACGGTTCAATGATCACATGCGGAATCACCTGCGTTCAAAAGCCGGCAGCACTTTGGTCGGAGCGGACATGTGCTGCATCCAAAGCGCTGCCGATTACTGACCCACAAATTACATATATATGTATATATATCAAAATAAACTCAGTAAAACAAAAGACGTGCGCACTGTTCAGCCTGAGCCTCCTGTTTCCCCTCCCTTCGGCTTAGGAACGTTTCACTACCACTACGGACCAAGGGTGCTCATACAGAAAAAAAGCTAATCCACATGAATCCATAAAAGAAAAGAGAGAGCACTCACCATCCGTGTGTTCAAGTCCGGTCTTTATTAAAGTGGCTTACGATAAAAAACAGAGCATGGCAGGGAGATGCAGTGGAGGGACGACAGCTGTTTCGCGCTCCTGCGCTTCAACAGGTCCGATCACCGATAGAAGCAGGTAAACAATGTTAGGAGTAGAGTTGAGTGAATATGTTCGAGTTCCCTCTTATTCGGCTAGCTATATCGCTAACCGAATAAGCTGTAGATGGAACCCGGCTTCCTGGATCACGCCGGCTGACCAGCTGATCGGCACCGCAGCTGCATGTGTCACATGTACAGCACCATGGAATTATTGGTACTATATAAATAAATAATAATAATGTGTCGCGGGTGTGTCACTGTCACAGCACATGGATAAAGAGCCTGTTTGTTGGGCTGTCCATGCATGTGCTGTGCTGTGACTGCGACACATGCAGCTGCAGCGCCGATCAGCAGGCATGATCCAGGAAGCCGGGTTCCCTCTGCAGCTTATTCGGTAAGCGCTCTAGCTTGATGAATAAGAGGGAACCCAAACATATTCATTCAACTCTAGTTAGGGGTAATAGCAGTACCAGTACTTTACGACACTTACTGAACTAAATGCAATATCTTATTCAACGTCCTATTTGTGTACATTATCCTTATAGTTCAAAAGTCAAACGAATATTTATACCTTACTGTCTTAGCTCAATGGATGCCACTCTCAACACTAGACCTGTCGCTGTCATATTCTCTACAAGCGATTTTGATTGTTACACTGGCAGTAACGGTGATCACCAGTATTTGCTGCTAGGTCTCAAGTTCTTCATAAGTGCTTCGTAGTTTGCATGTGCTCGCCACACTATCCACCCTTGTACTCTTCCAAAGCATGGCGACAGCCCACACCCTGTACGTATGTCTATGCTGAAAGTAACTTTTTCAAATACCATGCCACATTATCCTCTTGCTTGGAATTGAGTTATGTATATACTTTATTTTTCGTTTTTTACACTGAATTCTGTTATTGTGTTTACAGTAACTGATGAAGGTCTTATTGTGTGACCAAAACGTTTTGTTACTTGAACAATAAACCGCTTGCATATGAGTTGAGTGCCAGGTCTTTCTTACATATGCTGAAAGCAACGGCCCAGATGACCGGTCCTCAACTACAGCTGGTGAACACGGTGACTTTGGCAGCAACACCAGTCATGTAGTACAATCGCAGCGCAAGTATTGCATTCCAACTGAGAGGGTGCTGAAACAATCCAGTTGTAAAAAGTTCAACTGGGTATGATTTTTGCATCTTGTTTGTCTTGGTCGCATTACATTAGGGTTGCAATGCGACCTGGTTCACTTGTAATATGCTGCGACGCAGCAGTAACACCTAGTAATGTTTGGTCGCCCGACGTGTCACGGACATAGTCACCAGGTAGCTCCAGCCTTACAGTGCTATGAATGAAAGATATACTCAGAAAAAAAAGCCAGTAACTTGATGTTTGCCAATGAAACTTCAGCTAACCTTTGCCCACTGTTATCCCTATCATATTCACTCTTATCCAAGTGGCTGCAATTTGCCAACCTGCTTGTAAAGTTACTAGCTGACATGTGGGACACTTTAAATCCATCGCAGGGGTGGTTTGTGCAACTATTTTCTGAAACCCATAACTTTTTTGTTTCTCCATAGACAGAACTATATGAGGACTTTTTTTTTGTGTGTGGAACTGTAGTTTTTGGGATCATTTCAGGGTACATTTGAATGGTTTTGATTACGGTATTACTTGCTACATTTTTTTCAGCAAGGTGCAGAAATAAAAAAATATAAATTCTCGTCTTTTCATTTTTTTCTTATGTCATTTACTGTAAGGTTTCACACCATTTTGACTTTAAAGTATGAAGCGATACCAAATATATTTTTTAATTTGAGAAAGAGAGGATGACTAATATACAGTATATACCGTAATAGCTACAGAAGTGTTTTACAGAAAATCTGCAACGTCAAAAACTCACCAAATACTCAGGGAATGTAACTTCGGAAAAACACAAACAAAACTTGTTTAAATCATTTTTTTGCATCTTTACTTATTTTTACCTTTTCTTTTGCTCATCATGTGTTCAGTGTTTTTAAAATGTTTTTCTTCCACATCAGGTTGTGGAAAACACTTGATGTGAGAGTGTATGTCAAAGATTGCTAGGTGTTGCATTTCCTGATGAAAAAAACTCCAACCTAGGAACAGTCCAATGGAAAGGCTACAAAAATATAAAACTATTTAGGAAACAAACTGAGCAAAAACGATTAAAAAAAAAATTCAAAACAGTTTAAGGAAACTGAAAAAACTCCTTAAATTAATCCCTAAGGGAGGAGCATTTCCTTAAATGGGTTGTCCATTCCAAACTGATAAGTCTGCAGTCATTCTGTGTGACTGCAGACTTATGAATCCCAACCTCGCATGCACTGTGAGCTGTGGGGATTCGATAGTTTTTCCTGGGACTGGCGGGTAAGTATGAGTTACACATACTCCCGGCCAGTGGTGACTAGAGTTATTGGTTTGAACCGGACAACCCCTTCAAGCGGTTTATGCTAGAAAAACATGTCCTTTTTGAGCCCACTCAAAATCTAAAACTGTGGGAATACATACATATTCATACATAGTCTCTTTAACCCCTTCACTCCCAGCCAATTTTTCATTTTTTTTTTCCCTTTTCAGTTTCCCCCCTTGTCTTCCAAAAGCCATACATTTTTTTTGTGTTAACATGGCTGTACGAGGTCTTGTTTCTTTGTGAGACAAATTATAGTTTTGAATAACACATTCATTTTACTATACAATTTACAAAATAATGTGAACAAAATTTAAAGTTTAAATTCGTACATTGGTTGTCGGGGGTGCAGGCAATTACAGGAAAATCAAGCTGGTCAAATGTAAATGTATTTAATGAGATGATGAACACAGAGAGGTATGTGTGTCACTGACATATATATATGTATATATATATATATATATACTGTATATATGTTTTCACAAATATTTGAGCCTATGCATCCATTATATGTCAATTTTGCAAGCCGGCGAGAAAATCTCGCCATACAGATGTCATACGGATGTCACACGGATGCTTACATGCGGATCAGAAGGGGTTTGATTGTCAGGACCTTGCAAAAGTACAGGGGCAGCAGCATTTTTTCCCCTCCACAGCAGCCCTGCCATCTATCTGCAGTGTAGGGAAGTGCAACACAGCCCTATGTATGTGAACGGAGCAGCTCCCTGTACAGCAGTGCCACTTGGACAGTAAAAATGATGAAGGAGAATTGACCCCCATAACTGAGCATATTTACACCATTGTATAATAATTGGGAATATCCCTTTTAAAAAAAATTAATATCTGCAGATTATTTTACCTTTCTTTTCCCCCTACGGTTGTTTCCACCAATCTCTCCCATCGGGAAACAATGTACAGTCTGAGTTATGTCAACCCTGCAGTTTTTTACTTGGAACCAGAGGTGACTCCAGGTCACCAATAAGCTGCAACCTTAGAAGGAAGATAGACTTTTCAATGACTGTCCAATAATACAGAAAATCTGATGGTTCAGAACCTGTTCGGTCCCTTTTAGGCTGCATTCATTTATATTTTCAGTTTTAAAGCTGAAGTCTTAAACAGGAAAAAGTTTTACTTTTATTCTAATTCCACATATCTTGCAAATATTTTATATGTACCTGCGTGAAATTGGCTGGGCAAGGAGTTCGGCAAGCTGGAAAGCCCCCAAGGCAAATGTTAGGATTTGTTTCAGCTTTGTGGTACTGTGCTTTGGGATAGTGTGGTGCCACCTGCAGGTCATTTTTCCTTACTGCAGGTTTATGAAAATTAATGTTTAAAATGTATTTTATGATCACATCGTGGATGTGTGGTTTGTTTGGCTATTTTCTTGCTGAAGGGGGCAAGTTTACGTTTCAAATGGGGTATCATTTGTGTGTGTGGGTGCAGTATGAACAGAGATACAAAGTAATCACCGAAAAAGAGTGTTTTGAAATAGTATAGAAGGATTATGCTTTGTATATAAATTGTTTCAATGGGGAGAGGGTGTTTTTAGAATATGGGCTGCTGAGATTGTGTGCCCCCTTTGAGAGAGTGGCGTATCGGTATGGAAAGTCTGCCTTCTGCTGGTTAACCGTGTCATTATCTACTAGCCCCTTGGCAGCAGCTTGTGTCTCGTATTCCGCCATCAAGTTAGGGAAGTGCAACTGTTTGCTGAGGTCTAAATAATTTGTGGGGTCTGAAATCTGGGGTCTCCATTAGTTTTGGGGTCTGAAGTTTGGTTCTAAAGTAATTGCTTGTCGCCTTGGATCAGAATCCACTTTTGAGATCTGAAAGTTGAGATTTGAAAGTTTAACTTAGTTTTGTGGTCTTGGACTAGGGGTGTGAACTAATTTTATGGTTAAAGATGAGTGAATCAATTCAACATGGCTCAAATTCCTGTAAATTGTTTTAGGAATTTGCTAAACCCTTGGAATTCGAACAATGTGCCCAAATCGCCTCAAAATTGCAGATAGCACAAGCTGAAGAGAAATCACAGGTCTTTGAGTGCAGCCGGGTGGGCTTGGTCATAATATTTAGCACATCACATGGTATAGCACAGTCAATCAAGAGGGACTATCAAAGCCTGTAAAAGCTGAGGCAGGGAAGTTCAGCTGCCACTTTGTGGCAAATTTGGATAGTGAGATTTCACAGCTCACAGCTCAGCCATAGAGATACGGAAAGTTTAGTTGCTGCAGCTGTCAAACTCTGGTTTCACCCTTTAACTCTTAATGATTTAGCTATGGTAACCTAGACCACCAGCGATCCGTACAATAGCACATATCTGAGACCACCAATGATCCTTACATTAATTTAAACCTTTAACCACCAGTTGTACAGTTTGAATTAATGACTACTGCCAGATACGACAGGGAGTGCATTTGAGATGGACCGGGACGAACTGGAAGTTGTGAAGGACTTCAACCTAATCAGATTAACAATGACTCAATATGCAGCGATGACACCACAATTCAATCGGATAATAGTTATGGGCACCTAACAGGTATCAACAGCTAAGTCACTTGACTAGGTCTTTAAATTGAGGAACATTTCACTGGAGATGAAGACAAAGCTCGTACATAGTCTGATCTTTTCTGTGGTAACATACGGATGCGAAATCTGAATGATTAAGAAACAAGACAGAAAAAGAATATACGCCTTCGAAGACTGTTGCTGGAGAAGGAAGTTATCAATACCATGGATGGCAAGAAGTCAACAAATCAATCTTGGAACCAATCAAGCCAGACATGTCACTTGAAGCAAAAATCACCAAGCTACGAATTGCCTACTTTGGACACATTATGCCAAGAGAGCAATCACTGGAGAAGGACATCATGGTGGCTTGGCTTGATACAATCAAAATAACGGCAGAGAAGACCCTGGTGGACCTATCTAGACCTGCATAAAATCAATCTTATTACAGAGTGTTCATCCCTCAAGCAGCCATGACTCGAGATTGAGCTCAAGGCCGTTAAAGAATAAGATTACCAGGGATCCTTAGATTAAACCATACCTTAGACCACCAAAGATTGTAGAATACTTGAGACTTCATTGGGTGAAACTCAAGAAGCATGTCATGCAAAAATGGAAGTGTTTTGTTTTCTGTGGGCAGGCACTTGAAGAGGACCTATCACTTGCCATATATTTGGTATGCAGCAGATCTTGTGGGATGTTCTGGGTTTACACCATGTTTTAAGTGGTGTTTCTAGTATATGGCAGGTCTTGTGGAATGCCATTTTTAACCTGTTCACTCCAATATTTTGCCTGGACAGCCACCTCCAACTGTAATGGCCATCGCATGATGCAGTTTGGCAATTTTCTTGGCCAAAAAAACACTATCGATGAGCTGTATGCTGCTGCTTCACTTTTCTTGGGAAATCTTCTTCATGGCTGCTCCTCAATTCAAACCAGTGACCTTTCACTTGGGAACCAACCTCATATCACACTGAGCTATTAGAAAAGGTTGTAATTTGTAGTATATAGGAAGAAAAAGATTTTTTCATCACCAGGAGCAAAACAGTAACAATGCAATGACGTGACAAGAATCAACATAACTAATCATATGCTAAATAGTTACAAGTCAAATCTTTGTAAGAGATTTCAAAGATGATGGTGTATAAAATGATGGCAGTCTGACATTTGAAGCAGTAGCGGATGGTGAGATATGGAGCCTGAAAGTAAAAAGTTCAAAACATTGTCACCCTTTTGCTCGTCAGTGTACACCAGGTAATTACATTTACGTATTAGGTCCTCTTTAGATAAGAGATAATTTTTAAAGTTTACATTACCCTTAAGTGAAGTCAAATTCGACACATGAGATAAATGCTTCTCATGTAAAGTTTTATACTATAGTATATAAAAAACATACTAGAGAAGACACAGTCGAAAAAGTCCAATGTACAAAATGTAAACTTTATTAGATAAAAACATAAAAGATGGAAATAAGGTGCTAAACAACAGTGCAAAAAAAGATCTCCGTGCGCATCCACAGCACGATGACATGAAACGGGGGGAAGGCAGCCCTATATCACAGCTATAGAAAGGCACCCGCCGAAACGCGCGTCGGGGGAGACGGGGGGTGGCACGTTCTTCCATCTCAGGCTTACAGTTTAACGCGGTATGTATGTATTTACAGCAACAGTCCTTATATGTCTACACTGTTTGAGATTTTCACTTCTATCTGCAGATATGGGAACTGTTTTCAATGCATACTCCGTATGATATACTATATATATTTATTTACCATTACATGATATGTTAGCTGTGATATAGGGCTGCCTTCCCCCCGTTTCATGTCATCGTGCTGTGGATGCGCACGGAGATCTTTTTTTGCACTGTTGTTTAGCACCTTATTTCCATCTTTTATGTTTTTATCTAATAAAGTTTACATTTTGTACATTGGACTTTTTCGACTGTGTCTTCTCTAGTATGTTTTTCATATCCCATGCAGTTATGTCCTGTCTAGTCCTTATTTAGTCCCAATATATTGTATATACCAGTATTGTGATGGTGATTATGTGGGGGACTGGCTGGTATCCCACCCTAGTAGTTTTGCTTATAGTATATAAAGGCTAGGACTGGCCCACAGGGAAACAGGTGAATCCCCTGGTGGGCTGCTCTGCAAGAGTACACCATTTTTGCAAATAATTGAACAGTGGGCTCCCAGTCAATGTTACTGATGGGCCCTTGCCACCCCAGTCTGACACTGAGCATATAGATAGGGTTTCTAATTTATTGGGTCAGATTTATAGTACCTCTAGTATCTATAGTATCACTCCTCCACACCACCATTCAATAAAACGAATTGTATTGATGTAGAACATCCACTGTAGGTAAACCTAGCCATACACATGAGATACAGCAGCTGTTGACCAAGGGTTTGGATAGCAGGGATTTTCCCAATGTGTATGGGGGCTTTACATTTCTACTTTTTCTTTAAATAAATAGCTTAGACTTTAAAGCAAGCCATATATATATCCCCTACACATTTTAGACTAATATCTACTCGAACCCACCAATATTGATGATTTCAGCTGACAGCCTAATGTATGTGGAGGCTCCCGACTATCCCCTGGCAAATGATGTCCAATTTTAGACTTCTGATCCTTTTGTTTCTGCCGTCAGAGAAGTCTCAGAGATAGAGAGAACTTGTAAAGACTTTTAATATATCATAGTTACATAGTTACATAGTTATTAAGGTTGAATGAAGACTTTAAGTCCATCTAGTTCAACCCATAGCCTAACCTAACATGCCCTAACGTGTTGATCCAGGGGAAGGCAAAAAAAACCCATGTGGCAAAGAGTAAGCTCCACATTGGGGAAAAAAATTCCTTCCCGACCCCACATACGGCAATCAGACTAGTTCCCTGGATGAACGCCTTATCAAGGAATCTAATATTTATACCCTGTAATATTATACATTTCCAGAATGGCATCCAGTCCCCTCTTAAATTGAAGCAATGAGTCACTCATTACAACATCATACGGCAGAGAGTTCCATAGTCTCACTGCTCTTACAGTAAAGAATCCGCGTCTGTTATTATGCTTAAACCTTTTTTCCTCCAGACGTAGAGGATGCCCCCTTGTCCCTGTCACCGGTCTATGATTAAAAAGATGAGCAGAAAGGTCTTTATACTGTCCCCTCATATATTTATACATTAACATAAGATCACCCCTTAGTCTTCTTTTTTCCAAACTAAATAGCCCCAAGTGTAATAACCTATCTTGGTATTGCAGACCCCCCCAGTCCTCTAATAACCTTGGTCGCTCTTCTCTGCACACGCTCTAGTTCAGCTATGTCTTTCTTATACACCGGAGACCAGAACTGTGCACAGTATTCTAAGTGTGGTCGCACTAGTGACTTGTATAGAGGTAAAATTATGTTCTTCTCATGAGCATCTATGCCTCTTTTAATGCATCCCATTATTTTATTTGCCTTTGTAGCAGCTGCCTGACACTGGCAACTGAATGTTAGTTTGTCATCCACCCATACACCCAGGTCTTTTTCATTGACGGTTTTGCCCAGAGTTTTAGAATTAAGCACATAGTTATACATCTTATTACTTCTACCCAAGTGCATGACCTTACATTTATCCCCATTAAAGCTCATTTGCCATTTATCAGCCCAAGCTTCTAGTTTACATAAATCAGCCTGTAATATAAAATTGTCCTCCCCTGTATTGATTACCCTGCAGAGTTTAGTGTCATCTGCAAATATTGAAATTCTACTCTGAATGCCCCCTACAAGGTCATTAATAAATATGTTAAAAAGAAGAGGGCCCAATACTGACCCCTGTGGTACCCCACTACTAACCGTGATCCAGTCCGAGTGTGCTCCATTAATAACCACCCTTTGTTTCCTATCCCTGAGCCAACTCTCAACCCACTTGCACATATTTTCCCCTATCCCCATTACTCTCATTTTATGTAACAACCTTTTGTGTGGCACCATATCAAAAGCTTTTGAAAATTCCATATACACTACATCCACTGGGTTCCCTTGGTCCAGACCGGAACTTACCTCTTCATAGAAGCTGATCAAATTAGTCTGACATGAACGGTCCCTAGTAAACCCGTGCTGATACTGATACTGGGTCATGAGGTTATTCCTCTTCAGATACTCCAGTATAGCATCCCTTAGAATGCCCTCCAGGATTTTACCCACAGTAGAGGTTAAGCTTACTGGCCTATAATTTCCGAGTACAGTTTTTGTCCCCTTTTTGAATATTGGCACCACATTTGCTATACGCCAGTCCTGTGGTACAGACCCTGTTATTATGGACTCTTTAAAGATTAAAAATAATGGTCTATCAATGATTGTACTTAATTCCTGCAGTACTCGGGGGTGTATCCCATCCGGGCCCAGAGATTTGTCAATTTTTGTGATTTTTAGACGCCGCCGTACTTCCTGCTGGGTTAAGCAGGTAACATTAAATTGGGAATTATTATCACTAGTCATATTGGCTGCCATGGGATTTTCTTTTGTATGATAGTGACAGGTCAGAAGCTTTGATTGGTAGAGATCCGGGCGCTGGGACTTTCTACGACCCATCTTCAGCCAACGACACCTGAACGAGAGTTATGGCTGAAAGCTTTTGTCTCTTAATTTCATTGATCATTAATAGTTTCAGCACCTGAACCTATGCCAAGTAAAACCTGACTATGAAATGTCATACTTTTTTGGAAGCCCAGTGACAATTTAACCATATGGGGCAAATTGATATTACTCTTTGTCCATGCCGAGGTCCACATTTGGATCAGGCTCAAACGCTTAGTCTACTCCAAACATGGCACATTATGGCTGTACTATACTGCAGGTAACAACAGCTTGTAACAGCAGCAACCAGAGCTTGCACAGATTGCTGCTGTTCAACCATTTTGATACCGCTGTCAATTACAGAAAGTAGCATTTAAATGGAGCAATGTTTGTTTACCATGGCAGCGTAGGGACAACTGAAGGCTCCCATGGCTGCCAACTTGGTAGACAGCTATGTTGGGCTACCATGGCTGCTTGTGGCTGGAATTCCAAAAACATGATTTACTCTATATACTATTGCAGTAAATAGAAAATACAATCAAAGGGATGCAGGTTCAAATACCATAACAAAATAGTAAAAAAAAGGTTTTAAAAACACATAAACAAATTCAAATGCCTCAGTTTTTGCCAGTTTTAAAATAAAGACTTTTGACGTGTCTGCAAAAATCTAATCTGTCAAAACATAAATGTAATTAACCTGTATGGTAAATGCCTTAAAGAGAAAAAAATGTTATTGCTATGTTTGAATACTGTGCATATTTGAAGAATTTTAGTTGTTTGTGGGTTGCGAGGTGAATTATATACCCGCTGCTTGTGAACTCAGCCTTAATAAGGGAAGGTGCCTCTTTTTGGGATTAAGCAAGAAGAGATTCAAGGGTCCATCGGTAGCTGGTGTCCATTTTTATTTTATTATCTGCACATATCATGAAAAATAACAGTAAAATTATTGTGTGGCCAAAATTTGCACTTTCTGGATTTTCTTCAGCTTGTCTTCACTCATTGTATAGTACACGGCCGGTATTTGGAACCCATTAAATGTTGTTGCGTTTGATATACTATAGGCACCCTTGTTTGGGAATATTATCCATTCTCCCATTTCCAGCTCTGGGAGATTGACTTCTTCTATAATAAGGTCATAGTCTGTACAGCAGGGTCCCCAAAGTTTGCTTGGAAACTGTTGTTGTGAATGGTGGTGGTCCTAGTACAGAAGGAAAAAATATATATGTGAATACATATTTGCAGGAAAAAATATATATGTGAATACATATTTGCTCCAATCTGATATCAACTGGGCATACATTCGTCATGTGTGTATTATTGGTGTAAGAGGTCATTTACCTTCAGTGGTTTCATCTTCAGACCTCCTAATTCATGAACCCAAAATGTTCCAAGTACTCCGTCATTCATATAATACGAGAGTTTCCTGATCTCTTTCCCATCTGTGTCTGTAAAACACACAAAAAATCAATGTACAGTCAACTATGAGTAGATCAGAAATAGTTTTTTTGCACCATGTTGGTTGGCATGCTCTAATCTAGTACGTAAAACCTTCCCCAGACACTGGTAGGTCTCTAAGTTATATAGAAAATTGTTACCCACCTTCCCCCAATCTGTCGTCATCACCTAATAGCCTGGGACATGGGCAATCAGCTCCAGACATTATGAGAAATGTGTGACTTTTGGGTAAACTTTATTCAAAGGCACTTAAAAACAATCAGAGCTGCACTAGGCTGAACTGTTTGGGTGATCATGACCTAGGAAGTCATAAAATTCCAGAATATGATAGGATAATGAAAAATAGTCAATGTAGTGGTCCAGATGATAAGATAGTTATGAGTCTCCTAGATCCCAGAGAATCTATAATTTTGTGCTTTGGGTTCAGAATGAAGAGTCTAAAGAGTTTTGGAGGGCACACTCATATTTAACCTTTTGCAAGAACCATAACTTTGTTATTTTTTTATTGATAACAATGTTCGAGGGTTTGGTTTTGAATTGAACCTCAAAGAAGATCCGAGAAAACTTCTACCTGTTACAATTCCTCCACTCAATGTGTCTTGGACGCAGTGATTGACAGATCAGTCGTCCAATCTAGAGCAGGGCCTGCTGAGCTGTTGGCATTTTGAGAAACAGCTCAGTCGTGCAATCTGAGACTGGGAGGTGCTCAGCTTCTCTCAACTGTTCTTTGTTCTTAGTGATTACCCAGCTACTTAGCTAAGCTGTCAGTCCCAGATCTCTACCAATCGTAGCATGTACTGTTGTGAATTGGACTTTTTGGCTCCCTCTTGTGGTCACTAGCGACATGACACTTTGAGCTTCTTTCTCTAGCTTGGTACCCACCTGGCTCGTTAGTCCAGGGGTGTTGCTATTTAAGCTTCCTGGATTTTCAGTCTGGTGCCTGGCATCGTTGTAATCAGTTCCTTTCTGTTTGCTCCTGTCTGCTGGTCCTGGTTCTTGCAAAATAAGCTAAGTCCTGCTTCCTTATTTTTTGGTTATTTCTTATTTCTGTCCAGCTTGTACCAAATGTGATTCCTGATATAGCTGGAAGCTCTAGGGGGCTGATATTCTCCCCCCGAGCCGTTAGACGGTTCGGGGGTTCTTGAATATTCAGCGTGGAAATTTTGATAGGGTTTTTGCTGACCGTATAAGTCATCTTCCTATATTCTGCTATTAGTCAGTGGGCCTCCCTTTGCTAAAAAACCTAGTTCATCCTTGCGTTTGTCTTTTCTTCTTACCTCACCGTTATTATTTGTTGGGGGCTTGTATCCAACTTTTGGGGTCTTTTCTCTGGAGGCAAGAAAGGTCTATCTTTTCCCTTCTAGGGTTAGTTAGTTCTCCGGCTGGCGCGAGACGTCTAGAACCAACGTAGGTACGTTCCCCGGCTGCTGCTATTTGTGGTGCTAGGTTCAGGTATATGGTCAGCCTAGTTACCACTGCCCTATGAGCTGGTTTTTTGTGTTTGCAGACTTGGTGATAAATTCTGAGACCCTCTGCCATTGGGGTCATAACAGTATGCCAGGCCAAAGGTGAATGTTTAATGCATTGCAGAAGTGGGATAATAAGAAAGGAAATTCTGAGTTTGTTTGTTTTTTTTTTTTCTTTCTTCCTCCCCTTTACCTCAGAGTGGCTTGAGCTTGCTGCAGACATGAATGTCCAGACCTTGATTACTAGTGTGGATCAGCTTGCTGCTCGTGTGCAGGGTATTCAAGATTTTGTTACCAGTAGTCCTATGTCAGAACCTAAAATACCTATTCCTGAACTGTTTTCTGGAGACCGATTTAAGTTTAGGAATTTCAGGAATAATTGTAAATTGTTTCTATCTCTGAGACCCCGTTCGTCTGGAGACTCAGCTCAGCAAGTTAAAATTGTTATCTCTTTCTTGCGGGGCGACCCTCAGGATTGGGCTTTCTCGTTAGCGCCAGGAGATCCGGCATTGGCAAATATTGATGCGTTTTTTCTGGCGCTCGGGTTGCTTTACGAGGAACCCAATCTTGAAATTCAGGCAGAAAAAGCCTTGCTGGCTATCTCTCAGGGCCAGGATGAAGCTGAAGTGTATTGCCAAAAATTTCGGAGATGGTCCGTGCTTACTCAGTGGAATGAGTGTGCTCTGGCCGCAAATTTCAGAAATGGCCTTTCTGAAGCCATTAAGAATGTGATGGTGGGTTTCTCCATTCCTACAAGTCTAAATGATTCCATGGCGCTGGCTATTCAGATTGACCGGCGTTTGCGGGAGCACAAAGCCGCTAATCCTCTGGTGGTGTTGTCTGAACAAACACCTGATTTAATGCAATGTGGTAGAATTCAGACTAGAAATGAACGGAAAAATCATAGACGTCTGAATGGGTTGTGTTTTTACTGTGGTGATTCTACACATGTTATATCAGCATGCTCTAAACGCCTAACAAGGGTTGTTAGTCCTGTCGCCATTGGTAATCTGCAACCTAAATTTATTTTGTCTGTGACTTTAATTTGCTCATTGTCTTCCTACCCTGCTATGGCGTTTGTGGATTCAGGTGCTGCCCTGAGTCTTATGGATCTGTCATTTGCCAAGCGCTGTGGTTTTGTACTTGAGCCGTTGGTAAATCCTATCCCTCTTAGAGGTATTGATGCTACGCCATTGGCGGAATATAAGCCGCAGTTTTGGACACAGGTAACCATGTGCATGACTCCTGAACATCGGGAGGTGATTCGTTTTCTTGTTCTGCATAAAATGCATGATTTGGTCGTTTTGGGTCTGCCATGGTTACAGACCCATAATCCAGTTTTGGATTGGAAGGCAATGTCAGTGTCAAGTTGGGGCTGTCAGGGAATTCATGGTGATTCCCCGCCGGTGTCTATTGCTTCCTCTACTCCTTCGGAAGTTCCTGAGTATTTGTCTGATTATCAGGATGTTTTCAGCGAGTCCAGGTCCAGTGCTCTGCCTCCTCATAGGGACTGTGACTGCGCTATAGATTTGATTCCAGGTAGTAAATTTCCTAAGGGAAGATTATTTAATCTGTCTGTACCTGAGCATACCGCAATGCGTTCATATATCAAGGAGTCTCTGGAGAAGGGGCATATCCGTCCATCCTCTTCCCCTCTTGGTGCGGGATTCTTTTTTGTGGCCAAAAAGGACGGATCTTTGAGACCTTGTATAGACTATCGGCTTCTGAATAAAATCACTGTTAAATTTCAGTATCCTTTGCCTCTGTTGTCAGACTTGTTTGCCCGGATCAAGGGTGCCAAGTGGTTCACCAAGATAGATCTTCGTGGTGCGTACAACCTTGTGCGCATTAAGCAAGGAGATGAATGGATAACTGCATTTAATACGCCCGAAGGTCATTTTGAGTACTTGGTGATGCCTTTTGGGCTTTCTAATGCTCCTTCAGTTTTTCAGTCCTTTATGCATGATATCTTCCGGAAGTATCTGGATAAATTTATGATTGTTTATCTGGATGATATTCTGTTTTTTTCTGATGATTGGGACTCCCATGTTAAGCAGGTCAGGACGGTGTTTCAGGTTTTGCGTGAGAATGCTTTGTTCGTTAAGGGCTCAAAGTGTCTTTTTGGAGTACAGAAGGTTCCCTTTTTGGGTTTTATTTTTTCCCCTTCTGCGGTGGAGATGGACCCAGTCAAGGTCCGAGCTATTCATGAGTGGACTCAACCCACGTCAGTTAAGAGTCTTCAGAAGTTCTTGGGTTTTGCTAACTTCTACCGTCGTTTTATCGCTAACTTTTCTAGCGTTGTTAAACCTTTGACGGATATGACCAAGAAAGGTTCTGATGTTGCTAACTGGGCTCCTGCAGCCGTGGAAGCTTTCCAAGAGCTGAAGCGCCGGTTTACTTCGGCGCCTGTTTTGTGCCAGCCTGATGTCTCACTTCCCTTTCAGGTTGAAGTGGATGCTTCTGAGATCGGGGCAGGGGCCGTTTTGTCGCAGAGAGGCCCTGGTTGCTCTGTAATGAGACCATGTGCTTTTTTTTCTAGGAAGTTTTCGCCTGCTGAGCGGAACTATGATGTTGGCAATCGGGAGTTGTTGGCCATGAAGTGGGCATTTGAGGAGTGGCGTCATTGGCTCGAGGGTGCTAAGCATCGTGTGGTGGTCTTGACTGATCACAAGAATCTGATGTATCTCGAGTCTGCTAAGCGCCTGAATCCTAGACAGGCCCGTTGGTCATTGTTTTTCTCCCGTTTTGACTTTGTGGTCTCGTACCTACCAGGTTCAAAGAACGTGAAGGCTGATGCTCTTTCAAGGAGCTTTGTGCCTGACTCTCCTGGAGTTTCAGAGCCAGCTGGTATTCTTAAAGAGGGAGTAATCTTGTCAGCCATTTCTCCGGATTTGCGACGTGTGTTGCAGAGATTTCAGGCTGGTAGACCTGACTCTTGTCCACCTGACAGACTGTTTGTTCCTGATAAATGGACCAGCAGAGTCATTTCCGAGGTTCATTCCTCGGTGTTGGCAGGGCATCCGGGAATTTTTGGCACCAGAGATTTGGTGGCTAGGTCCTTTTGGTGGCCTTCCTTGTCACGGGATGTGCGGTCATTTGTGCAGTCCTGTGGGACTTGTGCTCGAGCTAAGCCTTGCTGTTCTCGTGCCAGCGGGTTGCTCTTGCCTTTACCTGTCCCGAAGAGGCCTTGGACACACATTTCCATGGATTTCATTTCAGATCTTCCGGTGTCTCAGGGCATGTCTGTCATCTGGGTGGTATGTGATCGCTTTTCCAAGATGGTCCATTTGGTGTCCTTGCCTAAGCTGCCTTCCTCTTCCGATCTGGTTCCTTTATTCTTTCAGAATGTGGTTCGCTTGCACGGCATTCCTGAGAATATCGTGTCTGACAGAGGATCCCAGTTTGTTTCCAGGTTCTGGCGATCCTTTTGTGCTAAGATGGGCATTGATTTGTCATTTTCGTCTGCCTTTCATCCTCAGACTAATGGCCAAACGGAGCAAACAAATCAGACTCTAGAGGCTTATTTGAGGTGTTTTGTTTCTGCAGATCAGGATGATTGGGTGACCTTCTTGCCATTGGCTGAGTTTGCCCTTAATAATCGGGCTAGTTCCGCTACTTTGGTTTCGCCATTTTTCTGCAACTCTGGTTTTCATCCTCGTTTTTCCTCGGACATGTTGAGCCCTCTGACTGTCCTGGGGTAGATTCTGTGGTGGATAGGTTGCAGCGGATCTGGAATCATGTGGTGGACAACCTAAAGTTGTCACAGGAGAAGGCTCAGCGTTTTGCCAACCGCCGCCGCGGTGTGGGTCCCCGACTTCAAGTCGGGGATTTGGTGTGGCTGGTGTAGCCTCGCTTCATCGGTCCTTATAAGATTTTGGAAATCCTTAATCCAGTGTCCTTTCGCTTGGATCTTCCGGTGTCGTTTGCCATTCACAACGTGTTCCATAGGTCTTTGTTGCGGCGCTACGTTGTGCCTGTGGTTCCTTCTGTTGAGCCTCCTGCTCCGGTGTTGGTTGAGGGCGAGTTGGAGTACGTGGTGGAGAAGATCTTGGATTCTCGTCTCTCCAGACGGAGGCTTCAGTATCTGGTCAAGTGGAAGGGCTATGGTCAGGAGGATAATTCCTGGGTGGTCGCCTCTGATGTTCATGCGGCCGATTTAGTTTGTGCCTTTCACGCTGCTCATCCTGATCGTCCTGGTGGTCTTGGTGAGGGTTCGGTGACCCCTCCTTAAGGGGGGGGTACTGTTGTGAATTGGACTTTTTGGCTCCCTCTTGTGGTCACTAGCGACATGACACTTTGAGCTTCTTTCTCTAGCTTGGTACCCACCTGGCTCGTTAGTCCAGGGGTGTTGCTATTTAAGCTTCCTGGATTTTCAGTCTGGTGCCTGGCATCGTTGTAATCAGTTCCTTTCTGTTTGCTCCTGTCTGCTGGTCCTGGTTCTTGCAAAATAAGCTAAGTCCTGCTTCCTTATTTTTTGGTTATTTGCATTTGCTCTTATTTCTGTCCAGCTTGTACCAAATGTGATTCCTGATATAGCTGGAAGCTCTAGGGGGCTGATATTCTCCCCCCGTGCCGTTAGACGGTTCGGGGGTTCTTGAATATTCAGCGTGGAAATTTTGATAGGGTTTTTGCTGACCGTATAAGTCATCTTCCTATATTCTGCTATTAGTCAGTGGGCCTCTCTTTGCTAAAAAACCTAGTTCATCCTTGCGTTTGTCTTTTCTTCTTACCTCACCGTTATTATTTGTTGGGGGCTTGTATCCAACTTTTGGGGTCTTTTCTCTGGAGGCAAGAAAGGTCTATCTTTTCCCTTCTAGGGTTAGTTAGTTCTCCGGCTGGCACGAGACGTCTAGAACCAACGTAGGTACGTTCCCCGGCTGCTGCTATTTGTGGTGCTAGGTTCAGGTATATGGTCAGCCTAGTTACCACTGCCCTATGAGCTGGTTTTTTGTGTTTGCAGACTTGGTTATAAATTCTGAGACCCTCTGCCATTGGGGTCATAACAATGTACTCCATGTTGCATGTTTGCCTTGTTTTTCTGTGCTTTGTTTGTTGATCTATTGCTAGCTAACCTTGGACCTCATTCTGACCATCCAATTACCTAGTCCCTTTGCTCTGATCCACTATCTTCCTGGTATTTTGACCTCAGACCGTGACCTGACTACGCCTTTGTCTTTCCCCTTTAGTTTATGATGTGCTCTCTTGGAATCTGACCCTGGAACGTTTGACTACCCTACCTCACAGCTAGCCCCTACTGCGAGGGGACCCTCAGACTTGAGCATTTTCTTTGTCCCCAGAACAGTCTTCTGTTGATGCCTTTCTTGATGCCTTAGGGATGATCTATGATGAACCTGACAGGTTTCAGGTCGCGGAGACAAAGATCATGAACCATAAATAATAACACAGGGTGCCGCACCACTATAGTTATGAGTTCTGGCAATGGTCCTCTGAAGTTCTGTGGAATGATGCAGCTCTCAGGTGCCAGTTCCACAAAGGTCTTTCTGCTTCTCTTAACCCTGCGTTAGGCTCAATAGGCCTGACAGGCACAGCTCACACATTTCTTTTTCCCCCTACTCTCCAAGGCAGCAGGGGATCCTGCCCCTCCTAGTACTTTCCTATCTTTAGGTGCTGCTTGAAATCCCCCCATTCAGTTTCACCGCAATCCTTAGGAGAGCAGTTGTGACCTCTGTGGCCTCTCAGGCTCATTTCGCCTGAAGGTTCTCACTTTCAAAAGTTCATGCTTTCTAGAGTTTTTTCTCAACATAATTTTTTATTTTGCTCGTTTTATGAATGAATAACACAAAGTTTGTGAACTGACCTTGTTTGGAGTAGTGGTATTGCAACCACTAAGGGCAGCACCAGCAGGTAGTGTAGTCAGGAATAGCCAAGGGTCGGTACACAAGAGCAGCAGTATAGTTAGAGGATCAGCAGGATGCATAGTCAGGAATGGCCAGGGGTCAGTACACAGGAGCAGGAGTATAGCTAAAGGATCACCAGGTTCCGTAATCAGGAATAGCCAGGGGTCAGTACAAGGTAGCAGCAGTATAATCTTGGATGAAGCGGCAGGTGAAAGGAGAGCTTGACTAAAGGCTAGGAGCTCAATAATCTTGCATGGAAGGAAGTGCAATGTCAGATTTAAGTAGGGCGCTCAAACAGGAGATTACTGGGTGGAGACAATAAGGAACTCAGGGTGGAGACAATCAGAAGCAACACAGGTACTTTTATCTGGGTTAACAAGGAACTGTCCAGTGAGCTGAATACCTTAGAGGGATTTGCTGCTGCCTGGTGCACAAGAGCAGCTGGGTTCAAATTCTGACAATGTTTTTTTTTTGCATCTAATTTTGTGTACTCTCTTTTCATGCATCCCTATGAAGGTCTCTGGTTATTTGTAGAGCCTAGAAATTTAGATAATTAGATATTATAGGCGTTTTTCTAACCTTTGCCTGTCAGGAGCATTGTGCCTGAACTTAGGAGTGCCAGAGATGTGTCTGACCCAGGATTAAGGACGCTCTGGCTCTGCATTCTCCACCTTGTTCTTTAGAGCAAGCCATGACTTAGGCTATTTAAATGCATTGAAGATTTTGGGAGACACATGATGAGTGGCTGGGTGTTTCGATCAATCTTCCCGAGTCCATCCACTTACCTGAGGCAGAACCAATAGAAGTTGGAGGTGCCAGCTCTCAAATTGTTGAGAGGAGACGTCGGCACAATCTTAAACTCTGCCTCTATTGTGGTCAAACTTGACATTTCCTTAAGGACTGCTCAGCACACCATCAAGCAAGCAAGCCAACGGGAAACGCCTAAGTCCTGGTGATTGTCAAGGAGGTCACCCAGACAAAATACTGTTAAACATGGAATTGCTTTTTAAGAAACAATAGTTATCTGTGTTAGCTTTCATTGACTGTGGGTCTGCCACCAACTTCATTGATTTTGGACTGGTTCTGAAATTAGGGTAAAGGACAGTTAGGGGACAGTTAGATTGGAAAGATCCTTTCAAATTTTTGCCATTGACAGGGCACTGTTACTCCAGAATCTTGTCCAGCTGGTAATGGTGGAGTTCACACTTAGAGTGGTAACACTTCGCTCTGAGTCCATTTCCTGCTATGTGTTGGACAATTTACCTGCTGGGTTGGTATTGGGGCTTCCATGGCTATGTATTCACAATCCTGTTCTTGATTGGTGTTAGAATCTTATTGTTAAGTGGAGCCTCACTTGTCATAAGAAATGTCTTAGTTCTGTACAAAGTTGCTCCACTTGTCTGGAGGATCTGCCAGGGTACCTGAAAGACTCTGGAGATGTGTTCTCAGAAAAAAAGGCATTTGTCTTTCTCCTTTAGTTTATGATGTGCTTTCTTGGTATCTGACCCAGGAACATTTGCCTACCCTGCCTCATGGCTGGTCCGTGAGTAGTGACTAGCGTCACACAACCCCTTCCTTTTTTGAAAATCAGCTGAGGTCTCAGCACTTGGACCTCCACCAATAAGAACTTCAGACATGTCTCTATGACTTGTCAATATTTTTATGAAAGTGCAGTAATTCTCTTAAAAACCCCCCCACTAAAATAGGAACCATCACTTCAAGGAATGAAAAATGTTCTGCAACACCCACAATAATTAATCTTTGTAATTAACTAATATATACCCCAAATCACCATGATCTACTCACCTGTCACACACTCCTCTTTTTTGCCAATGATATTAAGAGCAGCTGTAAGAGCAGAGCCTACAAAGTATCGTCCAGGCTCTGAGATAATTTCCACTTCTTCCTTCCTGGGAAAATACTGACCCAAGGCTTTGGAAACCACGGCGAAAAACTAAAATGAGAGATGATGACAGGTATTTTGAGGTGAATTGTTTCCATTATTTTTCATCCCTAAATGTCCACCACAACCTGAAACTTCACATCTTTTGCTTCCTAAAGTTGTTCGTATATGTGATAGTAAGAGAAGTAGAAGTGTCAAGGGTGGCCATGCCGAATAAACCCTTCCCATATGGCTTGATAGGAAGCATGCGCAGTTGTGATCAACAAACTTCAAGTTTTGGCCCAGTACAAAGACGAGATCGGGTCAAGTATTCAAGCATTCTCTCCCTCACTGTTCAATGGGGTGCAATGGCGCATGCTGGCAATTAGGCCTGGTAGGACAGACTTTGGGCATGAACATTCTTGACTCTTCTCTTCATGATGCCACCTTCATGACTTCAGAAGAGTAATTTATAGTTTTAGCAAGTGCAATGATTAAAAATCTCTTTTTAATCAAGTTTGCTCTTGTAATTACAAAAGTCAGACATCTTTAAAAGCAAGTGTAGGCATTTTTGCAAGATGTAGCTTTCTGTAACACATTGCGATCATAAGTTGACTAGAATATTTTTTTGAATCCACTTTCTTCATATAGTCCATGAGCCGGGCCAGATATCGGTACCACCCGGAGTGACTAATTTTCTTTGGTATTTTTAGGTAGATGCATGTCTGTAGTTTATTTTTTGATATGATAGCCCTTACATATACGTAGCTTATTAACCCCTTCAGCCCTAGGCCTATTTGTACCCAAGTGCCTAAGCCAATCTGACCTGTGCCACTTCATGGGCTAATAACTTTGGAACGCTTTCACCTATCCAAGCCATTCTGAGATTGTTTTCTCGTGACATATTGTACTTCACGTCAGTGCTAAATGGGAGTCAATATATTTTACCTTTCTATATAAAAAAATGCTAAATATTCGGAAATTTTGGAAAAATCGGCAATTTTTTAACTTTGAAATTCTCTGCTTTTTACAAAAATACTGATACCCCCCATAATAGTTATTAATTTACACTCCCCACATGTTTACTTCATATTGGCATCATTTTGAAAATGAAACCTTATTGTTTTACGACGTAATAGGGCTTATAGTTTTATGCGCAATTTTTCACATTTACAGCAAAACCCACTTTTCAAAGGACCAAGTCACTTCTGAAGTCACTTTAAGGGGCTTACATAACAGAAACCACCCATAAATTACCCCATTTTGCAAACTACACCCCTCAAGCTGTTCAAAACTCATTTTTAAAAACTGTTAACCCTTTAGGTGTTCCACAGGAATTTTAGCAGAATGAAGGCGAAATTTCAAAATTTCATTTTTTTTCCAGATATTACATTGTAATCCAATTTTACCTGCAACCTAGCAAGGGTTAACGGCAAACCCAAACTTGGTTACCCTAATTCTGCAGTTTATAGAAACACCCCACATGTACTCGTAAACTAAAGTATGGGCACACAGCACAGCTCAACACGGAAGGAGCGCTATGTGGTTTTTGGGTGGCGGATTCACTGGAAGAAATCTAGGGGGCCATGTCACATTTGAAGGCTGCCTGAGGTACCCCCACAGTGGAAACACCAAAAAGTGACCCTATTTTGGAAACTACACCCCCAAGGAATCTTTTAGGGGGTATAGTGACCACTTTGACCCAACCAGTGTTTCACAGTAGTTGGAAACACTTGGTTGAGAAAATGGAAAAAGTGCATTTTTTACATGAAGGTGTCATTTTAGGCTCATTTTTTTATTTTTAAGAGGTGTACCAGCAAAAAATGCACCCCACTATTTGTTCACCAATCTCTCCCGAACACAACAACACCCGATATGTTGTCGTACACTGCAGTATTGGGGAACGGCAGGCCTCGGAAGGGAAGGAGCGCCAAATGACTTTTGGAGTGCAAATTTTACTGGAAGAAATCTAGGGGGCTATGTCACATTTGAAGACACCCTGAGGTGCCCCAACACACGCACACACACTGACACATACACGTACACACTGACACATACATGGTCGAGACCATGCTGGCCCTGGTTCGAGCTTCAAGAGAAGGCAACTGGATGCTTCACCTAGGAGCAATCCGACAGATGATACCATGGTGTTTTGCCTATGACAAGGTCAACTATGCCCGATACCTAACCTATTACTATGCCACAATGTCTCGGCTGCCCATAGAACACCCAGAGGTCCATGAATACTTCATGCAAGGTGGCTTTTCGGTCCAGATCGGTAGCAAGAATCCTTTTGGACGAATTCCTGTGGACCAGACCATTGAAGAGACAATCAACAAAGACACCCAGACACCAGGGGGCACAAAAGGCTTCAGCCTCAAAGTTGGAGCTGTTTCCAGGTTCTACCTGACATCAGAGTACCGCAGTATGTACTTGAGGCAGCTGAGGGCCCTGGTAGGCCAACAATATACTGACTTCAGCCATTCAGACCTACAGGTGTCTAGGATTAGAAGAGATGAAGCCGATGTCCAATCTTTCGTTCAACTGCTGGAGACAGGTTGGGTGAACCCCTTCAACAAAGAGCATAATGGTGAACTTATCAGTTTGTCAACAGCGACTGTAGCACCACCAGATGTAGCCAAAGACCTTCAAGGGGCATACAGTATAGGAGAGGATGCATATCAAACATTCAAGGATGAGCGTTTGGGTACCGATAAGCCAACTACATTGTTTCATGACAAGATGACGAAGAACAAACTTAAAACGTTCTCTAACATCCAAATGAAGACACGCAGACAAGGTCTTGGCAAGGAGGTAATTTTGAAGGCTGACAGAAACCTATTTGGCCAGATGATACTTGTAGCTGAGAACAGAAAGCTACAAATGAGTGATGTCTTGACTCATCCCCTGGGTCCATTGCCATGGGCACTTGCCAATGGTGATGGGTCTATCCGCAAGACCAACAAGGCTGCCCTCGCAAGGGAGTTGGAGAGGAATGCTCGTCCTGCAGAAGTGATCCCCGAGCCCTCTGCAACCATCATTGATGGGATGAGCCTGGTTCAGAAACTGAAGGGAAACAATGCAACATTTGGCCAGCTAGCAGGCACAGCAATGAGTCGCGCTATCCATGAGGGTGCTAAGAGCAAGCGCATTGATATTGTCTTTGACGTCTACAAGGAGACATCCATCAAAGATACAGAAAGAGTCAACAGATATGAAGGCACAGGGATCCATTTCAAGAACATTCAACATGGGCACAACATCCAGCAGTGGAAAAAGCTTCTAAGTAGTTCCTCCAACAAGGCAAGTCTCATAAAGTTTCTGGTAGAAGAATGGAAGGCGAAACACCACAGGGAGAAGCTTGAGGAGAAGGAGCTGTATGTCACATGTGAGCAGCTCTGCTTTAAGATCACCAAAGAACAGTGGGAAGAGGCTGCTGACCTTAAGTCAAATCAAGAAGAAGCAGACACACGCCTCCTTCTCCATGCTCTTCATGCAGCAGAATCTGGTTACAAGTCGGTCATCATCACTTCGGAGGATACTGATGTCATGGTCCTGTGTCTGGGCATGTGCCACAAAATCCCATCCCACCTGTTCCAGAAATGCGGTACACAGAACCGGACAAGATTCCTGGATATCACCACTCTGAGCCGAACATTGGGAGGCAGCGTATGTGATTCATTGATTGGTATGCATGCATTTACAGGCTGTGACACCGTCAGTGCATTCGCTGGCCGTGGGAAGATGACGACACTCAAGCAGTTGAAGATGAACAAGACATACCAGGATGCCTTTCAGGAAGTTGGTCGTTCATGGGAAGTGTCTACCGAACTTTTTGAGAAGTTACAGGAAATCACCTGCCACATGTACCTGCCAACTACCCAAACAACTGAGGTAAACAGGCTCCGTTATCAGCTGTTCTGTGCCAGACGTGGAGTGGTAGAGTCAAGTCAACTCCCTCCTTGCCAGGACTGCCTTTTCATGCATGCACTGCGTGCAAACTACCAGGCTGCGATCTGGAGGAGAAGTCTGCAGAGCCAGCCATGGGTTGCAAACCCAACAGACTGCGGTTGGATGATAGATAACGACGGAAAGCTTGTTGTCAAGTGGATGCAAGGGGCACCAGCACCAGAAGCTATTATACAGCTACTGTCCTGCAAGTGTGTGCGGTCATGTGAACTTCCTCAGTGTACTTGCCTCAGCAATGGCCTGAAGTGCACAGACATGTGCAGATTACAGACATGCCAGAACAAGGGTACTGAAGACGAGCCAGTAGAACAACAGTCAGATTCAGAGTCCGATGTTGAAGATATTATGGAGTAACATATATATATATATATATATATATATATATATATATATATATATATATGCACATGACATGTTCAGTGTGTATTTACATAACTTGGATTAAATTTTGTTACAAATACTACATCTAGTCACTCCGGGTGGTACCGATATCGTCATATTTGGTTCTTGGCTCATGCTAAAATTCCTGTGGAACACCTAAAGGGTTAACAGTTTTTAAAAATGAGTTTTGAACAGCTTGAGGGGTGTAGTTTGCAAAATGGGGTAATTTATGGGTGGTTTCTGTTATGTAAGCCCCTTAAAGTGACTTCAGAAGTGACTTGGTCCTTTGAAAAGTGGGTTTTGCTGTAAATGTGAAAAATTGCGCATAAAACTATAAGCCCTATTACGTCGTAAAACAATAAGGTTTCATTTTCAAAATGATGCCAATATGAAGTAAACATGTGGGGAGTGTAAATTAATAACTATTATGGGGGGTATCAGTATTTTTGTAAAAAGCAGAGAATTTCAAAGTTAAAAAATTGCCGATTTTTCCAAAATTTCCGAATATTTAGCATTTTTTTATATAGAAAGGTAAAATATATTGACTCCCATTTAGCACTGACGTGAAGTACAATATGTCACGAGAAAACAATCTCAGAATGGCTTGGATAGGTGAAAGCGTTCCAAAGTTATTAGCCCATGAAGTGGCACAGGTCAGATTGGCTTAGGCACTTGGGTACAAATAGGCCTAGGGCTGAAGGGGTTAATAAGCTACGTATATGTAAGGGCTATCATATCAAAAAATAAACTACAGACATGCATCTACCTAAAAATACCAAAGAGAATTAGTCACTCCGCTTGGTACCGATATCGTCAAATTTGGTTCTTGGCTCATGGACTAATAGAAATTAATAGAAACCACAAGTAGCCATGACAGTTGTACAATTTCCAATCTAATAGTGCATACAAAATAATTAAAATTTAGTTAAAAATCGGAGGTAAGAAATCACATGTATTAAGCTAATTGGCTTAGAAGAAAAGTTTCATGAAAGGGACAGGTAATGACGTGGACATATATAATACACTAAGAAGGAAAAGTCGTAGAATGATGGAAATCACAGGATGAAGACGCATGTTACTGATCTACAAAATTTGTAAAACAACTTGATTAATTCAGTATCAAGTATGAGCGACACTTGCTGACGTTCTCACGTGAAGGTCTCTTCATGGTGTTGCCCATGTGGTCTCCAGACCAATCTCTGGTCATCATTACATCTAAGACAAAAGCGCGTTCATTGCTGAAGATGATAGACCGCCATTCCAGCCTCCATTGTTTCCTTGCTCTGCACCAGAATAGCCTTTCAGAGCAGTGACATGACGTCAATGGGCACGTGGGTAATGCCAAGAAGAGGCCTTCAGGAGGAAATGTCATACTGGTCCTACTCCCAGCCTAGGGTTATGGTGTGAAGAGGCATAATGTATGGTAGCCAGAACCATCTAGTCTTTATTCATTCTACACTAAATGGTCATTGTTACATTGGCTTGGTTTTGGAACCAGTGGTATGGTCATGCTGCTGTGAGCTACCATGGACTACGATGTCTCCAGACTTGTCTCCCATCATCTGAGACATCATTGGTCGCCAATTTCAAAGGTGGCTGCCAGCAGCGGATTTTGATGAATTGATCAAATGCTTTCAGCGCAGCAGAACCTTCCTCAGATGACCATTAATAACTTCACTGGTAGCTACAGAGGCTGTAAGTGCTGGGATTTCTGCATGTGGTGCTTATACTTGTCAGTGAATAAATCAAGATGATTTTTCATCATTTGCAGATCAGTCTCTATGATTCTGTGATTACTATAATTTTACAACTTTTCCTTTTTGGTGTCGCAATTTCAATATTGAGGAGTGTAGAAATGTCATCCCAAAATAAATAGTTTGAGCTTTTATGCTATTATGCCAGTGATACAAAAAAAAAGTCAGTATCCAAACATCAAAGAAGGGGAAGGGTGGATGGAGGGTAGGTGATTGTTTATGATGATGATGGGTTGCTTTAAATATAGCATTGAAAGTAGGATCCTCATTCATAAATGATGGAAGAAGGCAGAAGTTTACAGGACAGTTGAAGAACTGCTTCAGTCACAAAGTGGTGAAAAGTTTTGTATTTATAGTTTTCTAAGTGACAAAGGTGATTGATGGTTTCTCACAAGAGACACTTACGATAATCTCTTCACCAGCACTTTGGATCATCGCTTGTGCCTCGTATTTTGCAGTGTAGCACACATTCATATTGTTTGTGACTCCCATCTTCACTGTCTGTACTCTTATCAAATGGGCTTCTCTCCTCCACCCTAGTTATACTGAGAGGAGCTCATGCTGGAACTTCTCTATACTCATGGGTGACCCTCGCTAATCCCTGAGATGGCACAAATACTACTCACCCCTACTTGCTGGCTAGCTATGGTGCAGACACTTCCTCACTCCTGCAAAGCTTCCCCCCACTCTGACTTTCTTTATTGCAGTGGGGTTCAAATTACATCAATTCCTAATTTTTGTTTAGAGGGCTGCAGATTGATTTTTCAACCCTCTCACAAACAGCCACTTCATTCTTTTTACATTTATATTTAACATAGTGACAAAACATTTCTTGGGATCTGCCTATGGATTATTGGATTCTCATACCACCTACATACACCAATGCCAAAGTACATCATTTTTACTTCAGGAGGGTCACTTGGTAATCTTACTTCTTCAAATCCTGGTTGGAAGTCGTCATCACCAGGAAAGCCTCCTCCAATATCTAATATCCTCATGTCATGACCAACTTTCTTTCCAAGGTCAAATACATATCTAGAATCTGCAATGGCCTGGTAAAAAGATTTTGGCTGTCTGGATTTGGTACCGATGTGAAAGCTGCAGCAGAAGTTAAATATAGAAGTTAGATAGAAGACAAATGTAAATGACTAACATTACAAAATCCATCGACAACCTAATGGAAGCAATCTGAATTTCACCTGCTGTGTGCTGTTGGTGGGAGCAACGATTGGGCATGTTGAACTTTAACATGCATGATCATTTGTTCTCTGAGAAATAGGCAGCATCCTCTAGAAAAGTTTATGATAAATTGCTACGTAAAGTGCACACACAGCTTATCTCGCTCATATTGAGCCACTATAGAATAATAGAATGTTAGAGTTGGAAGGGACCTCCAGGGTCCAACCCCCTGCTTAATGCAAGATTCACTAAACCATCTCAGACAGATGTCTGTCCAGCCTCTGTTTGAAGACTTTCATTGAAGGAGAACTCACCACCTCTTGTGGAGCCTGTCCACTCATTGATCACCCTCACTGTCAATTTTTTTTCTAATATCTAATCGGTATCTTCTCCCTTTCAGTTTCATCCCATTGCTTCTCATGTTTCCATGTGCAAATGAGAATAAGGATGATCCCTCCACACAGTGACTTCCTTCAGATGTTTGTAGTCACCTATTAAGTCTCCTCTTCGACTTCTTTTTTGCAGGCTAAACATTCCCAGATCCTTTAACCGTTCCTCTTAGGACCTACTTTGCAGTCCACTCTCTATCCTGGTAGCTCTTCTCTGAACTTGTTCCACTTTTTCAATGTCCTTTTTATAATATGGTGTGTTGTGAATTTGGATTCTGGGCTCCCCCGGTGGCTACTGGTGGAATTGAACTGGTGTCTTCATCTTCTTTGTTCACCTGTTCCCATCAAGATGTGGGAGTCGCTATATAACCTTGCTGCTCTGTTAGTTGCTTGCCGGTCAACAATGTTATCAGAAGCCTCTCTGTGCTTGTTCCTGCTCCTAGACAACTACTAGATAAGTTGGACTCTTGTCCATGTTTGTTTTTGCATTTTGTTCCAGTTCACAGCTGTAGTTTCGTTACTGTGTCTGGAAAGCTCTTGTGAACGGGAATTGCCACTCTGGTGTTATGAGTTAATGCCAGAGTTTTAAAGTAATTTCTGGATGGTGTTTTTTGATAGGGTTTTCAGCTGACCATGAAAGTGTCCTTTCTGTCTTCTGCTATGTAGTAAGTGGACCTCAAATTTGCTAAACCTATTTTCATACTACGTTTGTTATTTCATCTCAACTCACCGCCAATACATGTGGGGGGCCTCTGTCTCCTTTCGGGGTATTTCTCTAGAGGTGAGCTAGGACTAATATTTTCCTCTGCTAGCTTTATTTAGTCCTCCGGCTGGGCTGGGCATCTAGAATCAACGTAGGCATGCTACCCGGCCACTGCTAGTTGTGCGTTAGGTTTAGTTCATGGTCAGCTCAGTTCCCATCTTCCAAGAGCTAGTTCCTATATATGCTTATGCTATGATCTCTTGCCATTGAGATCATGACAGTTTGACCGGCCCGCAAAGTGTTAATTGTTTGGGCTGAAGCAGGAGAAAAAGAAGTGTTGAAGGGAAATTTTTTTTTTTTTTTTTCCCCTCAGAGTTTTGCTGCCTAGCCCTTAATTGCTGTCTAGCTGCTTCTTACCTCCTCTTAACCCTTGAATGGCTCTGTGTCCACCTGTTTGTAATGGATCTTCAGAGTGTAACTGCAGGTTTGAATAATCTCGCCACGAAGGTACAAAATTTGCAAGATTTTGTTTGTCATGCACCTGTATCTGAGCCGAGAATTCCTTTGCCGGAATTTTTCTCGGGGAATAGATCCGGGTTTCAGAATTTTCGAAATAATTGCAAATTATTTTTGTCTCTGAAATCTCGCTCTGCCGGAGACCCTGCACAGCAGGTCAGGATTGTGATTTCCTTGCTCCGGGGCGACCCTCAAGACTGGGCTTTTTCATTGACACCAGGAGATCCTGCGTTGCTCAATGTGGATGCGTTTTTTCTGGCCTTGGGGTTGCTTTATGACGAACCTCATTTGGAGCTTCAGGCAGAAAAAACTTTGATGTCCCTATCTCAGGGGCAAGATGAAGCGGAAATTTACTGCCAAAGATTCCGTAAATGGTCTGTGCTTACTCAGTGGAATGAGTGCGCCCTGGCGGCGACTTTCAGAGAGGGTCTCTCTGATGCCATTAAGGATGTTATGGTGGGGTTCCCTGTGCCTGCGGGTCTGAATGAGTCCATGACAATGGCTATTCAGATCGATAGGCGTTTGCGGGAGCGCAAACCAGTGCACCATCTGGCGGTTTCCACTGAGAAGTCGCCAGAGAGTATGCAGTGTGATAGAATTCTGTCCCGAAGCGAGCGGCAGAATTTTAGACGGAAAAATGGGTTGTGTTTCTATTGTGGTGATTCTACTCATGTTATATCAGCATGCTCTAAGCGCACTAAAAAGCTTGGTAAATCTGTTTCCATTTGCACCTTACCGTCTAAGTTTATTCTATCTGTGACCCTGATTTGCTCTTTGTCATCTATTACCACGGACGCCTATGTCGACTCTGGCGCCGCTTTGAGTCTTATGGATTGGTCCCTTGCCAAACGCTGTGGGTATGATTTAGAGCCTTTGGAGACTCCTATTCCTCTGAAGGGGATTGACTCCACCCCATTGGCTAATAATAAACCACAATACTGGACACAAGTAACTATGCGTATTAATCCGGATCACCAGGAGATTATTCGCTTTCTGGTGCTGTATAATCTACATGATGATTTGGTGCTAGGATTGCCTTGGCTGCAATCTCACAACCCAGTCCTCGACTGGAAAGCTATGTCTGTGTTGAGCTGGGGATGTAAGGGGGCTCATGGGGATGTACCTGTGGTTTCCATTTCATCATCCATTCCCTCTGAAATTCCTGAGTTCCTGTCTGACTATCGTGACGTCTTTGAAGAATCCAAGCTTGGTTCGTTACCTCCGCACCGAGAGTGCGATTGTGCCATAGATTTAATCCCGGGTAGTAAATACCCAAAGGGTCGTTTATTTAATCTGTCTGTGCCTGAACATGCTGCTATGCGAGAATATATAAAGGAGTCCTTGGAAAAGGGACATATTCGTCCATCGTCATCTCCCTTAGGAGCCGGTTTTTTCTTTGTGTCAAAAAAAGACGGCTCTTTGAGACCATGTATTGATTATCGGCTTTTGAATAAAATCACTGTTAAATATCAATACCCATTGCCGTTGCTGACTGATTTGTTTGCTCGCATAAAGGGGGCCAAGTGGTTCTCTAAGATTGACCTTCGTGGGGCGTATAATTTGGTGCGAATCAGGCAGGGGGATGAGTGGAAAACCGCATTTAATACGCCCGAGGGCCACTTTGAGTATTTAGTGATGCCTTTTGGTCTTTCTAATGCTCCGTCAGTTTTCCAGTCCTTTATGCATGATATTTTTCGCGATTATTTGGATAAATTTATGATTGTGTATCTGGATGATATTCTGATTTTTTCGGATGACTGGGACTCTCATGTCCAGCAAGTCAGGAGGGTTTTTCAGGTTTTGCGGTCTAATTCTTTGTGTGTGAAGGGTTCTAAGTGTGTTTTTGGGGTACAGAGGATTTCCTTTTTGGGATATATTTTTTCCCCCTCTTCCATTGAAATGGATCCTGTCAAGGTTCAAGCTATTTGTGATTGGACGCAGCCCTCTTCTCTTAAGAGTCTTCAGAAATTTTTGGGCTTTGCTAACTTTTATCGTCGATTTATTGCTGGTTTTTCGGATATTGCTAAGCCATTGACCGATTTGACTAAGAAGGGTGCTGATGTTGCTGATTGGTCCCCTGATGCTGTGGAGGCCTTTCGGGAGCTTAAGCGCCGTTTTTCCTCTGCCCCTGTGTTGCGTCAGCCTGATGTTGCTCTACCTTTTCAGGTTGAGGTCGACGCTTCTGAGATCGGAGCTGGGGCAGTGTTGTCGCAGAAAAGTTCTGACTGCTCCGTGATGAGGCCTTGTGCCTTCTTTTCCCGTAAATTTTCGCCCGCTGAGCGGAATTATGATGTTGGGAATCGGGAGCTTTTGGCCATGAAGTGGGCTTTTGAGGAGTGGCGCCATTGGCTTGAGGGGGCCAGACATCAGGTGGTGGTATTGACTGACCACAAAAATTTGATTTATCTTGAGACCGCCAGGCGCCTGAATCCTAGACAGGCGCGCTGGTCATTATTTTTCTCTCGGTTTAATTTTGTGGTGTCATACCTACCGGGTTCTAAGAATGTTAAGGCGGATGCCCTTTCTAGGAGTTTTGAGCCTGACTCGCCTGGTAACTCTGAGCCCACAGGTATCCTTAAGGATGGAGTGGTATTGTCAGCCGTTTCTCCAGACCTGCGGCGGGCCTTGCAGGAGTTTCAGGCGGAGAGACCTGATCGTTGCCCACCTGATAAACTGTTTGTTCCTGATGATTGGACCAGTAGAGTCATCTCTGAGGTTCATTCTTCTGCGTTGGCAGGTCATCCTGGCATTTTTGGTACCAGGGATTTGGTGGCAAGGTCCTTCTGGTGGCCTTCCCTGTCACGAGATGTGCGAGGCTTTGTGCAGTCTTGTGACGTTTGTGCTCGGGCCAAGCCTTGTTGTTCTCGGGCTAGTGGATTATTGTTGCCCTTGCCTATTCCTAAGAGGCCTTGGACGCACATCTCGATGGATTTTATTTCAGATCTGCCTGTTTCTCAGAAGATGTCTGTCATCTGGGTGGTGTGTGACCGTTTTTCTAAGATGGTCCATTTGGTTCCTCTGCCCAAGTTACCTTCTTCTTCCGAGTTGGTTCCTCTGTTTTTTTCAAAATGTTGTTCGTTTGCATGGTATTCCTGAGAATATCGTTTCTGACAGAGGGACCCAATTCGTGTCTAGATTTTGGCGGGCATTCTGTGCTAGGATGGGCATAGATTTATCTTTTTCGTCCGCTTTCCATCCTCAGACGAATGGCCAGACCGAGCGGATTAATCAGACCCTGGAGACATATCTGAGGTGTTTTGTGTCTGCTGACCAGGATGATTGGGTTGCTTTTTTGCCATTGGCGGAGTTCGCTCTCAATAATCGGGCCAGCTCTGCCACTTTGGTGTCCCCGTTTTTCTGTAATTCGGGGTTTCATCCTCGATTTTCCTCTGGTCAGGTGGAATCTTCGGATTGTCCTGGAGTGGATGCTGTGGTGGAGAGATTGCATCAGATCTGGGGGCAGGTGGTGGACAATTTGAGGTTGTCCCAGGAGAAGACTCAGCTTTTTGCCAACCGCCACCGTCGTGTTGGTCCTCGGCTTTCTGTTGGGGATTTGGTGTGGTTGTCTTCTCGTTTTGTCCCTATGAGGGTCTCTTCTCCTAAGTTTAAGCCTCGGTTTATCGGCCCGTATAAGATATTGGAGATTCTTAACCCTGTTTCCTTCCGTTTGGACCTCCCTGCATCCTTTTCTATTCATAACGTTTTTCATCGGTCATTATTGCGCAGGTATGAGGTACCGGTTGTGCCTTCCGTTGAGCCTCCTGCTCCGGTGTTGGTTGAGGGTGAGTTGGAGTACGTTGTGGAGAAAATCTTGGACTCTCGTGTTTCCAGACGGAGACTCCAGTATCTGGTCAAGTGGAAGGGATACGGCCAGGAGGATAATTCTTGGGTGAATGCATCTGATGTTCATGCCTCCGATCTGGTTCGTGCCTTTCATAGGGCCCATCCTGATCGCCCTGGTGGTTCTGGTGAGGGTTCGGTGCCCCCTCCTTGAGGGGGGGGTACTGTTGTGAATTTGGATTCTGGGCTCCCCCGGTGGCTACTGGTGGAATTGAACTGGTGTCTTCATCTTCTTTGTTCACCTGTTCCCATCAAGATGTGGGAGTCGCTATATAACCTTGCTGCTCTGTTAGTTGCTTGCCGGTCAACAATGTTATCAGAAGCCTCTCTGTGCTTGTTCCTGCTCCTAGACAACTACTAGATAAGTTGGACTCTTGTCCATGTTTGTTTTTGCATTTTGTTCCAGTTCACAGCTGTAGTTTCGTTACTGTGTCTGGAAAGCTCTTGTGAACGGGAATTGCCACTCTGGTGTTATGAGTTAATGCCAGAGTTTTAAAGTAATTTCTGGATGGTGTTTTTTGATAGGGTTTTCAGCTGACCATGAAAGTGTCCTTTCTGTCTTCTGCTATGTAGTAAGTGGACCTCAAATTTGCTAAACCTATTTTCATACTACGTTTGTTATTTCATCTCAACTCACCGCCAATACATGTGGGGGGCCTCTGTCTCCTTTCAGGGTATTTCTCTAGAGGTGAGCTAGGACTAATATTTTCCTCTGCTAGCTTTATTTAGTCCTCCGGCTGGGCTGGGCATCTAGAATCAACGTAGGCATGCTACCCGGCCACTGCTAGTTGTGCGTTAGGTTTAGTTCATGGTCAGCTCAGTTCCCATCTTCCAAGAGCTAGTTCCTATATATGCTTATGCTATGTTCTCTTGCCATTGAGATCATGACAATGGTGCCTAGAACTGGACACAGTATTCCAGATGAGGTCTGATCAAGGAGGAATAGAGGGGGATAAGTACTTCATGTGATCTAGACTCTATGCTTCTCTTAACCCCTTCCCGACATTTGACGTACTATCCCGTCGAGGTGGGGTGGGCCCGTATGACCGCCGACGGGATAGTACGTCATCATCGATCAGCGGCGCTCACGGGGGGAGCGCGGCCGATCGCGGCCGGGTGTCAGCTGCATATCGCAGCTGACATCCGGCACTATGTGCCAGGAGCGGTCACGGACCGCCCCCGGCACATTAACCCCCGGCACACCGCGATCAAACATGATCGCAGTGTACCGGCGGTATAGGGAAGCATCGCGCAGGGAGGGGGCTCCCTGCGGGCTTCCCTGAGACCCCCGGAGCAACGCGATGTGATCGCGTTGCTCTGAGGGTCTCCTACCTCCCTCCTCGCCGCAGGTCCCGGATCCAAGATGGCCGCGGCATCCGGGTCCTGCAGGGAGGGAGGTGGCTTACCGAGTGTCTGCTCAGAGCAGACACTTGGTAAGCCTGCAGCCCTGCACAGCAGATCGCAGATCTGGCAGAGTGCTGTGCACACTGCCAGATCAATGATCTGTGATGTCCCCCCCTGGGACAAAGTAAAAAAGTAAAAAAAAAATTTTTCCACATGTGTAAAAAAAAATAAAAAAAAAATTCCTAAATAAATAATAATAAAAAAAATATATTATTCCCATAAATACATTTCTTTATCTAAATAAAAAAAACAAAACAATAAAAGTACACATATTTAGTATCGCCGCGTCCGTAACGACCCAACCTATAAAACTGCCCCACTAGTTAACCCCTTCAGTAAACACCGTAAGAAAAAAAAAAAAAAAACGAGGCAAAAAACAACGCTTTATTACCATACCGCCGAACAAAAAGTGGAATAACACACGATCAAAAAGACTGATATAAATATCCATGGTACCGCTGAAAACGTCATCTTGTCCCGCAAAAAAAAAGCCGCCATACAGCATCATCAGCAAAAAAATAAAAAAGTTATAGTCCTGAGAATAAAGCGATACCAAAATAATTATTTTTTCTATATTTTAGTTTTTATCGTATAAAAGCGCCAAAACATAAAAAAATGATATAAATGAGATATCGCTGTAATCGTACTGACCCGACGAATAAAACTGCTTTATCAATTTTACCAAACGCGGAACGGTATAAACGCCTCTCCCAAAAGAAATTCATGAATAGCAGGTTTTTGGTAATTCTGCCTCACAAAAATCGGAATAAAAAGCGATCAAAAATGGTCACGTGTCCGAAAATGTTACCAATAAAAACGTCAACTCGTCCCGCAAAAAACAAGACCTCACATGACTCTGTGGAGCAAAATGTGGAAAAATTATAGGTCTCAAAATGTGGAGACGCAAAAACTTTTTTGCTATAAAAAGCGTCGCTGGTTTCACACTTGCGTTTTTGTCTGCAGCGTTTTTTGCACAAAAAACCGCATGCGTTTTTTCCCTATATTTGACATTGAAAACGCATGCGGTTTTTTTGTACGCGTTTGGTCGCGTTTTCAAACGCATGCGGTTTTTTTCTGCATGCGTTCATTTTCAGAAATACAACCTGCAGTATTTTCTTGCGTTTTTAAGCACATGCGTTTGTTTGCGTTAAAAACGCATGCATTTTTATCGAAAAAAAACAGAAAACACACTGAAAAGCCACCCACCACCATCAAGGTGATAAAGGGATCCAAACCCTAACCCTAACTCTACCCCTAACCTCACCCCTAACCGTTTAATGAACATTTTCTGACAGTCATAGTGCCACGTATTTCAGTGCCACGTATTTCAGTGCCACGTATTTCAGTGCCACGTATTTCAGTGCCACGTATTTCTGTGCCACGTATTTCAGTGCCACGTGTTTCAGTGCCACGTATTTCAGTGCCACGTATCACGTATTTCAGTGCCACATATTTTAGTACCACGTATTTCAGTGCCACGTATTTCAGTGCCACGTATTTCAGTGCCACGTATTTCAGTGCCACGTATTTCAGTGCCACGTATTTCAGTGCCACGTGTTTCAGTGCCACGTGTTTCAGTGCCACGTATTTAAGTGCCACGTATCACATATTTCAGTGCCACGTATTTCAGTGCCACGTATTTCAGTGCCACGTATTTCAGTGCCACGTATTTCAGTGCCACGTATTTCAGTGCCACGTATCACATATTTCAGTGCCACGTATTTAAGTGCCACGTATTTCAGTGCCACATATTTCAGTGCCACGTATCACGTATTTCAGTGCCACGTGTTTCAGTGCCACGTATTTCAGTGCCACGTATTTCAGTGCCACATATTTCAGTGCCACGTATTTCAGTGCCACGTATTTTAGGGCCACGTATTTCAGTGCCACGTGTTTCAGTGCCACGTGTTTCAGTGCCACGTGTTTCAGTGCCACGTGTTTCAGTGCCACGTATTTCAGTGCCACGTATTTCAGTGCCACGTATTTCAGTGCCACGTATTTCAGTGCCACGTATCACGTATTTCAGTGCCACGTGTTTCAGTGCCACGTATTTAAGTGCCACGTATCACGTATTTCAGTGCCACGTATTTCAGTGCCACGTATTTCAGTGCCACGTATTTCAGTGCCACGTATTTCAGTGCCACGTATTTCAGTGCCACGTATTTTAGTGACACGTATTTTAGTGACACGTATTTCAGTCACGTTTAGGGTTAGGGTGAGGGGTAGGGTTAGGGTTAGGGCTAGGGTTGGAGGTAAAGTTAGGGTTAGGGTTTGGATTACATTTACGTTTGGATTAGGGTTGGGATTAGAATTATGGGTGTGTCAGGGCTAGGGGTGTGGTTAGGGTTACCGTTGGGATTAGGGTTAGGGGTGTGTTTGGGTTAGGGTTTCAGGTAGAATTGGGGAGTTTCCACTGTCCAGGCACATCAGGGGCTCTCCAAGCGCGACATGGCGTCCAATCTCAATTCCAGCCAATTCTGCGTTGAAAAAGTAAAACAGTGCTCCTTCCCTTCCGAGCTCTCCCGTGCGCCCAAAAAGGGGTTTACCCCAACATATGTGTTATCAGCGTACTCGGGACAAATTGAACAACAACTTCTGGGGTCCAAGTTCTCTTGTTATCCTTAGGAAAATAAAAATTTGGGGGGCTAAAAATCATTTTTGTGGGAAAAAAAAGATGTTTTATTTTCACGGCTCTGCGTTATAAACTGTAGTGAAACACTTGGGGGTTCAAAGTTCTCACAACACATCTAGATAAGTTCCTTGGGAGGTCTAGTTTCCAATATGGGGTCACTTGTGGGGGGTTTGTACTGTTTGGGTACATCAGGGGCTCTGCAAATGCAACGTGACGCCTGCAGACCAATCCATTTAAGGCTGCATTCCAAATGGCGCTCCTTCCCTTCCGAGCTCTGTCATGCACCCAAACAGTGGTTCCCCCCCACATATGGGGTATCAGCGTACTCAGGACAAATTGGACAACAACTTTTGGGGTCTAATTTATCCTGTTACCCTTGTAAAAATACAAAACTGGGGGCTAAAAAATCATTTTTGTGAAAAAAAAAAAGAATTTTTATTTTCACGGCTTTGCGCTATAAACTTTAGTGAAACACTTGGGGGTTCAAAGTTCTCAAAACACATCTAGATAAGTTCCTTGGGAGGTCTAGTTTCCAATATGGGGTCACTTGTGGGGGGTTTGTACTGTTTGGGTACATCAGGGGCTCTGCAAATGCAACGTGACGGCTGCTGACCAATCCATTTAAGTCTGCATTCCAAATGGCGCTCCTTCCCTTCCGAGCTCTGTCATGCGCCCAAACAGTGGTTCCCCCCCACATATGGGGTATCAGCGTACTCAGGACAAATTGGAAAACAAATTTTGGGGTCCAATTTATTCTGTTACCCTTGTAAAAATACAAAGCTGGGTGCTAAAAAAATCATTTTTGAGAAAAAAAATAAAAATTATTTTCACGGCTCTGCGTTATAATCTGTAGTGAAACACTTGGGGGTTCAAAGCTCTCAAAACACATCTAGATAAGATCCTTAGGGGGTATACTTTCCAAAATGGTGTCACTTGTAGGGAGTTTCAATGTTTAGGCACATCAGGGGCTCTCCAAACGCAACATGGCGTCCCATCTCAATTCCAGTCAATTTTGCATTGAAAAGTCAAATGGCGCTCCTTCCCTTCCAAGCTCTGCCATGCGCCCAAACAATGGTTTACACCCACATATGGGGTATCAGCGTACTCAGGACAAATTGGCCAACATTTTTTGGGGTCCAATTTCTTCTCTTACCCTTGGGAAAATAAAAAATTGGGGGCGAAAAGATCATTTTTGTGAAAAAATATGATTTTTTATTTTTACGGCTCTGCATTATAAACTTCTGTGAAGCACTTGGTGGGTCAAAGTGCTCACCACACATCTAGATAAGTTCCTTAGGGGGTCTACTTTCCAAAATGGTGTCACTTGTAGGGAGTTTCAATGTTTAGGCACATCAGGGGCTCTCCAAACGCAACATGGCGTCCCATCTCAATTCCAGTCAATTTTGCATTGAAAAGTCAAATGGCGCTCCTTCCCTTCCAAGCTCTGCCATGCGCCCAAACAATGGTTTACACCCACATATGGGGTATCATCGTACTCAGGACAAATTGCACAACATTTTTTGGGGTCCAATTTCTTCTCTTACCCTTGGGAAAATAAAAAATTGGGGGCGAAAAGATCATTTTTGTGAAAAAATATGATTTTTTATTTTTACGGCTCTGCATTATAAACTTCTGTGAAGCACTTGGTGGGTCAAAGTGCTCACCACACATCTAGATAAGTTCCTTAGGGGGTCTACTTTCCAAAATGGTGTCACTTGTAGGGAGTTTCAATGTTTAGGCACATCAGGGGCTCTCCAAACGCAACATGGCGTCCCATCTCAATTCCAGTCAATTTTGCATTGAAAAGTCAAATGGCGCTCCTTCCCTTCCAAGCTCTGCCATGCGCCCAAACAATGGTTTACACCCACATATGGGGTATCATCGTACTCAGGACAAATTGGCCAACATTTTTTGGGGTCCAATTTCTTCTCTTACCCTTGGGAAAATAAAAAATTGGGGGCGAAAAGATCATTTTTGTGAAAAAATATGATTTTTTATTTTTACGGCTCTGCATTATAAACTTCTGTGAAGCACTTGGTGGGTCAAAGTGCTCACCACACATCTAGATAAGTTCCTTAGGGGGTCTACTTTCCAAAATGGTGTCACTTGTAGGGAGTTTCAATGTTTAGGCACATCAGGGGCTCTCCAAACGCAACATGGCGTCCCATCTCAATTCCAGTCAATTTTGCATTGAAAAGTCAAATGGCGCTCCTTCCCTTCCAAGCTCTGCCATGCGCCCAAACAATGGTTTACACCCACATATGGGGTATCATCGTACTCAGGACAAATTGCACAACATTTTTTGGGGTCCAATTTCTTCTCTTACCCTTGGGAAAATAAAAAATTGGGGGCGAAAAGATCATTTTTGTGAAACAATATGATTTTTTATTTTTACGGCTCTGCATTATAAACTTCTGTGAAGCACTTGGTGGGTCAAAGTGCTCACCACACATCAAGATAAGTTCCTTAGGGGGTCTACTTTCCAAAATGGTGTCACTTGTAGGGGGTTTCAGTGTTTAGGCACATCAGGGGCTCTCCAAACGCAACATGGCGTCCCATCTCAATTCCAGTCAATTTTGCATTGAAAAGTCAAATGGCGCTCCTTTCCTTCCGAGCTCTGCCATACGCCCAAACAGTGGTTTACCCCCACATATGGGGTATCAGCGTACTCAGGACAAATTGTACAACAACTTTGGGGGTCCATTTTCTCCTGTTACCCTTGGTAAAATAAAACAAATTGGAGCTGAAATAAATTTTGTGTGAAAAAAAGTTAAATGTTCATTTTTATTTAAACATTCCAAAAATTCCTGTGAAACACCTGAAGGGTTAATAAACTTCTTGAATGTGGTTTTGAGCACCTTGAGGGGTGCAGTTTTTAGAATGGTGTCACACTTGGGTATTTTCTATCATATAGACCCCTCAAAATGACTTCAAATGAGATGTGGTCCCTAAAAAAAAATGGTGTTGTAAAAATGAGAAATTGCTGGTCAACTTTTAACCCTTATAACTCCGTCACAAAAAAAAATTTTGGTTCCAAAATTGTACTGATGTAAAGTAGACATGTGGGAAATGTTACTTATTAAGTATTTTGCGTGACATATGTCTGTGATTTAAGGGCATAAAAATTCAAAGTTGGAAAATTGCAAAATTTTCAAAATTTTCGCCAAATTTCCATTTTTTTCACAAATAAACGCAAGTTATATCGAATAAATTTTACCACTAACATGAAGTACAATATGTCACGAGAAAACAATGTCAGAATCGCCAAGATCCGTCAAAGCGTTCCAGAGTTATAGCCTCATAAAGGGACAGTGGTCAGAATTGTAAAAATTGGCCCGGTCATTAACGTGCAAACCACCCTTGGGGGTGAAGGGGTTAATACATCCTAGAAATGTGTTTCTCTTTTTTGCTGCTGCATCACATTGTTGACTCATGTGCAGTCTGTGATCTATTACTATACCCATCTTTTTCACATGTGCTGTTGCTTAGTTCTATTATTCCCATTCTATAGATGTAATTTTCATTTTTCTTATCCAGATGTAGTCTTGCATTTCTCCATGTTAAATACTATTCTATTAGTCGCTGCCCATTGTTCAAACTTATCTAGGTCCTTCTGAATCCTTTCTCTGTCTTCTCTAGTGTTAGCTATCCCTCCTAGCTTTGCATTGTCTGCAAATTTAATTAATTTACCTTCAATTCCCTTATCTAGATAATTTATAAAATGTCGAACAACACTGGGGTCAGAACAGAGCCTTGTGGTACCCCACTTGAAACACTCTTCCAATTGGATGTGCAACTATTTATTACCACTCTTTGAGAGGAATCACTGAGCTAGTTATTAATCCATCTAACTGTAGCCTTGTCAATCACATACTTTTTTTCAATAAGGATAGTATGAGATACTTTATTGAATGCTTTGCTAAAGATGAGATATAATATACCTACCGCATTTCCCTGATCCACCCAGTCAGTGATTCCATTATAGAAGGAAATTAAATTAGTCTGGCATGACATGTGATCTACAAACCCATGCTGGCTCTAGTTAATTGCTGTATTCTTATCCAAGTACTTACATACATATTGTTTAATAATTTGTTCTGGCTTAGAAGTAAGGCTCACTGGCCTGTAATTTCCTGGCACCATCATATTTCCTTTTTTTGAAGATAGGGACAACATTTTCCCTTCTCCAAACTTCTGGGACTTCTCCTGTTCTCCAGGATTTTTCAAAGATTCTGGTTAGTGGTTCTGCAATTTCCTCTGCTAATTCTTTCAATACTCTAGGATGTAATTTAACTGAACCAGAAGATTTAAATTAATGTAAATTAGCTAAGTGTTCTCTCACCATCTCTCTCGTTATGGATAGAGTGGATTATTTTATTCCTTCAATGGCACCGTGAAGATCAGTTGATGTTACTATTGCTTTCTTAGAGAACACAGATGCAAATTAGGAATTTAAAATTTCGGCCTTCTCAATATCATTTTTCACCACTTCACCCATTTCATCCTGTAACAATCTTACAGCATCTCTGACTTTTATTTTGCTTTTGACATAACCCCAAAATCCGTTTTTACTGCTTTTGATCTCTCTTGCAAGCCTCACTTCAATACTGGCCTTAGCTCTTCTAAGGCTACGTTCACATCCGTAACGCACAACGCAAACAAAAACGCGGCAAAACGCATGCACAACGCTGCGTTTTGCGCCGCATGCGTCCTTTTTTCTATTGATTTTGGACGCAGCAAAAATGCAACTTGCTGCGTCCTCTGCGCCCGGACGCGTGCGCCGCAGTGACGCATGCGGCGCAAAACGCAAGTGCACCGCATGTCCATGCGCCCCCATGTTAAATATAGGGGCGCATGACGCATGTGGCGCCGCTGCGGCGCCCGATGCTGCGGCGCGGACCGCAAATGTGAACGTAGCCTAACATTTGCCTTGCATTCCGTGCAGACAGATTTTATTCTTCTTTAGATATGCCCCATTCTTTCCATTTAATATACATTTCTTTTTAACTTTTTATCAAGTGATTAAGTTCTGTGTTCATCCATCCTGTACTCTTTAAATGCTTCCAATTCTTTCTTCTTTTCAGGATTCTTAGCGATTGTGCAGTGAGAATTTAATTTAGCAAAATCCTCCATCCTTCTTGGACATTTCTGTCCTTTAGAATATCTGATCATTGGACCTTTCCTACCCTCTTTCTGAGTCCATCAAAATCTTCCTTTCTGAGGTCCAACCTTAAAGTCTGAGCCCTCACAGGTCTTCCTTCCTAAATTCCCAGCCACCTTTACTTCCTCAACAATTTTTTCCCTATTGATAAGAATTAGGTCCAAGATGGCAGATCCTCTTGTTCTCTCTTCTACCTTTTGAAAGATAAAGTTGTCATCACCATTTTTTCCATCTATATATATAATTGTCTAAGGGGTACTTCCGTCTCTCTGTCGGCAACTTCCGTCACGGAAATCCCGCGTCGCTGATTGGTCTAGCCAGCTGCCTGTCATGGCTGCCGCGACCAATCAGTGACGGGCACCGTCCGATTAGTCCCTCCCTACTCCCCTGCAGTCAGTGCCCGGCGCCCGCTCCATACTCCCCGCAGTCACCGTTCACACAGGGTTAATGCCAGCGGTAACGGATCGCATTATGCCGCGGGTAACTCACTCCGTTATCGCTGCTATTAACCCTGTGTGTCCCCAACTTTTTACTATTGATGCTGCCTATGCAGCATCAATAGTAAAAAGATGTAATGTTAAAAATAATAAAAAAACTAAAAACCTGCTATTCTCACCTTCCGTCGTCCGACAATGCGCTCGTGCCGGCCGCCATCTGCCGTTCCCAGAGATGCATTGCAACATTACCCAGAAGACTTAGGGGTCTCGCGAGACAGCTAAGTCATCTGGGTAATTTCTCAATGCATCCTGGGAACGGAAGATGGCGGCAGCCGCGCGCGCTTCGCCAGAGCTTCTTCGGTGAGTGAGTATATAACTATTTTTTATTTTCATTATTTTTTTTTTACACGGATATGGTGCCCACACTGCTAAATACTGTGTGGGCTGTGTTATATACCGCGTGGCTGCTATATACTACATGGGCAGTGTTATATACCGCGTGGCTGCTATATACTACATGGGCAGTGTTATATACTGCGTGGGTAGTGTTATATACTACGTGGGCAGTGTTATATACTGCGTGGGCTGTGTGATATACTGCGTGGGCTGTGTTATATACTATGTCGCCTGTGTTATATACTGCGTGGACTGTGTTATATACTGCGTGGCCACTGTTATCTACTGCATGGCCTGTATTAACGCATCGGGTATTCTACAATATGTATGTATGTATATAGCAGCCACATACTATATAGAACAGGCCACGTAGTATTTGTCTGCTATATACTACATGGCTCCTAAATACTACGTGGCCTGTGCAATATACTATGTGGCTGCTATATACATACATATTCTAGAATACCTGATGCGTTAGAATCGGGCTACCATCTAGTAAACTATAGTCATCTCCAGTTTTCAAAGTGATTTCATCTTGGAAAATAATGCATATTGATGCCAGTCCTAGGTCTGGGCAGCTCCACTTCTGGCTTGTGTTCGAAACAGGAGAGAGTTTTCTCTGTTGTCACGTAATCAATACTATCAAAGAGGCAGACTGTTTATTGTAACAGCTGAGCCAGCCCCCTTTTTTCCCTGTCTGCTGTGACACGGAAGGGGGTGGCTTAGTTATTGAAATAAATCCAACTGTCAGCCGCCTTCTTTCATGCCACTTGTCACCTGTAGACACAGGAAACAAACAGGAAGTGGACCTATCCGGGACCCAGAATTGGCACTGATATTTTTAGTTTGGGCACCTTTTTTTAATGCAAATCCATTAGTAAGTTGCATATATGTTCTATATATATGCTACACTAGCATTTACGATGCTTAGAACTGGGCTTTAATGATATGCTGTTGTAAATTTACAGCCTGTGTTGGAAGTCCCTGCAATCCAGCAGGAGCAGGTCTAGTCCCCAGCAGTTACACCTGTTAGATACAGTCGCAGATCCTGGGGAGAAGACAGAGTCGGTTTATTACTGTTTCTGCCTTCTGGTTTGCCAGCCATGGAATGCTCAGTTAGCGCTCTGTACTGCATAGATGCATCGGTACTGCCGAAGCTTCAGAACTATCGGGTGAAGACATGATCGGTAGATGTGTGCCAGGAATAGCAGATCTGCTGGGTCTTAACAGATCTGTGTATAAAAAGTCTTAAATACTGAAAATTCTAAGCAAATTTTAGGAAATGTTTATTTACCTGACTCCAATTACTGCTAAGTTTAGAAACTTTGCCAGTTTTAAGAGATCCTCGCACTTAGGTAACTGGACACCGAATTTTTTGCTGAGGGAACTGTTTGCTTCAGAGTCATTGGCGACAATTCGGATGAGCATCCTATGTTAGAGGAACGGGAAAAGTAAGTCAAATCAAAAACTAAAGTGGCGCAAAAACATTTAGTAAATAGGAGAAAATGCTGATGAATACTGATGATTTTGTATATTAATGACTCCCCATTGGATTCAATGGACGGATGAAAGTAGCACGTAAACAAAAAAAGTGCGTAGAAACATACGGATGAAATGTGGCTCAAGTACGCCCGTCAGGAGGACCTATAGTGGGTTCCTGGGTTGTTCTGGATTTAATATTGCGTCTAGGATATTGTCCACTTACTCGGCCGCTGGGTGGTTCTCTGCCACTTTGAGCAGTTCACTTTCACAATCAAAGGTCATTTTGAGTATTCCGTGTTTGGCCGCATGTCGAATGTAGCACGGTTGCTTGCAAGTGTTTGCATAAACTATATCATCAGGCGGCACTCCTAAACTCAATACTAGGTCTATCTCCGCCTGTAGAAAAAACAGTGAGAGTCAGCCTACATGTAAAAGCATACAGTTTCAGTTTAAAGTGTCTTTTCCATGCAAATTGCATGACGACGAATGATCTCTTATACCCATACAGTGTGCATAATGTCGGCAGCACATACCGATTTACACCAGAAGTTTTGCTGCCGACGATAATGATTTTTGGGCAGCATAAACGATCTAGTGAAAGCAGAAAATTTGCTCAATCACTGTCACGTTTGAAAGCCAAATGGTGCCGCCTTACAAATGCTTGTTCAGCCCCTGTAAAGGGACGTTTGTATCAGACAGAGCTGCCCATACTGGGGTCGAGTCATTATTGCTTTTTTTGCCTTTTTTATCTAGTCCTGTTTTGTTTTGCGCCTGTTTTTTTGCGTGCGCCATATTCATCTTTTCACTTGTGTCTTTTTTTAAGTCACTTTTTTATCTGTTCGTCTGTTTTTTTTTAGTTTGCCAGATATTTTCAGCTGATCTATCATTTACGACTTTGCTAAATTTTTTACGCAAATGTACTCCTGTTTGCAACATGTCCAAAATGTTGTGCTAAAAAGTAGCAAAAATTAAAGGCGTTTACCCATGAACAAAGTTATTAACAATTAAATTCAATAGATCTTGGAATAATAATAATTTTCACAATTGGATGTGTTTTAAAAAAATGTTCCTGTGCTGAGATAATCTTATAAATGTGCCCCTGCTGTGTACTGTGTAATGGCCGTGTATGACTGTGCTGTCCTGTCTGTATACTCTCTTTTGCTCCCTCCCCTGCCCAGGAGATGTGGTATGATCAGACCATATTCCTATATGGTCAGACACGGCCATTACACAGTACACAGCAGGGGCACAGCACATTTATAAGATTATCTCAGCACAGGAACATTTTTTTTAAACACATCCAATTGTGGAACTTACTATTATTCCACGATCTATTGATTAAAATTTAAGACGAGGATAAATATGATTTGCTTCTTTAGCCCATGCACCATTTTTACGTTTTTGTATGCAAAAATACAGATGATCAGGGACATAGTTTTTAAGAGGGATCCAAAATAAAGTCTAGTGTTCCTACGGAAGTTCGGAACTTTTAGTTATTGACCACAAACTTTTCCTGTTCCATCAAATAATTGGTTCTTAAAGGCCTTTGTTCTGCTGAAGACGAAAAAAGCTCCCAAATCTCAAAATGGCTGTTTTTGGTGCATTTCTGTTCAAAAGTACAAAGGCAGGTTGGATTGGCTGCCAAAATCCGCAGCAGCCTCTGTGGATTATGCAAAAAAAAAGAGAAAAAGAAACAATGATCTTGTAATCAGCATTTAAAATCGGCTACAGATCAGTGGATAATCTGCAGCAAAATCCGAGAAAATTAGGTTTCGTTGCAGCTTCTGACTTCTACAACATGCACCCAACTGCTGTGATCAGACCTACCTACAGTTTAACATCTTACATGTCGCTTTTGCTTATCAGTGCTATTGAAAAGGTTAGAAACGGGAGGGAGGGGAGACCCTTCTGTCGCCCCATTGCCCCCTGTTATGAGATGGACCTCAATGGCATTGTTAAGTCAAGCAGGAGCCAATTGAAGCATGTCTGTCTTGTTTGTAAACTTATGAACTTATTTAAGTTTTTTAAAAAGAACCTGTCACGAGTACAAAAGTGTCCAATGTCTCCTCTTATTTTATTGCCACTGCTCCGCGGTGTACTTAGGTTATATGTGTATTATTTGTGTATATTTATCATTACTATATAATCTGAATTATTTTTTTGTATGTCTATCTTACCATTCTAGAGATATATGGCTTTTAATTTTGTGCTAATTTTTATAGTCATTCCATGGGGGCGTGGTTAAATGGATCCTCAGGGGTGTGTCTGCAGGCATGACTAACTGAATACTCGGGGGCGTGTCTACATTACCAAGAGCTCCCTTGCAAAGATGATAAAAATTAACATTAAATAAGAAGACCCAAATATCTGGAACTGTAAAGCAGATGAAAAATAAATTGAATAATTAGATGAGAAGTGGGAATAAAATAAGAGCAAAAACTGGCCACTTTTCATCTAGTTACAGGTCCTTTTTTAAAAAAAACATTAAAAAAAATATTTTTTTCAAATAATTTTTTCCCAAAACATAAATATCATCATGTAAAAAATGGAATAAAAAACACAGTATATCTGAAATTGCCACGTATTTAACTGTCTTAACTAATAAAATATCAAAATATCCATCCCACATGATGAATGTTGATATTGTTTTCTGACTTTTTACCGCCCACAAAAATGGAATAAAAAGATCAGAAAGTCATAAGGATCCCTACATGGTACCATTTAAAATTTCTGTTCACCCTATAAAATAAATAAGTCCTGATAGAACTTTATCAGCCGAAAAATAAAAAAGTTGGGACTCTTTTTGCAAGTCTTTTTATTTAATTACTAAATGATAATAATGTAATTATGCTGGTCCATTAGAGAAAGCTGCAGTTTTACCACAAAGTTAACTTTGCGAGAATAAAAGTAGAAAAAAGTATGATGGAGTTATTTTTTAGCAATTTATAGGGCATCATTCAAACCTAAAAGTTATGGTTTTTGGAAAGCGAGGAGGAAAAAATGAAAGGGAAAAAAATGGCTGCGTCTCTTAAGAGTTGCTCGATGATTCTTTTTGGGGTTTAGTATAAATCCAACACATAACAACATATTACTCTGTGTATGGTTGAGAGCTTTTCCCAAGTTCCTTCTCTTTGCTCCACATTTATGGTCTCATGCAATGATAGTGTCGTGTAGAGGGAGACAATGATGGCGCCATGATAGAGCTCAATGGACCTCTTCCCCCGTACTGTAGGTGTCTGAAGGAGTTTTATATATGCCAACCCCAACCAAGCGCGGTGCTCTGAATACATAGAGGAGTAATGGTCTACTGGTCGTCATCGAAGGACCAAGAAGAAGGTTACCTTGCTGGCACAATCAAATCCAGCACCCAGGGTGGAGAGTGTCTGGATGACCTCCTTACTGTTGTTGCACTTTACAGCATAGAAGGGCTTCACCCCGGGCAGTTCCTTTTGGAATCGGTAATATTTATCCACCACATCACCCAGGTCAGCGACATAGAAAGCATCATGGTCACCCTGTCGTCGCAGGACAGATGAAACAGCAGATTAGTTATTGTTAAAAAAAAATACAAAGAAATTGATTTGTGTGTTCTAAAGGGGCTGGCCAACTTTTACCCAACTTCTTGACTGCCTCAGTCAAACCTCAACGGTTCATGGCATTGGGTAATTTAGGACAGAACTTATATATATATATATATATATATATATATATATATATATATATATATATATATATATATATATATATATACACTCACTGGCCACTTTATTAGGTACACCTGTCCAACTTCTTGTTAACACTTAATTTCTAATCAGCCAATCACATGGCGGCAACTCAGTGCATTTAGGCATGTAGACATGGTCAAGACAATCTCCTGCAGTTCAAACCGAGCATCAGTATGGGGAAGAAAGGTGATTTGAGTGCCTTTGAACGTGGCATGGTTGTTGGTGCCAGAAGGGCTGGTCTGAGTATTTCAGAAACTGCTGATCTACTGGGATTTTCACGCACAACCATCTCTAGGGTTTACAGAGAATGGTCCGAAAAAGAAAAAAAATCCAGTGAGCGGCAGTTCTGTGGGCGGAAATGCCTTGTTGATGCCAGAGGTCAGAGGAGAATGGGCAGACTGGTTCGAGCTGATAGAAAGGCAACAGTGACTCAAATCGCCACCCGTTACAACCAAGGTAGGCCTAAGAGCATCTCTGAACGCACAGTGCGTCGAACTTTGAGGCAGATGGGCTACAGCAGCAGAAGACCACACCGGGTACCACTCCTTTCAGCTAAGAACAGGAAACTGAGGCTACAATTTGTACAAGCTCATCGAAATTGGACAGTAGAAGATTGGAAAAACGTTGCTTGGTCTGATGAGTCTCGATTTCTGCTGCGACATTCGGATGGTAGGGTCAGAATTTGGCGTAAACAACATGAAAGCATGGATCCATCCTGCCTTGTATGGAGCATCTTTGGGATGTGCAGCCGACAAATCTGCGGCAACTGTGTGATGCCATCATGTCAATATGGACCAAAATCTCTGAGGAATGCTTCCAGCACCTTGTTGAATCTATGCCACGAAGAATTGAGGCAGTTCTGAAGGCAAAAGGGGGTCCAACCCGTTACTAGCATGGTGTACCTAATAAAGTGGCCGGTGAGTGTATATATTAGCTTTTATTTTACTATATTTTTTTCTTTGACCCACTTCATAACTGAATCGTGATCCCAATCAAAAGAATTCATTTTTTTTGTTTTGTTTGGGTGCTAGCAGATACAGCATGGTTGATCTATAAATGGGGTTCACACTCTAACACCTGGAATGGAGATATGCCTTTGAGATAATCTGATTGTCCCATTTTGAAAAAAAATAAAAAAAACCCCCTTAAATTATGAAACTATAATTTACCTCTCCGAACCCACTATTTACTTTTTCCTGGATGAACTCCTGGACAGAAGTTCCCTCTTCCACTATGGTCACACTGCTGAGATGATGAGTTGTTCCATTCAAAGGGCAATCCTTTTCTTCAATATTTTTCCCTACTAGATGTTTTTCTTTACCTGTTTCGTAAAAGGAAATAAATGGGTGTTATGAAAAAAAAAAATCGAATCTGGAGTTTTGTGGCCCAGTGGCCCCTATGTGAGTGGAGTCGTAGTGAGCATGTGCAACCACCACTTGTATAAACAGTGAATGGAGCAAACTCACTATTGCTGCATTCTAACAAGGAACATTGGGCCCCCCATCCTTAAGATAGGTGGTGGGTCCCAGTAGTGAAATTATACATTTATCACCAATATTCTGTGGATAGGTAATATATACTTTGTTTAAAGGACAAACCCTTTAACAGTAAATATAGTATATACAGTATTTTATATACTTACTGACGCCCTGGTTTTCAGCCATTTTTCAACCCTCTGTAGTTTGGAGAAATCTGGTGGTAGATACATGTAGAAATTTGGAAAACACTATAAATAATTTCAATCATTCATCTATATATATATTAAGATATGATTAGTATTAAAGAGTTTCAATCGTTTTTTTTAGCCCTAAAGTTACATGTCGATCGATCGCAGTCGCAGAGGTCATGACCGGGGCAGCATGGCTGAGGGACCTACCAACGAAAGAAGAAACTTCAACTGGATGTGCGTTCTTGGACGCACATTCAGCTGAAGTGTATTACCGCACAGAGACCCGCCATGTCCATGCGCTGCAATACATGTAGAAAAGCCACGGAGACACCATCACGTGTTTCTCAACGCAAGCAATGAATAGCCAGGTCTTTCACCGGGAAGGAACAACCACGGGAAGGGCAGCATCCAATAAAGGAAAGCCACCTATGCCAAAACATGGTATCCATCCACAGACAGCTGTTTCGGGGTATTTGCCCCTCATCAGTGTGGAGTAGGAAACTGGCTATTAGGAGCAGTGCCTGGTGAAAAGACTATAAGCATAAGGATGAATGACCTCGGGGAGATCAAAACATCCAACACCGCAGAGACACCATCACGTGTTTCTCAACGCTGCAATACACACTGCCAGCCAATCAAAAGCCAGCAGCTTACGTTGGCATGAACATGACTGAGGGCACCTGACAATGACATCAGAGGGGGATGCCGGGCGGTAAGGGAGTGGAACTATATACTAGAATAGTGCTCATACATACCAGGATGGGGGATATATACCAGGATAAGGGACATATATACCAAGATGTGGCCCAGAAAAATGGACATACATTATACACTAGGATGGGGCCCAGGATAAGGTACATATATACCAGAATGGGGGATATGTATACCAGAAAGGGGCCAAGATAGGGGACATATATACTAGGATAGGCCCAGGATGGAGGACATATATAACAGGATAAGGGACATATATATAAGGATAAGAGACATATGTACCAGGATGGGCCCCAGAAAAAAGGACATACAGTATACACTCCCAGACAGAAGTTATGTCGCTTATCCATGTTATGTAAATAAAAGCTTATAACCTGACGTTAAATTCATCCATTGGTTGTATAAATTATTCTTTTGAAAGCTGAAACCCTCAGAAATCTGGTTTAGGTTAAGAAAATAAATTGGCATCAATGCAGAAATATTGATCAGTTAATGGACACAGAATGGTCAGATTTTGGCAAGACAAAAGTTTTGTCGCCTGGTCATATAATGCACCCAATCCTAGTTTACATTCTCACCTGTGCTCAGTAAATGATCGGTTAATTAGTGTGTGTGTATAAAAAGAAACCCAGCAACCCAGACTTTCACTTGAACTGCAACTTGAGCTCTGACAACATGCCAAAAATCCACCCTGCGACCAAAGCCTGGATTATCAAGAGGCTGAAGACCAGATCCACTGCAGAGGTGGCTGGCCCCTTTAATGTGTCTCAGCGTCAAGTACAAAGAATTAAAAAAAGATTTGAAGAGACTGGAGATGTGCTTGACAAGCTCAGGTTCGGCAGACCCCACAAGATAATTGCTCAGGAGGAACGTTTGTTGGTTAGAAAATCCAAAGCAAGCCCCTCTTCCACTGCAGCAGAGCTCCAACAGGCCTGGTCACCTCAAGTCCCTGTGTCAACTAGAAAAGTTTGTAGGATTCTGTCTCAAAATAGCCTCCATGGTCAAATCAGTGCCCAGAAGCCAGCACTAAATAAAAGGCAAATAAAAAATCGTGTGGCATTTGCAAATGCCACAGCCTGCTAAACAGATGGACGCTGGAAAAGTGGCAGAAGATGGATTTCTCTGATGAATGTTCAGTAGAATTACACCACAGCCACCGCAAATACTGCAGGAGACCTACTGGAGCCTGTATGGATCCAAAATACACCCAGAAAACAGTTAAATTTGGTGGTGGAAAGATCATGGTCTGGGGTTACATTCAGTATGGGGGTGTGCGAAACATTTGCAAGGTGGAAGGCAATATCAATAGCCTAAAATATCAAGAAGTATTAGCTACCTCTTATATTCCAAATCATAAAAGGGGTCAAATTCTGCAGCAGGATGGTGCTCCATCTCATACATCCATCTCTACAACAAAGTTCCTCCAGGCAAAAAAGATCAAGGTGCGCAAGGACTGGCCAGCCCAGTCACCACACATGAACATCATTGAGCATGTTTGCGGTAGGATGAAAGAGGAAGCTTGGAAGACAAAACCAAAAAATCTAGATGAACTCTGGGAGGCATGTAAGACTGCATTCTGTGCTATTCCTGATGACTTCATTAATAAATTGTATGAATCATTGTTGAACCGCATGGATGCAGTCCTTCAAGCTCATGGAAGTCACACAAAATATTAAATATGACTCTATTAGCACCACAACTTCATTCACCAATGTTATGCCACATATATTTGTATTTTAAGTTAATTATTTGTTTGAATATCACATTACTTTCTGTGGGCGACAAAACTTTTGTCTTGCCAAAATCTGACCATTCTGTGTCCTTTAACTGATCAATATTTCTGCATTGATGCCAATTTATTTTCTTAACCTAAACCACATTTCGGAGGGCTTCAGCTTTCAAAAGAATAATTTATACAACCAATGGATGAATTTAACGTCAGGTTATAAGCTTTTATTTACATAACATGGATAAGCGACATAACTTCTATCAGGGAGTGTATACTAGGATGGAGCCCAGGGAAAGGTACATATATATCAGGATAGGGGACCTTTATACCAGGATAAGGGACATATATATCAGGATAATGGACATATATACCAGGATCGGGCCCAGAAAAATGGGCATACAGTATATATTAGGATGGGACCCCAGGTAAGGGACATATATACCAGGATGGGGGATATACTGTATATATCAGGATGGGGCCAGGATAAGGGACATATATATCAGGATGGGGGACATAAATACTAGGATGGGGGACATATATACCAGGAAGGAGCCCAAGATGGGGAACATTACTATATAATGGGGAGGAGGTGCAAGTTATGTGTCATTGTAGAATTTAGAAAACTTCAAGGACCCATACATCTTACCAACATGTGAAGCGGAGGGGGCCCAGACACAAATCTTGCACTAAGGTCCACTAAATTCTAGTTATGTCACTGGGACTCAGTGCCACAGAAAATACACTGGGAGCAGTAACTGAGACTCTGCACTGGCCTCGGGTATGGTGAGAAAAGCACGATTTGTTTTCCAAAAAGAGGGGTTTGTGAAATTGGAAAATCTCTTTAAAGGTTAGTTAGAAGCAGTAGCGTAGCTACCCGTGGCAGAGGGTGCGGTCACCCAGGGCCCCACGCTCAGAGGGGCCCACCCGGAGCGACAGCTAACCTTAATTGTATCAGCATGCGCAGCTCTGAGGTAGAGCAGGGAGACACAGTCTCCCTGCACTACCACTTAGCCTCTCAGCTACGGCAAGATGATGCCATAGCCAAGGCACCAGCGCATGCACAAGACGTCAGAGTCCCAGTGACGTCATTGCACCTCGTGAATACTCTGACATCCTGTGCATTCGCCGGCCCCAGCTCCCCCTGCCCTAGCCAAGAGGCTGAGTGGTAGTGCAAGGACATCAATGCGCTGGTCAGCCCGGTGAACTAGTTGGGATCCTAAGTTAGGTGAGCATATGATGTTTTTTATTTTACGTAAAACGTTTGGTGTGGGAGGGTGAACGCTCACACATTTTAGGGGCTACTGTGGGGGGGGACTTCAAAGTGTGGGGGCCATTATACAGCATGGGAGCTAATGTGGGGCCCTCATACAGTATCAGGGCTAATGTGGCAGCCACTATATGGTGTGAGAAACAATAAGCGGGCCTTCATACAGTATGGGGGCTAATGTGAGAACCATCATATGGTGTGGGAACTAATGTGGAGGACACTCATGGTATGGGGGTTAATGTGGTGGCTATTATATGGTGTGAAGACTATTGTGGGGGCCCTCATACAGTATGGAGGTTAATGTGGTGGCCATTATATGGTGTGAAGACTATTGTGGGGGGCCCTCATACAGTATGGGGGTTAATGTGGGGCCATTATATGGTGTGAAGACTATTGTGGGGGCCCTCATACAGTATGGAGGTTAATGTGGTGACCATAATACAGTGTCTAACAGGACTTCTGTGAGGGGCATTACATGATATTTAGCGGGAGGACTGAGGATACCATACTACGTATTGGGGAGGTGTGAGCACATTACACTGACTACAAGGAACTGTGGGTCCTCTATACTGTGTATAGGGAACTGCAGGAGCATTATATTGTGTGTAGGGGAGCTGTGGGGCATTATACTCTGTGGGGAAGCTGTATGTGGGGGGACTCGGGGGACATTATTTAATGTTAAGTGGAGACTTAAGCATTTTTGTTATAGGGGTACTCAGAGTATTGTGTCTATCAAACGTGCACATGGGGCATTATTACTTTTTATTGGAAAAATGGGGACAAGGGGGCAATTTTACTATCTAGAAGGCGTACTGGAGAAATTGTCATGTTGGTCTTAGTCAGATGGGAAAAGACGGGAAAAGTGAACAACTCCACCAAAAAGAATGTCCTCTGTAAGTCATCTTCTATAAATGGACTGTAATCTCTTAAATATAATGCAGGACTGGTATCTACCACTATATGTCACCATGTGGCGGTAATATGGAAATATGTCACCATGTGGCCTTTGTATAGAAAATGATATTCTGTAACGGCAGAGTCATCTGCTGAGGTTCCCATATACCCTTTATTAGAGTGCACCACCGTAGTTGTAATTGGGGTTACCTGGTTAGGGGCCACTCAGAGGTGTCGCCCTCCTGAGCTGAACCCCTAGCTAGTTAGAAGGGATATGCTAGTAAGAGTTACTGAAGCTGTAGTGTGTGAGGGGAAGAGAGCAAGAAGAGAGCAAGAATTACTAACCTATTGGTTTGATAGTGGCAGAATGAATTAGATGAAACAGCAAGGGATATCCTTGTACCCCCAAAATGGGGCACAAACAAGGGAAGAGATCGGTTCAGCTAAGAACGTAACTGTCAAGTCCAGGCATAGTAATGAGAAAATTAATTTGCAGGACCCAGGTCAGTATTTCATGGCCACTGGATAGAAACCTTGCAAACTGCCTCCTACCTGCATCATTGCGTCGTGACACATTTATGACAATGTACCCGGCCTAATAATTAGAAGTGGATCCAGGGATGCCTTCAGGTGGGAGGTGGTTTGAAGGGCTTCAGTTTGGCAGTAATGGACCAGGGACCTACAAGTCAATTTTCCCATCTCTGTCGGATACCACTGTCAATGGGAAGGAGCGCCACGACATATCAAACAAGTAGGTCTTAGCAGCTAAGAAATAGCGCCATAGCCAGAACGGTGCATGTGTGTAGCTCAATTAACAGAAAACGAAAAATATTATGTGTGCCAGAAAATGGTGACCAAAATTTTGTACAAATTTGGCGTTGGCATAATCGCAATGACCTGAAGAATCATATTGCCAGATTACTCTTATGATACAATGAAAAATATAAAAATAAAACCTAAAAAAAACAATGACGGATTTGCATTTTTTATCCTCGCTTGGAATTTTCTTCCCATTTTTCACAACCATTATACTGCAAAATGAGTGGGGCAAATAAACAGTACACTTCATCCTGAAAAACACAAGTCCTCATATACTGCAATGTTGACGGAAAAGTAAAAAAGTTATAGCTTTTGGTAGAATTGGAGGAAAAATACAAAAGTTCAGAAACAAAATTTGGCCACGTTATAACGGGAATAAAGTTACTACAGGTAGCTTTATAAAAAAAAAATGAAATAATAGATGGCGAGTAACTTTTTTGAGGCATACCGGTAAACGTTTCTTTATCTCTCCTCTTGTGTCTTGGACTAGTTGGATCTCAGATCGTTAGAGATCCGCGCAGATTAGATTGAGTTGACTTGTCTTCTTTTGTGACATTCCCATTAAAATATTTTACATAGCTATTTTGTTTATATACTGTAAGTGGCGGACACACATAAGGCGTGTTTACACTAGATGAACAATGGGAACAAGCATTTCAAAATGCGCTTTCATCGGTGGAATGATTTTTAAGGCTACTTAAAGGGGACCTGTCATCAGGTCAAAAGTGTCCAATTTTTGCTCTCACTTTATTCCCGCTCATCCCGAGTATGGCATTATCCTTTTTTTATTTAAATCCACCACATGGTTCCAGAGATATGGGACTTTTTATTCAGTGCTACTTTTTATAGTCTTTATCAAAAGGGCATTGCTCCCAGGGTAAGAGTAATACACCCTCCAAGAATCCTACGAGCAACGCCCCCCTTGGTAAAGACTATCAAAACTGACACTAAAAGAAAAGCCGATATGTTATGCTGTGACGGCCTTCGATAAGGAAGGGGGTGCTCAAACTGTCCCTGTAACTGGGACCCTAACTATACCTGTCCCAGGGGTACTTTTGAAGGTAGCGAGGCCCGAGTCTCGGACCTAACTGTGCTCCTGTTAACCCCTGACCTGTCCCCTCCCCCACCACATGAGACCTGGGACAGAAATGTAAGGTAAACAAGACACAAAGACAAAACAGGGAAAGCATCAAATATACAAACCCTCACCAGAGGTAAAGAGGTATATAAGGAAGGATAGGAATGTACCAACCAAATGGGAATAGGACAATTAGGAAAGCATACACCCCAAAACAGCACGCAACAATCTCCAGAAGTGAGAACGATCTACAATTCACCACAGCGTCCCCAAGGAGTTAGGAAGCAAAGCTTTCACTGGCAAGGCAGAGAAGGTCTTACCAGGTTTTATAGGGAGAGGTAATGATCAGATCAGAAGCAGCTGAAAATGGAGATGCAAGTTTCTGACCAGCATATAAAGGGTTGTTAACTTCTTTAGCACCAAAGGAAACTAAATCCATTTAATATGGGACACAAATACACAGGCTAAATGGAAGATCTGCGATTCACAATACATAGTGATCTTCTTACACCAGATCTCTGAGGAGGACATAACACTGTATCTCTGCGTCTGTATGTCGGATTTATAAAACACTAAAAGTGGAATACTCAGGGGAACAGCGGGAATAAAATGAGAGCAAACCTGGACAATTTTGTAAACAAGACCTGAAAACAATATTCTATGTGCACAGAGTGATGTATTACTGTCTGTTCTGTGCACATTGGAAGCATGGTCAACCTGCCTAAACAGGCTATTAAATGACCACCGATTGGCAAGGCAAGCATGTAGAAGATCAGCAGTCGTTTAGCGGCAAAGTTCAACTAACATAAATCCGCCCTTACATGTTTATTGCTAGTACTTACAGGTTTACTTTCGGCTTCTAACGCTCCATGAGAGTCCTCTCACCCTTTCTTGTTTCGTTGTAATGAGAACAGCCCCTCATCTGCCCTCGCTTTATATATTCACCTCATTGATAAGAATGTCACCTCTCCAGTTGGTCATAATAATTTGGTTTTTCGAAATACCAGATCTTGACAAGCGTTTTCTCGTATTTCAGGATTTATTTTTTTTAAACTTGTTTGGTGAGAGATAATTTTACGTCATCTCCACCAAATGTGACATTCTTAAACACATTTCTCTATCCTGCGCTAATAAAGGATATCCATGTCCTTATACATCAGATATATATCAGCATATATGATATATCATGGTCTTCATGTAAGGTACAAGTTTACCCTCATATGTTATTAAAATAGCAAGTCCTAGATTGAAAAGGTAGAGTACGGTGGTGAATCTTCTCAGTAGTTAAAGGAGTTTCCTGAGCTCAAAAGAAATTTCTACAGCCACTCTAATATGCACACTGTCTAGATCCCCCTCTGTTATGGAGGCATTATGAATAAGATAAATCAAATCTGATATCCCATGACCCCTGGCAGCTTCTCCAGTGTGTAGATAAAATAAATTAGGAAACAGAAGACAGTTGATGGTAGGGCAAACTTTGTGTACATCCTCGTTACAAAAGAAGTTCTAATCAATGTGTGACTCCCCAGGATCCTGGTTGTCACAGTGGCATTGCTTTCCTCATGGGGAGAGTGATGTCACGCTTGGAAGCGATGAAGGATTCCTTTTATCAGGTAATCACAATGCTCACAACATGTTCACACTCCAGGCCAGAAGGGGGAGCTCTGAACCTGGTTTTCAGGGGAACTCCCCTATTGATTCTTTCTGGTCTGGAGGAAAGTCAGTCAGACCAAGAGAGAAGGAAGTCTGTCAGATGGGAGAGCAGAGTGACAGACAGCAGACTAGAGCATATTAAACCAAAAATCCCCCATAAATAATATATCAGGGAAAAAGAGGCAATAGCAAAAAAATTAAATTAATTAAAAACATCCTTTTAATAGACAAATTAAAACAAATGTATGAAACAGGGGAATACTCTTAGTACATATGGCTGGGAATAAAAATCCAAACCCAGAAAATATTACAATGATAATTAATATTCCTATTTATCAGTAAACAAAATCATCTACTATGTAGGCAAATAGCCAAATAATGTTCTATAGAATCTTACTACAAGTAATTATAAGGTACATTGCACAAATTCAATTGTAATGGAACATAAGGTCCTATAGTGCCCTAATACCCAGGAGGCACAGTGACACATAGAGCCTGGTTCGTGATAGAGACCCTATAAAAAGGCTCGAGTCACCTGTCATACGGGTTTATGTTCTATCCTATATGGGGGACAGAGAGAACTGTGAGGACCTTATCAGAAGCCATAGGCAGTAAGGGACTACAAAAAAAACCACGCTATGAGGAAGGCTATTAACTCCACCTGGTAAAGGGGTCTCTGGATTCACTTCCAAGCCGGCCGGACCCTGCCTGTACCTGTGATCTGGTGCCCTGGACTGTGGCTGCCTGTAGTCTTCAGTAAACCAGGTAAAGAGACTGCAAACCTGTGTCCTCGTTCTTTACTGCACCATTCACCATCTTCCATCTACACACCGGGAGCCCTGAGGACATACTTCACCTGTGGGAAGTTATACCATCTAGCTGCCATAACATCACCCAAGTGGACCCCTTAAAGCAATGTCGGTCCCTACTGACCGAATACCACAGGAGGTGTCACAAACACAAACTTTATTCAAAACCCCTTTAAGGACATTCCCTTTAACATGGGCGCCCAGGGCCACGGACCGGGTCGCCGCCACCGTGACATCCCCCTGTGAGTACCGGACCCGGTGCCGAGTATCCCCATTGCCCTGGTGGGTGACTCAAATGGAATGAGAGATAATTGCCCCTAAGGCAGATGGTACAGCTCAGCTCCATGTCATAAACTTAGGGCCGGCGTTAAGGGGGACAGGGAAATTGCCCAGGGCTATCACTCTGTCAGTGGTCCCCATTGTTTACAGCAGAAACTACACTGATAATAGCGGTTCTGCATTATCAGTGTACTTTCAGATGTTGAGAATGAACCATAACCTTTGGTGACATCACAGTCATGTGACCATGATGTCACCAAAGATCCTGGACCCTGAGGGAGTTTAGGAAAGCTGAACAGGAGACAGACTGGTAAGTCCTCTATTGTGTGTGAATGTATGTGTGTATGTGCTGCGTACTCATGTGTTTATATGTATGTGCTCAATTTATACGTGTATGTGCTCTGTGAACACATGTGCTTGCATGTATGTGCTCTGTATATACATGTATGTGTTTTGTGTATACATGTACTGTATGTATGTGCTCTGTGTATACATTGTAGAGGTTTGTACTCAGCTGTGGTTGACGTAGGCACAGGAGCGATCTGGCTGCAATGTCCAAGTTTATTCAAAGTTCATAAACCGCTCCAAATGGCAAAACAAAACACAGCCTTTTCGGGCACAAAATGAAAACATAAAGCAAAAAGTCCATACAACATATGCAGCGCCCCAGAGTCCTGGTCGTTGCAGTAATGTCGCTCTGCCACTAAGGGGAGTGATATTACGTCTGATTGCACTAAAGGAGTTTCTCTGACCAGGTAACACTCACACTACACTTCACACTCCGGCCACCAGGGGGGGTGGTTCTATCTAGTAGGCCACTCCTCACACTCTGGTAAAACTGGGGGTTGGACAGGAAGACAGGGAGAGAAGTAGCTGGGAAGAGCTAGTGAGAGGACCTGTCAGGGATGGGATCCTGGCAGACTCCTCAGAGCAGAACAAACCAGTGAACAACGGGAATACAGTAAAGAGGAATTAGGACCAGAAGGAGTCGTGCTGTTAGACCGAGGCAACATCCTTCTGAGGCGCAAACAGTCGGTGGCCGGAACGCCGAGCAAGTAAGAGACTTTAAGTACTACTGCAAACCACGGCCGGACAGCCAATTATAGGTTGGCTGTCCCACTTAACACCTAAGCAGACAACGAAGGCAGCTGTGGGAGAGGGGCGACTCTAGGGTCCCGGAGGAACTCCAGGCCTACCCCGTCATACGGGTGCGTCCTACCATATCATCTGGGGGACGGAGAGAACGAATATCAGAGACAGACAGAAACAGTTGTGAGGACTATCCCGGGAGCTCAGCAGGGAAGGACTACAACACACAGCGCTAGAAGGTAGACACTGATTCCCACCTGTAAAGGGAACTCCTGATGTGCCTTTGGACCGGCCGGTCTCGGACAGCCCTGTTGACAGCGCTCTGGACTGAGGACTCTAAAACCTTCAGTAAAGAGGTAAAGAGACTACAACCTGGTGTCCTCGTTATTTACTGCGACCGGCACTTCACAACTACACCATCATTCACCACTACTCTTTCACCGGACGCCCCTCACTGACCAGCAGGGTCACGGACCGGGTCTAGCCACCGTGACAACCCCAGAGCAGAGACTCAGAGGCCCGGTACCGGGTACCCCTCGGCCCTGCGGTAGCGGGGGCGCCGCAACTTGGCGTCACGAACAGGATCTACTTAAGCCTGAAGAATCGGGTCATGTGTGCCTTGGAACTGTGATTTATTGTGCTTGGACTGTAACTTTTTGCAAAGACTGTGCGTTGCCAATTGCCGCCAAGAGTTCCCGCCACGATTCGCCATTGCCGTGCGTGGAGGGAGGAGCCTCAGTTTCCTGGGCGGAACCAGCCAAAAGGAGCGCGGAACGAGAAAGCGCGGTACAGTGCCAATCCCGGAAGAGGAACTCCGACCTCCAGCAGGTTAGTGGGAGGAAGGGACAGCCATGTCCGATTCGGGAGGAGAAGAGGTGGCGGTCACAGCCGCGGACGCGGGGGCATCTCCGGTCCCCGCAGTGGGCGAAGCCGCGGCCCTGATACCACCACTGGTTGCCGCAGAACCCGCTCCCCCCCTCAGCCAGTCAGACGCTGCCGCTAACACAAAAGCCATAAGGCCCTTCTCTATGCCGTACCTGCCTGGGGCGGCCTGGCTCCCACGATACTCTGGGGAGTCGCATACATTCACTGACTTTAAGGAAGGGCTCTGCAGCCTGCTTGAGTTCTATCCCCTGACAGAGCCTCAGAAGGTTCATATGATAACCGGCCAACTCTTTGGGGCGGCTCTGAGAGAATTGAAGTCCTGGCCCGTCGAGGATAAGGGAACTGCACAGCAGATTTTTGCAAAGCTTAAAGCCACCTTCGATACTCGCACTGCTACAGAAATTAAACTGACTTTCTATGGATGCAAACAGAGACCGCAGGATAGCTTACGGGACTATGCCCTTAATCTCCAGGAGGCGATGCGGGCCATTAAGCAGAGTGACCCCGGCAGCATGCAGGATGAGGATAAACTCCTGAAGGAGCGGTTCATTGAGGGGCTCCTGTGCAGTCACCAGCGGGGCCAATTGCACTTCCTGGCCATGCAAAATCCAGACTTGACTTTTGCGCAATTCAAAGATAAAGCTATCCAGGCATTGCAGGAGCGACAGCCCAGCCGTGCAGCACCGCCCCGGCGTCCCGCTCTCACATACCACCAGGAGGTGGCGTCGGATGCCCCAGTCGCCGCCGAGGCCGACGCCCAGAGCCTAGAGGACGACTCCCCTGCAGGACTTCGCCTCCAGATGCAAGAGCTAACCAAGAGCGTTGCTGCCCTGGTCCGGACAGTGCAGTCCCTACAGGAGGCCCCCAAGGAGAAGATCCAGTTGGCTTCCAGACCAGAGGATGTCCCTTGGATGCGACAGAAGAGGACTCCGCCGACCAAAGGCCGGAACGACGATCACTTCCACCAGGATGGACGACCCATCTGCCGCTGCTGTCACCAGGTGGGCCACCTTGCAAGGTACTGTCCTTTAAACGAGCAACCCCTGGGGCAAAGGGCCAACCCCCAGGAGTAGGACGGTCAGGCCCGCAGCATTGGAGAACCAAGTACATTGGAGGACGACCAGTTCTCCCTGTGGTGGTTGATGGAATCCCCTTGAACGCTTTGCTGGACACCGGCTCTCAGGTGACGACTATACCTTACGTGCTTTATAAACGGTATTGGGAGGACACCGATATTACTCGTGGCCCTGATGATGATTTCACCATAATCGCCAGTAATGGTCAGCCATTGCCACAAGTGGGGTATAAGGAGGTCACCATCAAGGTGGGGCGGGTGGAATTGAAAGCCCAAGGGATTGTGATTGTTGATATTGATCGTCGAGAATGTAATCCCATGATGACTCTTGGTACTAACGTTATAGAAAATTGTCTTGCAGAAGTTATTGTTTTGTTGCAACAGGTGGCAGAAACCGCTGGCCACAGTGAGCAACGTGCCCTGCAGAAGGAAATCAGAGCTTTGATGCAGAGACAGCAGGTAGAGCTGACTGGTGGTGAGATTGGTCGTTTCACTGTGAGTGATTCAAACCCCATCGCGATACCCCCCAGGAGTGAAATGTTAATATGGTGTCGGGCAGCCATAGGCCTCAGGGGAAAGGACTACCAGGCCTTGGTAGAACCCGTATATTCAGACAATAGGCCTACTATTCTGACAGCCCGGGGGGTGGTCGACGTTCGCCAGGGGAGAGTGCCCATACGTGTCCTCAATTGTGGGGAGGAAGAGGTTCACCTCACCAAGTATGCCACGCTCGCCAAATTGTTCACTGTTAATAATAGTGTGATACAGACACCTGAACCCTTGGTCCCGTCAAACGTGGCGGAGGATAACGGTTCTGCAGAGCACTCGAAAGATTGGTGTCGGGAATTGCATGTGGGCACTGACTCTACCCCATCCCATCAAAAACAGGGGGCCTACAGGGTGGTACACGAGTACGAGCAGGTATTCAGCAAACACCCCTTAGATTTTGGGCAGGTGAAAGGGATCCAACATTATATCCCCACGGGAGATCACCGACCCATAAAAGAGAGATATCGCCCTGTACCCCCAGCTCATTACCAGTGTGCCAAGGACATGTTGCGGGAAATGAAGGAGGCTGGGGTGGTGAGAGACAGCTGTAGCCCATGGGCAGCTCCGTTAGTCCTTGTTAAAAAGAAAGATGGTACAATGAGGATGTGTGTTGATTACAGGCAGTTGAATCGCATTACACATAAGGACGCATACCCACTGCCCAGGATAGAGGAGTCTCTGGCTGCCTTAACCCCTTCACCCCCAAGGGTGGTTTGCACGTTAATGACCGGGCCAATTTTTACAATTCTGACCACTGTCTCTTTATGAGGTTATAACTCCGAAACGCTTCAACGGATCTTAGCGATTCTGACATTGTTTTCTCGTGACATATTGTACTTCATGATAGTGGTAAAATTTCTTTGATATCACTTGCGTTTATTTGTGAAAAAAAAGGAAAATTGGCAAAAATTTTGAAAATTTCGCAATTTTCCAAATTTGAATTTTTATTCTGTTAAACCAGAGAGTTATGTGACACAAAATAGTTAATAAATAACATTTCCCACATATCTACTTTACATCAGTGCAATTTTGGAAACAAAATTTTTTTTTTTAGGAAGTTATAAGGGTTAAAATTTGAACAGCAATTTCTCATTTTTACAACAAAATTTACAAAACCATTTTTTTTAGGGACCACCTCACATTTGAAGTCATTTTGAGGGGTCTATATGGCAGAAAATACCAAAAAGTGACACCATTCTGAAAATTGCACCCCTCAAGGTGCTCAAAACCACATTCAAGAAGTTTATTAACCCTTCAGATGTTTCACAGCAGCAGAAGCAACATGGAAGGAAAAAATTAAAATTTTACTTTTTAGTCACAAAAATGATCTTTCAGCAATAATTTTTTTAATTTCCCAAGGGTAAAAAGAGAAAATGGACCTTAAAAGTTGTTGCCAAATTTGTCCTGAGTACGCTGATACCCCACATGTGAGGGAGAACCACTTTTTGGGCGCACGGCAAAGCTCAGAAGGAAAGGAGCGTCGTTTGACATTTTCAAGCTAAAATTGGCTGCAGTTGAAATCGGACGCCATGTCATGTTTGGCCAGCCCCTGATGTGCCTAAACAGTGGAAACCCCCCATAAGTGACCCCATTTTGGAAACTAGACCCCCTAAGGAACTTATCTAGATGTGTCGTGAGCACTTTTATCCCCCAAGTGCTTCACGAAAGTTTATAACGCCCGGGTGTGAAAATAAAAAATCCTATTTTTTCTACAAACATGATCGTTTAGTCCCCAATTGTTTATTTTCTCAAGGGCAGCAGGAGAAATTGGACCCCAAAAGTTGTTGTCCAATTTGTCCTGAGTACGCTGATACCCCATATGTGGGGGGTAACCACTGTTTGGGCGCATGGCAGGGCTCAGAAGGAAAGGAGCGCCCTTTGACATTTTCAAGCTAAAATTGGCTGGAATTGAGATCGGATGCCATGTCGTGTTTGGCGAGCCCCTGATGTGCCTAAACAGTGGAAATCCCCCATAAGTGACCCCATTTTGGAAACTAGACCCCCTAAGGAACTTATCTAGATGTGTCGTGAGCACTTTTATCCCCCAAGTGCTTCACGAAAGTTTATAACGCCCGGGTGTGAAAATAAAAAATCCTATTTTTTCTACAAACATGATCGTTTAGTCCCCAATTGTTTATTTTCTCAAGGGTAGCAGGAGAAATTGGACCCCAAAAGTTGTTGTCCAATTTGTCCTGAGTACGCTGATATCCCATATGTGGGGGGTAACCACTGTTTGGGCGCATGGCAGGGCTCAGAAGGAAAGGAGCGCCCTTTGACATTTTCAAGCTAAAATTGGCTGGAATTGAGATCGGATGCCATGTCGTGTTTGGCGAGCCCCTGATGTGCCTAAACAGTGGAAACCCCCCATAAGTGACCCCATTTTGGAAACTAGACCCCCTAAGGAACTTATCTAGATGTGTCGTGAGCACTTTTATCCCCCAAGTGCTTCACGACAGTTTATAACGCCCGGGCGTGAAAATAAAAAATCCTATTTTTTCCCCACAAAAATGATCTTTCAGTCCCCAATTTTTTATTTTCCCAAGGGTAACAGGAGAAATTGGACCCCAAAGTTGTTGTCCAATTTGTCCTGGGTACGCTGGTACCACATATGTGGGAGAAAACTACTGTTTGGGCACACTTCGGGGCTCGGAAGGGAAGTAGTGACGTTTTGGAATGCAGACTTTGATGGAATTGTCTGCGGGCATCATGTTCCATTTGGTGAGCCCCTGATGTGCCTAAACAGTGGAAACCCCCCATAAGTGACCCCATTTTGGAAACTAGACCCCCTAAGGAACTTATCTAGATGTGTCGTGAGCACTTTTATCCCCCAAGTGCTTCACGAAAGTTTATAACGCCCGGGCGTGAAAATAAAAAATCCTATTTTTTCCCCACAAAAATGATCTTTCAGTCCCCAATTTTTTATTTTCCCAAGGGTAACAAGAGAAATTGGACCCCAAAAGTTGCTGTCCATTTTGTTCTGAGTACGCTGGTACCCCATATGTGGGAAAAAACTGTTTGGGCACTTCGGGACTCAGAAGGGAAGCAGTGACGATTTGGAATGCAGACTTTGATGGACTGGTTCTGAGGGCGTCATGTTCCGTTTGCAGAGCCCCTGATGTGCCTAAACAGTAAAAAAACCCCACAAGTGACATCATTTTGGAACCTAGACCCCCATGGAACTTACTTAGATGTGCCCCCTCTTTGGAACTAATCTACTGGTTCCTAATTAGTAGTGCATGGAGGTGTGGTACAATTTGAAGCAGTCCTTCATACACAGGCCAGGTTTGTCGGGGCAGGTGTCGCATTGATAGATGGTGTCCTTGCGTACTCCTCATTTGTAGCACACTCGGCACCTTTTTTGCGGCTTACCTTTTCTACCAGTTGGCGGGACCACCCCCGGAAAATGCTGACCTGGTACAATACGAGCACCCTCAGTTCCGGAAGTACTGGGGCCCGCTCCTTCCCTCGTGCCAAACATCAGGGCCTTAACCACTACCTCCTGGAACTGAAGGTACATCGTATCGGTGTGGCGTGCACATCGTGACAGCAGGAAAGCGTTAAGCATTGCCATTTGTACGATGTACACGGACAGCTTTTTGTACCACACCTTGGCCTTCCTCAAAGCACTGTACGGTTGGAGGAGTTGATCGGAGAGATCAACGCCCCCCATGTTTTTGTTGTACCCCAGTACACAGTCCGGTTTGCAGACCTGTGTAGAGGTACCCCGTACAGTGCTGAGGGCACTGCCATCACCGTGTATGGTGGTCAACAGAAGGACATCCCTCTTGTCCTTGTACTTGACCACCAGCAGGTGGTCGCTACATTGGGCTTTGCTCTCACCTTTTCTGAGCATCTGCCCAAGTAGCGTCTTCGGGAGGCCTCTCTGATTTTTGCGGACAGTACCGCAGGCTGCGGTACCTCGCGCAGAGAGGGATTTGTAGAGTGGGATGCTGGAATAAAAGTTATCGGTGTAGAGGTGATAACCTTTATCCAGCAGTGGGTGCACCAAATCCCACACTATTTTCCCACTCACTCCCAAGACAGGGGGACACTCAGGCGGTTCAATCCTGCTGTCCTTCCCTTCGTAAACTCTAAAGCTGTGGGTGTACCCTGAGGTACTCTCACACAGCTTGTAGAGTTTGATTCCGTACCTGGCCCTTTTGCTGGGCAGGTATTGACGGAATCTGAGCCGCCCCTTAAAATGAACCAAGGACTCATCCACACAGATGTCCCTTTTGGGCACGTACACTTCAGCAAACTTTTTGCTGAAGTGTTCGATGACCGGCCGAACTTTGAACAGACGGTCAAAATTGGGGTCATCTCGTGCGGAACACTGTGCATTATCGGAATAATGCAGGAATTTGTGGATGGCCTCAAAACGCGTCCGAGCCATGACCATTCAGAACACTGGAGTGTTATATAAAATATCCACACTCCAATATTGCCGAAGGTCTGGCTTCTTCACGATCCCCATGTGGAGGACCAGGCCCCAAAACTGCATCATTTCTACTGCGTCTACAGGAGACCAGTTAGAAAATGATGAACTGGGGTTTTGCTCCAAAAATGAGGTTAATAAAATCCTCAGAGAAAAAGACTTTGAAAAAGTCTATTTCTGTGAGGCCGGTGGTGTCAAACCTGATTCCTGATTCTGCCACAAAATCAGGAATCAGTGGCTCGTAATTTTCGGGGGGCGAGGTCCATATGGGGTCCGAAGAAGGGCGCGCTGGTTCATCTTCAGGAGTGGGTGCTGCGTCATCTTCTCTCCTGGGGCGTCTGCGAGGCGGTTCCGCAGGACCCGAGGAGGAAGATGAGGAGGAGGAGGAGGAAGAGGATGAAGAATCTGAAGAGTAAAGGAATGTGGGATCCTCTCCCTCGCTATCAGTGTCGGAGGCAAGAAAAGAATATGCCTCCTCTGCTGAATAGCGCTGCTGGGACGAACGGGACATTTTTTGTGTGAGTATGGTGCTTGGGTGCAATTTATTGGAACTACAGGTCCTTCTCAAAAAATTAGCATATAGTGTTAAATTTCATTATTTACCATAATGTAATGATTACAATTAAACTTTCATATATTATAGATTCATTATCCACCAACTGAAATTTGTCATGTCTTTTATTGTTTTAATACTGATGATTTTGGCCTACAACTCCTGATAACCCAAAAAAACTGTCTCAATAAATTAGCATATTTCACCCGTCCAATCAAATAAAAGTGTTTTTTAATAACAAACAAAAAAACCATCAAATAATAATGTTCAGTTATGCACTCAATACTTGGTCGGGAATCCTTTGGCAGAAATGACTGCTTCAATGCGGCGTGGCATGGAGGCAATCAGCCTGTGACACTGCTGAGATGTTATGGAGGCCCAGGATGCTTCAATAGCGGCCTTAAGCTCATCCAGAGTGTTGGGTCTTACGTCTGTCAACTTTCTCTTCACAATATCCCACAGATTCTCTATGGGGTTCAGGTCAGGAGAGTTGGCAGGCCAATTGAGCACAGTAATACCATGGTCAGTAAACCATTTACCAGTGGTTTTGGCACTGTGAGCAGGTGCCAGGTCGTGCTGAAAAATGAAATCTTCATCTCCATAAAGCATTTCAGCCGATGGAAGCATGAAGTGCTCCAAAATCTCCTGATAGCTAGCTGCATTGACCCTGCCCTTGATGAAACACAGTGGACCAACACCAGCAGCTGACATGGCACCCCACACCATCACTGACTGTGGGTACTTGACACTGGACTTCAGGCATTTTGGCATTTCCTTCTCCCCAGTCTTCCTCCAGACTCTGGCACCTTGATTTCCGAATGACATGCAAAATTTGCTTTCATCAGAAAAAAGTACTTGGGACCACTTAGCAACAGTCCAGTGCTGCTTCTCTGTAGCCCAGGTCAGGCGCTTCTGCCGCTGTTTATGGTTCAAAAGTGGCTTTACCTGGGGAATGCGGCACCTGTAGCCCATTTCCTGCACACGCCTGTGCACGGTGGCTCTGGATGTTTCCACACCAGACTCAGTCCACTGCTTCCTCAGGTTCCCCAAGGTCTGGAATCGGTCCTTCTCCACAATCTTCCTCAGGGTCCGGTCACCTCTTCTCGTTGTACAGCGTTTTCTGCCACATTGTTTCCTTCCAACAGACTTACCATTGAGGTGCCTTGATACAGCACTCTGGGAACAGCCTATTTGTTGAGAAATTTCTTTCTGGGTCTTACCCTCTTGCTTGAGGGTGTCAATGATGGCCTTCTTGACATCTGTCAGGTCGCTAGTCTTACCCATGATGGGGGTTTTGAGTAATGAACCAGGCAGGGAGTTTTTAAAAGCCTCAGGTATCTTTTGCATGTGTTTAGAGTTAATTAGTTGATTCAGAAGTGTGGAGATCAGACTGAAAGAATCCATTGTGTCTTTCTTCTGAAACAGCTGGCTTATTTCAAGATAACTTAAGCAAAGTTGACATTTTCTTTTATGGACGCATTCTTTCTGTGTTGTAACCTTTTACCTACATACCAGAAATTGAATCTTATCTCTAGTATAGACTGTTATTGTATAAGGATGTGAAATATGAGCGCTTGTACGCATGTCTGTAAAATGTTTAACTTTTTTCTATATAAAAGGAGGGGGTACAGCCCAGTGAGTCAGACGTGCTCCTGGGCTTCCCCTGTATATGATCACACAACCTTTGTGCTGCGTGTCATTTCTATGGGATCCCTACCTCTAGTAAGCCAGGGACTGAGAAGGACTTAACATTACTCTGGTGCACCGAACAGGGACCTGAGGTGAGAGTATTTGCTCGAGATTTACCTGCGGATACGGACAACGGAGATCTGGGATAATGGACGGCAAATGAACTGAAAAACCTGGCCAGGTAAGAGACATTATTAGTTCTCTTTTATCTGCCCTGTATTATCCGAAAGATCTCTATGAGCCGTGTCACGCTGGGTTAGTCTAGTAGTGAGTAGATACCTATAAAACTCGGGTTACCATATTGTATAGATTTATGAGTCCTGTCCCTGGCAGTGTGTGAACAGTGTGAAGGTTGTGGTATGTTGTGAAAGAAGAGCAAAAGTGCGTAGAAAAATAAGCCGAAATAGTTGGGGTATAAGCCTTATACATGGAAGTCAGCCTAACTGGGTCATGTGGTTGCGTTCTTCTTCTCCGCCCATGCTTGACTCTTATTAAGTGCTTAAACCTCCTTCATTTCTGGATAAGGTTTGATAGAATGAGCCCAGGACGCGGTTTCATGAGCCTGGGACAAGTATGCTAACTGACACAGAAAGTTTTGTGATCTGTATGGTGTTGCTGAGTCTGTTTGCGTGCATAATAGCACTTAAGTACGTCCTGCATATTAGAAGAAATGGAGCAGACGAGCCTTTCAATATTTTAGCTCCCTAGGAGAGAAGGCAACGAGACGCCACCAACAGAGGAAGTGGTTGTCCAAACGTCACCTAGGGTAGTCATAGCTAATATTGAAAAAGAAAAATGGGAAATAAACAGACAAAAACCGTCTTAGGACAAGTGGAAGGAGCAGATATCATACAGGAAAGATGTGGAAAGATAGTCAGAAGGCAGATTAGGAGGGTAAGAGAAAAATTGGGAATTTCAGAAGCACTTATGTTCAGTACAGAATGGGAAAAACTGAGTAAAGAACGAGGTGGAATTATCAAAGACAATGGGTGGGAAGAAATCATACATTGTATGATAGAGGTCTCAAAAACAGCTAAAGAGGAGAATTGGAAGTACGATCCAGACACTTCCAAATGGATCATGGGGAAGGGAAAAAGTTGTGACATAATCCCGCCACCTTACCTAGATCCAAAAGCCCAATCATTTGTACCATCTGGAAGAGCAGAAGGAGGAAAACAATTTCCAGCCTTGTATCCCAATCTTGGTGGGGTAGGAGGATGGGAATGTTCACACTGTGGACAACAAAATCCAGATTGGAGAAATGATTGCCTAGCCTGTGGTACACCTAGATATGGCGCTGTACTTGCCCCTGTTAGGGTAGTACCAAGACCCTTTAGGGAACCTGGTGCTGATGGGGTAATGAACACCAGATATCATCAGACCAGACAATACTTTCCTTGGTCCCCTGCTGAGGGTATGTCCCTCCTGCATAATGCGCCTGATCCCACTCAATACCCCATAAGGTTTGCGCAGTATATACAACAAATCATGCAGACTCATGCCGGGGTCTGGGCGGACGGGGAAGAATTATGTAGAATGAAAATGTCCCCCGGACTTTTTCAGGAATTATTGACACACCTACAGCCCAATAGACCAGTGGCAGAAGGGGGTGCCTTACAGACAGAAGCATCAGGTACCCAGTTCACAGAGGCATTAATAATTTTCATGAGAGGAAAACAGAGGGAAAGGGGGTCTACAGGTGTGATTATGCAGAAATTTGGGCAAAGTATTGAAGAATATAGTCAAGAACTAGAAAATAGCTTTAGGGATGAAGGATTGGATTTGACTGATGCTTCAGTAAGGAGACTTTTACAAAACAATTAATAGAGGGGCTAGATCCGAAAATCAGAGAAAAATTTAAATCCTCTACTCCAGATTGGAGAACAATTGAACAACCAAATATTGTGAAACAACGATGTTTAGGAATAGTCATGGATATGAGAGAGAATCGTAAGCCTGTTAGAATAGCACAAGCTAATACAGGAGGAAGAGTGAGACACAATTTTCCTTGCCACTACTGTAAAAAGCCAGGTCATTTTCAAAGAGAGTGCAGGAAGAAGTTGGCAGATATAAAGTCAGGCAAATTTGTTCCCAGAAATAACCCTCCCCAAATGGACAACCAGCAGAAATCTACCATCATAGATGGTTCCATACCAGATTCAGATTGACTCGATGTGTTACAAACTTCCCTACCAGCTAGAAGACCTATGATACAGGTGAATGTGGGGGGGAGAGAGATTCCATTTTTGATAGATACAGGTGCAACTTCCTCAATTTTGAATCAAGATTTTCTTCCGAATCCGGAAGATATTTCAGAACAAACAACTTTTGCTGAGGGTTATGATGGGGTAATTCGAACACTGCCATATACTGTGCCCCTAGAGGTCTCATTAGGACCTAAATGTTTTGCATCCAGATTTTTGTATGCCAGAGGTGCCCCAACATGTCTGTTAGGAACTGATGTACTAAAGAAATTAGAAGCTAACATCAAATTTAGGGAAGATGGCACAGTTATGCTGACTATCCCTGATGATGCAGAATCATTAGAACAATATGTCAGAATTCAGGCTTTTGAGGATTATACTGAAGAAAAAGAGTACACTACAGATCTAGATCTCTCAATGGTCCCAGAAACACTGTGGGCACAGGGTGACACTGATGTGGGATTATTGCATATTTCTCCTGTAAAATTATCTGTGCAACCAGGAGCTGTTCTCCCACAGCTCAGACAATACCCTGTGAGTGCCCAGCAGGAACTAGCAATTACAAAACAGATAGAGGAATATAGAGAGAAAGGAGTTTTGGTAGAGATACAATCACCTGCTAACACTCCTCTGTATCCAGTCAAGAAGAGAACTCTTGATAAGGGTTCTATGCCCAAATATCGTATGGTACATGATCTAAGAGAAATAAACAAAGTTCTAGATCCAATCACCCCAGTTGTACCCAATCCTCATACGTTACTATCACAGATACCAGCCAGTTCTCAAGTGTTTACTGTAATAGATCTTTCAAATGCATTTTTCTCGGTTCCTTTACACCAAGACAGTTGGCATTTGTTTGCATTTACATTTAAGGGCAAACAGTTGGCGTGGACACGCCTTCCACAGGGAATGATACACTCCCCTACTCTTTATTCAAATGCCCTACAAACAGTCCTTCAGAGGTTTGAACCTGAACCACAGGTAGTAATTTTACAGTATGTGGATGACCTACTACTTTGCTGCCCAGATCTAGAAACTGCAGAAAGGTCCACTGTGAGTTTACTATGTTTTCTAGAAAAAGAAGGGTGTAAAGTGAATAGACAAAAGCTACAAGTTTGTCAGATCAAAGTGGTCTTTCTAGGTCATTGCATTTCTCAAGGTAAAAAGCATCTTACACCTCAAAGAACTGAAGCAATAAGACAGATGAATGAGCCTAGAAATCATAAACAGCTACGAGCATTTTTAGGAATAGTGTCTCATTGTAGACAATGGATTATACATGCCAGTCAACTAATGCAACCACTGTATGACTGTGTAAAAAGTGAACCTTATTTGTTGACAAAAGAAGGTCAGATTTCGTTCCAACAATTAAAAGATGCCCTTGTTTCAGCTCCAGCGTTAGGGCTACCAGACTACACCAAACCATTTCAGCTTATGGCTGCAGAAGTTGATTCCCATGCTACAGGAGTTCTTACCCAGAAGCATGCAGGGAAACAAAGACCAATTGCATATCTTTCAGCAAGGTTAGATCCCGTAGCTAGAGCAGCGCCAACCTGTGTACGTGTAGTTGTTGCTGTCTCACTATTGTTGGACAAAGCATCAGAAATTGTCCTAGAGTATCCACTCACAGTTCAAACTACGCATGATGTTTATGGGATATTAAACCAGGTCCAACCAAAACACATTTCCATGGCCAGACATTTGCGGCTACAGTGTTCTTTGCTGCTCCCCTCTACTATCACATTTGCAAGGCTTCAGACTCTCAATTTAGCTACACTGCTACCTCTCGAGTCTGAAGGGGGGAATAAGGACACTGATCCACACGCAAATTTTTTCCCTACAGACACACATGATTGTACAGAGCTCATTTTACAAGAAACAGCAGGCTTACCCAATGTATCCGAAACACCACTTCAAAATCCAGATTTAGAGCTGTTTATAGATGGTAGTAGGTTTGCAGATGACACAGGTAACTTCCATACAGGGTATGCAGTTGTGTCAGAATCTGAAACTCTCAAAGCAGAACCACTTCCACCAAAACAGTCTGCACAAGAAGCAGAACTAACAGCATTGATTGAAGCGCTAAAAATAGCTGAGAATCAGACAGCTAATATATACACTGATTCTAGGTATGCACATGGTATTGTGTTTGATTTTGGAGTAATCTGGAGAGCTAGAGGTTACATGACAGCGTCAGGCCAACCTGTAAAACATGCTTCTCTGATCAAACAGATCTTAGAGGCTGCACAAGAAACAAAAGAAGTAGCAGTAATTAAGGTAGCTGCACATGTGAGACTCGACACTTGGGAATCTAGGGGAAATGATAGGGCTGACAAAGCAGCCAAAGCAGCGGCAGTCAAACCCTTACGACAGGTTCATACTGTAAACCTCACAGAAAATACTGAAGATAGACTGAGACAAGCACAGGAAGATGCAGGAGAAGAGGAGAGGGACAGGTGGAAAAAGGAAGGGGCAGAAGAACAAGCAGGAATTTGGAAGAAAGATGGACTAATATGTCTACCTAGAGCCTGGTACCCGATTGTAGTTGGTGGACTGCACCACCCTACTCATGTGTCTGCAAATGCAATGACACTACTGGCAAAGCAAGTCTGGTTGGCTCCAGGTTTTGGCAACTACGCAAGAGACTATTGTGCTGCATGCGTTATATGCCTGGCACATAATCCCGGACAGACGACAAAGACCCCTATGAAGCACCACGTCCGACCTCTCTATCCGTTTCAGCGATTACAAATAGACTTTATCCAGCTGCCAAAAAGTAATGGGTATGAGTATGTGTTGGTGTGTGTGGACATGTTCTCAGGGTGGCCAGAGGCCTATCCAGTTCGGAAGGCTTCAGCTAAAAACACTGCTGTAAAGCTAGTTGCCGAACTGATACCCCGTTACGGTCTCCCTGAAGTGATCGAGTCAGATAGGGGTACTCATTTCACTGGAGAAATATTTCAAAATGTACTGAAAATGTTGGGTGTTGAAAGTCAGTTACACACTCCGTATCATCCTCAAAGTTCTGGTAAGGTGGAACGCATGAATGGAACTTTAAAATTAAAAATACAGAAAGCCATGGCTGAAACAGGAAAGCCTTGGACAGAATGCCTTCCACTGGCCCTTTACTCAATACGCAATACCCCAAGGGGTAAGACTAAACTGTCTCCATATGAAATTTTGTTTGGTAGGACTGCCAATTTAGGATGTTATTTTCCACAGCAACTTGTGTTAAATATTGAGTCATTGACTTCTTATGTGCAAAATCTTCAGAAACAATTAACTAAGGTGCATGCACAAGTTTTTGCTTCCCTTCCAGATCCTGACAACATTGAAGGAAGTCACAAGTTGGAACCAGGTGATCAAGTCTATGTAAAAAGACACACCAGAAAGGCTCTAGAACCAAGGTTTGACGGACCCTTCCAAGTCCTGTTGACAACACCTACATCAGTCAAGCTTGAAGGAAAGGCATCATGGATACATGCAAGCCATTGCAAAAAAGCAGGACAAAACTCATGATATTGATGTTAATAGTATTAACCACGACAAAGGCATGGGAAAGACTAAATTCTCTAACCCCTTTGAACAATAGATTCGTACAACATCATAGAAAATTAGTGCATGACTTGTTAAACAATACACAAACCCTGACAGATTGTTGGATCTGTACCCATTCACCAGTATCAGCCACAAGTATACCTTTTCTAGCAGTTCCCGTATCAGCAGAAGAAATATTCGCTTGGCCTAATTGTTCAGACAAACTGGCCAATAACCAAACTGGTAATGCTAGGCTGTGGAATACTACAATCGCCATACCAATTGTGGGATGGGTAGAATTTCCTTGGTGGCAGGGTAATCTCTCAGGGAGTAATACACATCTACAATATTTAGCATTCAGGGGAGGAAAATGGGTACCTAGGAATAAGACTGGATTAACTGATCTAGGACAGGTCCCCACTGAAAATCTACAGCTCAGTTTCAGTACAACCGTCCCTTCCTCTGATGCCTTCAAACCTGTAGTATTGGAAAGATACATACACAATAGAAATTGGGAACATTCTGAGTTGTTCCCTCAAGGTAATGCAAGTGATTGTACAAGCAAACCGGGGAACCTGGTTTGTAATGAATCTGATGAGTATGACATTTAAATTAAAGGACGTACAACGACTCAGAGATCAGTATGACAAAGATAATGACCAGAATAAGGATAGCTGGTGGTCAGATACCTTTTCTTTTCTTAACCCAGCCAACTGGTTCAGAGGGATCGGTGGGTGGGTTGCTGGGATTATGCAGAGCATAATACATATAGTTATGATTATTGTAGTCATATACGTACTATTCCAGATTGTGCTCAAGGGTAACTCAGTATGCACAGATAAACTTTGTGTAATAGATGCAAGAGTATAAATTAATATTACCGTACTAATTTTTGTTTTTATATTTTAGTATACTGCTAAAGAAGAAAATAATTTGCGATAGAAGAATTAATACTAGATTTGATTCTCTTATTAATAATATAAGTGTGTACATGTGTAATACCAAAAATAAAGGCTTTGTCTTTAGCCCTGCGGTAATAAATAAAAGAATATGTCAAAGGGGGGAATTGTGGAGATCAGACTGAAAGAATCCATTGTGTCTTTCTTCTGAAACAGCTGGCTTATTTCAAGATAACTTAAGCAAAGTTGACATTTCCTTTTATGGACGCATTCTTTCTGTGTTGTAACCTTTTACCTACATACCAGAAATTGAATCTTATCTCTAGTATAGACTGTTATTGTATAAGGATGTGAAATATGAGCGCTTGTACGCATGTCTGTAAAATGTTTAACTTTTTTCTATATAAAAGGAGGGGGTACAGCCCAGTGAGTCAGACGTGCTCCTGGGCTTCCCCTGTATATGATCACACAACCTTTGTGCTGCGTGTCATTTCTATGGGATCCCTACCTCTAGTAAGCCAGGGACTGAGAAGGACTTAACAAGAAGATTAGGGTAATAGGTCGTTTAGAGAACCTTTTCTTGATATGCTAATTTATTGAGACAGGTTTTTTGGGTTATCAGGAGTTGTAGGCCAAAATCATCAGTATTAAAACAATAAAAGACCTGACAAATTTCAGTTGGTGGATAATGAATCTATAATATATGAAAGTTTAATTGTAATCATTACATTATGGTAAATAATGAAATTTAACACTATATGCTAATTTTTTGAGCAGGACCTGTATGTGTACGTGTGGGGGGGGGATAGTGTTTGGTGCAAACTTCTGAAAAGTAAAAGAAAAAAAGCAAATAGGGAAAAAAAATACCTGTGAAAGGAAAAGTCTAAAACAGCAGGCCCTAGCTCTGATAAGTGAACTACGTCACTTATCAAAGTTCGGCACCTGCTGGGTGTGTGAATGGGGATGTGGAAAAAACACCAGGCACGAGAGCTCTGATAAGTGAACCGAGTCACTTATCAAAGTTCGGCGGCGGAGGCGGGGTGCGCGGACGGGGATGTGTAAAAAAAAAAAAAAGAAACGAAAGGCACGGGTTCAGACGCAGTGGCGGGGTGCGCGGACGGGGATGTGGAAAAAAAAAAAAGAAACGAAAGGCACGGGTTCAGACGCAGTGGCGGGGTGCGCGGACGGGGATGTGGAAAAAAAAAAAAAGAAACGAAAGGCACGGGTTCAGACGCAGTGGCGGGGTGCGCGGACGGGGATGTGAAAAAAAAAAAAAAAGAAACGAAAGGCACGGGTTCAGACGCAGTGGCGGGGTGCGCGGACGGGGATGTGGAAAAAAAAAAAAGAAACGAAAGGCACGGGTTCAGACGCAGTGGCGGGGTGCGCGGACGGGGATATGGAAAAAAAAGAAAAGAAACGAAAGGCACGGGTTCAGACGCAGCGGCGGGGTGCGCGGACGGGGATGTGTAAAAAAAAAAAAAAGAAACGAAAGGCACGGGTTCAGACGCAGTGGCGGGGTGCGCGGACGGGGATGTGTAAAAAAAAAAAAAAGAAACGAAAGGCACGGGTTCAGACGCAGCGGCGGGGTGCGCGGACGGGGATGTGGAAAAAAAAAAAAAGAAACGAAAGGCACGGGTTCAGACGCAGCGGCGGGGTGCGCGGACGGGGATGTGTAAAAAAAAAAAAAAGAAACGAAAGGCACGGGTTCAGACGCAGTGGCGGGCGGACGGGGATGTGGAAAAAAAAAAAAGAAACGAAAGGCACGGGTTCAGACGCAGTGGCGGGGTGCGTGGACGGGGATGTGGAAAAAAAAAAAAAAAGAAACGAAAGGCACGGGTTCAGACGCAGTGGCGGGGTGCGCGGACGGGGATGTGGAAAAAAAAAAAAAAAGAAACGAAAGGCACGGGTTCAGACGCAGTGGCGGGGTGCGCGGACGGGGATGTGGAAAAAAAAAAAAGAAACGAAAGGCATGGGTTCAGACGCAGTGGCGGGGTGCGCGGACGGGGATGTGGAAAAAAAAAAAAGAAACAAAAGGCACGGGTTCAGACGCAGTGGCGGGGTGCGCGGACGGGGATGTGGAAAAAAAAAAAAAGAAACGAAAGGCACGGGTTCAGACGCAGCGGCGGGGTGTGCGGACGGGGATGTGTAAAAAAAAAAAAAAAAACGAAAGGCACGGGTTCAGACGCAGTGGCGGGGTGCGCGGACGGGGATGTGGAAAAAAAAAAAAAGAAACGAAAGGCACGGGTTCAGACGCAGCGGCGGGGTGCGTGGACGGGGATGTGGAGGAGAAAAGTGAGCACGAGTGTTGATCGGTGAACTGCGTCACCAATCAACGCTCGGCGGCACTAAGGGGGGTGAAAAAGAAAAGCGAGCACGAGTGTTGATCGGTGAACTGCGTCACCAATCAACGCTCGGCGGCTGCTAAATTTGGGCACGGACGGACGCGGCGCAAAGTGAGGGTGAAGGGGGAAGGGGGGATGGGGGGGGTAAGGGGGGGATGGGGGGGGTAAGAAAGATCGGGGTATCAACACTTACGGTTGTAGTCTCTCTTCTTTCTTCTGTCTTCTTTCTTCTGTCTTCTTTCTTTTGTTTTTTTAGCGAGAATTATGGTGTCACAGGCTACTGTGGCACCACAAGTCTCAGCACAGGAGGGGGATCTGACAGCGTGACCGCTCTGCAGGACCCCTCACCAAGTGTGAGAATTCCTGAAGAGCGGTCAGACAGGTCAGGGACAGGTGACACAGGTCACAGAGCGGTCACACGGTGGCGGGGTGCGCGGACGGGGATGTGGAAAAAAAAAAAAGAAACGAAAGGCACGGGTTCAGACGCAGTGGCGGGGTGCGCGGACGGGGGTGTGGAAAAAAAAAAAAAGAAACGAAAGGCACGGGTTCAGACGCAGTGGCGGGGTGCGCGGACGGGGATGTGGAAAAAAAAAAAAAAGAAACGAAAGGCACGGGTTCAGACGCAGTGGCGGGGTGCGCGGACGGGGATGTGGAAAAAAAAAAAAAGAAACGAAAGGCACGGGTTCAGACGCAGTGGCGGGGTGCGCGGACGGGGATATGGAAAAAAAAGAAACGAAACGAAAGGCACGGGTTCAGACGCAGCGGCGGGGTGCGCGGACGGGGATGTGTAAAAAAAAAAAAAAGAAACGAAAGGCACGGGTTCAGACGCAGTGGCGGGGTGCGCGGACGGGGATGTGTAAAAAAAAAAAAAAGAAACGAAAGGCACGGGTTCAGACGCAGCGGCGGGGTGCGCGGACGGGGATGTGGAAAAAAAAAAAAAAGAAATGAAAGGCACGGGTTCAGACGCAGCGGCGGGGTGCGCGGACGGGGATGTGTAAAAAAAAAAAAAAGAAACGAAAGGCACGGGTTCAGACGCAGTGGCGGGCGGACGGGGATGTGGAAAAAAAAAAAAGAAACGAAAGGCACGGGTTCAGACGCAGTGGCGGGGTGCGCGGACGGGGATGTGGAAAAAAAAAAAAAAAGAAACGAAAGGCACGGGTTCAGACGCAGTGGCGGGGTGCGCGGACGGGGATGTGGAAAAAAAAAAAAAAAGAAACGAAAGGCACGGGTTCAGACGCAGTGGCGGGGTGCGCGGACGGGGATGTGGAAAAAAAAAAAGAAACGAAAGGCATGGGTTCAGACGCAGTGGCGGGGTGCGCGGACGGGGATGTGGAAAAAAAAAAAAGAAACAAAAGGCACGGGTTCAGACGCAGTGGCGGGGTGCGCGGACGGGGATGTGGAAAAAAAAGAAAAGAAACGAAAGGCACAGGTTCAGACGCAGCGGCGGGGTGCGCGGACGGGGATGTGTAAAAAAAAAAAAAAGAAACGAAAGGCACGGGTTCAGACGCAGTGGCGGGCGGACGGGGATGTGGAAAAAAAAAAAAGAAACGAAAGGCACGGGTTCAGACGCAGTGGCGGGGTGCGCGGACGGGGATGTGGAAAAAAAAAAAAAGAAACGAAAGGCACGGGTTCAGACGCAGCGGCGGGGTGCGCGGACGGGGATGTGTAAAAAAAAAAAAAGAAACGAAAGGCACGGGTTCAGACGCAGTGGCGGGGTGCGCGGACGGGGATGTGGAAAAAAAAAAAAGAAACGAAAGGCACGGGTTCAGACGCAGCGGCGGGGTGCGTGGACGGGGATGTGGAGGAGAAAAGTGAGCACGAGTGTTGATCGGTGAACTGCGTCACCAATCAACGCTCGGCGGCACTAAGGGGGGTGAAAAAGAAAAGCGAGCACGAGTGTTGATCGGTGAACTGCGTCACCAATCAACGCTCGGCGGCTGCTAAATTTGGGCACGGACGGACGCGGCGCAAAGTGAGGGTGAAGGGGGAAGGGGGGATGGGGGGGGTAAGGGGGGGATGGGGGGGGTAAGAAAGATCGGGGTATCAACACTTACGGTTGTAGTCTCTCTTCTTTCTTCTGTCTTCTTTCTTCTGTCTTCTTTCTTTTGTTTTTTTAGCGAGAATTATGGTGTCACAGGCTACTGTGGCACCACAAGTCTCAGCACAGGAGGGGGATCTGACAGCGTGACCGCTCTGCAGGACCCCTCACCAAGTGTGAGAATTCCTGAAGAGCGGTCAGACAGGTCAGGGACAGGTGACACAGGTCACAGAGCGGTCACACCGCTGCTGTGACCTGTGATTGGTGGGATCGATGATCACATCGATCCCACCAATCAGGGGAGGCCCTGGTGACGCCGGTGTTGCTAGGCACCAGCCTATGATCGGAGCTCACAGCTCCGGTCATAGGCAGGTTACCGGCAGGTCACCAGCAAGTGACCAGCAGGTGACCGGCAGGTCACCATCAGGGCACAGCGCCGTCATACCGCTGCTGTGCCCTGTGATTGACGCGATCGACGATCACATCGATCGCGCCAATCACACCTGCAGGATCCGGAGCACAAGGAGGCAGGGCACAGGAGAGCAGAGGGGGCTGCGGAGCGCGTTACAGGCAGGGCACAGTGCGGTAACACCGCCGCTGTGCCCTGCGATTGGCGCGATCGATATGATTGTCGATCGCGCCAATCCGGGGGGTTCTGGCCAGTGCCTGGTGTTGCCAGGCACCGGCCCCAGGATCGAGTACATCGGTACTCGATCCTAGCCTGGGACCTCACTGTTTCAGCCAATCTGATTGGCTGAAACAGTGAGAAAGGCTGTGATTCGCTGTTCAGAATTGAACAGCCAATCACAGCGATCGGGAGGCCGGGGGGGCGGCGCCATACCCGAAATGCCGAGGCCATCTTCCGTACGGTAAGATGGCATCGGAATTTTATTGCGATCACCGCGACTTAAGTCGCGGTGTCGCATTAAAGGGCATGACGTACTATCCCGTCGGCGGTCATACGGGCCCACCCCACCTCGACGGGATAGTACGTCAAATGTCGGGAAGGGGTTAAAATCTGCTAACTACTTCTCTACCTTAGATCTCACCAGTGGGTACTGGCAGGTTCCAGTAGCGGAGGCGGACAAAGAGAAGACGGCCTTCACGACACCAATGGGTCTCTGCGAATTCAATTACATGCCCTTCGGATTGTGCAATGCTCCCGGGACGTTCCAGAGGATGATGGAGTGCTGCCTGGGACACATGAACTTCGAAACCGTGCTGCTGTATTTGGATGATGTCATTGTCTTCTCTAAGACCTACGAAGACCATCTGAAGCACCTGGCCGAGGTGTTTGAAGCCCTTTCCAACTTTGGCTTAAAGGTGAAACCGTCCAAGTGTCATCTGCTGAAACCTAAAGTGCAGTACCTGGGCCATGTGGTGAGCGCTGAAGGAGTGGCCCCAGACCCCGACAAGGTCACAGTGATCAAGGACTGGCCAAAGCCCAGTGACCTCCACGAAGTCCGGCAGTTCCTCGGGCTGGTAGGCTTTTACCGGAGGTTCATTAAAGACTTCACCAAGAAGGCCGCACCCTTGCAAAACCTGTTGGTGGGCCAACCAAAGAAGACCAAGGGGAGGAACACCCCTTTTGATTGGAACGAGGAGCTGGAGGAATCCTTCACTTGTTTGAAGTCGGCACTGACGGGAGAAGAGGTACTGGCTTACCCCGAATACGACCAACCGTTTGTGCTGTACACAGATGCCAGCAATGTGGGATTAGGAGCCGTGCTGTCCCAGGTCCAGAAAGGCAAAGAAAGGGTGATCGCTTACGCCAGCAGGAAACTCTGCCCCACGGAAAGGAACCCTGACAACTACAGTTCCTTTAAGCTGGAATTCCTTGCCATCGTCTGGGCAGTGACAGAGAGGTTCAAACACTACCTGGCCTCCGCGAAATTCACCGTCTTCACGGATAACAATCCGCTAACGCATCTGGATACTGCCAAACTCGGGGCCTTGGAACAGCGGTGGATGGCCCGGCTGTCCAACTACGATTTCACCATCAAGTACCGGGCAGGACACAAGAATGCCAATGCCGATGCCTTGTCCCGAATGCCCAATTTGCCAGAGACGGGAGAAGACCCGGAGGCACTTGAAGAGGTGGAGCTGCCTGCATTCCATCGCCCCAAAGCCACTCAGAACTCTCATCATGTGAAGAACAGGCACGGGAACAACCGGATGCCACACTGAATCCCCTGCCCCATCACGGGTGGGCGGAAACCCAGGATGGTGACCCCGCGGTCCGTCGGGTGAAAGAGCTCTTGACGCAGGCAGGGTTGCATCCCGGCCCAGATGATCCACAGGAAACCCAACAGCTGTGGAAGGGGAGAAGCAAACTGTTTATCCATGATGGCAAGCTGTGCAGGAGGAGCATCGACCCACGTACTCATGAATTGGTCTGGCAGATAGTGGTGCCAAGGCGAGATGCGCCCATGGTTCTGGGAGCCTACCATGATGGAGCCAGACACTTCGGGTGGAGGAAGCTAGAGAGGCTACTCTGAGGGAGGTTCTATTGGATTGGCATGAAGAGAGCCATTGAGAAGTGGTGTCGGGAGTGCGGTCCATGTAGCCTACGCAGGAAGGACCGTGGCAGCCAACGGGCTCCCCTGCAGCCTATCATCACCAAACGACCGCTCGAACTGGTCGCGCTGGATCATGTGAAGTTGACACCTAGCCGGTCAGGCTATATCTACGCTCTTACCATCGTAGATCACTACTCCAGATTTTTGGTGGTCGTACCTGTCAAGGATCTAACGGCCAGGACTGCCGCCAAGGCCTTCCAGCAGTACTTCTGTAGGCCCCATGGCTACCCGGAGAAGGTACTGACCGATCAGGGACCAGCATTCGAAGCAGAAGTGTTCCAAGAGTTCTGCCAACTGTACGGGTGTAAGAAGATCAGAACCACACCGTACCATCCTCAAACCAATGGGATGTGCGAAAAGATGAAGCAAGTGGTGATCGACTTATTGAAGACCTTGCCCGTGGAGGAACGGAACCTGTGGCCGACAAAGTTGCCTGACTTGGTGGATATATACAATCACATTCCAGTAAATTCCACCAACTGCACTCCAGCGTACCTGATGCGAGGAAGGTCTAGCCAGTTACCCGTTGATCTGGACATGGGGGTCCTCATCCCTGAAGATACCTCGCCGGATGCAGATTGGGATGCAGAAAGGCAGCGAAGGTACCGAAAAGTACAGGAGTGCATAGAAAGAAGTCTCGCCCAGGCTAGGCAAAAACAAGAAAGGGACTACAACCAGCACGCTCCTGCGATTCCCCTGTCACCTGGTGAGCAAGTACTTAAGCGAAAGAGGAGACTACACAAGCTCGATGACCAATGGGAAGCAGAGCCGTACACCATCCTGCCATCCGATTTCGACAACACGAAGGTCTGTCTCATCAGCAAAGACAGAGGGGAGACCTCGACAGTCGTATCCAGGGATCACCTTAAGGTCTGCCCCGATAAGTTGAGAGAGAGGGACACGGCCCCAGGAATCTCCCCGCCGGTGGAAAAGGAGAAGATGATCCATACCGTCCTTGGTGACTTTCCCCAGTCCTGGACTCAGATAAATCAGGCCATCGTGGTACCTGTTCTAACGTTTCAACAGCCGGACCCACCAGAAGCAATGGTGGTACCAGAACATCCGGCCCCGCAACCTCAACAAGCCCTACCTGAAGATGCCATGTGTTGTGAATTTACTTTTTGCTCCCTCTAGTGGTTACTAGTTTTTTGACTCTGGTTTTTCTGTCATTCCTTTTATCCGCACCTGGGTCGTTAGTTAAGGGTGTTGCTATTTAAGCTCCCTGGACCTTCAGTTCAATGCCTGGCAACGTAGTTATCAGAGCTAGTCTGCTGTGCTCTTGTCTACTGATCCTGGTTCCAGTTATATCAGCTAAGTCCGCTTTTTGCTTTTTGCTATTTTGTTTTGGTTTTGTATTTTTGTCCAGCTTGTTCCAGATATATATCCTGACCTTTGCTGGAAGCTCTAGGGGGCTGGTGTTCTCCCCCCGGACCGTTAGACGGTTCGGGGGTTCTTGAATTTCCAGTGTGGATTTTGATAGGGTTTTTGTTGACCATATAAGTTACCTTTCTTTATTCTGCTATCAGTAAGCGGGCCTCTCTGTGCTAAACCTGGTTCATTTCTGTGTTTGTCATTTCCTCTTACCTCACCGTTATTATTTGTGGGGGGCTTCTATCCAGCTTTGGGGTCCCCTTCTCTGGAGGCAAGAAAGGTCTTTTGTTTTCCTCTACTAGGGGTAGCTAGATTCTCCGGCTGGAGCGTGTCATCTAGAATCAACGTAGGAATGATCCCCGGCTACTTCTAGTGTTGGCGTTAGGAGTAGATATATGGTCAACCCAGCTACCACTGCCCTATGAGCTGGATTTTTGTATTCTGCAGACTTCCACGTTCCTCTGAGACCCTCGCCATTGGGGTCATAACAGTTTGCCAGGCCAGTATTAAATGTTTAATGCATTGCAGAAGAGGGATTATAAGAAAGAAGATTCTGAGTTTTTTTTTTTTTTCTTCTTCCCCTTTACCTCAGAGTGGCTATGCTTGCTGCAGACATGAATGTCCAGACCTTGATTACAAGTGTGGACCAGCTGGCTACTCGTGTGCAGGGCATACAAGACTATGTTATCAGTAATCCTAGGTCAGAACCTAAAATACCGATTCCTGAACTGTTTTCCGGAGACAGGTTTAAGTTTAGGAATTTTGTGAATAATTGTAAATTGTTTTTGTCCCTGAGACCCTGTTCATCTGGAGACTCTGCTCAGCAAGTAAAAATTGTTATTTCGTTCTTACGGGGCGACCCTCAGGATTGGGCTTTTTCGCTGGCGCCAGGAGATCCGGCATTGGCTGATATTAATGCGTTTTTTCTGGCGCTCGGTTTACTTTATGAGGAACCCAATCTTGAGATTCAGGCAGAAAAGGCCTTGCTGGCTATGTCTCAGGGGCAGGACGAGGCTGAAGTGTACTGCCAAAAATTTCGGAAATGGTCCGTGCTGACACATTGGAACGAGTGTGCACTGGCCGCTAATTTTAGAAATGGCCTTTCTGAAGCCATTAAGAATGTTATGGTGGGTTTTCCCATTCCCACAGGTCTGAATGATACTATGGCACTGGCTATTCAAATTGACCGGCGGTTGCGGGAGCGCAAAACCGCAAATTCCCTCATGGTGTTGTCTGAACAGACACCTAATTCGGTGCAATGTGATAGAAAAATCGCAAATTCCCTCATGGTGTTGTCTGAACAGACACCTGATTTAATGCAATGTGATAGAATCCTGACTAGAAATGAGCGGAAAATTCATAGACGCCGGAATGGCTTGTGCTACTACTGTGGTGATTCTACACATGTTATCTCAGCATGCTCTAAACGTATAGCTAAGGTTGTTAGTCCTGTCACCGTTGGTAATTTGCAACCTAAATTTATTCTGTCTGTAACTTTGATTTGCTCACTGTCGTCTTTTCCTGTCATGGCGTTTGTAGATTCAGGTGCTGCCCTGAGTCTTATGGATCTGTCATTTGCTAAGCACTGTGGTTTTACTCTTGAACCATTAGAAAATCCTATTCCTCTTAGGGGTATTGATGCTACGCCATTGGCAGCAAATAAACCGCAGTATTGGACACAGGTTACCATGTGCATGACTCCTGAACACCGCGAGGTGATACGTTTCCTGGTTTTACATAAAATGCATGATTTGGTTGTTTTAGGGCTGCCATGGTTACAGACCCATAATCCAGTCCTGGACTGGAAGGCTATGTCAGTCTCAAGTTGGGGCTGTCGTGGTATTCATGGGGATTCCCTGCCTGTGTCTATTGCTTCTTCTACGCCTTCGGAAGTTCCGGAGTATTTGTCTGATTATCAGGATGTCTTCAGTGAGTCTGAGTCCAGTGCACTGCCTCCTCATAGGGACTGTGACTGTGCTATAGATTTGATCCCAGGCAGTAAATTTCCTAAGGGAAGACTGTTTAATCTGTCGGTACCTGAACATACCGCTATGCGTTCATATATCAAGGAGTCTCTAGAGAAAGGACATATTCGTCCGTCTTCTTCCCCTCTTGGTGCGGGATTCTTTTTTGTGGCAAAAAAGGACGGATCTTTGAGACCTTGTATTGATTATCGGCTTTTAAATAAGATCACTGTCAAATTTCAGTATCCTTTACCGCTGTTGTCTGACTTGTTTGCCCGGATTAAAGGTGCCAAGTGGTTCACCAAGATAGATCTTCGTGGTGCGTACAACCTTGTGCGCATTAAGCAAGGTGATGAATGGAAAACCGCATTCAATACGCCCGAAGGTCATTTTGAGTACTTGGTGATGCCTTTTGGGCTCTCCAATGCGCCTTCAGTTTTTCAGTCCTTTATGCATGACATTTTCCGGAAGTATCTGGATAAATTTTTGATTGTTTATCTGGATGATATTTTGGTTTTTTCTGATAATTGGGATTCGCATGTGGAGCAGGTCAGGTTGGTCTTTAAAATTTTGCGTGAAAATTCTTTGTTTGTCAAGGGCTCAAAGTGTCTCTTTGGTGTACAGAAGGTTCCCTTTTTGGGGTTCATTTTTTCCCCTTCTGCTGTGGAGATGGACCCAGTCAAGGTCCGAGCTATTCTTGACTGGACTCAGCCCTCGTCAGTTAAGAGTCTACAGAAGTTCTTGGGTTTCGCTAACTTCTACCGTCGTTTTATCGCTAATTTTTCTAGCATTGTGAAACCTTTGACGGATATGACCAAGAAGGGCTCCGATGTAGCTAACTGGGCTCCTGCTGCCGTGGAGGCTTTCCAGGAGTTGAAACGCCGGTTTACTTCGGCGCCTGTTTTGTGCCAGCCCGATGTCTCACTTCCCTTTCAGGTTGAGGTGGATGCTTCAGAGATTGGAGCAGGGGCCGTTTTGTCGCAGAGAGGCCCTGGTTGCTCTGTTATGAAACCTTGTGCCTTTTTCTCTAGGAAGTTTTCGCCTGCCGAGCGAAATTATGATGTGGGCAATCGGGAGTTGTTGGCCATGAAATGGGCATTTGAGGAGTGGCGTCATTGGCTCGAGGGTGCTAAGCATCGTGTGGTGGTCTTGACTGATCACAAAAATCTGATGTATCTCGAGTCTGCTAAACGCCTTAATCCGAGACAGGCCCGCTGGTCATTGTTTTTCTCCCGCTTTGATTTTGTTGTCTCGTATTTACCAGGTTCAAAGAATGTGAAGGCCGATGCTCTTTCTAGGAGCTTTGTGCCTGATGCTCCTGGAGTCGCTGATCCTGTTGGTATTCTTAAAGATGGAGTTATCTTGTCAGCTATTTCTCCGGATCTGCGACGTGTGTTGCAGAGATTTCAGGCTGATAGGCCTGAGTCTTGTCCACCTGACAGACTGTTTGTCCCGGATAAGTGGACCAGCAGAGTCATTTCCGAGGTTCATTCCTCGGTGTTGGCAGGTCACCCGGGAATTTTTGGCACCAGAGATCTGGTGGCCAGGTCCTTTTGGTGGCCTTCCTTGTCAAGGGATGTGCGGTCATTTGTGCAGTCCTGTGGGACTTGTGCTCGAGCTAAGCCTTGCTGTTCTCGTGCCAGCGGTTTGCTCTTGCCCTTGCCTGTCCCGAAGAGACCTTGGACACATATCTCCATGGATTTCATTTCTGATCTTCCGCTATCCCAGGGCATGTCCGTTATCTGGGTGATATGTGATCGCTTCTCAAAGATGGTCCATTTGGTTCCTTTGCCTAAGCTGCCTTCCTCTTCCGATCTGGTTCCTGTGTTTTTCCAGAACGTGGTTCGTTTGCACGGCATCCCTGAGAATATTGTGTCAGACAGAGGATCCCAGTTCGTTTCCAGATTCTGGCGATCCTTTTGTAGTAGGATGGGCATTGATTTGTCGTTTTCGTCTGCTTTCCATCCTCAGACTAATGGACAGACGGAGCGAACCAATCAGACTTTGGAGGCTTATTTGAGGTGTTTTGTCTCTGCTGATCAGGACGATTGGGTGACATTCTTGCCGTTGGCTGAGTTTGCCCTTAATAATCGGGCTAGTTCCGCCACCTTGGTTTCGCCTTTTTTCTGCAACTCTGGTTTCCATCCTCGCTTTTCTTCGGGTTATGTGGAGCCTTCTGACTGTCCTGGGGTGGATTCTGTGGTGGATAGGTTGCAGCGGATCTGGAATCATGTGGTGGACAACTTGAAGTTGTCACAGGAGAGGGCTCAGCGCTTTGCCAACCGCCGCCGCGGTGTGGGTCCCCGACTACGCGTTGGGGATTTGGTATGGCTTTCTTCCCGCTTTGTTCCTATGAAGGTCTCCTCTCCCAAATTTAAACCTCGTTTTATTGGGCCTTACAAGATATTGGAAATCCTTAATCCTGTATCTTTTCGTCTGGATCTTCCTGTGTCGTTTGCTATTCACAATGTATTTCATAGGTCCTTGTTGCGGCGGTACATTGTGCCTGTAGTTCCTTCTGCTGAGCCTCCTGCTCCGGTGTTGGTTGAGGGCGAGTTGGAGTACGTGGTGGAGAAGATCTTGGATTCTCGCCTCTCCAGGCGGAGGCTTCAGTACCTGGTCAAGTGGAAGGGCTATGGTCAGGAGGATAATTCCTGGGTGGTCGCCTCTGATGTTCATGCGGCCGATTTAGTTCGTGCCTTTCATGCCGCTCATCCTGATCGCCCTGGTGGTCGTGGTGAGGGTTCGGTGACCCCTCACTAAGGGGGGGGTACTGTTGTGAATTTACTTTTTGCTCCCTCTAGTGGTTACTAGTTTTTTGACTCTGGTTTTTCTGTCATTCCTTTTATCCGCACCTGGGTCGTTAGTTAAGGGTGTTGCTATTTAAGCTCCCTGGACCTTCAGTTCAATGCCTGGCAACGTAGTTATCAGAGCTAGTCTGCTGTGCTCTTGTCTACTGATCCTGGTTCCAGTTATATCAGCTAAGTCCGCTTTTTGCTTTTTGCTATTTTGTTTTGGTTTTGTATTTTTGTCCAGCTTGTTCCAGATATATATCCTGACCTTTGCTGGAAGCTCTAGGGGGCTGGTGTTCTCCCCCCGGACCGTTAGACGGTTCGGGGGTTCTTGAATTTCCAGTGTGGATTTTGATAGGGTTTTTGTTGACCATATAAGTTACCTTTCTTTATTCTGCTATCAGTAAGCGGGCCTCTCTGTGCTAAACCTGGTTCATTTCTGTGTTTGTCATTTCCTCTTACCTCACCGTTATTATTTGTGGGGGGCTTCTATCCAGCTTTGGGGTCCCCTTCTCTGGAGGCAAGAAAGGTCTTTTGTTTTCCTCTACTAGGGGTAGCTAGATTCTCCGGCTGGAGCGTGTCATCTAGAATCAACGTAGGAATGATCCCCGGCTACTTCTAGTGTTGGCGTTAGGAGTAGATATATGGTCAACCCAGCTACCACTGCCCTATGAGCTGGATTTTTGTATTCTGCAGACTTCCACGTTCCTCTGAGACCCTCGCCATTGGGGTCATAACAGCCATGCCAACCGTTGAACCGGCAAATCCTCCCTCTGCTATCGGTGAATCTGCTGTACCCACTGTTGATAGCAGCAGCTCTGAGAGCCCCAACCTGCCAGTGCTACCCAGACTCACTAGAAGTGTAGCTAGAAGACAGTGCACTACACCAGCGGTAGCAAGCATAGCGGGCCCTGTTAGGCCAATAGCAACCCCTGCGCTGCGAAGGTCCACACGCAGCACTCAAAATCAAACTCCCCTCCGCTACAAAACTTGGAGGTATTAATAAGGGCTGCTATTTAGTTGAAAATGTTTGTGTGCATATCTTTTGTTACAGGTTTTAAAATGGACAATAGAGTAATGGACGGTGAATTGCTCAAAAACTTTCAAAAGGGGGACCCCTTTGTTTACCCGGGGTCCCCGCTGTTTCAACCACTGAACTGAGAGTCATAAACTGTGCATGACCTAACTTTCGCAACGTTCAAGAGTCCTCACCTCCCCTAAAGGGAAGCACTGTTATGTTTAATTGTTTATGTTATTTCAGAATTTTGTGTGTTTTCTGTTAACATGTATTGTTGTTCTTGTTTTCCCAGTCCGGGAGTACTGGATTTAACCGGGGGGGAGTGCAGCGCCCCAGAGTCCTGGTCGTTGCAGTAATGTCGCTCTGCCACTAAGGGGAGTGATATTACGTCTGATTGCACTAAAGGAGTTTCTCTGACCAGGTAACACTCACACTACACTTCACACTCCGGCCACCAGGGGGGGTGGTTCTATCTAGTAGGCCACTCCTCACACTCTGGTAAAACTGGGGGTTGGACAGGAAGACAGGGAGAGAAGTAGCTGGGAAGAGCTAGTGAGAGGACCTGTCAGGGATGGGATCCTGGCAGACTCCTCAGAGCAGAACAAACCTGTGAACAACGGGAATACAGTAAAGAGGAATTAGGACCAGAAGGAGTCGTGCTGTTAGACCGAGGCAACATCCTTCTGAGGCGAATAAAAAATAAAAAATACCCAGAAATTTTAATGAAAAACCAGCACTGTCAAAAACAGGCATAACACATACTCCAACAAGGATATTTTACACAAGCGAGAAAGGAGTACCAAATCACCCATAGAAGTTAAAAGGTAACATTTATTTATAAATGAATCTAAAATCATACAATATGCAATATAATACACGATAATATAAAACATATATTTATAGACATAGAATTGTGAAGGACACCGACAAAACCAACCACTTTACAAAGTGTACACAGGACCCTATATATCTGGTAATGCAGTGCATATAGCAACATATAGCATTAGTCGAAGGGACAGATCCAGGGAAAACCACATAGATCACCACAATTGTGGTCCAAAACTAAGTATCCCAGACTAAGTGTACTATGTGCCAATCATATATATAGATATCTCACCCAGACGGATCCGTGTGTGTGGTCAGACGTAGCCCCAATGCGCATTTCGCGTAAGCTTCTTCAGGGGGCCGGAACGCCGAGCAAGTAAGAGACTTTAAGTACTACTGCAAACCACGGCCGGACAGCCAATTATAGGTTGGCTGTCCCACTTAACACCTAAGCAGACAACGGAGGCAGCTGTGGGAGAGGGGCGACTCTAGGGTCCCGGAAGAACTCCAGGCCTACCCCGTCATACGGGTGCGTCCTACCATATCATCTGGGGGACAGAGAGAACGAATATCAGAGACAGACAGAAACAGTTGTGAGGACTATCCCGGGAGCTCAGCAGGGAAGGACTACAACACACAGCGCTAGAAGGTAGACACTGATTCCCACCTGTAAAGGGAACTCCTGATGTGCCTTTGGACCGGCCGGTCTCGGACAGCCCTGTTGACAGCGCTCTGGACTGAGGACTCTAAAACCTTCAGTAAAGAGGTAAAGAGACTACAACCTGGTGTCCTCGTTATTTACTGCGACCGGCACTTCACAACTACACCATCATTCACCACTACTCTTTCACCGGATGCCCCTCACTGACCAGCAGGGTCACGGACCGGGTCTAGCCACCGTGACAACCCCAGAGCAGAGACTCAGAGGCCCGGTACCGGGTACCCCTCGGCCCTGCGGTAGCGGGGGCGCCGCACATACAGCGGGTCCGCCTGCTCAGGATAGTGTCCGGTTCTTTAGGCCTTAGCACAGACCAGCACAAAGGAGATCCACACATCTCCAGCTCCAGACACTGAATGACACACTCGGCCTCCATTTCAACTGCCAAGCTATGCCCTTGTTGGTTGGGATATGTGAGCAGTCATTCCCACCCATCTCTTATGACTGCTCATAAAACCCAGCCCTGGAATGGCCTGATAAATCTCTCAGCACTATATGTCCTGGAGCATGCTTCTGAGCTCCCATCACCGCAGCTAATAGCTGCGATGACACATATCTCCCCTCAAGGACTCGTCCGGCGGCCATCTTACATACCCCCCTCTGCTCAAAGCCAAGGGGCTTGGCACCTTCTGCCAACAAACAGTGGAATCTCGACAGAGCGTCAGCATTGCCGCACAGTTTCCCTGGCCTATGCTTCACATTGAAGTTAAAATCCTTATGTGCTAGAAACCACCTGGTCACTCGGGCATTGTTCCCTTTCTTATCCCACATCCACTTCAGTGGGGCATGGTCTGACACTAGACTGAACTTCCTGCCTAAAAAGTACCTTAGAGTGTCCAATGCCCACTTGATGGCTAAACATTCCTTCTCCACTATGGAATAATTTTTCTCGCAGGATTACAACTTCTGGCTAAGATACATTATGGGGTGCTCTTCCCCGTTCACCTCTTGAGATAAGACAGAGCCCAGCCTGACATCCAACGAGTCTGTCTGGACGCACAAACTACTTGGGGAAATCGGGTGCTACCAGCACCGGCTGTTTACACAGGGCCAGCATCAGTTCCTGAAACTCCATCTCAGCTTCTGGAAACCACTTAGCCATAGCTAACTTTGTCCCTTTAAGGAGGTCTGTCAGCTACCATGGCGAAGTTTGGGATAAACCGGCGGTAATAGCCCACAATGCACATGAACGTCCTGACCTGCTTCTTTGAGAGGGGCTGTGGGCAACCCTAGATTGCTTCAACTTTATTCTAGAATATCCGATGCGTTAGAATCGGGCTACCGTCTAGTATCTTATAAGAATTGTTATTGGAGAGATATCCTTCAAAAGAAATGAAGGAAAAGAAAGAGAGGGAGAAGACAAACAACAGCTGTATCTAAGGGTAGTAATAAACGCATAAATAAGTGATAACAGAGGTGTAGTAGAAAAACTCTCACCTTCTAGGGCTGTGCAATGGCAGGCGTATACAAATAATCCGAATGTGTGCAGCCTGTCCTGCTGCCTCCTAGTCTTCCTCCAAACAAGATTCCAGGGGCGGAAACATGTTACAAAGCTCAAAGATCACTGGAATGATCCGACACTGCTAAACGTATATTTTATATGTAAGACCACTGGTTATCGAAAAAAGTGGTTTTATTGAAGCAATAAAAAATAATAAAATCCAATGCTTTTTGGCTACATTTAGCCCTCATCAGGTATTTAGCTGACTATTAGGATGCATGAATTTGTATACATGTCAATTTGGAAGTAGGAATGTGTCAACTCAATGAATACTCTTATTTTTTGCATATTTTTCTTTTTATTTGTATATCAATATACAGGCAATCCCCGGCGTCACGGTTGAGATCGGTTCTGTAGGTTTCTTCATAACTCGAATTTGTATGTAAGTTGGAACAGGGCTGGCACAGAAAAAAAACAAAACAATACTAACCTGATTGCCGACCTGTCTGGCCGCCTGGCCATTTGCTGTTCACTTTCTGGTCCGCTTCCTGCTGCCATAGAGCGTCGTATCTGTGTCTTCTTCATCATAGTCCAGGACATATCATTAGCATAATGGATCCAATTCTATCACATGAGAGAATCCTCGCTCTTGTGACCCCAGTAGGAGAGCGTAAGGTCTGTTTGGTTTGGCCGCCGTACTGAAGACCACATTTACAATCGATCACATAGATGATAAAATCTGAACTGCACAATAATGCTGATTTTCTGTAATTCATTTCCACGCAAAATGTCATCTCCTCCGGGACCTGCTCAGGCAATGTCTTCTCCTGTCATTAGGTGCCACCATATTCATTCTGCAAGTGGCGCTGTGATGGAAGAGACATCGGAACCAGTCATTGGGATTGGGGTGGCTTGGACCTATAGTACCGTCCAGTCTGGCAGTACGGATGTGTGTACTCTCCAGCTGGAGCAATCCGGTCCAATGCTTCAGACCACTGGAGAGCACCACACCCTACTTAAGGTACCGTCACATTAAGCGACGCTGCAGCGATATAGACAACGATGCCGATCGCTGCAGCGTCGCTGTTTCATCGTTGTGTGGTCGCTGGAGAGCTGTCACACAGACAGCTCTCCAGCGACCAACGATGCCGAAGTCCCCGGGTAACCAGGGTAAACATCGGGTTACTAAGTGCAGGGCCGCGCTTAGTAACCCGATGTTTACCCTGGTTACCAGTGTAAATGTAAAAAAAAACAAGCACTACATACTTACATTCCGGTGTCTGTCGCGTCCCCCGGCGTCCGCTTCCCTGCAATGTGTAAGCGCCGGCCCTAAAGCAGAGCGGTGACGTCACCGCTGTGCTTTGCTTTACGGCCGGCACTGACACACTCAGTGCATGAAGCTCTGAGCAGCAGCGCGGACGCCAGGGGACGTGACAGACATCAGAAGGTGAGTATGTACTGTTTTTTTTTTTACTTTTACAATGGTAACCAGGGTAAATATCGGGTTACTAAGCGCGGCCCTGCGCTTAGTAACCCGATATTTACCCTGGTTACCATTGTAAAACATTGCTGGCATCGTTGCTTTTGCTGTCAAACACAACGATACACGCCGGTCTGACGACCAAATAAAGTTCTGGACTTCTAGCTCCGACCAGCGATATCACAGCGGGATCCAGATCGCTGCTGCGTGTCAAACACAACAATATCGCTATCCAGGATGCTGCAACGTCATGGATCGCTATCGTTATCGTTGTTAAGTTGTTCAGTGTGAAGGTACCTTTAAGCTCCATCAGATTACTGGAAGCTGCCAGATAAAGCCTTGTGCTCCTCTGATTTAGCCGTGTGAGTTTGACTCTTGTTTTGTTTGAAGTTTCCTGTTTTGACCTTGGTCTTCTTACTGACTACTCCTCCTCTTGGTTCAGACCCAGCTGCCTGATCATTGATGCCAGCTGCACCATTGGCCAGCAGCTAACTACGTGGCCCCAACCCAGCGTCTCCTTTGTAAGTCCAGATCCTTGCACAGGGTTTAAAGGGCAAAGGCCAGGATAACCCTTGGAATCTGATAAATAGAATGGCCAAAACTAAGCTTGCCCATGGTGGCCATATTTAGCAATTACAAGGGCCACTGGGTGACATTTTTCAGAATTGTAGAGGTCCATCAAAATGTTAAAAAATAGAGAAATTCTTCTACTCACCTCATCGGTCATCTCTCTGGCCCCTCAGCCCCTTACAGTGACCCATCTTGTCCTTGCCACATCTTCATATCGCTGCCACAAGAGCTGAAATTCCTGGGCTTCACATGCTGGAGCGAGGCTTTTGACCTTGATGAGCACGTGTGAGGGCTCTGCAGATGCATGTAAAGTGCGTAACATCAGGATGCTGTGATCTTTGGCAATGGGGTACTCGGTACCGGGTCCTTCTCGGTTCTGGGGAATGTCACGGTGGCCCGACCCGGTCCGTGGCCCTTTGAGGGGCGTCCAAATTAAAGGGTGTAGTTTGTATGATGTTCGTGACGCCACCTGTGGTATTCGGTCAGGGTGACCGACGCTGCTTAGGGGTCCGCTGGGGTGATGTTATGGCAGCTAGATGGTATACCTTCACACAGGTGAAGTGTATCCCCAGAAGTGTAGATGGTGGATGGTGAGAGGCGCGGTGAATAACGAGGACACAAGGTTGCAGTCTCTTTACCTTTTACTGAAGGCTTCAGTGTCCACAGTCCTGGGCGCCGGATCACAGGGTAGGCAGAGTCCGGCTGGTCTGAAGGTAAATCCAGAGTCTCCTTATCCAGGTGGAATGCAATAGCCTTCCTACGCGCACAGTAACACAGTAGGTCCTCACTTGCTTAAGCTCTAATGAAGTCCTCACTGTTATTACTCTTCTCTCTCTGTTCCCCGTGGTCGGATAGAACAAAACCCGTATGACTGATGGCCTGAGGCTTTTTTATAGGGACCCTAGAGACGCCCCGACCCCCACAAGTTGCCACCATGTCTTCTTAGGTATTTTAGGTCGGGCAGCCAACTTGGAATTGACTGTCCTGCCAGTCTCTGAAGTAATGGCGTAGAGCACTTTACTCCCTCGGTATCCTGGCTACCGGAACGCGCACCAGAGGGATGCAGCTCCTCACGTCTACTATCCTCTCTGGTATCCACTTGTTGCTATGCCTTCGTTTCTCACTCACTAGAACACGCTTCCTTTCAATGTCTCTTTCCTAGGATGCTGCTGCACGTGGGGCAGGCGCAGCTCCGTGTACCCTCGTCCTCCTCAGACCGAAGTCTGGATCTGCTGGAGATCACTCCAGACAGCTCGGTCTGGAGACCTTTCTCTCTCTGTCTCCACCCAGGAACTCTCTAACTTCCTAACCAACCCACCAGTTTTACCTAACTGTGAGGAGTGGCCTAATAGGTAGAACCTTTGCTCCCCCTGGTGGACTGGAGTGTGTAGTGTGTGGTGTGGTTGTGATACCTGGACAGGAGATCTCCTTTATTGCCTCCAGACGTAATATCACTCCCCCTGGTGGAGGAATAATACTACTGCAGCAACCAGGACTCTGGGGCACTGCACTTGTGTAGAACACTCCCTTCATCACTTCCTAAAAGCCAGAAGTCCAGGACCTGCGTGAAGAGCCCAGAGATTTCAGAGCAAGCATCGGTGATCTAAACGATGAGGCGAGCATTGGAAAGGTGACGATGAGAAGTGGAGGGGCCGGTTAGCTGGCCAGTGAGTATAAGGATTTGTCCATTTTCTACATAATACGTTTATTATACTCTGGGGTCTCTAGAGACCATAGTAGAGGCCATTAAATTTGTGGAGAATAAATTCTTGGCGAATCAAATTTATTGGTAGAAACATATGAACAGGCAAATTAAGTTTTGCCTGATCTGCTCATATCTAACCCCTATGTTTTTGTATTTTTGTTGCTATTGGTATTGTTTGGTTTATTTCTATTAAATTTGTTTAATTATTTCAATTTTTCTCAGGTCAATTATATTTTTCACCATAGTGCGACTGCAGGATGTAATTCCCGTATGATACCAACAAAAGTGCCCCACAAACACTGCCAGATACCCCCAACAGTGAATTCCTCCAGAATATCCTTCACATGCAGATTATGATGACCCTACTGTACCACTTCCGGCAAAGTACCGTGACTAGTGTTGAGCGATACCGTCCGATACTTGAAAGTATCGGTATCGGTAAGTATCGGCCGATACCGGCAAAGTATCGGATCTAATCCGATACCGATACCCGATACCAATACAAGTCAATGGGACTCAAGTATCGGACGGTATTCCTGATGGTTCCCAGGGTCTGAAGGAGAGGAAACTCTCCTTCAGGCCCTGGGATCCATATAAATGTGTAAACAGTATGACAGCCCCAACATAACCGTCCAAACTGCATAATGGCCCCACTTGCCCTCCAAACAGTATAATGACCCCCACAGAGACCTAGAAAAATCATAATGGCCCCCACACAGCCGTCCACAAAGCATGATAGACCCCACACAAACCTTCACACTCTATAATTGCTCGTTTACAGTATAATGGCCCCACTAGCCCTGTAAACAGCATAATGGCCCCCCATAAAGCCCTTAAAATAGTATACTGGCTCCCCACGTAGCCTTGCAAACAGTATAATGGCCCCCACATAGCAATCCATGTAATATATTGGGCACTACATAGCCCTTCAAATAGTATAATAGCCCCAAATAGCCTTCCATAGCATTCTTCCAGTTCTTGCTTGAGAAAGGCTCATTCAGAGCCAAAACGTCGTACAGACATGTGGGTCTGATTAAACCTTGCACAGTTGGTAAAGAAAAAATGGAGTGCTGCCTTCTTTTTTTTTTTTTTTTTTAATCTATGGACTTTGGATAACCGGTGGATGGGTTGCCTGGAGGCTTTGCACCCAGAGATAAGTGGAAGTGTTGTGCTGTTCCTTTTCTATTAATATATTCTTCCAGTTCTGTGAGATTCTTGGGTCGTCTTGCATCCTCTGCTATTTTGAGGTCTAGCCACAGATTTTCCATGCTGTTTTTCTCCACATACCGTATATGGAACGCCCGCCAGGGCCATGGGGTAATTGGTACCGGGTCCGGTCGTCGTTAAAGGGGTGGTCACGGTGGCGGCGACCCAGTCCATGGCCCTGGGTGTCCAAGTAAAAGGGACGGTCTTTAAAAGGATTTGAATAAAGTTTGTAAAAGTAGGAAATGTTCGTGACGCCACCTGTGGTACTCGGTCAGGGGTGACCGACGCGGCTTTAAGGGGTCCTCTGGGGGTGATGGCACTGCAGAAAAGATGGTATCACTTCCCACAGGTGAAGCTGGGTGCCCAGTGCTCCCGGTGTACTGGGCAAGGATGGTGGGGTGCCGGAAATAAACAGAGGACGCAGGGTTGCAGTCTCTTTACCTGGTTTACTGATGGTAGACAGTCTCAGTCCAGGGTACCAGCAACAGGTGTTGATGTGGTCCATTCGGCCTGGAGGCAATGATGGAACCCTCTCCCAGGTGAGGTTCATAAGCCTTCCTTCACGCGCTCTTAGGCGAGTTTCTTGCTGCCTGTGGCTCCCTTACAAGGTCCTCTCTCTCCTGTCCTGGGACAGTACCCATATGGTGGGCACTGCGAGCCTTTTTACTGGGTCTCTATCATGACCTGGGCTCTGTGTATTGCTGCACTTTTGAGTGCGGGTGCAGACAGACTACTTAAAGTCTTCTGCCCTCTGGTTCTGCTGTGGGACGTGAAGTACTACACAGCCTCGGGTTCCCGGTGCCTGGTTCCTGCACTTCAGCTTGGAGGGTGCCCGGTCACAGTTCCCCTCCAGCTCCTTTGTTTTCCTTCGCTTCTCCCCTCCGACATTTGCTATCACTGCAACCCTTCTGGTTCTCTTCTGTTCCTGGAGCTGCAGCACCACACGTGGTTGCACGGCCCCGCTCTCTGCACTTCTTTTCACTGTCTGCTCCCAACTCACTTTCTCCAGCTCCAGACCAGAATATATATATCTGAGGAAGCTCCACTGAATCCGGGTTCAGAGCTCCCCCTTCTGGCCTGAATTCAGAATGTGTTGCATGTAGGTGTATTACCTGTTAAAGGGAAAAGGCATGACATCACCTGTTGTGATTTTGCTTTTTGCTCCCTCTAGTGGTCATTAGTGATTTGACTCTGGAGCGTCTGTCTTTTCCTATATCCTCACCTGGGCCGTTAGTTCAGGGGCGTTGCTATATAAGCTCCCTGGACCTTCAGTTCAATGCCTGGCATCGTTGAAATCAGAGCTAATCTGTTGTGCTCTTGTCCTCTTATCCTGGTTCCTGTTTTTCAAGCTAAGTCTGCTTCTTTGCTTTTTGCTTTTGTTTTGTTTGGTATTTTATCCAGCTTGTTCCTATCTGTATCCTGACCTTTGCTGGAAGCTCTAGGGGGCTGGTGTTCTCCCCCCGGACCGTTAGACGGTTCGGGGGTTCTTGAATCTCCAGCGTGGATTTTTATAGGGTTTTTGTTGACCAGATAAGTTATCTTGCTATATTCTGCTATTAGTAAGCTGGCCTCTCTTTGCTGAACCTGGTTCATTTCTGTCTTTGTCATTTCCTCTTACCTCACCGTTATTATTTGTGGGGGGCTTGTTTCTTGCTTTGGGGTCCCTTTCTCTGGAGGCAAGAGAGGTCTTTGTTTTCTTCTCCTAGGGGTAGTTAGATTCTCCGGCTGGCGCGAGTCATCTAGCGATCACCGTAGGCATGATCCCCGGCTACTTCTAGTGTTGGCGTTAGGAGTAGCTATTTGGTCAACCCAGTTACCACAGCCCTATGAGCTGGATTTTTGTATCTTGCAGACTTACACGTTCCTCTGAGACCCTGTCCACTGGGGTCATAACAGTATGCCAGGCCAGTATTAAATGTTTAATGCATTGCAGAAGTGGGATTATAAGAAAGAAAATTTTGAGGTTTTTTTTTTCCCTCTCTCATTTTTTTTTTTCTTTTCCCCTTTACCTCAGAGTGGCTTAAGCTTGCTGCAGACATGAATGTCCAGACCTTGATTACAAGTGTGGACCAGCTTGCCGCTCGTGTGCAGGGTATACAAGATTATGTTACCAGAAATCCTAGGTCTGAACCCAAGATTCCGATTCCTGAACTGTTTTCAGGAGACCGATTTAAGTTTAGGAATTTCAGGAATAATTGTAAATTATTTTTGTCCCTGAAACCTTGTTCGTCTGGAGACTCTGCTCAACAAGTAAAAATTGTTATTTCATTCTTACGGGGTGACCCTCAGGATTGGGCTTTTTCGTTGGCGCCAGGAGATCCGGCATTGGCTGATATTGATGCGTTTTTTTCTGGCGCTCGGTTTACTTTATGAGGAACCCAATCTTGAGATTCAGGCAGAGAAAGCCTTGCTGGCTATGTCTCAGGGCCAGGACGAGGCTGAGGTGTATTGCCAAAAATTTCGGAAATGGTCCGTGCTGACACATTGGAACGAGTGTGCACTGGCCGCTAATTTTAGAAATGGCCTTTCTGAGGCCATTAAGAATGTTATGGTGGGTTTTCCCATTCCCACAGGTCTGAATGATACCATGTCCCTGGCTATTCAAATTGACCGGCGGTTGCGGGAGCGCAAAACCGCAAATTCCCTCATGTTGTTGTCTGAACAGACACCTGATGTGATGCAATGTGATAGAAAAACCGCAAATTCCCTCATGGTGTTGTCTGAACGGACACCTGATTTGATGCAATGTGATAGAATCCTGACTAGAAATGAGAGGAAAATTCATAGACGCCGGAATGGCTTGTGCTACTACTGTGGTGATTCTACACATGTTATCTCAGCATGCTCTAAACGTATATCTAAGGTTGTTAGTCCTGTCACCGTTGGTAATTTGCAACCTAAGTTTATTCTGTCTGTAACTTTGATTTGCTCACTGTCATCTTATCCTGTCATGGCGTTTGTAGATTCAGGTGCTGCCCTGAGTCTTATGGATCTCTCATTTGCTAAGCGCTGTGGTTTTATTCTTGAACCATTAGAAAATCCTATCCCTCTTAGGGGTATTGATGCTACGCCATTGGCAGAAAATAAGCCGCAGTATTGGACACAGGTTACCATGTGCATGACTCCTGAACACCGCGAGGTGATACGTTTTCTCGTTCTACATAAAATGCATGATTTGGTTGTTTTGGGGCTGCCATGGTTACAGACCCATAATCCAGTCCTTGACTGGAAGGCTATGTCAGTGTCTAGTTGGGGCTGTCGTGGTATTCATGAGGATTCCCTGCCTGTGTCTATTGCTTCTTCTACGCGTTCGGAAGTTCCGGAGTACTTGTCTGATTATCAGGATGTCTTTAGCGAGTCCAGGTCCAGTGCATTGCCTCCTCATAGGGAATGTGACTGTGCAATAGATTTGATTCCAGGCAGTAAATTTCCTAAGGGAAGACTGTTTAATCTGTCGATACCTGAACATACCGCTATGCGTTCATATATCAAGGAGTCTCTGGAGAAAGGACACATCCGTCCGTCTTCTTCCCCTCTTGGTGCGGGATTCTTTTTTGTGGCTAAAAAGGACGGATCTTTGAGACCTTGTATTGACTATCGGCTTTTAAATAAGATCACTGTCAAATTTCAGTATCCTTTGCCGCTGTTGTCTGACTTGTTTGCCCGGATTAAAGGTGCCAAGTGGTTTACCAAGATAGACCTTCGTGGTGCGTACAACCTTGTGCGCATTAAGCAAGGGGATGAATGGAAAACCGCATTCAATACGCCCGAAGGTCATTTTGAGTACTTGGTGATGCCTTTTGGGCTCTCTAATGCCCCTTCAGTTTTTCAGTCCTTTATGCATGACATTTTCCGGAACTATCTGGATAAATTTCTGATCGTTTATCTGGATGATATTCTGTTTTTTTCTGATAATTGGGACTCGCATGTGGAGCAGGTCAGGATGGTCTTTAAAATTTTGCGTGAAAATTCTTTGTTTGTCAAGGGCTCAAAGTGTCTTTTTGGTGTACAGAAGGTTCCCTTTTTGGGGTTCATTTTTTCCCCTTCTGCTGTGGAGATGGACCCAGTCAAGGTCCGAGCTATTCTTGATTGGACTCAGCCCTCGTCAGTTAAGAGTCTTCAGAAGTTCTTGGGTTTCGCTAACTTCTACCGTCGTTTTATCGCTAACTTTTCTAGCATTGTGAAACCTTTGACGGATATGACCAAGAAGGGCTCCGATGTGGTTAATTGGGCTCCTGCTGCCGTGGAGGCTTTCCAGGAGTTGAAACGTCGGTTTACTTCGGCGCCTGTTTTGTGCCAGCCTGATGTCTCGCTTCCCTTTCAAGTTGAGGTGGATGCTTCAGAGATTGGAGCAGGGGCCGTTTTGTCGCAGAGAGGCCCTGGTTGCTCTGTTATGAGACCTTGCGCCTTTTTCTCTAGGAAGTTTTCGCCTGCGGAGCGAAATTATGATGTGGGCAATCGGGAGTTGTTGGCCATGAAATGGGCATTTGAGGAGTGGCGTCATTGGCTCGAGGGTGCTAAGCATCGTGTGGTGGTCTTGACTGATCACAAAAATCTGATGTATCTCGAGTCTGCTAAACGCCTGAATCCTAGACAGGCCCGCTGGTCATTGTTTTTCTCCCGTTTTGACTTTGTTGTCTCGTATTTACCAGGTTCAAAGAATGTGAAGGCCGATGCTCTTTCCAGGAGCTTTGTGCCTGATGCTCCTGGAGTCGCTGAACCTGTTGGTATTCTTAAGGATGGTATTATCTTGTCAGCTATTTCTCCTGATCTGCGACGTGTGTTGCAGAGATTTCAGGCTGATAGGCCTGATTCTTGTCCACCTGACAGACTGTTTGTGCCTGATAAGTGGACCAGCAGAGTAATTTCCGAGGTTCATTCCTCGGTGTTGGCAGGTCACCCAGGAATTTTTGGCACCAGAGATCTGGTGGCCAGATCCTTTTGGTGGCCTTCCTTGTCTAGGGATGTGCGGTCATTTGTACAGTCCTGTGGGACTTGTGCTCGAGCTAAGCCTTGCTGTTCTCGTGCCAGCGGGTTGCTCTTGCCCTTGCCTGTCCGTAAGAGACCTTGGACACATATCTCCATGGATTTAATTTCTGATCTTCCGGTGTCTCAGGGCATGTCTGTTATCTGGGTGATATGTGATCGCTTCTCCAAGATGGTCCATTTGGTTCCTTTGCCTAAACTGCCTTCCTCTTCCGATCTGGTTCCTGTGTTTTTCCAGAACGTGGTTCGTTTGCACGGCATCCCTGAGAATATTGTGTCAGACAGAGGATCCCAGTTCGTTTCCAGATTCTGGCGATCCTTTTGTAGTAGGATGGGCATTGACTTGTCGTTTTCGTCTGCTTTCCATCCTCAGACTAATGGACAGACGGAGCGAACTAATCAGACTTTGGAGGCTTATTTGAGGTGTTTTGTCTCTGCTGATCAGGACGATTGGGTGACCTTCTTGCCGTTAGCTGAGTTTGCCCTTAATAATCGGGCTAGTTCCGCCACCTTGGTTTCGCCGTTTTTCTGCAACTCTGGTTTCCACCCTCGTTTTTCTTCGGGTCATGTGGAACCTTCTGACTGCCCTGGGGTGGATTCTGTGGTGGATAGGTTGCAGCGGATCTGGAATCTTGTGGTGGACAACTTGAAGTTGTCACAGGAGAGGGCTCAGCGCTTTGCCAACCGCCGCCGCGGTGTGGGTCCCCGACTACGTGTTGGGGATTTGGTGTGGCTTTCTTCCCGCTTTGTTCCTATGAAGGTTTCCTCTCCCAAATTTAAACCTCGTTTTATTGGTCCTTACAAAATATTGGAAATTCTTAATCCTGTATCCTTTCGCCTGGATCTACCTGTGTCGTTTGCTATCCACAACGTGTTTCATAGGTCCTTGTTGCGGCGGTACGTTGTGCCTGTGGTTCCTTCTGCTGAGCCTCCTGCTCCGGTGTTGGTTGAGGGCGAGTTGGAGTACGTGGTGGAGAAGATCTTGGATTCTCGTCTCTCCAGGCGGAGGCTTCAGTACCTGGTCAAGTGGAAGGGCTATGGTCAGGAAGATAATTCCTGGGTGGTCGCCTCTGATGTTCATGCGGCCGATTTAGTTCGTGCCTTTCATGCCGCTCATCCTGATCGCCCTGGTGGTCGTGGTGAGGGTTCGGTGACCCCTCACTAAGGGGGGGGTACTGTTGTGATTTTGCTTTTTGCTCCCTCTAGTGGTCATTAGTGATTTGACTCTGGAGCGTCTGTCTTTTCCTATATCCTCACCTGGGCCGTTAGTTCAGGGGCGTTGCTATATAAGCTCCCTGGACCTTCAGTTCAATGCCTGGCATTGTTGAAATCAGAGCTAATCTGTTGTGCTCTTGTCCTCTTATCCTGGTTCCTGTTTTTCAAGCTAAGTCTGCTTCTTTGCTTTTTGCTTTTGTTTTGTTTGGTATTTTGTCCAGCTTGTTCCTATCTGTATCCTGACCTTTGCTGGAAGCTCTAGGGGGCTGGTGTTCTCCCCCCAGACCGTTAGACGGTTCGGGGGTTCTTGAATCTCCAGCGTGGATTTTTATAGGGTTTTTGTTGACCAGATAAGTTATCTTGCTATATTCTGCTATTAGTAAGCTGGCCTCTCTTTGCTGAACCTGGTTCATTTCTGTGTTTGTCATTTCCTCTTACCTCACCGTTATTATTTGTGGGGGGCTTGTTTCTTGCTTTGGGGTCCCTTTCTCTGGAGGCAAGAGAGGTCTTTGTTTTCTTCTCCTAGGGGTAGTTAGATTCTCCGGCTGGCGCGAGTCATCTAGCGATCACCGTAGGCATGATCCCCGGCTACTTCTAGTGTTGGCGTTAGGAGTAGCTATTTGGTCAACCCAGTTACCACAGCCCTATGAGCTGGATTTTTGTATCTTGCAGACTTACACGTTCCTCTAAGACCCTGTCCACTGGGGTCATAACAATCACCTTCCCTAGAAGGAAGGCAACATCACTGTAACAACCTGTTACCTGGGGTATTACACTCCCCTCCACCCCGGTTAACTCCATTACTCCCGGACTGGGAAAAGAAAAACAACAATAACAGGTTACAGATATGGCAAAACCATTTTTGGATATGCATATCAACAGATTAAACTGGTAAAAACTTTGGCTTCCCTTCATGGGAGGTACTTGGCTTGAAACGTTGCATAACAGAAACTACAAAAAATGCAAACATTTTAATCATAATGACAGGGTGTCCTTGTGCACCAATAACAGCAATGATGCAGGGGACCCATCATAAACCCCCAACATAGGACTTGGGCCGGCTACAAGGCATAACAACCAGACCTGGTCTTCGGCCGTGCCAAACGGTTTTGCTCTTCTGGTCTGTGAACAAACAGGCTTCCACTCACGCTACCAGCACGTGGTAAAACCAATAGGGGGCAGCTTAAGAGGTGCCAACTATTTACAGGGAAAGGTTCTCAGGTAATCACCGTTCATTACCCTACTGTCTTTTTTAAACTTTAACAAATATTAATGAACACAATCAAAACATTTTAAACCAGGTATCTCAGTTTCCTATTTCCTTTTCCAAGATAGGTCCTGGTGTCCACTGCTTCCTGACTGGGGAAGTTCTTTTACAAATGTCACAACTGGTGACTCAACTGGGAACAGTCCAGCAACAGGGGTTTGTGTATCCTGGGTATGCACCCTACTTTCAGTGCCTACACCTGTATTGGCATCTTTTCCTGGGCACCTTTTCACTTGTAGGGCATAGTACCCCCTTTCACCATTGTGCCGGGTGAATGTCACTTTGTCTCCAGGGTAAAGGTCATGGTCAGGGTGTCCCTATAAGAGAAGTGATTCAACATCTCTGTGGTTGACAAACAGTTCTGTAGATTCACCATGCTCTCTGATAAGCTCCCATCCTCTATCCAGGTTAAATGAAACCACAGTTCCTTTTCTTATTGGTCCTCTATCCGCAGGTCTAGCTTTGCGGGACCGGGCTTTAGCTAATATATTATGTTCCTCCATTATCTCCCACTTGTCTCTGTGCTCAAGATCCTCTGCGACAAGTTTTAAGCTCTGCTGTTGGCAGTATTCCTTCTTTTCCACTATTTCTATGCGATTAGCTGCTGTTTGGGCCTCTTCTGGGAACCCCATCAGGTCTGACTTAGGGTGCCTCCAGTATATGGCGTCCTGCTGCTTGCACGCCCTCAGGGACAAGGTTTCAGGTACCAGTGGGTCTGTGAGTATATCCCCAGGTATGTTATGCGGTCCCAGGTTACGGATGTTGCTGCCTGACTGGGTGTTAGGGTTGGCGGGGGTTCTAAGGGTCCCACCAGGGTTTCCTCAGCTACCGGGGCAGTTTCCATACCTGCCTCTCCGGTGCTGATCTCCTTCTCCGACTCCGCTGGGGTCAGGATCGCTTGTTGCAGGATTGGTTTCTGCTGTGTTGTCGTCTCCTCCAGCAGCGTTTTTATTTCTGGCTCTGTCGGGGTCAAGGGTGCGGGCTCCGGGTCTTTCATTGGCATCGCCATCTTCTTCAGCAGTGCCTCTCTTGCTGGCTCTGCTGGGGCTGCGAGCGCTGGTGGTAAGGTTTGTTGCTCGACGGTCTTCACTCTTTTGATCAGGGATTCCTTCCATGCGGTCACTGCTGCCATCTGAGTCCGCAGGAGTTGTCGGGCCAGCTACTCCATCTCTGCACCGAGGAGCTCCAGATCCAATGCTCTCATCAGGTCCGGCGTTTCTTCTGGCTGCCCGGGGACATCCTCTCTGGTGTAGGCAGGTCCTGGCAGCTCTACACTGCTGTCCCCCATCGCTCTCACCGGGTACCATGCAGCCATGCTGTGGCCACGCTTTCCCGCGTCTTCCTCCTGCTTTTTCCTTCATGGGCGGTCTCTGCTCCACTATCTCGCCGTCAATCTCGGGGGGCGGATCCGTCATCCTGATGGACATGTTTTGTTTGCATTAAAGTCTCTGTAGTGGGCGGGTCCAGCTTTCGCGCCCATCCACAGGCTCCACACGTGACAGCACATCTGTTCCTGTTTTTTTATCCGCCTCGTGGTGCAATAATGGCGGCCATTACACAATGTCACACAGTCCATGGCACACAGGACCCGATTTATTGGGTCAGTCCATCTTGTTTGTGACGCCAAGTTGGAATGCCCGCCAGGGCCGTGGGGTACTCGACACCGGGTCTGGTCGTTAAAGGGTTAGTCAAGGAGGCAGCAACCCGATCTGTGGCCCTGGGCATCTAAGTAAAAGGGACGGTATTTAAAGGGATTTGAATAAAGTTTGTAAAAGTAGTCAATGTTCGTGACGCCACCTGTGGTACTCGGTCAGGGGTGAGCCAGGCACTGCTTTAAGGGGTCCTCTGGGGGTGATGGTACTGCAGCAAAGTTGGTATCGCTTCCCATAGGTGAAGCTGGGTCCCCAGGGCTCCCGATGTGTTTGGCAAAGATGGTGTGGTGCTAGAAATAAACTGAGGATGCAGGGTTGCAGTCTCTTTACCTGGTTTACTGATGGTAGACAGTCTCAGTCCAGGGTACCAGCAACAGGTCCACTCTCTCTTGTCCTGGGACAGTACCCGCATGGTGGGCAATGAGAGCCTTTTTACAGGGTCTCTCTCACGACCCGGGCTCTGTGTACTCCTGCACCTTTGGGTGTGGGTACAGACAGACCACTTAAAGTCTTTTGCCCCCTGGTTCTGCTCTGGGACGTGAAGTACTACACAGCCCCAGGCTCCCGGTGCCTGGTTCCTGCGCTTCAGCTCGGAGGGTGTAATGGCTATTCGACGAAGAAGGAGAGTGATGGGGTGCTACTCCAGATGACCTGGACTCCACAGTCACCAGACTTGAATCCAATCGAGATGGTTTGGGGTGAGCTGGACCACAGAGTGAAGGCATAAGGGCTAACAAGTGCTAAGCGTCTCTGGGAACTCCTTCAAGATTGTTGGAAGACCATTCCCGGTGACTACCTCTTGAAGCTCTTCAAGAGAATGCCAAGAGTATGCAAAGCAGTCATCAAAGCAAAAGGAGGCTACTTTGAAGAACCTAGAATATAAGACATATTTTCAATTGTTTCTCACTTTTTTGTTAAGTATATAATTCCACATGTGCTAATTCATAGTTTTGATTCCTTCAGTGTGAATTTACAATTTTCATAGTCATGAAAATACAGAAAAATCTTTAAATGAGAAGGTGTGCCCAAACTTTTGGTCTGTACTGTATATCTGGAGAAGCTTCCCTGAATCCAGGTTCAGAGCTTCCCCTTCTGGTCTGGATTCAGAAGGAGTTGCATGTAGGTGTATTACCTGTTAAAGGGAATCCCCCTTGCCTCCAGGTCATGACATCACCCTCCCCGAAAGGAAGACAACATCACTTTAACAACCGGTTACCCGGGGTGTTACATATACCTTTAGTCATTGTTGCCAAAAAGTGCCATTTTAACCTCATCGGTCTACAGGACTTGTTTCCAAAATGCATCAGGCTTGTTTAGATGTTCTTTTGCATACTTCTGATCCTGAATTTTATGGTGAGGATGCAGGAGAGGTTTTCTTCTGATGACTCTTCCGTGAAGGCTATATTAGTGCCCTGTCGCCAAACAGAACAATGTAACACAACTCCAGAAGCTGCTAAATCTTTCTGAAGGTCCGAAGTTCTTTTGCAGTCAAGAGGAGGTTCTGATTTGCCTCTGTAGCAATCCAGCAAGCAGCTCTCTCTGAAAATGTGCTTGGTCTTCCAGACTTCATCTTGACCTCCACTGTTCTTGTTAACTGCCATTTCTTAATTATATTTTGAACTGAGGAAAGGACATGCATCATTGTCGTCTTATAGCCTTTTGCAGCTTTGTGGGCCTCCACCACTTTCATTTTCAGAGTGCTAGGCAGCTGCTTACAAGAACCTAGGGCTGCTTTGTTTTGGCACATGGTTAGAGGAGGCTGGGTTTTTATAAAGCTGGGAAATTTGCATCACCGGCCTTTCTTAATGATGATGGTGAACAAGCCACAACTCAAACAGGCTAATTAAGGTCTGAAACCTTGGTCAAATTTATCTGAGCAGCACAAAAAACCATAAGGAGGCCCAAATTTATGCATCGGCCTATTTTCTTTTTCGTAATTTTTTAAATGAAAAAATGACCATTTTTTTTTTGCCTAACATACAAAGGAACTGTGTCATCTTTAACTTTAGGCCCTGTTCTATCACTTCTTCCAGATATCAGTTATGTCAGAAGAAGGGGAGGGAGAAGCCAGAACTGACTGGCCACAGAGATGTGATCAAGGGCCTGCGCTATGTTCACACATTGCGTTTTTGCAGCATTTTTTGCATCTTTTTTTAAGGCAAATTTTCAGCTGTGTTTTACAGCACCAGCATAGTCTATGAGATTTCAGAAATCTCATGCACACACATTGTTTTTTTCTTTTTCCTGACTGTTTTGTCAACGAGCCGCGTCTTTGCACAATGCAGCATGTCACTTCTTTCAGTGTTTTTGCACCATTTTTCACCCAATGAAAGCAATGGGTGGTGCAAAAAATGCTGCAAAAAACGCAGGTATCAGGTTTGGCTGTGTTTTCGGCGCCAAAACCTTATTAAATCTTGAAATTGGCATAAAAAAACACTGCAAAAACGCAATGTGTGAACATAGCCTATATGTTACAGTGAGGGAACACATGGTTTTAGAAGGGGTTATCCGAGTAGTGGACAACAGCACAAAAAAAATCCCTCAGGGCAGAAAGACAAAGGCAAAAAAAGGATATTGAGATACTATAATTCTTGTCAATTAGTTTTTATTTGGTTTTCTGAAATTAAAATATTAGAAACTTTTTAGAACAAAGACACAATCAGTCACACAATCTATAGTCGCCTTACAATCAGGATTATTAGGTGTATAAAAGCCATAGAGATGGGAGACAAAACGATGAAGGAGGGAGAGGGGACACTGAACGGGGCGCAGAGATATATTATCCAGGTGCACACTTGGGGTGATATAAGTTTACCATAAAGTAATGAGGGGAGCACTTCCAATTCCTGGCACTGGCTAACTTCTTAACCATAATAAGATACTATTATTGGATATGAGACCTAAACAGCGCGACGTGATTATAAATTATAGTCTGTTACCTCAAGCGGGCAACATCACGAACTAAACATTACGCCAACATGGCGGTGAATCGAAATATATAACCTTTCAGCATTAAATATATCATTTATCAAGGGGAGGGGCTCACAAGGTTCCTCGGGGGCGTGTCTTTGTATGCTCTGCATAATTACCCTGCAAGCCACGCCCCCCTGGAAAGACCATCAAAATTAACACTCTCTCATATCTCTGGAGATGTATGATGGATTTATAAAAAACAAGAAGAAATAAAGGAAGAGAAGTAAATGGACATTTATGACCTGGTGACAAAGCATGTTTAACCCCTTAATGACTTATTACAGATTGTGACAGTCATAAGTAGGCTCCCAGCCTTTGATGTGGGCTTGTACACCAAGCCTGCCTCTTTCCGAGCAGATGATGGCTGTGTTATTAAGCCATCATCTGTCTCTAACAGCCACGGGTGGAGCGGAGCTTCACCTGCAGGTGTAAATGCCGCTGTTAATCCGTGACAGTGGTGTTTAATCCTCTCATCGATGCGATCACGGGACGCTGATTTGTTACCATGACAGCGGGGGTCTCCTAAAGACCCTTGTGCGTCATCTCTGTACTCCTGGCGTTCATAGATCGCGATTTCTGCTTTATACAGCAATGCTGTGCCATCACTGTCTATAGCCCAGGTGGTCAGATAATCACAGGCTCAAGTCCCCCTTTAGGGACTAACAAATTTAGTGAAAGTAAATAGAAAAATGTTTTATGAAAAAAAGAAAAAAATATATATATAAAAGTTTAAATTTTCCCCCATTAAAAATGAAGAAACATTAAAAATAAAAAAAAATATTTGTTTTAGTTGCGTTCGTAAAAATCCAATCTATAAAAAGTCTAAAATAAACTAACCCAATTGGTAAATGGTGTAACGGGAAATTAAAAAAAAAGCCAGAATTGCAGTTTTTCCGCCACAACAACATAAAAAAAGTAATAATAAGCGATTAAAATATCCTATTAACCCCTAAGAGATATCACTAAAAACATCGACTTGGGGCGCGAAAAAAAGGTCCAGATTTCCAAAATTGAACACGTTACGGCTCTCGTTTGGAATTTTGTGTGTTTCCAGTACATTGTCCAGTAAAATGAATGGTGTTATTAAAAACTTTTGATTAGATGACCCCTTTAATGACAGACCACTATGTGCTGCCCCTTTAAGACCCTTCTGGCTTCTCCCATCCGCAGATTCTACAATGTATCACTATGTAGAACACATCTGGCACTGACGGCGCTGCTCAGCTCACAGCGACCCCTAGGTCCGGAGGACCACACAACACCTCGGCCAAGCGTCACCGTGCAGTCAGCTAGGCAACGCTTTTGGCCCCGCCCACCGGTCCAGCCGCAGGCCAATGGGAGAGCGCCCTGTTGGCTCTGCGGGTTCTCTCCGGTCGCCGCTACGTCAGCAGAATCCAACATGGCGGTGTCCATTCAGCGGCAGCATCACCGGGCGCTCTCCGTCCTCTGCTCGGTACTGATCCTGTGCTCGCTGAGCGGCGCCCGGTCTGAGGGGGAACAGGCGGCTCCTCAGCGCAGGTTCGAGTATAAGTACAGCTTCAAGGGCCCCTACCTGGTGCAGGGGGACGGGACGGTGCCGTTCTGGGTCCACACCGGCAGTAAGTATCAGCCAGGAGCCCGGGGCGCTAATGCAGCAACTTCTAGGGAAAGTTACAGGACTCGTGTCACATGGCCGGTGCTGCCCGAGTCCGGTGCTGCCGGGAAGCTGGATGACAGCTGCCATCATTACAGGGGTCAGCGAGTGTTCTAGGGACCTGATGTACAGATGTGTACGGGCGTGCTGCCGAGACGCTCCGCCGTCCCGCGTGCTGCCGAGTCCCTCCATCCCGCGTGCTGCTGAGTCGCCCCGCGTGCTGCCGAGGCGCTCCTCCGTCCCACGTGCTGCTGAGTCCCTCCATCCCGCGTGCTGCTGAGTCGCCCCGCGTGCTGCCGAGGCGCTCCTCCGTCCCACGTGCTGCCGAGTCCCTCCATCCCGCGTGCTGCTGAGTCGCCCCGCGTGCTGCCGAGGCGCTCCTCCGTCCCGCGTGCTGCCGAGGCGCTCCTCCGTCCCGCGTGCTGCCGAGGCGCTCCTCCGTCCCGCGTGCTGCCGAGGCGCCCCGCGTGCTGCCGAGGCGCCCCGCGTGCTGCCGAGGCGCTCCTCCGCCCCGCGTGCTGCCGAGACGCCCAGCGTGCTGCCGAGTCGCTCCGCTTTCTCCCATTTTCTGCATGTTTTTAGAGCTCCAACTCTTTTTCAGATGTTTTCGTCTAATTCATCATCTGTGACTTTTCTAGATGTTCTAGATGATGTGTATGTGTTTCCATGGAAACCAACTACAAACTAACCCTGTGTGGTCTGGACCTGCAGTGTAACCTTTCCTTTTTCTATCATTTTGCTGCTTCTTGGTGAGGGCGAGTTTACACCGCCCGAATTTGTGTGATTCATCATTTGTGACTTTTCTAAAAGTTGCTCAATTTGTCCTGATTGTCCCCTCTCCTCATCTCCTCACCACAGCGGAGGGATTTTTGATGCACCAGAAATTTTTCCACGATTCTTGTGACCTTATCGCTGCAAAAAGTTGTAAAAACGGTTGAAGACAGGAAAAAAAAAAGACATTGACTACACAAAATTCATGATCCGTGTGTGGCCAGGTGGATAAATTTTGCTTAAAAACATCAGCAGGAGGAGGAGGACTCTGAGCGGAGGGAATAATGGGAGTCTGTTCCTTGTATCAGTTTACAAACATTTCAGTGTAGGAAAATCCTGCAGAAAATAAATCCTGTTCACTCCATCGTCTGCCATGTGATGTTCCTGCACTGAATACTGGGGTAATACTCGTTTGTTAAGCCTTTCGCTGTGACCGTGGCTCTTCCCTTTCGATGCCTTTATGGCCGGTTTCGTGGTCGCTCTACATTTGCTCAGTTATCACAGTGTCATGCTGCTGTCCCGGGTGAGTGACACGTGGCGCCTCGTGCCCCCTGGGATCTCCCGCTGATGTGGCCTTGTACCTGCTGCAGCTGTGACCCTGTGCTAATATTTGTACGGTGTGAACTTTGTCAGCAGGAAGTGATGGTGGAAACCGGCAGTCACAGATATCACTGCACATTATGTACTAGCACTGCGCTACGGCTGCTGACCCCGCTGGAGAAGAATCCCCCCGAAGGCTGAGCAAACCTCAGCTACAGTAAATCATTACTGAATGCCTTACCTGCATCTATAGCCTGGGATCTGTAGCCACACGTTGGGAGTCGCTGGCTTTCCTTGTGGCCATTATTGTAATATTCATCCACAGGAGACCTCCCCCACCCCTCACCAAGGCGCCGTTAGTGATGGGTGGGCTTGTATTAATCCATAATGGCCTCAGAGAAAACCAGTGATCTCTAACCTGCGCCTCACAAAGTGGACAAACCTTTTAAGCCGTTAGTTCAGGTAGTCAGCCTTTTTAATTCACCAAACGGCCAATGTGTAGCAATACATGTCATGCAAAACTGAACATTTGCCAATCAGGTGTCTTAAGAAAAAGTGAGCGGCATTATACTTTTTCTCCTTTTTTGTCTTTACTATTATACTTGTAAGAAAACGTAAAGAAAAGTAACGTTGTAGATGTTCTAGATGTTTTGTGTATGTGTTTCCATGGAAACAGACTACAAACTATCCCTGTGTAGTCTGGTCCTGCAGTGTAAGCTTTTTTTTTTTTTTCAATCATTATCCTAGTTCTAAGGGTACCGTCACACAGTGCCATTTTCATCGCTACGACGGCACGATTCGTGACGTTGCAGCGTCGTATGATTATCGCTCCAGCGTCGTATACTGCGGTCACACGTTGCAATACACGGCGCTGGAGCGATAATTTCATGACGTATTTGCGATGTAGAAGCCATTGGTTACTGTGCGCACATCGTATACAACCTGTGTCACACAATGCAATCATGCCGCCACAGCGGGACACTAGACGACGAAAGAAAGTTTCAAACGATCTGCTACGACGTACGATTCTCAGCGGGGATCCGGATCGCAGTAGCGTGTCATACACAGCGATATCGTAAATGCATCGCTGGAACGTCACGAATCGTGCCGTTGTAACGATCAAAATTGCACTGTGTGACGGTACCCTTAGTCAGGGCGAGTTAACATCACCCAATTTGTGTGATTAAACAGCCGATTGACTACTTGTTTGCTGATCCATGGGTGGTTTATTGGCCTGTTCGGTGATAGATTGGTCTGCGCACATACATTGTCATAGTTCTCGGCAGCACGTCTTGTTTACACAGGACCATGTGATGCCAAGAATAATGACTTTTAGACAAGGTTGATACTATTGTTCGGAGGATTTGCAGACTGATGGTTATCGGGAAACAAGCATTCTTAGGAGCGCACAGTCGGCCTGTGTCAGTCCATCTTGAACTCCTCAGTGGACGTTAGCCTAAATGTTGGGTAATTAGGTTAGGATTGGATTGTACAGGGTTTGATACTCACCATGGAGACGTATACGTTTCCATTGAAGCTGTATAATACTTGTCTCATGTCACTGAATGTCTCTCCGTTACCACTTGCCGGTGACCTTATGCCACTTCCGTTTTAGATGCCATCCCCAGTGCCGACCAGGTTCGGATAGCTCCTTCTCTGAAGAGTCAGAAAGGTTCGGTCTGGACGAAATCCGCCTCAAGCTTTGAGAACTGGGAACTAGAAGTAACTTTCCGGGTGACGGGACGCGGAAGAATCGGCGCTGACGGCCTGGTGTGTGTCATGGATTGTCATAGATAACATGTCTTATCATTGATTTCATGGAGGTCCTACAAGCTGTTGATGAGGTCATGGATGCCTTCGTGACATGGAGTGACAGAATAACAAAGGTGTTGGGCCGGACCGCGGTTTAGGTCTTGGCCACTATGTTGGGTCCACAGTAGACCTTACCAACAGCTCCTTTTATCTTGGGCTTCCTGAACCTTGGGGATGAATGTGGGGTAGCAGCAAGATCCTGGGGAACCTGTCCTCATGGATCATCACTCTACTCTAGAGGGGACCATCAAGGACCTCTTTCTTCAGCTTCTATAAGAGCCTAGCATATGTTTTTACGGGTCAGGTACACTCTGGATGTGTTGCCTTCTGCCAATATATGCTGCAATTATTCACCCTTTGCAATGCAGAAAGTAAAGGCAGAAATCACAGCGATATCTCCACAATCTGTGGATGTGTGGGGGAGGGGTGGGTTCTGAAGGACCATCCATTTAAGCTGCACAGTTTGTGTTCCTCTAGCCTTGGTGCTTATACAACTTGCATCAAGGTTGCTGATGACATTGACGCTTCTTTCTGGTTTAAATGGGGGAGCCCCAATTTGTTTCTGCCTATTAGACGTGGGGTGCACGATTTTGGGATTTATATAGTTTATAGATGGGTGTAATATCCCTGCTGCATGCTTGTTGTACACCCCATAACACGCCATCGTTCTCTCTTAGGCCATATGGTACACGGCGGCCCAGGGCCTGGCTGGCAATGTCTACGGATCGGCTGACTCTTGGAACGGTGTTGGTATTTTCTTCGACTCATTTGACAACGACGGGAAGGTAGGATTACTGTCTGCACCTTGATTTAATTTATCTGCACTCGTTCCAAAGTACACACTGATCTGTGTGCTCAGCTCCGGAGATTTGCATCAGAGCGACTCGCCGCCATTATCCTGTGTGCAGAGGAACGTGGAAATGCTTATTATAGGGTCATAACGGCTGTTATACCAGTGCTGCCATCACAGCCGTAACCCCTAATGCACCTCCACCCACCTATGACTCCTATGTCGTCACTGACTTATGTATCCTTCAATGTGAGTGCAGCTCTGGAGCATAATACAATGTAATGTATGTACACAGTGACTGCCCCAGCAGAATAGTGAGTGCAGCTCTGGGGTATAATACAGGGTGTAACTCAGGATCAGTAATGTAATGTATGTACACAGTGACTGCACCAGCAGAATAGTGAGTGCAGCTCTGGGGTATAAAACAGGATGTAACTCAGGATCAGTACAGGATCAGTAATGTAATGTATGTACACAGTGACTGCACCAGCAGAATAGTGAGTGCAGCTCTGGAGTATAATACAGGATGTAACTGATGTAACTCAGGATCAGTAATGTAATGTATGTACACAGTGACTGCACCAGCAGAATAGTGAGTGCAGCTCTGGAGCATAATACAATGTAATGTATGTACACAGTGACTGCCCCAGCAGAATAGTGAGTGCAGCTCTGGAGTATAATACAGGATGTAACTGATGTAACTCAGGATCAGTAATGTAATGTAATGTATGTACACAGTGACTGCCCCAGCAGAATAGTGAGTGCAGCTCTGGATTATAATACAGCATGTAACTCAGGATCAGTAATGTATGTACACAGTGACTGCACCAGCAGAATAGTGAGTGCAGCTCTGGGGTATAATACAGGATGTAACTCAGGATCAGTAATGTAATGTATGTACACAGTGACTGCCCCAGCAGAATAGTGAGTGCAGCTCTGGAGTATAATACAGCATGTAACTCAGGATCAGTAATGTATGTACACAGTGACTGCACCAGCAGAATAGTGAGTGCAGCTCTGGAGTATAATACAGGGTGTAACTCAGGATCAGTACAGGATCAGTAATGTAATGTATGTACACAGTGAATGCACCAGCAGAATAGTGAGTGCAGCTCTGGAGTATAATACAGGATGTAACTCAGGATCAGTGTGGGATCAGTAATGTATGTACACAGTGACTGCACCAGCAGAATAGTGAGTGCAGCTCTGGAGTATAATACAGGATGTAATTCAGGATCAGTACAGGATCAGTAATGTAATGTATGCACACAGTGACTGCACCAGCAGAATAGTGAGTGCAGCTCTGGAGCATAATACAATGTAATGTATGTACACAGTGACTGCCCCAGCAGAATAGTGAGTGCCGCTCTGGGGTATAATACAGCATGTAACTCAGGATCAGTAATGTATGTACACAGTGACTGCACCAGCAGAATAGTGAGTGCAGCTCTGGGGTATAATACAGGATGTAACTCAGGATCAGTACAGGATCAGTAATGTAATGTATGTACACAGTGACTGCACCAGCAGAATAGTGAGTGCAGCTCTGGAGTATAATACAGGATGTTACTCAGGATCAGTGTGGGATCAGTAATGTATGTACACAGTGACTGCACCAGCAGAATAGTGAGTGCAGCTCTGGGGTATAATACAGGATGTAACTCAGGATCAGTACAGGATCAGTAATGTAATGTATGTACACAGTGACTGCACCAGCAGAATAGTGAGTGCAGCTCTGGAGTATAATACAGGATGTAACTCAGGATCAGTAATGTAATGTATGTACACAGTGACTGCACCAGCAGAATAGTGAGTGCAGCTCTGGGGTATAATACAGGATGTAACTCAGGATCAGTACAGGATCAGTAATGTAATGTATGTACACAGTGACTGCACCAGCAGAATAGTGAGTGCAGCTCTGGAGTATAATACAGGAGGTAACTCAGGATCAGTAATGTAATGTACCGTATTTTTCTGACCATAAGACGCACTTTTTTCCCTCCAAATTTGGGAGGAAAGTGTGGGTGCGTCTTATGGTAGGGATATAACGTGGGGAGGGGGCAGCAGCGAGTGGGATTGCACTGGGAGGCAGGAGGCAGAAAAATGTCCCTGCTGAGCTACAGGAATCAGGGCTGGGGAAACTACATGGTCCCGATCATTAAAGTGCAGTGAATATTCATTAGCCGCTTCCCCGCCCACCTGTCAGCTGAGCAGTGAGCCGGGAGCAGCACATGAATAGTCCTTCACAGGGACACACATGGTTTCCCCAGCGCTGGATTCCTGCAGCAGCTGGGGAGATCTGTGTGTCTGGTGGAGGAGGAGGCAGCAGCAGGGGCCGGAGGGGACAAGATCGCTGCATACCTGCCTGCCGGGGCTGTGCTGGATGCTGAGTGCTCCAGCACAAGGACCTGTGTGATGTCAGGAGTGGGCGGGCTGGAGCATAACATGGCAGCACAGAGCCCTCCCTCTTCTGATGTCATCACAGGTCCTGCAGACACCACACTACAATCTGCAAGCTTCCTCCTGTGCTGTGGAGAGGCAACAAGAGGGAGCGCTCTGTGGTGTCATGGGATGGGATGCTCCAGCTTTTCACCTCACCACAGTGGCTGGCTGCCACAATTAAAAGGTTAGTCTTTACAACACACAATAAAGCACTCTGCCACTCCTGTGGTGAACTATAACTCCCAGCATGCCATAGGATCTGCAGGACATGCTGGGAGTTATAGTTCTGCCAATGGGTTCTTAAAGCAGTACTCCAGTGTTATTTTGCAGTGCTGGAGTGTTGCTTTAAATATAAGCCCTGTGCCCCCATCCTTATACTCACCCTCCAGTGTCTTCATATAGTACTGTGCAGACACCACACTGGTCCTGCAGCTTCCAACATAATAACATACTATTATATGTGGTGTTATTATATATAATAGTATGTTATTTATGTTATTAAATATTTTACCACATTTTTTGCTTCAAATATTTTTTTCCCTATTTTCCACTTCTAAAACCTGGCTGTGTCTTATAGTCCGAAAAATACGGTGTACACAGTGACTGCACCAGCAGAATAGTGAGTGCAGCTCTGGGGTATAATACAGGATGTAACTCAGGATCAGTAATGTAATGTATGTACACAGTGACTGCACCAGCAGAATAGTGAGTGCAGCTCTGGGGTATAATACAGGATGTAACTCAGGATCAGTAATGTAATGTATGTACACAGTGACTGCACCAGCAGAATAGTGAGTGCAGCTCTGGGGTATAATACAGGATGTAACTCAGGATCAGTAATGTAATGTATGTACACAGTGACTGCACCAGCAGAATAGTGAGTGCAGCTCTGGGGTATAATACAGGATGTAACTCAGGATCAGTACAGGATCAGTAATGTAATGTATGTGCACAGTGACTGCACCAGCAGAATAGTGAGTGCAGCTCTGGGGTATAATACAGGATGTAACTCAGGATCAGTAATGTAATGTATGTACACAGTGACTGCACCAGCAGAATAGTGAGTGCAGCTCTGGAGTATAATACAGGATGTAACTCAGGATCAGTAATGTATGTACACAGTGACTGCACCAGCAGAATAGTGAGTGCAGCTCTGGGGTATAATACAGGATGTAACTCAGGATCAGTAATGTATGTACACAGTGACTGCACCAGCAGAATAGTGAGTGCAGCTCTGGGGTATAATACAGGATGTAACTCAGGATCAGTAATGTAATGTATGTACACAGTGACTGCACCAGCAGAATAGTGAGTGCAGCTCTGGGGTATAATACAGGATGTAACTCAGGATCAGTAATGTAATGTATGTACACAGTGACTGCACCAGCAAACCAGCAAAATAGTGAGTGCAGCTCTGGAGTATAATACAGGATGTAACTCAGGATCAGTAATGTATGTACACAGTGACTGCACCAGGTGCAGGTGCAGTCACTGTGTACATACATTACAGTACTGATCCTGGGTTACATCCTGTATTATGCTCCAGAGCTGCACTCACTATTCTGCTGGTGCAGTCACTGTGTACATACATTACATTACTGATCCTGAGTTACATCCTGTATTATACTCCAGAGCTGCACTCACTATTCTGCTGCGTATTTATGGAAGTGTCCGCATGCCTATATCAGATGTTCCTCTTACACGAGTTGCTATATTAATCCATAATTCCCTGTATACAGTCCATCAGACCCTTTTTATTTCTTTTTCCTTTTTTTTTAGAAAAATAATCCAGCGATTATGGTTGTGGGCAATAATGGCAAACTTTTATACGACCATCAAAAGTAAGTACATGTCTTCAGTTTTGGGATTTTCACATGAATGGTGCAATGCTCATGTAGTCCCCCGCACAGTGGCGCCTCCAAGTGAAGGAGGCTGGTCCCTGAATTACAGCTTCTGCCCCCTCAGTCATAGCATGGGTGGGGTTGGCAGGGACGAGACCCCCACCCCATGCCCGTACAGTGGTGAAATATCCTAGTAACATGCCATCCCTCGTATACGGCAATGTCTCCGCTCGTTGATGTCACACGGGGGGCTTCTTGACTTTGGCGCTGTCACTCAGCACGTGGTTTTCTGCTCTTCGCAGTGACGGTGCCACCCAAGCGCTGGCCTCTTGTCAGAGAGACTTCCGTAACAAGCCGTACCCAGTCCGGGCCAGGATCACGTACTACAAGAAGTCGCTGATGGTGAGTCCCTGCCTGCTCCGCGTCGGTGACTCGCTGAGTTTGCTCATTTTTTAATCTTTTTTTTCCTTGACCGCTCTGTCTCTGCGTTGTTCTCCTAGGTGTTCATTAACAACGGCTTCACCCCCGACCGGGAGGACTATGAATTCTGTGCCAAAGTGGACAACATGATCCTGCCCCAGCAGGGCTTCTTCGGGATCTCTGCAGCCACCGGGGGCCTGGCAGGTTAGCGCTGCTCTCACTGCACAGCCCTCACGTTTCATGCTTGTATTATGTCCTGCCATTGTTGCCCAGCATTAGGCTTTCCTTCTAGCAGACCTGGGGCCGTTGTTGCACCTCATAGCTTCCGATCGGTATACAGAAGAAGCACGGAACCCATTAGATGCTGCGGTCGCTACTGACCATTGCATCCAAGGGGTTAAAGGGTGCCTACTCTTTTCATATATTTTTTATATATGCTTTAATTGAGGGTGCAGGTCCTAAAACCACCACCTTTTTCCAAAAACACTGCTCTGGAGCACAGCCTTCTGCATGCAGCGCTCCGGTCTTGCAGGAGAACGTGTATTATGCATTCTGTCTACAGGCACAAAGACTTTCCATTGAGTTCATACACCACTCTGTGCACGAGCCGAGAACTGCTGCTTGCAGGAATCAGCACGTCAAATCAGTGTTTTGAGCGCTAAGTGTGCGGTGGGGGTCCTGAGACCCTCCACCAATTAATGTACACAACAAATTAAAACAATAGGGTCCCTTTAAAAAGTCGAGATGTCAAAGTTCTCCGATCCCGGCTGCTGCTTTTGTCATCTTCTCAGCTTCTACGTAAGCTACGTCCTAAGGCCACGTATTCACATCTGGTTGCTTGCGGGCGGTGCAGATGTCAGCTCGTGGTTAGTGTAAATTAATATGAAACTATTGCTAGCATTCAGTTAAATAAAAGAAAATACACTGTCCTGGCCGTGTGTTGGACGGACTGGCGCACAGAGTAGAGGGAACTAGGAAGGTTCTAGTGATTGACAGCGAGCAGAGATCGATATTAACACTTCATCCTATAACAAATAGTCTTTTACTAAATAACGGGTCCGGACCTCACGATGGGGAACCTAAAATGCAAATACTATGTATATGGTGACGTTCCCCAGTCCTCCAGGTCTTTATGATTAGCACCACTGCTTAATGTTGACCGCTCGCTTGTGTCGGAAGCAGAGTCTTTTGCTTATACGTGTTGTCCTTATTTCAATATTATTTATTTCCTTTACAGATGACCATGACGTGCTGTCGTTTCTCACCTTCCAGCTGACCGAGCCGGGCAAAACAACCGTAAGCTGCTTTTAAAGGGGGTTATAATAAAGTTTTCATTGCTAGGATATGCCATCATATAGTCAGTGGGGTCTGATGTCTGGAGTCCACCCAACCCTCACCTGATCCTGAATGACACCTGTAATCGGACGTATAACAGGCAGCTAGTGACATCAAATTAAAGAGGGTGTTTAATCTGGGAGACCCTACATATGATCCCCCATTAAGGCACATGGACGTCCCGCCTCAGGATCCTCATCTATCAGGATTATGCCACAGTCACACATGCAGGTGTCACAGTCCAAGCACAGACCATGATGTACTGACTATCCCGATGGTCTCCTAACCTCAAATTGACAGCCTCGTATATATCAGTGAGGCTGTCAATTTCGGGACAGGAGACCCTCTGGACTGTGTGTGCATCATGATTCGTGCTCACACCATGAAACACTGATGTTTGATTAAGGAACTTCTGTTGGTCTTTAATGGATTCCCATAATTAAAATAACAAAAACACATTTAAACGCCATTCCTCCAGCACTGCCGCCCCCCTAGTGGTCCCCACCACTTCTTGTTTCCCTTACTGCACATGTCGTAAACCCGCATGACCTCTACACCAGTCACCAGCCTTAGCGGTCTCCTGCCATAAGTAGCGGCATCACTAGTGAGACCAGCGATTGGCTGCAGCGGTCATGTGGATGGTGCGGCATTCAAGACCAATGGACTGAGGCTGGAGTGATTTACATGGCCGATTGATGTTTTTTTTAATTATTTTTTATTCTTGCGAAAAACCTATTAGTTTGCACAACCCCTGCATGTGCACCAAGGGTTTATAAAAGCTCCACTAACTAGCCTTGTGCTATATTTTCGATACAGACAATCTACCATATGAAAAGTTATTTGGTTAGTGTTTTTTTTTCTTTTTTTTCTTTAGTTTATATATATATTTTTATACTGTTTGTATCTCCAGTGGTTGGCTTTTTTAATAAGGCGAGTGCGTGCATTACAGTATCAGGAGGGTTTTTCTCTGTAGCAGTTTCCAAAACTATTGAGTCCTGATAAGATCTGCACTCGGCTCGCAGACGGGGCTTCTAGTATGGGAACGTAACACTGTTGTCATTCAGCCCGCTCCAGATGGAGAGATTCCCAAAGAAGAGAAGGACAAGTACCAGGAGGAGTTTGACAACTTTCAACAAGAGCTGGAAAAAAGGAAAGACGACTTCAATAAAGACCACCCAGAGCTCAAGGATCACCCAGGCATGTATTCCCCAGACTCAAGCTCATGGCTTCAGGGCATTTGTGTGGATGTGTTCGACTTCAGCATCTTACTCACTAGTTTTACTCTATGGTGAAGGTTTTATTTATTTAGAATTATGTAAAAAAAAAAAATGTAACCTAATGTTGCATACAGCGGGTGAAATAAGTATTGAACAAGTCACCAATTTTCCCCTTCTGAATTATGGACCCCACAATGCCCACTGGAACCTTAAGTAGTTCAGAAATTCTTCTGTAACCAATGTCATCAGTATGCTTTGCAACAATAAGGTTGCAAAGGTCTTGAGTAAATCTATTTCTAAAGGTTCTATTGACATGAAATTGTCACCAGATGTCGGTAGCAACCCATCCAATCCACACACGCTAAGAAATCAAACCATAGATGTCCATAAATGAAGTTATGTGTAATAATGAGAAATGACAAAGGGAAAATGTATTGAACATATGAAGAAATAGAGGTGCCACCATTAAAAGTCATGACACCAACTGAAAATATCTAAGTAGAAAGCAATCCTGCCACTAAGTGACATAATATCAGCTGGTTGAACTGATGGCCTATAAAAAGGTGTCTTTACCAAGATGCCAGACAAGAAACATGTTATGATGGGTAAAACCAGTGAACTGTCTCAAGACCTTCGCAACCTTATTGTTGCAAAACATACTGATGGCATTGGCTACATAAGAATTTCTAAACTACTGAAGGTTCCAGTGAGCACAAGTCTAAACACTGTTTTTTAATTTGCCTCCAATGTGTTTACTACTGGCAAACCTCTAATAATATTATTATTTAGTTACTTTAACTTTTTATTCAACATGTTGGGAACAATTTAAAAATGGGTTACAGTGTACAAGCCTTTCAAGGTTTTGATTTCAAAGGGGCTTTGTTCACTGCAAATATTACTGTGAAATTTAGGACTCAAAATAATAGCATTTGAATGTCACACTGCACACAGTCATACCAGGGAGAGGGCTGCTATCAATTTAGGATAGGCAACCCATTAAATTGCATATTCGGATATGATGGTAAAGGGTGTTGCAGCACCTATAGTGCTGGCAGAATGCTGATTTAGAATGTCCATAAAGCTACACTTAAGTTTGATTTGTCTTCGGACTACAGGAAGAAAAATGTAAAAAAATGTATTTTTAAATTGGTGTGAACTTGACCTAATTCTATTTTATTTATTTACTTTTCTAGAGGACGACATGTTTGAGTCTGTAAATGACCGGGAGCTCAGACAAATTTTCGAAGGTCAGAACCGAATCCACCTTGAAATCAAGCAACTGAATCGGCAACTGGACATGATACTGGATGAGCAGCGACGATACGTGAACGCAGTGACCGATGAGATCGCCAAGAGGGCGGCTGCCGGTGGGAACGTCCCACAGGTACAAGGGCGCCTTCTGGGCAATGGCATGGGCTAGAGCTATAATGGGAAATTAACCCCTTCACGACATATGGCGTACAGGTACATCATATGTCGTGTCTCCACTTATGATGCTGGCTCGCTTGTCATCAGCTGACCTGTGCCCCTAACAGCCGCGGGTGGAATCATGATCCACCGGTGGCTCTTCAGATGTTAAATGCTGCTGTCAATTTCTGACAGCGGCTTTTAACATGATCACGCTGGAAGCGCGTCACTAACTGTACACATGGGCGCTCCTGTCGCATGATCGCGGGGAGCTAATGGGTTAGCATGACAATCGAGGATCTGCCGGAGACCCCGGTGGTTATCATTGCCGATCTGCTGTGAGCGCCCCCCTGTGGCCAGCGTTCAGAACAGATGATGATTTCTGCTGCACATAGCGGTGCTGAAGCCCCGCTGTGTGTACTACAAGTGATCAGAAGGTCGCAGCTTCAGATCGAAAATGAATATTGAAGCAAGTAGGGAAAAAAAAATTATTGTCAAAATATTAAAAAAAATATAAAAGTTCAAATCGCCCCTCTTTTGCCCCATTTAAAAGAAAACAATAATCAATATCAAAAGTACACATTTGGGATCACTGCTTTCAGAAATGCCCGATCTATCAAAATATAAAAAGAATTTCAGTAATCCAATTGGTAAACGGAACCATGAGAGAAAAAAAACTAAATGCCAGAATTATGTTTTTGTGGGAGCTGCAACATTGCTATAACAGGCGATCAATACATCATATCTACCCCAAAATATCTATCTAGAAAAGCATCAGCTCGGCGCAAAAAAAAAAGCCCTCACCCAGCCGCAGATCCTAATAAATGGAGACACTAAGGGTCTTGGAAAATGACACCTTTTTTTTACAAACTTTTTGGATTTTTTTTTTCACCACTTAAATTAAAAAAAAAATAACTAGTACATGGTTTGCTCTCTGCGAACTCGTAATGGCCTAGAGAATCATAATGGCAGGTCAGTTTTAGCATTTAATGAACATGGTTAAAAAAAAAAACCACAAAACCTTTGTGGAATTGCGCTTTTTTTCAATTTCACCGCACTTTACATTTTTTTCCTTTTTCCAGTACACTGTACGGTAAAATCAGTAAAAAAAAAAATTTAAAAAAATTATGTCTCTGGGAAGAAGGGGAGCAAAAAAAAAAAAAGGAGGCCAATTCACTGGGGGTGAAGGGGTTTAACCTTGTGGAGATCTGTAGGGACTTCGGCATTTTTAATATAGTGAAAGACAAAAAGTACAATGAGGGTCAAATAAAAAAATCTCAAATGTGAGACTCCTGTGCATTTTGAGACTTTTCTGATAGTTTAACTTCCACTCCGTAAACTCCATTTTTGCTCCCTTTTAGGCTTCTCAACAGGAACTGGAAACTTTACTCAGTGGTCAGAGGGAAGTGTTCAAACATGTCAGTGAAATGAGGTAAGACACTTTTTTAAAAAAAAATGTAAATGGGGACTTCATTGTCAGGATGGTATTTGTTAAAATCTGGAGGTCACCAGGAGACCCCCCCCCCGACCTCTCCAGTGTCCCATCTGGAACACTTATGGCATATCAGTAGGAACACACCTCTATCTCAAGAACCTTTTTAAAGGGAATCTGTCACCAGGTTTTTTCAACTCCATCTGAGAGCAGCATGATGTAGGGGCAGAGACCGTGATTCCAGCGATGTGTCACTTACTGGGCTGCTTGCTTCAGTTTTGATAAGATCACAGTTTTTTTCAACTGCAATGTGTAAAAGCTCCCCGAGCTCCTTTGGCCATAGAGGATACTATGTTTTAGTCTTTATTTATTTTCCTGTCATTACTGTATTCTGAGACCCATAATGTTTTATTGCTTTTTTACAAACTTTCCAGTTAGACCTCCAGAATGAGCTCACTGACAGGTGGTCAGTAAACTCATCCGGCAGCCAGCGACACCCAGGCTATAACAGGCCAGCGGTGTAACATTTTTAGTGAAACCCAATTGCAAAAATGAATTTTAGCCATAAATACATGCATTTAAATAAATAGAAAAGTGGACAACCCCTTTAAATCGATGGACAACTAAATTAGTTTAAAGGGTCACACCTGTTCACGGATTGTGTCTGGTATTGCAATCCAGCCACACTAAAGGGTGCTTCCGAGTACAAGCAATTTTGCCTTTCACTGATGTATTAACATTTTCAGCCATTCTTAAAATATTTACACTTTTTTTTATTTACAACTTGTTGCCTTGGAGACTGACCACTGCTGCTAGTCAGCAGAGCAGGTGCTGTGCTTGCAAGCTCTTTTCTGTTTAGCTTGTAAGCTGGCCCGGAACGCTGTTTCCTCCGCTCTGCGCGCAAGCTAGACAGCAGAGGTGGTCGGTCTCTTAGGCAACAAGCAGCAAAGTGATAATATCTCAAGAACAGCTGCAAATTTTAATAAGCAGTAAATTGCAAAAGTGCTTGTTTTAGTAAGCACTATCCAACAGTATCCATCTTATGAAGATGGGACTAGCCCTATAATTTTATCGAAACTTTGGATTGTTATGGACAAGTAAGCGATGTATAATAGACAAGGTTGCAAAGTGTCCCCCTCCCCTGCACATAGTGTGATGAATTCACCTAGTGATATGTCGGCTACAGGGGCAGCGGCGTGACCATTGGCTTCTCTTGTCACTATCTAGGTCAGCTGCGCGCTGAAGATTATCATAGTTTTGTTTTCCAGCAGCGCAGCTTTTGCTTTAATATTCTTTCCAAATCTTTATTCCAAGTGAGCAAATTCGATTTCCCCGTTTTAAGGTCTCGGCTCTTATTTAATATTTCCTTTAAACTCTTCTTAATATGCTCTGGCCAGATTAGGATGTCGTTTCTGGGCATTTTTCTGTGGATAAAGTCATGACTGTGAGCAGCATGTAAGAGGATGCTCATTTCTCTCGTGAAGTAATTTCCACAGATTGCAGAATTTTTTTTTTCTGCCTTGTTTAAGATTTAATAATAGCAGTTAATATCTAATATGCTTCTCCGAGGATTTACGTATTAGTGGTAAATCCGGGCATGAAGCCTATTGCCAATCTCGCCATGTAAATGTCTTCTAAGCTTCACATTCGTATAGATGTCGTGTGTCACTGACCATTTGCTCGACTTATATTTGGACTTTTCTGCGTGGAAATGAAAAAGGGACTTTTCTATGTTTTTGATATTATTCTTTGATTTATGTTCAGAAGTTATACAATTTTCCAATATGCTTTCTGTATTATTATTATTATTATTATTATTGATTTTAAGATCTGTGCTTGCTGTCGCATATCTCGCTATTAGTGATGAGTAGAGATGGGCGAACCCAAACAGTAAATTTTGACATCCGTACCAAACAGCTACTGTTCGGGCACGGACACCATACACTGACTTCACCAGGACGTCAGTGTTATTGTTCTGGTTCGGCCCCATGAACACCGGGTGTTTGTCGTGCTGTCATATTTATGACAATGCAGTAAACACCGCTTCTGATCGGCGGTAAAATCATCACAGCGGGTCAGACAGCCGCGGTTCAAACGCTGTCAATTTACAGAATGAACCCGCCACTGATCGGAGGGATAAAGTTTACCTCCAGTCATTGGTGTCAGCTCATGGGACTACTGCTCCCATCAGCTGCTGCCGCTAATAACAGGAAGAGTCGGCTGATAGGAATATTCATCAGCCAGCTCCTGCACTGTGAATAAATAATTAAACAAAACAAAAAACAGGTGTGGGGACCCCCTATATTTTTGATAACCAGCCAGGCAAAACTCACAACTGAGGACTGCAATCCTCAGCTTTAGCAAGGCTGGCTATCAAGAATATAGGGGGTCCCCACACCATATTTTTTTGTATATTTAAATAAATAAAAGCAATATGGTGTCCCCCCATTTTTGACAACCAGCAAAACTAAAGCAGACAGCTGGGGGCTGGTATTCTCAGGCTGGTAAGAGGCCATGGATATTGGCCCCCTCAGCCTAGAAATAGCAGCCCGCAGCTGCCCAGAAAAGGCACATCAATTAGATGCACCAGTTCTGGCGCTTTGCCCGGCTCCTCCCACTTGCACTTGTATTGTCTGGTGACATCAAGCTCACGGATTAGTAATGGAGGGGCGTCTATAAGACACCTATCCGTTACTAATCCTATAGTTATATTGTAAATAAAGACAAAGCCAGAATAAAGTCTATTAGAAATAAAACAAAAAACAGTTTTCCTTTTTTATTTGAAAATAATAAACAGTTATACTTACCTAACTCCTATTCCACCGAATCCCTCGTAAAAAACCATAATAATCCCCCGCTTGTCCATCGTTCTGTCCCACGCCGTAATCCATGTCTGGGGGATAAATCGTTTTCAACCTGGATGTGGGGAGATGCCACTGTCCAGGCTGAGAACCACTTTGGAATGAGCGGCTGCGAACGCAGCATCAATGACCGGCGGTGAATTTGAGGTTACTGCCGTTCACTGATGCTGCGTTCCCAGCCGGGCTGAACCACGGTGATGTCAGTGAGATCCCCGCTAGCACCGTGAGGAAAAAGTCTCACGGTGCACAGACAAGTTCACCTGGACAATTTCACTGTGGTGAATTTGCACTGCAGTGAACTCGCAGCGAGCGTGCTGGGCTAAGGTGCTAACTGAGGGTCTTCGGCGTGCTCGAAAAGTATGTTTGAGTTTCCACGGCTGCATGTCACACAGCCTAACGGACAGCCAATCCCTGCATGTGTTGCGGCTGTCAGACAGCCTCGAGACATGCAGCCGTGGGGACTCAAGCATAGTTTACGAGCACGCCGAAGACCCTCGTTAGCACCCTATCCGAGCACATTCGCTCATCCCTTCCCGCTATCTCCTGCAGTCCCATTGACCATAAATGCTGCACACATGGATAGGTGATAACTTGGAAACTTGGGGCAACCACTTTTAGGACATTTGCTGTCTATGGGGATGGACGGTCACTAAAGATGAGCGAATAGATTGCATTACCCTGGTCCAGCGGCTGTTGTCACTAGTCCAAGCCGCCCAACGGGAGACTTGCATCTCCTACCTACCATCATCGCCAGCGCCTCTTTTTCTTTGGAGGCCTAGCATCATTTCTGGATGACTTTGTGCCAGGTCTACAAATCAGAAAAGGCGGCGTGGATGCTGGGAGATAGGAGGCGCTACACAAGACTCCTATCCAGAGGATGCGTCAGTAGACTTGGGGGGGAGGGGGGTCTTTTTGAGGCATCGATGATGTCACAAACACACGTGACTGCTGCAGCCAATCGCTGGCCAACGTGGTGATGCTTGATTGACTCCAACTATCACATGGATGTTCATGCAGAAAAAGTAAATAAAGACCAATGGGAACCACCTTAGAAACAGTGCTGGAACGTATGAGAACTATTAGTTACTTATTTTTTTATTAGTCTTTTTTATTTTTTATACACCTTTAACTTTTAGAATATCTTTTATTATTATTATTATTATTATTATTATTATTATTATATGTCGTCAAAATCTCCTGAGACCTCCAGTCTTTGTCCCTCTATCATCGGCAGCTACCGCTTAGTGGGGGGAAGTTTAGACCTTTGTTGTTTTGGCAAATTAGAGTTTTGGGACTAAATTCCGTTACTGGGGATATATATATATATATTTTTTTTTTCTTTCCTTTGTGTCTTTTGCCAGAAGTAGAAAAAGGATTAAAATCAAAATCCTCCTGATGATAAATATTCCCGTTACAGACCTTAATCTTCTTTGAAACAAACCATAAATAAATAAATAAATTGCGGCCTAACAGGACGGCTGAGTGATCCAAGCATATTGATTAAGCAGCATGTCCGCGCCGGCTGATCCGATCACGTTACAGATCTGTGTAAACGGCCGGCTACAGGAACACAGACTGGACTTTAATTAGATTTTTTTTTTTCTTCTTCTATAGCAACAACAGAATGAAAGGGAGGGAAAAAAAACCCCCAAAAACAAAACAGGGCCGCAGTATTCCAGCGCTAGAAGGGCACATATGGGAAATGAGTTTCTCTTATGTTCAATGTAATCTTGGACCTTAGCCCTAAATCTTTCCTTATCCTTAAGCCTCTTCATTTCTTGCACAACTGTATTAATTTCTTTTGGAAAGCTTTGCGTTTTCCCGATGAGAGACGTTACACAAAAGGAAAGAAGCCGCTCCCTCCTCGAAGGACTACAGTAAATATATAGAAAGCCACAAAATAAATAAAATAGCTCATCGGTCTTGGATATTTTAAAGGGACATTAAAAAAAATATTAAAAATTAAATTAATAAAAGCCGGAATATTCTACTGTTTTCTGACTTGCACAGGCATCTGGAAAATGTACAAAAAAAAAAAAAAAAGGATAATATACTTTTTTTTATTATTTTTATTTCCCTGGAGGCATCCATTTTAGCCCCCATAATTCTTCCAGGGGCGTGGCTCAGATTGATACATTGTTTTGAAGTTGCCAAGGTTCCGTCCCCTTAACCCTTTAGCTCCCCTGACGGTAACTTCAGAAATTACTCTTATTTTACCTGTTTCTGCCTGATCAGGGAATTTGGTGCTAAAAAGGGGATAATTCACTTTTGGGGGTTACCCATTTTCACACTTATCGCCTATCCACAGATTGTGTGATCGCTAAAGGGATCTACAGTCCCTCAGTTACATGAAGCCATGATTAATCTTGTGCATGCGCCATCATGTATGTGTGTGTGTGTATGTGTATATATATATATATATATATATATATATATATATATATATATATATATATATATATACAGCAGCAGAACATGTACATGAATCTAGGCCATGTGAAAACACAGACAAATATTCAATATGAATTATACTTCTCAAAAATATGTTTTTCACATGTACGGTAGAGTAGGGCCCATCAGAGGGAGATCACCTTGCCGTGGTTGATGGGCACACATGGATTGGCCAATTTATGCGCTAAGAATCTTCATTTCATCTATTACTGTAAGTTTTCTGGAAAAAAATTTTGTTTGAAAAAATTTGTGAAAAAAATATTTTTGAGAAGTATAATTCATATTGAATATTTGTCTGTGTTTTCACATGGCCTAGATCAGTGATGGCGAACCTATGACACGCGTGTCAGTGCTGACACGCGTAGTCATTTTCAGTGACACGCCGGCCGCGGCCCCATAGAAATTGCTTCTTTCCCAGGGTCTGAAGGAGAGGAAACTCTCCTTCAGGCCCTGGGAACCATATTAATATGTAAAATAAAGAATTAAAATAAAAAATATTGCTATACTCACCTCTCCGACGCAGCCTGGACGTCCGCGAGGGAACCGGCAGCGTTGTTTGCTTAAAAATCGCGGTTTTCCTTCCCTACTTGAAGTCCCGGCTTGTGATTGGTTGCGTCGCCCATGTGACCGCACGCAACCAATCACAACGCCGGAACGTAATTTTAAAATCCTGAAGGACCTAAAATTACGTCACGGCTTGCTGTGATTGGTCGCGTCTCGGTCACATGGGCGGCACGCAACCAATCACAAGCCGGGACTTCAAGTAAGGAAGGAAAACCGCGATTTTTAAGCAAACAACGCTGCCGGTTCCCTCGCGGACGTCCAGGCTGCGTCGGAGAGGTGAGTATAGCAATATTTTTTATTTTAATTCTTTATTTTACACACATTAATGTTGTTTCGATACCGATACCCGATACCACAAAAGTATCGGATCTCGGTATCGGAATTCCGATACAGCAAATATCGGCCGATACCCGATACTTGCGGTATCGGAATGCTAAAGTAAACAATGGCATCCGATCCGATTTTTTATCGGATCGGATGCCATGCAGGAGGTCTGTGGGTCCAAACAACAGAGCTCTGGTGCAGAGCGTCTAGGCCTGGGACTTCCGGTAGGCCAGGCGCAGCTCCCGGAAGTCCCAGGCCTCTGCGTCGGATCTGTGTTGTTTGGGCGGCATTGCGCTGCTCCCTGCTCCCTGCTGCGCCGGCCAGAAGTCCCAGGCTGCACTTCTGAGGCCTGAGGAGATAGCTGTCTGGAGGCCCTGTGATAGCTGTCTGGACTCAGGCCCTGTGATAGCTGTCTGGACTCAGGCCCTGTGATAGCTGTCTGGACTCAGGCCCTGTGATTGCTGTCTGGACTCAGGCCCTGTGATTGCTGTCTGGACTCAGGCCCTGTGATAGCTGTCTGGACTCAGGCCCTGTGATAGCTGTCTGGACTCAGGCCCTGTGATTGCTGTCTGGACTCAGGCCCTGTGATAGCTGTCTGGACTCAGGCCCTGTGATTGCTGTCTGGACTCAGGCCCTGTGATTGCTGTCTGGACTCAGGCCCTGTGATAGCTGTCTGGACTCAGGCCCTGTGATAGCTGTCTGGACTCAGGCCCTGTGATAGCTGTCTGGACTCAGGCCCTGTGATTGCTGTCTGGACTCAGGCCCTGTGATTGCTGTCTGGACTCAGGCCCTGTGATTGCTGTCTGGACTCAGGCCCTGTGATAGCTGTCTGGACTCAGGCCCTGTGATAGCTGTCTGGACTCAGGCCCTGTGATAGCTGTCTGGACTCAGGCCCTGTGATAGCTGTCTGGACTCAGGCCCTGTGATTGCTGTCTGGACTCAGGCCCTGTGATTGCTGTCTGGACTCAGGCCCTGTGATTGCTGTCTGGACTCAGGCCCTGTGATAGCTGTCTGGACTCAGGCCCTGTGATAGCTGTCTGGACTCAGGCCCTGTGATAGCTGTCTGGACTCAGGCCCTGTGATTGCTGTCTGGACTCAGGCCCTGTGATTGCTGTCTGGACTCAGGCCCTGTGATAGCTGTCTGGAGGCCCTGTGATAGCTGTCTGGACTCAGGCCCTGTGATAGCTGTCTGGACTCAGGCCCTGTGATTGCTGTCTGGACTCAGGCCCTGTGATTGCTGTCTGGACTCAGGCCCTGTGATTGCTGTCTGGACTCAGGCCCTGTGATTGCTGTCTGGACTCAGGCCCTGTGATAGCTGTCTGGACTCAGGCCCTGTGATAGCTGTCTGGACTCAGGCCCTGTGATAGCTGTCTGGACTCAGGCCCTGTGATTGCTGTCTGGACTCAGGCCCTGTGATAGCTGTCTGGACTCAGGCCCTGTGATAGCTGTCTGGACTCAGGCCCTGTGATAGCTGTCTGGACTCAGGCCCTGTGATTGCTGTCTGGACTCAGGCCCTGTGATTGCTGTCTGGACTCAGGCCCTGTGATAGCTGTCTGGACTCAGGCCCTGTGATAGCTGTCTGGACTCAGGCCCTGTGATTGCTGTCTGGACTCAGGCCCTGTGATTGCTGTCTGGACTCAGGCCCTGTGATTGCTGTCTGGACTCAGGCCCTGTGATTGCTGTCTGGACTCAGGCCCTGTGATTGCTGTCTGGACTCAGGCCCTGTGATTGCTGTCTGGACTCAGGCCCTGTGATTGCTGTCTGGAGGCCCTGTGACTACTACAGCAACCATCATCCAGTGAACTGTGGGGTGTCATTGGCCATTACTGAGATAAGTGAGAGGGAGGCATCAGTGATGGCGAACCTGTGGCAGTCCAGCTGTTGCAAAACTACAATTCCCATCATGGCTGGCCATTCAAAGCAAAGGCTTTGGCTGTGAAGACATGATGGGAATTGTAGTTTTGCAACAGCTGGAGTGCCACAGGTTCGCCATCACTGGAAGAATTCCCCCTCCCCCTCACTTATCTTAGTTCACGGCACCCCACACAAGTTAAATAATAGCAAGACCAACAAAAGAAACCAACTGACAGATGAACAAAGAAGTCACTAAGCAGGTAAGTTAATTCTAATTATACATATTTGTTATTTAAACTATACATGTCGCAAAATTATGTTTTTTTATCAAGGTGACACACCACCCAAGTTATGCTCGGTTTTTTGGCGAATTTTGACACACCGAGCTCAAAAGGTTGCCCATCACTGGCCTAGATTCATGTACATGTCCTGCTGTGTTCTTTTTTATCTATATGATGCAGTTTGCAGCGTGCACGTGTTCACATTAGGAGTGCTGGTTGGCTTTTTTTCTCTATTTAGTATTGGATGTGGCTGCATCCAGACTGATCTTGCACCCCTCCCATTGACCTTGCAGGTGGCGGTAATCAACTCTACCTGCCCATAAATTGTAGGTTTAGCCCAGAGTGACATGTTTTGTCCATAGTTGTAGGCTGGTGGCCCAAGAGTGGCATGTACGGTAGAGTAGGACCCATCAGAGGGAGATCACCTTGCCATGGTTGATGGGCACACATGAATTGGCCAATTTATGCGCTAAGAATCTTCATTTCATCTATTACTGTAAGTTTTCTGAAAAAAAAAATTTTTTGAAAAAATTTGTGAAAAAAATATTTTTGAGAAGTATAATTCATATTGAATATTTGTCTGTGTTTTCACATGGCCTAGATTCATGTACATGTTCTGCTGTATTCTTTTTTATCTATATCATGCAGCTTTGCACGTGTTCACATTAGGAGTGCTGGTTGTCTCTCTCTCTCTCTCTCTCTCTCTCTCTCTCTCTCTCTCTCTCTCTCTCTCTCTCTCTCTCTCTCTCTCTTTCTCTCTTTTATTTTTTATTTTTTTATTTCGTTTGGGCGAAATAGAACTTTTCCCAGTGGACTGTTTATAGGGGTATTCCCATCTCTGATAGCCTATCCCAATAGGTATCAGGTGTAATAATCTTAAAAATATCTCCAGTTAAGAATGTATTATAGTTCTTGTGATTAGCCATGTCTCTTATCCCATGTGCAGGACATTGCAGTAACTAATGTATTTATGACCACTAACCTCTAACTGACTGTGGTAGTAACCATGGATACCTAAGCTACTGCAATACCCTGCACATGGGGTAAGCAACATGGCTAATCTGAAGAACTATACTACATTTCTAATTAGAGGTATTTGCTAATATTATTTTCATTACACCTAGCACATGTTGGTTTTGGATCTTGGAGATGAGAATCACCCATTAAGTAGAAAAAAAAAAAAATCCAGCACAGGCTTCTCCTTAATCTGCACAGAGACAGGAAGCGGCTATTCCCTCAACGGCTGGCCTTTGATTGACTGCAGCGGTCAGGTAACTTGAACAGTGCTTCATTGAATGTTTTATGATGACGTGCTGCTCAATCGCCTGACTGTTTTAGTCAATCATTGGCTGCAGTGTTCTGACAGCTGTGGGAGGGCTGAGGGTTGGGTGCCATGACATTGCCGCTTCACGTCTAGCCCCTGGATCCAGGTGGCTGCCAGTCATGTCTTGAGTTTAATTTTTGCCTTTTGTCATCCACTGGGCAAATTTCTATTTTGCCCAGACAAGCCCTTTAAGTGCTCAAACCCCCAACGATCTGACACTTTAATTTGTGGGTGGGTAATCTGTTGTTCTGGCAGGCCAACACATTCAGGCAAATGCATTAAAGTGTACATTGAACATTGACACAGGACATAGTGTAGTCGTCATTTGGTGAAAATGATTTTTTTTTTTTCTTAAGGAATTCAATGAGTGAAACTTTAAGACTGGTGTCTGGGAATCAGCACGGGGGCGCTGCCGGCTACGAGAACACACAGCACTTCAATGACATCAAAGAACATCTCCATCTGGTGAAAAGGGACATCGAGTCTCTAGTACAGAAGAACCTGGTAATCATAGCTTGTTTCCTCTCCATTCTCGCTGTACTGATAGGTAGCTCTGCAGTAATAAGAGATAATAAATAATTACAGCACTCCTCTGTAGACAAACAACCACTCTAACTGTTAATGCCTAGTGACTACTTGTCTATGCCTCTACCATACCCTGGCAGGACATAACAGTATTGAGCTGAAAGTACGGACACCCCCAGTATAACTCCCACTTATAGCCGGCTGTTCTGCTGCTGCTAAGATGACTGCAGCTGCAGTTTGCTCCAGGCCGTCAACTTACTCTGCGGTCCCCTTCCTATATGATGAGTGTTTCAAATGGAAGAGGTTGTACATAGTAGATCTTTAGGGGAGGGGGGAACCATCCCAGAATATAGAGAAGGTAGATCACAGGGTGTGGATAGAGATGAACGCACGTAAGTAACGAGGTGGTAGAGAGGTACACAGGCTGTGCATCCATGCTGCCGGTGCAGTTACTGTGTACATACATTACTGATCCTGAGTTACATCCTGTATTATACCCCAGAGCTGCACTCACTATTCTGCTGGTGCCGTCACTGTGTACATACATTACATTACTGATCCGGAGTTACATCCTGCATTATACTCCAGAGCAGCACTCACTATTCTGCTGGTGCAGTCACTGTGTACATACATTACATTACTGATCCGGAGTTACATCCTGTATTATACCCCAGAGCTGCACTCACTATTCTGCTGGTGCCGTCACTGTGTACATACATTACATTACTGATCCTGAGTTACATCCTGTATTATACCCCAGAGCTGCAGTCACTATTCTGCTGGTGCAGTCACTGTGTACATACATTACATTACTGATCCTGAGTTACACCCTGTATTATACCCCAGAGCTGCACTCACTATTCTGCTGGTGCAGTCACTGTGTACATACATTACATTACTGATCCTGAGTTACATCTTGTATTATACTCCAGAGCTGCACTCACTATTCTACTGGTTCTCTATGAAAACCATGAACCATTTAGTACCCAGACACCCCCCGCCAGCGCAGTGCTGAGCACCTGTATTGCAGGGGGTCAGGTCTCTTTTCCTTCATCTGATTAATGCACAGTATTAAACCTTTCTAAGTGCAGATCTCCCTGAGATCTGTGTGAACAGTGAACCGGTCGCTCATCCGGACATATTTGGGCTCGGATGCCAGCAGCATTGTGATTGCAGCTCTGGAATATATTTTAATATAGCATTAATCAATAAGTTACCTCATTCTGTTTTTTAGCATTTTCACATTATTCTTGCATTTCTTTTCTAGCCTCACGAAAAACAGAAATGCCCTGAAATTCCGGTTCCCTCGTGCCTGTCCACAGCGCACTTCTTTATGTTCGTAGCTGTGCAGAGCGTGTTCTTCATCGGTTACATCATGTACAAGTGAGTGCCGCACATCCCTGCAGTCCGAGCAGGAGGCGAGCGACACATTGTCAGTACGATGTCCCATCCAGGCTAGAGTAATGTGTGTTTCTAGGAATCTCTCGCTCTTTATATCACTGTCCTTGAATTGGTAACCAACTTCCTGAGCAAAAGGCATGGTGGCAACGCTGAGGTCAATCTGCAAACTTATTAGAGAGCACGTCGGGTTCAGCGATTTTGTAACCCCTTCCTGACTGGGCTTAGTTTCGTTTTGGCGCTTTCATTTTATTTTTGTTACTTTAGTGATTTGTAGTTTCGATTAACATCACTCATTTTACCGTAGAATGTGCTGAAAAACTGGAGAAAAAATAAATCTGTTGAAAAGGTGAAAATAACATACAATTCCTTCAATTTAAAAAAAAAATTTTCGAGAGTTTATTTTTGCAACTTGTATTTTGCAGTAAAAATTACCTGGTAACCAGTTGGTACAATTACTGCGATGATTAATAAATGTATACACTTTGTAGTTTTTATTAATATTATTTTTTATTTCAATTTCATAACAAAAAAAAAAAAAATTAAACTTATTTGGGAACTTAAACTGCACAATTTAGTATGTTGGTAAATTGGCAATCTGGGCGTAGAAGATCAGAATGGCATAAAAAATAAAATAAATCTCTTGGATTCACCTTCATTTTCTCCATTTTTCATTCCTTTGAGACACTGAACATGCCGACCCCCTTTTCGCAGTGATTCCCCCTCTCCCCTCAGTTCCTCGTGAGTGGACACATGTCCCTGTGTCAGACATCAGGGAGTGGAGAATGATGGGATCAAGAGGGACAGATGATCAGTGAGGCGATAACTGCTTTGTTTTTTTGTTTTTTTTGTAATTCAACTGTACTGTCCCTTTAAAGCAACATGCTCTGAAACAAACTGCGCTTATTGGTGCTGGAGTATGCCAAGGTTATTTCATTTTAGTAGGAAGCCTAAGTAGGCAATTTCCTTCCTCCCTTTTTTTCTCTCTTTTTCTCTCTCTTCCTCCCTCTTTTTCTCTCTTCCTCCCTCTTTTTCTCTCTTCCTCCCTCTTTTTCTCTCTTCCGCCCTCTTTTTCTCTCTTCCGCCCTCTTTTTCTCTCTTCCTCCCTCTTTTTCTCTCTTCCTCCCTCTTTTTCTCTCTTCCTCGCTCTTTTTCTCTCTTCCTCCCTCTTTTTCTCTCTTCCTCTTTCTTTCCCTCTTTTCCTCCTTCTCTTCCTCCCCTTCTTCCTGCCTCTCTCCCTCCCTCTTTCTTTCTTTCTCGCTTTCTCTCTTCCTCACTTTCCCTCTTCCCCTCTCTTGATCTTTCTCCCCCTTGCTTTTTCTCCCCCTTGCTCTTTTTCCACCTTGCTCTTTTTCCGCCTTGCTCTTTCTCCCCCTTGCTCTTTCTCCCCCTTGCTCTTTCTCCCCCTTGCTCTTTCTCCCCCTTGCTCTTTCTCCCCCTTGCTCTTTCTCCCCCTTGCTCTTTCTCCCCCTTGCTCTTTCTCCCCCTTGCTCTTTCTCCCCCTTGCTCTTTCTCCCCCTTGCTCTTTCTCCCCCTTGCTCTTTCTCCCCCTTGCTCTTTCTCCCCCTTGCTCTTTCTCCCCCTTGCTCTTTCTCCCCCTTGCTCTTTCTCCCCCTTGCTCTTTCTCCCCCTTGCTCTTTCTCCCCCTTGCTCTTTCTCCCCCTTGCTCTTTCTCCCCCTTGCTCTTTCTCCCCCTTGCTCTTTCTCCCCCTTGCTCTTTCTCCCCCTTGCTCTTTCTCCCCCTTGCTCTTTCCCTCTCTTGCTCTTTCCCTCTCTTGGTATTGGTCTGCGGTTCAGTGCCAGTTTACTAGAAATCTTGCAGCTTAATAATCTTCTCTTCTTTTTGTTTGCAGAAGTCAACAAGAAGCAGCAGCCAAGAAATTCTTTTGATGATCGGCGTCACTTTGTATGCGATCACCGCGCTCTGCCTGGCCTATGTTTGTACATGAGGGACTTTTTTTTAGTATTGCTCACCTAGATTAAATTATTGAATTTTTGGGGAAAGGAAAGCGAGAACTTCTATTTACTGAAGAACGGCCAAAGAGGCGGAAATGGGAGGAAAAGAGGAATATATATATTATTTTTTATCTATTTTTTAATAATCGTCCATGGGACAACACGCCATCTCGCATCCAGTTATTTTAATTTTTTGGTTTGTTTTTATTTTGTCTGTTATGACTCAGGGCAAAACGTTTTTATTTTTCCCCTGCTTCATGCTCAAAAAAAAAAAAGACAAGCTTAATTTACCGACAATGTGCTTATTTTAACGGTAATTTCTAATTAAGTTGGATGTTTGTTTTTTAATATGATATATTATGATTGGAGAAACCACTGAGATGTATTTTATAGGGTTAGTCTTTAAATAACAGTGTTTAATCATGGAATGGAAAAAAAATCGTAACTTTTCTTTATAAAAGAATTTGTAAGAAATCCGAAAAACCCATGATAGAGCGATATGCATGGGGCCTAAAGTGAATATTCCAGTGTTAACTTTTTTTAATTATTTTTTTTTCCCATGATTTAACAGTTTTATTTATAATAAACCCCTTAAGTCCAGTATTACTCAAGCAAAGGTATTGCAGTCTCCAAATCTTCACGGAGATACCTGTGCCTAGAACTAGGCAGAAATCTAAAGAAACTTTTTAAAAAATGTTGGAATATTTCCCTATATATTTTTTAACTGTGTGTGGTCTACCAGACGGGTTCAGCATCTTTGTGTACTGCAGTCATAGCAGCCTTTATACTCATACTTAGAGGATTTATCAGTAGGTCATAAGTGCCTACCTTACTCTCTTAATTTATCCCCCTCCTCCATTGAGTATTTTTGTAATTCTCCATACGGTTCCAGAGCTATGCGTTTTTTTTATTTTTTATTTAGCGCTAATTTTTAGGGTCTAAAAAGTGTGTGTGTGGCTCACATGATTCCTTGGGGGTGTGTATTTTGACTGCTGTGCATAATTCCCTAGGAAGCCACGCCTCTTGGGAAAAGACCATAAATATTAGTGCTAGATTAAAAAAAAAAAATAAAAAAAAATCGGGATGCTACAGACACCCTATAATGTGAATATCATTTATCTTTCCAAATAGATGTCCAAAATTCGGTTAGCAGTTGGGACTCTGAAATCTGCATAGACATAGCGTTAAATGATAACATTTTTTCAGACACCACTAGGGGGAGCGTATTGCATACAATTAATACATTGAACACAGTCTGCAGTGAGCTCCCTCTAGTGGTGGCTGTGGAAAAGCAGAATTTTCTCATGGTGTAACTTTTTATCTGTGCAGGGGATGTGATCCTTTTGTATTAGATTGTATATATGTATACGCCATTTATGACACAATACATCCACGCTGCTGAGATTCTTCTTTGGATGTATAGGGGTCCTCCCCACTAACAATATAATATTGACTTCTGACATGGAAGTATAGGCCAGATGTCTGTGTGTTTAATATAACGCTGCCTTAATTATCATATATTTCATCTCATCCTGAAAAATCTGTAACTCCACTTTTTGCCGCTGTAGGAAATGTACAGCATAGCTGTATGTGTGGCTTAAGGGGTCCGGGTACTGTGTTGATTCTTTGCCACACCTCTGATTACACCACCGGTTTCTGTTACGTGTAGGGGCTGATGGCAGTGTCTGCGGAGGGTAACTTCTCTGCACGTGACCCTCATCGAGGTGCTACCACCTCACTTACCCCACTGCAAACAACGAAAGCCGCTTAGGTGTTCTCAATATAACAAAGTGTCATAAAATACTTCATTTATCAGGTTACAACAGCTGGAACCATAGTGATCAGCAAATTTCTGCGGGAAGGTTTGAATCTTGGAAAGTGGGGTTGTCCTGTCTGGTATCCCCCTTTTAAAGGAGTGGTCAGTGTACACTCTTATTGGTGGACTACGTGCCATGTAATACTAGCTGACAGCTAAGCAACCAAGGTTACAACAGCTAGAACGTTAGTGATCAGTGGATTGCATCCAGAAAGTTTGAGTTTTGGAGGCGCAGAGTCTGCATCAGAGTGCAAAATAAGGGGTGTCCTGCAGAACCTGAAGGATATGTGCATCTTATTGAGCAGGGGTCATTGATTAAGGTTCTCTTAGTATTTGCCATACTCTGAAAAATTGCAGCTTTGTTGCCAGATCCCGCACAGATAAGGGGCTTCCAAGTTCTAAAGACCCCCTATATACAGTAGACTAAAGTTGGCCAATATAGGCAGGACAGTACATTGGGGTCTCCCGGCTTTCCCCTCCCAACAGATTATGCCAGGGGAGAGAACGCTCCTGCCTCTTGAATTTTGCTCTCTCTCTCAAACCGCCATTTATGGGGTCTTCTAATCTGAAATGAGGTAATCTGATCTAATCTGTACACATCTAGGTGGTAGATGCCTGTTCAGCTCACTGCAATGTTTCCTACTGTGTCATTTCTCAGAAAGAAGGGAGTAAGCAGCCAATGGGGGTGAGATTTGGGAGGCCCCTATACACAGTAGAGGATCGTCCGTGCCAGCAGTTGTGGCGGGGCAGGTTCCCAATCATCGGCCCCTATAATCACGCCGATGAATGAGTGCCGATCGATTTGTACATATTCCACCAGTGTTTGTGGGCTGATATCCGCCTGTGCACATGGGCCTTTATGTAGCGATACATTTCCTGCACCGTCTTGAATGAGGTAGAACACTGTCTACATTGTATGTTCCTTTAAGAAAACACAACTCTTTAAAGCTGCAGGTCCCTTTAAGAATGAGCACGAGCAAATTGAGGACCTGAAATTCTAGAATAAACTGCACTGAGTGACTGTAAAAGTAAAAAAAAACAACCACACCGGCATTAGTGCAGATAATCAGTCAGGTTACAACAGCAGGAACCACAGTGATCAGCAAATTACAGCCAGAAGATTGAACTAATGGCCAAATAGACAAGTTGCAACAATTGTATCGCATCAGTTTTTGCTGCAAGAAATACAAGGGGGATGGACTAAGCAAACTACGCAATTTGTGGCGGTTTGTGTGTTTTAGGCCTGCGGTATACACCAGAAGCTTTACCCAGGGTGCATTGTTTTTTTTTGTTCAGTACATTAAAAATTACAACAAGAACAAAGGTCGATCTAACATATCTAGCGCCAAATGTATTGTATGCGGGCATCACTGTGAAAAATTTGGCAACTTTTCTTTCCGCCTTCTTGTTATACGCTTAAAGGGGTATTCCCATTTTCATGATCTTATCCCAATATATAGTAGATGTAATAATAATATTAGCAAATACCTCCAATTAGAAATGTTGTCTAGTTCTTCTGATTCACTATGTTGCTTTCCTCATGTGTAGGCATTTGCAGGACCTTAGGTATCCATTGTTACGACCACTAGCAACTAGCTAACTGTCACAATATCAGTGGTGGTAACCATGGATACCTAAAGTCCTGCAATGCCTGCACATGAAGAAAACGACAGTGAATCAGAAGAACTATACTACATTTCAAATTGGAGGTATTTTTGCTAATATTATTATTATTATTACACCTACTACATATTGGGGTAGGGTCTTGGAGATGGGAATACCCCATTAAATCTAAATCCAGGGCCTTGTTAATAAATCCTCCCCCTTTTGTACTTGTTTTGTGATCGCCACGCATAATTCACCTGATTGTGTTATTCTGAATATTTGCTATTGATAAATACAAACAGTGTTACCAGGAGCAGGACGGCGTATAATTGCCACGAACCCCAAAAAAAAAAAAGCAAATTGTTATTTTCGGTTTTGTTTTTTGTTGTTTTTTTTAACCAAAAAAATAATAAATCCATGAAATGATGAATTTGATTCAGGATGTTTTTTTTATTTGTTTCGGCGCCACGTATTCTGTGATCGTAGCCATGACGAAGTAGGTTTCATGCTTTACTAGGAATTTTAGTGCAATAAAATCATAGATGATGAACATCTGGATAGTCAAAACCACACCCACACTGCCGACCCAAAAAACCCCGCAAAACCAGGTAAAGTTAAAGGGGTATTCCCTTCTCAAATAACCTATCCCAATATATAGTGTATGTAATAATAATATTAGCAAATACCTCCAATTAGAAATATGGTATAGTTCTTCTGATTAGCCATGTCTTTCGTCATGTGAAGACTTCCATGGTTACAACCAATAGCAACTAGCTACCTGTCACTTCATCATTGGGCGTATCCATGAATACCTAAGGACCTGAAATGCTTGCACATGAGGAAACAGACATGGCTAATCAGAAGAACTATACAACATGTCTAATTAGAGGTATTTGCGAATATTATTATTATTACACCTACTACATATAGGGATAGGATATTGGAGATGGGAATACCGCTTTAAATGTAAACAAGGTGCAAATAAGATAAAAAGTCACTATTGGAATTATATTTGCGCCAGAGAAAAGATGCAGAAATTAGCACATTGCACTTCTGTAGCTCGTCCCAGGTTTTGCATGTCTTCACCCCTTTGAAGGCTATATCTAACTTTTCGACTGTATGCACACATTTATTTATTTTTGGCTGCAATTTCCCAAAAATACTGTATATGACGCGCCCACAGGGCCGTGGGATACTCCGTACCGGGTCCGGTCACAAAGAGGGATGTCGCGGTGGCTGCGACCCGGTCCGTGGCCCTGGGCATCAACGTTAAAGGGGGTTAAATGTTCAAAGTTTGTAGTGACGCCACCTGTGGAGTTCGGTCAATAGGGGGACCGATGCTGCATTAAAGGGGTCTCCTGGGGGATGTTGCGGCAGCCCAGATGTTACACTTCCCACAGGTGAAGCGGGGTCCCCAGGGTCCTATGGTGTGTGGCGTAGATGGTAAGGCCGGTGAATAAATGGAGGAGACAAGTTGTAAGTCTTTACCTGGTTTACTCCTGGGTGACAGGCCACAATCCAGGGCATCGGCAACAGGTGAATTAGAGGTCCAGGTAGTCCAGAGACAAGCGGAATCCCCTTAGCAGGTCAGGTAGGGGCCTTCCACTCTGCGCTTACTGTCTCTGAGGTCCCTGCTGCCACTGTTTCCTAAGCAAAGTCCTTAATCTTTCTCCTGTCCAGGGACAGGTACCTGTTTGGCAGGCAGCTTGAGCCGTGCCTACTGGGGTCCTTTCATGGTGACTCCAGGCTCCAAGGTGCTGCTGTGCCACAGGTAGATATGGGCAAAGTCCATGTAATTCTCTGCCCTCCGGTTCTGCTGTAGTCCACAAAAGCCTCGGGCTCCCGGTACCCGGTTACTGCGCTCTGACTCCCAGGAGGCTTTCCTAGTCCCCTCCTGGAGTCCTGTATCTCCACTGTGCTCCCCTCCTGTCTGTCCTCGCACACAGACTGTCTACACTAACTGAACTAGCTCCTCCTCCAAACCAGGGTCTTTATCCAGGGAAGCTGCCCTAAAGCAGGGTTTGGAGCTCCCCCTCCTGGCCAGGATTTGGAAGGTGTGTGTGTGATAACCTGCCAAAGGGAATCTCACTTGTCTCCAGACATAGCACTACCCTCCCTGAGAGGAAGGCAGCACTACTGTGGTACCCGAACTCTTGGGGTGCCACATGTACCTTAAATGTTTTTAAAAAAATTCCAGCAGCAAACAAGCATTGGAAACGTATTGCGAGAACATGGCGAGGTTTTGTTTTTCACTTCGTGCTTCCTTTTGCAGCTGAGACCCTTGTGAGCAGTGACTTCTTGTCCACTGCTGCTGTGGTCATTGATTGCCTGCAGCAGTCACGTGTTTGTACGATCAGGACAGGATCTGTAGAGCTGACCACTACATCCTGTCCTGACCACGCAGCCATCCACATACCCATACCATTCTATAGAGAAAGCTTGGCTATTGGAGGATTACCTGGGTTACTTTAGAAGGAGAATGGTGGGGGAAAATTGGTAAAGTACCGTATATACTCGAGTATAAGCCGAGATTTTCAGCCCAAATTTTTGGGCTGAAAGTGCCCCTCTCGGCTTATACTCGAGTCACGGTCGGCGGGTGAGAGGGAGAGGGCGCTGAGGCCTACTTACCTGCTTCCGGGGCTCCTGGCGCTCCCCCTGCCCGTCCCATGGTCTCCGGGTGCCGCAGCTCTTCCCCGTTCAGCGGTCACGTGGGACCGCTCATTAGAGAAATGAATATGGACTCCACTCCCATAGGGGCGGAGCCGCCTATTCATTTCTCTAACGAGCGGTAACGGTGACCGCTGATAGAGGAAGAGGCTGCAGCACCCGGAGACCAGCTGTCCGGGGGAAGGAGCGGGACGCCGGGAGCAGGTAAGTATGTCATATTCACCTGTCTGCGTTCCACATGCCAGGCGCCGCTCAGTCTTCCCGGCGTCTCTCTGCACTGACTGTGCAGGTCAGAGGGCGCGATGACGCATATAGTGTGCGCGCCGCCCTCTGCCTGATCAGTCAGTGCGGAGAGACGCCGGGACGGGACGCTGAGGAGCTGCAAGCAAGACAGGTGAGTATGTGTTTTATTATTTTTATTGCAGCAGCAGCAGCAGCTTTCTATGGTACATCTATGGGGCAATAATGGTGCAGAGCACTATATGGCACAGCTATGGGGCAATTATGAACGGTGCAGAGCACTATATGGCACAGCTATGGGGCAATTATGAACGGTGCAGAGCACTATATGGCACAGCTATGGGGCAATTATGAACGGTGCAGAGCACTATATGGCACAGCTATGGGACTATAATGAACGGTGCAGAGCACTATATGGTACAGCTATGGGGCAATAATGAACGGTGCAGAGCACTATATGGCATAGCTATGGGGCAATAATGAACGGTGCAGAGCACTATATGGCACAGCTATGGGGCAATTATGAACGGTGCAGAGCACTATATGGCACAGCTATGGGGCCATAATGAACGGTGCAGAGCACTATATGGCATAGCTATGGGGCAATAATGAACGGTGCAGAGCACTATATGGCACAGCTATGGGGCAATAATGAACGGTGCAGAGCACTATATGGCACAGCTATGGGGCAATAATGAACGGTATGGAGCATCTATTTTTATTTTTGAAATTCACTGGTAGCTGCTGCATTTTCCACCCTAGGCTTATACTCGAGTCAATAAGTTTTCCCAGTTTTTTGTGGCAAAATTAGGGGGGTCGGCTTATACTCGAGTATATACGGTAGCTAGCCAGAGGTGGAAACCCCCTTGTTCCTGTGCATCTACAATAAAAATGTGTTATTTTTTTTCCAAAAAGTCTTAAAGAAAAAAGGTCTATGGTGAGAACTGTAATCTGATCCTGCAGTCATTTTCCCTCTTCGGTTAAAATGTATTATTTAGGGTTAACCTATCCCAGTGGCTTGTGCTCTGCATGGTATATGAGCCCAAATGCACAATATTGCAAACATTCTATAAGTTTGGGTGAAAATTGTCAATTTGATGATTTCTTGGTTCTGCTTAAGGCTAGGTTCACATTGCGTTAGGGCAATCCGTTTAGCGCTAGCGGATTGCGCTAACGCAATGTTTATTTAGGGGCCGTGTTTGGGGTCACGTTAACGTCCCCACTCTCGCAGATCCCCGATCTGCGAGAGCGGGGAACGGACCTCGGGCGCGCCGCGGACGCTGCAAGCAGCGTCCGAGGCGCGTCACAGAACGGCACATCACTAGCGCGAGCCGAAAAAGGCACGCGCTAGTGATGCGCTGCAGGAGAAATTTACATTGCTGTCAATGGGCACGCTAACGGACCCGTTGCACGGCGTTAATTGCGACATTTTCGCCGTGCAACGCTGTCCGTTAGCGTGCACACATTAACGCAATGTGAACCCAGCCTTAGAATGCAAAATACCTTTTTATGATAATTTCATACTTGCCCAGTTTGATGGTGCCATCATATAATTGGTAGCCGGCCACTAATGATAAGCGAGCATTCTTGTGTCTTAATAGAATATTTTCGGCTTTCTCGATAAATACATTCGAGTCCCCGCACCTGCAAGTCTTCGATAGCCGCAACACATGCAGGGATTGCCTAACAAACGGGTAATTGCCGCATGTGTTGTACCTGTCGAACAACCTCGAGACATGCAGCCGCGGGGACTCAAGCTTATTTTTCAAGCACGCAGAAGACACTCTTATTAGGACTCGAGCATGCTCGGATTACTTATCCAATCGTGCTCGCTCATCACTAGTGGCCACATATCTGGGCAGCACGGTGACTCAATAGTCCATCCAAGGACCTCATCTACATGTAGCGTGTATGTTCTCCACTCTAGGGATGTGTCTGTTTTGGGAAAGAGTCGCATCATCCATGAAATGAAAATTCTGGAGCTTTTTTTATTGTATTAGTTTTTTTGTGCTCTGTGTTGTGGTGTTCCGTTTATCCCTCTTGGAAATGTATAACTAAATTGAGAAGTAAGAGATTCCATCCCATTGTGGATAGTGTGTCCCGGCACTGGTCAATCAGTGCTGGCTGTAATCATAAGGGAATTACGTCAATATATTTTTTTGTTTCCAGGAAGAATAAAAGAGGAACAGCACAATACAAAAGTCTCAACAAAAACTAATAATAATAATGACATCCTACAGATCCTAAGTTGAAGACCGGCCGGTAATTCTGCTCCGTAGAGGGAAGGCCGTAATTCGTAGACCGTACAGCTCGATATTAAGACGTTACTAACGAATCCATGGAATCCCTTCCAGGATTAAGCGCGTCGTTGACCAGTGAGAACAATCCATTTGTTTGCCTCGGCTTGTGTTGATTTCATAAGAAGAGTTAATTTCTTTGAAATGATCGCCGATAATCCGGGATTACAGAATATCCGCAACTTTCTGGGAACAGCGAGTAATTTAATTAGAAAGCAACTAATGCAAATGATGGAATTATGGAGAACTCCGCCTCTGCTGCATCTCTAAATATAGTCCTCCGAGAGATCTGTGATTAAGCTGATTGCCCTGGCGGTATAGCACATGCCCTGACGAGTCTGCGGCTACTCAGCGTCCCGTTTCTTGTTTGTTTAGAAATGTGGGTTATAACCCATTGCCCACTTTGTGTCCAATGATGAATGTGCTCATCAGGAGCAGCAGGCAAAGAGAAAGTGTGTGTAATATACACTGCTCAAAAAAAATAGAGGGAACACTTAAACAACAGAATATAACTCCAAGTAAATCAGACTTCTGTGAAATCAAACTGTCCACTTAGGAAGCCACACTGATTGACAATCAATTTCACATGTTGTTGTGCAAATGGAATAGACAACAGATGGAAATTATTGGCAATTATCAAGACACCCTCAATAAAGGAGTGGTTCTGCAGGTGGGGACCACAGACCATATCTCAGTACCAATGCTTTCTGACTGATGATTTGGTCACTTTTAAATGTTGGTTGTGCTTTCACACGTAGCATCTGACGGACTCTACAACCCACACAAGTGGCTCAGGTAGTGCATCTCATCCAGGATGGCACATCATTGCCAGATGTGGCAAGAAGGTTTGCTGTATCTGTCAGTGTAGTGTCCAGAGGCTGGAGGTGCTACCAGGAGACGTGGAGGGGGCCATAGGAGGGCAACAACCCAGCAGCAGGACCGCTACCTCAGCCTTTTTGCAAGGAGGAGCACTGCCAGAGCTCTGCAGAATGACGTCCAGCAGGCCACAAATGTGCATGTGCCTTCACAAACTGTTAGAAACCAACTCTATGAGGATGGTCCGAGTGCCCAACGTCCACAGCCCAACACCGTGCAGGACGCTTGGCATTTGCCACAGAACAAAAGGATTGGCAAATTTGGCACTGGCGCCCTGTGCTCTTCACAGATGAAAGCAGGTTCACACTGAGCACATGTGACAGATGTGAGAGTCTGGAGACGCCGTGTAGAGTGATCTGCCTACAACATCCTTCAGCATGACCGGTTTGGCAGTCGGTCAGTAATGGTGTGGGGTGGCATTTCATTGAAGGGCCACACAGCCCTCCATGTGCTCGCCAGAGGTAGCCTGACTGCCATTAGGTACCGAGATGAGATCCTCAGACCCCTTGTGAGACCATATGCTGGTGCGGTTGGCCCTGGGTTCCTCCTAATGCAGGACAATGCCAGACCTCATGTGGCTGGAGTGTGTCAGCAGTTCCTGCAAGATGAAGGCATTGAAGCTATGGACTGGCCCACCTTTTCCCCAGACCTGAATCCGAATGAATACATCTGGGACATCATGTCTCGTTCCATCCACCAACGTCGCGTTGCACCACATACTGTCCAGGAGTTGGCAGATGCTTTAGTCCAGGTCTGGGAGGCGATCCCTCAGGAGACTATCCGCCGCCTCATCAGGAGCATGCCCGGGAGTTGTAGGGAGATCATACAGGCAAGTGGAGGCAACACACACTACTGCGCATCATTTCCTTGTCTTGAGGCATTTCCACTGAAGTTGGATCAGCCTGTAACTTCATTTTCCACTTTGATTTTGAGCATCATTCTATCTCCAGACCTTCGTGGGATATTAGTTGTGATTTACGTTGATCATTTTTACGTTTTATTGTTCTCAACACATTCCACTATGTAATGAATAAATATTTACAACTGCAATATTTAATTCAGTGATATCTAGGATGTGGGATTTTAGTGTTCCCTTTATTTTTTTGAGCAGTGTATATATAAATTATATATTTTTTTTTCTTAAAAATGTAGATTGTGTTTTCAGAAAAGAAATCACAGCAGCTTAAGACCTCATTCACACATCCAGTTTTTCCACATATGAGAAAAACGGACCGATTAATCTGATCTGAGTGCGGTTCAAGTTTTGGTTGCAATTTTCTTATTTCTAGGTTTTGTGATTCCAAGGTTTCTCTTGCAATTACATAATTCTAAGTGATACTGAGCCTTCTCTGTGAATTATGAAGCAGATTCACTTTAAATACTCTGAAGAAATCCATGTTTTGTTTTTCTTATCACTCGTAAATAAACGGTCCGAGCGTCATCAATGTTTTTCGTCCGAGTTTCGTCAATATTTGGTCCATGTGTCAGTTTTTTGTCAGCGAAAGTACAAAGTATCTCCCCAACGTTTGCAATGTTAATCATGGAAGATACTTTTTATGCCTCCCGTGCGCTCTCCTTGATTTGTGACGCAGAAAAAAAATAAAATGGACGTGTCTTTTGTGATTTTTCTTTTTCTTTTTTTTTTTGCAAATATTTGGTCCTCAAAGAAACAGACATGTAAACTGCTCCATAAATTATAATGGTTGTTTTCTATCCATGAAAGTCACGGAAAGGAAATGTGGGGAAAAATAGAAATTTTTTTATGCTGTTCATACAGACTTGGTTTTTTTCCCAATGAGGTTTTAAAAACCTCGCCATAAAAAAGTCATGTCACTTCTTTGAAGATTCCTCATAAAATCCACTCCAAACTAAAAAGCTGTAAAAAATTAAATGTGGAAAAAGCATCTACAAAAACCGCATCCAGTCTGAAAAAATCTTTTAAAAAAACATCATGAATTTCTGATGACTTTCTCTTCAAAAATCACTTCCAGATTTTCCTCCTCCAAATAAACTGCATTTAAAAATACCATCTTGGCATGTGCACATGACTTTTTTTTTTTCAGGTGGACATTGCTTAAAAAAAGGCAGCAAAACATGAGCTTAATGCACAGTAGTGCAAAAGTGACATTGCTATGCACATGTTCAGTGTTTTATTACTTCTTTTTACCAGCAAAAGGAAGTGATATAATTCTTCATGCTGCTACTTTTATAAGCCGCCTGCTTTTTATAGTGGAATCAATAGGGAAAAGATGCTGTGTCAAAACATGGGAAATAGGGTCAAGATGCTGGTGGCAAAAGCTGGGAAATAGGGTAAAGATGCTGGTAGCAAAAGATGGGAAATAGGGTAAAGATGCTGGTGGCAAAAGATGGGAAATAGGGAAAAGATGCTGGTGGCAAAAAGGATAATATTAGTTTTGAATGCCACCATTCATTTTACCATAGAATGTAATATGTGGCAAAAAAATTCCTAGTGAGTTGAAAAGGTGAAAACCTTTTTTCATTGCTTTTTTTGTGTGTGATCTTTGCCAGTTTCATAGTACAGTAAAAGTGATCTGGAAATGTGATTCTCCAGGTCAGACTGATTACAGCATTACCAAACTTGTATAGTCTTTAAGTGGTGAAAAAACACAGAAAATGGCGACACAAAAAAAAACTTTTAGCTTTACAGCAACCAGTCATGCATTTGGTTTTCTGTCGAAGGGCATGAGGTTGCAGTATATAGTGTAAATCAATGGTCTGCTATGAAGTCTCACCCGACGTTGAGCTTTGCAGGAACACCAAGATGGCAGCCAGGAGAACCTTCAGTAAGACCCCGGCTGGTGCCCATTGATCAAGTTGCAAATCGTTGATGTGGATTCCAAGTGAAAATTGCACCAATGAAATCAAAAGGCTGCAAAAGATGCATATGGTAAACAAAATGCTTAAAAAAAAACAAATGAAAACCTCTTAAACGATATGTTTACACTGAGGTTTTTTTAGGTGTTTTTGGAACAGATCGGGGATGTGCACTATTTTTTAGGTTTTGGAGCAGAAACTGACACTGTTCTTTTTAGATGGACTTCATCTGGAATCTGAATTAAAAAAACCAATGTAAAAAAAATTGGCAAAGTAAAAACATCAGCGCTGTGCACATGTCCAATATTTTATTGCTTCTTTTGACGGCTTCAGTGTTTGAAATCATGGAGCAGTTAAAATAAATAAGGTTCGTTTTTGGGGCAACTTCCGCTCTGAAGCCTGCTGCTCTCTCAACGATGATAGAAGGGAAAAGACGTCGGCACCGCAAAAAAAAAAATCAGAACCCCCGGTGGAGCCACTTCAGGAAAAAACCCCCCCAGGCTTTCTCCTGAATTGACTTCACCTGAGAAAATTGGGAAAATATCTAAAGGACGTCGCATGCACGTTTCCTGAATGGGACCTGAGCAGAAACATTTTAAAGTTTCCTTTTCCAAAACTTGGTGTTTCTGCCCTGAAATCTCTTTAACAAGACTCCCGTGCAAACAGCCACAAACTGGACTGTCTTGGATTTTTCAGCCCCAAAAGAAATTCTGCTTGGACATCGTCCCGCTGTGTGCATTTTTCTTGTCCAAAATTGATCTCCATGCGGCAAATTAACAGATGATGATACCATAAACTAATTATTACTAAGGGACCACTAAGACACAATTAACTTAAAGTGATTGTCTCCTTTCACCTTAATTTTTTTTCCCCTGAAGTCTTGGTGATGTGTAAAATAAAAAAATGAACCTTTACTTTACCTTACTCGGGGACAACACTGTGTCTCCGCCACTGTCCTGATCTTTATTGATTGGCTGCCCGGCTGCTGAAGTAGGGCTTAGTGAAGACTGTACAGAACATCGCAAATCTTTTTGCTTAACTCTAGTCTATATATCCATTAACACCTTCCCGACATCTTCCGTCAATGTACAGTGCAAGTCGGGAGTCGGTGTATTGCACGAGCTCAGAGGCTGAGCCTACCTGACTCCCAGTAGCTGATGTTTGTGTTACACGAGCTCAGAGGCTGAGCCTATACAGTTCTCAGCAGATGATGGCTGTGTTTCGTGAGCTCTAGCTGAGCCTACCCAATTCCTGGCAGATGATGGCTGTGTTACGTGAGCTCAGATGCTGACCCTACCCAGTTCCTGGCAGATGATGGCTGTGTTATGTGAGCTCTGATGCTGACCCTACCCAGTTCCCCACAGATGATGGCTGTGTTAGGCGAGCTCAGCGGCTGAGCCTACCCAATTTCTGGCAGATGATGGTTATGTTATGCGAGCTTAGAGGCTGAGCCTACCCAGTTCCTGGCAGATGATGGATGTGTTATGCGAGCTCTGATGCTGACCCTACTCAGTTCCCCGCAGATGATGGCTGTGTTAGGCGAGCTCAGCGGCTGAGCCTACCCAATTTCTGGCAGATGATGGTTGTGTTACGTGAGCTCAGAGGCTGAGCCTACCCAGTTCTCTGCAGACGATGGCTGTGTTACATGAGCTCAGATGCTGACCCTACCCAGTTCCTGGTAGATGATGGCTGTGTTACGCGAGCTCAGAGGCTGAACATACCCAATTCCCGGAAGATGATGGCTTTGTTACGTGAGCTCAGAGGCTGAACCTACCCAATTCTCGAAAGATGATGGCTGTATTACATGAGCTCAGAGGCTGAGCCTACCCAATTTCCGGCAAATGATGGCTGTGTTACGCAGCCATCATCTGCCTCTGACAACTGTGAGTGGTATCTTAGTTTATAGCATAAGTGATTGAATGAAATTATAAAACAGATATTACCGTACATTCACCCATCCTTTTCCCACATTAAAAAGGAAGTAATAAAAAATATAAAGATGCTCTGGATCTCTAGATCTGTCAAAGTCTGATCTATCAAAATTTAAAATTCATTAACCCAACTGGTAAACATCTGATTGAGGAAAACATATTGAAACTTCAGAACTTTGGGGTTTTTTTGGCCGATACAACTCTGCAAAAAAAAAAAACAAACATAAGAAGCAATCAGTACATTATATCTATACTCTCAAAGTGCCCCATTGAACAATTTTTTTTTTCAATCCCCGTCATTGTACTGTCATGAAAAATTGAATGAGCCTGCAGCTTACATGGAGCAGAATATGGCGCCAAGTGCTCCCTCGCAGAACCAATGTGATCAGTTCCGGAGAACAGAAAGGGCAGTGGATGCCCCGATGTATTTGCATCCAGACTGACTGGTGTATATCATATATTATCAAAATTAACCATTGATTTCCAAATTTTTATTCTTCATATGATGTGAAACTACAACTCCCACCATTGTCCTAAATGGCACTGATTTAGAAAAATATGGACTCTTTAAAAAAAAAAAAAAAAAAAAAAAAAACAGCACCGCCCCTGTGTATAGTATTGCAACTCACTGCTCATTCACTTCAATGGAATTGAGCTGCAATACCAGACACAACCTGTAGACAGGAGTGGCGCTGTTCATGGATGAGTTAAAAAAAAAAAAAAAAGCCTATTGATTTTGGGATTTATTTTTTTTTTTAAATCATTTTATTACCTTGAATTTTTGTTTTTAATTTTGAGATTTTTTTTTTTTTTCACAACCTTTCTAATATTCCGTCTTCTGTATCATACACTTTGTTTGGAAATTAGCTTAAGGTATTAATATGGGAAGTAGGCAGCTGCATCTAATGATTTTGGAAGTAATCTGAACCATCTGCCTGGGTCCGGAGCAGTTCACCCGCTAATCCAGATTATGGCTGACAAACCATTTTTGGCATCTAGTTCCCGGTTACAGTGTGCCCTTGACCAGCTGGTACTGCCGCACGCTGCCTGCCTTTATACACTCTAGTCCTCTTCCTTCTGGGCTTCGTATGGTGGGATAGGCAGCGACATGGCGTTTTTAATCAAGAGCATGGTGGGCAACCCCATGAAAAATTTTGGATTTGGGGAATCGAAAGAGGAGAAGACAGATGGAGGGAATGAGTCTGACCCGGCTGCCGCCCAGGGAATGACCCGAGAGGAGTATGAGGAGTATCAGAGGCAACTAGTGGAGGAGAAGTGAGTACCAGCTATGTATGACCATAATAGGGGCAGGGTTGTCCGATGTAGCAGAGCCGAGTTTGTCACAATTTCTGCAAAAAAAAAAAAAAAATCCTTAGGCTTCAAAACCAAAGTCAGCTCTGCTACATCTGAACTATTTTTGTAGCCGCAAAATAATTACTGTCACCCGTATGAATTCTGTCTCATCGGGAATATTGGAAACAAATAATAGAATTTACAACCAAAATATTGAAAAGTCGTTTTTAGAATCTTTCCTAATTACCGTCAATAATTTTACAGTTTTGCATTAAAAAAAACAAATATACACGCGGAGCTGAGATTTGCCTCCTTCGTGAAGCCAGAAAGCTGCCGGTACAGAGATGAGTTTGTCATTCGGGGCATATACAGAACTTCTGGCTAACTTTCGACTGGAACTGAAACTTTTTTATATATATGTAGTAAAAAAAAAAACAATCTTTTTTTTTTTTTATGGAACCGTTGATTTTTATAGGTCAGTTTGATCCGCGACTAGGATCAAAAATGGGTGACTCCATTTTTTTTTTTTATATTGCAGACACATAAAAGAAATGTGATGTGAGCAGAGCCCTATACTATAACTGGTACATGTCCTATCCATTAAAAACACTCATCCATAAAGAACGGAGTGTGTGTGAGACCTTATAGTACCGTAGAGTTGCTGAGCAGTGTGGGATTAGTAGTGACGCATATCCACCAACTGTTCTGTTGTTTTAAGGATCGACCCTCGAAATGTAGTCCCACCCACTTTGTGATCTATTTGCATGAAAGTGGGCGATCCCAGATAGATTTGGGGGTGGGGCTTAAAAATCTTCCTTAAAGGAGGATACAAATTTTGGAAGCTATGGTGATGTCTCAGCCTATACCAAGTGCCGCAGCCACAAGCTATACAGGCTATATCCATGGGCCGCATGCATCAGCCACTGGCCGTATGATTTCAGCCATAAATGTTTGACTCTGAAAGATACTTGAGAAGATATCGGGGACCGAGCCGCACTGGACACTAGTAGGACAGGCGGGTCCCTCGCAGCTTCTCCCCGCCCACTGGTAATGATTGACAGGTCTCTCCCTATACATACATGCAGGTGGGGACCTGTCAATCCAGGGCAATGGGCGGGGAGAAGCCAACAAGGTCCCGCCTGTCTGACTAGTCACCCGCACGTCTTGGTATTCAGTGGCTTTTAAGGTACGTTCATCTCAGAGTCAAACACCCGTTGCTGAAATCATCCAGCCATGCCTGATATAGGTTGCTCGTGGATCGGGCACCACGCATCCACTGTCATATTCCCGTTTCACGTTTTCTGGAAATTTAAGGAATTTTAATAAGTGGAATATTTGGGACGCACAGATGGACATACCTAAGGAGTAAAAGGAAGACACTGGCTTTTCGATAATAGAAAAAAAAATTAAATAATTTATTGATCGCCTTGGAGTCTGTTCTACCTACTATCCTGGAAGCCACATCTCTGACCCTGGGCCTAGCATGAAACATTGGGTCCTACATATTCTTAGGTCATCCGTGGACAAACTATATATCACCAAATGTATAAAAGTTTAAGCGGGGCTAGGAAACTCTGCACGGTAGAATATTGGCTATTCATATAATGTGATACTCCTGAAGAAGCCTTTTCATTAAGGTCTTTTGGTTTGCTGTCTTAGCCTTAAGAAACTGGATCACGTGATTAATATGATTAATTGTTACTTACATGCTTTGCTTTACCCATTAGGCCAGTTTCCTTTTTTGTCCTAATCCTCCTTATTCCCTCCCACGGCCAATTAATACTCAAGACCACCTCGTATGAGCTACGGCGAAACACCTATATCCCTGCAATACTAGGCAATGTAAAATCCGGGTTAGAGCCGCACGCACAGTCTGTGGTTAAACATTGACACACGTGGCAAAAAACTGTACATATTGCTTGTGCAAATATAAACTTGAGAAGAAAGTTAAACACAACTTGAGTGCAGGAGCTGAACTCCTCCAACACTGAGTAATCTGCTTCGCTACTTAACAATCACTTCTCTATATTGCTGGGAAAACAATGAGCGAGAACCTGGCCTTTGCCCAGACGGTGCTGCACTGTACAGTCATCAGAAAATGAGCTGTTGTATCTGGATTTTATGGGAAACATACTGTATTCCTACAACATTTTGATATTGCAGTTTTCACTATGACCACTAGGCCTAATGTTAGACCTTTACTTTCTATTGGGAGCATGGATATAAGGAGCAATGGATCGGACTAGACCCTACTAAATTGTATGGAAAAATGTACTGAATATGCCGCTCTGTAAAAGTCATTGTGAATGAAGAGGGAGGAGGTGAGCTGTGACATCACCTATTGTGAATGGTGGATCCTGTGTTATCTACTGTATATAGAGGTGTTATCAGTCATTGTGCAGGAGGAGGAGGTGAGCTGTGACATCACCTATTGTGAATGGTGGATCCTGTGTTATCTACTGTATATAGAGGTGTTATCAGTCATTGTGCAGGAGGAGGTGAGCTGTGACATCACCTATTGTGAATGGTGGATCCTGTGTTATCTACTGTATATAGAGGTGATATCAGTCATTGTGCAGGAGGAGGTGAGCTGTGACATCACCTATTGTGAATGGTGGATCCTGTGTTATCTACTGTATATAGAGGTGATATCAGTCATTGTACAGGAGGAGGAGGTGAGTTGTGATATCACCTATTGTGAATGGTGGAACCTGTGCTATCTACTGTATATAGAGGTGTTATGAGTCATTGTACAGGAGGGGGAGAAGGTGAGCTGTGACGTCACCTATTGTGAATGGTGGATCCTGTGTTATCTACTGTATATAGAGGTGTTATGAGTCATTGTACAGGAGGAGTAGGTGAGCTGTGACATCACCTATTGTGAATGGTGGGTCCTGTGATATCTACTGTATATAGAGGTGTTATCAGTTACTGTACAGGAGGAGGAGGGGAGCTGTGACATCACCTATTGTGAATGGTGGGTCCTGTGATATCTACTGTATATAGAGGTGTTATCAGTTACTGTACAGGAGGAGGAGGTGAGCTGTGGCATCACCTATTGTGAATTGTGGCTCCTGTGTTATCTTCTGTATATAGAGGCGTTATCCGTCATGGTACAGGAGGAGGAGGTGAGCTGTAACATCACCTATTGTGAATGGTGGACCTTGTGTTATCTAATGTATATAGAGGTGTTATCAGTCATTGCACAGGAGGAGGTGAGCTGTGACATCACCTATTGTGAATGGTGGATCCTGTGTTATCTACTGTATATACATGTGTTATCAGTCATTGTACCGGAGGAGGTGAGCTGTGACATTACCTATTGTGAATGGTGGATCCTGTATTATCCACTGTATAGAGAAGTGTTATCAGTCATTGTACAGGAGGAGGAGGTGAGCTGTGACATCACCTATAGTGTATGATGAATCCTGTGTTATCTCCTGTATATAGAGGTGTTATCAGTCATTGTACAGGAGGAGGAGGAGCTGAGCTGTGATATCACCTATTGTGAATGGTGGATCCTGCGTTATCTACTGTATATAAAGGTGTTATCAGTCATTGCACAGGAGGGGGAGGAGGTGAGCTGTGACATCACCTATTGTGAATGGTGGATCCTGTATTATCCACTGTATAGAGAAGTGTTATCAGTCATTGTACAGGAGGAGGAGGTGAGCTGTGACATCACCTATAGTGTATGGTGGATCCTGTGTTATCTCCTGTGTATAGAGGTGCTATCAGTCATTGTACAGGAGGAGGAGGTGAGCTGTGACATCACCCATTGTGAATGGTGGATCCTGTGTTATCTACTGTATATAGAGGTGTTATCAGTCATTGTACAGGAGGAGGTGAGCTGTGACATCACCTATTGTGAATGGTAGATCCTGTGTTATCTACTGTATATAGAGATGTTACCAGTCATTGTACAGGAGGAGAAAGTGAGCTGTGACATCACCTATTGTGAATTGTTGATCCTGTGTTATCTACTGTATATAGAGGCGTTATCAGTCATTGTACAGGAGGAGGAGGTCAGCTGTGACATCACCTATTGTGAATGGTGGATCCTGTGTTATCTACTGTATATAGAGGTGTTATCAGTCATTGTACAGGAGGAGGAGGTGAGCTGTGACATCACCTATTGTGAATTGTTGATCCTGTGTTATCTACTGTATATAGAGGCGTTATCAGTCATTGTACAGGAGGAGGGGGTGAGCTGTGACATTACCTATTGTGAATGGTGGACCTTGTGTTATCTACTGTATATAGAGGTGTTATCCGTCATTGTACAGGAGGAGGAGGGAAGCTGTGACATCACCTATAGTGTATGATGAATCCTGTGTTATCTCCTGTATATAGAGGTGTTATTAGTCATTGTACAGGAGGAGGAGGTGAGCTGTGATATCACCTATTGTGAATGGTGGATCGTGTGTTATCTACTGTATATAGGTGTTATCAGTCATTGTACAGGAGAAGTGTTGTGAATTCTGCTCTTGGGCTCCCTCCGGTGGTTATAAGTGGTAGCGCTGCTGTCTTTGGATCACAGCACCCTTCGGGTGTTTCCAGTTCGTGCAATTCTGACTGGGCTATTTAGTCTGGCTTGACCCTTTGGTCAGTGCCAGTTGTTCATTGTTTCTGGAGGATTCACATCCCTTCCTGGTCTCTCCTGCTTGCTGTTCATTTCAACAAAGATAATTTCTGCTTGTTTTTGCAGTCCACATGTTGTGGGCCTTATTGTTCAGTGCATTTCATGTTTTTTCTTGTCCAGCTTAATCTGTGTAAGGATTTATGCAGCCAAGCTGGAATCTGTGGAGAGGCAGATATACCCTCCATGTCTTTAGTTAGATGTGGAGTTTTTGTATTCTCTGTGGTGGATATTTTCTAGTATTTTAATACTGACCGCATAGTACTCTGTCCTATCCTTCCTATCTAGCTAGATTGGCCTCCTTTGCTAGATCCTGTTTTCAGTCTGTGTATGTTTTTTCCTCTCCTCTCACAGTCAATATTTGTGGGGGGCTGTCTATCTTTTGGGGATTTTCTCTGAGGCTAGATAGTTTTCCCTTTTCTATCTATAGGGTTAATTAGTCCTCCGGCTGTGTCGAGGTGTCTAGGATTGGTAGGTACATCCCACGGCTACTTCTAGTTGCGGTGTTAAGTTCAGGGTCTGCGGTCAGTACAGATACCACCTTCTCCAGAGTACGTCTCATGCTGCTCCTAGGCCACCAGATCATAACAGAGAAGGTGAGCTGTGACATCACTTACTGTGAATGGTGGATCCTGTGTTATCTACTGTATATAGAGGTGTTATCAGTCATTGTACAGGAGGAGGTGAGCTGTGACATCACCTATTGTGAATGGTGGATCCTGTGTTATTTACAGTATATAGAGGTGTTATCAGTCATTGTACATTAATTATGTGGTACACAGTGTCCATGCCTTCATGACTGGGTATTTTTGACAAGGAGCGAAAAGTTTTAAAACATGGTCAAGCGATACTAGGCCAACCAAACCAGCATATTAACTAATTCCTCTGTGACCTTCAGCTATTGGGTTTCAAAGCTGGACACCTGGCATGAGCTTGTCCCTCTATGCCTTGGAGGTGTTAGGCTGGTTTCACACTTGCGTTTAAAAACGCAGCGTTTTAAAAAAAAACGCAGGTGGTGAAAAAACGCATGTAAACGCGTGCAAACGCTGCGTTTTTTAGACGCATGCATTTTTGCATGCAGTAAAAAAACGCGGCTTTTTGACGCGTTTACATGCGTTTTTTCCTGCGTTTGCGTTTTTGAAACGTATGCTGAGAAGTGTGTGACAGCTGCCAATCATCAAAATCATCTAGAAAACCCACTGTAAATAGAAATGGTTAGGGTTAGGGATAGGGATAGAGTTAGGGTTAGGGATAGGGTTAGGGTTAGGATCCCTAGGGTTAGGGTTAGGGTTAGGGGTAGGGTTAGGGGTGGCTTTTTATTAGAAGAATGTCCTGGTCACCAGGTCACTGATAAGCCACCCCCCACCATCAAGGTGATAAAGGGATCCAAACCCTAACCCTAACCCTAACCCTAACCCTAGGGATCCCAGGGATCCATAGGGATTGGCTATTATGTTGACCTGGTGACCAGGACATTCTTGTAGTAAAAAGCTTTGTTCAATGTGGACACCCCAAGATATACGGTATTGCTATAGAGTACTAAAAATATAAACTCAGAGAGTAATCACTGTCATGTTGTTAGGGTTAGGGGTAGGGGTAGGGTTGGGGGTAGGGTTAAGGTTAGGGTTAGGGTTTGGATCCCTAGGGTTAGGGTTAGGATCCCTTTATCACCTTGATGGTGGGGGGTGGCTTATCAGGGTGTATTCTTGTTTTTTTTCTATAAAAACGCATGCGTTTAAAACGCAAGCAAACGCATGTACGCAAAAACGCATGCGTTTCCATAGACATCAATGTATTTTTTGACGCAAATCAAACGCAAACGAACGCATGCGTTTCCATGCATCAAAAAAACGCCTCTGAAAATTACTACATGTTGCATTTCTGCGACAGAACGCATGCAGCAAAAAAACGCATGCGTCGTTAAACACGGCCAAACGCATACAAGAAAAACGCATGCGTTTTTAATGTTAAACATCGGGGGAAAAAATGCATGCGTTTTTTTCGGTACAACCGCTACAGATCAAAACGCAAGTGTGAAACCAGCCTTAGGCTGCCCTGCTGCTACTATCTAGTCTGAGCAGATTTTTAGTGTCAGAGTGGGCTCATAACAGACAGATGCTTTCACCTGTCAACAGAAAGTGCTGACGGGTTCACTCTGATAACAATGAACAAAGCCTGACTTAGACCCGACTTTTAGTAGAAAAGAAAAAGACGCGCACTCTTGCTCCGGTGGTGCTGACTGAATGTGGAGTTATTCCACAAAATGTCATCCCAAGGATAAACAGTCGCACTTGTGAATGGAAATATTTCATGAGAGGTACACACCACCAGATTATAACAGCACATAAAGTGTTTTTAATGTTCCATATTTGAATGAAGCCTGCCAGTTGTTGCCTTCTATTGTCTATGGATGATCCTACTTATATTTTTTTCCTGGCTTTACACTTTGTGCAAAGTCTTTATGAGTGTAGGCGTACCACAACTACACTTTGTTTACAATATTTGAATGAGTAAATACAGTTGGTGCCTAAAAGGGTGTATGAATGACCCTGCTTGCAATGTTTGGCAGGAGTTGCACTTAGTGCATAGCCTTTATAAGTCTAGGAATACCAATACATGCCAATATGAAGAGAATGTGTTTGAGGCCCTCCTTTATGTCTAACACAGTATGTATATGAGTTCTTCAGAGTCCCTAATTTTTGGCAGTTCTTTCTTCATAAATTAAGCTGAAGTTTCCTATTTTTTTATCTAAAAAGTATCAATTAGGTTTACTTAATTTTTTAAAAATCCTTTTTAAATTTTGCTTTATATACAAGTCATTATACAGGAAAAAATATTTCTTAGCCCATTTTTTTGCTGTAACATGCAATTTCTCGTTGGTTTGGAATGTTTTATTGTCACTTAAAGTGACGTAAAAGTGTGACACTATTGTTGTCAGCAGCAATCTGGGAGTCAGAGATGCTTCCAGGGGTCTTCCTCATGCTGTTCTCCTTCAATTCAGCACTTTTCCCATCCATTTCAACATTTTCACTGCCCCTTCCCCAGACCTCTTTGTATGGTCTGCCGGAAAAAAACCTCAGCTTTCCCATTGACTCCCTTTATACTTGTTACTCGAAACGAGCATTCAGGTATTAGGAATTGCTCAACTCAAGCAAAGAGTACCCGAGTATTTTCATGCTCGCTGTTCTCTTGTAAGTATCATTAATATTCCTGTTAGTTAATGGAAACCTTAAGAAGATAAATAGTTCAACTTTACTGTTCAGTTCAATTACATCAGTAACCAATACTCGTTGGGACATTACCTTCTTCTGAGCTGACAGCAGAAGAAAGAGATCTGTTCCCAGAGATATTTTGGCCTGACATTGGATCCACTATTTATTGGTAGCAACATCACAATCCTCCTCTGATAACATCGCCTACTCATCACTCCAATCAGGTTCCCAAGTCTAGTCCTCATTGCTGAAATGTACTAATATAACATACTCACATTCTGTGCTGTTCACCAGAGCTTCCAGGGGCATATTTATGGTTTTAAAAGATCAAGGGTACAACGCCCAAGGTATGTGTTCCCACACAAAAAAATATTCATATTGTAAAGTTTCTACTCACTCGGTTGCTTTGAGGTTGGCACAGAAAGCCGTTTAAGTAAAGATGTCCAGGCTAGTTTATTAAGGCTCCATAAATTATGTCATAAGTGAAGGCAAATAAACGGCCTTTCAGTGCAGGCAAAAGAAAATAAACTGTTCAAATAACGGCAAGTTGGTGATAGTCCGGAACACTCAGCTGGATAGCATCCAGTATACAAAGTTAGTCTGGTGACAATGTAAGCAGGTTGCGGAATGCAGTGATGCAGGAAAGGCAGAGCCAGGGTTGACGACTTAATTGAACGTTAAAGATACTCCACGCAGGGAGATAAACTTTTAAATTGCAAATGATAGGGAAATAGACAACAACAATGTGATAGCAGTCCACTCAATAAACTTATCATGTTCGTGGCTTCCTTGGCGGCAGATGATCCGACGAGGGTTGTAGTCCCGGCAGCGGCCGGTGCAAAGTCCTCAGAGGAGATTCCACAGCTCACTGCACATCTTCTGGCGGCAACGATTTTACCATTATACCCGTTGAGCCAATAGTCCATAAACTTGTGCAGCCAAAGTCAAGGGAGCTGCAAGCAGTCTATTGTCAAGGGAGGTCTGCGATTTGCTGTCCAGCCAAAAGGGCCACAACAAACAGTCCTGAACACAGCCCCCGTTCCTATGCCCGCACGCGGTACTCAGCTTAACGGAGCTCACGGCCCTTCCTCCGTTGCTGGACTCGATGACGTGCTCCTTTGAAGCCGCCCGCGGTACGTTTCGGTGCTGCTGCACACCAAACGGAGCACGCTGCGCACACACCTGCTCTGTCACCACCGGAGGGAAACTGCCTGGCGCTTTTTTGTTTGCTATGCCCCCTGCTTCCTGGTGAAAAGGTCTGTCCGGCCCCATTTTCTTTCCCCGGACAACCTGGGATGCAGCCTCCACAGATCCAGACCCGGCGCAGTACAGGTTCCAGCAGCAGGGTCTTCCTCATGACAACAACACACAGGAGACCTTCTTATCTTCACTCACTGTGCACTAAAGCTACAGCTGGACTTTCTTATCTCTGCCATAGTGTGCCCCAGGGTGGGGATATGTGAACAGTCAGTCCCACCCATCTCTCTGACTGTAAACCCGGACCTTGCCACACTCTAGAAACCTCTCGGCCACATACGTGCTGGTGCTTGCTTACGGGCTTACATCACTGAGGATAAACATCTTTGTCATACATATCTCCCATCAATGATGTGTCCAGTGGCCTTCTTACATACCCCCACCTCTGCCCAAAGATAGGGGGCTAGGCCCCTTCCACCATTATCTGGGGCTGGCTGGCAAATTTTGGTCCTGGGGGCAAACACAAAGTTGTGGCCCATGATTAGCAATCTATACTTATTGGGTTTAATTCATTAATGGGGTGGTCCAAAACTACATTTTATTTTACTCCTAACTCTCTAGCTATTTCATGTCATAATCTCATTTTTTTTAACATACTTTAACATACTGTCCTTCCCTCTCAAATATAACTGCTTTGTTTTTTTCCTAATACTTCCTCTTTGATGAAGCATCATTTTGAGAATCCCGGCGCATGTTGGGATACTCAAATGAATCGTCATCAGTGGGCAGAGGCTGCGGTCAATGCGACAGCATTTGCTCCTTCCCTGAAATGAAGCATCATGGGGGACCTCTATTTCGGGGCTGAGCTGGTCCTTGCTCTACTGAGCATGTCAAAAGCTATATACAAGGGACAAACCCCCGTGGTAGTAAGGAAAATATTTGTGAAAAAAATCCCCGTGAAAAATTACATACAAGTGTCATATAAGTGCTTACTACCCGGGAGGGACCAGTATATAATGTCATGGACAGTCGGAAAATATACACTAAAAAAACTAAAAAGAGCACCACGCACCGACCAAAATAGTCCAATAAAATAATTTTTTTATTTTTTGATTATGGAAAATTTAAGACATTAATTAGATAAAAATGGGAAAATACACAGTTAAGTATACCCATTTAAAAATTCGATACCAAAATGTATCCGAAAATACAGAAAAAGGACGCGTATTCAGGAGAATAGTACTTCCAGTAGGGAAAACTATATAAAACCCAAATGGATCACGACTGCACGTATATTCAACAGAAAATTATTATGCTGCTAACATTAAGTAGAATCCATAGAAATACCACAAAAAGCAAACGTGTGAGTAGGTCCCAAAAAATACAAAATCATACTATGTGATAGTGAATCAACCATCTGCAATAAACAATAAAGAGTGCCAATTGAAAAATAGTACCATAGCGTAAAAGTGAAGGGCACACTGTGGTTCACTATAGAATCTGTCAGAAGCAGTAAATTCAGTGTACAATCGCTGATATTTAAGACCTAAGTGTTGCTGTGAGGGGAGAGTGAAAGACAGTCAGGGAATCAACGTAAGATAAAAAATCAAATTAACTGTGCATAATCACTTACTATAAAATTGTGAGACCCTGACTCCTGAATGGTGTCCTCACCCTTCTTTAAAGCTTACCTGGTTGTTGGTTAACGGGTGACCCCACCTTCCCCCATAAGTCCCAAAGCAAAGCAGAGTCCTGCCATATTATTTCAGGGTGTAATAGATCCTTTACTACGGCCACCTCATGTGACTCGGTTTGTGTCTATGACCACTTGGGCCACATGGTATTCTTTAGCGTCCCCGTGGATACAGCGGACACTCACCATCTGCCCAGAAAACAGCTGGTAAGGGAGTGTGGCCCTCACTAGGATTACCAAACTTCCCAAGTCCAACAAACCAGTCATTAGTACTCTGTGCACCGATATTGGTTATACCTGCTACCCCTCGCCGAGTTGAGGGTCAACACTGCAGGTAGCCTATGCATAATACGAGCAGCACCAACCAAGGCTACAGTCTATCTGTTCGATGGTCATGGAGCAATGGGTGGCAATATAATGTTATCAGATGGGGCTTTCAGAAACAACTCAGATGCTTTCTGGGCCCTTGAGCGCCTCCAGATTTGGCTCTAGTTCCCTTCTTTTTGGTGTGAGCCCCCCTTTGGGAATCCCAGTATGGAAATGGTAAGACCACTTGCTTCCCCAAAGAAATCTCGACCGCCTGGTACCTTTCCACCAGGCCCACCAGTTTATCGGCATTCCATGGATCTCCTTGGGCAACCCAGAACTGCACTGGCCTTAGAAGGGTGTGTATAAACCTGTCCATGATCCATGATGACCCGCTCCACTATCTGTGCTGAGGAGGAGGATTGCGGTCGCAAACACTTTTGAACCAAGTATAAGAGATCGAACATTAGCAACCAGAGAGGTGTGTCACTGTGATAGGCCCAGTGGTGCACCTGTTGCACCCTAACAATCAGAGAAAGCACTCTAAGATCTCCATTTCAGTAACATAGTAACATAGTTATCAAGGCCGAAAAAAGACATTTGTCCATCCAGTTCAGCCTATATTCAGTCAGAATAAATCCCCAGATCTACATCCTTCTAAAGAACCTAATAACTGTAAGACACAATATTGTTATGCTCCAGGAAGACATCCAGGCCTCTCTTGAACCCCTCAACTGAGTTCACCATCAACACCTCCTAAGGCAAGCAATTCCAGATTCTCACTGCCCTAACAGTAAAGAATCCTCTTCTATGTTGGTGGAGAAACCTTCTCTCCTCCAGGCGCAGAGAATGTCGCCTTGTGACTGTCACCTTCCTTGGTATAAACAGATCCTCGGAGAGATATTTGTATTGTCCCCTTATACATGGTTATTAGATCGCCCCTCAGTGGTCTTTTTTCTAGACTAAATATTCCTAATTTTGCTAATCTCTCTGGGTATTGTAGTTCATCCATCCCCTTTATTAATTTTGTTGCCCTCCTTTGTACTCACACTAGTTCCATTATATCCTTCCTGAGCACCGGTGCCCAAAACTGGACACAGTACTCCATGTGCGGTCTAACTAGGGATTTGTATAGAGGCAGTATAATGCTCTCATCATTCGCCAATGTTCAAAAAGGGGACAAAAACTGAACTCAGAAATTATAGGCCAGTAAGCTTAACCTCTACTGTGGGTAAAATCCTGGAAGATAAAATCTAACCTCTACTGGTGGGTAAAATCTAAGATATTCTAAGGGATGCTATGCTGGAGTATCTGAAGAGGAATAACCTCATGACCCAGTACCAACATGGGTTTACTAGGGACCGTTCCTGTCAGACTAATTTGATCAATTTCTATGAAGAGGTAAGTTCCGGACTGGGCCAAGGGAACCCAGTGGACGTAGTGTATATGGACTTTTCAAAAGCTTTTGATACGGTGCCACACAAAAGGTTGATACATAAAATGAGAATAAAGGGGATAGGGGAAAATATGTGTAAGTGGGTTAAGAGCTGGCTCAGGGATAGGAAACAAAGGGTGTTTATTAATGGAGCACACTCGGACTTGTTCGCGGTTAGCAGTGGGGTACCACAGGGGTCAGTATTGGGCCCTCTTCTTTATAACATATTTATTAATGATCTTGTAGGGGGCATACAGAGTGGAATTTCAATATTTGCAGATGACACTAAACTCTGCAGGGTAATCAATACAGAGGAGGACAATTTTATATTACAGGATGATTTATGTAAACTAGAAGCTTGGGCTGATAAATGGCAAATGAGCTTTAATGGTCATACACTTGGGTAGAAGTAATAAGATGTAAAACTATGTGCAAAACCGTCAATGAAAAAGACCTGGGAGTATGGGTGGATGACAAACTCACATTTAGTGGCCAGTGTCAGGCAGCTGCTACAAAGGCAAATAAAATAATGGGATGCATTAAAAGAGGAATAGATGCTCATGAGGAGAACATAATTTTATTTCTATACAAGTCACTAGTTCGACCACACTTACTGTGCACAGTTCTGGTCTCCTGTGTATAAGAAAGACATAGCTGAATTGGAGCGGGTGCAGAGAAGAGTTATTAGAGGACTGGGGGGTCAGCAATACCAAAATAGGTTATTACACTTGGGGCTATTTAGTTTGGAAAAATGAAGGCTAAGGGGTGATCTTATTTTAATGTATAAATATATGAGGGGACAGTACAAAGACCTTTCTGATGATCTTTTTAATCATAGACCTGAGACAGGGACAAGGGGTCATCCTCTACGTCTGGAGGAAAGAAGGTTTAAGCATAATAACAGACGCGGATTCTTTACTGTAAGAGCAGTGAGACTATGGAACTCTCTGCCGTATGATGTTGTAATGAGTGATTAATTACTTAAATTTAAGAGGGGACTGGATGCCTTTCTTGAAAAGTATAATGTTACAGGGTATATACACTAGATTCCTTCATAGGGCGTTGATCCAGGGAACTAGTCTGATTGCTGTATGTGGAGTCGGGAAGGAATTTTTTCCCCAATGTGGAGCTTACTCTTTGCCACATGGGTTTTTTTTGCCTTCCTCTGGATCAACATGTTAGGGCATGTTAGGTTAGGCTATGGGTTGAACTAGATGGACTTAAAGTCTTCCTTCAACCTTAATAACTATGTTACTATGTTACTATGTGTATCCAGACCTCTTTTAATGCACCCCATGATCCTGTTTGCCTTGGCAGCCACTGCCTGGCACTGGCTGCTTTAGGTAAGTTTATCATTAACTAGGATCCCCAAGTCCTTCTCCATGTCAGATTTACCCAGTGGTTTCCCGTTCAGTGTGTAATGGTGATATTGATTCCTTCTTCCCATGTGTATAACTTTACATTTATCATTGTTAAACCGCATCTGCCATCTTTTGGCCCAAGTTTCCAACTTATCCATATCCATCTGTAGCAGAATACTATCTTCTCTTGTATTGACTTGCTTTCAACTTGGCATACTCTTTTAAGTCCTGTAAGGCCAGTTCACAATCAACCTTTTGCGGTTCAGCCATTAGATATGACACCAAAACCTCCCCCCACTGCTCCAGATTCACTTTCTCCTGTTCCATTACCCTTTCGAACACCATCATGAATGCCTCACTATCATCACCCTGGACTTACCGACTTTCTGACCTAGGTTTCATCACTTCGGCTTGCGTGCCTGACATGGACAGCCTCTGCTAGGAGCGTCATCTGCTGCTGTTGCTGCTGTAGCTGGATCTGGATTGCCTGGCTGAGAGGTGGCATGCTGCGACCGCCCAGCCGTGAATCCAGGAGACACTGAGTGTAAGAACTCAGTTTCAGCGCACAGTGTTGAAGTCAGTGAGAGTGAGAGTACCAGAGTTCATATTCGATGAACTTCAGTAAACATACTGACGTCACCACTAGGCATTGCAGCTGAGTTCTCACGCTCAGCTTAGTGTTTTGTGGATTCATGACTGAGAGGTCGCATCATGCCACTGCTTAGCCACGCAGTCCAGGTGTAGCAGAGTTGGAGTGCATCGTGGGACAAATATAAATTATCGTCGGACAGGTGAGGAATATGGTGTTGGTTTTTTTTAAAGGTTTTTTTTAACAAAACTCCTCACCCTCTTCTATCCATTAATTTCAAATAAAGGACTTTATTCTTGCTGTTTTTTGTATTACCATATTATATCACTATGGGTTTTGTAATGGAGGTGTCTTATAGACACTTCTCCATTACTAACACCCAGGCTTGATGTCAGCTGACATTACAAAGCTGACATCAACCCACAAATATTACCCCACTTGCCACCGCACCAGGAAAAGTGGGAAGAGATGGGCAAAAGGCCAGAATTGGCACATCTTATAGATTCGCCTTTTTCTGGATCGGCTGTTGGCTGCTATTTTAAAGGGAACCTGTCACCTGAATTTGGCGGGACCTTTTTTTTGGTCTGATGGGCGGTGTTTTCGGGTGTTTTATTCACCCCTTCCTTTCCCGCTGGCTGCACGCTGGCCGCAATATTGTCTTGAAGTTGATTCGCTTTCCTCCGTAGAACACGCCTGCGCAAGGCAATCTTGCCTTGCGCACGCGCAGTATGCTTTGCCCAACTGCGGGCAAAGCCGAAAAGCATTAGTGCGCATGTGCCGGCGCACTATGTCCCGGAAGTATTTAGCTGTTTTGGTGGTGTGTGAACGTGTTCCTACAGACTTGTTCACTGTGCAAGTAGCCCATGTGTTCCTGTTTCCATAATTGTTCCCTTGTGTCTACAAGACTAGGGAGTTACCCACCACTCCTCTTGGGCTATCTGCACAAAAGCTGTTCCACTCAGCATGTCCACATGGACTTTTCCTCTCTGAACCCTGTTCACACAGGTAATATACAGATGATCAGGTTTTTAAATACATCAGATAGGGATTGCATACATCAGTTAGGACTTCTCTGATATGGGTATACCTTGACGTTTGGTGGAGCAGCTTAAGTATACATTTTTTGCAAAAAACGTATCAACCAAATACCCTGTTTTTTACATCTTTTTACTAGCACTTGCGGATTACTGTGATTTTTTGAAACTTAGTGTTTTTGGTTCTACTATGCTCTTTTGTGTCTTCAAGCTGTTGTTTTTGCCTGTGCTGGTTAGCAAAAATATACGAGACCCCCTGCACTGCAGCCTTTCAACAAACTTTGTTCGGGCTGCCAAACCTGAACAGTAGCACAGACTTCCTGGAGAAGTTTATGTTCGGGGTCCATGCACAGGCGCTAGGTGTTCGGTATGGACCCCTGAATTTTTCAATTGAAGTTCACCCTTCCCTAGACTTCATACTTAGTGGGGGGGGCATTATACTGTCTATGAGGGAATGTACTGTGTGTGGTGGGCTGTGGGAGGCTTCATATTGTGTGTGGTTAACTGTGGAGGCATCATACTGTGTGTGGGTTATTGTACGGTATGTGGTGGGCTGTGAGGAGCATCATGTTGTGGCCGGGGGCATCATACTGTGTGTGGGAGATTGTTATGTGTAGTGGGCTGGGAAGGCATCACGCTGTGCGGTGGTAATGTACTTTGGAGGGCTGTAGATTCATCATAATGTGTAGTGAGTAAACTGTGGGGGCCATGACTGGGGTACATTACCGCTTCAAAGAAAATGTAAAAATAATTTTCTGTGAAAAATGACCAATATTTCTCATATTTTCTGCAGGATGGAAAGAGATGCAAAGTTTGTTCAGAAAAAAGCAGAGAGAGCGACCTTGCGGGTACATTTAAGGGAAAAATACAGATTACCACAGGTATGGCAATAATTTATTTAAGGCTTAAATGGAGACCTTATTGTTCCTGATTTGGGGCAACATTTATTAAAAGGGTGATATCATAAATGTTTCACGATAGGAACCTTCTGACAATATCTGACCACAGTTTACAGGTAATATTCCAAATAATGTGAATTCTGACATATTCCACAAGACACATCAAATTATTTTCAATTTTGCGGATTGGTGTTAACATTCTAAGAAATTATTTAGATAGGCAGATATGGAGTTCAGAAGTTTGGAAAAGTCAGAGTACAGTTATAACAATGGCCATGCTGTTTGTCCGCTTTTCTACAAACGTACAGTCCTGGTCAAAAGTTTGGACACACCTGGTCATGCAATGGTTTCCCATGTTCTTATTGGAATGTGCTCATTATAGATTGAGTCTGAAGGTAACAAAGACAGAAAGCAACACATGTGGAAACAAGAAGTAAAGAAACGTGTGAAACAAATTAGCATATGTGTTAAACCTTAGATTTCTAATTGTACCCCCTGCAACTCTGATGGCAGGTTTATACCCACTTGGCATCTCTTAAGGAACTTCATCAGATCAATGCCTTCCAATGAACGCTCTTTAAGAGTTCAGTTTTGAAGTCACGGCCTCCAGAAAAGTTTACAACCATCGGGTGTGTTTTGCACAGATAATATAATAATAATAATTATTATTATTTTATTTCTATAGCGCCAACATATTCCGCAGCACTTTACATTTCAGAGGGGACTTGTACAGACAATAGACATTACAGCATAACAATAAACACATAGATCAAAACAGATACCAAGAGGAGTGAAGGCCCTGCTCACAAGCTTACAATCTATAGGAAAAGGGGAGACACGAGAGGTGGATGGTAACAATTGCTTTCATTGTTCGGACCAGCCAAAATGTAAGAATCGGGTGATCATGTAATTGGCGCAGCACGTGAAAAGTCTTGGTTACGTGAATGGGAGGTTCTGATTATTGAGGATGTTAACCTCAGGTCATTAGCGGAGCGGAGGGCACGCGTAGGGTGGTAGACTGAGACTAGGGAGGAGATGTAGGGTGGTGCTGAGCCATGGAGTGCTTTGTGGGTGAGGGTAATAAGTTTGTACTGGATTCTGGAGTGGATGGGTAACCAGTGTAATGACTGGCACAGGGTAGAGGCATCGGTGTAATGGTTTGTGAGGAATATGATCCTGGCTGCAGCATTCAGGACAGATTGTACGACCCCAAGGCAGTGGGCATGTTGCTGTGGAATAATGGTGGAACCACACACGGAAATGGTAATGTCAGGCATAGGTAGGTTAGCAGAGGGAGGAAACACAAGGAGCTCAGTTTTCGAGAGGTTTAGTTTCAGATTGAGGGAGGACATGATGTTAGAGACAGCGGTAAGTCAATCACTGGTATTTTCTAAAAAAGCAGGAGTGATATCAGGAGAAGAAGTATATAATTGTGTGTCATCAGCATAGAGATGGTACTGGAAACCAAATCTACTGTTTGTCCAATAGGGGCAGTATACAAAGAGAAGAGAAGGGGGCCTAGAACCGATCCTTGAGGAACCCCAACAGTAAGGGGAAGATGAGAGGAGGAGGAACCAACAAAAGATAAAAAAGGAATAGAAAGTGAAAGAGCGGTCAGAGAGATAAGAGGAGAACCAGGAGAGAATGGTGTCCTTGATAGTATTGGACACCATTCCCCTACAGTCCTGCGCTCTATTTCACTACTGTTCAAAGCCAGAATATGGCAAGAACCACTCATTTAAGAAGATTTATGAAGGTCAGTCAACCAAGAAAATTGCTAGAATCTTAAAGGTATCCTAAAGTGCAGTCATGAAAACCATCAATCACTATGATTAAACAGGCTCTCTATAAGACTACCCCATGAATGAAAAACCTAGAATGACCTCTGCTGCAGAGGATAAGTTCATCAGAGTTACCAACCTTAGAAAACACTAATTGACAGCACCTCAGATTACAGTACTCATAAATGATGCACAGACATAGGTAATAGTTTTTCAGATTTGCTTTATGGTGCTGCCACAGGGAAATTGAACACTTCCTGCCAAGATCCCTCATGCAGATCACTGCTTATCGGTCTAAGAATCGCTATTAATGTCTGTCCTATTATTTTCCTAGAGTGAGAAGGACGACAATCAGATCCAGATGGCCGGAGATGATATTGAGCTTCCCGAAGAGCTCCAGAAGATGGTGGCCGATGATCAAGTCGAGGAGGAGGAGAAAGGCTCGTTCCTTGGTCAAATGCAAAATATTCAGAATATGGACATGGATACACTTAAAGAAAAGGCAACAGCGACATTCACAGAGATGAAGCAAGCGGCCGAAGAGAAGTGCAGTGTGATGTAGCGGCGGGAGGAACGGTACTGCTTGTAATATGGAGCCATTGGATGGAGAATCTGAAGCCAACATCTCTCCTACCAGGACTGTGTGGGCATTGTTGAGCAGCACTAAGTTATATGAGTAGAGAAAAATGACCGTTCATTTATTTATTTTTTTACAACTAGCACCACATGTGACTACAGGCCATGTGTGGTACTACATCTCATAAGGGAGAAAAGCTGCAGTACCAGACATAACCCCTAGGCACTGCTTCTGGAAGAAAGTAACCATGTGTTTTGTAATCTTGCACAGCCCCTTTTCATTGGAACGTTACTTGTTTCATTTAAGAGGTTTAAGCTAATCACTGGAGTTCTTACTGCAGGGGGGAAAACAGTCAGGAACTCTGAAATTCACCTAGAGCATAGTCAGCCATTGTCCAAACTGAGCTGCTCATGTGGCCCAAAAAAAGATGAGGAAAGCAAAAGAGGAAACGTGCAAGTATGTGTATTCTACTATCACCGCAGGCAGCACATCGATGGCTGGAGAGTGAGAACGGCCCTCACATGTACCAATATTCACTGAGGTTATAATAATCAATCAACCGGAGCTGCACTAACAATGCTGCATTAGCAAAATGTACACATATAATGTATGTACACTGTGAATGCACCAGCAGAATAGTGAGTGCAGCTCTGGGGTATAATACAGGAGGTAACTCAGGATCAGTAATGTAATGTATGTACACTGTGAATGCACCAGCAGAATAGTGAGTGCAGCTCTGGGGTATAATACAGGATGTAACTCAGGATCAGTAATGTAATGTATGTACACAGTGACTGCACCAGCAGAATAGTGAGTGCAGCTCTGGGGTATAATACAGGATGTATCTCAGGATCAGTACAGGATCAGTAATGTAATGTATGTACGCAGTGACTGCACCAGCAGAATAATGAGTGCAGCTCTGGGGTATAATACAGGATGTAACTCAGGATCAGTAATGTAATATATGTACACAGTGACTGCACCAGCAGAATAGTGAGTGCAGCTCTGGGGTACAATACTGGATGTAACTCAGGATCTGTACAAGATCAGTAATGTAATGTATGTACACAGTGACTGCACCAGCAGAATAGTGAGTGCAGCTCTGGAGTGTAATACAGGATGTAACTCAGGATCAGTACAGGATCGGTAATGTAATGTATGTGCACAGTGACTCCACAAGCAGAATAGTGAGTGCAGCTCTGGAGTATAATACTGGATGTAACTCAGGATCTGTACAAGATCAGTAATGTAATGTATGTACACAGTGACTGCACCAGCAGAATAGTGAGTGCAGCTCTGGAGTGTAATACAGGATGTAAGTCAGGATCAGTACAGGAAAGGTAATGTAATGTATGTACACAGTGACTGCACCAGCAGAATAGTGAGTGCAGCTCTGGGGTATAATACAGGATGTAACTCAGGATCAGTAATGTAATGTATGTACACAGTGACTGCACCAGCAGAATAGTGAGTGCAGCTCTGGGATATAATACAGGATGTAACTCAGGATCAGTAATGTAATGTATGTACACAGTGACTGCAGCAGCAGAATAGTGAGTGCAGCTCTGGGGTATAATACAGGATGTAATTCAGGATCAGTAATGCAATGTATGTACACAGTGACTGCACCAGCAGAATAGTGAGTGCAGCTCTGGGGTATAATACAGGATGTAACTCAGGATCAGTAATGTAATGTATGTACACAGTGACTGCACCAGCAGAATAGTGAGTGCAGCTCTGGGATATAATACAGGATGTAACTCAGGATCAGTAATGTAATGTATGTACACAGTGACTGCACCAGCAGAATAGTGAGTGCAGCTCTGGGGTATAATACAGGATGTAATTCAGGATCAGTAATGCAATGTATGTACACAGTGACTGCACCAGCAGAATAGTGAGTGCAGCTCTGGGGTATAATACAGGATGTACCTCAGGATCAGAAAAAATCGTAATGTATGGCAGTGCTTAAAAGTTTGTGAACCCTTAAGAATTTTCCATATTTTTGCATAAGTTTGATGTAAAACTACATCAGATTTTCACAAAAGTCTCAAAAATAGTTAAAGAGATATCAAATAAATGAATAAAAAATAATATACTGTCATTTTTTATTTAAGAAAGTGATCCAATATGCCTTGTCTGTGAGTTTCAATTATAAATGAATCTTTAGGATTAGCAAATAATTTGAAGGTAAAATTAGAGTCTGGTGTTTTCAATCAATGGGATGACAATCAGGTGTGATGATGTGACCTGTTTTATTTAAAGAACAGGGATCTATCGAAGTCTGACCTTCACTACATGTTTGTGGAAGTGTATCATGGTACGAACACAGGAGATTTCTGAGGAGCTTAGAAGAAACGTTGTTGATGTTTATTAGACTGAAAGAGGAATGAAACAATATCTGAAGCATTTGGACTCCAACAATCCGCAGTAAAACAGATTATGAACAAATAGAAATTCAAGATCATTATTATTACTCTTTCTAGAATTGGTCAACCAGCAAATATCACTCCCAAAACAAGGCATATAATAGTCCACGCGATCACAAAGAAACCCAAGATAACCTCTAAGCAACTAAAGGCCTCTCTCTCGTTAGCTAATGTTAATGGGCAGGAGTCCACCATCCAGAGGTCACTGTATAACAATGATGTGCATGTCAGGATTGCGACAAGAAAGTCAATGCTCTCCAAAAAAGAATATTGCTGCTCGTCTGCAGTTTGATAAAGATCATCTCGACAACCCAGAAGGCTGTTGGAACAATGTTGTGTGGATGGATGAAAGCGAAATAGAGCATATCGGCTTAAATAAGAAGCGTTATGTTTGAAGAAAGAAAAACACTGCATTACAGTATAAAAAGCACATATCATCTGGGAAACGTGGCCTCCTTCTGTAATACTGTCCGCATCCTGGTCCCTTCCTATAATACTGTCCTCATCCTGGTTCCTTCCTGTAATACTGTCCTCCATATTGGTCTCTTCCTATAATAGTGTCCCCATCCGGGTCCCTTCCATTAATACTGTTACCCATCCTGGTCCCTTCCTATAATACTGTCCCCATCCTGGTCCCTTCCTGTAATACTGTCTCCCATCCTGGTCCCCTCCTGTAATACTGTCCTGCATATTGGTCCCTTCTTATAATAGTGTCCCCTATCTGGGTCCCTTCCATTAATACTGTTCCTCATCCTGGACCCTTCATATAATACTGTCCACATCCTGGTTCCTTCCTGTATTACTGTCCCCCTTCCTGGTCCCTTCCTATAATACTGCCCCCATCCTGGTCCCTGCCTCTAATACTGTCCTGCATATTGGTCCCTTCTTATAATAGTGTCTCCCATCCGGATCAATTCCATTAATACTGTCCCCCATTCTGGTCCCTTCCTATAATACTGTCCCCATCCTGGTCCCTTCCTTTAATACTGTCCCCCATTCTAGTCCCTTCCTGTAAACTGTCCTCTATCTTGGTTCCTTCCTATATTAGTGTCCCCCATCCTGGTCCCTTCCTGTAATATTGTCTCCCATCCTAGTCCACTCCTGTAATACTGTTCTCCATCTTGGTCAGTTCTTATAATACTGTCCCCCATCCTGGTCCCTTCCTGTAATACTGTCTCCCATCCTGGTCCTTTCTTATAATACTGTCCCCCATCCTGGTCCCTTCCATTAATACTGCCCCCCATCCTGGTCTTTTCCGATAATACTGTCCCTCATCCTAGTCCCTTTCTTTAATAATGTAAACCATTCTGGCATTCATTTCCAACACATAACAAAATAAATAATTCTTCTATCTATTCTTCTTATTTCTTCCCATTCCATGTGATGCGCCATGCCATCGTCAGCTGCCAGCCTCTGATTGGCGTGTATAGCAATTGCTGTGCAGGGAGCCAGAGGCTCTCTGCACCACATTACATTTCAACTTCAATCAGTGGTTGGCACTGCAGCTTTGTAGCGCTGAGGTCCTGGGTTCAAATCCAATTTTGTATGTTCTCACCTGTTTGCGTGGGTTGTTTCTGGGTTCTCCAGTTTCCTCCCACACTCCATGGTCGTACACCTTGCAGCCATGATCGTTTCGCCCCAGATTATGGATGATGCCAATGATCTGCCTAACTGTCCACTGTGTTTGATATTGTTCTAATTCTGCCAGTGTTGGTGCCCACTCAATCGGACATCCTGTTTCATCTACCAGAACTCTAGTTTTCTTTCACTATTTTTATTGAACCTTCTTGTTGCCAAAAAATAAACATTTTTTTTTTAAATTATCTTGTGACGGCTAAAATAAACTTGCTTCTTTGCAGTCCACATGGTGCTTAAGAAGTGTTTACATTTTTTTTCCACAAAAAAAGTTTACAGCTCTGCTGCCCAAAGTTTGTTCAATGTTTTTGTCACATGTCACTGAAAAAAGGCTATTTCTTCATCATTCTCAAATAGTGATGAGAGAAAGTGCTCAGAACTCGTGTTGTCCGAGCATGCTCGAGTGTTATCCGAGTATCTTTGATGTGATCGAAAAACAATTCGCACGGCTGCATGGCTCGCAGCTGTTAGACAGCCACAACACATGCAGGAATTGTCTAAGAAACAGGTAATTCCTGCACGCGTTGTGGCTGTCTAACAGCCGTGAGACATGTAGCCGTTGGGACCCGAACATATTTTTCGACCACATCGAAGATACTCGGATAACACTCAAGCATGCTCGGATAATATGATTAGAGATGGGCGGACCCGGGAATGTTTGGGTTCGGCCGAACAGTTAAGAAAAGTTTGGCTTCGAGTACCAGAACAGTACCCGGACCCCATTCACTTGAACAGGGGGCCCAAATATCCACGGTTTGCGAAGCTGTCATGTGCACGACAGAGCAGCAAACACTGCTTCTGATCGGCTTTAAAATCATGACCGCCAGTCAGACAGCCATCAAATGACAGTGTGAGCCTGTAGTAATGGATAGGTATCTTATAGACACCTCTCCATTACTAAGCCTAGGGCTTGATGTCACCTGACAATATAAAGGTGACATCAACCCCACAAATATGAACCCCATTTGCCACCGCTACAGGGCAACTGGGAAGAGCCGAGTAAAGTGCCAGAATTGGTGCATCTACTAGATGGGGGGCCCAATATCCATGGTCCCTTACCAGCCTGAGAATACCTGCCCCCAGCTGTCTGCTTTAGCAAGACTGGTTGTCGAAAATGCGGGAAGCACATGACATTTTTAAAAATTATTTATTTGAATAATTTAAAAAAACAGCATGCGGACCCCACTCTTCTTGATAACCAGCCTTATTAAAGCTGACAGCTGAGGGTTGCAGCCCCAAGCTGTGAGTTTTGCCTGGCTGGTTATGAAAAATACATGGGAACCCACGCCATTTAAAAAAAAAAATATTTATTTACAGCGCAGGAGCAGCTGATGAATACTCCCATCAACTGCTCCTGCTCTCACTGTTATTAGCGGCAGCAGGTGTCGGATGATGGGATCAGTAGTCCCATCAGCTGACACCAATGACCGGAGGTAAACTTTATGCCTCCAATCATAGCTGAGCGCTACTGTTCTGGGGTGTCCTGGATTTCTAATTGCCATCATTACTGAGATAAGTGATGAGGAGGCTGGGAGAAGTGAAGGCCTGTGCTATGGGTGCCATTTCCCGCCATTAGAAATAGCGGCAGCCATCTTAATTTACATAAGGAACGCCATCTTGCAGCATAGTGAGACTCCATTTCTCCACTACTGTTGTGCATCCTTGTTAACCCCTATTTCGGCTTATTAACCCTGCCCTTTCCTAAAAGACAGTTACATGTGCCATCTTGTGGTCAGTTAGGCTAGTTAACCACTAATTGCCTGCAGGGCTAACAGGCTATCTATAATTCTTCTGTTTCTGCCCCCCTGATGGAGAACCTAAAAAAAAACAAGGTAAAGTAAATGAAGTAAAGGAAATTCAACACAAGTTAACTAATATCAAGACCAACAAAAGAAACCGACTGACGGATGAACAAAAGGTCACTAATAATTCGTTTTTGGTTTATTTAATACAGTTATACATTACAATTATACATTTTTGTTACTTAAACTATAAATATCGCAAAATTGTTTTTTTTTTCTCGAAGTGACACGCCACCCGAGTCATGCTCTTTTTTTGGCGAATTTTGACACACCAAGCTCAAAAGGTTGTCCATCACTGGTCTATACTGCTTAGTTAGTGCCTGGACTAGGCTAGGGATTTATGGTTATGATTTTATTGTTTTAGGGCTCACAACCCGTGAAATGCAATAAAAACTGCAAGTGTTTGGACCAAAACCATTGCAAGTGAGTCCCTACAACCACCTGAGTGTAAACTCCAGCACGACTGCCATCTGCCACCCATAAAGTAATCATTTCAGAAACATTTTTTAATTTTTAAAAACATAAAAATTCTGACGGTGCAGCGTGTTGTTAAAACAAGCTGTTGGTTACCACCAGTTACTATCTGCTCACCCATAGCCAGAGATGTTGAGGTCATTTAGACATTTCCAAGACTGTTTTTTTCCATTGAAGATCTAGGACTGGATATTTGGTATCTCCTCCAAATGTTGCTGCTCTATTAAACTTGGAACACTTTTTTGCTGTGCCCCTCTGTTCCAAAGTTAAAAGTCTCCTCCTGTAATAATAGTGCAAATTTTCCCTTTATCCAACTGGGTGTATATCACAGAACTCTTCTGGGCCAGGTTTTGGCTAGCCAACATCAGAGGAGAAAAAGCAAACGCCCACAGAGAAGTTCGGTGGAAGACACCCAGTTGGTTCAAGAGAAAATTTGCATTTTTTTCCCAGGAGGCATAACTTTGGGATGGATCGGCACAGAAGAAAAAGAAAAACTGTTCCAAAATCACTGAAGCAGTGGCAATTGGAGTAGATACTAAGCTTAAATTCAAAAATTAGCGAAAGGTCCCCTTTAAAGAGCTTGTAAGGGGACGGATACAGTCTCAGGAGACCTCCAAGTTTGACACATGTCTTTTCACGGTAATTTGAATCTGCAATACTATTAATTGATTTTTTTCAAGTAAAATTAGGCAAGACTGGAGAATTAGAATTTTGAAGAGAGTAACCTTTTTAATTTTTATTTCAAGACTCACTATAGTACACATGAAAATAAGCAACTTTGTAATATACAGTTGTGTGAAAAAGTGTTTGCCCACTTCCTGATTTCGTATTCTTTTGCATGTTTGTCAAACTTGAATGAAAACAAATTTAAATATTTGACAAAGATAACACACAAAATGCTGTTTTTAAATGAAGTTCTTTTTTATTAAAGGAAAAAGAAACCCAAACCTACAGGGCCCTGTGTGAAAAAGTGATTTCCTCCGCCCCTTAAAACATAAATAAATTGTAGTTTATCACATCTTTGAGAAGCTGAGTTCAAATTTCCTAGCCACACCAAGGTCTGATTACTGACACACCTGTTCTCAATCAAGAAATCCTTTAAATGCCTGACAAAGTGAAGTAGACCAAAAGATCCTCAACAGCCAGACATCATGCATCCAAAGAAATTCTGGAACAAATGAGAAACAAAGGAATTGAGATCCCTCAGTTATAAAGCCATAGCTAAAGCTTTCGGACTCCAGCGAACCACGGTGAGAGCCATTATTCACAAGTGGCAAAAACATGGAACAGTGTTGAACCTTCCCAAGAGTGGCAAGCCAATCAAAAATGGCCTACATGGAGCGCCCCCACGTCAGGGCAATGGGGGTATTCGGTACCGGGTCCCTCTCGGTTTTGGGGATGTCACGGTGGCCTGACCCGGTCCGTGGCCCTTTGAGGGGCGTCCAATTAAAGGGGTAGTTTGTACGGTGTTCGTGACGCCACCTGTGGTACTCGGTCAGCGTGACTGACGCTGCTTAGGGGTCCGCTGGGGTGATGTTATAGCAAGACAAAAAACCATTACACAGGCAGAGATGCTTACGTGTCTGAGGCCTCCAACCAATTACACTAACCAAAGTGCAGCGGACCCAAGTTAAGATGGTGGATGACAAATGCGCTGGTGCAATAATACCAATACTGCAAGCCAGCCTACAATCAGGATTTGGCCGCCTGGCACACCTGCGCAAAAATGATCTGTATATGGCATGTTCACACAGAAATACAAAGCATATGGCTCAGGCCTATTAGTAACGCCATATAGCGGGCCAGCCATTGCTATCATGCATCCTGTGTGAACAGAGGCCACAGTATACAGAGCCATCTAGGGCCCAGCTGCACCCTGAAAAAATGACGTGTCCAAAAACATAACAATGTATGTAAGGTATTAGTTGGTATTATGGCCACAATACTTAAGCCGGCAACCCACGTCAAGGGTCCTCACATATTGCCGGTCCTAACGCTAACAACAAGAAAAAAAAAACATAAGAGGAAAAAAAAAAAATCAAGACAAAAAACCATTACACAGGCAGAGATGCTTACCTGTCTGAGGCCTCCAACCAATTACACTAACCAAAGAGCAGCGGACCCAAGTTAAGATGGTGGATGACACTGTCACTGCACTTTGGTTAGTGTAATTGGTTGGAGGCCTCAGACAGGTAAGCATCTCTGCCTGTGTAATGGTTTTTTGTCTTGATTTTTTTTTTTTTTTTCCCTCTTATGGGTTTTTTTTTTTCTGGTGATGTTATAGCAGCAAGATGGTATACCTTCCCACAGGTGAAGTGTATTCCCAGGGCTTCCCAGAAGTGTAGATGGTGATGGTGGGCGATGTGAGGTGCAGGGAATAACGAGGACACAAGGTTGCAGTCTCTTTACCTTTTACTGGAAGCTTCAACATCCACAGTCCAGGGTACGGATCACAGGGTAGGCAGAGTCCGGCCGGTCCGAAGGCAAATCCAGATTCCCTTTATCCAGGTGGAAGTCAGTAGCCTTCCTACTAGCGCCTGTGTGTTGTAGTACTTCCCTGCTGAGCACCACGGGATAGTCCTCACAACTTTCGTGGATGTTTCTGATGTTCTCTCTCTCTGTCCCCCAGATGGTATGGATAGGACAAACCCATATGACTGGGATGGCCTGAGGCTTGTTTATAGGGACCCTAGAGATGCCCCGACCCCCACAATTTGCCACCGTGTCTTTTTAGGTATTAAGGTCGGGCAGCCAACTTGGAATTGACTGTCCTGCTGGTCTCTGAAGTAATGCGTAGAGTCAATTACTCCCTCGGTGTTCCGGCCACCGGCTACGCGCCTGAGAAGGAGGCTGCCTGTCTCGGGGCAGAACTCCTCCCGGTGTTTTCTCCTTGTGCTGTGACTTCGTTTCTCACTCTCTACAACACAGTTCACTTCGTGTCCTTTCTTTGGATGCTGCCGCATGTGGGGCAGGCGCAACTCTGTAGCTTTCTATCCCGCTAGGCCTCTGTCAGGATCCCACCCCTGACAGGGACCCTCTGTCTGCAGCTCAGATGTTCCTCCTTTTCCCCCTGTCTGCCTGACAGGTACTCACTGGGTCAAACCCAGGCAGCGACTGACTAACTTTCTATCCAACCCACCAGTTTTACCCTTCTGTGAGGAGTGCCCTACTAGATAGGAGCATGGCTCCCCCTGGTGGCTTGGAGTGTGAAGTGTGGTGTATGTTTGGTGATACCTGGAAGGATGGACTCCTTTATTACCTTCAGACGTAATATCACTCCCCCTGGTGGAAGAATGACATTACTGCAGCAACCAGGACTCTGGGGCGCTGCATACATGTCAGAGTTCCAAAACGAAAACCAATACCGAGCAATAAGAACATAAAGGCTCGTCTCAATTATGCCAAAAAACATGATTAACAAAGACTTTTGGGAGAATACTCTGTGGACCTACGAAACAAAAGTTGAACTTTTTGGATGGTTTATGTCCCATAAGCAAGTTCACCTCTGAATGGCTTAAGAAAATGAAAACTTTGGAGTGGCCTAGTCAAAGTCCTGACCTTAATCCGATTGACATGCTGTGGCATGACCTTAAAAAGGCAGTTCATGCTTGGAAACCCTCCAGGATGGCCCCACCAGTTATTAGGTTTAGAGGGAAATCACTTTTTCACTCAGGGCCCTGTAGGTTTGGATTTCTTTTTCACATAATAATAATAATAATAATAATAATAAAGACCTTCATTTAAAAACTGCATTTTGTGTTTACTTGTGTTATCTTTGTCTAATATTTAAATTTATTTGGTGATCAGAAACAGTTAAGTGTGACAAACATGCAACAGAATCAATGAAGACAGAAGAAGTTACAGTTGGTGCTTTTAAAATTCTATGCAGGAGGGAGGAGCTAGAGGCTGACACAGAAATTTTGCTGATACAGCAGTTACAGTTCTACATAGATCTTTATAAGCACCAACCCTCATCTCCTATATCATTAATAGGAAATTCTGTCTTCAATGAAGATGCATATTTTCCATTAATCGAGAATTTTGAGATTGAAAGATCAGTCCAGGAGAAAAATGAACAGATTTGTTTGACAAAATATATTATAAAGTTTATATTCACGAGAACTATTGATTTATGCGAAAAAATAATAAAACAGTGGTTACTCATTAAATAAAAACTTTATAAAATGTGTATGTGTAATGTAAGAATAATGTTCTCTTCATCTTATGCAATTTCCTATGAAACTATAGGAACCTGTTTATCTAATTCCTTCGGATGGTAGTAGTGATGTTTGACCGTGCGGAGGCGGAGGCGGTGGCGGTGTCAGCTCACATTTGTATACGTACGTTGATCACATTGTTAGGTGGGCCTGGTACTCAGGTGTTGCTTAGTAACAATGGTGGAGAGGTAAAACTGGCTCCTTAATAGGTGTCTGGGGGATTAGCCGAAAGTGATTAACAACTAAACCCTATTAATCCCTTTCAAATGAAGTGATGCGTCTAACGAGCGCAACTACATACAGTATGTAACAATTATTGAACTGCCACCAACAGGACAGAAGAATGTGGAAATGTACATTTAACCCTAATTATGCCACATACAAGAAGAGCGTCAGTCCATTTGAAAATATTGAATTAAGAAATTCATGGAAAACCTTGTCCTCTTCTCCTAAATTCGGAAGATATACATTGTATAATTCAGATATCTCTATGCGATACGTGCCAACTTCTGAGAAGTGACGTCAATGAGACTCAGAGAAGTGACATCAGTAAGATTCAGAAAAGTGACGTCAGTAAGATTCGGAGAAGTGACGTCAGTAAGATTTGGGGAAGTGACACCAGTGAGTTTCGAAGAAGTGACGTCAGTAAGATCCAGAGAAGTGACGTCAGTAAGATTCGGGGAAGTGACATCAGCAAGATTTGGGGAAGTGACGTCAGCAAGATTTGGAAAAGTGACACCAGTGAGACTCGAAGAAGTGACGTCAGTAAGATCCAGAGAAGTGACATCAGTAAGATTCGGGGAAGTGTCGTCAATAAGATTCAGAAAAGTGACGTCAGTGAGATTCGAAGAAGTGGAGTCAGTTAAATTCGGAAAAGTGAAATCATTAACCCTAAGAACACCGCCCCAACAGTGAAGCATGGTGGGGGAAACATCATACTTTGGGGGTGCTTTTATGCAAAGGGCACAGGACAACTGCACAGAATTGAAGGGAGGATATATGGGGTCATATATCGCAAGATTTTGGCCAACAACCTCCTTCCCTCAGTAAGAACATTGAAGATGGGCCATGACTGCGTCTTCCAGTATGACAATGACTCAAAACACACAGCCAGGGCAACTAAGGAGTGGTTCCCTAAGAAAAATTTCAAGGTACCGGAGTGGCCTAGCTGGTCTCCAGACCTGAACCCAATAGAAAATCTTTGAAGGGAGCTGAAACTCAATGTTACCCAGAGACAGTCCCGAAACCTGAAAGAGCTGGGGGAGATCTGTATGGAGGAGTGGGCCAAAATCCCTGCTGCATTGGTCAAGAACTACAGGAAACGTCTGACCTCTGTAATTGCAAACAAAGGTTTCTGCACCAAATATTAAGTTCTGTTTTTCTATTATATCAAATACTTATTTCATGCAATAAAATGCAAATTAATTATGTAAAAATCATACAATGTGATTTTCTGGATTTTTTTTTAAAGATTTGGTCTCTCACACTTAAAGTGTACCAACGATAAAAATTACAGACCTCTCCATTCTTTGTGGGTGGGAAAACTTGCAAAATCGGCAGCGTATCAAATACTTATTTTCCTCACTGTATTTTATTTTTTTGCAGTATTTTGTGATGTATGACTGTTGTCAAATTTTAGATATTTTTATAAATAACACAAATCGTATAAAAAATTTACCACTAACGTAAAGTACAATGTGTCACGAAAAATCACTCTCAGAAGCACCGGGATATGTAGAAGCGTTGCAGAGATATTACCACATGTTAGTCTGGTCAAGAAAGTAAAAACTGGTTTAGATAGGAAGGGGTTAAACAGTAGCAAACTACAAAATAGTGAAAAGAAGTTTTAGACAGGGGACTTTTTTATTTTTCTGAGGCAAATGCTTTAGTCAATTCTTCTAGCAGAAATACTTGGAGTCTATTTTGATTAATACAATTGATTTCCAATCTAGACGTCCTTTATGAAGGATCTGATCTGAAAATTGGGGTTTGTATTCATATAATAGATACTGAAAGAAATTCATGTCAACAAGGTGGAAAGAATTCTGAGAGCCACATTCCTCAGTAAAATGCATATTATAGGGAATTTGATTACATATTTTCCATTTATTGTCAGGACGCTGCTTGTTTATTGATAATCCCAGTGTTAATAATACAGGGGGGAAAATAAGGGGAAGACACAATACGTAAAGGTCACTTTCTCACAATTGGTGGATAATGCGGGCATTCTGTACAACACTCAGTAAATAAGCAAATGCTTAAATATTATTCAGCATTCAGCAACACTCAATAGCGATTGTTCTGTATGCTTTCTGTATGTTGTGACCCTGAGATTCAGGATACCTAGAGATCGCCCTTGTGAACAGAAGATTAATGCCTGACTATCTTACTCGACAGAAATGTGCATAAAACAGTAGAAAAGAAGAGACGTCAGTCCAAGGTTATATTCCAGACCAGGTTTTATACATTGGAAAATAAATAAAAAAGAGTTGTATACAGTGATGGAGGTCATAGAAAGATGCGGATGAAGAGGATGTCATAGTGGTGGTGTAGAATGTCACTTACAAAAATGCACTATGCATCCAAAATGGACGAGAAAGCTGGAAGCCCATGGAAAAATGTTTTGATTCTTGTTGTGGATATACAGCAGGTGTAGGAAGTCGTCTTTACCACTCTGAGTTTTATTACATTGATTATGAAGCAGATCTACCTTAAAATCCACATGAAAAAAGTACTAAAAAAGCATACCTTAAAGGCTCCCAGAAAAAAAATTTGACAAAAGTTGATCGAACCTGCCAATATGGGTGGGACTGGACATCAGTCTAATATATGCAGGAGCCTTCTAACTCTCTCTTAGGGTGTTGTCAGACTGCCGAATTACTCGCCTTAGAAACGCTCCACAATCCTTGGACTGGCTGTCAGCTTCCTTGTCCTGAGCATGACAGCTGCATAAAAATACATGGTGTCCTACTCAGGTCAGGAGAGTCCGAGCATTGCAATGCTATCCTCGCGCTAGTAATATGGCATCTGACTGAACCTTTAAATGATGTCTGGAGACTGAAAAATCTGACCTGCACAGGGGCTTATCTGGAAATTGAACACCATTTAATGCCCATAAAATCCTAATTTTGCAGAAAATTGAAGATGGCAGTAAAGAACTTAATAATAATAATGGATGGCATGAATTATTTTTGCAAAAGATTTTTGCTTTTTGTGCCCAATCTTGTTTAGGTGCCCACTGAGGAAATTTACAATGGCTTGCCATAGTATTAACCCCTTGGCATTTTTTGTGTTCTGTTACTTCACAACCTGAAATTTCCATGTGTTTTTTAGGATTTGCAACAGTTCATGTAAAGATCATGCCTACAACTGTGAACATTTGGTTTTCTTTTTATTGTGAGGCAAACAACAAATAGGACAAAATAGATGAAAACTTCAGAGAGCATAACTATTCAATCCCCTAAAGTCTGTACTTTATGGAGCCTCCTTTAGTGGCAATTAAAGCTGAAAGTTGCTTTGGATAAGTCTCTATGAGCTTTTCACATCTTGCCACTGGGACTTTTGCCCATTTCTCAAGGCAAAACTGCTCCAGCTCCTTCAAGATACATGGTTTCCTCTGGTGACCAGCAATCTGCAAGTCTGAACACAGATTTTCAATTGGATTAAGGTCTGAGCTGTGAATAGGTCACAACAAAACATTTACATATTTCCCCTTGAACCACTCGAGTGTTGCTTTAGCAGTATGTTTTGGGTCATTGTCTTGTTGGAAGGTGAACCTCTGTCCCATCACTGACAGACTGAAACAGATTTTGCTCAGGAATATCCCTGTATTTCACACTATCTTCCCCTCAACTTGAACCATTTTCCCTGTATCTGCTGCCAAAAAACATCCCCACAGCATGATGCTGCCACCACCATGTTTCACTATGGGGATGGTGTTCTTGGGGTGATGAGCTGTGTTGGTTTGGCGCTTGACCTAGCGTTTACCTCTGAGACCAAAAAGTTCAATTTTGGTCTCATCTGACCACAGCAACTTCCTCCATATATTTGAGAAGTATTCCACATGTTGGAATCTGCATTATGGCAATCTTGTATATGATTAATCAGTTTAGGAGATCCTTTAGTAAGCAAGCAACTGTACATATGTCAACACCCCGAAAATTCTATTTTCATTGTTAGATGACAGTAAATAAAATAATTATAATGGAAACCATGGATTTTTTTTTTTTTTTAAATCTAAGCCACTGTGCTCAATGCATTTTTTGGCAGGCTACCAGTAGAATATCTACATTTTCCTCCTCCACACATCTCAAAGAAAGGCCCATGAAAATATTCACAGAGGTAGTCCTATACACTGCGACACATGGAAAAGCAATGGGAAGCATCATGGAGCCCAACAGACCCTGGGCAATAAGAAAGTTTGAAGCTTGCTCATTTTCCTCCTTCCCTTGTTGCATCCCTTTTAGCATTTATTCCAATAGAAATATTAGTAAAATAACATTGTGAATGCCACAGTTGTCCCTACTACCAAATTTTGCAGCCACTTCGAAGGGTCTCAGCGTGCGACACGCCTCCTTCATCACCTGCCAATTGCTGATCTCAAGTTAACACAAGCTATATGACACAAGCAGGTATCTTCTTACGTGGCTCGTACAGACGCTCCAACATATGTAGCATTGAATGTCATCATATTGTAATGTGGCAAATCAGATGGTGATCATTCAAACTGCTCTGTTGCTGCAAATCCTGAAAGCCGCTCTTCATCATGTGAGAATGGTTGAAATGCTCACACACTCTCTTGGAAATGATCATCACCATCTTCAAGCTGATATATTTGTTTTATAAATGTTGAACGATCAGATTGAGGATGTGCACCATGCAGCGAGCAGGTGTTACTATTCCCAAATGCATATCAGGAGTAAAGTATAAATAATCCAAGGACATAAAAAATCCAGTAGCATCAGAAAAAGACCTATTAAAACGTGAAATTTTTTACTATATGTATTTTAAAATGTAAATTCACAAAAGACAAACACCCACACAAAAAAACTGAAAAATACACCCTCGCAAGTCCTAGGTAGCCCTAACTTCTGGGTCTACGTCGCAGCGGAGGTTGACACCCAATATAACATGACAATTGGCGCCCCCGCTCCTCGATATCTGTCCTTGAGAGATCCCATTAATCCCTGTTCTCAAGTTTTAATAGGTCTTTTGTATGCTACCAAATGCATTTTAGCCAAAATATTTCTGGCTTTGTTGCTTACAAGTTGCCCAGTTATTGTTGACAAGGAGCCATCCAACTTGACATTTGATGTAATGTTCTGTCCTTTTGCTGTTGTGCGCAGTGAGATTCTCATTTAGTAAGATGGGGAAGAAGTGAAGGAGGTGTTGAAACTGTGGCACCCCAGGAGTTCAGGTACCACAGTGTTGCAGCCTTCCTCTCGGGGAGGGTAGTGCCATGCCTGGAGACAAGAGGGATGCCTTTAGCAGGTAATCTCACACACAACACCTTCTGAATCCAGGCCAGAAGGGGGAGCTCAAAACCCGGTTTTAGGGAAGCTTCCCTCAATATACATCCTGGTCAGGAGGAGGAGTCAGTCAGTTGGTCCAGGGAGACCGAAGGAGATAGTTGGTCCAGGGAGACCGAAGGAGACAGTTGGTCCAAGGAGACCAGAGAGAGCAGATGTCTGGTAGAGACAAGGGAGAAGAAAGGAGCAGTGAAGAGATTAAGAGCTCTGGGAGGCTGCGATTGGGCCTCCTGTGAGCCAGAGCGCAGAAACCGGGCACCGGGAGTCCGAGGCTGTGGGGAGCTGCAAGCCCCATAGCAGAACTGGAGGGCATAGGACTGCATGTAAATTGCCCATACCACACCTGAGGTACAGCAGCAGTTAGAGCCTGGAGTCACCGTGTCAGAGACCCCAAGAGAAAGGCTCAAGTTGCCTATCGTGCAGGTACTGTCCCAGGACAGGAGAGAAAGGGGTACCTTGCCAGCAAGCTACAGGTAGCAAGGGACCAGGAAAGCAGCGCATAGTGGAAGGCTCCCAACCTGACCTGCCAAGGGGATTTTCACTTGTTTCCGGGCTGCCTGGGCTCCTTCTACACCTGTTGCCAGTACCCTGGACTGAGGCGACTACTACTTCAGTAAACCAGGTAAAGACTGCAACCCTGTATCCTCTGTTATTTACTGGCAACCCATCATCCTTACCATATACCTTGGGAGCCCTGGGGACCCCGCTTCACCTGTGGGAAGCGTCACCATCTTGCTGCAACAACACCACCTCAGAGGACCCCATAAGCAGTGTCAGTCCCTACTGACCGAGAACCACAGGTGGTGTCACTAATATAGACTTTATTGAACCCTTGAAAGACCTTTCCCTTTAACTTGAGTGCCAAGGGCACGGACCAGGTCGCTGCCACTGTGACCACCCCTTTAACTGCGACCGGACCCGATGCCGAGTACCCCAGGCCCTGGCGGGCGACTCAGAACCAGACCTAGTGCTCATCACATTGAGCATTGATCCAGGAATCATGAAAGACATATACTGTCCCTGACCGTAATAGGTGCTTTCCACGGTGATGTGTACCTTAGAGCACAATGACAATACCAAGGAATAGCCCATGTTACTTGAGAGTATAAAGTGGGGACAGACATATGGATAACTGATGATGCAACCCAGAATGAAAGCAAAGAATACAAATATCAGTGGATGATGATGGTTATGATGATCATGATCACAACAAACAGGCACTACTTGAGGAAGCTGCCTGGCTCCCAGATAAGCAATTATGAGGAGATGGGGGAGGACGACGGCTTGAACCTTGCTCAATTTTCTGGCCAATTTGCTTTTCCCATGTAAACACTTGATGCCACTTCATGTGCTGATGGAAAGACATTGTTGTCAATTTTTGGTGGAATATTCACTGCTCATTTTGTGGATTTATAGCTTGCATACTGCAAAAGTGTGATCCTCCTTCAGCTGTGTAAAGAAATTCCTCATCTGAAATTATCGCACATCATCACTACCATTGCCATGACCAGAACTTTCAGTTTCTTTTAAGCCTGCTCCACCTGCAGCAGCTGAACACAGAAGAAGCAGATTTGAACCCTGGATGGTCTTATTCTGCAGGCAATCCACCAGATGGAGATCCAACTTGGAGTCTCCACATTTCAAAAAATTGTTTGTAACATCGGTAGCAGTAGCAACAGCAGGCACAGCAGACAACACAAAGGTGGCACAGACTGCAATAACGCGAGATCAATGCATGACACTATAAATGACACCATTGTCTTGTCTACCCAGTCTGGAACTGGGGTGCAAACATCATTGGAGATCCATGACTTGTTAATTTTGATAAAAATTAGGCAGTCTAAACCATCAGGGGGCAAGACACCAGCAGCAGAGCTGAAGACACGTTCTGAGAGAATGCTGGCTGCCAGGCATGACAAAACATCCAAGGATTGACAGACTGGCTTGGGCAACTTTTTTGAAGACCAAAATGCAAAAGGGTTCAAATTTCCTCTGATGGCATTGATATTGAGCTCAAGTTACTCCTGCACCATCTTCTCCAGTCGTTCACAAAATGTCAGACTTGTACTCTGTTCTGCTGGTGCACGGGCAAGTCTAAAAAAATGTGTGAAATTACTCACAGAAATTGCTTATGTCACTTACACTGCTACTGCTGCCACTAATGTTTTTGCGATTACGCCTTGATGTTTCCGGGGTTGGACAACTAGAACTGCGATGCACACTGTGTGCCTCACTGCTGTCTTGGGGAAAACCATTCTTAAGATTGTCTACAAGCGTGCTTCAGTACTCCAGCATGCATGCGTCCCTTTCCAGGAGGGGGTCAGAGTCTGGCAAAATTTACTCTTGTACCATGATCTAAAATGTGTGACAACCCAGTAGTCAGCAATATCTCTAACCCTAAGAATATGGGCATCATGTTGAAGATAGTGCAGCAAGAAGGCGCTCATGTGTCAGGCGCTTCCATGAGGTCCTAGTCCAGGCTGTGTTAGTGGCGAGGTAACACTCAAGGTTGCTTCCTCTGTCCCCTCCCACCAACCATGCACAACCTTTTCCTCCTCGTCCTCCTCCATTTGTTTCTCGGCTCCTGCATCTTCACTAACAGTTTGTCTGTTACCATGAGCCCCCCTCGATCACTGTAAGCCACCCACTCATGGCACCCACCTTTGCGACGACAGTCGGGAAATTTGAGATATTGTTCCACCTCTTCCTCTGGGACCACCACAACCTCACGTAGACTATTCAAAGTATGCCCCAGCATGTAGATGACTGGAATAGTGATGCTGATAATGGCATCAGCGCTAAGCATCTTAGTAGCCTTTTCAAAACTGTGCAGAAGGGTGCAGAGGTCCCTCATCTCTGCCCACTCCACAAGCATAATTGGCATCACAACCGCACTGCATTGGCCCAAGCTATGCAAAAGGTCATACTTCATCAGGGCTTATCGCTGCTGCCACAAATGCTGCAAGATGTGCAGAGTGGAATTCCACCATGTCGGAACATTGCAAATCAAACAGATAACTGGCAGGCTGAAAGACCTCTGTAGCAATGCAAGTCGATGACCTGAGAGCTGCAATAGTCAAAAGTGAGCAATACAACCATGCCTTCTGCAGCAGCGCATCTAGGCTCGGATAGAGGTGGATAAATTGCTGTACCACCAGGTTGAGGATGTGAGCCATGACAGGCACGTGTGTGGGTTCAAGGCATATTAGTTTTAACACTGCCTGATTGCGATGAGCCATGGCTACGATGGGGGATGCACTCTGCACTGTTGAAAAACATGTCTCATTAAGGGGGAGGTTAAGGGCACAGATGGAAGCCCTAGAGGAGGTTGAGGAGCCAGTAGCAGTGGACGAAGTGTTAGATACTGAAGTTTGTCTCACAATCCTTGTGGATTCAAAGACTTGTGGAGCTGCCCCTTTGCCTGTCTGCCCCCACAGTCACAAGAGTCACCCAGTGCCCAGTCAGTGAGATGTAACGCCCCTGCCTATGTTTGCTCATCAGGTGTCAGTGGTAAAATGCACCCTGGCAAATATAGATTTCTTCAGGGAACAGGTGATGTTGTCTGCGACATGCTGGTGTAGCGCAGGCACAGCTTTCTTAGAGATGTAATGGTGACTGGGCAATTGGTACTGGGGGACTGCGGTGGCCATCAACTTTCAGAAAACATCTGTATCCACCAAGTAGAAAAGCAGCATTTCCATGGCCCACAGATTGGAGATGGTGGAGTTCAAGCTCTTAGCTTTGGCATGTGTAAGAGGAAACATTATTTTACGTGACCACAACTTTGGGACCGAGGGCTGGCTGCTGTGCAGAGAAAGGGGGAGTATGAAGAACAGGGCAAACCTGTGGAACTGTGAGTGAGGTGCAGGCGGAGATGTAATGGTGGATTGAGAAAGATGTATTGTGCTAGGTGATACAAAAACAGCAATCAGGTCCATTTTCATAACAACTGACGGGCTCTCACTCACCCTGACTGTAGGGGGTAAACAAGTTGAGTTTTTGTGGAAGGAGATCTGTGTGAGAAGATTTGGCACGGTGACCGAGGAGGAAGAAGCAGCAGATGGTGTTGATGTGATAGCTGGTGGCTTGGGAGGTCCGCTAGTCTGCATTTTAGAGCAGTGAAATTCCCATGATTAGGCATTTTGATCGCACATGTGCCAGTTCATGCATGTAGTTATCAAATTATTGCAATTTTTGCCTCTGGTGAGTTTTTTTTTTTGCAAATTTGGCAGATAACGTGAGTTGAGTCATCCTTTGTGGGATCTACAACCTCATCATCATCCTCTCTTTTCTCACACTTCTCATCCTGACAGTCACCCTCCTCCTCTTCCTGCCCTGACACCACAGTACAGTCTGCATGCACTGCTGGTATCTGAGTCTCATTAGGATCACCTCCACCCCCTGGTGGTTAACGTCTGGTCATGAGGGTCTGGATTCAGCTCGGATCCTACTTTGTCCGGCCTCGGATCCAACATGAAAAGATTTTGGGCATCGGTGCAGATGCTTTCCTCCTCTGGATTCTTTGAATCTTTGGAGCAAACCTCTAATGCCCCTGGAATAGAATGTGTGAACAGCTCCGCAGAATGGCCCATTTGTGGTTTCAAGCAATCATTTGGGTGGTTGGAAATTTGTGGCGCATGGGGAAACAAGGGTGACTGGGATGCCACCGATGAGGATTGTATTGTATGTGATGTTAAGGCGGAGGAAGAAGAGTAGAGGCCACATGATGCAGCGCTTGCCATTCACTGGAGCACATGCTCTTTCTAAGTCTCATCTACAAGGCGTAACGCTGTGTGACTACCAGAGAAAGGCAGACAAGTAGCCCGTCCAGCAAAAGAAATTGTCAGTGGTCTTGAATAGGATGAGACTGTGTTTGTTCTTTTGAGATTTCATTAACATTAACACCTAACCCACGCACACGTCGAACAGCAATCCGATTCCCCCTCCACTACGACCTCGTTTTTTTCCTACTCATGTTGTACGTAACCTTCCCTTCTTTTAATCTGCTGTTTCACAACCTAAGGCCCACACCTGTCAGTAACATGTCATTATATGAACAATCACTATTTATTTTCTTAGATAGTGTGCCTGTACAACACTCTTATGTAGAAAAGCCGCGGAGACACCATCACGTGTTTCTCAAAGCAAGCAATGAATAGCCAGGTCTTTCACCGGGAAGGAACAACCACGGGAAGGGCAGCATCCAATAAAGGAAAACCAGCTATACCAAAACATGGTATCCATCCACAGACAGCTGTTTCGGGGTATTTGCCCCTCATCAGTGTGGAGTAGGAAACTGGCTATTAGGAGCAGTGCCTAGTGAAAGGACTATAAACATAAGGATGAATGACCTCGGGGAGATCAAAACATCCAACACCGCGGAGACACCATCACGTGTTTCTCAACGCAGTGATCCAGAACACTGCCCCCATCCCTTATGGGAGATATGCAAATGCATGTAGAAAAGCCGCGGAGACACCATCACGTGTTTCTCAACGCAGTGATCCAGAACACTGCCCCCATCCCTTATGGGAGATATGCAAATGCATGTAGAAAAGCCGCGGAGACACCATCACGTGTTTCTCAACGCAAGCAATGAATAGCCAGGTCTTTCACCGGGAAGGAACAACCACGGGAAGGGCAGCATCCAATAAATGAAAACCACCTAGGCACTGCTCCTAATAGCCAGTTTCCTACTCCACACTGATGAGGGGCAAATACCCCGAAACAGCTGTCTGTGGATGGATACCATGTTTTGGTATAGGTAGTTTTCCTTTATTTGGATGCTGCCCTTCCCGTGGTTGTTCCTTATCGGTGAAAGACCTGGCTATTCATTGCTTGCGTTGAGAAACACGTGATGGTGTCTCCGTGGCTTTTCTACATGCATTTGCATATTTCCCTTAAGGGATGGGGGCAGTGTTCTGGATCACTGCGTTGAGAAACACGTGATGGTGTCTCCGCGGTGTTGGATGTTTTGATCTCCTCTAGGTCATTCATCCTTATGTTTATTGTACAACACTCTTACACCTAACTATTTTGATGAGAAAATGTGGCCTCCTGATTCCTCACTGGAACACAGTTTTATCCCAAATGAATTGTATTTCCTCAAGGCTCAGTTCTAGGACCCCAACTCTTCTCCATCTAAACCTTCGGCCTGGGACAGCTCATAGAATCTCACGGTTTACAGTATCATCTCTACGCCGATGACACGCAGATCTACCTATCCGGACCTGACCTCACCTCCTTACTTACCAAAATCCCGCACTGTCTGTCTGCTATCTCGGCCTTCTCTTCTGCTCGCTTTCTAAAACTGAACATGGACAAAACAGAATTCATCATCTTTCCCCCATTTCACACTACCCCTCCACCAGACCCATCCATTAATGTCAATGGCTGCTCACTTTCCCCAGTGCCACCCGCCCACAGACTCTGACCCATTTCTTACTTGGGGGCGGGTCGGGGGTTCATGATGGTGGATGGGGGTTCCATCTGCTTCATCTGCCTAAGGCACCAAAATATCTTGCCCCAACCCTGGTGAAAAACTACAGTCTATTTAAAGCTTCATAAACATATTACATGATTGTAAAAATAGCACGGAACCAGCGACACCCAGAGAAATTACTCTACGAATTTGGGCCTGTATTTATCTATAACATTTTCAGAATTGATATTTTTTTGTAAATTCGCTATTTGTCATTCATTTTTGTATATGTTTGTAGCATTACATTGCTATGTTACCTACCAAACGAAATTATTTTCTTTATCTCCTGAAATCCAGGGGTCTTATATAATGGCGCCCACTTAGCCTATTTCACTCACCTTTCTGTATATATTATGTTTAATTATATATTTTTTGCTACATATTCCTAACATCATTGGGTTATACCTCCTTCTCTAAACATGCACTACATTACCAGTGCTCAGGGAATTATCACTGTGCTATCTGTGGTGTTACATAGGACTGCAGGTGACATCTACTACATTACCAGTACTCAGAGAATTATCACTGTGCTATCTGTGGTGTTACATAGGACTGCAGGTGGTATCTACATTTTCCCTACCCAGGGAGTTATCACAATGTTACCTGTAGTGTTGCATAGGACTGCTGGTGACAGCTACTACATTAATTGTACTCAGAATTATCACTGTGTTATATGTGGTGTTACATAGGACTGCAAGTGACATCTGCTACATTATCCGTACTCAGAGAGTTATCACTGTGTTATCTGTAGTTCTACATAGGACTGCAGGTGACATCTACTACATTAGCTGTACTCAGAGAGTTATCACTGTGCTATCTGTGGTGTTACATAGGACTGCAGGTGACATCTACTACATTAGCTGTACTCAGAGAGTTATCACTGTGCTATCTCTGGTGTTACATAGGACTGCAGGTGACATCTACTACATTATCTGTACTCAGAGGGTTATCACTGGGTTATCTGTGGTGTTACATAGGACTGCAGGTGACATCTAGTTCATTATCTGTACTCAGAGAGTTATCACTGTGTTATCTGTGGTGTTACATAGGACTGCAGGTGACATCTAGTACATTATCTGTACTCATATTATCACTGTGTTATCTGTGGGGTTACATAGGACTGCAGGTGGCATCTACATTATCTGTACTCAGAGAGTTATCACTGTGTTATCCGTGGTGTTACATAGGACTGCAGGTGGATAAGGTGGCTAGGTAATATGCCGTTAATTTGGGTACTGTTACTTTTGCCTTATGATTGAGGAAGGGGCATATAAATTAATGTGGATTGCAACAAGGGGCCGTTACTTAACCTCAGTTTTTCTGCTCGATCTTGCTCCCTGAAGTCAGTTCTCAAAATTTTGCAAATATGCCTTAAGTACGCAGTATCTAAAACTACGCCCTATCCCACTCCTCGTCTCCATACCTTCCCTTTTACACTCAGATTTATGCTTTTCCCATCCTCATCTCATATTAGGCACATATGACCTGTCCAGATTCTCCCCCAGGGTGAACCTCACTGTGGCGCTATTTGCAGACCACGCTCCCCCTTCCGCACCCTCGCTCGATCCTTTGCTCTTTACACTGCAAAGAAAAACATTCAAATCTCCATTACTTTATTATAGTCTTGGTTTACTTTCTTCTTTTTTTTTTTTTAAATGATGTGATTGCCCTTTAACAATTAAAGGGGCACTTGCCCCAAATACCTATGTAATGCAAAAATGAAGTTGTCCCATGTAACAAGTTCTATGTAAATGAAAACTTTCGAGTAGACAATGTGACAAATGAGAGCTAATATTAACCAAACAAAGTGCATGAAAGGGAAACCGGCAGAATATCCCAGATAACAGAAAGTAACTGGGAAGGGCAGATTATCAGCGCTGAGTCACATGGGGCGAGCTGGAGGTAACTGGGATTTGCATTCTTGCAGCTAATAGGATCATTTCAGCTCAGGACTGTCATCCCATCAAGCTAAACGTCTCTGTTGCCCACTCTCAGGCAATCTGAATTCAATTAAGCTAATTGGAAAACAAGTAAAGAAGGATTGCATTAATATAGATTTGCTTCATGAAACTCTAAAACCGTTCTCTCCCGGGGAATCGCCTAAGTCTGTCCGCTCCTCGTGCTCTAACGGGTAAATTATTACAAAATGAGGCACATGAAGACCCTCTATCAGAAGCGCAGTAAGGCCGGGGTCACACTAGAGAGTTTTACGGACGTATGAGAGGCGCAGAAACTACGCATTGCACACGGATCAATGATTCTCTATGGGGCAGCTCCTATCTGCCATATACAGTTAGGTCCATATATATTTGGACAGAGACAACATTTTTCCAATTTTGGTTATAAACATTACCACAATGAATTTTAAACAAAACAATTCAGATGCAGTTGAAGTTCAGACTTTCAGCTTTCATTTGAGGGTATCCACATTAAAATTGGATGAAGGGTTTAGGAGTTTCAGCTCCTTAACATGTGCCACCCTGTTTTTAAAGAGACCAAAAGTAATTGGACAGATTCAATAATTTTAAATAAAATGTTCATTTCTAGTACTTGGTTGAAAATCCTTTGTTGGCAATGACTGCCTGAAGTCTTGAACTCATGGACATCACCAGACGCTGTGTTTCCTCCTTTTTGATGCTCTGCCAGGCCTTCACTGCTGTGGTCTTCAGTTGCTGTTTGTTTGTGGGCCTTTCTGTCTGAAGTTTAGTCTTTAACAAGTGAAATGCTGCTCACTTGGGTTGAGATCAGGTGACTGACTTGGCCATTCAGGAATATTCCACTTCTTTGATTTAATAAACTCCTGGGTTGCTTTGGCTTTATGTTTTGGGTCATTGTACATCTGTAGAATGAACCGACGACCAATCAGTTTGGCTGCATTTGGCTGGATCTGAGCACACAGTATGGCGGCTCTGAATACCTCAGAATGCATTCTGCTGCTTCTGTCCTGTGTCACATCATCAATAAACACTAGTGACCCAGTGCCACTGGCAGCCATGTGTAGGGGACAGGGACCTGGTGAGCTGTGCAGACGGGTGGAACCATTGTTGCCGGGAGTCGGGGTTCCCGGGGACGGATTTGAGGGGCGCATGGGAAGCCAGGCTCATGTGACAGGAGGCAGAGTGACGCAGGGAGAGGAAAGGATAAAAAGCAAAACGCGCGAAAGCAGGGGCAGAGAAGCGCGGGAAATCTCTGAGGAGAGGAAACTGCAGCGCAGTTGTTGTGTGTGTGCAGGCCGCAGTGAGACTCGCTGGAAGCAGGGGGAAAACGTGCAACAGACACTGCGGGCAATTACCAGAGCCCCCAAAAAGAGGCGCATTCGTCGTCAGCGACCCCCCAGGCAGAGGGGTAGTGCTGATCAGCTCAGGGACAGTATTACCGCGCTCCCCAGGAGCATCTTGCCACCGAGTGCTCCGGGCCCTCCTGGGTTTTTCTTAGCTGTGACTGATACTGATAATTCTGCTAATTCTCCTCAAAAAGACTCCTCTCTGGACGTGGAAACTGTTACCCCGGATCAACGTCCGCCTGCGGGAGGTAACGCAGCACCGCAAAAGACATTCTGGACTCGAATCTACACCTGGGCTCGACGTCGGAGGACACCGCCTTCCCTCACCACTAGGACTACGTCGCTGACGGAGCCTCACCACCGGGACTACATCGCTGAAACAGCACTGATAAGTGAACATTGTTGACTTTACCTTAGTAGGGGAGGTACTAGTAAGGCGCTGCCGCGTTCTTCGGGTATAGTTCAGGCCTCCTATATAGTAGATAGGATTTACTGTGATATTGTAGACTTGTACTTAAGTTCCCTGCGTGGAAAACTGTTGTTATCTTTTTGGTTGGAAGTTAAAAGAAAAGTTAAAAACGCTGTTTGCTTTCTGGCTCCCATTTGTCCCTGCATCCTTCTTTATCTGCGGTCTCTACATTTGGCGTAGTCGGCAGGATGCAGGATCCAAAGAGGGAGCCAGAAGATACGGAGGATGGGGCTGGGCCGAGAGCGTCTCTCTCATTGGGGGCCATGTTGAATAACCTGCCCAAGTTTAATGGGAGCAACATGTTGTTGTGGAGTTGGACTGAAAGGATGCGGGGGCTGCTGAGGATGCATCCTATGACCCCGGCCCTGGAAGCAGAGGTGGCCATTATGGCCTTAGACGGAGAGGCCCGAGATTCAGTGATGTTGAGACCCCCCACAGAGCGGAATACTTTTACCGGGGTGTTAAATGTGTTAGAGGGGACGCACGGGGATCCCACCGACGTGGGAGAGCTGCGGGCCCGGTTGTTTGGACGGCGACAAAAAGAAGGCGAGACTGTCACTCAGTACATGAATGCTCTGCAAGAGCTAAACATTGCAATCGTGCGGAAAGATGGTATGGGGATGGGACATGTTGACGTGACCCTGCGCGACCAACTGGTGACGGGACTGCGAGATGAGTTGACCAAACAGGCTCTACGTGAACGAGTGCGGGTCGACCCGCGCCTGACTTTCTCCGACATAGGCAATGAGGCCCGCACCCGGGAGCAAGAGAGGGGGGTGACGGTCCTGACAGGAGAGACTCGGGTTATCCAGACCGCTGCACCAGGAGGGGGTGAGCCGTCGTGGGTTCAGGAGATGCGGCAGGAGCTCAAACAAATCAGAGACGAACTGGCTGAAGTTAAAAAGAATGCGCGAAGCCCAAGGGAGCTACCCCGGGGGCAAGGGTCTGGGAGTCCAGCTCGTGGCGCTCGTCCAGGATATTATCCGGTCCCCGGTGCTTGCTATGGTTGCGGGGAGGCAGGACATTTCGCACGGGAATGCCCCCGGAGAGGGAGGGCCTCGTCCCGTCAGGCGTTAAACTAGAGGGCTCCGAGCTAAGGGGACGACGCTCGGAGCCAGAGTCCCCGCGGATGGGTGGTGAAAGTCCCGGAAATTTGATTGCCAGCTGCCCCCTGGTTTGGGACGAGTTTGAAGGGCGGGCTGTCCGTTGTCTGGTGGACACCGGGTCCCAAGTCACGACTATGCCCGAGGCTTATTTTAGAAAACACTTTCCTTTGACAGTCAGACCCCAATGGGGTCCCGTAATTCGGTTACAGGCCGCCAATCAGCTGCCCATCCCAGTGGAAGGGGTCACCTGGATGCAAATATCTTTATGTGGGAAGGACCTGGGCCGCCGGGGGGTTGTGTTAACACGGGGAGATCCCGGCCCACAACATACTGTGACCTTGGGGATGAACGTATTGAAAGATTTTGGCAGTTTTCTGTTAGGGGAGACTACGCAAGAGACACTCAATCAGTGGGGGACCAGTACACCTCAGGGCTCCGTGTTCAGACAGTTAGTGAGGGAAGTCCGGGTACAAGAGACCTGTCAGGAGGGAGACATACTAGGGAGAGTAATTACTTCCCCGACAGCAAAGGTGACGTTCCCCCCAGGACAGACTGTTATATCCCTGCCCATACGAGCTCGCATCCCTCTAGAAGGAGTACAAGTACAGATTGAGCCCACCTTTACATCCCCTTTGCCCACAGGACTGCTGGTGGCCCGATCCCTGGCTACTGTTAAAAATGGGGCCGTACCAGTGCGATGTGTGAATGTGGACGAACACGATGTCGTGCTACAGGTCCGAAGTGAGATGGCCAAAGTGTTACGACCTTTAGAAGTGATGCCCCCTCCAGATACTTTGCAGTTAACGGTGGATTCCCCTGATCCCTGGATGGTCAGTGTCCGGTCTACGCAGGATCCTGAGCCAATAGCGTTTCAAAAGGGTCAAACTATTCTGGAGCACATGCGGACGGAATTGTCGGGCCTGGATCCATCACAGATCTCACAAGTGCAGCGACTCCTTGGACATTATGCTAAAGTGTTCGCACAACACGAAGATGATTTTGGCTGTACCACGGCCATCGAACATGGAATTCCGACCGGAGATACAGTGCCCATCAGGGAGCGGTACAGGCAGATTCCCCCGCAGATGTACCAGGAAGTAAAGACGTTGTTAGGCCAGATGCTACAAAAGGGAGTGATCCGCGAGAGTCAGAGCCCGTGGGCTGCCCCGATCGTGCTGGTGCGGAAAAAGGACGGCACGCTCCGGTTCTGTGTGGACTATCGTAAGCTAAATGCATGCACCGTCCGAGACTCTTATCCACTTCCCCGTATCGAGGAGTCTCTCTCCGTGCTGGGTCGGGCCAAATATTTTTCCACCTTAGACCTAGCCAGCGGATACTGGCAGGTCCCGATGACAGAAGCAGATCGTCCTAAGACAGCGTTTATCCTTCCCATGGGACTATTCGAGTTCAATCGAATGCCGTTTGGGCTGGCCAACGCTCCAGGCACCTTCCAACGATTAATGGAGCGGTGTCTGGGGGATTTGAACTTCGAGGCCACTCTCATTTATCTGGATGACATCATCATCTATGCTCCAACATTCGAGGAACATCTGTGCCGACTGGAGCAGGTACTAGACCGGTTGCTGAAATACGGGCTTAAGGTGAAGCCCCAGAAGTGTCACTTGTTCCGGGAACAGATCGAGTACCTGGGGCATGTGGTGTCCGCCGAAGGAGTCCGGCCATCGCAGGAGAAGATTGCCGCAATCCAGGAGTGGCCCACACCGGAGACCGCCAAGGATGTATGGGCGTTCTTGGGCCTCGCTGGGTACTACCGGCGCTTCGTGAAGAACTTTGCTCGCCGTTCTCACAATCTACAAGTCCTGCTGAAAGGAAGCTCCCCCAAGGAACGGGGAAAAAAGATACAATGGCAGGAGCCACAAGAAGCAGCGTTCCGGGACTTGAAGACAGCTCTCATGGAGCCGCCGGTGTTGGCTTATGCGGACTTTTCGCAACCGTTCATCCTACACACCGACGGCAGCTCTCAGGGATTGGGGGCTGTGTTGTCTCAGGTTCAGGATGGGCGGGAGAGAGTGATCGCCTATGCGAGTCGGTCTCTTCATGACTCTGAGTTGAACCCGGACAATTACAGTTCTTTCAAGGTGGAGCTGCTGGCCGTGGTGTGGGCTATGACGGAGCGGTTCGCTGAGTACCTGGCCGGTTCCGAGGTGCTGATACGCACGGATAACAACCCATTGGCACATCTGGAAAATGCGAAATTGGGTGCCCTGGAACAGCGCTGGGTAGCCCGGATGGCCAAGTACAGATACCGTATCCTCTACAAGCGAGGAGCGGAGAATGTTCATGCTGACGCGTTATCTCGTCTGCGGAAGAACCCCCCAAGAACTAACCGAGATGAGGAGCTGGAGGGAGAAGAAATCCCCTACGCCATCGGGGGCGCTGCTCGGACGGCTGTGAGCCGGGAACAGACCGGGAACGGAACGGCTACAGGACTGTTGGTTCAGAGTCGGGACGAATGGATACGGCTGCAACAGGAAGACCAGGAACTAGCTCCACTGCGACATTGGATAACGAATGGCCTATTGCCCGTGAGAACCCCTGGACAAACTCTCCCGTCCGACCTGAACCTTCTTCTGCAGCAGTGGGAGCGCCTAACTCTTCAGGACGGGCTCTTATGCCACTTAACCATGGCTCAGGCAGATTCCGAGCCGACCTGGCAGATGGTCTTACCAGGGCCCGTGGTGGCCGCAGTTGCTAAAGAAGCTCATGAGTCCGGGGCACACTTCGGAGTGAAGAGGACGTTTAAGTGGCTGCAAACTCGGTTCTATCATCCTCGGCTGCTTGCGGAAGTACAAACTGCCTGTAGACAATGTCGACAATGTGAGCTAACCAAGTCACCGGAGGAAAGGGCGCCTGTGCAGAGCATCACGACGTCTGCCCCTTTTGAAGTATTAATGATAGACTACATTACCATTGGAGCAGCAAGGCTACGAACACTGCCTCGTTATGGTAGATCATTTTTCAAAATTCGCGGTAGTCACCCCTACCCGTGATCAGACAGCTGAGTCGGCGGCGAGCGCTATCTGTAAGAACTTTATTCAAGTTTACGGCTGTCCGAGGCGAATACATTCGGATCAAGGCGCCTGTTTCTTGGACAAAGTCATGGAAGAGCTGCATCGCCTCTACGGCATTGATAAGTCACGCACCACACCGTATCACCCCCAGGGAAATGGGGCTTGTGAGCGGTTTAACCGGACTTTGCTTCAAATGCTGCGTGCGCTAGAACAAGATCAGAAGGCCCGCTGGCCGGAGTATGTGTCTGACCTAGTGTGGGTCTACAACAATAGAGTTCATCAAGTCACAGGACGCACCCCGTATGAAGTGGTCTTTGGGCGCCCAGGAAAAGGCATGACAGATCTGGAACTGTCTTCGGAGGAAGAAGGCCCCCGAACAGGGATGGCTTCGTGGGTGCGTGATCATCGGCATCGGCTGCAGACCTTACACCGACTGGTACACACTCGAATTCGGGAAGTGGAGCATCGGAGCACCCCTACAGCAAAACCCCCAGAGTTCCGGCCAGGTGATCGAGTACTCGTTCGAGAGCAAAGACCGCAAAACAAGTTAGACCATCGTTGGGAAAAAACACCCTATCGGGTGCTTCGCCGTATAGACCCGCATGGACCTGTATATGAAGTGCAGTCTGAGGCCCCCGGAAGTACAGGTACTCGCATTCTTCATCGCAACATGCTCCGGTTGTGTCGCTCTGTTGACTCGGACACCCCGGAATCCGCAATCAGGGAAGAGCCACCTACGACTGAGTCCCCCAACAACCATTGGTGGGATGAAGAAGATGATGAAGAAGAAGAACGGCGTCAAAATACTCCCCCTATCTCGACTACTACACTACCCCTGACCAGTCACCCTTCCGCTGACGACATTCCCCCAACACCCCCTACACAAGGACCCGAGCCACGACGTTCTGAACGTTCTACTGCCGGTAGACCCCCAACTCGCTACAGTCCTGACTTACACACTAGACAGACCCAAGTGTGGAACAACCCGTCAGGTGGGCGACCTGTCAGTGCGAAGGCCTCACCTGGGGACTGGCGAGCATACAGGGTGGGGGAATGTAGGGGACAGGGACCTGGTGAGCTGTGCAGACGGGTGGAACCATTGTTGCCGGGAGTCGGGGTTCCCGGGGACGGATTTGAGGGGCGCATGGGAAGCCAGGCTCATGTGACAGGAGGCAGAGTGACGCAGGGAGAGGAAAGGATAAAAAGCAAAACGCGCGAAAGCAGGGGCAGAGAAGCGCGGGAAATCTCTGAGGAGAGGAAACTGCAGCGCAGTTGTTGTGTGTGTGCAGGCCGCAGTGAGACTCGCTGGAAGCAGGGGGAAAACGTGCAACAGACACTGCGGGCAATTACCAGAGCCCCCAAAAAGAGGCGCATTCGTCGTCAGCGACCCCCCAGGCAGAGGGGTAGTGCTGATCAGCTCAGGGACAGTATTACCGCGCTCCCCGGGAGCATCTTGCCACCGAGTGCTCCGGGCCCTCCTGGGTTTTTCTTAGCTGTGACTGATACTGATAATTCTGCTAATTCTCCTCAAAAAGACTCCTCTCTGGACGTGGAAACTGTTACCCCGGATCAACGTCCGCCTGCGGGAGGTAACGCAGCACCACAAAAGACATTCTGGACTCGAATCTACACCTGGGCTCGACGTCGGAGGACACCGCCTTCCCTCACCACTAGGACTACGTCGCTGACGGAGCCTCACCACCGGGACTACATCGCTGAAACAGCACTGATAAGTGAACATTGTTGACTTTACCTTAGTAGGGGAGGTACTAGTAAGGCGCTGCCGCGTTCTTCGGGTATAGTTCAGGCCTCCTATATAGTAGATAGGATTTACTGTGATATTGTAGACTTGTACTTAAGTTCCCTGCATGGAAAACTGTTGTAATCTTTTTGGTTGGAAGTTAAAAGAAAAGTTAAAAACGCTGTTTGCTTTCTGGCTCCCATTTGTCCCTGCATCCTTCTTTATCTGCGGTCTCTACACATGCATGCCCAAGCCATCACACTGCCTCCGCTGTGTTTTACAGATGATGTGGTATGCTTTGGATCATGAGTTGTACCACGCCTTTGCCATGCTTTTCTCTTTCCATCATTCTGGTAGAGGTTGATCATCTTGGTTTCATCTGTCCAAAGAATGTTCTTCCAGAACTGTGCTGGCTTTTTTAGATGTTTTGTAGCCTTTTTCTTCTTGATGCTTATGAGTGACTTGCACCGTGCAGTGAACCCTCTGTATTTACTTTCATGCAGTCTTCTCTTTATGGTAGATTTGGATATTGATACGCCGACCTCCTGGAGAGTGTTGGTCACTTGGTTGGCTGTTGTGATGGGGTTTCTCTTCAGCATGGAGATTATTCTCCGATCATCCACCACTGTTGTCTTCCATGGGCGCCCAGGTCTTTTTGCATTGATGAGTTCACCAGTGCTTTCTTTCTTTCTCAGGATGCACCAAACTGTAGATTTTGCCAGTCCTAATATTGTAGCAATTTCTCAGATGGGTTTTTTCTGTTTTCGCAGCTTAAGGATGGCTTGTTTCACTTGCATGGAGAGCTCCTTTGACCGCATGTTTACTTCACAGGAAAACCTTCCAAATGCAAACACCACACCTCAAATCAACTCCAGGCCCTTTATCTGCTTAATTGAGAATGACATAATGAAGGGATTGCCCACACCTGCCCATGAAATAGCCTTGGAGTCAATTGTCCAATTACTTTTGGTCCCTTTAAAAACAGGGTGGCACATGTTAAGGAGTTGAAACTCCTAAACCCTTCATCCGATTTTAATGTGGATTGTTGTGAATTAGACTTTTTTGGCTCCCTCTAGTGGTTACTAGTGATATGCCTCTGGGATTTCCTTCCCTCTGTTTGCACCCAGCTGGGTCGTTACTTCAGGGGTGTTGCTATATAAACCTCCTGGAACCTTAGTCCAGTGCCTGGCATCGGTGTTATCAGACACATTCTGTTTGCTCCTGTTTGCTGGTCCTGGTTCGTGCTAAATTAAGCTAAGTCTTGCTTCTTTGTTTTTTGGATTATTTGTTTGCTATCATTTTTGTCCAGCTTGTACTAAATGTGATTCCTGACCTTGCTGGAAGCTCTAGGGGGCTGGTGTTCTCCCCCCGGACCGTTAGACGGTTCGGGGGTTCTTGAATTTCCAGTGTGGATATTTTTGATAGGATTTTTTGCTGACCATATAAGTTATCTTACTATATTCTGCTATTAGCTAGTGGGCCTCTCTTTGCTAAATACCTAGCTCATTCTTGTGTTTGTCTTTTCCTCTTACCTCACCGTTATTATTTGTGGGGGGCTTCTATCCTACTTTTTGACCGATGCACAGTGACACCATCTGCAGCAAGTTGATGCTGCAGATCTCTGGAGGTGGCCTGAGGATTGTCCTTGACTGATCTCACCATTCTTCTCTGCCTTTCTGATGTTTTTCTTGGCCTGCCACTTCTGGCCTTAACAAGAACTGTACCTGTGTTCTTCCATTTCCTTACTATGTTCCTCACAGTGGAAATTGACAGGTTAAATCTCTGAGACAGCTTTTTGTATCCTTCCCCTGAACAACTATGTTGAATAATCTTTGTTTTCAGATCATTTGACAGTTGTTTTGAGGAGCCCATGATGCCACTCTTCGGAGGAGATTCAAACAGGAGAACAACTTGCAAGTGGCCACTTTAAGTAGCTTTTCTCATGATTGCATACACCTAGCTATGAAGTTCAAAGCTCAATGAGGTTACAAAACCAAAAAAAGTGCTTTAGTAAGTCAGTAAAAAGTAGGTAGGAGTATTTAAAACAAGAAAATGATAAGGGTGCCCATACTTATGCATCTGTCAAATTTTGTTTGATTGCAGATTGCACATTTTCTGTTAGTACAATAAACCTCATTTCAAGGCAGAAACATTACTGTGTCCAACAGTTATTAGATATATGAAACTGAAATAGCTGTTGCAAAAAAAAACAATTTTTATAAAACATTAAGCTTAAGATTAATAGGGGTGCCCAAACTTTTTCATATGACTGTAGATCTTCGTGGTGCGTACAACCTTGTGCGCATTAAGCAAGGTGATGAATGGAAGACTGCATTTAATACGCCCGAAGGTCATTTTGAGTACTTGGTGATGCCTTTTTAGGCTTTCTAGTGCTCCCTCAGTATTTCAGTCCTTTATGCATGATATTTTCCGGAAGTATCTGGATAAATTTATGATTGTTTATCTGGACGATATTCTGGTTTTCTCTGAAGATTGGGACTCACATGTGGAGCAGGTCAGGATGGTGTTTCAGGTTTTGCGTGAGAATGCCTTGTTTGTTAAAGGCTCAAAGTGTCTCTTTGGAGTACAGAAAGTTCCCTTTTTGGGGTTTATTTTTTCCCCTTCTGCTGTGGAGATGGACCCAGTCAAGGTCCGAGCTATTCATGAGTGGACTCAACCCACGTCAGTTAAGGGTCTTCAGAAGTTCTTGGGTTTTGCTAACTTCTACCGTCGTTTTATCGCTAATTTTTCTAGCATTGTTAAACCTTTGACGGATATGACCAAGAAAGGTTCTGATGTTGCTAACTGGGCTCCTGCAGCCGTGGAGGCGTTCCAGGAGTTGAAGCGCCGGTTTACTTCGGCGCCTGTTTTGTGCCAGCCTGATGTCTCACTTCCCTTTCAGGTCGAGGTGGATGCTTCTGAGATTGGGGCAGGGGCCGTTTTGTCACAGAGAGGCCCTGGTTGCTCGGTAATGAGACCATGTGCTTTCTTCTCTAGGAAGTTTTCGCCTGCTGAGCGGAATTATGATGTTGGCAATCGGGAATTACTGGCCATGAAGTGGGCATTTGAGGAGTGGCGTCATTGGCTCGAGGGTGCTAAGCATCGTGTGGTGGTCTTGACTGATCACAAAAATTTGATGTATCTCGAGTCTGCTAAACGCTTGAATCCTAGACAGGCCCGCTGGTCATTGTTTTTCTCCCGTTTTGACTTTGTGGTCTCGTATTTACCAGGTTCAAAGAATGTGAAAGCTGATGCTCTTTCAAGGAGCTTTGTGCCTGACTCTCCTGGAGTCACAGAACCTGTTGGTATTCTTAAAGAAGGAGTTATTTTGTCAGCCATTTCTCCTGATTTGCGACGTGTGTTGCAGAGATTTCAAGCTGGTAGACCTGACTCTTGTCCACCTGACAGACTGTTTGTTCCTGATAAGTGGACCAGCAGAGTCATTTCCGAGGTTCATTCCTCGGTGTTGGCAGGTCATCCGGGAATTTTTGGCACCAGAGAACTGGTGGCTAGGTCATTTTGGTGGCCTTCCTTGTCACGGGATGTACGGTCATTTGTGCAGTCCTGTGGGACTTGTGCTCGAGCTAAGCCTTGCTGTTCCCGTGCCAGCGGGTTGCTCTTGCCCTTGCCTGTCCCGAAGAGGCCTTGGACACATATTTCCATGGATTTCATTTCTGATCTCCCGGTGTCTCGGGGTATGTCTGTCATCTGGGTGGTATGTGATCGCTTTTCAAAAATGGTCCATTTGGTGCCTTTGCCTAAGCTGCCTTCCTCTTCCGATCTGGTTCCTGTGTTCCTTCAGAATGTGGTTCGTTTACACGGCATTCCTGAGAATATTGTGTCTGACAGAGGATCCCAGTTTGTTTCCAGGTTCTGGCGATCCTTTTGTGCTAGGATGGGCATTGATTTATCGTTCTCGTCTGCCTTTCATCCTCAGACTAATGGACAAACTGAGCGAACTAATCAGACTCTGGAAGCTTACTTGAGGTGTTTTGTTTTGGCAGATCAGGATGATTGGGTGACCTTCTTGCCGTTGGCTGAGTTTGCCCTAAATAATCGGGCTAGTTCCGCTACTTTGGTTTCGCCATTTTTCTGCAACTCTGGTTTCCATCCTCGTTTTTCCTCGGGACATGTGGAGCCTTCTGACTGTCCTGGAGTAGATTCTGTGGTGGATAGGTTGCAGCAGATCTGGAATCATGTGGTGGACAACTTAAAATTGTCACAGGAGAAGGCTCAGCGTTTTGCCAACCGCTGCCGCGGTGTGGGTCCCCGACTTCGTGTTGGGGATTTGGTGTGGCTGTCTTCTCGATTTGTTCCTATGAAGGTCTCCTCTCCTAAATTTAAGCCTCGCTTCATCGGTCCTTACAAGATATTGGAAATCCTTAATCCAGTGTCCTTTCGCTTGGATCTTCCGGTTTCGTTTGCCATTCACAACGTGTTCCATAGGTCTTTGTTGCGACGCTACATTGTGCCTGTGGTTCCTTCTGCTGAGCCTCCTGCTCCGGTGTTGGTTGAGGGCGAGTTGGAGTATGTGGTGGAGAAGATCTTGGATTCTCGTCTCTCCAGGCGGAGGCTTCAGTATTTGGTCAAGTGGAAGGGTTATGGTCAGGAGGATAATTCCTGGGTGGTTGCCTCTGATGTGCATGCGGCCGATTTAGTTCGTGCCTTTCATGCTGCTCATCCTGATCGCCCTGGTGGACTTGGTGAGGGTTCGGTGACCCCTCCTTAAGGGGGGGGTACTGTTGTGAATTAGACTTTTTTGGCTCCCTCTAGTGGTTACTAGTGATATGCCTCTGGGATTTCCTTCCCTCTGTTTGCACCCAGCTGGGTCGTTACTTCAGGGGTGTTGCTATATAAACCTCCTGGAACCTTAGTCCAGTGCCTGGCATCGGTGTTATCAGACACATTCTGTTTGCTCCTGTTTGCTGGTCCTGGTTCGTGCTAAATTAAGCTAAGTCTTGCTTCTTTGTTTTTTGGATTATTTGTTTGCTATCATTTTTGTCCAGCTTGTACTAAATGTGATTCCTGACCTTGCTGGAAGCTCTAGGGGGCTGGTGTTCTCCCCCCGGACCGTTAGACGGTTCGGGGGTTCTTGAATTTCCAGTGTGGATATTTTTGATAGGATTTTTTGCTGACCATATAAGTTATCTTTCTATATTCTGCTATTAGCTAGTGGGCCTCTCTTTGCTAAATACCTAGCTCATTCTTGTGTTTGTCTTTTCCTCTTACCTCACCGTTATTATTTGTGGGGGGCTTCTATCCTACTTTTTGGGGTATTTCCTCTGGAGGCAAGAAAGGTCTTTCTTTTCCCTTCTAGGGGTAGTTAGCTCTCCGGCTGGCGCGAGACGTCTAGGATCAACGTAGGAACGTTCCCCGGCTGCTGGTATTTGTGGTGCTAGGATTAGTTATATGGTCAGCCCAGTTACCACTGCCCTATGAGCTGGTTTTCTGTATTTACAGACTTAGCATTATTCCTGAGACCCTCTGCCATTGGGGTCATAACAGTGGATACCCTCAAATGAAAGCTGAAAGTCTGAACTTCACCTGCATCTGAATTGTTTTGTTTAAAATTCATTGTGGTAATGTCTGTAACCAAAATTAGAAAAATGTTGTCTCTGTCCAAATATATATGGACCTAACTGTATTTCTCAGCCGTATATTACGGGCGTAGAAAATGGCAGCATGCTGCGTTTGTCAGCGTATTGCACAAAAAATCCGCCAATGAAAGTCCATGAGGGCGATAAAAATACAGACTACACACGGACCAGCAGTGTGACTTGTGAGAAATACGCAGCGGTGTTCTCTAGAAAAGCCGGCAATTCAGTGCGGTGTACAGCAAAATCACACTGACAGAATAGAATAGCCAGTAATTCAATTGCCGTCTTTTGCTATCTCCTTCCCAAACCCGACAGGATATGAGACATGGTTTACATACAGTAAACCATCTTATATCCCTTCTTTTATTACATATTCCTCACTAATAATATTAGAAGTGTCTGTGTGCAAAATTTTGTGGCTCTAGCTGTTAAAATAAAGGGTTAAATCACTGAAGAAATTGGCGTGGGCTCCCGCACAATTTTCTCCACCACAGTGGGAAAGCCAGTGACAGAGGGCAGATATTAATAGCCTAGAGAGGGACCATGGATATTGCCCCCCAAAAAAACATCTGCCCCCAGCCACCCCAGAAAAGGCACATCTGCACCTATTCTGGCACTTAGCCCCTCTCTTCCCACTCCCGTGTAGCGGTGGGATATGGGGTAATAAGGGGTTAATGTCACCTTGCTATTGTAAGGTGACATTAAGCCTGGTAAATAATGGAGAGGTGTCAATATGACACCTATCCATTATTAATCCAATATTAATGAAGGGTTAAAAAAAAACACACATATTTGGAAAAAAGTATTTTAATGAAATAAATACACATGGTGTTGTAATATCTTTATTATACGCTCAATCCAATTGAAGACCCTTGTCACCTTAAGCAAAGTTAAAATAAAAAAACAACAATATCCCATACCTCTCTGGAGCTCAGTCATGTCCCACGATGTAAATCCATCTGAAGGGGTTAAATAATTTTACAAGCAGGAGCTCTGCTAATACAGCTGTGCTCCTGGCTGTAAAGTCTGGGGAATGAATGGAATGCAGGGGAACGTAGCATCATAGACTTGCGGTGCTGCACTCCCTGCTGGCATAACCTCATATGAACTCTAGCGTGGGAATGTTTCTGAATATTTTCTCACGCTAGAGTTCATATGAGGTTATGCCAGGAGATAGCAAAAGACGGCAATTGAATTACTGGCTTTTCTGCTATCTAGCGCTGTATTAAATATAAATATATATGTGTCTCACTGACATATATATATATATATATATATATATATATATATATATATATATATATTTTCACAGATATTTGAGCCCATGGATCCATTCTATGTACATTTTGCAAGCCGGCGAGAAAATCTCGCCGTACAGATGCCATACGGATGCCATACGAATGACACACGGATAATTTTTGGAGAAAAAATCGCATCCTCTCATTGAATACGGATTAATGCTCAGGAGCTTTTCTGCATATTACGGCCGTAAAAAACACACCGTGTTTCCCTACGCTAACTGTGACGCCGGCCTTATAGGCAATCCTACCTGGATGAACTTTTAAAAACTTCTGTTAATAAAAGTTCTTTTAGCCAAGCACATGGTCCATATTCTTCCCTAAAAGCATGCATCTTCTATTAGATGACAAAAAGCGACGGTGGAATAGCACGCCATCTATTTTAACTATGCAAATGGAAAATTATTCTTTGGAGACATTTATGGGCAGGGACATCTCTCCTTGCACTCTACAGAAGGTAGGTGTCATGTCGCACCTGGTAAGGTGCATCTTCCAAGTCCACAGTCCGGAGGAGTAGATGGACTAAAGCACGGACTAAAGACAGTGAATTTAAACTGGAGGATTGGAGGCTGAAGAGGCTGGATGGCAGTGGAGGAATAGTGGCTGCAGAGTCTGGATACTCAACTGTTAAGGGTTCATCTTGTGAGATTGATCTTCTAAGTCCAAATGGGCACAAGGATCCAGGGCGTTGATGCAGCAGCAAGAAAGCACGTATGGAGCGAGGTCTTGACGCATTGGCGGCCATAAGCGGACAGGACACAGGAAAGTTTAAAACTATGCAGGCGGAGGCAGGCCAGGAGCAGGCAGTAGTGCACAGTGAAACACAAAGAAGCAAGAGTCTTAATACTAAGACACAGTTGTTTGTCTTGGTGGGCCTTATATAGGCCTAGTCAAATGATCACATTGGAGGACGCCAAGCCGCTTGTGAAAATCCAGAGTGGAGAACAGTAGAAGGCAGCAGCCATGGGGTAAGGTGACAAAACCCTGTCTTGATGAGGCAGATATGTAACATCAGCGATAACAGCACAGTAGATTTGCCTTGTTAATGCTAAAAAGCTGAGTAATCCAGTGGGCTCACATTAGAAATTGTGCAGAGATAAGGTTTGTAGCAGAGCCCAGTGGCAAAACGGAGAGCCTCCTGACCCAAAAAGCTGACACTCTACAGGAGAGAGGACCCTGCACAAAAGAGCTGACACGACAGGAGAGAGGACCCTGCACATAAGAGCTGACTCTCTACAGGTGAGAGGACCCTGCCCATAAGAGCTGACACTCTACAGGAGAGAAGACCCTGCCCATAAGAGCTGACACTCTACAGGAGAGAGGACCCTACACATAAGAGCTGACACTATACAGGAGAGAGGACCCTGCCCATAAGAGCTGACAATCTACAGGAGAGAGGACCCTGCCCATAAGAACTGACACTCTACAGGAGAGAGGACCCTGCCCATAAGAGCTGACACTCTACAGGAGAGAGGACCCTGCCCATAAGAGCTGACATTCTACAGGAGAGAGGACCCTGCACATGAGAGCTGACACTCTACAGGAGAGAGGACCCTGCACATAAGAGCTGACACTCTACAGGAGAGAGGACCCTGCCCATAAGAGCTGACACTCTACAGGAGAGAGGACCCTTCCCATAAGAGCTGACACTCTACAGGGCATTATTTGTCTATAAGTATGCAATGTATCTGCACACTGTGATTAATAAATACATGTGTTATGTGGTCTGTGAACATTTCTGTGATCTTTAAAACTGAAAAAAAAGCATTGAAGCATTTTACTGGATTGAATTTGATTGTCATCCATACACTTTTGCGTTCTTTCTGTTACATTACAGTGGAGTAAACTCCCAAAACCCGCTTTGATTGCTGAAGGTGACCAATTTTTTTCTGTTATTAAAAATGAGCTTGGTTTCAAGAGACCTAGAAATTACCAGAAGCCATGTGTTAAGGGCCGGGGAATTGCTGGAGCACAAGAAACGTACCCATCCATGACACATAGGTTCCTGTCTCACTTTGCAGGGAGGCATGTACACTACTTCTGAAGCCAGAGCAGTGTGAACTGGTTTTCGGTTGGATAGCAGATAATGCCTCCAGCAGGCTTGGCAGCACCACCTAGTCTTCCACACGGTCCAGTCTCACCAGCCTAAAGTTTGGATCACTTAATCTTCACCCTAATCATCTTTCCTCCCACCATGTTGAGTCCCAAGGGACTAGTGATCCCACACTAGGACACTCTCTTTACCACATTTCTTGATTGTGGTCTCTCAACCTACATGCTCCAAGAGGGACAGAAGGACATGCTGTTTAGTGATGCACAATACATAGAGCAGTCAGGACCACAAGAACATGATGGTGGGGAACTGCAAATTTGGAATGTTTTTCACAAGCATCCATCAGTTTGTTCGATATTCCTCCAACACTGATCTGCTTTCTCTAAATCAACATCTCACGAACATGTTGCACTTTGCCCTTTAGACACGTGCGTCTTTGATAACATATTTTTGACAGGCATTTTTTAGGCCAAGTCTAACACGCGCATCTGTTACACCGATCTTCTGACGGGCATGAAACACATCCTGGTAATTGGTGGTGGCTAAACGACTAATCATTGTAGGCTGTATCCTGGATCTCATACCTCCCATAGCCACCGCTGTTATTAATCATGTACGTTCCCATTCCCGTCATCACCATGCCCCTTTTCCTGATCACTTCATCCAATGATTCGTCCGCCATATTTTTACAAAAAACCTGCACCTTCCCAGCAGCAACTGTGTAGTAAACCACTTTACAGTTTTGCAAGGTGTTTACGATGCCCATAAACAATTTTTTTTAAAAAATTAACCCTCCCATGGGGAAATTTTTGAAAGCCCATGCACTTAGTGTATGGGCATTACAAGTCTAGGAGACCCACTCCTTTACATTGGGCCTACTTTTTAATGAGGCCATCATCAACGTCTCATCATTCTCCGCCACTAGATCACCAGGGTTAACGTGTTCCGTGCTGTTACAGCCAGTCCAATTTTTAGCATGGGTGTCTATGATGCCCATAAAATATTTAAAAAAAATGCATCCCCCTTGGGATGTTTGACAGCCCATGCACTTAGTGTATGGGCATTACAAGTCTAGGAAACACACTCCTTTACATTTGGCCTAGTTTTTAATGAGGCCTTCTGCAATGTCTCCTCATTCTCCACCACTAGATCACCATGCTGAACGTATTCCGTGCTGCTACAGACAGTCAATGTTTTGGCAAGGGCGTCTATGATGCTCATAGTAAATTTTTAAAATATGTATCCCCCTTGGGGAAATGTTTGCCAACTCATGCACTCCGTGTATGGGCATTACAAGTCTAGGAGGCACAAACTCATGCACTGCGTGTATGGGCATTACAAGTCTAGGAGGCACACTCCTTTACATTGGGTCTAGTTTTTAAGGAGGCCTTCAGCAATGTCTCCTCATTCTCCACCACTAGATCACCACGCTTAACGTGTTCTGTGATGCTGCAGGCAGAACAATTTTTGCCAAGCCTGTCTATGATGTCCATAAAAGATTTTTAAAAAAGGTACCCCCATGGTGAAATGTTTCTCAGCCCATGCACTTCATGTATGGTCGTTACAAGCCTTGTAGACCCACTCCTTATCATTGGGCCTAGTTTTTAATGAAGCCTTCCTCCACCTCTCATCATTTTCCAACACTAGATCACCAGGGTTCACATGTTCTGTGCTGCTACAGACAGTCAATTTTTTGGCGAGGGTGTCTGTGATCCCAATTAAATATTTGTTTTACAAATGTATCCCCCATGGGGAAATGTTTGTCAGCCCATACACTTAGTGTATGGGCATTACAAGTCTAGGAGACACACTCCTTAAAATTGGGCCTAGTTTTTAATAATGACTTCCTCTACATATCGTCATTCTCCACTACTAGAACACCATGGTGAACATGTTCTGTGCTGCTACAGCCATTCAACTTTTGGCCAATGGCTTCTATGATCCTCATTAGTGATGAGCGAATATACCGTATTTTCCGGCGTATAAGACGACTTTTTAATCCCTAAAAATTGTCCCAAAAGTCGGGGGTCGTCTTATACGCCGGGTACGGCGTGTGAAGGGAGCGATCCTGGATGTTCCCAGGGTCTGAAGGAGAGGAGACTCTCCTTCAGGCCCTGGGATCCATATTCATGTAAAAAATAAAGAATAAAAATAAAAAATATGGATATACTCACCCTCGGACGGCCCCTGGCTGTCACCGCTGCAAGCGTCTGCCTCCGTTCCTAAGAATGCAGAGTGAAGGACCTTCCATGACGTCGCGGCTTGTGATTGGTCGCGTGACCGCTCATGTGACCGCTCACGCGACCAATCACAAGCCGCGACGTCATCGCAGGTCCTACACACTGCATTCTTAGGAACGGAGGCAGACGCTTGCAGCGGTGACAGCCAGGGTTCGTCGGAGGGGTGAGTATATCCATATTTTTTATTTTTATTCTTTATTTTTTACATGAATATGGATCCCAGGGCCTAAAGGAGAGTTTCCTCTCCTCCAGACTCTGGGAACCACACGCCGTATAAGATGACTGGGCGTATAAGATGACCCCCGTCTTATACGGCGGGCATATCCCAAATTCCATATTTTATATGGAAAAGTTGGGGGTCGTCTTATACGCCCAGTCGTCTTATACACCAGAAAATACGGTACTTGTTACTCGAGATTTCCCGAGCACGCTCGGGTGACCTCCAAGTATTTTTTAGTGCTCGGAGATTTAGTTTTCATCGCCTCAGCTGAATGATTTACAGCTATTAGCCACGCTAAGTACATGTGGGGGTTGCCTGGTTGCTAGGGAATCCCCACATGTAATCAAGCTGGCTAACAGATGTAAATCATCCGGCTGCGGTGAAAAAAGCTAAATCTCCGATCACTAAAAAATACTTGGAGGACACCCGAGCGTGCTCGGGAAATCTCGAGTAACGAGTATATTCGCTCATCACTAACCCCCATAGATAATTTTCTAAAAATGTAATCCCCATGGGGAAATGTTTGCCAGCCCATACACTTAGTGTATGGGCATTACAAGCCTAGTAGACCGGCTCCTTTAAATTGGGACTAGTTTTTAATGAGGCCTTCCTCCACCTTTCATCATTTTCCACCACCAGATCACCAGGGTTCACATGTTCCGTGCTGCTAAAGGCAGTCTATTTTTTGGCAAGGGTGTCTATGATCCTCATGAAATATTTTTTAAAAATTTACCCCATGGGCAAATGCTTGTCAGGCCATGCACTCCATTACAAGTCTCAGAGACCCACACCCCTACTTCTTAACTCGGTTTCCTTCAATGTCTCTTCCTTATCTCCAACTACATGACCTGGGTGAATGTGTTGTGTACTGTTATAGGCCACCGAATTTTGGGCAAGGGGGGCTGTGATGGCAAAAGTATATTTTTAAAAAAGGTACCCCCCCAATGGTTAAAACACATCCTTGTTGGCAAAGACTTCATAACATTTGTGTACCTTAACCCCTTTCTGACATCGGACGGGATAGTATGTCCGAGGTCAGAAGCCCCTCTTTGATGCGGGCTCCAGCGGTGAGCCCGCATCAAAGCTGGGACATGTCAGCTGTTTTGAATAGCTGACATGTGCCCGTAATAGGCGCAGGCAGAATCGCTATTAACTAGTTAATGCTGCTGTCAAACGCAGACAGCGGCATTTAACCTGCTCTTCCGGCCGGGCGGCCGGAAATGAGCGCATCGCCGACCCCCGTCACATGATCGGAGGTCGGCGATGCTTGTACATTGTAACCATAGAGGTCCTTGAGACCTCTATGGTTACTGATCCCCGGCAGCTGTGAGCGCCACCCTGTGGTCGGCGCTCACAGCACACCTGATTTTCTGCTGCATAGCAGCGAACATCAGATCGCTGCTATGTAGCAGAGGCGATCGTGCTGTGTCTGCTTCTAGCCTCCCATGGAGGCTATAGAAGCATGGCAAAAGTTTTAAAAAAAAGTTTAAAAAAATGTGAAAAAAATGAAAAAAATATAAAAGTTTAAATCACCCCCCTTTCGCCCCAATCAAAATAAATCAATAAAAAAAAATCAAAACCTACACATATTTGGTATCGCCGCATTCAGAATCGCCCGATCTATCAATAAAAAAAAGCATCAACCTGATCGCTAAACGGCATAGCGAGAAAAAAATTCGAAACGCCAGAATTACGTTTTTTGGGTCATCGCGACATTGCATTAAAATGGGCGATCAAAAGAACGTATCTGCACCGAAATGGTAACATTAAAAATGCCAGCTTGGTACGCAAAAATTAAGCCCTCAACCGACCCCAGATCATGAAAAATGGAGACGCTACGAGTATCGGAAAATGGCGCAATTTTTTTTTTTTTTTAGCAAAGTTTGCAATTTTTTTTCACCACTTAGATAAAAAAAAATAACCTAGTCATATTAGGTGTCTATGAACTCGTACTGGCCTGAAAAATCATAATGGCAGGTCAGTTTTAGCATTTAGTGAACCTAGCAAAAAAGCCAAACAAAAAACAAATGTGAGACTGCACTTTTTTTGCAATTTCGTCTCACTTGGAATTTTCTTCCCGTTTTCCAGTACATAACATGTTAAAACCAATGATGTCTTTCAAAAGTACATCTCGTCCTGCAAAAAATAAGCCCTCACATGGCCAAATTAACGGAAAAATAAAAAAGTTATGGCTCTGGGAAGGAGGGGAGCGAAAAACAAACACGGAAAAACGGAAAATCCCAAGGTCATGAAGGGGTTAAAGAGCTCACTTGAATGCTCCTTTTTGTGTTGCCTGGTTGCTCACATTGGACACAATACACCATATAAATTTGATAAAGCAATGCTGTTAGTCTGGGTCAGTAGTTCATTACAAATATTTTTTTGTCCACTATATTAGTTTCACTCCTTGAGAGCCATAACTTTGGCTGCATCAAATGGTAAGAGTTCAATACAAAAAGTGACGGCTGAATGCTTGTAGATGCAGAGGACTTAATCAATTTTGGCTGAGATAACTTGTATGAGGGAGACTGCATGTTCCTTCTTTCTTTCTAGGATAATAAACAGGAATAATAATAAATACTCTTTTTATCTGTAAAGTAATTATTTGAAAGGATGTCAGATCATCTGTTGTGTCTCCAATATTTACTACACAGCCAAACGGAACAGTTATGGAAAATTGAGCTTGTTATGTTTTAGAACATCTTCACATTCTTGCAGTTCCCACTTTTATTTCCGGAATACATAGTAGCAGCTAGTTTTAACATTACTTACCTATAGATACTGGTCAAGAAGATTGTCATGATTATCCAAGGGTTAAGCTTAAGTTTTTCAAGAAGGGCTGAATATTGATATGATTGCTGCTAATAGTGTAGTGCGAATATACAAACGGCGATTTTAAATCCAGATTGAAATATACCGAATGCATTCAGACAATCACATAGCTGCATTTCTTGTATAACATTTACAGATGTGACAGACAATGCTCATAGTGACACAATCGTGAGAAATGTTTTTTTTATTCACTTCACAAACAGTTCTAAGCTTCTATATGTCTGTTGTTTGGCATTGTAAAACATTAAGGTTTACTGAACCTCTGTCTGTGGTGCTTTTATCTAAATCCTTGTGGCTTTTATATTCTAAGGGTTTATGGCCCCTCGTCTGATGACTCCATGATATCTCAGTTTCATCTGACCTTGAAAGCTCGCCACTTGAAGGGCTGGGTGAAACTAGAGTTACTACATAGTGTTAATCACTATATAAGACCAGAGAAACATGACTAAGACAGATGCAAAAACTGGGGTACCTGTACATGTACAGTGTGCTGATACCTGCATAATTGGGGACGCGCATGCAGTGTAGTGAATCTCCCAGGGGTTCTCTGTCTTGGTGTTGTTTCTCTGATATTCCAGACGGATAATGTTTAAAAGCCTCTTGTGGATGATGTAACTATACTGTATGTAGTTAATCTTTATATATACGTAATCACTATATGTATTTAATCCTTATATGTACTTAACCGTTGTATGTTAACATATACAAAAGTGTACGCACTCACACTATTCAATCATACTATTCCTTGAATTTTGTACTTTGAAATAAAATTGCCTTGTATTGCAAGTATTAGCCTTCTTTAAAGCCGCATCTGAACCTTAGTGTTAAAAACTTGGCAAATAAAATGGCCAAGTTCTCCTGTAAATAATTCTGCAAAGAGGGAACCATCATACCATTAAAAAATACAAAAAGTTGATTATGCTTCAATGTAGTGCATCCTGCTCTCAACATATTGTCGGGATTCCATTACCATTGAAAACCAAGAAAGGGTTTGACAGCTTGAGGTTTCATGGTACACAATTTTCTTTTTTTTTTTCAAACTAACAGTCTCCTGTCTCCAATCACATCATTCAGACTACATTGTTGGGTATTCTCAAAAGCTTAACTGAAAACAGACATCATTTTGTGTCACATTAGTAAACTTCATAGTCTTGCAAGGATTTAAGGTAATCTGTTTCCCTCGCTTTTGGACTAATTAGTGATATTTTTATGAGCCACAACTCTGAAGTGTTAGCAAGTTTTGGTGGAAGAGACACAGATTCTTTCCTTTTTTTTCCCTTGCAGTCAGTTCTCCTTAACTTTGTGTGATTTTCTATGTGATTTTTTATTTGAACATTGAGAAATGGATTTGGTAGGGGAAGAACGCACTGATACAATAACAGTCGAAAAAAAATAATGATCTTCAAGTGTTTCTGTGGAGAAAACACACACTTTGCATGGAGGTGTAATTAATTTTTTTGGCGTGGAAATGCCATTTACTTTGATATGTTGGAAATCTTGCACTGAAGCCCCATTAATAATCACTTGGGTAGATTAACTTAGACCTTTTATGTCTATCATTGGCGACTTATGGATGTACAAAATTCATACTGTGAAGTGGATTTTCCTGGGCCCATCCAGTATGTGGGTTCCAAGGCTTATTGGGGTGCATATGAATTGGTAGCAGGGCAGGCCTTGCATTCAATGCAACATTTTTTCAGGAGGCCTTCCTGGACATCTTATGACAGGGGTATTGTGGTGCGTCGTAATTCTTGGCAGCCCTTCCACTCACAGCATAGGCTACAACAGCTTAGGAGACCCACTGTTTAATAATGGCCCTTTAAAAAGATTAATGACACCTGATGCACCAGTAAAAATAGGCTCTATGACTTTAAATAGATAAATTAAACAAGATGTGTCTGCTTATGTGTCACACACCACATGGCAGCTAGGGTTGATAAAAGTTACAATGACATTTCCCAGTGAATGCAGTTGTAGTGGTTCACAGCAATATTAAAGTTGAAAAACGCTTCAAAAATATTCAAAAAGGGGACAAAAACTGAACTCTGTAATTATAGGCCAGTAAGTTTAACCTCTACTGTGGGTAAAATCCTGGAGGGCATTCTAAGGGATGCTATACTGGAGTATCTGAAGAGGAATAACCTCATGACCCAGTATCAGCACGGGTTTACTAGGGACCGATCATGTCAGACTAATTTGATCAGCTTCTATGAAGAGGTAAGTTCCGGTCTGGACCAAGGGAACCCAGTGGATGTAGTGTATATGGACTTTTCAAAAGCTTTTGATACGGTGCCACACAAAAGGTTGATACATAAAATGAGAATAATGGGGATAGGGGAAAATATGTGTAAGTGGGTTGAGAGTTGGCTCAGGGATAGGAAACAAAGGGTGGTTATTAATGGAGCACACTCGGACTGGGTCGCGGTTAGCAGTGGGGTACCACAGGGGTCAGTATTGGGCCCTCTTCTTTATAACATATTTATTAATGACCTTGTAGGGGGCATTCAGAGTAGAATTTCAATATTTGCAGATGACACTAAACTCTGCAGGGTAATCAATACAGGGGAGGACAATTTTATATTACAGGATGATTTATGTAAACTAGAAGCTTGGGCTGATAAATGGCAAATGAGCTTTAATGGGGATAAATGTAAGGTCATGCACTTGGGTAGAAGTAATAAGATGTATAACTATGTGCTTAATTCTAAAACTCTGGGCAAAACCGTTAATGAAAAAGACCTGGGTGTATGGGTGGATGACAAACTCATATTCAGTGGCCAGTGTCAGGCAGCTGCTACAAAGGCAAATAAAATAATGGGATGCATTAAAAGAGGCATAGATGCTCATGGGGAGAACATAATTTTACCTCTATACAAGTCACTAGTTCGACCACACTTAGAATACTGTGCACAGTTCTGGTCTCCGGTGTATAAGAAAGACATAGCTGAACTGGAGCGTGTGCAGAGAAGAGCGACCAAGGTTATTAGAGGACTGGGGGGTCTGCAATACCAAGATAGGTTATTATGGAGCGCCCCCACACCGCCGCAGGGCCGAGGGGTACCCGGAGCCGGGCCTCTGGGTCTCAGTCCTGGGGTTGTCACGGTGGCTAGACCCGGTCCGTGGCCCTGTCTGTCAGTGGGGGACGTCCGGTGCAATAAGTGGTGTTGTAACGGTGCAGTTGTGGGGTGCAGGTCGCGGTAAATAATGAGGACACCAGGTTGCAGTCTCTTTACCTCTTTACTGAAGATCTCTGAGTCCTCAGTCCAGAATACGGTTCACCAGGCTGCGCAAGTCCGGCCGGTCCAATGGCACTTCCAGAGTTCTCTTCACAGGAGGAAATCTGTGCCTTCCCCCTAGCGCTATGTGTTGTAGTCCTTCCCTGCTGTGCTTACGGAAAGTACCCCACAACTGTTGTGTCTGTTTCTGATGTTCCCTCACAACTCGACTAGATGATGTTCTGCTAATCTTCCGTCCCTCCCTGAGGTTCGGGTAGGAACGGCACCCGTTTGACGGGTAGGCCTGGAGTTCTTCCGGGACCCTAGAGACGCCCCTCTCCCACAATTGCCTCCCAAGACTTCATAGGTGATTTGAGTTAGACAGCCCGCCTGAGACTGACTGCCCTGCCGCTGTTTGGAGTATTGCTTGAAGCTGAATATTATTCTACTCCCTCGGCGTTCCGGCCACCGGTAGTGCGCCTCAGTAGGATGTTGCTTCGGTCTTACAGCACGACTCCTACTGGTATTTCTCCTTTGCGTGATCCCGTTTCTCACTCAGCACAATCTATCTCTCTTCTAATCCTTTCTTGGGTACCGCTGCTACCCGGAGCAGGCACGGTCCCGTTACGTTCGTTCTCGTTGCCAAGCCTCTGTCAGGATCCCACCCCTGACAGAGACCCTACTGTATCTTCCCCTACAACACCCTCTGCCACAAGGTGTTGCCTGGTTCCAACCCAGTCAGCTTTCTGATCTAACTTCCTGCCTGACCCCCAGTTTACCCACTATGGTGGGGAGTGGCCTAATGAATAGCACCCTTAGCTCCCCCCGGAGGCCCGGCTGTGAAATGTATTGGTGTCTGTGATACCTGATCAGATGAACTCCTTCAGTGCCATCGGACGCACCATAGCTCCCCATAGTGGCGGAGCCACAGTACTGCAACGACCAGGACTCTGGAGCGCTGCACTCCCCCCTGGTTAAACACAGTACTCCGGGACTGGGAAGAAAAACAACAATACAAGTTAGCAAAAAGACATACAGTTTTGTTTGAGTGCAATAACAGTAAGTATACTTGAACAGGCTTCCCTTTATGGGAGGTGAGGACACTTAAACGTTACAAACATGGTTCAATAACATAGCAACATGCTATAAATAATTCTTCTTACCCAACCGGGTATTCTACTAAGTGCAAAAATTGCTGAACAATACTTTAACATTGCCTTTAAGGACATACACTCTGTATCCACCAAAGACCTTCCTATAATCACATTATAAGGTAATTTTAACTTTTTCATTCTCCTTCTTTAAATCTGCAGGACCGCCTGTCCTATCGGCACCAGACCTACTGCCTCTCCTTTCCGTTACAGGACCGCCCCGTTCAGCCAGGGCCTACTGCCTTTTCAACTTCTATACACAGTACAGATCATAACATTACTTTCAGTTTTAGAAGCACTGAGCCATCTACGTATAGCTCCTAGGAGGACTCACTACCTAACCCCTACGGGTTCACTTTCTGTCTTCTGTAACACATTATTAACTCTTTCTTTACAACAACTGACTTACTATGGAGGACTCAGGGTTTACCTTCTATCCCCATTTTCTTATCAACATTATCAACTATTTCCTTATATCATCAACCTTCATTACTACTTTCTTACTTCCGACTATGCAGGACACTCTGTCTACCCCTACGGGCCCACTGCATCTTTCTTCTAAGGAACATTATCAACACTTCTTTTTACAGTTAACCATTTCAATACGCATAACTTTTACATGTAAACATTATCATTTTTACTTTCACATTACTGTTCTAGAACAGTATCACTCATAAGTACACTTTTGGCATCCCCTTTAAGAGGGGATCAAGTCTTTCTGAGGTAGCATGTCTTCTCAGACTACCAGTCCATACTCAGCAAGGCTCCGGTGCGGTATCTTCGCAAAGAGTCTTTAAGTAAAACCAAAACCAGTAGGAAGCGCCTTTAATAAGGTGCAAACTATTTACAAGGAGAAGTTTGTATCATGCACGGTCCATGATTAGTGCAGTTCTTAAGACTTGTGCAAAAACTTGGAAAAAATAAACAAAACAACAAGGATCCCGGGTCAACAAAGGGATCCATGAGGAGTTAACCCTGGACGGGTTTAGCAGCAACAGTAAACAAACAGTTAAACGGAGAACTATTTACATTTTCTTAAAGCATTCATGCTTACTCTTTTGGCGCAGCAGGTGGTTTCCTTCCGGGCCTCACCAGGCCAACGGGCCGCGCTGCCTCACCAGGAAGTGGCTCTGGTCCCTGCAAAGACAAGATCCCTCGCCGTGATGCTCTTCTCACCGAGGATCCTGCACGCCCCCAAGGCACATGGTGGGTCCGGGTTTTCTGCTGTTCTACCGGGTCAGGTTCTTTGGCCTTTTCGGCGGAAGGTTCATCGTCGGATGTTTCAGCGGTGGCCTGGAGCGCAACGCACCGCTGGACGCCCCGTGCCACCCAGCCAGCTTCGCCTGTTGCTCTCCTCCACCGGGTGTAAGTCACGGCATCACCGGGCTCCAGGTCTCGAGCAAACCTTCCTCCGCAGTGCTCGACCTCCTCCCGGTCCACGTGGACTTGTAGCGGCTCCCCGATCTCCTGGATAACCCCTCTTCCATATCGGGGGTTGAAGGAGACCACCACACCCCAGTGGGACGATGGGACCTCCGCGACAGTGGTTAAATCAATCTGGGCTGCCGGTTGCGGTCGGTTCCGCCATGCAGCCATCAAGCGCCGCAGGTGCTCGGCCTCCGGCAGGATCTTCATGCCCTGTGCCTGCAGCGTACCTTCAGCCGCGGCCGGGTGGGAAGGAGCAGGGGACACCGGAGATAGGTGGACTTCCGTGGGCCGATCTAGCCGAGCAAGCACGCGAGCATCGGCCTCCACGCGTCGCGCTATCTGGCGAGCTTCGGCTGCAGCTACACACTCCTCTGATGGTGGCAAGGGGGGTCGGCCCATCGGTAGCTCCGTGAGGGTCAGTCCCCGCAACGCTGGTGCATCTGGGGCTGTGTCAAGCGGTGCAGCCTCAGGCTGGATCGGGTCAGTCCCCCGCGGGGTTCTCGGTGTCGCCATCTTTGCTCCTTCTTCGGTGTCTTCTTCCCGCGGCCTCTTTCGTGGGTGGCCTCGTCTCCATGGTCTCCACCCTCCAAACAGGATCAAGAGGCGGACCTCAGCTGTTGACGGACACGTCCTCAGGACCAAGAAATGTTTAGACTGGGCGGCCATTGTTCTTCGCGCTCTCTAGCTCGTCCACGCCCACTCCACGCCCCTCTTCTCTTCCGGCGCTCTCCTCAGCGCTGCAATGGCGGCGGATTTTGGCGGCAAGCGGCGCAGCACACAGTCTTTGCAATAAAGTACAGTCCAAGCACAACAAATCACAGTTCCAAGGCACACATGACCTGATTCTTCAGGCTTAAGTAGATCCTGTTCGTGACGCCAAGTTTGGAGCGCCCCCACACCGCCGCAGGGCCGAGGGGTACCCAGAGCCGGGCCTCTGGGTCTCAGTCCTGGGGTTGTCACGGTGGCTAGACCCGGTCCGTGGCCCTGTCTGTCAGTGGGGGACGTCCGGTGCAATAAGTGGTGTTGTAACGGTGCAGTTGTGGGGTGCAGGTCACGGTAAATAATGAGGACACCAGGTTGCAGTCTCTTTACCTCTTTACTGAAGATCTCTGAGTCCTCAGTCCAGAATACGGTTCACCAGGCTGCGCAAGTCCGGCCGGTCCAATGGCACTTCCAGAGTTCTCTTCACAGGAGGAAATCTGTGCCTTCCCCCTAGCGCTATGTGTTGTAGTCCTTCCCTGCTGTGCTTACGGAAAGTACCCCACAACTGTTGTGTCTGTTTCTGATGTTCCCTCACAACTCGACTAGATGATGTTCTGCTAATCTTCCGTCCCTCCCTGAGGTTCGGGTAGGAACGGCACCCGTTTGACGGGTAGGCCTGGAGTTCTTCCGGGACCCTAGAGACGCCCCTCTCCCACAATTGCCTCCCAAGACTTCATAGGTGATTTGAGTTAGACAGCCCGCCTGAGACTGACTGCCCTGCCGCTGTTTGGAGTATTGCTTGAAGCTGAATATTACTCTACTCCCTCGGCGTTCCGGCCACCGGTAGTGCGCCTCAGTAGGATGTTGCTTCGGTCTTACAGCACGACTCCTACTGGTATTTCTCCTTTGCGTGATCCCGTTTCTCACTCAGCACAATCTATCTCTCTTCTAATCCTTTCTTGGGTACCGCCGCTACCCGGAGCAGGCACGGTCCCGTTACGTTCGTTCTCGTTGCCAAGCCTCTGTCAGGATCCCACCCCTGACAGAGACCCTACTGTATCTTCCCCTACAACACCCTCTGCCACAAGGTGTTGCCTGGTTCCAACCCAGTCAGCTTTCTGATCTAACTTCCTGCCTGACCCCCAGTTTACCCACTATGGTGGGGAGTGGCCTAATGAATAGCACCCTTAGCTCCCCCCGGAGGCCCGGCTGTGAAATGAATTGGTGTCTGTGATACCTGATCAGATGAACTCCTTCAGTGCCATCGGACACACCATAGCTCCCCATAGTGGCGGAGCCACAGTACTGCAACGACCAGGACTCTGGGGCGCTGCAATTACACTTGGGGCTATTTAGTTTGGAAAAACGAAGGCTAAGGGGTGATCTTATGTAAATGTATAAATATATGAGGGGACAGTTGAAAGACCTTTCTGATGATCTTTTTCATCATAGACCTGAGACAGGGACAAGGGGGCATCCTCCACGTCTGGAGGAAAGAAGGTTTAAGCATAATAACAGACTCGGATTCTTTACTGTAAGAGCAGTGAGACTATGGAACTCTCTGCCGTATGAGGTTGTAATGAGTGATTCACTGCTAAAATTTAAGAGGGGACTGGATGCCTTTCTGGAAAAGTATAATGTTACAGGGTATATACACTAGATTCCTTGTTAGGGTGTTGATCCAGGGAACTAGTCTGACTGCCGTATGTGGAGTCGGGAAGGAATTTTTTTCCCCAATGTGGAGCTTAGTCTTTGCCACATGGGGTTTTTTTTGCCTTCCCCTGGATCAACATGTTAGGGCATGTTAGGTTAGGCTATGGGTTGAACTAGATGGACTTAAAGTCTTCCTTCAACCTTAATAACTATGTAACTATGTAAAAACGCAGCGTCTGAACTAAGCCTAAGTGGGGGAGGAACATTTCGATCTGGGGTTAAATATTTGGCCTTACAGGCAAGTCATTAACCTGCAAAGGATGTACCTTATATTATATATTTCATATATATATTTCTCAGCAAAATCCATTTTGGTTTCGTTTTAGTGTGTTTGTTTTTTGTGGCACCGGGAAAAATGGCATGAATCTCGGAAAAAAATGTTTACAGCTGTGAACTAGGAGTCAGGAATGCTTCCAGTGGCGATCCCCATGATGTCTCCGTGTCATTTCAGCAGTGTTTCCATCATTTTCAGATGTTTTTAGACCTTAAAAGGACCCGGGGGGGGGGGGGGGATCGCGGTAAAAATACTCGGTTCTCCCATAGACTTACATTGGGCTCGTTGCTCGGGTCGAGTACCTGAGTATTCCAATTTTAGTGCTCGCCCATCACTAGGTATAACATCTTCTTGGTTACATCTCATTGCTATATATGCCTCAAAAAACTTGTTGAAAGTTTATCAGTATTGCAGACTTGTATTCTCCCTCATACAGGCATGACCCTCACTTTGGCATGCACAGAGGTGAGTGGCCTCACACAGATCACTGAATAAGGTCTACAGGTAAAATACCGAACATAGACCTCCATGTGTGGCCATACCATACAATACCATGGACATGTGCAGCCAAGTGGATAGCGCAAGTGGAAGAGGGACCCTCTGCTTTATTGTCACTCTTTAACCCCTTCACCCCCGGAGATTTTTTTCATTTTTTCGTTCTCGGTTTTCGCTCCCCTCCTTCCCAGAGCCATAACTTTTTTATTTTTCCGTCAATTTGGCAATGTGAGGGCTTGTTTTTTGCGGGACAAATTGCACTTTTCAACGACATCATTGGTTTTAGCATGTCGTGTACTAGAAAACAGGAAAAAAATTCCAAGTGCGGTGAAATTGCAAAAAAAGTGCAATCTCACACTTGTTTTTTGTTTGGCTTTTTGGCTAGGTTCACTAAATGCTAAAACTAACCTGCCATTATGATTTTCCAGGTGATTGTGAGTTCATAGACACCAAACATGTCTAGGTTCTCTTTTATCTAAGTGGTAAAAAAAATTCCAAAGTTTGCTTTGAGTTTCCTCTCCTTCAGACCCTGGGAACCATCAGGAATACCGTCCGATACATGAGTCCCATTAACTTGTATTGGTATCGGGTATCGGTATCGGATTAGATCCGATACTTTGCCGGTATCGGCCGATACTTTCCGATACCGATACTTTCAAGTATCGGACGGTATCGCTCAACACTAATGATAACGTAGGCCCGCAGCTGTGATTAGAGGAGAGAAGTTTACCTCTGGTCACAGAGGCATTGTCTGACGGAAGTACTACTCCCATCAGCCTATGCCTGCGCCTGCTAATGACACCAGAAACCCAGCGCCAGCTGATGGGAGTATTCATAAGCTGGTGCCTGCGCTGTAAATAAATAAATAAATAAAAATGATGTGGGATCCCCTATATTTTTGATAACCATCATGCCAAAACTGACAGCAGCGGGCTGTCAGCTTTATCATGGCTGCTTACCAAGAATACAGGGGTCCATATGCATTTTTTTAAAATAATTTTATTTTAAATTTATAAATTTTATAAATTATTTAAATAAATAATTTAAAAAAGGCGTGGGGTCCCCATCATTTTTGACAACCAGCCAAGCTAAAGCAGACAGCTGGCGGCTGGAATTCTTAGACTGTTAAGGGGCGATGGATATTGGGCTCCCGTCCAGCCTAAAAATAGCAACCCACATCTGCACCTGAAATGGAGCATCACTTACATGCACCAATTCTGTTGCTTTGCCAGGCTCTTCCCAATTGCAATGTGATGTACCCTTTGTATTGTCAGGTGACATAAAGCCTACGGGTTAGTAATGGAGAGGCGTCTATAAGATGCCTATCCATTAATAATCCTATTTTCATATTGTAAATAAACACACAGCAAGAATAAAGTTATTTATTTTAAATAAAAAGACACACCGTTTTTCTTTATTTAAAAATAACCAACACAGTTATACTCACCTAACACTCATTCCATTAAAGCCCTCGTCCTCTGTAAAAAACATAAAATAATTAACAACAAAAATACTCACCTTTCCACCTTTCCATTGAAGCCCTGGTCTCCTATAAAAAAAACCCACAAAAATTTAAAAAACATATCTCTCACTTTTCCGACGTTCTGTCCCACAGTGTAATCCATGTCTGCGATAAATGCTTTTCAACCTGGACAGTGCCAAGATGCAACTGTCCTGGATTAAAACCATGGTAGAATGAGCTTCTGTGAGAGCGGCATCAGTGACTAGCAGTGATATCATTGAGGATACCGCAGATCACTGAGGCAGCATTCCCAGCCAGGCCAATGAACTGCGGTGACCTCAGTGAGCTCACCATTAGCACCCTGAGAAAAAGCCTCATGGTACAGCGATGTGCTTGGTGAGTTCACTACAGTTCACCTTGAGAAATTTCTTATGGTGTCTCCAGGTGCAGTGCTGAGCTCAATGAGTTCACCACAGTTCACCTTGATAAATTTCTCACGGTGAACTGCGGCGAACTCACTGAACTCAGAGCTGAGCCTTTTCCTCAGGGTGATAGCGGTGATCTCACTATGGTTACAGCAGTTCATTGGCCCAGCTGTTCACGCAGGTTCAGTGACCTGCGGTAATCTCAATGACGTCATCATTTGTCACTGACCCTTATGAAAAAACTACTACTAGTAAAGACCGGCTTATTTCCAGCAGATCAACTCAGTGAGTAAAAGAGGGCGGCAGTCTACAGGAAGTCCAACACTCTTCAGCATCTACATCTATCACTCTATAATCTTCCCAAGCACCATGTCTTACCCTCCATGATGCTCAGGTTACATTTCTGCAGTATGCAAATGACCTACTGCTACTGTCACCAACCAAGAAAGGCCTACAAGACAACATGCAAATCCTGGAGAAATTAATTCCAACATGGACATTACCTTACATTTGATATCCAAAGACAACCAACACGTTGATGTTCCAAAGGAGGAAATCAAAATCGACCTAGCACCCTTAATTTGTGCTGTCCATCAGGGGAGTAATGAGCAGAGTCACAAAGGGTATGACAAGGACATAGTCCGTGCAGGAGGGGGGAAGGGCATGTCAACACCAGTGCCTATTTCAGCTGGATGTGCCTCTAAGGACGCACGTTCAGCTGAAGTGTTTTGCGGCGCAGGGACCATAGGGGTCACTGCACTGCTATACACATTGTTGGCCAATCAGAGCCCAACAGCTGGCACCTGTGAGTCCATCACGAGCAATGCATGACAGTGACATCATGCGCCGCCCATAGCTGGCATGCCAAAGTCAGCTGCAGGCTGCAGAAGAGGACTATGCACATTATGGGAGCTGAGAAAGGCAAAAAAAATAATGTATTTATGTTAAAATGTTGGACAATAGCGACACGATGGACATTATACTAAAAAAAAGGCCCAGAAAGGGACATATTATACAAGGATGGTGGTCATTATATCAGGAAAGGACCCAGGATGGAGGACATTACACCAGGAAGGGAACCATGATGAGGGTCATTTCACCAGAATGGGGGCCCAAGGAAGAAGGACATTTTACCAAGAAAGCGCCCAGGATGGGTGATAATATACTGGGATAGGGGACATTGTTATGTGATGGGGGACATTATACACGGAAGGGCCCCAGGATGGGGAACATTATACCAGGATGGGGGACATTCTTACAGGAAGAGACCAGGATGGTGGACATTATTACAGTAAGAGGCCCAGGGCAGGGGACATTATGCCTTTAAGGAGCCCAGGATGGGGGACATTATACCAGGAAGGGGGACATTTTAGCAGAAAGGGGCATGGGATGGAGGACATTATAACAGGAAGCGCACAGGATGGGGGACATTATACCAGTACAAGGCCTAGGATAAGAGACATTATTGCAGAAAGAGTCCAGGACGGGGGACATTATTACAGAAAGGTACGAGGAAAGGGGACATTATTACAGAAAGAGGCCCCGGATTGAGCACATTATACCAGTAGGGTGTCCATGATGGGAGACATTATACCAGGATGTGTGACATTGTTACAGGAAGGGACCAGGATGGGGGACATTATTACAGTAAGTGCCAGGAAAGGGGACATTATTACAGAAAGGGGCCCAGGTGTTGTGAATTCCGTTCTCGGGCTCCCTCCTGTGGTCGTGAATGGTACTTTGGTGACTTTGAGTGGAACTGCTGATCTTTGAGGTTGGCTTTCTCAGCTGCCCTCGCTTATTGCTTCTGCTGGCTTCCCTATTTAACTCTGCCCAGGTCGTTACTTCATGCCAGCTGTCAATGTCTCAGTACTGGTTCAGATCTCTCTTGGATTTCTCAGATGACCTGTCTACTCCAGCAGAAGCTAAGTCCCTGCTAGTTCATTTACTGTTCATTGGTTTTTGAATATATTTCTTAGTACATGCTATGTTTCTAGTCCAGCTTGCTATTATGATATTTCTTTGCTAGCTGGAAGCTCTGAGGGTGCAGAGCTGCACCTCCACACCGTGAGTCGGTGTGGAGGTCTTTTTGCATACTCTGCGTGGTTTTTGTAGTTTTTAATACTGACCGCACAGTTCCCTTTCCTATCCTCTGTCTATCTAGAGAAGATTCGGCCTCCTTTGCTAAAATCTGTTTCATTCCTGTGTTTGTTACTTCCCTCTTAACTCACAGTCAGTATTTGTGGGGGGCTACCTTTACTTTGGGGAATTTCTCTGAGGCAAGGTAGGCTGCTATTTCTATCTTTAGGGGTAGTTAGCTCTTAGGCTGTGAAGAGGCGTCTAGGGAGAGTTAGGCACGCTCCACTGCTATTTCTAGTGTGTGTGATAGGATTAGGGATTGCGGTCAGTAGAGTTACCACCTCCTCAGAGCTTGTCCCAGGTTTTCTGTTTTAACCATCAGGTCATTTCGGGTGCTCCTAACCACCAGGTCCATAACACCCAGGGTTGAGAATATTATACCAGTAAGGGGCCCATGATGGGAGACATTATACCAGGATGTGTGACATTGTTACAGGACGGGACCTGGATTGGGGACATTATTACAGTAAGGCCTCTTTCACATTTTGTCTTTTTGTTTCCATCAAAATCCATTGTTTTGTGAAAAAAAACGGATCCAGCAATTGTTTCTGCTGGATCCATTTTTTTCTCATAGACTTGTATTAGCGACGGATTGTGATGGATGGCCTTCCATTTCATCCGTCGTGCGCTGGATCCATCGTAAAATCGCTATCCGTCGGGCGGAGACAACGCACAGAGAAACGTTTTTGTGTATGTCGGAAAATCGCCCAGCGACGGATCCTGTGCTCTCGGACATTGGCTATAATGGAAGCCTTTGGATGCAGGATCTGTCGCTGACCGTCCAAAGCAGGAATCCAGCGACGGATGCCATCTTTTAAAACTGTGCATGCCTGAAAGAATTTCCAGTCAGGGAAATTGTCTCTCGCTCTCTCTCTCTATTTTTACTATTGATGCTGCCTATGCAGCATCAATAGTAAAAAGATATAATGTTAAAAATAAAAAAAATAAAAAATTGTGACTTTCTTACCTTCCGGCGACCCCCGCAGCCTTCCTGATGCTCGCGATGCTCCCGGCAGCTCCCGTTCCCAGTGATGCCTTGCGACATTAAACCTATGACATAATGCTCTTGCGAGACCGCTACATCATCACAGGTCATTGTCTCGCAAGGTATCACTGGGAACGGGTGCTGCCGGGAGCATCGCGAGCATCGGGAAGGCTGCGGGGGATGCCGGAAGGTAAGAATATTTTTTTTATTTTTAACATGGGTTGTGTTGTGTATGCGTTTTCACAGCGAAAAAATGCGGTGAAGACTCATACACAACGTGTGCACATAGCCTTAAATTCTGGCAACAACTGCCTCGATGGATCCGTCAAAAAAACGGATCCAGTGCATCAGTTTTTTACAATCTGCCCAGAATCCGTCTTTTCAACATTTTGACGGGTTGTGACTGATTGTAAAAAACGGAAGTGTGAAAGAGGCCTAAGAAGCTAAGGACAGGGGACATTATGCCTGGAAGGGGCCCAGAATGGGGACATTATAACTGGAAAGGGTTAGGGATGGGGGAAAGGAATGGGGACATTATTTTAATACAAGGGACATTATAACAGGAAGAGGCCCAGGGCAGTTGACATTATGAATCGAAGTTGCATAGGATGGAGGAAATTATACCAGGATGAGGCATGAGATGAGAGACATTATTACAGGATGTGGGCCAGTTTTGGGGAACCAGAAAGAGGCCAGGATGGAGGACACTATTATACGAAGGAGCAAGACGGGGTAAATTATTAGAGAAAGGTGCCAGTGTGATTACATTATTACATGCATAATGAATATATATTTCTATTGAATCTAGAACACTATAAAAGCCTATACAACTGACCAACATGGAGGTTGGGGCTCAAGTCCAAATTTTGCACTGGGGCTCATGGGATTCTAGTTACAACACTGTTTTCAATTATTGTCCAAATCCTGTATGGCAGTGAAGTATAGGTGGGGTTACAGCCCATCAGAAATATTCTGCCTACAATTGTCGGGGTCGTAATACGACAATTAATCCTCATTCACCAGTCATTCCAAATTGTAATGTGAGCGCAGAACGTCTGGTACCGGAAAAAGAAATGATTCAGACACGTAGCTGATTCAATCTTTGCTAATGCTCTTGCGTTCACCTCAGTGAGGAGCCGAGCAGCAACTGTGCTTTATTTTTCAATACATAGTACTAAAAAGGGAATGCAATGGGTGGGGTTTAAGCAGCATACATCTAGTGCTCAGTCTCTCTGATTCGTCGAACGTCTCCTGGTGGATTCCTCCTCTTCTTCACATACCTTTAGTTTCGTTTCCAAAGAAATGAATCTCGTCCCTTCGGACACAAGGGTGAAACGAAACTGAACACTGGTGGCCATTTTTAAATACAATTACATTTGCATTAGCTAGCAGATAGGAAAAACTTATTGTTTCACAGTATAAGAGTATAAAAGTACAGAAAGATATATAAGAAATATATTTTCACCTTGACAATCCCCCCTAAACACTAAGTTTTTCCCTTAAAGAAAGATCCTTCGAGACTGTCCATGTGATGGGAAAAGGGGAGGTGGATTTCTTCATCCAGACACCTCAGAAACTCTCCCCTAGCGAGAGGCCTCCAGGCAGCTGAACCCTTCACTAACCTCACATGGAGTTCTCCCACTGTCCCTAAACTAAGTCTCTTAGCGTCATCTGAGAATGGGGGGTTTTGTCTACTCTCTTGAGGGGAATATACTTCGGGATCTCCCCTGGATCAGTACCATTGTACTCTGGTGGATCTACTTCTTGATTGAGGAAGGTGCCAGTCGGAGTTGCTTTGGCAATGACCTTTTTGTACAAGGGAATAACACAACAGAGAATTATCGATCCAATTATAAGGAGGGCAATTAGTACCAAACAAACTTATTGAAGGAATCCCTAGATCCCACCTAACCAACTGGAGAAGAAAGATGTGTCTGCTCCAGCATACATGACACGTCGTCTTATTGTCCTAATTTGTTCAACTTCTTTAGAAACCTTCAGGTCTTTTGGATCTACATTTCGCCATTCAGGTCTGGCTGTCTATATTTCGTCTCGTAAGTCTTTGGTCATACCGTCAATGAATGTATTTACCAATACTTTAACATCAAGTGGGTTTATGGGACTGTACCCCATGTCTTCCCATTTCAGCTGTAACCGTCCAAAGTATAGCTCTACACTCTCTCCTTTTGTCACATCTGCAAAAAGTCTTAACTTGCGTCCTAGCACGTCACCTGTTTTTGTGCTCACTAACTACCTAGGCCTGCCTAGGTGGATTTATACATCTATCATATGGTCATTATTTGTCTGTAGAATGAGAAAGGTTGGTTCTCAGGGTCAGCCAATTGTTTTTGCGTAGCTAGCTAGTCAGAGGGCCTCCAGGGATAATACTCCTGTATCTGTCTTACCCTACCTGATGTGGTTGGTTCTCTGGTGTTGGGGGCGACATGACATGCTGGTCTACAGCTCCTTCCCAAAAGGATTACTGTCAGCCTACTCCTAAAAGTTAATGTCCCCACTATCCACCAACCACAATCCTGTGTCAGCTTCTTATATCACTGCATGTGATCTTGTCTGGACAGGATTCAGTGTAATTCTCTTAGGTCGGGTTGCAGCACGGGTCATACAAGTATTAGGGCCCAAATCCTCAACTATACCCTAAAAGGCATCACAGCTATAATTAACAAATCTTTGTTCACTGTAATATATACATACATATATATATTTGATCCATTCAACATTTTTTATTAATCTGCACCTGTGGGATTATAGAAGCAATGCCGGCATAAATCTGGTTCTGGGCTTTAAACTGGTCAGGCACCCCCCTTGGCACTCCAATGGCATCAATATATACTAGTGGATCTTCTTCATAACTCATATGGAGCTGATCGAGACTTCTCCTCTTTCTGGTAGGTTCATCAGGTATCTTTGGTGTACATATATTGTGTATGTTTAATTAGCAAATCAGTATCTAGAGAACTGTTCTCTTTGCAGAAACTTGTCTTGAAGATCCCTACTGGTGTACCTGTGGTGTCGTGCGAATTATAGCAGGTGTAATTGTCAGCTAATACGGTTACTTCTCCTGGGACCTTTAGTTTGGGTTTCTCATGAATTAGTGGGACATAATCTGGGCAATCAGTGGGCTTCAAACCTTTCAACAGATTCATGACACAGGCAGTGGTGTTGTCATCAGGAAAAAGCAATGCATGTGTGTATAGATATGTATTCGCAGCAGCACAAGCAATACATCCTACAGAGATATTCTGGACTCTTACATTGTATCTCACCCATTCTAACCATAGGTTTTTCCTTGGGGCTGTTTGTGTTTCTATGGAGAAAACCTCTCGCCAACTGAGACCTGGAAGGGGTATCACTTCATTAACTACATTTTGCAAACGCTCACCTGGGCCTGTTTTAGGTGTACTGGTAACAGGGGCTTTGTTCGGTCTGAAACTAATATCCTGGAGCTGTATATGGCCTAAATACGCATGGGGTCCAGCACTAAATACATAATTATAATTCCTTCCCAATACGAACGTCTGCAGATCAGCAGATTGGGCGTTCTCCAGATTCAGGAGGAGGGGGTGACAACTTCTACCCCATTTACAGCCCCTAAGTGGTTGCAGAAGGGCTGTTAGATGCATTCTCCCGCGAAGACTCCTACCCGTCCCATCCTTGGGAACATGGCTTCACTAGGTTTATATCCCCAATCTTTCCCTGTACTCCAGGCAGCATCTGTCCAATAATGACAATTATTATTGTATTGTCTGGTAACACACATATAAAACTGGATAGTTCCCTCTACTATCCGTTCAGTCTCAAGGCACTTGACTACATCACAGAAATCAAATCGCCAGATATCCACCGGGGCTGTCAGGTTTACCCAGAGAATAGTGGGACCAGGATTCTTATTTACAATAGGGGCCGAAGAGGTAGGGGCGAGGATGGCCCTCAGTTCCAGGATCAAAAACAACAGCAACATTTCCCTTCAGTCACTTCTGTGACTAAACACTGGTTCGGTCTCTTTTACAGTGTGAGGCGTGGATCCAGGTGCTCTTTCCTTCAAGTTTTACTGCAGTGGGGGTGACCAGGATCACCGTGTGAAGTCCTTCAAATCTCGGCTGGAGACAATCTCTGCACACAAACTTTTTCACATACACCAGGTCTCCTGGCACAAAGGGATGGTGTCCTGGAACCTTGTCTGGGTCTGGAAGAGAACTGAAGACAGTTAAATGCACTTTAGCAAGGTGTCCATGTGAGGCCTGCACATAGCTAGTCAAGTCCTGGTACTTGAGCTGCAACTGTTGTGGAAAGAAACATTCAAGATTGGGGCTCCTGCCAAACAGAATCTCATACGGTGACTGTCCTGTCTTCCTGTTTGGGATATATCTTACTGAAAACAAAGCTAGAGGGAGGCATTCTGTCCATGGTTTACCAGTCTCTGTCATTGCCTTCTGGATTTTAAGCTTAAGAGTTCCATTTAGTCTCTCCACTTTTCCACTGCTCTGCGGATGGAGTATGCAATGCTTGACTTACCCCCAGTGCTGCCATTACCTCTGACATGATCTCTCCAGTAAAATGGGAACTCCGATCGCTTTCAATGACTTCAGGAACTCCATACCTGCATATGATCTCAGCCATCAGTTTCTTCGCCGTTGTCTTAGCCGTAGCTTTGGCAACTGGGTAGGCTTCTGGCCAACCTGAAAATAAATCAATGCAGACCAACACATACTCATATGTCCCTACCCTGAGTAACTGAATTTAATCAATCTGCAGTCTCTGGAATTGGTTAAAGGGGCCGGGGAGTGTGTTTGGATGGGGTTTTCACTGTCCTACTCTGATTATGTGTGGCACATATCATGCAGCTCTGTACCTGCCTTTCTGCGCAGGTGGAAAACCCGGAGGCAATCCATTGTTTCTGTAGGGTGTCACACATGGCCGTCTTCGAGTGGTGCACATTCCCGTGCAGAACCTGTGCCATCATTGGGTACAGTACCTGTGGTAGGCAGACCTTTTCACCCCTCCCCCATAGTCCGGTAACGGTATCAGAGCAAGCCCCTATCTCTTGCCACCTATTTTTCTCCTCCTTACTTGCCTGTTCTTGTAACCGGGCTAAGATGTCTTTCAACACAAGTGGAGATGGTGGGGTGTCTAGGTGATGTACTCTAGAAGCCACAGGAGTGCTTGCTGCTTTCTTGGCAGCCTGGTCTGCCAGTGCGTTACCCTTTTGTCCGTCCATCAGTGCCTTTGCTATGTGCCTTTACCTTTATGATGCCTGCTTAGGTGGGAAACTGTAGTGCATTCATAAGTTGCTGGACTGCCTCAGCATGTTTAAAGGGGTGGCCATTTGCTGTCAGGAAAGCCCTGGCTCTCCAGATAGGCCCATAACCGTGTGCAATCCCAAAAGCATACCTGGAATCAGTGTAGATATTTACAGTCTTACCTTCTGCTAGTTTGCTCTGCTTCTTGTGCAGACATATGAGCTGAGATTGACTCTGCCTTGATTACCTCATGTTCCGAGACCACAGCATATCTGGTACAGTAGCATCCTCGGTCATCTTGGTGACGGGATCCATCTACAAAAAGCTCAAAATCAGCATTAGAATAGGCACACTAGAGATCAGCCGTTTCATGTGATTTGGAAACCTAATCTTGTTCCTCTGGATCCATTCTAGAAAGAAAAAATGTCCTTGTTCATGTCACCTTCATGTCACCTACTCCTCCCCCCTTTGGATGCAGGGGAACTAGGAGAAAAGTAGCGGGGTTCAGAACAGTGCACCTTTTCAAAGTCACATTGGTAGGCATGAGAATAGCACACCAAAGTCGCAGCTGTCCAGCCATGGACATGTGGCTAGGTTGTACTTGGTTAAGGATACTATATACATTGTGTAGGGTGTGGACCATCAGTGGATAATCCAAAACAATCTCTGAAGATTTGTGTAGCAACAGCTGGACAGACAACACAGTCCAAATACAGGAGGGACTTCCTCTTGCCACCCTATCCAGGCGGCCGCTGTAATAAGCAACAGGTCTCTATTTGTCTCCATGAAGCTGAATCAGCACACCTGTAGCATGTCCTGCATAGGTGAGCTCTGTCTGCAAGGCAGTCTGCAATACTGTACGGCAGTGCTCGGGTGTCTTGTAATCATATACGGGGCCTGCAATGTGTAACACTATATCACAGGGCAGATTCCCTCTTTGGGTGGACATAGCGTCTCCTGGATGCAAGGGGCCATGAGCGGCAAGGTAGGCCTGACACTCTTGGGCTATAACTGGGCTTCCCTTTTCTAGCTATCTGTTGGGCCAAACAACCTCTATGTGACAGGGTAGAGTTGACTGGGTTCACTATAGCTCCTGCCTGGTGGGTAATTATGTCCCCATACCCTACTGAGAAAAGAACCTGGGATCCCTGAGGTGTGATGTAGCAACGTGAATGACAGGGAAACAAACTTCAGATTCCTGGAAAATCTAGCTGAAAATTGACATAAGGCAGCTGGGAGGGAGTTAGATTCCTATACAGGGTTAAAGGCGTATTGGAGTGTGAAGCTGGACTCACATGTACAAGGGAGGGGGGCAGAAACTGGAGTCTGTTACATGGAGATAAGAAACACTGTGACCCCGCAGCTGCAGCGATGGGGGCCAGTGAGCGAGCAAGAATTATTACAGCTAGTGACTTAATCCTTGTCTTTCCTGCTGGGCTAAATTCTTTTGAAAACTCTTTACTATTTTCAATATATCATCCGGAGTGGAAATCTCAATATCGGGTCTACTACAAAAAGGTATGAATGGGCTTTTTATTACAATGGGAATCCCAGATCTTTAAACACTACCATAAGACGCCCATAGAACTTCTCGGCAATCCAGGATATATATTGCTGTAAGGGGCACAGGGTTTACAGTCGGGAGTAGAGGCTTAATTTCCTGGGGAGGGACCATATTATCCAGCAGGGAGCCCCCCCTGTTGATCTTCAATTTGCTATATATCAACCACTCAACTTGATACAGGTAATTACCAATCTTTCAATTACATACAGTACTTATTGCTTTAAATACAAATCTCTCAGTGTGTATTAAATCAAGGACAGAGAAAACTTTGGAATGCAATACATGGTTTCCCGTCCCTCTAGCCCGCAGCGCCGAGGGGAAAAATTGCAAGCAAGGTCGCGCAGGGGCTCACACAGCCCCTCCCATCTAGTAACACGGTGATAAGAAAGATCACTGCATTCCACAGCACACAAGGGAGAAGCGAGGCCCAGCTCCCTGCCCCCCCCCTCCTTCTCCAGCACGTAGCGCAGATAAGGAGAAAGAAGAAGAAGAAGAAGAAATCTCGCAGCGGTCTGCTCAGCCCCTCCCCTACACTACATAGCACTGATACAAAGCTCCGTATCCTCTACAAAGTCACAAATTACAGCAGTTTTCAGACCTAATTTCTACAAAACTTTCCTATGATTCTCCGTGGTCTGGGCGGAGCCCCAAGGACGGTCCGTACGCACACACAAGGCAGGTCTCCACCCAGATTGGATTCTGCACAACACAAACAGGACACACCTACACTTCTGGAGATCTCTTTCCGCCGCCATTACAGGGCGCTGGCTGAGACTGCATTTTCATCATCAGTGGCACGGCGGCCATTTTACAATCTGTAAGATCACAGTTCAAAGGCATTTTATAACCAAATACGGGTTCTGTATTCTCTGATCCTTCCTCTCAACCTATTTTCATCCTTTGTTCTTTAAGCCTCGCGCAACTCGCAGATAAGCTTCTTGACTGTCTCTTGCCCTCCCGTGACCATTGTCTTGACTTCCACGACATCCTCATCTAACTTGTGGGGCACAGACTTCTTTTGCTGTAAGACACGCAGCTTGGCTCCCAGGATACTATGGTTTTCTGCAGTAAAACCACTGGCAGCGATCTTCAACACTGATATTCTAAAAACACGGAGCCTCTCGCTCAACGTATAAGAAAAAGAGCCTCGCGCTCAATATTTCCATCCCTAACCTGAACAACAGTGATTAACAGACTATCCTGCCACGATATCCCAAACAGTCGGGAGGCAGCCTCCTAATGAGACCCCTCCACAAAAATTCTGGTGGTCCCGTACAGAGCGTCTTAATTACCTGTTTCTGGTGGTCCCGTTCCGGGACGTCTTAATTACCTATTTCTGGTGGCTCCATACGGGGCGTCTTAATTACCTATTTGTACTCAAAATTCTGGTGGTCCCCTCACTCGGGACGTCTTAATTACCGGTTAGTACAATATCACAGAGGCTGCGTCTCCTATCCCTTTCTCTAAGCTGCCCCACAATCTACAACTGGCTCAATCTTTCACTCCACTTCACTACTGGACAATAGTCACGGGTAAGGTGGTTGAACGGAGCACAATGACCGGTGGAGGAGGTATGGTGTACAGAGGTCGCACAGGATGTGACGTCTCTCAGTTGCTGGTTCAGAGCGTGGCACAGGATCGCATTTGATCTCACCACTCGATCATTCACCTCCCGGACCCAAGGAGACTACAGACAAACCAATAACGGCTGAGACACTAGCAAGTGTGACATATACAATGTACATGATCGCCACTTACCGTGTACGGAGGGTGATCAGTCCTCGAGGTCAGCCACTACGGGTATCATCCACAGACATCCAGGCATGGGTCCAGGGGGCCTCGGATCGCTGGCCACGCCCCACGTTGGGCGCCAAAATTGTCGGGGTCGTAATACGACAATTAATCCTCATTCACCAGTCATTCCAAATTGTAATGTGAGCGCAGAACTTCTGGTACCGGAAAAAGAAATGATTCAGACACGTAGCTGATTCAATCTTTGCTAATGCTCTTGCGTTCACCTCAGTGAGGAGCCGAGCAGCAACTGTGCTTTATTTTTCAATACATAGTACTAAAAAGGGAATGCAATGGGTGGGGTTTAAGCAGCATACATCTAGTGCTCAGTCTCTCTGATTCGTCGAACGTCTCCTGGTGGATTCCTCCTCTTCTTCACATTCCTTTAGTTTCGTTTCCAAAGAAATGAATCTCGTCCCTTCGGACACAAGGGTGAAACGAAACTGAACACTGGTGGCCATTTTTAAATACAATTACATTTGCATTAGCTAGCAGATAGGAAAAACTTATTGTTTCACAGTATAAGAGTATAAAAGTACAGAAAGATATATAAGAAATATATTTTCACCTTGACACAATTGTGCAAAGAACCTTCTACAGAGCATTCAAAGCTCCTCCAGCAGTGCCTGTCGGGTTGAGTTGGGCAGATTCCTTCAACACGAAACAATCCAGAAGAATAGCATTTCCAGTGCTTTTACCATGGTGAATGTCCCTGGGCCCAGTCTGTAGTTTCTCTGTAGACTCTGGTACATGTTCAGTTTCTATGAGATAATGATATAGTTCCCCTAAGTCACTGACATACCTCTCTTGGCCCTCGTCTACCAGCTTCCTGATTCCAGCTTTTCAGCTTTCGTCAGACTGCTGTGATTGGGGTTTCGGTCAGGGTGGGTTCAAATATGTTGTTTGAAGGGCCCTGGTTCACGTGTAGTATCTACATGTAGCATGGCTTTATGTTGTTAGGAACCTCGACTGTTACTATGCAGGTAGGCCTAAAATGACAGTGCCCACTTTTGAACTGCAAGGTCTAGCAGGAATCTGCCTCACTGTGTAAAACACTGCTGGTGGTTCTCTGATGGACGCGATGAAAGTGATTGAGAATTCCAGGTGGAATATTTCTGCTTGGCTGTCTAGGTATGTGTGAGGACCCCAACTTCATTGCTGTATAAGAGGATTGGGGTGATGGTGGAATAGAAAATTTTTAGCATCTTCCGATGGTAGAGTTTCCTTTGGATGGCATTACGGGTTGTTATTATTATTATTATTATTATTATTAGTATTATTATTTTTTATTTATAGTGATATTTATTCCATGGTGCTTTACATGTGAGCAGGGACATACATCATAAAAAACAAGTACAATAATGTTAATCAATACAAGTCACCGCTAGAACAGAAGGAGATAGGATCCTGCCAGCGAGGGCTCACAATCTACAAGGGATGGGTCAGGATACAGTAGGTGAGGGTAAAGCTGGTCATGCAGTGGTTTGGTCGATCGGTGGTTACTGCAGGGTTGTAGGCTTGTCAGAAGAGGTGGGTCTTCAGGTTCCTTTTGAAGGTTTCCACGGTAGGCGAGAGTCTGATATGTTGGGGTAGAGAGTTCCAGAGTAAAGGGGATGCTCGGGAGAAAGCTTGTATACGATTGTGGGAAGAGGAGATAAGAGAGGAGTAGAGAAGGAGATCTTGTGAGGATGGGAGGTTGTGTGCTGGTAGGTACAGAGTGACGAGGTCACAGATGTATGGAGGAGACAGATCGTGAATGGCTTTGCATGCTATGGTTAGGGTTTTGCACTGGACTCTCTGGGTAATGGGGAGCCAGTGAAGGGATTGACAGAGCGGAGAGGCAAGGGAATAGCAAGGGGATAAGTGGATTAGTTGGGCAGCAGAGTTTAGGATATAGATTGGAGGGGCGCGAGAGTGTTAGAGGGGTGGCCACAGAACAGGAGGTTGCAGTAGTCAAGGCGGGAGATGATTAGGGCATGCACTAGAGTTTTAGCAGATTATAGGTTGAGGAATGTGCGGATCCGGGAGACGTTTTTGAGTTGAAGTCAGCAGGAAGTGGAAAGGGCTTGGATATGTGGTTTGAAGGAGAGATCAGAGTCAAGGATTACCACGAGGCAGCGAGCTTGTTGAACTGGGGAGAGTAAACAGCCATTTACTTTAATGGATAGGTTTGTTGGGAGAGTTGAGTGAGATGGGGAAAGATGATGAATTCTGTTTTGTCCATATTAAGTTTTAGAAATCTAGCGGAGAAGAAGGATGAAATAGCGGATAGACATTGAGGGATTCTGGTTAGTAGGGAGGTGATATCTGGTCCACACATGTAGAACTGTGTGTCATCAGCATAGAGGTGATACTGCAAGCCGTGATATTCTATGAGCTGGCCCCATCTGAAGGTGAAAATGAAGAAGAGCAGGGGCCCAAGGACTGAACCTTGTGGGACTCCGACAAATAGGGGGCAAAGTGAGGGGGTGGTGTGTGAGTGGGAGACACTGAATGTCTGGTCATTTAGGTATGATGCGTTCCAAGATAAGGCCAAGTCTGTGATACCAAGAGATGAGAGGGTCTTTAGTATTAGGGAGTTGGCCACTGTGTCAAAGGCAGAGGACAGGTCCAGGAGAAGGAAGACAGAGTAGTGTCACTTGGCTTTGGCAGTCAGCAGATCATTGGTGACTTTAGTTAGGGCAGTTTCAGTAGAGTGAAATGATCAGAAGCCGGATTGTAAGAGGTCGAAGAGGCAGCAGTAAGAGAGGTGGGAGGACAGTTTGAAAATGACATGTTGTTCCAGTAGTTTTGAGGCAAAGGGGAGAAGTGTTATGGGGCAATGTCTATATACATAGGATGGGTCAAGAGAAGGCTTTTTGAGGATAGGTGTGATTGAAGCATGTTTGAAGCATGAGGGGAAATCACCATTTGTTAGTGATAGGTTGAAGAGATGGGATAGAGTTGGGATGAAGACTGTGGTGAGGTTTGGGATGATGTGGGATGGGATTAGGTCAAGTGTACAGGTGGTGAGAGGTGATCTCGAGACTAATGCGGAAAGTTGGTCTTCTATAATGGTGGAGAAGCTGGTTTTGGAGGAGAAGAGTTAAGAAGTTAGGAGTAGGGGCCCTGGGGGTTGTAGGCCCAAGCTTTCTCTGATGTTATCAATCTTCTGTTTGAAGAATGCGACAAAGTCTTCAGCTAAGATCAGTGGAGAGGGAGGGGGTGCTGGGGGACAGAGGAGAGAATTGAAGGCTTTGAATAGCTGTTTATGGTTATGAGACAGGGGTTTGTGAGGGACTGTTTGAATGCAACTCTGGAAACCCGCCTAAGTTCTTTGGTCAGGCTGGTGCACCAGGGTTGTCTGTTGATTTTGCGAGCTTTGGTATCTGTGAGTGAATCATAGAATCATAGAATGTTAGAGTTGGAAGGGACCTCCTGGGTCATCTGGTCCAACCCCCTGCTCAAAGCAGGATTCACTAAATTATCCCAGACAGGTGTCTGTCCAGCCTCTGTTTGAAGACTTCCATTGAAGGAGAACTCACTACCTCTCATGGCAGCCTGTTCCACTCATTGATCACCCTAACTGTCAAAACGTTTTTTCTAATATCTAATCTGTGTCTCCTCCCATTCAGTTTCAACCCATTGCTTCTAGTCTTTCCTTGTGCAAATGATAATAAAGATGATCCTTCTACAATGTGATAGCCCTTGAGATATTTGTAGACAGCTATTACGTCTCCTCTCAGTCTTCTATTTTGCAAGCTAGACATTCCCGAATCCCAGGGCCGGACTGACCATCGGGCACTTCTGGGAAATGCCAGAAGGGTCGGTGCCAGTAGTGGACCACTGCACTTTTTTCCCCCCCTCCCCCCGCCAGTGCCACCGCCGCCACATTCAACTATACCGGCGTCTATGAAACTGGTATAGTTCAATGCAATGATGGAGGAGAGAGCGTCTGCTGATGCTCCCTCTCCCATCATTCCCCGCTCTGCCTCTGACACTGCGGGTGCGCGATGACGTCATATCATCGCGCACCTGCTGTGTCCCGGGCAGACTGCAGCCACCGAGACAGGAGCAGGGAGCAGAGCAGGCAAGAGGAAAGGTGAGGAGAGTGGGTTTTTTTGTTTGTTTGTTTTTTAAACTGGACTGTGGGGCCATTATCGGGGGGGAGAGATGAGATGTGGGCTGTGCTATATATATACCACTGTGTGGGCTGTGCTGTATATACCACTGTGTGGGCTGTGCTGTATATACCACTGTGTGGGCTGTGCTGTATATTCCACTGTGTGGGCTGTGCTGTATATACCACTGTGTGGGCTGTGCTGTATATACCACTGTGTGGGTTGTGCTGTATATACCACTGTGTGGGCTGTGCTGTATATACCACTGTGTGGGCTGTGCTGTATATACCACTGTGTGGGTTGTGCTGTATATACCACTGTGTGGGCTGTGCTGTATATACCACTGTGTGGGTTGTGCTGTATATACCACTGTGTGGGCTGTGCTGTATATACCACTGTGTGGGCTGTGCTGTATATACTACTGTGTGGGCTGTGCTGTATATTCCACTTTGTGGGCTGTACTGTATATACCACTGTGTGGGCTGTGCTGTATATACCACTGTGTGGGCTGTGCTGTATATACCACTGTGTGGGCTGTGCTGTATATACCACTGTGTGGGCTGTGCTGTATATACCACTGTGTGGGCTTTGCTGTATATACCACTGTGTGGGCTGTGCTGTATATACCACTGTGTGGGCTGTGCTGTATATACCATTCTGTGGGCTGTGCTGTATATACCACTGTGTGGGTTGTGCTGTATATACCACTTTGTGGGCTGTGCTGTATATAACACTGTGTGGGATGTGCTGTACATACTACTGTGTGGGCTGTGCTGTATATACCACTGTGTGGGCTGTGCTGTATATACCACTTTGTGGGCTGTGCTGTATATAACACTGTTTGAGATGTGCTGTACATACCACTGTGTGGGCTGTGCTGTACATACAACTGTGTGGGCTGTGATGTACATAACACTGTGTGGGCTGTGCTGTACATACCACTGTGTGGGTTGTGCTGTATATACCGCTTTGTGGGCTGTGCTGTATATACCACTGTGTGGGATGTGCTGTACATACCACTGTGTGGGCTGTGCTGTACATACCACTCTGTGGGCTGTGCTGTATATACCACTGTGTGGGCTGTGCTGTACATACCACTGTCTGGGCTGTGCTGTACATACCACTGTGTGGGTTGTGCTGTACATACCACTGTGTGGGTTGTGCTGTACATACCACTGTGTGGGCTGTGCTGTATATACCACTTTGTGGGCTGTGCTGTACATACCACTGTGTGGGCTGTGCTTTACATACCACTGTGTGGGTTGTGCTGTATATACCACTTTGTGGGCTGTGCTGTACATACCACTGTGTGGGCTGTGCTGTACATACCACTGTGTGGGTTGTGCTGTATATACCACTGTGTGGGCTGTGCTGTACATACCACTGTGTGGGTTGTGCTGTACATACAACTGTGTGGGCTGTGCTGTACATACCACTCTGTGGGCTGTGCTGTACATACCACTGTGTGGGTTGTGCTGTATATACCACTTTGTGGGCTGTGCTGTATATACCATTGTGTGGGATGTGCTGTACATACCACTGTGTGGGCTGTGCTGTACACACCACTCTGTGGGCTGTGCTGTATATACCACTGTGTGGGCTGTGCTGTACATACCACTGTGTGGGTTGTGCTGTACATACCACTGTGTGGGTTGTGCTGTACATACCACTGTGTGGGCTGTGCTGTATATACCACTTTGTGGGCTGTGCTGTACATACCACTGTGTGGGCTGTGCTGTACATACCACTGTGTGGGTTGTGCTGTATATACCACTTTGTGGGCTGTGCTGTACATACCACTGTGTGGGCTGTGCTGTACATACCACTGTGTGGGTTGTGCTGTATATACCACTGTGTGGGCTGTGCTGTACATACCACTGTGTGGGTTGTGCTGTACATACCACTGTGTGGGCTGTGCTGTATATACCACTGTGTGGGCTGTGCTGTATATACTACTGTGTGGGCTGTGCTGTATATATGCTACTGTGTGGGCTGTGCTGTATACTACTACGCGGGCTGTGCTGTATACTACTACATGGGCTGTGCTGTATACTACTACACGGGCTGTGCTGTATACTACTACGTGGGCTGTGCTATATTATGCAGGCTGTGCTATATACTATGCAAGTTGTGCTATATATTATGCGGGCTTTGATATATACTATGGGGGGTATATTATATTCTATGGGGGAGGCAGTGTTATATACTATGTGGCTGTGTTATATACTATTGCGGGGGTATATTATATTCTAGGGGGAGGCTGTCTTATATACTATGGGGGGCTGCATTATATTCTTTGGGGGCTACATTATATATTATGGGGAGGTGGGCTGTATTATATTCTATGGGGGGCTGTATTAGATTTTATGAGGGATGATTGCATCATACTCTTTGATGGGGCTACATTATATTCTATGGGGAGGTGGGCTGTATTCTATTCTACTCAGGGCGACATTATATTCTATGGGGGGCTGTATTATATTTATATTCTATGAGGGGTGATTGCATCATACTCTATGGGGGGCTGCATTATATTCTATGGGGGTTACATTATACTCTGAGGTGGCTGCATTATACTCTGTGGGGCGGTGGCTGCATTATACTGTATGTGGGCTGCATTATACTGTATCGAGGACTATGGGAAATACATTATACTATATGAAGAACTATGGGGTGCATTATACTATGGGAAGTGAATTGTACTACATGGATGACTATGGCGGTGCATTATACTATATGGAGCACTATGAGGAGTGTATTATGCTCTATGGAGGACTGATCAGTGTATTTTAATATATGGAGGACTATAGGGAGTGTATTATACTATGTGGAGGACTGTGGTGCACATTATAATATATGGAGGACTATGGGGTGTATTTTACTAAACAAGTAAAATGCTGCATATTCAGATTGTTTTTGCCGGAACAAAAATCATTGTTCTCAGCAGCACATCGCCGATGTAAACTGTAGATGTGCTGCTGATAACATGATACTGTATGGTGATCTGTTAGTGATCTATTAGTGATGGTTCTGTCCCATCATTCTTTCTCAGACGGTCGAAAGAGGCCGGGAAGCAAGTGTTGAACAACTTCAGTATTGTCGATCAAACTCGTTTAGCGGCCTGAACTCAGCGCTTGTAAATACAACCGAAATGCTTTTGTGTGATGTGCTATATGTTAGCATTTGGGGCCCCATTTTAAACTTTGCCTAGGGCCCCACTTTGGATAAACCGGCTCTGCCTACAAGTGTACAAAGATATTATACAGTCACCATGTGACAAGTGGGCCTGTGTAACTTCAAATGCCAGGGCTGAATTTTAGTCCCAGTCCGGCCCTGCCGAATCCTGTAAACATTACTCATAGGACATGGTTTGTAGACCGGTCACTAGGGTTGAGCGACTTTTATTTTTATAGGATCGGGTCGGGTTTCACGAAACCTGACTTTCTCAAAAGTCGGGTCGAGTGAAATCGGCCGATCCTATAAAAAAGTCGGGGTCAGGGTCAGCCGAAACACGAAACCCAATGCAGTGCAATGGGATAATATGGTTCCCAGGGTCTGAAGGAGAGGAAACTCTCCTTCAGGCCCTGGGATCCACATTAATGTGTAAAATAAAGAATCAAAATAAAAAATATTGATATACTCACCCTCGGACGCGCCCTGGTACTAACCGGCAGCCTTCCTTCCTAAGAATGAATGCGGTGACGTCGCGGCTTGTGATTGGTCGCGTGAGCGGTCAAATGGGCGGTCACGCGACCAATCACAAGCCGCGACGTAATCTAAGGTCCTTCACGCGCTCATTCTTAGGAAGGAAGGCTGCTGGAAAGAAGCAGGGCGCGTCCGAGGGTGAGTATATTCCTATTAGGTATACACTTAAATATGGATTCCGATACCGATTCCCGATATCGCAAACATATCGGAACTCGGTATCGGAATTCCGATACCAGATTCAGAAGATCGCCGACCTCATGGCCGACCCCACACAGGGGTCCGGTCGGGTTTCATGAAACCTGACTTTGCCAAAAGTCGGCGACTTCTGAAAATGGCCGACCCGTTTCGCTCAACCCTACCGGTCACCATTCTGGTCGCTCTTCTCTGAACTGGCTCCAGTTTGTTGATGTCTTTTTTAAAATGTGGTGCCCAAAACTGCACAGTATTCCCGATGAGGTCTGACCAAAGAGGAATAGAGGGCAATAATGACTTCACGTGATCTAGACTGTATGCTTCTGTTAATACATCCCAGAATTGTATTTGCGACCGATTCAAGAGCTGCAGCTATTGTGTTGTTCTGCAGTCCTTGTCTTTTAGGATCTCTATGGCTTGTTTGAAACTCCCAGATTCATGGATTTTTGTACCATGTAGGTGCATCTGTCCGTTCTTGTAAGTTGGCAGTTATTAAGTTGGGCCAATCTTGTCATTGTCCTCTGAAACACTATGATGTTTGTTTTCTTTTTATTGATGAGTATCTATCTATGTATCTCCTAATTTACTCCATTTACATTAATCCATGTAAGTAGTTGCTGTAGTTGGTCACTATAAGTCTACAATAATAGAAGTTCTGGTTGTATGTATTCAGTGGTCAGTGGTGACATGATGGAGCCTGACGGATTGTGAGCCTCATTCACTACATAAATGCTTCTTATTGAGCAGTGCACACAGTAACAATGGTCTCCAGCTGGCGGCCATCATAGTCTTGTGGTGACCACACAATGCTATTTATCTACTTTATAAATCCCTGTACAAAAGGCCCAAGCCTTCCCTCCCATGTCCCTGGCCGCCCTGCTCTCTGGGGCAGCACAGCCGTCATTTCTCAGGGACACGCTATTAAATAGTTAAACAACAGCTATGGGAGGGCAATAATATCCTAGGAGGTGAGGACCCTAAAGCGAGTTGTCAGGAAGTTTCATAACCAATAACCAATTCAATAATTATTACAATGTAATTTAATGCAAAGGAAAATCTGTAGAATAAAAACTCTGTTTTTATGACTTTCCAATTACATTCACTCCTCGCCAACTCCTATTCTCCTATGAAGACAATAGAAAGAACAATAACAAAAATGTGACAATAATTAAAAAGAAGCAAGTAAATAAATTAGAAAAAGCAGAAAATAAAACATTGCTAAAAATGTTTTATTATGGGTTTTTTTCTACAATTTTTAAACCTACATTGAAATTCTGAACTGTATTATTAGTTGCATACTATTAGATTGCTTTAATTTCTCCTGTTATTATTTTATTATTATGATTATAATATTATTTATTATTATTATTATTATTACCACAAATTGTAGTATTTGTTATTTGCATTTTTATTTTTTATTTATTTTCACATTATAATCAAACTAACAATGAAATGATTTTGTATCTACAATTCATTCAGATTATCAGATAACTACAATAATTACTGCTATTATTAATGTAGTTAAATAAAATACTTATTCTTAAAAGCAAAAGAGGCAAAAAACAGTTATAATTCAAGTAATCAATATGCAAAAGTTCATTTTCATTTTTATTGTAACATATGATTAGGGATAAAAAAAAAAAGTTTTATTAATATAAAGTATTTTCTTCCTTTCACCTGAAACTCAGAAAACTTTTCTTGTAACACTGCCCACAGGTTCTTACTTTAGATAGATAGATAGATAAATAGATGATAGATAGATAGATAGATAGATAGATAGATAGATAGATAGATAGATAGATAGATACAGTTATATGAAAAAGTTTGGTCAGCCCTATTAATCTTAAGCTTAATGTTTTATAAAAAATTGTTTTTTTTGCAACAGCTATTTCAGTTTCATATATCTAATAACTGTTGGACACAGTAATGTTTCTGCCTTGAAATGAAGTTTATTGTACTAACAGAAAATGTGCAATCTGCATTCAAACAAAATTTGACAGGTGCATAAGTATGGGCACCTCACCAGAAAAGTGACATTAATATTTAGTAGATCCTCCTTTTGCAAAAATAACAGCCTCTAGTTGCTTCCTGTAGCTTTTAATGAGTTCCTGTATCCTGGATGAAGGTATTTTTCACCATTCTTCTTTACAAAACAATTCCAGTTCAGTTAAGTTTGATGGTCGCCGAGCATGGACAGCCCTCTTCAAATGATCCCACAGATGTTCAATGATATTCAGGTCTGGGGACTGGGATGGCCATTCCAGAACAGTGTAATTGTTCCTCTGCATGAATGCCTGAGTAGATTTGGAGCGGTGTTTTGGATCATTGTCTTGCTGAAAGATCCATCCCCTGCGTAACTTCAACTTTGTCACTGATTCATGAACATTATTGTCAAGAATCTGCTGATACTGAGAGGAATCCATGCGTCCCTCAACTTTAACAAGATTCCCGGTGCCGGCATTGGCCACACAGCCCCAAAGCATGATGGAACCTCCACTAAATTTTACTATGGGTAGCAAGTGTTTTTCTTGGAATGCTGTGTTTTTTTGCCGCCATGCATAACGCCTTTTTGTATGACCAAACAACTCAATCTTGGTTTCATCAGTCCACAGGACCTTCTTCCAAAAAGAAATTGGCTTCTCCAAATGTGCTTTTGCATACCTCAGCCGACTCTGTTTGTGGCGTGCTTGCAGAAACGGCTTCTTTCGCATCACTCTCCCATACAGCTTCTCCTTGTGCAAAGTGCGTTGTATAGTTGGCAGATGCACAGTGACACCATCTGCAGCAAGTTGATGCTGCAGCTCTCTGGAGGTGGTCTGAGGATTGTCCTTGACTGATCTCACCATTCTTCTTCTCTGCCTTTCTGATGTTTTTCTTGGCCTGCCACTTCTGGCCTTAACAAGAACTGTACCTGTGTTCTTCCATTTCCTTACTATGTTCCTCTCAGTGGAAATTGACAGGTTAAATCTCTTAGACAGCTTTTTGTATCTTTCCCCTGAACAACTATGTTGAATAATCTTTGTTTTCAGATCATTTGACAGTTGTTTTGAGGAGCCCATGATGCCACTCTTCAGAGGAGATTCAAACAGGAGAACAACTTGCAAGTGGCCACTTTAAGTAGCTTTTCTCATGATTGCATACACCTGGCTATGAAGTTCAAAGCTCAATGAGGTTACAAAACCAAAAAATGTGCCTTAGTAAGTCAGTAAAAAGTAGGTAGGAGTATTTAAAACAAGAAAATGATAAGGGTGCCCATACTTATGCACCTGTCAAATTTTGTTTGAATGCAGATTGCACATTTTCTGTACAATAAACCTCATTTCAAGGCAGAAACATTACTGTGTCCAACAGTTATTAGATATATGAAACTGAAATAGCTGTTGCAAAAAAAAAACAATTTTTATAAAACATTAAGCTTAAGATTAATAGGGGTGCCCAAACTTTTTCATATAACTGTAGATAGATAATACAGCCATGGGCTATTTATATGGATACACCTAAATAAAATGGGAATGGTTGGTGATATCAACTTCCTGTTTGTGGCACATTAGTATATGGGAGGGGGGAAACTTTTAAAGATGGGTGGTGATCATGGTGGCCATTTTGAAGTTGGCCATTTTGGATCCAACTTAATTTTTTTTAAATGGGAAGAGGGTCATGTGACACATCAAACTTATTGAGAATTTCACAAGAAAAACAATGGTTTGCTTGGTTTTAACGTAACTTTATTCTTTCATGAGTTATTTACAAGTTTCTCTTTGTTTACAGCCATTGACATGCTGCAGAGGTTAACACGTGAGGAGCCGATAGAAATTGTGTTGATGTCTGGTGAACGCAGTTCCCGGGTCACTGTAGCAGACTTCACTGCAAGACATCCTACGAGACCACCCATCTTCCATGCCACAGTTAGCAAACTGCTGGCCACATTTCGTGAAACAGGTTCAGTGTTAGATTTGCCAAAATGTGGACACAAGAAAACTGTTACTAATGAAGAAACATCAGTGGCTGTCCTAGCTTCATTCAGCAAGAGCCCACAGCGTAGCACTCACTTCATGTCACTGGAGAGTGGCATCAGTCGAACATCCCTTCGGCGGATATTAGCTACTCACAAATGGCACCCCTACAAAATCCAGCTGCTGAAGCATCTCAACGAGGATGACCCAGATCGGCGCGCTGAATTTGCAGGATAGGAAAAACATAAATTGAAACAGGACCCTCAGTTTACACAGAACATTATGTTCAGTGATGAGGCAAACTTTTTTGTGAATGGTGAAGTTAACAAACAACACCACCGCTATTGGTCTGACACTAACCCACACTGGATAGATCCCTCCAAGACTGCTGGAACACAAAAATTGATGGTATGCTGTGGTACATGGGGTACAAGGATAGTGGGGCCATTCTTTATCAATGAAAAGCTCAATGCCACTGGATATCTGAAATTGCTACATGATGATGTGTTACCCTCTTTATGCACTGAAGATGGCACGTTCCCTCCAGTTTTTCCAGCAAGATGGTGCACCACCAGATTATGGGTGTCAGGTCCAAGCATTCCTACATAAACAGTTTCATGGAAAGTGGATTGGTCGTCGTGGGCCAGTTGAATGGCCACCAAGGTCTCCCGATCTGACCCCCTTAGACTTTTATCTTTGGAGTCATCTGAAGGCAGTGTCTATGCTGTGAAGATACGAGATGTGCAGCATCTGAAACAACAGATACTGGAAGCCTGTGCTAGCATTTCTTCTGCGGTGTTGCTATCAGTGTGTCAAGTGTGGGAGAAGAGGGTTGCATTGACGATCCAACACAATTGGCAGCACTTTTAACACATTTTATAAGTGCTCATAAACTTGTAAATAACTCATGAATGAATTACGTTAAGTTAAAACCAAGCACACCATTGTTTTTCTTGTGAAATTCTCAATAAGTTTGATGTGTCACATGACCCTCTACATGATCCTTGGAAAAAATTAAGTTGGATCCAAAATGGCTGACTCCAAAATGGCCGTCATGGTCACAACCGATCTTGAAAAGTTTCCCCCCCCCCATATACTAATGTGCCACAAACAGGATGTTGATATTACCAACCATTCCCATTTTATTGAGGTATATCCATATGAATGGCCCACCCTGTAGATAGATAGATAATAGATAGATAACAGATATAGATAGATTGATACTAGATAGAAGATAGATAATAGATAGATGGATAGATAGATAATAGATAGAAGATACATGATGAATAGATAGATAAATAGATAGATAATAGATAGGTAGATAGATAAATAAATAGATAATAGATAGATAGATAGATAGATAGATAGATAGATAGATAGATAGATAGATAGATAGATAGATAGATAGAGTGATAGATAGATAGAGTGATGGAGAAATAGAAACACTGGATATTAAAAGTCTGATAAAATCTTATGTTTTTGATATGTAAAGAAAATCCTACCAAAAAGAATCATTTCAGAAGTTATTCCACCTGTACAGATCTAGTGAGAAACATTTTGAGGTGGACAAAGAAAAATAAAGAGCTAAAATAGTGCTGTTGTATAAAAATTCCCACCCTTAAACTATACTTTGTAGAAGTCCCCTTTGAATTTCTTTTAAGGCAGTAGCCTATCATCACATGGCACATCTAGAATGGGCAATATTTGCCAGCTCTTCGCTCCACAGGTGTCAGATTTCAAGGGCATATCTTGTGTACAGCGCCCTCTTCAGGTCACTACAGATTGTTACTTGGATTCAGCTCTGTGATCGGGTTGGGCGATTCCAAAACTCTGATATTCTTCTGGCAAAACAATGCTTTTATTGAATTGGAAGTAGCTTAGAGTTATTATCGTACTGAAAGTTGAAATTCCGCTTCATCTTCAGCCATTTAGCAGAAGCCTGCTGGAATTGTTGCAAAGTTGAGTGATGTTTGGAATTATTCATACTTCCCTTCCACAACTAAATCCCCAGTTCTAGCTGCCAAAAAAAAGCTCCAAATTATAATGCAGCCTCCACCATGCGTCATTATGGGTATGATGTTCTGTTGGTGATGTGCAATGTTGACTTTGTTCCAAATATACCTTTTAGACCATAACTCATTAGCCACATGCTTTTGGCAGACGTGATGTAGGTTTTGGCAAAACATAAGGCACTATATAAGTAAAATAAATAATAGAGATCAGTGGATGAATAGATGCATACATACATAGAAAGAAAATAGATAAGAGATAGATAGTTATAGGTACATATTAGAAAAATAGATATTTAGAAAAATAGATATTAGACATTAATAGAGCTATATGATAAATAGAAAGTCAAGAAATAGATCAATAGAAGTAGATTGATATAAAGATGTGAGAAAGAAAAAGATAAATTGATAGATAGATAGATAGATAGATAGATAGATAGATAGATAGATAGATAGATAGATAGACAATAGATAAACAGACAGAGAGACATGGTGGTCTCCTGCTCTGAGGCTATGAAATGCATTATCTCACTCAATCTTATTAATCTACCCTGTAAAGATTGTGTGAAAACAAGCTGTTTATGGGACAAGCTGATTATGTTAATCAATCCAATTTATAATTTATAATAGACCATTCTGATAATTACCCAGAGACATCTGTCAGCCTAAGAAATGTCCACCCCAGTGCCGCACCACTTGTATTCACCCCCTATATGTATGATACCTACTACACTTATATCAAGATGTAGCTGAGGTTCTGTTTTGCAAAACTTATAGTGATATCACCAGAATTTACATAGGACTGCAGGTCGATATTATCTTAATTCAGACAGTAATTGTGAACTTATTACTTTCCGCGCAACCACGCAGGGTTAAATAATGCATTTAGCTCTGCTGCATGGAATAAAAGGGGGTAAACTATTTAAACAAACATTGTGTTTGGGAGTTCAGCTCTGTGGATCTTGATGAATGGAAATTTGGGAGAGGTGGAGCTTGAGTTAGCGTCTTCTTCTTTTTATCCAGGTAGTGTCCATAAACACAAAGCCTCATCTAGTGGTGGGGATGTGACAGCTTTAGATGAGCACAGCAGGGGCAGCTGACACACAGCCACAAAGAACAGACATTACTTTAAAAGTCTTCAGCAAGCTGGGACTGAGTCACTCCTTCCCGAGAGGTCATAAGGAGCTGATCCTCTGCTCTTGAAGGACAGCTAGTCATACCCCGCTCAAGCAGAAGGATCTGATCCTGGGAGCCAGCTTAGAGGAATCAGCCTTTCTTAAGAGAGATTTACAGCCTGTTGTTGCTAAAATATGTTAGCACACTGCTATTCCTTATAATATCATATATAGGAATAGGCGTTTACTGCCTAAAAGCTTCAAGGAGCCATCTTCAAGAACCTTGGAAATCTCTAGAAACCTCCAAAAAAACCAATGGACTTGTAGACTTTTCTTCACCTACTTTGGAAAGTGTCAATAAGATCATTGACAACATAGATATAAAATAACAAAAAAGGTGACCCCCAATGCATCTCCACAGTCCTTCACTTATGGCAGAAGGAAACTTCTCTCTTTCTGGACACTTAGTGAGAAGTCCTATTGGAAATTCATCCAGAATTCACAGCATAGAGTCTATTTTAGGATTTTCCAAAGAGGACAATGTTCTGAGCTCATTCCAACCAGAGGGCAGTCCCAGGAATGGCAAGGAAGCTGAGAAGAGGAACTCTCGACACTGTCATCACAAAATGGCTGAGGATATACAACCACAGCAGAGCCAGATAGAAGACAGACAGGAGGACAACTATGGGGGTAAGTGACTATTACATACAACTTATGGTTGAATTTTTCTCTTTATACGTTGGCCAAGGTCTGAGTCTTTCATTTCTACAGAGCAACCATGACTTTGTTTTTGAAAGTTGAGACTCTTCCGAAATTGACAAGAGTTTAGCTACATTATAGGTGTTCCCAGGACCACCTATAAAGTAGTTGATACATTGTTAAGACCCTAGATGGTCCCAGAAACACCAAAAGTAGACTAAGTTAACTAAGTTCTTACTGTTACTTTTTAACCAAATTCATCAAATGATCAAGTAGTAGTTGGTCAAAGTGTTCAACCATTTGGTGGCAACTGGTATCTTGTAGGGTTACCTTCTAAATAATATGAACCTTCTGAACCTATTCCAGATACGTACTGTAGCAAAACTTCCAGTGAGTGCTTGAGCCCAGGTTTATCGGCAAATAACAGTGACCACAAACTATCAGATGACGAACAACCCAAGAAGAAACACCGGAGGAACCGAACCACCTTCACTACTTACCAACTCCATGAGCTAGAGAGAGCTTTTGAGAAGTCACATTACCCAGATGTGTACAGTAGAGAAGAACTGGCCATGAAGGTGAACCTCCCAGAAGTAAGAGTCCAGGTAAGATAAAACTGGATTATTTAACACCTAACGCTCAGCAAATCAAAAGGGTTGTTATGTTTCTAATCCAGTTATAGTAATTATAAGCCAACCTTACTCATGAGCTGAAGAGTAATTTAATTAGAACGGCTGCAATTAGTGGAGATCACTCAGATGCCTTTAATGTACTAATACTCAGTAGAATGGACACAAAGCATGGGAAACTGTATGAGCAAACATAAGTATAAATTTCATAATAATCATAGAAAAATCATTCAATGTGTGATAACAAATTAGCTGCAAAATATAAACTTTTTGAGTTCAGTTTGTTGCATTTTCTACAAATAATTTACTGAAATAAACAAACTAATGTATAAAAAAAGAATCACATTTTTTTCAATTGTTTGAAACATAAATAAATGAGCAACTAAAAAACATATTTACATTTTTGTTGAACTACAAAAAGGTAATGGTAGAAATAAATCAATAAATTTAAATAAATATATAAAATATCTTAGTGCTTTTTTCTTTCTTTAAAAGTTTGTTACAGAAATTTGATAACTTTTCCAATGTTGTTACTGCATATAAAAACTTTGTTGATCTTCGGTTCACTTGAGAATACTTGTCCAAGCACGTCTGTCGATTTACAGTAATTCGGGGAAAAAATAGTAAAGATCAGGTTGTCCATAATTACTCTGAACAAATTAGTTAAAGCCTGTGAAATAAAGTACAAAAGGCAGAAATAAGAGATCATCTCACTCACTTGTGTCACGAAGGTCCAGAAATAATGTAAGTAACGAGTAAATAACAAAGTTATAATGAAATATAAATGAAATATATATATATATATATATATATATATTTATTTTTTTTTAAATTACATTTATTTAATATTGCTGTGTTGCATTTTAGAATAAGTTATTGAGGCTGTTTCTTAATTTCCCAGGTAATGATTTAATAATTAATAATATATAATAAAATAAATAATAAATGCATAAAATTGTGATCGTATTAATAAAATAATAATAAAATAACAATTCTTAAATTTAATTTTTAATGTATTTTTTTCCATAATAAATTATGCGTTTACAGAATTTGTAAACAAATCATCTGTGTAATTATTTGTGCTACATCTATAAATACAATTGCATTTAATTAACCAAAATATATAAAAACATTTTTTTTAAATATTTTAAAAAGTAATTAAAAAGAAATTATGATTACAAATATTATATATTGAATTATCAACAGCCTCTAGCATAAATGTAGTAATGTGAGCCACAGTCAACGTTATCAGATATAAGCTATATAATCTATGAAAAAAAATGTTACTTAAAAGCATACATTTTCCAAATCAAAATTTATCACATGAAATTCTTTTTAGGTTTACATTATTATTTTTTTTTACATTAAATAGTTTAAAGAAAATGCTAAATTTATAGAATTGTCAAATTCTTATATTCATGTACTGTCAATGGAAGAGACATTTTTAAGAGATCATTTCTGAATTAGGTACCGTAATATTGAAAATAAGCCATGAAGTACATAAAAAAGGGGGTGGCTGTGTATTATTGCTTTAATATATTCAGTTCTCATGCTTTTAAGTAAGGTTTTAGGGCATAACGCTGGTTTCCTGAATACATTAAAAAAAGGTTATTTAATACTTTTAAGAATATTTCTCAAACGTTCCAAAAAGTGCTTGTATATTGCTATTTTCATCATCATTATTATTATTATTATTATTATAGTTAATATAAATCACTAGTAATAAAAGTGTAAATCGTATTAGTTTTCTACAATTTGCACTAATATTTTAATAAGTATATTATTTTAATTTTACATTATTTGCACATTTGTGTACATTTTTTTAGCTCTCATTGGATAATAAGTCCAATAATAATAATAATAATAATAATAATAAACTAAGTCAGAAAATATAAAGCGGGTGAAGTAGGTATAGATGTACATACATTAAGTTATGTGTAATAATGAAAAATGACACAAGGAAAAAGTATTCAACACTTGAAGCATGAGATGTGCAGAAAGTCATGGAAAGTCATGACACCAGCAGAAATGTATCAGGAATCAGAAAGCAATCCTGACACTTGCTATTTTTCACTATCAGCTGGGTCAACTAATGGCCTATAAAAAAGGTGCCACAACAAGAAACATCAAACATGATGGGTAAAACCAGTGAACTGTCTCAAAACCTTCACAACCTTATTGTTGCAAAACATTCTGATGGCATTGGGTACAGAACAATTTCTAAACTACTGAAGGATCAAGTGAGCACTGGTGGGGTCATAATCTATAAGTGGAAAGAACATCATTTCACCACAAGCCGACCATGACCAGGTGCTCCTCCCCAGATTTCAGACAAAGAATTGTCAGAAGCATTGTACAAGAGCCTAAGACCACCTTTGGAGAGCTACAAAAAAACTGAAATTAGCAGGTACCATTGTTTCAAAGAAAACAATAATTAATGCACTCAACCTCCATGGCTTGTATTCACGCTCACCACACAAAACTCCACTGCTCCACAAAACGCATGTTCAAACACGTTTAAAGTTTGCTCATTAACATTTAGATAAGCCTGTGAAATACTGGAAGAATATAGTTTGGTTAGCTAAGACCAAAATTGAACTCTTTGGATGCCATAATACACACCATGTTTGGAGGCCAAAAGGCACTGAAAAACACCATAACAACATTTTGAAGTTGGGAACATCATGGTGTTGGACTGTTTTTTTAGCATACGGCACTGGCAAACTTCATGTAATTGAAGGAAAGATGAATGGACAAATGTACCAAGACATTCTTGAAAACAATCTCCTGCCATCTATTTCAAGTATGATGAAGATGAAACGAGGGTCGAATATTTCAGAAAGACAATGATCCCAAACACACAGCCAAAGAAACTCTCAATAGGTTTCAGATAAATAAAATAAAGCTTCTAGAATGGCCGCGCAATCACCGGACTTAAATACAATAGAAAGTTTAAGAAAGGAACTAAAGCTCTGAGTTCATAGAAGGAACCCATGGGACCGTCAGAGTTTGAGGAGTGTTTATGTGGAAGAATGAGTTTAAATAGCACCTGAGCAATACCTGCGAGTAATTTCTCCCTAAATGAGGCGTCTTGAAGTTGTCATCACCAACAAAGGCTTTTGTACAAAGCATTAAATACATTTCAGTAAGCGTATTCAATACTTTTTCCCTGTGTCATTTCTCATTATTTCACATAACTTAAAGGGACTCTGTCACCTGAATTTGGAGGGAACAATTTTCAGCCATAGAGGCGGGGTTTTCGGGTGTTTGATTCACCCTTTCCTTACCCGCTGGCTGCATGCTGGCTGTAATATTGGATTGAAGTTCATTCTCTGTCCTCCGTAGTGCATGCCTGCACAAGGCAATCTTGCCTTACGCAGGCGTGTACTATGGAGGACAGAGAATGAACTTCAATCCAATATTGCAGCCAGCATGCAGCCAACGGGTAAGGAAAGGGTGAATCAAACACCCGAAAACCCCGCCTCTATGGCTGAAAATTGTTCCCTCCAAATTCAGGTGACAGAGTCCCTTTAATTTATGGACAGCTATGGTATGATTTCTTTGCCTGTGTGGATTGGATGGGTTGTTGCCAACATCTAGTGATAATTTCCTGACAATAGCGCCTTTAGAAATATATTTACTTAGAAAATTGGTGACGGGTTCCGTACTTATTTCACACAATCACCCATTGTGTTTATATATATATATATATATATATATATATATATATATACACTGCTCAAAAAAATAAAGGGAACCCTAAAATACCACATCCTAGATATCTCTGAATGAAATATTCCAGTTGCAAATTTTTATTCATTGCATAGTGGAATGTGTTGAGAACAATAAAACATAACAATTATCAATGTAAATCAAAATGAATATCCCATGGAGGTCTGGATTTGGAATGATACTCAAAAGTGGAAAATTAAATTGCCGGCTGATCCAACTTCAGTGGAAGTGCCTCATGACAAGGAAAAGATACTCAGTATTGTGTGTGGCCTCCACGTGCCTGTATGACCTCCCTACTGTACAATGCCTGGGCAGGCTCCTGATGAGGCTGCGGATGGTCTCCTGAGGGATCTCCTCCCAGACCTGGTCTAAAGCATCCGCCAACTCCTGGACAGTCTGTGGTGCAACGTGACGTTGGTGGATGGAGCGAGACATGATGTCCCAGATGTGCTCAATTGGATTCAGGTCTGGGGAATGGGCAGGCAAGTCCATAGCTTCAAAGCCTTCATCTTGCAGGAACTGCTGACACACTCCAGCCACATGAGGTCTGGCATTGTCCTGCATTAGGAGGAACCCAAGGCCAAACGCACCAGTATATGGTCTCACAGGGGGTCTGAGGATCTCATCTCAGTGCCTAATGGCAGTCAGGCTACCTCTGGCGAGCACATGGAGGGCTGTGCGGCCCTCCAAAGAAATGCCACCCCACACCATTACTGACCCACTGCCAAATCGGTCATGCTGAAGGATGTTGCAGACAGCAGATCGCTCTCCACGGTATCTCCAGACTCTGTCACGTCTGTCACATGTGCTCAGTGTGAACCTGCTTTCATCTGTGAAGAGCACAGGGCACCAGTGGCGAATTTGCCAATCCTGGTGTTCTGTGGCAAATGCAAAGCGTCCTGCACGGTGTTGGGCTGTGGGCACAACCCCCATCTGTGGACGTTGGGCATTCAGACCATCCTCATGGAGTCGGCTTCTAACCGTTTGTGCAGACACATGCACATTTGTGGCCTGCTGGAGGTCATTTTGCAGGGCTCTGGCAGTGTTCCTCCTGTTCCTCCTTGCACAAAGGCTGAGGTAGCAGTCCTGCTGCTGGGTTGTTGCCCTCTTACGGCCCCCTCCATGTCTCCTGGTGTACTGGCCTATCTCCTGGCAGCGCCTCCAGCCTCTGGACACTACGCTGACAGACACAGCAAACCTTCTTGCCACAGCTCGCATTGATGTGCCATCCTGGATGAGCTGCACTACCTGAGCCACTTGTGTGGGTTTTACAGTCTGTCTCATGCTACCATGAGTGTGAAAGCACAACCAACATTCAAAAGTGACCAAAATATCAGCCAGAAAGCATTGGTACTGAGATGTGGTCTGTGGTCCCCACCTGCAGAACCACTCCTTTATTGAGGGTGTCTTGATCATTGCCAATAATTTCCATCTGTTGTCTATTCCATGTGCACAACAGCATGTGAAATTGATTGTCAATCAGTGTTGCTTCCTAAGTGGACAGTTTGATTTCACAGAATTTTGATTTACTTGGAGTTATATTCTGTTGTTTAAGTGTTCCCTTTATTTTTTGAGTAGTGTATATATATATATATATATATATATATATATATATATATATACATATATATATATATATAAAGTTTATATATATCTATCTATCTATATAATCGTCTAAGGGGTACTTCCGTCTGTTTGTCTGTCTGTAACGGAAATCCCGCGCCGCTGATTGGTCGCGGCCGGCAGGCGACGGGCACCGTCCGGCCGCGAATTCTCCCCTCCCTACTTCAGTCCAGTCAGTGCCTGCTCCATACTCCCCTCCAGTCAGCGCTCACACAGGGTTAATGGCAGCGTTAAATGACCGCGTTATGTCGCGGTGTAACGCACTCCGTTAAAGCTGCTATTAACCCTGTGTGACCAACTTTTTACTATTGATGCTACCTATGCAGCATCAATAGTAAAAAGATCTAATGTTAACAATAATAAAAAAAAAAAATCGTGCTGTTCTCACCTTCCGTCGTCCACCAATGCGCGCGAGGCTGCCGCCAGCTGCTGTTCCCAGCGATGCATTGTGAAATTACCCAGATGACATAGCGGTCTCGCGAGACTGCTAAGTCATCTTGATAATTTCGCAATGCATCGCTGGGAATGGAAGCTGGCGGCTGCATCGCGCGCATCGGGACAGCTTCGCTGGATGCCGGAAGGTGAGTATATGACTATTTACTGTGTGGCCTGTGTATATACTGCGTGGGCAGTGTTATATACAACGTGGCTGTGTTATATACTACGTGGGCAATGTTATATACTATGTGGGCAATGTTATACACTGCGTGGCCTGTGTTATATACTGCATGGCCTGTGCTATATATTGCATGGCCTGTGTTATATACTGTGTGGTCTGTTATATACTGTGTGGGCTGTGTTATATACTACGTGGCCAATGTTATACACTACGTGGGCAATGTTATAAACTAAGTGGGCAGTGTTATATACTCCGTGGTCTGTGTTATATACTACGTGGCCTGTGTTATATACTATGTGGCCTGTGTAATACTACGTGGCCTGTGTTATATACAGCGTGGCCTGTGTTATATACTACGTGGGCAGTGTTATATACTACGTGGGCAATGTTATATACTACGTGGGCAATGTTATATACCATGTGGGCTGTGTTATATACTACGTGCTCAGTGTTATATACTGTGTGGGCAGTGTTATATACTACGTGGGCAGTGTTATATACTACGTGGGCTGTGTTATATACTACATGCGCAGTGTTATATACTGCATGGGCTGTGTTATATACTATGTGGGCTGTGTTATATACTGCATGGGCTGTGCTATATATTATGTGAGCTGTGTTATATACTACGTGGCTGTGCCATATACTACGTGGCTGTGTTATATACTACGTGGCTCCAATATACTACATGGCTGTACTATATACTATGTGGCTGTCTGTGTTACATGGCCTCTGCTATATACTATGTGGCTGCTATATATATATATATATATATATATATATATATATATATATATATATATACATACATATTCTAGAATACCCGATGCGTTAGAATCGGGCCACCATCTAGTATATATATATATATATATATATATATATATATATATATATAATGTGTGTGTGAATGGAATTTGCTAAAAAATATTATCTTGTTGTGTCCATCTTACGTTAGCTACACAATATCCAAAATGTTTACTGAGACAGGTCGCTCTTTGTCAAAAAATTTTTGGCCAAAGACTTCCAAAAACCTTGTTCCGGCCCCATATGATGCAGAGTTGAGTTTGCAGACTGCACCGAGTGTTACTGATATATGAAGCTGAATCTGTTGATTGCATTAGATCACATTACTCTTCCAAAGAATTAAATGACAAATTGATCTCCTCTTCTTCTGTATGTATCTTTTATGTGTTTGATGACTCTTTACATCTAAATTCCACTTTTTTTTTATTACAGGTTTGGTTTCAAAATAGAAGAGCCAAATGGAGACGACAAGAAAAGTTGGAGGTGACGTCCATGAAGCTTCAAGATTCCCCAATTCTTTCCTTCAATCGATCCCCACAACCTCCAGCCATGAGCACCATCAGCACAAATCTACAGCTAGATTCATGGCTTACTCCACCCATGTCCAACACCACCGCCCTACAAACCCTGCCGGGATTTGTCACCTCCCCACAGAACATTCCTGGTAGTTACACCCCACCACCATTCATGAACACTGCACCTGTTGGTCATGCTCTACAACCACTAGGTTCAATGGGGCCACCACCTCCATACCAGTGCGGGACCAATTTTGTGGACAAGTATCCTCTCGAAGAAGTAGATCCTAGAAACACAAGTATAGCAGCATTGAGGATGAAGGCAAAGGAACACATTCAGTCTATTGGAAAGCCTTGGCAAACCATATAATGTAGACCGAGCCTGGAAATGTGTTCACACTAAAGGACTATGTGGACAGGAACATTATGTGCCAAGCACAGACCCAGCATCCATCTACCATTGTGAACCACTCATAGACTCTGACTAGGATCATGCAGCTTCCTATTTTATATAGAAATGTTGGATTTAATTAATGACTTCATGTTTACATCATTAAAACTATTCTCATGTAAAATTAAAAAAAAAATCACCAGTGAATATTCAATTCCGAATGTTCTTAGTTACATAAGTTTCCAGTAAAGCTAGATGACCACCACCAGTGCCACCATGACAGTTCCCACCTAATATAGAGCCCAGGGTGGCAGTGGTATAGCAGGGGTTGTGTTTGACATACACACAACTATAGATAAAATGCAATAGTAGCAATATTGGTTTCCATTCAGCTTTTCCAAAAACAGCTTTTTAATTTATATTTACCAATTTTTTTTTAATATATGGAAATTTTTGTAAAGATCTTAGTGCTGATTAGGCAACAGGAAAATGTTCTAGCTGTTTGTAAGCTGTAGGGTGAAAGACCGCCACGACTTATGTATTTAAGACTATCAGAACATGCAAATATTGGTCGAGGAGGACTTCTGAATATTAAACTGAATTCAGAATTTAACATTTCCAGCGTCTGATGATATCCTAGAAAAGACACTTTAACTACAGCTAAACATGACCTCTGAAGATCAAGCAGTGACCAGAAAGCTAAATAGCAAGCACATGACTCTCAGCTGAGTAACGGAATAGTTAGAAATGGTAACTAGGTCATTTTACATATTGGAAATAAACAGTTTAACTAAATCCACGATGAAAAATAAAAAATATGCAAGACCACTGATGCCTAACCCTTACTTTGTATAACAATTTGCAATTTGAGTATATACAATCAACATGAAAAGTTAAGTTACTGTATACCTACATTACTGATCCTGAGTTACATCCTGTATTATACCCCAGAGCTGCACTCACTATTCTACTGGTGCAGTCACTGTGTACATACATTACATTACTGATCCTGAGTTACATCCTGTATTATACCCCAGAGCTGCACTCACTATTCTGCTGGTGCAGTCACTGTGTACATACATTACATTACTGATCCTTAGTTACATCCTGTATTATACTCCAGAGCTGCACTCACTATTCTGCTGGTGCAGTCACTCTGTACATACATTACTGATCCTGAGATACATCCTGTATTATACCCCAGAGCTGCACTCACTATTCTGCTGGTGCAGTCACTGTGTACATACATTACATTACTGATCCTGAGTTACATCCTGTATTATGCTCCAGAGCTGTACTCACTATTCTGCTGGTGCAGTCACTGTGTACATACATTACTGATCCTGAGTTACCTTCTGTTTTATACTTCAGAGCTGAACTCACTATTCTGCTGGTGCAGTCACTGTGTACATACATTACATTACTGATCCTGTACTGATCCTGAGTTACATCCTGTATTATACTCCAGAGCTGCACTCACTATTCTGCTGGTGCAGTCACTGTGTACATACATTACATTACTGATCCTGAGTTACCTTCTGTTTTATACTTCAGAGCTGCACTCACTATTCTGCTGGTGCAGTCACTGTGTACATACATTACATTACTGATCCTGTACTGATCCTGAGTTACATCCTGTATTATACTCCAGAGCTGCACTCACTATTCTGCTGTAGCAGTCACTGTGTGCATACATTACATTACTGATCCTGTACTGATCCTGAGTTACATCCTGTATTATACCCCAGAGCTGCACTCACTATTCTGCTGGTGCAGTCACTGTGTACATACATTACTGATCCTGTACTGATACTGAGTTACATCCTGTATTATACTCCAGAGCTGCACTCACTATTCTGCTGGTGCAGTCACTGTGTACATACATTACATTACTGATCCTTAGTTACCTCCTGTATTATACTCCAGAGCTGCACTCACTATTCTGAAGGTGTAGTCACTGTGTACATACATTACATTACTGATCCTGAGTTACCTTCTGTTTTATACTTCAGAGCTGCACTCACTATTCTGCTGGTGCAGTCACTGTGTACATACATTACATTACTGATCCTGAGTTACATCCTGTATTATACTCCAGAGCTGCACTCATTATTCTGCTGGTGCAGTCACTGTGTACATACATTACATTACTGATCCTGTACTGATCCTGAGTTATATCCTGTATTATACTCCACAGCTACACTCACTATTCTGCTGTTGCAGTCACTGTGTGCATACATTACATTACTGATCCTGTACTGATCCTGAGTTACATCCTGTATTATACTCCAGAGCTGCACTCACTATTCTGCTGTTGCAGTCACTGTGTGCATACATTACATTACTGATCCTGTACTGATCCTGAGTTACATCCTGTATTATACTCCAGAGCTGCACTCACTATTCTACTGGTGCAGTCACTGTGTACATACATTTCTGATCCTGTACTGATCCTGAGTTATATCCTGTATTATACTCCACAGCTGCACTCACTATTCTGCTGTAGCAGTCACCGTGTGCATACATTACTGATCCTGTACTGATCCTGAGTTACATCCTGTATTATACCCCAGAGCTGCACTCACTATTCTGCTGGTGCAGTCACTGTGTACATACATTACATTAGTGATCCTTAGTTACATCCTGTATTATACTCCAGAGCTGCACTCACTATTCTACTGGTGCAGTCACTGTGTACATACATTTCTGATCCTGAGATACATCCTGTATTATACCCCAGAGCTGCACTCACTATTCTGCTGGTGCAGTCACTGTGTACATACATTACTGATCCTGAGTTACATCCTGTATTATACCCCAGAGCTGCACTCACTATTCTGCTGGTGCAGTCACTGTGTACATACATTACATTACTGATCCTGAGTTACCTTCTGTTTTATACTTCAGAGCTGCACTCACTATTCTGCTGGTGCAGTCACTGTGTACATACATTACATTACTGATCCTGTACTGATCCTGAGTTACATCCTGTATTATACTCCAGAGCTGCACTCACTATTCTGCTGGTGCAGTCACTGTGTGCATACATTACATTACTGATCCTGAGTTACATCCTGTATTATACCCCAGAGCTGCACTCACTATTCTGCTGGTGCAGTCACTGTGTACATACATTACATTACTGATCCTGAGTTACCTTCTGTTTTATACTTCAAAGCTGCACTCACTATTCTGCTGGTGCAGTCACTGTGTACATACATTACATTACTGATCCTGAGTTACATCCTGTATTATACTCCAGAGCTGCACTCACTATTCTGCTGGTGCAGTCACTGTGTACATACATTACATTACTGATCCTGAGTTACCTTCTGTTTTATACTTCAGAGCTGCACTCACTATTCTGCTGGTGCAGTCACTGTGTACATACATTACATTACTGATCCTGTACTGATCCTGAGTTACATCCTGTATTATACTCCAGAGCTGCACTCACTATTCTGCTGGTGCAGTCACTGTGTACATACATTACATTACTGATCCTGAGTTACATCCTGTATTGTACTCCAGAGCTGAACTCACTATTCTGAATCACATCCATGTTTATGGTCCAGAGTCTCACTCACTATTTTGATAATTGTTATAGGGATCAGTTGGTATGCATACTTCCTAGAATGCAAATCACCTGGACAAGCTCTATACAGAAACTGTACTTGTCGAAAATGCCTTTGAGGCTTTAGCTCAAAAGTCTGCAGAACTGTGAATGTGGCTCTAGAAATTAAAACAGACTATAGTTTAGGATCAGTAGAGTGGAAAAAAATCTCCACACTAAGAATGCTTTCAACAGAAGAAGGTTTAATGGCTTATTCTATTAATTATCAACATGGAACAAAAGAGAAATGTGAATCCCATCAATATATGGTGACAGCTCTTTGCCTTCATCAGTTCTCGGCACTTGTTACTGGCTCACAATTTATGAAGGAACTCAGCACAAGATTGTTCCAAACATCTTGTAGCACTGACCACACATCTTCTGTGGATGTTGCTTGTGTAAATCCTTCTGTCTCTACATGTAATCCCAGATAGACTGGATGACGTGAGATCAGGGCTCTTTGGGGGGCCAGATCATCACTTTCAAGACTTCTTGCACTTCCTTACTTTAAAGGTAATTCCTAATAATATTGGCTGGATGTTTTGGGTCATTGTTCTAAACTTGGAGCCAATCAGACACCTCCCTGACGGTTTTACATGATGGATAATTATCTGCCTGTATTTCTCAATATTAAGGACTCCATTCATTTTGAACAAATCCCCAACTCCATTTGCTGAAAGTTTGCAGACCCAGGACCCTCCATTAGTGGCACATGTAGGCCCCCTGCAGCCGGGGCATGTGCCCCGGGTGCAGCCGGCAAGGGGTCACAGTTGGGCAGCCTAATGCGGCGGTCTGCAGTGCCCCCATGGTGGCTGCATTCTGCCGCCCCCCAGACTGAGAGTCGGCTGTTCTATGTGCCGACTGTCAAGCTGAGAGCTGGCACAGAGAAGCTGCATCATGCCTGTGCTTCCTCACACAGACAGCAGCGCCGCTGGATGACGTAATCATTCAGAGTCTGGCTGTGCCCGAGAGAGGAAGGCGATGGAGATGCAGCAGCAGAGCGGTGAGTGTGTGTGTGTGTGTGTATAGCGCTGCGGGGGGAATGTGCAGAGAGGCGAATGGTGCTGTGTGTTTCTGTGTGTGTGTGTAGAGGGAGGAGATTGCAATGATGGGGCAGATGGGGAGAAGGCAATGATGGGGATGGTGGAGGAGGAGGAAATGATGGATGTGGTGGAATGGGCAATGATGGGGATGGTGGGGAGGAGGAAATGATGGAGGTGGTGGAACGGGCAATGATGGGGGTGGTGGGGTAGAAGGCAATGATGGAGGTGGAGGAGAAGACAATGATGGGGATGGTGGGGAAGAGAGGGCAATGATGAGGTGATGTAGAGAGCAATGATGGGGATGGTGGGGGAGGAGGAAATGATGGAGGTGGTGGAAAGGGCAATGATGGGGGATGGTGGGGAGGAGAGGGCAATGATGAGATGATGGAGAGAGCAATGATGGGGATGGTGGGGGAGGAGGAAATTATGGATGTGGTGGAAAGGGCAATGATGGGGATGGTGGGGAGGAGGAAATGATGGAGGTGGTGGAATGGACAATGATGGAGGTGTTGGGGGGGAGAAGGCAATGATGGAGGTGGGGGAGAAGGCAATGATGGTGGTAATGCAAAAGACAATGATGGGAGTGGTGGGGAAGGAGACAATGAATGGGGGTGGTGGAGGAGGAGGCTGTGATGGAGGTGGTGGAAAGGGCAATGATGGGGTGATAGAGAGGGCATTGATGGGGTGGTAGGGGAGAAACAATGATGGAGGTGGTGGAAAGGGCAATGATGGGGTGGTGGGGGGAGTATGCAATGATGGTGGTGGAAAGGGCAATAATGGGGTTGGGGTGGGGGTGGAGGAAATGATGGAGGTGATGGAAATGGCAATGATGTGGTGGTGGGGGAAAAAGCAATGATGGAGATGGTGGAACGGGCAATGATGGGGTGGTGGGGTGTTATGACCCCAGTGGACAGGGTCTCAGAGGAACGTGTAAGTCTGCGAGATTCAAAAATCCAGCTCATAGGGCTGTGGTAACTGGGTTGACCAAATAGCTACTCCTAACGCCAACACTAGAAGTAGCCGGGGATCATGCCTACGGATCGCTAGATGACTCGCGCCAGCCGGAGAATCTAACTACCCCTAGGAGAAGAAAACAAAGACCTCTCTTGCCTCCAGAGAAAGGGACCCCAAAGCAAGATACAAGCCCCCCACAAATAATAACGGTGAGGTAAGAGGAAATGACAAACACAGAAATGAACCAGGTTCAGCAAAGAGAGGCCAGCTTACTAATAGCAGAATATAGCAAGATAACTTATCTGGTCAACAAAAACCCTATAAAAATCCACGCTGGAGATTCAAGAACCCCCGAACCGTCTAACGGTCCGGGGGGAGAACACCAGCCCCCTAGAGCTTCCAGCAAAGGTCAGGATACAGATTGGAACAAGCTGGACAAAAATACCAAACAAAACAAAAGCAAAAAGCAAAGAAGAAGACTTAGCTTGAAATACAGGAACCAGGATCATAGGACAAGAGCACAACAGATTAGCTCAGATTTCAACGATGCCAGGCATTGAACTGAAGGTCCAGGGAGCTTATATAGCAACGCCCCTGAACTAACGGCCCAGGTGAGGATATAGGAAAAGACAGAAGCTCCAGAGTCAAATCACTAATGACCACTAGAGGGAGCAAAAAGCAAAATCACAACAGTACCCCCCCCTTAGTGAGGGGTCACCGAACCCTCACCACGACCACCAGGGCGATCAGGACGAGCGGCGTGAAAGGCACGAACTAAATCGGCCGCATGAACATCAGAGGCGACCACCCAGGAATTATCTTCCTGACCATAGCCCTTCCACTTGACCAGGTACTGAAGCCTCCGCCTGGAGAGACGAGAATCCAAGATCTTCTCCACCACGTACTCCAACTCGCCCTCAACCAACACCGGAGCAGGAGGCTCAGCAGAAGGAACCACAGGCACAACGTACCGCCGCAACAAGGACCTATGAAACACGTTGTGGATAGCAAACGACACAGGAAGATCCAGGCGAAAGGATACAGGATTAAGGATTTCCAATATCTTGTAAGGACCAATAAAACGAGGTTTAAATTTGAGAGAGGAAACCTTCATAGGAACAAAGCGGGAAGAAAGCCACACCAAATCCCCAACACGTAGTCGGGGACCCACACCGCGGCGGCGGTTGGCAAAGCGCTGAGCCCTCTCCTGTGACAACTTCAAGTTGTCCACCACAAGATTGCAGATCCGCTGCAACCTATCCACCACAGAATCCACCCCAGGGCAGTCAGAAGGTTCCACATGACCCGAAGAAAAACGAGGGTGGAAACCAGAGTTGCAGAAAAACGGCGAAACCAAGGTGGCGGAACTAGCCCGATTATTAAGGGCAAACTCAGCCAACGGCAAGAAGGTCACCCAATCGTCCTGATCAGCAGAGACAAAACACCTCAAATAAGCCTCCAAAGTCTGATTAGTTCGCTCCGTCTGTCCATTAGTCTGAGGATGGAAAGCAGACGAAAACGACAAGTCAATGCCCATCCTACTACAAAAGGATCGCCAGAATCTGGAAACGAACTGGGATCCTCTGTCTGACACAATATTCTCAGGGATGCCGTGCAAACGAACCACGTTCTGGAAAAACACAGGAACCAGATCGGAAGAGGAAGGCAGCTTAGGCAAAGGAACCAAATGGACCATCTTGGAGAAGCGATCACATATCACCCAGATAACAGACATGCCTTGAGACACCGGAAGATCAGAAATGAAATCCATGGAGATATGTGTCCAAGGTCTCTTAGGGACAGGCAAGGGCAAGAGCAACCCGCTGGCACGAGAACAGCAAGGCTTAGCTCGAGCACAAGTCCCACAGGACTGTACAAATGACCGCACATCCCTAGACAAGGAAGGCCACCAAAAGGATCTGGCCACCAGATCTCTGGTGCCAAAAATTCCTGGGTGACCTGCCAACACCGAGGAATGAACCTCGGAAATGACTCTGCTGGTCCACTTATCAGGCACAAACAGTCTGTCAGGTGGACAAGAATCAGGCCTATCAGCCTGAAATCTCTGCAACACACGTCGCAGATCTGGAGAAATAGCTGACAAGATAATACCATCCTTAAGAATACCAACAGGTTCAGCGACTCCAGGACCATCAGGCACAAAGCTCCTGGAAAGAGCATCGGCCTTCACATTTTTTGAACCTGGTAAATACGAGACAACAAAGTCAAAACGGGAGAAAAACAATGACCAGCGGGCCTGTCTAGGATTCAGGCGTTTAGCAGACTCGAGATACATCAGATTTTTGTGATCAGTCAAGACCACCACACGATGCTTAGCACCCTCGAGCCAATGACGCCACTCCTCAAATGCCCATTTCATGGCCAACAACTCCCGATTGCCCACATCATAATTTCGCTCCGCAGGCGAAAACTTCCTAGAGAAAAAGGCGCAAGGTCTCATAACAGAGCAATCAGGGCCTCTCTGCGACAAAACGGCCCCTGCTCCAATCTCTGAAGCATCCACCTCAACCTGAAAGGGAAGCGAGACATCAGGCTGGCACAAAACAGGCGCCGAAGTAAACCGACGTTTCAACTCCTGGAAAGCCTCCACGGCAGCAGGAGCCCAATTAACCACATCGGAGCCCTTCTTGGTCATATCCGTCAAAGGTTTCACAATGCTAGAAAAGTTAGCGATAAAACGACGGTAGAAGTTAGCGAAACCCAAGAACTTCTGAAGACTCTTAACTGACGAGGGCTGAGTCCAATCAAGAATAGCTCGGACCTTGACTGGGTCCATCTCCACAGCAGAAGGGGAAAAAATGAACCCCAAAAAGGGAACCTTCTGTACACCAAAAAGACACTTTGAGCCCTTGACAAACAAAGAATTTTCACGCAAAATTTTAAAGACCATCCTGACCTGCTCCACATGCGAGTCCCAATTATCAGAAAAAACCAGAATATCATCCAGATAAACGATCAAAAATTTATCCAGATAGTTCCGGAAAATGTCATGCATAAAGGACTGAAAAACTGAAGGGGCATTAGAGAGCCCAAAAGGCATCACCAAGTACTCAAAATGACCTTCGGGCGTATTGAATGCGGTTTTCCATTCATCCCCTTGCTTAATGCGCACAAGGTTGTACGCACCACGAAGGTCTATCTTGGTAAACCACTTGGCACCTTTAATCCGGGCAAACAAGTCAGACAACAGCGGCAAAGGATACTGAAATTTGACAGTGATCTTATTTAAAAGCCGATAGTCAATACAAGGCCTCAAAGATCCGTCCTTTTTAGCCACAAAAAAGAATCCCGCACCAAGAGGGGAAGAAGACGGACGGATGTGTCCTTTCTCCAGAGACTCCTTGATATATGAACGCATAGCGGTATGTTCAGGTATCGACAGATTAAACAGTCTTCCCTTAGGAAATTTACTGCCTGGAATCAAATCTATTGCACAGTCACATTCCCTATGAGGAGGCAATGCACTGGACCTGGACTCGCTAAAGACATCCTGATAATCAGACAAATACTCCGGAACTTCCGAAGGCGTAGAAGAAGCAATAGACACAGGCAGGGAATCCTCATGAATACCACGACAGCCCCAACTAGACACTGACATAGCCTTCCAGTCAAGGATTGGATTATGGGTCTGTAACCATGGAAGCCCCAAAACAACCAAATCATGCATTTTATGTAGAACGAGAAAACGTATCACCTCGCGGTGTTCAGGAGTCATGCACATGGTAACCTGTGTCCAATACTGCGGTTTATTTTCTGCTAATGGCGTAGCATCAATACCCCTAAGAGGGATAGGATTTTCTAATGGTTCAAGAATAAAACCACAGCGCTTAGCAAATGAGAGATCCATAAGACTCAGGGCAGCACCTGAATCTACAAACGCCATGACAGGATAAGATGACAGTGAGCAAATCAAAGTTACAGACAGAATAAACTTAGGATGCAAATTACCAACGGTGACAGGACTAACAACCTTAGATATACGTTTAGAGCATGCTGAGATAACATGTGTAGAATCACCACAGTAGTAGCACAAGCCATTCCGGCGTCTATGAATTTTCCTCTCATTTCTAGTCAGGATTCTATCACATTGCATCAAATCAGGTGTCCGTTCAGACAACACCATGAGGGAATTTGCGGTTTTTCTATCACATTGCATCACATCAGGTGTCTGTTCAGACAACAACATGAGGGAATTTGCGGTTTTGCGCTCCCGCAACCGCCGGTCAATTTGAATAGCCAGGGACATGGTATCATTCAGACCTGTGGGAATGGGAAAACCCACCATAACATTCTTAATGGCCTCAGAAAGGCCATTTCTAAAATTAGCGGCCAGTGCACACTCGTTCCAATGTGTCAGCACGGACCATTTCCGAAATTTTTGGCAATACACCTCAGCCTCGTCCTGGCCCTGAGACATAGCCAGCAAGGCTTTCTCTGCCTGAATCTCAAGATTGGGTTCCTCATAAAGTAAACCGAGCGCCAGAAAAAACGCATCAATATCAGCCAATGCCGGATCTCCTGGCGCCAACGAAAAAGCCCAATCTTGAGGGTCACCCCATAAGAATGAAATAACAATTTTTACTTGTTGAGCAGAGTCTCCAGACGAACAAGGTTTCAGGGACAAAAACAATTTACAATTATTCCTGAAATTCCTAAACTTAAATCGGTCTCCTGAAAACAGTTCAGGAATCGGAATCTTGGGTTCAGACCTAGGATTTCTGGTAACATAATCTTGTATACCCTGCACACGAGCGGCAAGCTGGTCCACACTTGTAATCAAGGTCTGGACATTCATGTCTGCAGCAAGCTTTAAGCCACTCTGAGGTAAAGGGGAAAAGAAAAAAAAAAAAAAAAAAATGAGAGAGGGAAAAAAAAACTCAAAATTTTCTTTCTTATAATCCCACTTCTGCAATGCATTAAACATTTAATACTGGCCTGGCATACTGTTATGACCCCAGTGGACAGGGTCTCAGAGGAACGTGTAAGTCTGCGAGATTCAAAAATCCAGCTCATAGGGCTGTGGTAACTGGGTTGACCAAATAGCTACTCCTAACGCCAACACTAGAAGTAGCCGGGGATCATGCCTACAGATCGCTAGATGACTCGCGCCAGCCGGAGAATCTAACTACCCCTAGGAGAAGAAAACAAAGACCTCTCTTGCCTCCAGAGAAAGGGACCCCAAAGCAAGATACAAGCCCCCCACAAATAATAACGGTGAGGTAAGAGGAAATGACAAACACAGAAATGAACCAGGTTCAGCAAAGAGAGGCCAGCTTACTAATAGCAGAATATAGCAAGATAACTTATCTGGTCAACAAAAACCCTATAAAAATCCACGCTGGAGATTCAAGAACCCCCGAACCGTCTAACGGTCCGGGGGGAGAACACCAGCCCCCTAGAGCTTCCAGCAAAGGTCAGGATACAGATTGGAACAAGCTGGACAAAAATACCAAACAAAACAAAAGCAAAAAGCAAAGAAGAAGACTTAGCTTGAAATACAGGAACCAGGATCATAGGACAAGAGCACAACAGATTAGCTCAGATTTCAACGATGCCAGGCATTGAACTGAAGGTCCAGGGAGCTTATATAGCAACGCCCCTGAACTAACGGCCCAGGTGAGGATATAGGAAAAGACAGAAGCTCCAGAGTCAAATCACTAATGACCACTAGAGGGAGCAAAAAGCAAAATCACAACAGTGGGGAGAATGCAATGATGGTGGTGGTGGAAAGGATAATGATGGTGGTGGTGGAAAGGGCAATAATGGGGGTGGTGGGAAGGAAATGATGGAGGTGGTGGAATGGGCAATGGTGGGAGTGGTGGCGGAAAAGACAATGATGGGGGTGGTGGGGGAGGAGGAAATGATCACCCCCTTAGTTAGGGAAAACTAATAAAATAAAACAAGTATTTATTTACATTTTCCCATTAGGGCTAGGGTTAGGGCTAAAGTTAGGGTTGGGGCTAAAGTTAGGGTTATGGCTAAAGTTAGGGTTAGGGTTGGGGCTAGAGTTGGGGATAGGGTTTGGATTACATTTATGGTTGGGATTCAAGTTGGGATTAGGGTTTGGGGTGTGTCAGGGTTAGGGGTGTGGTTAGGGTTATGGTTAGGGTTGGGATTAGGGTTAAGGGTTTGTTGGGGTTAGGGGTGTGGTTAGGGTTGGCATTAGGGTTAGGGGTGTGGTTAGGATTATGATTAGGGTTGGGATTAGGGTTGTGTTAGGTTTAGGGGTGTGCTGGGGTTAGGGATGTGGTTAGGGTTGGGATTAGGTTTAGAGGCGTGTTCGAGTTAGGGGTGTGGTTAGGGTTATGATTAGGGTTGGGATTAGGGTTAGGGGTGTGTTGGGGTTAGGGTTGGAGTTAGAATTGGGGGTTTCCACTGTTTAGGCACATCAGGGGCTCTCCAAACGCAACATGGTGTCCAATCCCAATTCCAGACAATTCTGAGTTGAAAAAGTAAAACGGTGCTCCTTCCCTTCTGAGCTATGCTGTGCGCACAAACAGTGGTTTACCCCCACATATGGTGTATCAGCGTACTCATAACAAATTGGACAACAACTTTTGCTGTCCAATTTCTCCTGTTACCCTTGGTAAAATAAAAAATTGCGGGCTAAAAAATATTTTTTTTGTAAAAAAATATTTTTCATTTTCACAGCTCTGCGTTATAAACTTTAGTGAAACACTTGGGGGTTCAAAGTTCTCACAGCACTTCTAGATAAGTTCCTTGGGGGGTCTAGTTTCCAATATGGGGTCACTTATGGTGGTTTCCACTGTATAGGCACATCAGTGGCTCTGCAAACGCAACATGACGCCCGCAGACCATTCCATGAAAGTCTGCATTCCAAAATGCCACTACTTCCCTTCCGAGCCCCGACTTGTGCCCAAGCAGTAGTTTTCTCCCACATATGGGGTATCAGCATACTCAGGACAATTTGGAGAACAACTTTTGGGGTCCAATTTCTCCTGTTACCCTTGGGAAAATACAAAACTGGGGGCTAAAAAATCATTTTTGTGGAAAAGAAAAATGATTTTTTATTTTCACGGCTCTGCGTTATAAACTTTAGTGAAACACTTGGGGATTTCAAAGTTCTCACAACACATCTAGATAAGTTCCTTGGGGGGTCTAGCTTCCAATATGGGGTCACTTGTGGGGGTTTATACTGTTTAGGCACATCAGGGGCTCTGCAAATGCAACGTGATGCCCACAGACCATTCCATCAAAGTCTGCATTCCAAAACGGCGCTCCTTCCCTTCCGAGCCCCGACGTGTGCCCAAATGGTAGTTACCCCCAACATATAGGGTATCAGCGTACTCAGGACAAATTGCACAACAACTTTTGAGGCCCAATTTCTCCAGATACCCTTGGTAAAATTAAAAATTGTGGGCTACAATATCATTTTTAAGAATAAAAAAATTATTTTTACATTTTCACGGCTCTACATTATAAACTTTAGTGAAACAATTGGGGGTTCAAAGTGCACACCACACATATAGATAAGTTCCTTAGGGGATCTACTTTCCAAAATGGTGTCACTTGTGGGGGGGTTTTCACTGTTTAGGCACATTAGGGGCTCTCCAAACGCAACATGGCGTCCTATCTCAATTGCAGCCAATTTTGCATTGAAAAGTAAAACGGTGCTCCTTTCCTTCCGAGCTCTGCCATGCACCTAAACAGTGGTTTACCCCCACATATGGGGTATCGGCGTACTCAGGAGAAATTGTACTACAACATTTGGTGTCCAATTTCTTTTGTTACCCTGGAGAAAATAAAAAATTGGGGGCGAAAAAAATCATTTTTGTGAAAAATATATGATTTTTTATTTTTACGGCTCTGCTCTACATTATAAACTTCTGTGAAGCACTTGGGGGTTCGAAGTGCTCACAACACATCTAGATAAGTTCCTTAGGGGGTCTACTTTCCAAAATGGTGTCACTTGTGGGGGTTTCCACTGTTTAGGCACATCAGTGGCTCTGCAAACGCAACATGGCATCCTAACGCAATTCCAGCCAACTTTGCATAGGTAAAATAAAACAAATTGAATCTGAAGTAATTTTTTTGTGAAAAAAAGTTAAATGTTCATTTTTTTTTTTTTTTTAAACATTCCAAAAATTCCTCTGAAGCACCTGAAGAGTTAATAAACTTCTTAAATGTGGGTTTGAGCACCTTGAGGGGTGCAGTTTTTAGAATGGTGTCACACTTGGTTATTTTCTATCACATAGACCCCTCAAAGTGACTTCAAATGTGATGTGGTCTCTAAAAATAAAATGGTGTTGTAAAAATGAGAAATTTCTGGTCAACTTTTAACCCTTATAACTTCCTAACAAAAAAAAAATTGGTTTCAAAATTGTGCTGATGTAAAGTAGACATGTGGGAAATGTTACTTATTAAGTATTTTGTGTGACATATCTCTGTGATTTAAAGGCATGAAAATTCAAAGTTGGAAAATTGGGAAATTTTCTAAATTTTCACCAAATTTCTGTTTTTTTCACAAATAAACGCAGGTAATATCAATTAAATTTTACCACTATCATGAAGTACAATGTGTCACGAGAAAACAATGTCAGAATCACCGGGATCCGTTGAAGCGTTCCAGAGTTATAACCTCATAAAGGGACAGTGGTCAGAATTGTAAAAATTGGCCTGGTCATTATCGTGCAAACCACCCTTGGGGGTAAAGGGGTTAAGGGCATCATGTGGAGATTTCCTGCAAAAGAGCGGAGAAGATGGAAGTCTGCAGAGATGAGCTGTGGATGACAAAACTCATCATGGGATCTGGACAAGATGAAGAAAAGAAGGAGATTGGCTCCAGAGACAACATCATCTATAAGGTACCTGGATGTAAATGTTATTTGTGATACTGACTAACTCTCATGTTTTTATTTATGTTAGGAGCATTAAAGGGGATGTCCAGGTTTGTAATGAGTCTGCAGTTATTCTTTGTGACTGCAGACTTCTGAGTTCTCACAGTGCGCCCTGCACGCTGTCAGAATTCTCTCGTGCTGGCGATTTACATTCATGCGGTCACGTGCTGACTAGACATGTGTGGCCTCTCTCAATGAAAATGAACTGAGCGAGGCCGGGCACGTCTAGTCGGAATGTGGCCAGAGGTATACAAATCACATGCTTGTGCTGACATGACTGTCCTCCGGCAAGGGAGAATACTAAAAGTGTGCAGTGCATTAGTTGTGAAAATTCAGAAGCTGCGATGTCAGGATTCAGCTCTCTGATGAAAGTAACTTACTGAAACGCGCGTTGGGGCGAACGCGCGCCTTCTGGATACCTAACCTACACCCTGCTGCTGGTAAGGATAATGGTCCTAATACTTTTCCTTGATTGAACTCCTACAGACAAGGCTGAAAGGAGGTCTGGATACACTATGGGAGCAGTGGGGGTTGTGGTTTAGGTACCAGCAGTAAGCCATTTCACCTTGTCACTTATTTTTGTATATACTGTACTTTCTATTTATTCCATTGACTGGGCTGTTTACATGGGAATATGGCACATAAGATATAATACCTATTATCATTATTACTGCTGGTATACCCAGGTGTTGTGTGTTTACACGATACATATGTGGCAGTAGTGTCTTGTTGTTGCTTTCATCCTCCTGCACTTTTTTTTCATGTTAACAATAATAAAATTTGATATATTCTTTAGATATTATTGACCTAGTATCATCTTTTTTCGTGTTGTGATGCCTTGGTGATGATTGGTCACTATAGTCAAAATATGTTATATGCACATGGTGGGACACTATTGGCTGTGGTTACAGTGTACCATGTGTAGTTGTCATATAGGTTGCTTTCCAGGATTCAGCTCTGCAGGTTCCAGAAGTCGTCACATAGACACGTCACTCATATTCAACTTTCATACTTGTGGTCCTGTGACAGCGAGCTTCTCTTCCCGCTTCTCTCAGTTTTTCTCTGAACATTGAGAGCATTAGGGAGAGCAGCTCGTGGGTACATGACTAAGTGTGCAAATCACATATGTCCTGAATCTTTGCCCCTGGTGCCAGAAAACCTAGATACACCTCTGCCCTCCATCGTGTGTCACTGCTGCCTGCAGACCTTCATTAATTATTGTTCTGCTTTCCAGCCCAATTCAAATTCGACCAATTTTCCTCAAAAAATCGATTTGCTGCAAATAAATTAAGGCACATCGATCAGCTCACCTCTAGTCCTGAGCACCTGCTGTCATTTTTTTTTAAACTTAGATCCTATGTTTCTATGTCACTTGGCCTTCTTCCATGTTGAAGGTATGGATTTTATCAACAATTCCTCCATGAAGGCTATTTTTGGCCAGACTCCTCCGAACATTAGATATATTTAGCTGGGTCTCATTGGCTGCTGTCTGTTCTGAGCTGATGGCCCTTCTGGACTTCTTTTGATTTTGAAGGGAGGTAAGCATGATGTGTCTTTCGTAAGATTCATTATGTTTCCTTAGCTGAACACTATGTCTATAGTCCTTAACCCCTTTACCCCCAAGGGTGGTTTGCACGTTAATGACCGGGCCAATTTTTACAATTCTGACCACTGTCCCTTTATGAGGTTATAACTCTGGAACGCTTCAACAGATCCTGATGATTCAGACCTTGTTTTCTTGTGACATATTGTACTTCATGATAGTGGTAACATTTCTTTGATATTACCTGCATTTATTTGTGAAAAAAATGGACATTTGGCGAAAATTTTGAAAATTGCACAATTTTCCAACTTTGAATTTTTATGTCCTTAAATCACAGAGATGTGTCACACAAAATACTTAATAAGTAACATTTCCCACATGTCTACTTTACATCAGCACAATTTTGGAACCAAAATTTTTTCTTTTTGTTAGGGAGTTATAAGGGTTAAAAGTTGACCAGCAATCTCTCATTTTTACAATACCATTTTTTTTTAGGGACCACATCTCATTTGAAGTCACTTTGAGGGGTCTATATGATAGAAAATACCCAATTGTGACACCATTCTAAAAACTGCACCCCCCAAGGTGCTCAAAACCACATTCAAGACGTTTATTAACCCTTCAGGTGTTTCACAGGAATTTTTGGAATGTTTAACAAAAAATTAACATTTAACTTTTTTTCACAAAAAATTTACTTCAGCTCCAATTTGTTTTATTTTCCCAAGGGTAACAGAAAAAATTGGACACCAAAAGTTGTTGTGCAATTTGTCCTGAGTACGCAGATACCCCATATGTAGGGGTAAACCACTGTTTGGGCGCATGGCAGAGCTCGGAAGGGAAGGAGCGCCGTTTGACTTTTCAATGCAAAATTGGCTGGAATTGAGATCAGACGCCATGTCGCGTTTGGAGAGCCCCTGATGTGCCTAAACAGTGGAAACCTCCCAATTCTAACTGAAACCCTAACCCAAACACTCCCCTAACCCTAATTCCAACCCTAACCATAACCCTAACCACATCCCTAACCCAAACTCGCCTCTAACCCTAATCCCAACCATACCCCTAATCCCAACACACCCCTAACCCTAATCCCAACCCTAACCACACCCCTAACTCCAACACACCCCTAACCCTAATCCCAACCATAACCCTAACCACACCCCTAACCCTGACACACCCCTAACCCTAATCCCAACCGTAAATGTAATCCAAACCCTAACCCTAACTTGTCATGTCGGATGCTATTCACACTAGGGCGTCCGACAGACAGCGGTAATTCCACATACATCCACTATACGCTCGGTGGCGCCAGCTAGACTTTATCCAGGTTGTCTGGGGTTAATCTGGCTGGTACTTGGGTTGAAGGCTGGGTCACTCCCACGGCCTTTAAATAGTCATGCTGGATTTTGGGCATCGCCGATTATAGCTTGTGCCTCGTGCCTAGTGGTTCCGGTCTGGAGTGGTGGTCTTGTAGAAGGAGTATCGTATCTGGTGGTGTATTATCCTTTGTTATATTTCTCCTTCCTATATTTGTATTTGTTTTGCCCTGAGCACATTATTGTGTTTTCCAGTTCGTCAGCGGCGTGTTACGTTTTAAGTTTTCCCTGTCAGTTCTTTCTGTGGTAGTTGGTGTGTTATCTCTTCACTGGGTGGCGGGTGGCGGTTTCAGCATAGGGTTGCAACAGGAGTTAGGGCCAGGCCTGGTGGCCCAGACAAGCACACCATTAGTGTAAATTCTGGGAGAGGGACAGACAGGGTTTCCCCTAGTCTGAGGGTTATCGCAGGGTCCCGGGTAATCAGCCTTAACTTCCCGTGGCTTTCCGTGACATTATAATCGGCCTTTATTTATTTTTTTTCAATGGATCCCATGACTTCCATAACCCGCCAGTTGGAGGCGCTTTCCTTACAGGTTACTGAGTTGAAGGGGGCTGTTCAACAATAGGGCCTAGTATTATCTAATGTGCAAGCTGAAACTGCAGGTAGGGTTGCAGAGCCAAAGATCCCTTTACCTGAAAGGTTTGCTGGGGAACGTAGTAAATTTGTTATTTTTCGTGAAACTTGCAAATTATACTTTCGTATGCGCCCGATTTCCTCCGGTAATGAGGCTCAGCGTGTGGGTCTGGTATTGTCATTACTGAGCGGGGACCCCCAAGCATGGGCATTTTCTTTACCATCTGATTCAGCTGCATTTAACTCTGTGGAGAGTTTTTTTTCTGCTCTTGGGCTCATATATGATGATCCAGACAGAATGGCTCTGGCTGAATCTAAAATACGTACTCTCCGCCAGGGGGAGCGTATGGCGGAGGATTACTGTTCTGAATTTCGCCGTTGGGCCGTGGACACACAATGGAATGACCCCGCGCTGCGGAGTCAGTTTGTTCATGGGGTTTCGGGAAGGGTTAAACAAGCCCTTCTGATGTATGAGACTCCTGCTTCTCTAGAGTCTGCTATGACTCATGTTGTTCGCATTGATCGCCGTCTGCGTCAGGGGGCGCAAGAGACGCCGTCTATGGGGGTGGGCGTAGGTGTATGTGAGGTTGCTACAGGTGAGCCCACGGAGCCTATGCAAATCGCAGGGGTGTCACATGATCGAGCCCCCTCGCTCAGGAAGCAGGGAGTCTGTTTCTACTGTGGTAAAAATGGTCATTATCTAAATGCTTGTCCTTTGCTGTCTAAGAAAGGCGCAACGGCAGAAAACTACTAAGCTCAGAAGGTGTGGAGGAGGCCAATCTGAGCTTATGCATATCCTCCATAGTGGTCTCTCAGTGTATGCTCCCTGCCAAAGTTATGATCGCTGGCAGAGAGCTGCCAATCACTGTTTTTGTGGATAGTGGTTCCGCCACTAATCTCATTGATGAGGAGTTTGCGCTCACAGCCGGTTTCAGGATCGAAAAACTGCCTCATCCTATCCGGGTGGTCACCATCAATGCTGCTCCTCTCCCACAGGGGGAGATCACTGAGTTTGTGGCTGAGGTTAAACTCCACATTGGGGTTCTACATTTTGAGCAGATTACTTGTAGGGTGCTCAGTAATCTTACTGCACAAATGGTTTTGGGTTTTCCATGGTTGTCTATTAGTGTTGAGCGATACCGTCCGATACTTGAAAGTATCGGTATCGGAAAGTATCGGCCGATACCGGCAAAGTATCGGATCTAATCCGATACCGATACCCGATACTAATACAAGTCAATGGGACTCAAGTATCGGATGGTATCCCTGATGGTTCCCAGGGTCTGAAGGAGAGGAAACTCTCCTTCAGGCCCTGGGAACCATATTAATGTGTAAAATAAAGAATTAAAATAAAAAATATTGCTATACTCACCTCACCGAGGGAACCGGCAGCGTTGTTTGCTTAAAATGCGCGCTTTTCCTTCCTTCCGTGACGTCACGGCTTCTGATTGGTCGCGTGCCGCCCATGTGGCCGCGACGCGACCAATCACAGCAAGCCGTGACATAATTTTCAGGTCCTTCTAGGCATTCAGTATTTTAAAATTACGTTCCGGCTTTGTGATTGGTCGCGTCGCGGTCACATGGGCGACGCGACCAATCACAAGCCGTGACGTCACGGGAGGCAGGAGACGCGCGCATTTTAAAATGCGCGCGTGTCCAGCCTCCCGTGACGTCACGGCTTGTGATTGGTCGCGTCGCCCATGTGACCGCGACGCGACCAATCACAAGCCAGAACGTAATTTTAAAATCCTGAAGGACCTGAAATTACGTCACGGCTTGCTGTGATTGGTTGCGTCGCGGCCACATGGGCGACGCGACCAATCACAAGCCGTGACGTCACGGGAGGCTGGACACGCGCGCATTTTAAAATGCGCGCGTCTCCTGCCTCCCGTGACGTCACGGCTTGTGATTGGTCGCGTCGCCCATGTGACCGCGACGCGACCAATCACAAAGTCGGAACGTAATTTTAAAATACTGAATGCCTAGAAGGACCTGAAAATTACGTCACGGCTTGCTGTGATTGGTCGCGTCGCGGCCACATGGGCGGCACGCGACCAATCAGAAGCCGTGACGTCACGGAAGGAAGGAAAAGCGCGCATTTCAAGCAAACAACGCTGCCGGTTCCCTCGGTGAGGTCCAGGCTGCGTCAGAGAGGTGAGTATAGCAATATTTTTTATTTTAATTCTTTCTTTTACACATTAATGTTGTTTCGATACCGATACCCGATACCACAAAAGTATCGGATCTCGGTATCGGAATTCCGATACAGCAAATATCGGCCGATACCCGATACTTGCGGTATCGGAATGCTCAACACTATTGTCTATGCACAACCCAGTTATTGACTGGAAAACCCAGGACATAATTAAGGCTACTTTCACACTAGCGTCGGGAACAACCCGTCGCCGAAAAAGCGGACCGTCGGGAGCAAAAAACGTTACATGTAACGTTTTTTTCTCCCGACGGTCCGCTACCACACGCCCAAGCGTCGCAAAACGGACGCACCGTTTGGCAATGCGTCGCAAATGCGTCGCTAATGTTAGTCTATGACGAAAAAACGTATCCAGCAAGAACTTTTGCTGGATGCGTAGTTTCGGCAAAACGACGCATTTGCGACGTATTGCAGTTAACGCTAGTGTGAAAGTAGCCTAAGTGGAGCGGATGCTGCCAGGAGAATTGTCTGGCCACATATGTGTCCGCTGTGACTCCCAGTATTCCTGAGTCACTGCTGGATTTCGCGGATGTGTTCTCATCGACCCTATGACTGTTCTATTAGGTTAAAACCAGGGGCAAAATTCCCGAAAGCAAGGATGTTTAACATTTCTGGTCCTGAGAGGCAAGCCTTAAAAGACTACATTGCTGAGAGTCTGAACAAAGGGCACATCAGGCCTTCGTCCTCGCCTGTGGCAGCGGGGTTCTTTTTCATTAAAAAGAAAGATGGCGGATTACGCCCGTGTCTGGATTTCAGGGAGTTAAACCAGATTACGGTTCGTGATCCATACCCTATGCCACTGATACCTGATTTGTTCAACCAGGTGGCTGGTGCAAAGTGGTTCTCCAAGCTTGATCTCAGGGGGGCGTACAACCTCATAAGAGTCCGTCAGGGGGATGAGTGGAAGACGGCTTTTAATACCCCTGAGGGTCATTTTGAAAATCTGGTGATGCCATTTGGGTTGACAAACGCGCCTGCTGTATTTCAACATTTCATAAATGATGTATTCTCTCATGTCCTGGGGAAATTCGTTATTGTGTACCTAGATGACATTCTCATTTATTCATGCGACCGTGATGCTCATTTAGAGCATGTTAGGCAGGTGTTACAGCTACTCAGGGAGAATAAGCTCTAAGCAAAACTTGAGAAATGTGTATTTATGGTTCAGGAGTTGCCTTTCTTGGGTTATAGTGTGTCCGCTTCAGGGTTTAAAATGGACGCCGCTAAGGTGCAAGCGGTGTTGCGTTGGGAATGGCCTGATAATCTAAAAGCTCTTCAGCGGTTCCTTGGGTTTTCTAACTATTATAGAAAGTTTATCAAAAATTTTTCTATCATTGCTAAACCGCTTACTGACATGACGAAAAAGGGTACCAATCTCTCCGCCTGGTCTGAAGCTGCTGTGCGCGCATTTGAGTTTTTGAAGAACAGTTTTGCTTCGGCCCCTATTTTAGTGCAACCGGATGTATCGAAACCATTTACCGTGGAAGTCGATGCGTCTGAGGTTGGTGTGGGGGCGGTGCTGTCACAAGGCTCGTCTTTGGGCGAGTTGCGTCCATGCGCCTATTTCTCCAAGAAGATGTCGCCCGCCGAACGTAACTACGATATCGGCAACAGGGAGTTGTTGGCTATCAAGTTGGCTTTTGAGGAATGGTGACACTTCTTAGAGGGGTCGGTTCACCAGGTTACAGTTATCACCGACCATAAAAATCCTCTTTATTTGGAGTCAGCCAAGCGTCTGTCCCCCAGGCAGGCTCGCTGGGCATTGTTTTTCACGCGATTCAACTTTTTTGTTACCTACCAACCTGGGTCTAAGAACACTAAGGCGGACGCTTTGTCCAGGTGTTTTCCGGGGGGAGAACCTCGGGAAGATCCGGTACCCATCCTCCAAAAGGGTGTAGTGGTCTCGGCTCTCACGACCGAGGTTGAGGCTGAGATTGCCGAGGCTCAGGAGGAGGTTCCACCAGAGCTTCCCATTAACAAATCGTTTGTACCGCTCCATCTTCGCCTAAATGTGTTGGGTGAGCATCATAATGCTGTCCTGGCTGGCCACCCAGGGGTTAGGGGTACCTTGGAGTTGGTGTCGCGTCGGTTTTGGTGGCCCAAAATCTGACAGGACGTGGTCTCGTACGTGTCAGCATGCACCACGTGCGCTAGGGCTAAGACGCCCCGCTCCTGTCCTGCTGGCTCATTACATCCTCTCGGGGTTCCCAGTAGGCCATGGACGGAGATCTCCATGGATTTTATCACAGATTTGCCTTCCTCAGCTGGGAGCACGGTCATCTTGGTGGTTGTTGATCGGTTCTCAAAGATGTCGCACTTTGTGTCTTTGCCTTCGTTGCTCAACGTGAAGACTCTGGCTCAGGTATTTGTGCAGGAGGTGGTCAGACTTCACGGGGTCTCGTCTGACATCGTGTCGGATAGGGGTTCTCAGTTTGTGGCAAAGTTTTGGAAAGCATTTTGCTCACGGCTGGGGATCAAGTTGTCGCATTCCTTGGCGTTTCATCCTCAGTCAAATGGTCAGACCGAGCGTATTAACCAGAATTTGGTGCAGTACTTACGCTGCTTTGTTTCTGACAACCAGGAGGAGTGGTCGACGTTCCTCCCTTTGGCTGAGTTTGCCATAAATAATCACCGCCAGGAATCATCTGGGGAGTCCCCGTTCTTTTGTGTTTACGGGCAGCATCCTCAATTTTGTACTCTGCGTCAGGGGGGCTCTGCTGGCGTCCCGGAGGAGGACCAGTTTGGAGCACAACTGTCATCCGTTTGGAGGAAAGTGAGACAGCGCTTGCGGAGCGTGGGTGTTAGGTACAAAAGAGTGGCTGACAGTAGACGTGTGCCAGGTCCGGACCTGAGTGTGGGTGACTGGGTGTGGTTGTCCACAAAAAACATAAAACTCAAAATACCTTCCTTGAAATTGAGTCCAAGGTTTATTGGTCCATTTAGGGTCGCCGCCATCATTAACCCGGTAGCCTACCGATTGGAGCTCCCTACGATATATAAGATACACAACGTGTTCCACAGATCTTTATTAAATAAGGTGGTGGGTTCCGTGGATGCGCCGTCTATGCCATCTCCAGTCTTGGTGGATGGCAATTTGGAGTTTGAAGTCTCCAAGGTTGTTGACTCTCGAGTAGTGCACTGAACATTACAGTATCTGGTACACTGGCGTGGTTATGGGCCGGAGGAGAGGTCTTGGGTTCCTGCCTTGGACATACATGCTGACCGGCTGGTCAGTATGTTTTACCGTCACCATCCGGACAAGCCGGGTCCTATAAGTCGTGAGGGCCCTGGGGTCCCGCGTAGAAGGCGGGGTACTGTCATGTCAGACGCTATTCACACTAGGGCAGCCGACAGACAGCGGTAATTCCACATACGTCCACTATACACTCGGTGGCGCCGGCTAGACTTTATCCAGGTTGTCCGAGGTTAATCTGGCTGGTACTCGGGTTGAAGGCTGGGTCACTCCCACGGCCTTTAAATAGTCGCTGGATTTTGGGCGTCGCCGATTATAGCTTGTGCCTCGTGCCTAGTGTTTCCGGTCTGGAGTGGTGGTCATGTAGAAGGAGTATCGTATCTGGTGGTGTATTATCCTTTGTTATATTTCTCCTTCCTATATTTGTATTTGTTTTGCCCTGAGCACATTATTGTGTTTTCCAGTTTGTCAGCGGCGTGTTACGTTTTAAGTTTCCCCTGTCAGTTCTTTCTGTGGTAGTTGGTGTGTTATCTCTTCACTGGGTGGCGGGTTGCGGTTTCAGCATAGGGTTGAAACAGGAGTTAGGGCCAGGCCTGGTGGCCCAGACAAGCACACCATTAGTGTAAATTCTGGGAGAGGGACAGACAGGGTTTCCCCTAGTCTGAGGGTTATTGCAGGGTCCCGGGTAATCAGCCTTAACTTCCCGTGGCTTTCCGTGACATAACTTTAGCCCCATCCCTAACTTAAGCCCCACTAACCCTAACTTTAGCCCCAACCCTAACCCTAACTTTAGCCCCAACCCTAACCCTAACCTCAACCCTATCTTTAGCCCCAACTCTAACTTTAGTCCCAACCCTAACCCTAACCCTAATAGGAAAATGGAAATAAATACATTTTTTTATTTTATTATTTTTCCCTAACTAAGGGGGTGATGAAGGGGGGTTTGATTTACTATTTATAGCAGGGTTTTTAGCGGATTTTTATGATTGGCAGCTGTCACACACTAAAAGACGCTTTTTATTGCAAAAAATTGCTTTTGTGTCTCCACATTTTGAGAGCTATACTTTTTCCATATTCTGGTCCACAGAGTCATGTGAGGTCTTGTTTTTTGTTGGACAAGTTGACGTTTTTATAGTAGCATTTTCGGGCACGTGACATTTTTGATCACTTTTTATTCCGATTTTTGTGAGGCAGAATTTCTTTTTGGGGGGCGTTTATACCGTTCCACTTTTGGTAAAATTGATAAAGCAGTTTTAGTTTTCGGGTCAGTACGATTACAGTCATACTTTTATAGGATGAAAACTATTTTATATAAAAAATAATTATTTTTGCATCGCTTTATTCTGAGGACTATAACTTTTTTATTTTTTCGCTGATGATGCTGTATGATGGCTTCTTTTTTGCGGGACAAGATGACGTTTTCAGCGGTACCATTTTTTTTATATCAGTTTTTCGATCGCGTGTTATTCCACATTTTGCTCAGCAGTATGATAATAAAGCGTTGTTTTTAGCCTTTTTTTTTATGGTGTTCACTGAAGGGGTTAACTAGTGGGACAGTTTTATGGGTCGGGTCGTTACGGACGTGGTGATACTAAATATGTGTATTTTTATTGTTTTTTTAATTTAGATAAAGAAATGTATTTATTGGAAGAATTTTTTTTTTTTTTTACACATGTAAATATTTTTTTTTTTTACTTTTTTAGTTTGTCCCAGTGTGGACATCACTGTATAGTGTCAGAACACTGATCTGACACTTTGCAATGCATTGTGTCAAATCAGCGACCTGACAGGCACTGCAGGAGGCTTGCTAGCACCTGCTCTGTGCAGGCGCTTGCAAGCCACATCCCTGCAGGACCCGGAAGGAGCCCCGTGGCCATTTTAGATCCGGGGCCTGCATGGAGGAGGACGGAGAAGATGCTCAGAGCAACGAGATCACATCGCGTTGCTCCGAGGGTCTCAGGGAAGCTTCCCTATGCTGCCGGAACGCTGCAATCATGTTTGATCGCAGTGTTCCGGGGTGTAATCTGCCAGGAGCAGTCCGTGACCACTCCTGGCATATAGTGCCAGATGTCAGCTGTGATAGTCAGCTGACACCCGGCCCCGATCAGCCGCGTTCACCCTGTGAGTGCGACTGATCGGTAATGACGTACTATCCCGTCGGTGGTCATACGGGCCCATACCACCTAGACGGGATAGTACATCAGATGTCAGAAAGGGGTTAACTTTGCCCTTTTCTTGGTGTCCTCAATGCTGAGAATTACAGGCAGATGCCTTGCGAAAGTATTCGGCTCCCTGGAACTTTTCAACCTTTTCCCACATATCATGCTTCAAACATAAAGATACCAAATGTAAATTTTTGGTGAAGAATCAACAAGTGGAACACAATTGTGAAGTTGAACGAAATTTATTGGTTATTTTAAATTTTTGTGGAAATTCAAAAACTGAAAAGTGGGGCGTGCAATATTATTCGGCCCATTTACTTTCAGTGCAGCAAACTCACTCCAGGAGTTCATTGTGGATCTCTGAATGATCCAATGTTGTCCTAAATGCCTAATGATGATAAATATAATCCACCTGTGTGTAATCAAGTCTCCGTATAATTGCACCTGCTCTGTGATAGTCTCAGGGTTCTGTTTGAAGCAGAGAGAGCATCATGAAGACCAAGGAACACAACAGGCAGGTCCGTGATACTGTTGTGGAGAAGTTTAAAGCCGGATTTGGATACAAAATGATTTCCAAAACTTTAAACATCCCAAGGAGCACTGTGCAAGCGATCGTATTGAAATGGAAGGAGTATCATACCACTGCAAATCTACCAAGACCCGGCCTTCCCTCTAAACTTTCATCTCAAACAAGGAGAAGACTGATCAGAGATGCAGCCAAGAGGCCCATGATCATTCTGGATGAACTGCAGAGATCTACAGCTGAGGTGGGACAGTCTGTCCATAGGACAACAATCAGTAGTACACTGCACAAATCTGGCCTTTATGGAAGAGTGGCAAGAAGAAAGCCATTTCTCAAAGATATCCATAAAAAGTGTTGTTTAAAGTTTGCAACAAGCCACCTGGGAGACACACCAAACGTGGAAGAAGGTGCTCTGGTCAGATGAAACCAAAATTGAACTTTTTGGCAACAATGCCAAATGATATGTTTGGCGTAAAGGCAACACAGCTCAACACCCTGAACACACCATCCCCTCTGTCAAACATGGTGGTGGCAGCATCATGGTTTGGGCCTGCTTTTCTTCATCAGGGCAAGGGAAGATGGTTAAAATTGATGGGAAGATGGATGGAGCCAAATACAGGACTGTTCTTGAAGAAAACCTGTTGGAGTCTGCAAAAGACCTGAGACTGGGATGGAGATTTGTCTTCCAACAAGACAATGATCCCAAACATAAAGCAAAATCTACAATTGAATGGTTCACAAATAAACGTATCCAGGTGTTAGAATGGCCAAGTTAAAGTCCAGACCTCAATCCAATCGAGAATCTGTGGAAAGAGCTGAAAACTGCTGTTCACAAACGATCTCCATCAAAACCTACTGAGCTCGAGCTGTTTGCCAAGGAAGAATGGACCAGAATTTCAGTCTCTCAATGTACAAAGCTGATAGAAACATACCCCAAGCAACTTGTAATCACAGCAAAAGGTGGCGCAACAAAGTATTAAGTTAAAGGGGCCGAATAATATTGCTCGCCCGTGCAGCGCCCCAGAGACCTGGTCGTTGCAGTACTGACGCTCCGCCACTAAGGGGAGTGATGGTACGTCTGATGGCACTAAAGGAGTTCACCTGCCCAGGTATCACAGTCACACTTTACACTTCACATTCTGGCCACCAGGGGGAGCAAAGGGTTCTATGTATTAGGCCACTCCTCACAATCTGGTAAAACTGGGAGCTGGATAGGAAGTTAGCCAGAAGCTGACTGGGTTGGAACCAGGCAACATCCTGTGGCAGAGGGTGTTGCAGGGGAAGATTCAGGGGGGTCCCTGTCAGGGGTGGGATCCTGACAGTGACCTAGCAAACAGAACAGAACGTTACGGAGCAGCGCCTACACTTGAATGCGGCGGCATCCTAAGAAAGGAAACAAAGCGAGGTTTATTGTGGAGAAGTGAGAAACGAGATCGCAGCAAAAAGGAGATAAACCAGTAGGAGTCGTGCCTTAAGATCGTGGCAACATCCTACTGAGGCGCGTAGCCAGTGGCCGGAACGCCGAGGAAGTATTGGGCTCCAAGCAGTACTTCAAACAGCGGCAAGACAGTTGATTATAGGTTGGCTGTCTCACCTAAATCACCTAAGCAGACATAGGGGGCAATTGTGGGAGAGGGGCAACGCTAGGGTCCCGGAAGAACTCCAGGCCTACCCGTCATATGGGTGCGTCATAGCCATATCATCTGGGGGACAGAGAAGAACATCAGAACAGATACAAGTTGTGAGAAAGAACATCAGGAACAGACACAACAGTTGTGAGGACTATCCCGTGGTGCTCAGCAGGGAGGTACTACAACACACAGGCGCTAGAAGGTAGGCACTGATTTCCACCTGCAAAGGAAACTCTGGATGTGCCTTCGGACCGGCCGGTCTCCGCCAGCCCTGTTAGCAGTACTCTGGATTGCGGACCCTGAAGCCTTCAGTAAAGAGGTAAAGAGACTGCAACCCTGTGTCCTCGTTATTCATCGCACCTTGCACCACGCACCATCATCACACCTTTCATTGGACGCCCCATAGCAGGGTCACAGACCGGGTCTAGCCACCGTGACAACTGCAGGACTGAGACTGACAGGCCCGGGATCGAGTACCCCGCGGCCCTGCATCTGGGGGCGCTCCAACTTGGCGTCACGAACAGGATTTACTTAAGCCTGAAGAATCAGGTCATGTGTGCCTTGGAGCTGTGACTGAATTGTGTTTGAACTGTGATTTATTGCAAAGACTGTGAATTGCCACTTCCCGCCAAAACTGCCGCCATTACAGCGCCAAGGGGAGCGCAGGAGAAGAAGAAGGGTGTGGAAGTGGGCGTAGACAAGCTGAAGAGCACGAAAGACAATGGCCGCCCAGTCTAAATGTTACTGTATCCTGAGGACGTGTCCGTCAGCAGCTGAGGTCCGCCTTCTTATCCTCTTTGGAGGGTGGAGACCACGGAGACGGGGCCGCCCACGAAAGAGAACGCGGGAAGATGATCTAGAAGAGGGGGCAGACATGGCGGCCTCCAAGCAGCCATGTGGGGACGACCCGACCCGGCGCCAGCCCGCATCGTTGGGAGCGAGCCAGGACCCACCGCTACAGTGGGTGCTGACCGCTGCAGAGCTGCTTGCGAGAGGAGGACCCGGCAGCCGCTCGCCGGACGAATGGGTGGTTGCGGACGAAGCCTGGCAGGAGGCGCGATGCCGAGAAGCCCACGCCCGAGTGAGTTCCCGGCTGGTCCACTCTGCAGAGATCCGCCTGTCCCCTGCGTTCCCCTCTTCACCCGACCCGACCGCGGAAGACCCACGGACCCCATCGCCCGGGCCGTGAACCGCGGGAGCGGGATCTGAAACTGATGCCATGGACGGAGCACCGGCGGTGCCTGGTGGCCGCGTGGCGAAAAGAGAAGGAAAGAGAAGCCCGACCTGGGGCCGTGATCGATCTGAGGGCCGAAGTGAAAGATCCTCCGCTGAAGTGGGGTGTAGTGGTCACCTTTAACTCCCAGGAAGGAAGGGGAGTTATCCAGGAGATCGGGGAGCCGCTGAAGGTACATGTCGCCCGGGGCGAGGTGGAACCCTGCTATGGGGAGATTGATGCAGACCGCGACCTGCAGCCTGGAGATGCCGTAGTTTACACCTGGTGGCAGCGAGGGACTGGTTGGAGGGCTCAGGATGTCCAGAGGTGAACAGCTCTTCAGGCTGCCCCTGAGGCCCAGGAGACCGGACCCCTTGTTGAGGAGCCGACTGCCGCCTGCGTTATGGATCACCCGGCGGTCTCGACCCAATGTGTGGCCTTGAGTTCCACCAGTCCTCGGCTGAGAGGGGTGGACTTGGGGCCAAGCCTTCCCAAGCCACAGAGGGCTATCTGTGAGGTAAGGCCCTGGTGAAAACCACCTCCTGATTTATGAGCCTAAACTGCAGAAAGCTAAAATTGTATATAGTTCATGAACTGTTTGTCTTCTGTGTCCTCTGCTGCTAATACCCGACCAGGGTTATTCTAAAAGGCATCCCTTTGTTTACCCGGGATCCCTATTGCTTTTTTATTTTTGCTCTTGTTTTTATTTTTGCTTTTGTTCATCAATGTTACAAAGACTGCCGAATCATGGACGGTGAATGGTTCACAAACTGTATTGTAAATAGTTCGCACCTTCTTAAAAGTGCCCTTTACTGGTTTTACAAAAGAGAAAGCTTTTTGAAGAGACTGTTCCTGAGTACAGCATGGAAGCTCTTGCCTTAAATGGACTTGCAGATAGAGAGAGTCAGCTGTTGTGAGTTCCGTTCTTGGGCTCCATCCTGTGGTTGCAAATGGTATTTTTGGGAATTCTGCTCTTGGGCTCCCTCTGGTGGTTTCAAGTGGAACTTAGCAGCTGCTTTCACTAATCGGTTCCCTGGCCTTGTTATTTAACTGGGCTTTGGGCTGTAGTGGATGCCGGCTGTCAATGTTCCTTCCTGTGGATTCAGTCCTTTCCTGGAAGTTCTCTGTTGGCCAGTCCATTTCAGCTTAAGATAAGTTCTGCTAGTTTTTGGGTGTTTCCCTGCCATGACCTTTTGTTCAGTTTAAGTTATGTCTCTTTTGTCCAGCTTGCCATCATGAAATTTTCCGGCTAGTTGGAAGCTCTGGGGTTGCAGTTTGCCCCCTCCACACCGTGAGTCGGTGTGGAGGTTATTTTTGTAAACTCTGCGTGGACATTTAGTTTTTATACTGACCGCACAGTAGCCTTTTCTATCTCTGTCTATTTAGATAGTAGTGGCCTCCTTTGCTAAAATCTAGTTTCATTTCTGAGTTTGTCATTTCCCTCTTCACTCACCGTTAATATTTGTGGGGGGCTATCTTTCCTTTGGGGGTTTCTCTGAGGCGAGATAGTTTTCCGTTTCCATCTTCAGGGGTAGCTAGTTCTTAGGCTGTGAAGAGGCGTCTAGGCAGAGATAGGAACGCTCCACGGCTATTTCTAGTGTTGGTGTTAGGAGTAGGGATTGCGGTCAGTAAAGTTACCACCTCCTCAGAGCTAGTACATTATTTGTTTTACCCACTAGGTCATTTCAGTGCTGCTTCGTAATCACTAGGTCATATAGGTGATTACTGTCTGTAGAGCTGCCACCTCCTCTGAGCTTGTCCATGATTGGTTTTACCCACCAGGTCATCTCAGTACCACTCCGTAACCACCAGGTCATAACAGTCTGCATTACCTCAAAGAGACTTGGTTCCCTCTTAAAGGGAACGTTTACTAGTTGCACTTAAAGTATAATGTTGCCTTAAAGAAAGTAAATGGTAATAATGTTTTACATAGAAGTAATATGTAGTTAGTTAGATAGTTATAGAGAATGTTTGATAATGTTACTAGAGATTGAGGACAGGAAAGAGTTGAAAGCCGAATTTCAATAAAGTAAACCCGTAGGGGTTAGTTAGTGAGTCCTCCTGAGAGCCATAGAGAGATGGTTAATTGATCCTGTACTAATAAAAGAGGCAGTAGGCCTGGGCAGATAGACAGGCGGTCCTGCATATGAAAAATCAGAGAGTAAAAAGAAAAATGTTGCACTTAGAAAAGAGAAGTAAAGAAGAAGTTAATTTATATTTTAGAGTTTTATAGTAAGCCTTTAGTGGGTTCAGCCTATACGCCCTTAAAGGAAAAGTTAAATTATTGTTCAGAATTTGCACTTAGTAGAATACCCGGCTGGGTAATAGAAGTTATTTATAGTATGTTATTTAAAATATTTAACCATGTTTTTGTTTGTAACGTTCAAGAGTCCTCACCTCCCATAAAGGGAAGCACTGTTATATTTACTTTGCATTTAAAAATTTTGTATGTCTTTTGCTGACATATATTGTTGTTTTCTTCCCAGTCCGGGAGTACTGGATTTAACCGGGGGGGAGTGCAGCGCCCCAGAGACCTGGTCGTTGCAGTACTGACGCTCCGCCACTAAGGGGAGTAATGGTATGTCTGATGGCACTAAAGGAGTTCACCTGACCATGTATCACAGTCACACATTACACTTCACACTCTGGCCACCAGAGGGAGCAAAGGGTTCTATGTATTAGGCCACTCCTCACAATCTGGTAAAACTGGGGGCTGGATAGGAAGTTAGCCAGAAGCTGACTGGGTTGGAACCAGGCAACATCCTGTGGCAGAGGGTGTTGCAGGGGAAGATTCAGGGGGGTCCCTGTCAGGGGTGGGATCCTGACAGTGACCTAGCGAACAGAACAGAACGTTACGGAGCCGCGCCTGCACTTGAATGCGGCGGCATCCTAAGAAAGGAAACAAAGCGAGGTTTATTGTGGAGAAGTGAGAAACGAGATCGCAGCAAAAAGGAGATAAACCAGTAGGAGTCATGCCTTAAGATCGTGGCAACATCCTACTGAGGCGCGTAGCCGGTGGCCGGAACGCCGAGGAAGTATTGGGCTCCAAGCAGTACTTCAAACAGCGGCAGGACAGTTGATTATAGGTTGGCTGTCTCACCTAAATCACCTAAGCAGACATAGGGGGCAATTGTGGGAGAGGGGCGACGCTAGGGTCCCGGAAGAACTCCAGGCCTACCCGTCATATGGGTGCGTCATAGCCATATCATCTGGGGGACGGAGAAGAACATCAGAACAGATACAAGTTGTGAGAAAGAACATCAGGAACAGACACAACAGTTGTGAGGACTATCCCGTGGTGCTCAGCAGGGAGGTACTACAACACACAGGCGCTAGAAGGTAGGCACTGATTTCCACCTGCAAAGGAAACTCTGGATGTGCCTTCGGACCGGCCGGTCTCAGCCAGCCCTGTTAGCAGTACTCTGGATTGCGGACCGTGAAGCCTTCAGTAAAGAGGTAAAGAGACTGCAACCCTGTGTCCTCGTTATTCATCGCACCTTGCACCATGCACCATCATCACACCTTTCATTGGACGCCCCTTAGCAGGGTCACGGACCGGGTCTAGCCACCGTGACAACCCCAGGACTGAGACTGAGAGGCCCGGGATCGAGTACCCCGCGGCCCTGCGTCTGGGGGCGCTCCACCCCACTTTTCAGTTTTTGATTTTCCACAAAAATTTAAAATAACCAATACATTTCGTTCAACTTCACAATTGTGTTCCACTTGTTGTTGATTCTTCACCAAAAATTTACATTTGGTATCTTTATGTTTGAAGCATGATATGTGGGAAAAGGTTGAAATATTCCAAGGAGCCGAATATTTTCGCAAGACACTGTACTTACTCATGATGTCATACCATCAGATAGGCATCTGTTTCTCTCCAAATTTATTGTGCAGAAGGATAACAACCCCAAAGATCCAATGTGTTTAGGGTTGTGGGGATTGCCAATCCCCAAATGTGTTGAGGCTGTCTAACAGATGGGAATCATGCAGCCGTAGGGACTCCAACATAATATATATGAGCACGCCCAAGATACTCGGACAACACCCGAGTGTGCTCAGATAAGACATTATCCAAACATGTTCGCTCATTACTATTAAAACAACATGCCATCTTTCTCTATGTATACAGTCATGGCCGAAAGTGATGGCACCCTTGAAATTTTTAAAGAAAATGAAGCATTCCTCAGAAAATTATTGCAATTACACTTGTTTTGTTGTATACATAATACACTGTCTTTCAGGGTACTGCTCCTCATCAATGCAAAGTGAGTGACCTGGTTTGGCTGGGTGAGAGGCATCTGAATGGGATCCAAGGGGTAATGTCTCTCCTTGCAGAGAGTGACATGTGAAGTCTGGTGTGCCAAGGTGAGAATTTTAAGCCGCAATGCTCCTCTGGGAAATTAAATATGCAAATTGTCTCTTCAGACCACACTTTGCACTGACAAGGGGCAGTACCCTGAAACACTGTGTCTCTGCAAATTGAGGATCTCATCTGGCTTTTATCTTAATTCATGTGGCAAGGCTCGTTAAAAAGTCGTTATTGACTTTTAAGATTGCTACTTCCAATAGGTGGCACTAGAGTTCTAGTCGGCTTCCTCTCTGAAGAGACAATTTGCATATTACATTTTCCAGAGGAGCATTGCAAGGCTTAAAAGTCTCCTCATTTTGGTACGCCAGGCTTGACATGTCACTTTCCGCAAGGAGAAACGTTATCCCTTGGCATAGTGGGAAATAGTGAGTAAACAACTTGGTTTCAAGCATGTGATGCTCCTTCAAACTCAACTGTGGAAAGTAACAGGTGTGGGAAATATGAAAATCATACTTGAAACCAGATAAAAAGGGGAGAAGTTGACTCGTTGACTCAATCTTTGCATCGTTTGTCTATGTGTGCCACACTAAGCATGGGGAATAGAAAGAAGAGAACTGTCTGAGGACTTGAGAACCAAATTTGCTGAACAATATCAACAATCTCAAGGTTACAAGTCCATCTCCAGAGATCTTGATGTTCCTCAACATAACAGTGTCATCCAGTCACTGCGCCATATAGAAATGTTACGGAATTTCATCAGTAATTTTAGCTAAAAACTCACGGCGGATACATTAAGCGTTGCTATAAATGTGTGCTAGGGAATTTTTGCAGGTTACCTTTAGTTAATAAAATTGCACAACGTTTCCATTTGCTATCCTGAGTTCTTCATTTTTAGACACCCTGATATACAATTTGTAACCTGATTCTAGTCTCTGTGTCTCTCCCAGTAATATAGGCTGGATGTGAGGTCCGTGTGTCTCTCCCAGTAATATAGGCTGGATATGAGCTCTGTGTGTCTCTCCCAGTAATATAGGCTGGATGTGAGGTCTGTGTGTCTCTCCCAGTTATATACGCTGGATGTGAGGTCTGTGTGTGTCCCCCAATAATATGGCTGAATATGAGGTCTGTGTCTCTCTTCCAGTAATATAGGCTGGATGTGAGCTCTGTGTGTGTCTCTCCCAATAATAAAGGCTAGATGTGATGTCTGTGTGTCCCTCCCAATAACAGGCTAAATATGAGGTCTGGATCACACTTGCGAGTGTAATGTGAGAAACTTGCATGAGTCTCTCGCATCAATACCCGACACTGCAGTCGGCACCGGAGTGTGCGGCTACATAGAAATACATGCAGTCACACGCTCCGATCCGAGTGCCAGCGGCAGTGCCGGGTATTGATGCGAGAGACTCATGCAAGTTTCTTGCATTGAACTCGCAAGTGTGACCCCGGCTTTCCAGTAATAAAGGCTGGATGTGAGGTCTGTGTGTCTCTCCTAGTAATATAGGCTGAATATGAGGTCTATGTGCCTCTCCCAGTAATATAGGCTTGGATGTAGCTCTGTGTGTCTCTCTCAATAATATAGACTGGATGTGAGGTCTGTGTCTCTCCTAGTAATATAGGCTGGATGTGAGGTCTGTGTGTCTCTTCCAGTAATATAGGCTGGATGTGAGCTCTGTGTGTCTCTCCCAGTAATATAGGCTGGATGTGAGATCTGTGTGTCTCTCCCAGTAATATAGGCTGGATGTGAGATCTGTGTGTATTTCCCAGTAATATAGGCTGGATGTGAGGTCTGTGTGTCTCTCCCAGTAATATAGGCTGGATGTGAGGTCTGTGTGTATTTCCCAGTAATATAGGCTGGATGTAGCTCTGTGTGTCTCTCCCAGTAATATAGACTGGATGTGAGGTCTGTGTGTCTCTCCCAGTAATAGGCTGGATGTGAGCTTGGTGTGTCTCTCCCAGTAATATAGGCTGGATGTAGCTCTGTGTGTCTCTCCCAGTAATATAGGCTGGATGTGAGCTCTGTGTGTCTCTCCCAGTAATATAGGTTGGATGTGAGATCTTTATGATTCCCTCAATTTTACAGGCTGTATGTGATAGGGTTATTTTTTTCTCTTTTTGTCTCTGTGCTTGTTTTTACTTCTTTCAAGTGAAATAACTTTTTTTCAGTTGACATAGCAGTATGAGGCTTGTTTCTGAGGGACAGGTTGTACTTTTGATTGACACCATTTACTTTACTATTCAATGTACAATACTACAAATGGGACAAACATTCCAAATGCAGTGAAATGGTGAAAAAACCTGCTGTTCAGAACTTTGTAAGCCAAAAATATTGTCTGCTTCAGCATTATGTAACACTTGTAACTTTATTAGCTTTCCATCACTTAAGCTGTATGAGGGCTTATTTTTGTGAGCTGAGCCGTCAGTTTTTATGTAAAAAATTTTGGGAGCACATACAATGTTTTGATCACTTTTTATTTCTCATCTTTTGAATGAGTCGTGACTGTCACACAGTGCGACACACGCAGCTGCGGAGCCGAACAGCTGATCAGCCAGAGCGATCCAGGAAGCAGGGTTCCCTCTGCTTCTTAATCGGTAAGCGCTATAGCTTGCCGAATAAGCCCTGACTCAATCAAATTCGCTCATCTCCATTGATCTCTTGTACTATACTCAGCAAAACTTCGGTATTGCAATATGTAATAATATGTAATAAAATTAATGGTCTACTATGGTACTCAGCCAGAGTGTGGGCTTCATAGAAATACAAAGATGATGCCAATCATGCATATTGTGGAGTGGGGATGAGTTGGCAAGACACCTGGTGAACTGCAGAAGGCTGCCATGGTAACCTGTCATCACCTTGCAGCCGGCATATAAGTGGTTAAACATCAGCGATTGGAAATAGCTCTAACTGCTGCTGTTAGAGGCAGGTGTTGTGCATGGTGCAGGCTCAGTGGATGTTGGAAACAGGTTAACACTCACCTTTTGTATGTCAGCCCTAAACAATAGTTAACTGGAGTAAAGTGCAACAAATTTATTAAAACGGTGTAACCATTTTAAGAAGGATCTAGATAAGCTTGAACAATGAGCAGCAACTAATAGAATGGTATTTAACAGAGAGAAATGCAAGATTCTACAAACAAAAATTACATCTATAGAATGGGAGGAATAGAACTAAGCAACAGCACGTGTGAAAAAGACTAATAGATATATTAATAGATCACAGACTGCACATGTGAGTCAACAGTGTGATGCAGCAGCAAAAAAGGGCAAACACAGTTCTAGGATGTATTAAGAGAAGCATGTAGTCTAGACCACATGAAGAAATTCTCCTCCTCTACTCCTCCTTGGTCAGGCCTCATCTGGACTACTTTGTCCAGTTCTGAGCACCACATTTTAAAAAGGACATTGAAAAACTGGAGCAAGTTCAGAGAAGAGCTACCAGGATAGTGAGCGGGCTGCAAAGTATGCCCTTAGAGGAACGATTAAAGGATCTGGGAATTTTGTAGCTTGCAAAAAAGAAGGCTAAGAGGAGACTTAATAGCTGTCTACAAATATCTGAGGGGACGTCACGGTGTAGAGGGATCATCCTTATTCTCATTTGCACATGGAAACACGACAAGCAATGGAATTAAACTGAAAGGGAGAAGATACCAATTAGATGTTAGAAAAATTTTTTGACAGTGAGGGTGATCAATGAGTGGGACAGGCTGCCACGAGAGGTGGAGAGTTCTCCTTCAATGGAAGTCTTCAAACAGAGGCTGGACAGACATCTGTCTGAGATGGTTTAGTTGATCCTGCATTGAGCAGGGGGTTGGACACGATGACTCTGGAGGTCCTTTCCAACTCTAAAATTCTATGATTCTATGAACCACGTTAGTAAATTCAGTTTATCATTATCCTGTTCGAAGGGCAGAAAAATAACTCTACGTCTACTGCACTTTATTGTTTTTACCCCCTTTTCCATTTTTTAGAATTAATACCAACAGTAACATTTTACTCAACACTTTTGAAAAGTGGCAAGAAAGGAAAATAGACAGAAATGTGGGGGAAATTTTTTTTTTTAACTTCACAAAATCATTTCCAAAATATTTTGAAAACTTGCAGAACTTTTCATGAAGCTCGGACCAATTTTTGAATTTTCTATTAAAATATTGAATACTCTCTTTTCTTTTGATTGATCATGAGCTGCCTAGAGAGTGAGACCCAAAAAAACTAAAACATTTTAATTTCCATTAACTTTGTTACTATACTTAATGAGGATGAGACGTTATAGAACCATTTAAATAAAACACCCCTTCTTTTCCCTGCTAGCAGGACGCCGCTTAGGACAATCTGGAAATTATGGCAATTAGTGTTTCTCATTAGAGAGAGGAGAAGGACACAGAGGCAAAACCATTATGCCCAGGACCGGCTCAATGAATCCTGGGAGACCTTTCCTTTCAATGTTTCCCACTCATTGTGTGGAAACAAATGCCAGCCACTAATTATATTTTCACAATCTGTGCTTAGCCTAAAAAGCCCTGTCTGAAGCAGACATGTCAACCTTGTTCAGCTTCACTTCAAGAAGTTTTTCACTTGTAAGACAATTTGGAAGCGTCCACGGACGGCAAGCTCTCCAGTCCAGGGCACTCAGTATCTGGTGAGTGCGTAGCACTAGGGTTACTATATGTAACGTATCAAGAGAAACTTAGTTGTTTGACAGAAGAAGAATACAATGATAACTCTCAGCTGCCAATGTCTTCACATATTTCCCAGCGGTATAACAGAGGAATGTCACAAGTTAGCGGTCTGAAAAAAGATTACCCAGAATTGGTATCTTGCGAGGAACTAAATACTAAAGCAAACATATCAGTGGAGCTGACAGATATCCGGAGCGCACAACACACCCTAACTTACACTAGGTTTAGAAACTCTTCATATCCTTTGTCTTAAAATTCTTTGTCTTAAAACTCCAAGTTTTGAAGATTTTTCAGTTTCAGTATGGCCACGTAGCTTGTCATCTGACCAGCTATGGATTACTATGTATGTAGAATATTAGAACTACCATCAGTATTTGAATTCAACATCAGAACCAACGCCAGTATATGAATGCAGAATCAGAACCACCATCAGTACATCAATGCAAGATCAGAACCACCACCATTACATGAATGCAGCACCAAAATCACCATCAGTACATGAATGCGGAGCCAGAATGAGCATCAGTACATGAATGCAGCACCACAACCATTGACAGTAAAGGAATATACAGTGAAGAGCAAAAGGGTTACAATATTTTGAACTTTTGACTTTCAGGCTCCATATCTCATTATCCACTTCTGCTTTCAATTTGAGAGTGCCATCCTTTAATAGCCCATCATCTTAGATATCTCATACTTAAGATTGACTTGCAACAATTTAGCACATGATTAGTTATGCAGATTCTTCTTATGTCACTGATTTGTTACTGTTTTGCTCCTTAAGATCTAAATTTTAATTTTTATTAATTTGGTAGTATTTTGTAAATCCACATTTGGCTTTCAACACTGCCTGAATCCTTTTGGGCATGCTCTCGGTCAGATTCAAAAATGTGTCAACCGAAATATGATTTCAGGTCTCTTCTACACGTTACCAAAGTTGGTGCATACTGGTTGACTTACTTGGGTAGGCATACAGTTTTTTCTTAAACTCTACCAACAAGTGTTTGATTGGGTTGAGGTCTGGGGACTGTGTGGGCCATTCCAGCACCTCTACTTCATTGTCATTGAACCATTTCTTCACCAAACTTGACGTATGCTTTGTGCTGTTGTCCTGTTGGAACACTATGTCATCCTTTTCATACCCATAGTACTTAAGTGTACAAAGTAACTCACCTTGTAGGAAACTCCCATATAGGTCAACATTGAGACAACCATCGATCTTGGTCAAGTATCCAATGCCTTTGGCTGTGAAACAACCCCATATCATCAGACTTCCTCCACCGAATTTCTCAATCCGTTATCCCCTTTTTCCCTTGTTTCTTTTAGATCCATTTGCACCTATCAGAGCTTATTGACTATTGACAATAGCCTATTAAATTTCATGTTATCACTCCAAAACACCTGTTTCAAAACTTTATAAGACTAAGCCAAAATCCATGTAAAGCAGTGGTAATACATCAACACATATCACATAGCATTGTATAATATATACGCATATCTTAATCCCATATGAGGTTCACAACATATCCTATAAGGTCACAGTCCTATATACGTACACATACCCGGATGATGGGAACTTAATATTAGGGATGTCCATATAGAAAGTTACAAATAATGCTTACCCATTCTGTGGGGGCGGTGGTATCTGTGACTTCTTACAATCCAGAATGGGTAAGCATTGATTTGTAACTTTCTATATGGACATCCCTAATGTTAAGTTCCCATCATCGGGGTATGTGTACGTAAATAGGTCTGTGACCTTATAGGATGTGTTGTGAACCTCATATAGGATTGAGATATGCATATATATTATACAATGCTATGTAATATTTATTGATTTTATATTTCGAGTGTCATAGTGGTCTATGAATACTTTGTACTCATCTTTAGGTGATATATATATATATATATATATATATATATATATATATATACACAGTACAGACCAAAAGTTTGGACACACCTTCTTATTCAAAGATTTTTCTGTATTTTCATGACTATGAAAATTGTACATTCACACTGAAGGCATCAAAACTATGAACTACCACATGTGGAATTATATACTTAACAAAAAAAGTGTGAAATAACTAAAATTATGTCTTATATTCTAGGTTCTTAAAAGTAGCCACCTTTTGCTTTGATGACTGCTTTGCACACTCTTGGCATTCTCTTGATGAGCTTCAAGAGGTAGTCACCGGGAATGGTCTTCCAACAATCTTGAAGGAGTTCCCAGAGATGTTTAGCACTTGTTGGCCCTTTTGCCTTGACTCTGTGGTCCAGCTCACCCCAATCCATCTCCATTGGGTTCAGGTCTGGTGACTGTGGAGGCCAGGTCATCTGGCGTAGCACCCCATCACTCTCGTTCTTGGTCAAATAGCCCTTACACAGCCTGGAGGTGTGTTTGGGGTCATTGTCCTGTTGAAAAATAAATGATGGTCCAACTAAACGCAAACCGGATGGAATAGCATGCCGCTGCAAGATGCTGTAGTAGCCATGCTGGTTCAGTATGCCTTCAATTTTTTAATAAATCCCCAACAGTGTCACCAGCAAAGCACCCCCACACCATCAAACCTCCTCCTCCATGCTTCACGGTGGGAACCAGGCATGTAGAGTCCATCCGTTCACCTTTTCTGCGTCGCACAAACACACGGTGGTTGGAACCAAAGATCTCAAATTTGGACTCATCAGACCAAAGCACAGATTTCCACTGGTCTAATGTCCATTCCTTGTGTTCTTTAGCCCAAACAAGTCTCTTCTGCTTGTTGCCTGTCCTTAGCAGTGGTTTCCCAGCAGCTATTTTACCATGAAGGCCTGCTGCACAAAGTCTCCTCTTAACAGTTGTTGTAGAGATGTGTCTGCTGCTAGAACTCTGTGTGGCATTGACCTGGCCTCTAATCTGAGCTGCTGTTAACCTGCGATTTCTGAGGCTGGTGACTCCGATAAACTTATCCTCAGAAGCAGAGGTGACTCTTGGTCTTCCTTTCCTGGGGCAGTCCTCATATGAGCCAGTTTCTTTGCAATGCTTGATGGTTTTTGCCACTGCACTTGGGGACACTTTCAAAGTTTTCCCAATTTTTCAGACTGACTGACCTTCATTTCTTAAAGTAAAGATGGCCACTTGTTTTTCTTTACTTAGCTGCTTTTTTCTTGCCATAATACAAATTCTAACAGTCTATTCAGTAGGACTATCAGCTGTGTATCCACCAGACTTCTGCTCAACACAACTGATGGTCCCAACCCCATTTATAAGGCAAGAAATCCCACTTATTAAACCTGACAGGGCTCACCTGTGAAGTGAAAACCATTCCCGGTGACTACCTCTTGAAGCTCATCAAGAGAATGACAAGAGTGTGCAAAGCAGTCATCAAAGCAAAAGGTGGCTACTTTGAAGAACCTAGAATATAAGACATAATTTCAGTTGTTTCACACTTTTGTTAAGTATATAATTCCACATGTGTTAATTCATAGTTTTGATGCCTTCAGTGTGAATGTACAATTTTCATAGTCATGAAAATACAGAAAAATCTTTAAATGAGAAGGTGCTTCCAAACTTTTGGTCTGTACTGTATGTATATATATATATATATATATATATATATATATATATATATATATATATAGTAGCAGAACAGGACATTCTCTGACCCTGACAGATCCCATGCTCATTCTCCCAATTTGATAAAATACATTTTGGTTATTTTTGGATTGTGTTTAGCCCGATCCAGGACCTGATGAGAATGCTCACATTTGTGAAAACATGTATCAATGATGGAACATTCAGTTTTGTAATTGTCTTCTAAGGTACAGCAACGTCTCATTCTTATATTCACCCACTAGCAAATTTTGCATTATGTATCTAGGATGGCAACTTGTGGTGAATAGCACGGAATTTCCCACAGTTGGTTTTCTATATAATTTGCAAATTACATTTTTCTCTACAGGATCACTACTAGTGTTGAGCGATACTTTCCGATATCGGAAAGTATCGGTATCGGAAAGTATCGGCCGATACCGTCAAAATATCGGATCTAATCCGATACCGATACCCGATCCCAATGCAAGTCAATGGGACGAAAATATCGGAATTAAAATAAACCCTTTCTTTCCTTGTAGGTTAATTCTACATGAAGGAAAACAACTAAGAATAATGTAGGATGTATTGGGGGACGTGGCGGAGACATTAAAGGCACAGAGGTTTAGCCCAATGTAATAGAATAGCAGGATTTTGGTTTTTTTAATGACGTTCGGCGGTAGAAAGATTTTGACTATGTTAATTTTTTTTTAATTTTGTCAGATATTGATGTTTCACTACTTCCACGCCCTTCATCTTCTTTTTTACTTCTCCCACACTTTCTTCTTCATTATCCTCATCATCAGCTTCTTTGACATCAACTTCTTCACCTTATTCATCTTCTTCTTCATCTTCTACCTATTATTTTTTTGGTTACATTGTTCATATTCTTTTTATTTTACTATTATCTTCATCATATTCTACTTCTTCATCATATTCTTATTTGTGACAGGCATTCCCATAGTTGTTATCTATAAAAGTTTGAAGATTACACCTTCCGTTCTGCCTGTCACAAAAGAGTTACATTTGTCCGCGTTCAGTTTGGCCTGCAGCATCAGGCTTTATCCAGGGGCACCACGAGGAGGAACGGACTCACCCCCATACACTGCTTAGTCTTCTTCTGCTTATAATTTAGATAATATTTTTTGCTCTGATATTTAGTGTTATGCTTAATGTTCTTCTGCTCTTTGTTCTGCAGCCTCTTGTTCTTCTGCTTCTCGGTCTTCCAGGTCGTCGTCGTCTCCAGGGTCGTCGTCTCCGGGGTCGTCGTCATCGGGGTGGTCTTCAGGGTCATCGTCTCCAGGGTCGTCGTCATCACGGTGGTTGTCGTCTCTGGTGTCGTTGTCATCTTAGGGGTGGTCTTCCGGGTCATCGTGTTTAGTCTCTTGAACTTGGAAATGTAGCAGAAGGTACAAGAAGGCTGAGAAAATGCCGAGAACCAGCTGATGGAACTGGAACTCGGATGGCTACCCGAAGGTCCAAGAGCCAATGGAACTACCGAGGACCAGCTGACATTACTGGAACCCGGTTACTAAGCAGGAGGTACCCGTGCCTGAAAGCACTACCAAGGACCACCTGACGTTGGTGGAACTCGGATACCCAGAGGGAGGCACCTAAGCCAAAGGCTCTGCCTGGAACCAGCTGACGGTACTGGAACCAGGATGGGGAGCAGAAGGTACAAGAGCAAAAGACACTGCCGAGAACCAGCTGACGGAGCTGGAACCCGGATGGGTAGCCGAAGGTCCAAGAGCCAATGGAACTACCGAGGACCAGCTGACGTTACTGGAACCCGGTTACTAAGCAGGAGGTACCCGTGCCTGAAAGCACTACCAAGGACCACCTGACGTTGGTGGAACTCGGATACCCAGAGGGAGGCACCTAAGCCAAAGGCTCTGCCCAGAACCAGCTGACAGTACTGGAACCAGGATGGGGAGCAGAAGGTACAAGAGCAAGTGTCTGCGTGGCTTTTGCAGGACACGATGCCGGCTGCACAGCAGGGGAACAGCTGGCGGTGCTGAACCCCACTGACACATTGGCTGGTGTTTTTCTCTGTGCAGCTAGCAGTACCGGGCCCCAACTGGCGGTGTTAGAGCCCGGGGTCAGCAGGAGGAGGAGAGGGAGCAGAGTGTAGGCCGAAGCCTGCACTGGCGGCAGCTTTGGGTCTGTTGTGCCTGCTTGGCAGTTGCAGGACACGTTGCCGGCTGCACAGCAGGGGAACAGCTGGCGGTGCTGAACCCCACTGACACATTGGCTGGTGTTTGGCTCTGTGCAGCTAGCAGTACCGGGCCCCAACTGGCGGTGTTGGAGCCCGGGCTCTGCAGGGGGAGCAGAGTGTAGGCCGAAGCCTACTTGAACCAATTTCAAAGGTAACCTTTAACCCCCCCTCAGGGGTTACAAACTAGAAGAGCCACAGCTTATGCAGCAGTAGTGCCGCACAAGTCAAAGGTTGCTCTTTTAATTTTTCTCCATGCACACGCCGAATGAAACACGTATAACATTTAGCCCTTTATACAGTCAAACTGTGTTGGAGGCGCGAGTTCCCTTCGTAATGAGACGCAGCACAGATGTCAAGAATCCCACCTTGGTGCTGGGTGCAGCCTCCTGAGCGTTGTTATTTGCTGTACAGGAGTCTGCGCTGTCGTGTTATCCCCTGGCCTAGCGCTGTTAGCGCTGCCCATCTTCTGACCTCATTTAATGTCGGCCGGTGCGGTTCGCGATGACCATGAATCCCAGCCCCGCAGTGTCTTAACATTGTTAAAACACTGCGGGGCTGGGATTCATGGCCTGGCGCAGCACATATGTTCGCCTCTCGCACTCGGGTCCTTACACCCGCTTCAGACTGTGCGGCGTCAGCTGATCCCTTATCGCATGCCACGGCCATGAAGCCGCACAGTCTGAAGAAGGCGGAAGGAGATGAGTGACAACAGGCGAAGATATGCACTGCTCATGCCCATCAATCACACCCTCGCAGTCCCAATAAATAAGACACCGAGGGGCGTTGTGTGGGTCAGGGCGGCCGCAGAGGCGCAGGCAGCCAAAGAATAATGCCAGAAGACGGGCAGCGCTACCAAGGGGGTTGCAGCGTGTCATTACAAAGGAAAGTCACACCACCGGGACGGTTAAATGGTCACACAGAGGACACATTTTAGACGTGTTTTCAGTTCCACATGTGCGAGGAGAATACGTTTATGAGCCACCTTGCACACATGCAGCATTACCGCTGTACGAGGTGGCTGTAAAACGTACAAACGCCTGGGGGAGGGGGGACAGGTTCCCTTCAATTTCAGTTCTTGTGTCTGCGTGGCTTTTGCAGGACACGTTGCCGGCTACACAGCAGGGGAACAGCTGGCGGTGCTGGACCCCACTGACACATTGGCTGGTGTTTTTCTCTGTGCAGCTAGCAGTACCGGGCCCCAACTGGCGGTGTTAGAGCCCGGGGTCAGCAGGAGTAGGAGCAGGAGGAGGAGCAAGGGGGAGGGGAGTGTAGGCCGAAGCCTGCAGTGGCGGCAGCTTTGGGTCTGTTGTGCCTGCGTGGCGGTCGCAGGACATGTTGCCGGCTACACAGCAGGGGAACAGCTGGCGGTGCTGAACCCCACTGACACATTGGCGAGGTGTTTGGCTCTGTGCAGCCAGCACTTCCGGACAGCAACTAGCGTTGTTGTAGCCCGGGCTCTGCCGGTGGAGCAGAGTGTAGGCCGAAGCCTAATTGAACCGATTTCAAAGGTAACCTTTAACCCCCCCTCAGGGGTTACAAACTAGAAGAGCCACAGCTTATGCAGCAGTAGAGCCGCACAAGTCAAAGGTTGCTCTTTTAATTTTGCTCCTTGCACACGCCGAATGAAACACGTATAACATTTAGCCCTTTATACAGTCAAACTGTGTTGGAGGTGCGAGTTCCCTTTGTAATGAGACGCAGCACAGATGTCAAGAATCCCACCTTGGTGCTGGGTGCAGCCTCCTGAGCGTTGTTATTTGCTGTACAGGAGTCTGCGCTGTCGTGTTATCCCCCGGCCTAGCGCTGTTAGCGCTGCCCATCTTCTGACCTCATTTAATGTCGGCCGGTGCGGTTCGCGATGACCATGAATCCCAGCCCCGCAGTGTCTTAACATTGTTAAAACACTGCGGGGCTGGGATTCATGGCCTGGCGCAGCACATATGTTCGCCTCTCGCACTCGGGTCCTTACACCCGCTTCAGACTGTGCGGCGTCAGCTGATCCCTTATCGCATGCCGCGGCCATGAAGCCGCACAGTCTGAAGAAGGCGGAAGGAGATGAGTGACAACAGGCGAAGATATGCACTGCTCATGCCCATCAATCACACCCTCGCAGTCCCAATAAATAAGACACCGAGGGGCGTTGTGTGGGTCAGGGCGGCCGCAGAGGCGCAGGCAGCCAAACAATGATGCCAGAAGACGGGCAGCGCTACCAAGGGGGTTGCAGCGTGTCATTACAAAGGAAAGTCACACCACCGGGACGGTTAAATGGTCACACAGAGGACACATTTTAGACGTGTTTTCAGTTCCACATGTGCGAGGAGAATACGTTTATGAGCCACCTTGCACACATGCAGCATTACCGCTGTACGAGGTGGCTGTAAAACATACAAACGCCTGGGGGAGGGGGGACAGGTTCCCTTCAATTTCAGTTCTTGTGTCTGCGTGGCTTTTGCAGGACACGATGCTGGCTGCACAGCAGGGGAACAGCTGGCGGTGCTGAACCCCACTGACACATTGGCTGGTGTTTTTCTCTGTGCAGCTAGCAGTACCGGGCCCCAACTGGCGGTGTTAGAGCCCGGGGTCAGCAGGAGGAGGAGATGGAGCAGAGTGTAGGCCGAAGCCTGCACTGGCGGCAGCTTTGGGTCTGTTGTGCCTGCGTGGCAGTTGCAGGACACGTTGCCGGCTGCACAGCAGGGGAACAGCTGGCGGTGCTGGACCCCACTGACACATTGGCTGGTGTTTTTCTCTGTGCAGCTAGCAGTACCGGGCCCCAACTGGCGGTGTTAGAGCCCGGGGTCAGCAGGAGGAGGAGCAGGAGGAGGAGCAAGGGGGAGGGGAGTGTAGGCCGAAGCCTGCAGTGGCGGCAGCTTTGGGTCTGTTGTGCCTGCGTGGCGGTCGCAGGACACGTTGCCGGCTACACAGCAGGGGAACAGCTGGCGGTGCTGGACCCCACTGACACATTGGCGAGGTGTTTGGCTCTGTGCAGCCAGCACTTCCGGACAGCAACTAGCGTTGTTGGAGCCCGGGCTCTGCCGGTGGAGCAGAGTGTAGGCCGAAGCCTAATTGAACCGATTTCAAAGGTAACCTTTAACCCCCCCCTCAGGGGTTACAAACTAGAAGAGCCACAGCTTATGCAGCAGTAGTGCCGCACAAGTCAAAGGTTGCTCTTTTAATTTTTCTCCTTGCACACGCCGAATGAAACACGTATAACATTTAGCCCTTTATACAGTCAAACTGTGTTGGAGGCGTGAGTTCCCTTCGTAATGAGACGCAGCACAGCTGACAAAAATGCCACCTTGGTGCTTTGCGCGGCCTCCTGAGCTTCGTTATTTGTTGCACAGGAGTCTGCGCTGTCGTGTTATCCCTTGGCCTTGTGCTGTTAGCGCTGCCCATCTTCTGACATCATTTCATGTCGGCTGTTGCGGTTTGCGATGACCATGAATCCCAGCCCCGCAGTGTCTTAACATTGTTAAAACACTGCGGTGCTGGGATTCATGGCCTGGCGCAGTACATATGTTCGCCTCTCGCACTCGGGTCCTTACACCCGCTTCAGACTGTGCGGCGTCAGCTGATCCCTTATCGCATGCCGCGGCCATGAAGCCGCACAGTCTGAAGAAGGCGGAAGGAGATGAGGGACAGGCGAAGTGATGCACCGCTCATGCCCATCAATCACACCCTCGCAGTCCCAAGAAATAAGACACCGAGGGGCGTTGTGTGGGTCAGGGCGGCCGCAGAGGCGCAGGCAGCCAAACAATGATGCCAGAAGACGGGCAGCGCTACCAAGGAGCTTGTTGCGTGTCAATACTAAGGAAAATCACACCTGAGGGACGTTTTAATGGTCGCAGAGGACTCATTTTTAGACGTGTTCACTTCAACATGGGCAAGGAGATTAAGTTTCTGAGCCACCTTGCACACATGCAGCATTACTGTCATACAAGGTGGCTGTAAAACGTAAAAACGCCTGGGGGAGGGAGGACAGGTTTCCTTCAATTTCAGTTCTTGTGTCTGCGTGGCTGTTGCAGGACACGTTGCCGGCTACACAGCAGGGGAACAGCTGGCGGTGCTGAACCCCACTGACACATTGGCTGGTGTTTGGCTCTGTGCAGCTAGCACATCTGGGCCCCAACTGGCGGTGTTAGAGCCCAGGGTCAGCAGGAGGAGGAGAGGGAGCAGAGTGTAGGCCGAAGCCTGCACTGGAGCAAGTTGAAAGGGAAACTTTAACCCCCCCCCCCCCCAGGCGTTTGTAGCTGAAAGAGCCATCGTGTACAGCACTAATGCTGGAAAAGGTAAACTTAGCTCTTTTAATTATGGTCCTTGCACATGCTGAACCTAACACTTATAAAAAGTGTCCCCTCCTACCGTGATACCGTCCGGTAGGTGGAACTTTCCTTTGTGATGTGACGCAGCACAGCCGTCATTCTTACCCCCTTGGCGCCGTGCGCCGCCTCCTCAGCGTTGTTTGAATCAGTCCCGGAGCCTGCGCTGTTAGGTTAGCCCTTGGCCATGCACACATTTTGTGCTGCCCGTCTTCTGACATCATTTGGTGTCAGGCTGGCTGCGCCTGTGCGGCCGCGCTGGCCGAGAGCCCGCCTCGTACTGTCTTCTGATTTAATCCCACTGGGGGCCTGAGATCCATGGACATGCGCAGTGCATATCTGAACCTCCACCTCTCACTCATCTCCCTACGGCTTCTTCTGACTGTGCGGTGTCACGGCCGTGGCATGCTATTAGGGACCAGCTGACACCGAACAGTCTGAAGAAGCCATAGGGAGATGAGTGAGAGGTGGAGGTTCAGATATGCACTGCGCATGTCCATGGATCTCAGGCCCCCAGTGGGATTAAATCAGAAGACAGTACGAGGCGGGCTCTCGGCCAGCGCGGCCGCACAGGCGCAGCCAGCCTGACACCAAATGATGTCAGAAGACGGGCAGCGCAAAATGTGTGCATGGCCAAGGGCTAACCTAACAGCGCAGGCTCCGGGACTGATTCAAACTACGCTGAGGAGGCGGCGCACGGCTCCAAGGGGGTAAGAATGACGGCTGTGCTGCGTCACATCACAAAGGAAAGTTCCACCAACCGTACGGTATCACGGTAGGAGGGGACACTTTTCATAAGTGTTAGGATCAGCATGTGCAAGGAGCACCACGAAAAGAGGCACTTTTTCCCTTTGCATCATTACTGCTGCACAAGGTTGCTCCTTCAGTAACAAACGCCTGGGGGGGGGGCAGGTTCCCTTAAATTTAACTTGTTGTGCCTGCGTGGCGGTCGCAGTACACGTTGCCGGCTGCACAGCAGGGGAACAGCTGGCGGTGCTGAACCCCACTAAAACATTGGCGAGGTGTTTGGCTCTGTGCGGACAGCACTTCTGGACGGCAACTGGCGGTGTTGGAGCCCAGGGACAGGTGGAGGAGGAGGAGGTAGGAGGAGGTAGGAGGGATTGCCACACTCACAGCAGGGGAACAGCTGACGTTACTGAACCCCAATAACAGAGGAGGGACTGTTGACTGTGCGTACAGCACTTCTGGATGGCAACTGGCGGTGTTGGAGCCCAGGGACAGGTGGAGGAGGAGGTGGAGGAGATAGGAGGGATTGCCACACACACAGCAGGGGAACAGCTGACGTTACTGTACCCCAATAACAGAGGAGGGACTGTCGGGACTGTGCGTACAGCACTACCAGGCAACAACTAGCGGTGTTGGAGCCCAGGGACAGGTGGAGGAGGAGGAGGTAGGAGGAGGTAGGAGGGATTGCCACACACACAGCAGGGGAACAGCTGACGTTACTGAACCCCAATAACAGAGGAGGGACTGTTGACTGTGCGTACAGCACTTCTGGACGGCAACTGGCGGTGTTGGAGCCCAGGGACAGGTGGAGGAGGAGGAGGTAGGAGGAGGTAGGAGGGATTGCCACACACACAGCAGGGGAACAGCTGACGTTACTGAACCCCAATAACAGAGGAGGGACTGTCGGGACTGTGCGTACAGCACTACCAGGCAACAACTAGCGGTGTTGGAGCCCAGGGACAGGTGGAGGAGGAGGAGGTAGGAGGAGGTAGGAGGGATTGCCACACACACAGCAGGGGAACAGCTGACGTTACTGAACCCCAATAACAGAGGAGGGACTGTTGACTGTGCGTACAGCACTTCTGGACGGCAACTGGCGGTGTTGGAGCCCAGGGACAGGTGGAGGAGGAGGTGGAGGAGATAGGAGGGATTGCCACACACACAGCAGGGGAACAGCTGACGTTACTGTACCCCAATAACAGAGGAGGGACTGTCGGGACTGTGCGTACAGCACTACTAGGCAACAACTAGCGGTGTTGGAGCCCAGGGACAGGTGGAGGAGGAGGAGGTAGGAGGAGGTAGGAGGGATTGCCACACACACAGCAGGGGAACAGCTGACGTTACTGAACCCCAATAACAGAGGAGGGACTGTTGACTGTGCGTACAGCACTTCTGGACGGCAACTGGCGGTGTTGGAGCCCAGGGACAGGTGGAGGAGGAGGAGGTAGGAGGAGGTAGGAGGGATTGCCACACACACAGCAGGGGAACAGCTGACATTACTGAACCCCAATAACAGAGGAGGGACTGTTGACTGTGCGTACAGCACTTCTGGACGGCAAATGGCGGTGATGGAGCCCAGGGACAGGTGGAGGAGGAGGTGGAGGAGATAGGAAGGATTGCCACACACACAGCAGGGGAACAGCTGACGTTACTGTACCCCAATAACAGAGGAGGGACTGTCGGGACTGTGCGTACAGCACTACCAGGCAACAACTAGCGGTGTTGGAGCCCAGGGACAGGTGGAGGAGGAGGAGGTAGGAGGAGGTAGGAGGGATTGCCACACACACAGCAGGGGAACAGCTGACGTTACTGAACCCCAATAACAGAGGAGGGACTGTTGACTGTGCGTACAGCACTTCTGGACGGCAACTGGCGGTGTTGGAGCCCAGGGACAGGTGGAGGAGGAGGAGGTAGGAGGAGGTAGGAGGGATTGCCACACACACAGCAGGGGAACAGCTGACGTTACTGAACCCCAATAACAGAGGAGGGACTGTTGACTGTGCGTATAGCACTTCTGGACGGCAACTGGCGGTGTTGGAGCCCAGGGACAGGTGGAAAAGCAGAGGAACACAATGTAGGCCGAAGCCTGAGAAAGTCGAAAGGGAACCTTTAACCCCCCCCCAAGGCGTTTGTAGCTGAAAGAGCCAGCTTGTGCAGCACAAAAGATGCAAAAGGAAAAGGTGGCTCTTTTCATCATGCTCCTTGCAAACACAGAACTAAACACTTATAAAATGTGTCCCCTGAAACCGTGAAACCGTCCCGGAGGTGGGACTTTCCTTCGTAATATGACGCAGCACAGCCGTCATTCCTCCCCCCCGGGCGCCGCGCCCCGGCTCCTCAGCGTAGTTTGATTCCGTCCCGGAGCCTGCGCTGTTATGTTATCCCTTGGCCAGGCACACTTAGCGCTGCCCATCTTCTGACATCATTTGGTGTCAGGCTGGCTTCGCCTGTGCGGCCGCGCTGGCCGAGAGCCCGCCTCGCAGTGTCTTCTGATTTTATCCCACTGGGGGCCTGGGATCCATGGCCATGCGCAGTGCATATCCTCGCCTCTCACTCCCCTCCCTACGGCTTCTTAAGACTGTGCGGTGTCACGGCCGTGGCATGCTATTAGGGACCAGCTGACACCGAACAGTCTGAAGAAGCCGTAGGGAGATGAGTGAGAGGTGGAGGTTCAGATATGCACTGCGCATGTCCATGGATCCCAGGCCCCCAGTGGGATTAAATCAGAAGACACTGCGAGGCGGGCCCTCGGCCAGCGCGGCCGCACAGGCGCAGCCATCCTGACACCAAATGATGCCAGAAGACGGGCAGCGCTAAGTGTGCCTGGCCACGGGATAACATAACAGCGCAGGCTCCGGGACGGAATCAAACAACGCTGAGGAGCCGGGGCGCGGCGCCGGGGGGGGAGGAATGACGGCTGTGCTGCGTCATATTACGAAGGAAAGTCCCACCTCCGGGACGGTTTTACGGTATCAGTGGACACATTTTATAAGTGTTAAGTTCTGCGTGTGCAAGGAGCTAAACCAAAATAGCTACCTTTTCCTTGTGCAGCATTACTGCTGCACAAGGAGGCTCTTTCAGTAACAAACGCCTTGGGGGGGGGGACAGATTCCCTTACATTTCAGTTGTTGTGTCAGCGTGGCGGTCGCATGACACATTGCCGGCTACACAGCTGGGGATCAGCTGACGTTACTGAAACCCAATAACACTGGGTCGTATGTTTTGACTGTGCAGACGGCACTTCTGAGCCTCAACTGGCGGTGTTGGAGCCCAGGAATTTAAGTTCAGGTGGTAGAAAGATGAACACAACAGGAGACCTGGATAACGTATACAGTGACCTAATTATTTAATCAGGAGGAGGAGTGGCAAATTCCTGCGAGATCCAGGCCTTGTTCATTTTCAGAAAAGTAAGCCGGTCAACGTTATCGGAGGATAGTCGCATGCGACGGTCAGTTAGTACACCACCTGCAGCACTAAAGACACGTTCCGATAATACACTGGCCGCAGGGCAAGACAGCACCTCCAATGCATACTGGCTTAGCTCTGGCCATGTATCCAGCTTTGAGACCCAAAACTTGAAAGGGGAAGAGCCGTCTGGGAGTACAGCAAGAGGGCAAGACATGTAGTCTGTCACCATCTGACGGAACCGTTGCCTCCTGCTGACTGGAGCCGTCTGTGATGGTGTAGACTTTTGTGGGGGGCACAGAAAACTGTGCCACAGTTGGGCCATACTGGTCTTGCCTTGGGCAGAGGCACTGCTTCTGCTCCCTCTTTGTGCAGAGCCTCCACCACTGCCTGGACGCACTGAGCTGCTTTGGAATGCACTAGCAGCACTTCTCTCAGTTGGAATGGAGAAGTATTATGACCCCAGTGGACAGGGTCTCAGAGGAACGTGTAAGTCTGCAAGATACAAAAATCCAGCTCATAGGGCTGTGGTAACTGGGTTGACCAAATAGCTACTCCTAATGCCAACACTAGAAGTAGCCAGGGATCATGCCTACGGAGATCGCTAGATGACTCGCGCCAGCCGGAGAATCTAACTACCCCTAGGAGAAGAAAACAAAGACCTCTCTTGCCTCCAGAGAAAGGGACCCCAAAGCAAGATACAAGCCCCCCACAAATAATAACGGTGAGGTAAGAGGAAATGACAAACACAGAAATGAACCAGGTTCAGCAAAGAGAGGCCAGCTTACTAATAGCAGAATATAGCAAGATAACTTATCTGGTCAACAAAAACCCTATAAAAATCCACGCTGGAGATTCAAGAACCCCCGAACCGTCTAACGGGGAGAACACCAGCCCCCTAGAGCTTCCAGCAAAGGTCAGGATACAGATAGGAACAAGCTGGACAAAAATACCAAACAAAACAAAAGCAAAAAGCAAAGAAGCAGACTTAGCTTGAAAAACAGGAACCAGGATCAGAGGACAAGAGCACAACAGATTACCTCTGATTTCAACGATGCCAGGCATTGAACTGAAGGTCCAGGGAGCTTATATAGCAACGCCCCTGAACTAACGGCCCAGGTGAGGATATAGGAAAAGACAGACGCTCCAGAGTCAAATCACTAATGACCACTAGAGGGAGCAAAAAGCAAAATCACAACAGAGAAGATGATGGAATTGACCAGTGTGTCTTGGTACTCCCGCATTTTTCGCTCCCGGTTCAACGGTGTGATGAGGCTTTCTACGTTGTCCCGGTAGCGAGGATCGAGGAGGGTGAACACCCAATAATCAGACATGTTGAGAATGTGGGCGATGCGGCGGTCGTTTCTCAGGCACTGCAGCATGTAATCCACCATGTGCTGCAGACTGCCAACTGCCCAAGAAACGCTGTCCCCTGCTGGAGGCGTGATATCTGCCCGCTCGTCATCACCCCACCCTCGCTGTACACACTGAGTACTGGACAATTCGGTAACTCCCTCCTCTGGACGGATGTCTTCCTCCTCCATTGACTCCTCCTCATCCTCCTCACAAACTGTCCCCTGCCTACGCGTTTGTGAGGAACCACGTGGCGCTGACTGTCCAGAAGATGATGGAAATGGTGAATCCTCATCCTCCACCTCTTCCACAACATCATCCCTTAGCGCTTGCAGTGATTTTTCAAGCAGGCAGATAAGGGGGACAGTCATGCTGACTAGTGCATCATCTGCACTCGCCATCCGCGTGGAATAATCAAAGGGACGCAAAACCTGGCAGACGTCATTCATAGTGGCCCACTCTGTGGTTGTGAAGTCTGTACGGCGCTGAGTGCGACTTCTTTGCGCCTGAAGCAGCTGGTACTCCATTACAGCTTGCTGCTGCTCACACAACCGCTCCAACATATGTAACGTGGAATTCCACCTGGTAGGTAGGTCACATATGATGCGATGTTCCGGCAGGCGGTGTCGGCGCTGCAGAGCCGCAATGCGCGCTTTTGCCGTGCTGGAACGCCGCAAGTGAGCACACTCTAGGCGAACCTTGTGCAGCAGTGCATCAAGATCCGGATAGTCCCTCCAAAAGCTCTGCACGACCAAATTGAGCACATGTGTCAGACATGGGATGTGAGTGAGGTTGCCGAGGCCCAGAGCTGCCACCAGATTTCGGCCATTATCACACACTACCATGCCTGGCTGGAGATTCGCTGGCACAAACCACACATCGCTCTCCTGCTTGATGGCATTCCAGAGCTCCTGCGCTGTGTGGCTACGATTCCCCAAAAAAATTAATTTCAAGACGGCCTGTTGACGTTTGGCCACGGCTGTGCTCATGTCGGTCGTAACAGGTACACGTTCATCACGGGTCCATGTGGAGGTGGACTGTGACGGCTCCTGCAGCGATGATTCTGAGGAACTGGTGTAAGAGGAGGAGTCAATGCGTACAGAATGGATTCCTGCAATCCTTGGAGTGGGCAGGACACGTCCTGCGCCACTCGCACGGTCTGTACCCGGCTCAACGACATTAACCCAATGGGCAGTGAGGGAAAGGTATCGCCCCTGTCCATGTTGACTGGTCCACGCATCGGTGGTGAGGTGGACCTTGCTACTGACGGCGTTCAGTAGCGCGTGTTTTATGTGTCCCTCCACATGCTTGTGCAGGGCAGGGACGGCTTGCCTGCTGAAGTAAAAGCGGCTGGGCACATTGTACTGTGGGACTGCCAATGACATCAAGTCACGGAAGCTGTCAGTCTCCACCAGCCTGAATGACAGCATTTCCAGTGACAGAAGTTTGGCAATGCCTGCAGTCAGAGCCTGTGCTCGTGGGTGGTTTGACGAGAAAGGCCGCCTTTTCTCCCATGCCTGTACTACCGATGGCTGTAGACTGGGCTGGGAGTGTGTGGATGACTGGGAAAGTGGTGCTGCGGGTGGAATTACAGCGGGTCTCTGGACAACAGGGCCAGAGGTTCTTCCACGGCGATCCTGGGAGGAAGCCGAACCAGCTGCGTGTGAGCTGGAGGAAGAGGCAACACGAGCTGAAGAGGTGGTAGCTGCCGCTGTTGGTTGGCCTAGCTCTTCAGTGTGTTTTTCTAACAACGCCGCATGCCTGGTCCGCACATGTTCCCACATGTTGGAGGTATTGAGGCTGCTGACATTTCGACCTCTTTTGACTTTTTGATGACACACCTTGCATCTGACATAGCAAATGTCATCTGCAACTGTGTCAAAAAAGGACCAGGCACTGCAAGTCTTGGGAGCGCCCTTTTTGGCTTTTGGAAGAGACATGCTCCTAACGGGTGCCAAAGCGGAGGCTGCAGGATCCGCAGTCTTCCCCCTCCCTCTCCCTCTTTGGGCCGTACGGGGAATCTCTTCCTCAGAGCTGCTCCCACCACCTTCCTGTCCCTCACGCCAAGATGGGTCAAGGACCTCATCATCTACACTACCCTCTGCCCCCAACTGCTCCTCCTGGGTAGTCTCAGCAGCAGAGCACGCACCAGTAAGTGGCACCTGAGTGTCATCATCAGCTGATGCGGCCTGCGATGTGGTGACCGGAGCCACTGGCCCACCCGCCTCTTCAGAGGAAGAGAGAAAAAGCTGTTGGGCATCACTGCACCCTGCCTCTTCTTCCATTTCTCCAATGCTGCTTGGCTGGCCCCCTGTTTCCAAGCCAAGAGATTCAGAGAACAGAAGTAGAGACGGCTCCTGTCCTGGGCTCTCTGTCTGCCTGGGCAATTTGGCAGGTGGTGAAGAGACAGATGGCTGCTCTCCAGTGCTCTGTGTCTGAGAGGATGTGGCACTAATTGAAGTTGATGCATTAGCTGCCATCCATCCGACAACGGCTTCAATTTGATCTTCACGCAGCAGCGGTGTACGGTGCTCTGACACAAAGCTGCGCATGAATGACTGTTGCCTGGTGAAAGTGGGTGCTGATGAGTCACCGGTGCCCGCAGCAGGCACAGAATCCCCACGTCCCCTCCCTGCTCCGCGCCCACGCCCACGCCCACGTGCCTTACTCACTGCCTTCTTCATCTTGGTTGACTGATAAAGATAAGCAGAAAAGTACTAACGGCTTTGTGTGCTTATTCCTGAGCAACTCCTCCTAACAGGTATAAGAAACACTAATTTTCTAAAGTGTGGACTAGACTTTAATATGAGCTAATGTGGCCTACACAAATGTAAAGTGGTGTAACTGGTGTGTTTGGTGAACTTTATTATTTATTTATTTTTGGGGGGCTGAACTGACAACGGATAGAGCTGCAGTCACACGGAGACCGTGCAGACAGCCGTAAACGGCGCTGCAAGGCCCAAAAACCCTCCTCTACGTTATCCTATGTAGTGTTTTTCCACAAGTTAGCTGGAGACGGGTGGAAAGACACTAATAGGATTTTTTTGAAAAAATGTGCAGCAGCCTGCACTACTTAAAACAAAATGAAAATTGATTTGGCGGTATGACGCAGTGAAGAACCCTGAGCTGGAGACAACCAGGCTATGGCTGCTCACAGACTACAGGGCGAGCTGCAGTCACACGGAGACCGTGCAGACAGCCGTAAACGGCGCTGCAAGGCCCAAAAACCCTCCTCTACGTTATCCTATGTAGTGTTTTTCCACAAATTAGCTGGAGACGGGTGGAAAGACACTAATAGGATTTTTTTTAATAAATTAGCAGCAGACTACACTACTTGAAAAAAAAAAAAAAAAAAAGAACAGTATGAGGCAATGAACCACCCTCCCTGAACTGAATACAACCAGCTATGGATGGCCTATGTGGCTGCACTCAGACTAGAGAGTGGGCTGCACTCACACACACACACACACAGACCTTGCAGATCGCTGTGAAAACAGCGCTACAAGGCAAAAGCAAGGTGAATAGTAGGTGAACACAGCGGTTGCTAAATTAGCCTTTGGAAAGCACAAAGAAGCAAATCGCTATCTCTAAACTGTCCCTCAGTCAGCAAACAGCGTCCTGTCACTAACTGAATTCACAGCAGAGTGATCGCAAAATGGCGCCAGCGACTTTTAAACTGCATCATGACATCATTTCAGCAGCCAATCACAGCCTTGCCAGTAGTTTCATGCCCTCCATGCTAAACAGGATGTGCCCACACTTGGAATCATTCTCATTGGCTGAATTTGTGCATTTTGAATCTTGGAACTTCCGATTCCGGTATCCGATACGCGGCAAGTATCGGAATCCCGGTATCGGAATTCCGATACCGCAAGTATCGGCCGATACCCGATACTTGCGGTATCGGAATGCTCAACACTAATCACTACACATCATTATATCCAAGAATTTAATTTTGGTGAGATTAAAATGATGTGAAAATATAATATTATCACAATTATCATTGATATAATCAATAAATTTAGGTACAGGCGTTTCACATCCGCACCATTTGATGAGAATATCGTCTATGTAACGTCCGGGTATTCTAGAATATACAGTGCAGACCAAAAGTTTGGACACACCTTCTCATTTAAAGATTTTTCTGTATTTTCAGGACTATGAAAATTGTACATTCACACTGAAGGCATCAAAACTATGAATTAACACATGTGGAATTATATACTTAACAAAAAAGTGTGAAACAACTGAAATTATGTCTTATATTCTAGGTTCTTCAAAGTAGCCACCTTTTGCTTTGATGACTGCTTTGCACACTCTTGGCATTCTCTTGATGAGCTTCAAGAGGTAGTCCCCGGGAATGGTTTTCACTTCACAGATGTGCCCTGTCAGGTTTAAGAAGTGGGATTTCTTGCCTTATAAATGGTGTTGGGACCATCAGTTGTGTTGTGCAGAAGTCTGGTGGATACACAGCTGATAGTCCTACTGAATAGACTGTTAGAATTTGTATTATGGCAAGAAAAAAGCAGTTAAGTAAAGAAAAACGAGTGGCCATTATTACTTTAAGAAATGAAGGTCAGTCAGTCTGAAAAATTGGGAAACTTTGAAATTGTCCCCAAGTGCAGTTGCAAAAACCATCAAGCGCTACAAAGAAACTGGCTCACATGAGGACCGCCCCAGGAAAAGAAGTCCAAGAGTCACCTCTGCTTCTGAGGATAAGTTTATCTGAGTCACCAGCCTCAGAAATCGCAGGTTAACAGCAGCTCAGATTAGAGACCAGGTCAATGCCACACAGAGTTCTAGCAGCAGACACATCTCTACAACAACTGTTAAGAGGAGACTTTGTGCAGCAGGCCTTCATGGTAAAATATGTCCTAGGAAACCACTGCTAAGGACAGGCAATAAAAAGAAGAGACTTGTTTGGGCTAAAGAACACACGGAATGGACATTAGACCAGTGGAAATCTGTGCTTTGGTCTGATGAGTCCAAATTTGAGATCTTTGGTTCCAACTACCGTGTCTTTGTGGGACGCAGAAAAGGTGAACGGATGGACTCTACATGCCTGGTTCCCACCGTGAAGCATGGAGGAGGAGGTGTGATAGTGTGGGGATGCTTTGCTGGTGACACTGTTGGGGATTTATTCAAAATTGAAGGCATACTGAACCAGCATGGCTACCACATCATCTTGCAGCGGCATGCTATTCCATCCGGTTTGCGTTTAGTTGGACCATCATTTATTTTTCAACAGGACAATGACCCCAAACACACCTCCAGGCTGTGTAAGTTCTATTTGACCAAGAAGGAGAGTGATGGGATGCTACGCCAGATGACCTGGCCTACACAGTCACCAGACCTGAACCCAATTGAGATAGTTTGGGGTAAGCTGGACCGCAGAGTGAAGGCAAAAGGGCCAACAAGTACTAAGCATCTCTGGGTACTCCTTCAAGATTGTTGGAAGACCATTCCCGGTGACTACCTCTTGAAGCTCATCAAGAGAATGCCAAGAGTGTGCAAAGCAGTCATCAAAGCAAAAGGTGGCTACTTTGAAGAACCTAGAATATAAGACATGTTTTCAGTTGTTTCACACTTTTTTGTTAAGTATATAATTCCACATGTGTTAATTCATAGTTTTGATGCCTTCAGTGTGAATGTACAATTTTCATAGTCATGAAAATACAGAAAAATCTTTAAATGAGAAGGTGTGTCCAAACTTTTGATCTGTATTGTATCTGTAGTTTACTTATGAAGATTTTAGAATAATAAAATGAATACACAGAATTCGGCCGGCCGTGGGCGATCAACTAGCAAGCGTGGCTCAAATCCCGCGACAAATTCGCAGCTGGCGTGCGCCTGTCGCTGATTGTTCATGGCCAGCCATGTAGTATATAGCACAGCCACGTAGTATATAGCACAGCTACGTAGTATATAGCAGCCCACATAGCATATAACACAGCCACGTAGTATATAACACAGCCCACGCAGTATATAACACAGCCCACGTAGTGTATAACACAGCCACGTAGTGTATAACACAGCCCACGTAGTATATTGCACAGCCACGTAGTATGTAGCACAGCCCACATAGTATATTGCACAGCCCAAGTAGTGTATTGCACAGCCCACGTAGTATATTGCACATCCACGCAGTATATTGCATAGCCACTTAGTACTGTATATTGCAAGCCACGTATTATATTGTTCAGCCACATAGTATATTGCACAGCCCACGTAGTATATTGTACAGCTCAATTAGTATATTGCACAGCCACGTAGTATATATCACAGCCACGTAGTATATTGCACAGCCACGTAGTGTATAGCACAGCCACGTAGTATATTGCACAGCCCACGCAGTATATTACACAGCCACGTAGTATATTACACAGCCCACGTAGTATATAGCACAGTGACGTAGTATATAACACAGCCCATGCAGTATATAACACATCCACGTAGTCCCACATAGTATATAGCACAGCCAAGTAGTATATAGCACAGCCACATAGTATATTGCACAGCCACATAGTATATTGCACAGTCCACATAGTATATTGCAAAGTCCACGTAGTATATAGCACAGCCCACATAGTATATAACACAGCCACGTAGTTTATTACACAGCCCACGTAGTATATAGCACAGCAACATAGTATATTGCACAGCCGATGCAGTATATAACACAGCCCACACATTATATTACAGCCACGTAATATATTGCACAGCCCACGTAGTATATTGCACAGCCGACGCAGTATATAGCACAGCGACATAGTATATAACACAGCCCACGTAGTCCCACTTAGTATATCGCACAGCCAAGTAGTATATTGCACAGCCACGAAGTATGTTGCACAGCCACGTAGTATATTGCACAGCCACCTAGTATATAGCATAGCCACATAGTATATTGCACATTCCATGTAGTATAAAACACAGCCCATGTAGTATATAGCACAGCTACGTAGTATATTGCACAGCCGACCCAGTATATTGCAGAGCCGACGCAGTATATAACACAGCCCACGCAGTATATAGCACAGCCCACGCAGTATGTTACACAGCCACGTAGTATATTACACAGCCCACGTAGTATATAGCACAGCCACGTATTATATTGCACAGCCGATGTAGTATATAACACAGCCCACGCAGTATATAACACTGTCCACATAGTATATAACACAGCCCACGCAGTATATAGCAATGTGGGCACCATATCCCTGTTAAAAAAAAGAATTAAAATAAAAAATAGTTATATACTCACCCTCCGATGGCCCCCGGATCCAGCCCAGGCCTTTCCCGCTCCTCGCGCGCCGCTCCGGTCCCAATCAGCAATAACACGTGATTTTTTAATTTTTTTATTATTTTTAACATTATATGTTTTTAGTATTGATGCTGCATAGGCAGCATCAATAGTAAAAAGTTGGTCACACAGAGGGTTAATGGCAGCATTAATGAACTGCCTTACACCGCGTTATGCCGCGGTGTAAGGCAGTCCAGTTAACGCTATGTGGGTGCTGACTGGGGGGGAGTAGGGAGGGGGCACTGACTGCAGGGGAGGAGGGAGGGGCCAATTCGCAGCCGGACTGTGCCCGTCGCTGATTGGTCGCGGCCTTGGGCATGACAGACACAGACAGACACGTGACAGACAGACGGAAGTGACCCTTAGACAATTATATAATAGATTTGTTTGGATACTGCGCTAAATTGTGTGGTATAGCTGTACATAACGTATTTACATCGCAGGTAATCCAAGAATATTCATTACACCACTCCATATATTTCATAACATTAAGAATATGTTTCCTGTCCCTGATATAGCTTGGTGATATCTGTACAATGAGCTGTAATCTTTCATCTAGCCATTTACCCAGGTGCTAGCAGGGAACCAATATCAGACTCTATGGGTCTGAAAAGAGAAGGAAATGTTTGTGGTTTAGGAAGGGCATGAAATAGCGGAGTTCGTGGATGTTCAGGATTAAAAAATTCTGCCTGTTTTTTATTAATCACTACTAAATGTATTTGATTTGTGATGTGGGATCACGAACTAGTTTGTGATATATACAGTATTAGAATCCTGTAAAATGAGTAGTCTCTTTTTCATACAGACCACTATTCAATAGTACTATGGAACCATCCTTGTCAGAATTTTTTATTACAATATTGGCATTAGTGGTGGTGTTTTTAGTGCAATTTGTTCCCATTGAGTAACATTAGAGTTGAGATTTTTCTGTCTGCTGTACACAGGGTTGCCACCAGGAAATTCAGGGCCTCATACTGGCAAAATTTTTGGCCCCCTTGAGACTCCACCCAGGCTCCATCCCAGCTCCGCCTCCACCCATCAAACCTTACACAGACCCACCACCCATTCTTAGAAAAACCCCACTTCTGCACCATGTTTTTATCAGTCACACATTAACAGTTCCCATGGATCACCAGATCACACACATTGGCAGCAGTTTTTGTTTTGGCCAAAATATTTTTTCAGCCGCCAACATGACAAGGTAGACTCTTCTGGCCGGTCACTACTCTACGCTATCCTATTAAACATTTCTTAAAATATCCAATACTATTTTTTATGTATATTTTAATTTATTTTTCTTTAAGAGAATGTGTCATATAAAAATGATTAACAATACCACATATAAAAGACAAATACCGCCACACCATGACCAGACCACATATTATCATCACACAGTGACCGAAAAATACCACATACAAGGAACAAATACTGCTACCCCATGACCAGATCACATATTACAACCACAAAGCATCTGAAAAATACCACATACAAGGGGCAAATAGCACCACATCATGAACACGAACAATAAAGTTCAGCGTCAGTACCGAACACCTACTGTTCGGGCATAGACACAGAACATGGACTTCACCAGGAAGTTCGTGTTTCTGTTCAACTTCGGGCCCCCGAACACCGGGTGTTTGTCATCCTGTCATATGCATGACAGAGAAGCAAACACTGCTTTTGATCGGCGGTAAAATCATTACTGCCAGTCAGACAGCCATGGTTCCCATCCTGTCAAATGACAGCGTGAGCCCGCAGCTGTGATCGGAGGTAAAAAGGTTGCCTCCAGTCACTGGCATCAGCTGATGGGACTACTGCTCCTGTCAGCTTACGCCTGCTGCCGCTAATAACTGCAAGCGCTGGTGGCGGCTGGTGGAAGTATTCATCAGCCTGCCCCTGCGCTCTAAATAAAAAATTTAAAAAAATGACTTAGATTCCCCTGCATTTTTGATAACCGGCCAGGCAAAGCTGACAGCTGGGGGCTACAACCCTCGGTTGTCAGCGCTAGCAAGGCTGATTATCAAGAAGAGAGGGGCCCCCATGCTGTTTTTTATTATATGAGTAAATAATACAAAAACAATGTGGGTCCCCCCATTTTTGACAATTAGCCTTGCTAAAGCAGACAGCTGGGAGCTGGTATTCTCAGGCTGGTAAGGAGATCTTGGCCCCTCAGCCCCATTGATCTTTGCCCCTCAGCCTAAAAATAGCAGCTCCCAGCTTCCCTGAAAAGGCGCACATGACAGCATGGCAAACACTGAATGTTCCCTGGGAACGCTACCTGCATTTTCCACCAATTGACTCAGCTGCTTCACAAGGAACACTTTTCATGTAAGTTTTCAACTGGTTTATTAAATACATACTGCATAAACTAGTGAAAAGTTAAGTAAATAAACATGGCCCTTCTGGCATAACAAGAAAAACAAAATAACATACAGTACGGTCTGTGTGGCTGTACAGTAGTACTTGGAGTGTGCGGCCATTATTTTTCGTGCTTCTCAGTTAGTTCACGCCCACGATGGCACGCCCTTCTTCTCCAGCGCTCCTCGTGGCGCGGTAATGGTGGCGGTTTTGGCGGGAATTTTTGGCGGCAAATCACAGTTCATCAGTCACACAGTCTTTTAGCACAAATCACAGTTAAGCACAGTTCTTAGCCACACATGACCCGATTTTCAGGCTTTAGTAGATCCTGTTTGTGACGCCAAAATGGATCGCCCCCATGGGGCCCTTGGGTACTCGGTACCGGGTCGTTCGATTCACAGGGGGATGTCACGGTGGCTGACCTGGTCTGTGGCTCTGGGACGTCCGTGTAAAAGGGGAAGGTCTTTAAAGGGATAGAGTTTGTGTTCGTGATGCCACCTGTGGTATTCGGTCAGGGTGACCGACGCTGCTTTAAGGGGTCCGCTGGGGTAATGTTATGGCAGCTAGATGGTATACCCTCCCACAGGTGAAGTATATCACCCGGGGTTCCCGGTGTGTAGAGGGTGGATGGTGAGAGGCGCAGAGAAGAATGAGGCCACAAGGTTGCAGTCTCTTTACCTTTACTGAAGACTTCAGCATCCACAGTCCAGGGCACCAGGTCACAGGGCAGGCAGAGTCCGGCCGATTTGGAGGCAGGTCCAGAGTCCCCTTGTCCAGGTGGAAATCAGTAGCATTCTTCTAGTGCCGTGGTGTTGTAGTTCCTTACTGCCTAAGGCTTCACATAAGGTCCTCACAAGTGTAATGTCTCTCTCTCTGTCCCCCATATAGGATAGGACAAACCCTTATGACTGGTGGCTTGAGGCAGTTTATAGGGACTATATCATGCCCCAACCTCTAAGGGGTGCAACCGTGCCTCCTGGGTGTAGGGAGGACAGGTAACGTGAAATTAACTGTCCTGCCGGTCTCTGGAGCAAGGCATAAAGGTCGTTACTCCCTCGGTGTTCTGGCTACCGGGCTTCTGTGCCTCAGAAGGAGGCAGCCTGTGTAGGGCTGGTCCCCTTCTGGTATCCACTCCTTTGCTACGACTTCCTTGCATGCTCTCTGCAATACAGTTGTGCCTTCGTGTCTCTTCCTAGGAGCTGCAGCTCTGAGGGCAGGCACAGCTCCGTGTCCTTCTCCTTCGTTCTCTGACAGGATCCCACCCCTGCCAGGGACAAACTAACTGAGCGGAGCTCAGCCAGCAACTAACTAACTTTCCCTACAGGCAACTAGTTTTACCTATGTGGGGAGTCATTAGATGGCAGGATTGCTTTCTAATTACTGATAGATTTCAGCTTTTTGCACCTCTCTTTCTTCATGTGTTCAATACTTTTTCCCTGTGATATTTCTCATTATTACACATAACTTAATTTATGAACAGCTATGATTTCTTTGCCTTGGTGGATTGGATGTCTTGTTACTGACATTTGTAAGAACGGTACCGGAACCAAACCCGGACACCATTCAGATGAATGGGGGGCCCAAGCATCCATTGCTTGCCAGGCTGTCTTCTGCATGACAGCAGGAGAAGTACCAGCGGCTCTGATAGGTAAGATCATTATCACCGATCAGAGAGCTGCATTTCCCACTGTGTCAGATGACAGCGTGAGCCACCAGTTGTGACTGGTGGTAAAAAGGTTACCTCCAGCCACAGGCGTCGGCTGATAAGAGAGTACTACTTCAATCAGACTACACCAGCTGTCGCTGATAACAGTAAGAGTAGGCGCCGCTGATGGGAGTATTCATCAGCCTGTGCTATAAATAAATAAATAAAAATGATGTGGGGTCTCTTCTATTTTTGATAACCAGTGCAAGCAAAACTGACATATTATTTTCAGGAATATTGTCACCTCATCGCACATTTTTGGTATTTATACTTATGGCATAATAGGGTCAGAGGGGGAGAGCCCACAATTAGGGAGCCACATCGCAATACTAGGGTGTCAACCTCTGCAGCAAAGTAGGGAAAGTGGGTGAGACCGTTCTAGGGCTAGCCCCGCTGTTCCCTCCCCTGTCTGTATTAAATTCTTCAGCCCTGCCTTTTTATGGTATTAAAATAAAAGTTTTTGTAACTAGTAGGAGGGTCTTTTTTTGCATTTTTTTTTCTTTTTGAGCTTCGGGTTGCAACCCTTCCTGAAGAAGTCCGTTTCGGGGTCCGTGTCCGAACACTAGGTGTTCGGTACGGACCCCGAACTTAAATGTTCGGGTTCGCCCATCTCTACTAGAGTCTCAATCCCAAGACACAGGTTTGTGCATTAATGGGCCTTAAATAGGTCTAGGGAGATTATGTTATTGATCCACGCAAGACGTGGAGAACAGCAGAGGGCAGCAGACCCAGGAGAAGGGAGCAGAGCCCAGGACACCATGGACAGATGCGTAACACATGCCCCCACCAGCTGCTTATTATGGTGAAACAATATTTATAGCAGAGAAAACCTCCCCGATGGAGCGTGGCAGCAGTTATTGAGCATCTGTATGCCACCAAACACTTTTTGGACCCAACATTACCATTTGTAAAGGCTTTTGACTGTATTCACACATGAAAAATTGATGCATTTTTGCCAAATTGCTGTAAAGAAAAACAAACAACAAAGCAATTCAGCAACACAGCAATAGCAAAATCCTAATCACTGTCTCTGAAATTCCCTTTTTCAACTACACTGATAAATTGCAACAAATCCTCAGCTGTGTGAACAAAACTAGTTCATTACTGGTCAAAGCCGAAATTTGGAGATGATTAAACTGCAGCACAAACAGGTAAAGTTTCAAGTGCACTTTGGGCAGAGTCTGTCCTCCCCGTCTCCCGGCATTTCTACGTTTAAGAGGTTGTTTGGTAGAATTGTTGTAAAATCCTTACCCTCCTTAATTGGGTGTTGAGTCTAATAATCCAGCCTCAGCTTGTTAGCGGCACAATAGCGGCCAGAGTTAATGACCCATTAGTGATTAATTCCTTAACCAGCATCTAATTGCTCTGGGTAAAACTTAAAAAAAAAAACTGGATTAAATCATCTTGATCCTTAACCACTTAATTGCCATTACTAGGCTTACCATAAGATTTTGAGATAACGAGCACTAACGACCCCAGAACTACATCCCCTTCAATAATATTAATTTTTACGTAGAATTGATTTTGGTTCTGGCTGTTTTGAAACTACATGTCTCAGATACTGATTGTCAGGACTTGTGGTTTGACAATAGGCAATGGCTATTGTTCCCACTGAAAACGCTCAAATACCTAGAGGGAAAGTCTATTTTTGTGAAAAGTCATAATATTCCGGCTGCCACCACTAGAGGGAGCATGGGAGCTTATTACAAAGGGGTTCAATGTATAACAGTATGCAGTGAGCTCCCTCTAGTGGTGACCGCAAAAAGCCCAAAGATCACGTTTCTAATTTATATGTAAAGAAGGAGTAAGGAAAACTGAACTGCTACTAAAATATATTAATAAATGAAATAAAACAGAATTTTAAGCCTAATGTTTACCTGAAGTTAAGTAAATTCAATATGGTTACCATTACAGACGCCATGAAGGTTAGTAGATGGGGGTAGCTGGGTCCCACTGGTTGCACAGTTCTGAGTTGATGGCACTGCTGGACATCTTCCGATTTCGAAGAGAAGTAATCATGATGTGTCTTTCATCTGCTGCACTAAGTATTTTTTGGCCGACCACTGCATCTATAGCCCTCAACATTGCCCATTTTGTGATGTCGTCAATGCTGAAACATACAGGCAGATACTTACCCATCATGTAATTGTGGCACCCCAGGGTCCTGGTCGTCACAGTAGCATTGCTTTCCTCACCGGGAGAGTGATGTTACGTTTGGAGGCAAGAAGGGATAACTGTCACCAGGTAAACACAAGCATGCAACACATTCACACTCCAGGCCACCAGGGGGAGCTTCTGCTCCTATTTACTAGGTGACTCCCCACATATATGGTAATTTGTAGGGAAAGGTAGTCCGTTCTTGCCAGGAAGCAGACTGGAGCAGTCTGAGGCAGAAAAGGTGTACGGAGCTGTGTAGCCGCAGTGCTGCAGCTCCTGGAAAGAGACATACAGAAAGCTGAATAACTTGCAGTGAGCGTGTAGGAGAGTGAAGCACAGGAGAGGATACCAGGGGGAGACCAGCCCCGAGCAGGCTGACTCCTTCTGAGGCGCAGACACCGGTAGCCAGAACACCGAGGTTGTAAGAGACTCCACGACTTACATCAGAGACCGGCAGGACAGCTGAACTCCAAGTTACCTGTCCGCTTTAATACCCAGGAGGCACGGTGACACCTATAGAGCCCGGGGCATGCTAGAGTCCCTATAAACAGGCTCCAGTCACCAGTCATATGGGTTATGTCCTATCCTATATGGGGGACAGTAGGCAGTAAGGGACTTCAACACCACCGCGCTAGAGGAAGGCTTTGATCTCCACCAGGATAAGGGGACTCCTAACTTGCCTCCAAGCTGGCCGGACCCTGCCTGCCCTGTGATCTGGTACCCTGGACTGTGGCTGCCTGAAGTCTTCAGAAAAGTTAAAGAGACTACAACCTTGTGTCCTTGTTCTTTACTGCACCTTTCACCATCTTCCATCTACACACTGGGAAGCCCTGGGGATATACTTCACCTGTGGGAAGTTACACCATCTAGCTGCCATAACATCACCCCAGAGGACCCCTTAAAGCAGCGTCGGTCCCCACTGACCGAATACCACAGGTGGCGTCACGAACATAAACTTTATTCCCTTTAAAGACCTTTCCCCTTTTACATGGGTGCCCAGGGCCACGGACTGGGTCACCACCGTGACATCCCCCTGTGCAACACCGGACCTGGTACCGAGTACCCCACGGCCCTGGCGGGCGACCCATAATATCATCAAGGAGGCGTCTGATTCTCTCTAAATTTAATCTGCAGCAGGACAACAACCTTAAACACCCAGCCAATGTCATTAAGATCCATCTTCAGCGTAAAGCAGAACGAGGAGTCCTGAAAGTGAAGATCCAGATCCACAGAGCTCTGATCTCGCATCATCCAGTCTGTCTGGGATCACAGGAAGAGACAGAAGGATTTGCACAAGCGTCATCCACAAAAGATCTGGGGTCAGTTCTCCAAGATGTTGGGAACAACTTCCCAGCTGAGCTCCTTTAAGTGCAAATGTAACTAGAAGAATTCATGAAGGCAAAGGACGGTCACCAAGTATTCAATTGATTTTGATTTCTCTTTTGTTCATTCAATTTGCACTTTCTTAATTGATCAAAATAAACTATTAACACTTCTATTTTTCTTTTTTTAAAAGCTTTCTTAGTTTTGTGCTATTTTTTACACCCCAGAGGAAGCTGTTGTGAAACGCGCGTCGGGGTAATAATGGGTGAGCCCTTGCTCTCCTTGCCATCCTTCTGGGCGCTGTTTGGAATCCTTACACTTATCAGGACGTTATAAATTTTGTGACCTTTAATTAAACCATCTTCCTTGGTCTATAATAATAGTTGATTTGGCATTGTTTGTCTCCTCTACTCATGTATTGTTGTCTGTGATTACTCAGTGTTACATTGTCATTCCTTCTATATACAGTACGTGCAATATATTCTTCTATGTACCTTTTTGGATCACCCATCATCTTGTTTTCTGTGTCTGTATTTTTTGCATTTTTTATCTATTTTTTTTTTTATGAGACTCAATAAAAATTTATATATTTTACTGAATTTGTTTTGAGCTCTGAACTTTGAATTTTTGGTTTAGTTTGGTACACTATTGCAGTGGGATGATTCAACCCCTGATTTTGAACCGCTGCTCTTCTGTCACTTTTTTTCTATGCCTGATTAAAACTTTTGCATAGTACTTTATCTCAATGGTTTTAAACTGGTGTAAACACTGCTGTTATCCTGAATCCGGCAATGTTTTTCTTTTGTTCCTGCTCCTCTCCGTTCCTGAGATACGGCCCCTTTCTCTTCCCTGTATGTAAATCTAATATTTAATCAAACTGGGCGTGGTCATCAAGAAAACACCCACAGAAGAGCGTTGGTGACCACACCCATTTTGCTAACAAGACTAGATTTACATAAAAAGAAGAAACGGTCATATCTCTGGAACGGAGTGGCGCATAAACAAAATAAAAATATCGCCGGATTCAGGAGAACGGCGGGTAAATAAAAAAAAAATCCATTCTGTTTTTATGGCAAGTGATGGATCCTTGAAGATGGTGAGGAATTGAATCACACAGTTTATCATACATATCTCTACCTTTTTATATGTTTTTAAAAGGGTTGTTTGACACAGAAAAAAAAATGTATATTTTTTCTGCATGAATGCTTTAAAAAAACAAACAAACAGAGGCATACTCAACTACCAGCAACCCCAAGTATACAGCGCAGGCGGAAGCGATGCCTGCTATATTTGGAAGGCACTGGACCACTGATTGGCTGCAGCGGTCAGTTGACTAGAAGAGTGCGTAATCGGATGTTTCTTTTAGGCCTGCTCTTCTGGTCACCTGGCCACTTCCCATCGTCACCACTAGGGGGAGATAAAGAGTTTAATGCATACATGATTGCATAGTGTGTACACTTAGGTAGGCAGAGTTTTCACTTTTTTTCTATGCAGGGGATTTGGTGCTTTGTATCAGGAAATATTATGAAGATCTGTTAATTAACAGCCAAAAATAGATACGGTATACTACACTCAAGGAGGAACATTTGCTTCAAACAGATGCTGACTTTACACTGCAAAACGTTTGTTACATTTAGAAATCTGCCTAAAATTCCACATCTAAGGTTCAAGAAAGGACTCATTCTCCAGGCCATATTTATGTTGTGACCGAGTTGTATCTGTTGTATAGTACATTAATGTGTGGGATAATCATTGCATTCATGTAGTATCGATAGATTCATAACATTACATTCTGTAATTTGGATACATGAAAGGATTTCACATATATAAATATATGGATATATATAGATAGGTATATATTTAACCATATATTATAATTTACAACTTGTTTGGCCTCCTTTTCCTTTAGGGCTTAAAATTCCTTATATATGGATAGAGCTCCCTCATGTGGTGAAGCCATCAAACTGCAGCCATGGAACAAGATTGATAGGAATTACAATTACTTTATCCAAGTGCTCCCTCTTGTGGTGAATAGGTTATACTGCATCTGTAATACATAGAAGATTGTACAGCATTAATAGTAACTATTCATATAATTATATTATATTGATAGGATAATGGATTCCAAGACTGAGTGCTTGGCTGTTGTTGTATCTCAAAGTGAATCCACACACAGTCCTCAACACTGAAATTATATCACGAAGCAATTGCAATTGGCCAGCAATGACGGCACAGAGGGGACTTACTTTCTAAGGCATTTGTACAGGGCATTAATATTTTCTAGGGGGCAATTTTACCATCTAGAGGGCACAAATGAGGCAATATTACTATGTAAGGGGCACAGTGGGGCATTACTATGTGGGGCAGTAAGAGGGGCGCTGTTATTGTGCCACATAGTAGGTGCAGTAATAGGGACACATATGGCAGGGGCATAAGAAGGAGGAAGAGGAGTGGTGTATAGTAAAGTCGCGCCCATATGCGAGCAGATCATGGAGCCACGCGTATTGACACCTAATGTGTCTTCCTCAAGGTAAGTTAACCGGAGAGTGATATGTTCAGCTACATATAGGTAGGATAATGAGGAGCAAATAATAAATAATTTATACCAGGATAGTTTGGCCCCACGACCGGCGTCCTGTCTGGAGCATTGTGCAAGCGCCAAACAACATCATGTCCGTAAGCGCCGAGTGCACCATTGAGATCAAGGGATAATGGCGCATGCGTCAGACATGTGATAACCGGAAGTCATTATTTTGACCGACATCTATATTCAAGGAACGCAAGCACATGCGCTATCCACAGGCTTCACACGCACTTCATATGTGTAATATCCAAACAGCGCACCTATGTCTGGCACGTCAAGGTAACCAGTGCAGAATGCGCATGCGTTCCTTTACACAAGTCGTACATGTATGATGCCAAACGGGCAATAGTTGAAAGCCACCAGTTAATCACAGGCTGGCAGCTGACATCAGCGCGCACGTCGCCAGCGTATGACGTCACTGTCATACACCGGCAAGTCCGCCCTTCAAATGGGTGGAGGAAACGACGACGCTGGACCGCAGCCAGGTAAGAAGAAAGTGTTTTTTTTTAATTGAAAGCGGCAAGCCGAAACATGGAGGGGCAGGGTAGGCAGGATCATGGGGCATATGGAGAAACATGAGGCAGGATGGAGACAGATGGGGCAGGATGGAGACAGATGGGGCAGGACGGAGACAGATGGGGCAGGATGGAGACAGATGGGGCAGGATGGAGACAGATGGGGTAGGATCATGGGGCAGGATGGAAACACATAGGGCAGGATCATGAGTAGGACAGAGACAGATGGGACAGGATGGAGACAGATGGGGCAGGATGGAGACACATGGGGCAGGAGCATGGAGCAGATGGGGCAGGATGGAGAAAGATAAGGCAGGATCATGGGGCAGGACAGAGACACATGTGGCAGGATCATGGGACAGATGGGGCAGGATCATTGGACGCATGGGGCTGGATCACTGGACAGATGGGGCAGGATTATGGGACATATGAGGCAGAATTATGGGACACATGGGGCAGGATGAAGAAAGATAAGGCAGGATAATGGGGCAGGATGGAGAAAGATAAGGCAGGATAATGGGGCAGGATGGAGAAATGTAAGGCAGGATCATGGGACAGATGGGGCAGGATGGAGATAGATGGGGAGATTGTTTATTACCTGTGTACTTACGCTATACACCGTATATTGTGTATCATGTCGTGATCACGGTATTACCTGTACACTGACACTATATACAGAGCTCCTATGTATAATGTCACTGGTGATCCCTGTATTACCTGTACACTGACACTATACACTATATACAGAGCTCCTATGTATAATGTCACTGGTGATCACTGTTTTACCTGTACACAGACTCACAGACACTATATACACACGTGGTCAAAATTGTTGGTACCCCTCGTTTAATGACAGAAAAACCCACAATGGTCACAGAAATAACTTGAATCTGACAAAAGTAATAATAAATAAAAAAATCTATGAAAATGAACAAATGAAAGTCAGACATTGCTTTTCAACCATGCTTCCACGGAATTTTTTAGAAAATAAAACTCATGAAATAGTCCTGGACAGAAATGATGGTAGCCTTAACTTAATATTTTGTTGCACAACCTTTTGAGGCAATCGCTGCAATCAAATGTTTCCTGTAACTGTCAATGAGTCTTCTGCACCTCTCAACAGGTATTTTGGCCACTCCTTGAGAGCAAACTGCTCCAGTTGTCTCGTGTTTGAAGGTTGCCTTTTCCAGATGGCATGTTTCAGCTCTTTCAAAAGATGCTCAATAGGATTTAGGTCAGGGCTCATAGAAGCCACTTCAGAATAGTCCAATGTTTTCCTCTTAGCCATTCTTGGGTGTTTTTAGCTGTGTGTTTTGGATCATTATCCTGTTGCAAGACCCATGACTTGTGACTGAGACCAAGCTTTTGTGGTGCCCCAGGGTCCTGGTCATCACAGTAGCATTGCTTTCCTCACGGGGAGAGTGATGTTACGTTTGGAGGCAAGAAGGGATAAGTGTCACCAGGTAAACACAAGCATGCAACACATTCACACTCCAGGCCACCAGGGGGAGTTTTTGCTCCTATTTACTAGGTGACTCCCTGTGAAGAGCAGAACAAAAATGGTTACCTCAATGAACCACAAAAAAGAATTTGTGATAAATATTGACCTGTCCATTCAAGGACATTTTAGCTATAGTATGAAATCCTGTTTTTCTTGTCTGTGGAATTGCCTTTGTACTGTTTGTTGTGAAACTGCCGCCCACAAAACTGTTTTTTCTTTCTTTCCTGTTTTGTCTCTTTGTTTAAACATGCAAAACTTGTATAACCACTGAACCTACCGATACAACTATATAAAGAAGGGATAGCACCTTGAAGGCAGGCGTGCTTCAGAGACTTCCCAGTGATACACTATACAAGACGTGTCTTGTGTATTATTTCTGGTGATTCCCCACTTCCAAAGGCTTCTCCGACTGAGTGTGATCCTGACATTTCCTGGCGCCTGAACAGGGACCCGAGGTCTGTGTATTCCTTCAAGAACACCGGCAGAATACGAACGAAAAGAAAATCTGGGATAATGGACGGCAGATGAACAAAAACCTGGCCAGGTAAGAGACACTGTTAGATCTCTTATATCTGCCCTGCACTGTCCGTAAGATTTTCTGTGTCGTGTTCTTTAGCGGGTAGTTCTAGTAGAGGAGGATACCTATAGCTCGGGTTCTTGAACTATTTAGGAATTGATCACCTCACGGAGTACGGCATTGAATGAGAGTGAATGTGAATAAAAGGTGTGTGGAAGTTGGGAATAGCCCTATAAGCCGCCCAGGGTGTTGAAACAGAAGAAGTGACTGTCCCACTGGGCAACGTGGTTGCGTCCTTTCGGGGAGACCTCCGCGCCTATGTTCAATCTCTGATCCTGTCTTTGACAAAAACCTGGTGACGGATAAGTGTATGATAGTATGAGCCCAGGACAGATAAATTAGCCTGGGACAAGAATACGTTGTGTATGATAGTATGAGCCCAGGACAGATAAATTAGCCTGGGACAAGATACGTTGTATGTTCTTTTTCTTTTTCTGTCTGGTTGCATTTGTGTTGTTTGCTATAGGTGTAGGAATCAGGATTTTCTTACATCAACACAGTTTAAACATCCTAGCTCCCTAGGAAGAAGGTAACGAGGTATTCTCATACCCAAACGCCACCTAGGGCAAGAAAAGACATCCTAGCTCCTTAGGAAGAAGGTAACGAGGTATTCTCATACCCAAACGCCACCTAGGGCAAGAAAAGACATCCTAGCTCCTTAGGAAGAAGGTAACGAGGTATTCTCATACCCAAACGCCACCTAGGGCAAGAAAGCTCAGGATAAGAAAATGGGGAATAAGCAAACAAAGTCGGAACCAGAAGAATTAGATATCTATACTATCATAAAGGAGAGAAGTGGTGAAGATGCCACTAAGGGGCTGAGAAAGATTTTTAGTAAGTTTGGAGTTACTAGGGCAGAAGCTTTTAGTAGAAAACTATGGGAAGGAATTCAGGAAAGAAAAAAAGGCATAATCAGAGACAAGAAATGGATAGATCAGATCCAAGCATTGATTGATGTCTCTAGGGTAGCAGAAAATGAGGGATGGACATATAATCAACAGAGTAAAAAGTGGTGTATTAGACCCGCAGGCTGTGGAGAAAAACAAAATGTGGAATCTAAAAATACCCCACCCCCATACCTTAACCCACATGCCCCATCTTTTCTCCAAACACCACCTCAAAGTTTAGCCGGACCAGGAGGATGGGTATGTCCGCACTGTGGACAACAAAATCCAGACTGGAGAAATGATTGCCTAGCCTGTGGTACATCTAGACATGGCGCTGTACTTGCCCCTGTTAGGGTAGTACCAAGACCCTTTAGGGAACCTGGTGCTGACGGAGTAATGGGAACTAGATACCACCAAACTCGACAATATTTCCCTTGGTCCCCCGCTGAAGGAATGTCTCTCTTGCATAACGCACCAGATCCCACCCAGTGTCCAGTTAGATTTGCACAATATATACAGCAAATTATGCAGACTCACGCAGGAGTTTGGGCAGATGGAGAAGAATTATGTAGAACTAGATGGCAGCCCGATTCTAAAGAATCGGGAGTCTAGAATCCATATATACTTTATTTATTCAAATGTAAGAATAATTTGGTGGGCGGGGACCCTCGGCCTCCGATTTGGTTGGCGGGGCCCCACGGCCTCCGATTTGGTGGGCGGGGTCCCTCTGCCTCCGCTTTGGTGGGCGGGGCCGCTCGGCCTTCGATTTGGTGGGCGGGGCTCCTCGGCCTCCGATTTGGTTGGTGGGGCCCCTCGGCCTCCGATTTGGTAGGCGGGGCCCCTTATCCTCCGCTTTGGTGGGCGGGGATCCTCGGCCTACGATTTGGTGGGCGGGGCTCCTCAGCCTCCGATTTGGTTGGTGGGGCCCCTCGGCCTCCGATTTGGTAGGCGGGGCCCCTTATCCTCCGATTTGGTGGGCGGGGACCCTCAGCCTCCGATTTGGTGGGCGGGCCCCCTCGGCCTCCGATTTGGTGGGCGGGGCCCCTCGGCCTCCGATTTGGTTGGCGGGGCCCCTCGGCCTCGGATTTGGTGGGCAGGGACCCTTGGCCTCCGATTTGGTGGGCGGGGACCCTCGGCCTCCGATTTGGTTGGTGGGGCCCCTCGGCCTCCGATTTGGTGGGCGGGGACCCTCGGCCTCCGATTTGGTGGGCGGGGACCCTCGGCCTCCGATTTGGTGGGCGAGGACCCTCGGCCTCCGATTTGGTGGGCGGGGACCCTCGGCCTCCGATTTGGTGGGCGGGGACCCTCGGCCTCCGATTTGGTGGGTGGGGCCCCTCGGCCTCCGATGTGGTGGGCGGGGCCCCTCGGCCTCCGCTTTGGTGGGCGGGGCCGGGCCCCTCGGCCTCCGCTTTGGTGGGCGGGGCCGCTCGGCCTTCGATTTGGTGGGCGGGGCTCCTCGGCCTCCGATTTGGTTGGCGAAGCCCCTCGGCCTCCGATTTGGTGGGCGGGGACCCTCGGCCTCCGATTTGGTGGGCGGGGACCCTCGACCTCCGATTTGGTGGGCGGGGACCCTCGGCCTCCGCTTTGGTGGGCGTGGCCCCTCGGCCTCCAATTTGGTGGGTGGGGTCCCTCTGCCTCCGATTTGGTGGGCGGGGACCCTCGGCCTCCGCTTTGGTTGGCGGGGCCCCACGGCCTCCGATTTGGTGGGCGGGGTCCCTCTGCCTCCGCTTTGGTGGGCGGGGCCACTCGGCCTTCGATTTGGTGGGCGGGGCTCCTCGGCCTCCGATTTGGTTGGTGGAGCCCCTCGGCCTCCGATTTGGTGGGCGGGGCCCCTTATCCTCCGATTTGGTGGGCGGGGACCCTCGGCCTCCGATTTGGTGGGTGGGGCCCCTCAGCCTCCGATTTGGTGGGCGGGGCCCCTCGGCCTCCGATTTGGTTGGCGGGGCCCCTCGGCCTCCGATTTGGTGGGCAGGGACCCTCGGCCTCCGATTTGGTGGGCGGGGCCCCTCGGCCTCCGATTTGGTGGGCGGGGACCCTCGGCCTCCGATTTGGTGGGTGGGGCCCCTCGGCCTCCGATTTGGTTGGTGGGGCCCCTCGGCCTCCGATTTGGTGGGCGGGGACCCTCGGCCTCCGATTTGGTGGGCGGGGACCCTCGGCCTCCAATTTGGTGGGCGGGGACCCTCGGCCTCCAATTTGGTGGGCGGGGACCCTCGGCCTCCAATTTGGTGGGCGGGGACCCTCGGCCTCCGATTTGGTGGGCGGGGCCCCTCGGCCTCCGATTTGGTTGGTGGGGCCCCTCGGCCTCCGATTTGGTGGGCGGGGACCCTCGGCCTCCGATTTGGTGGGCGGGGACCCTCGGCCTCTGATGTGGTGGGCGGGGCCCCTCGGCCTCCGATGTGGTGGGCGGGGCCCCTCGGCCTCCGCTTTGGTGGGCGGGGCCAGGCCCCTCGGCCTCCGCTTTGGTGGGCGGGGCCGCTTGGCCTTCGATTTGGTGGGTGGGGCTCCTCAGCCTCCGATTTGGTTGGCGAAGCCCCTCGGCCTCCGATTTGGTTGGTGGGGCCCCTCGGCCTCCAATTTGGTGGGCTGGGACCCTCGGCCTCCGATTTGGTGGGCGGGGACCCTCGGCCTCCGATTTGGTGGGCGGGGACCCTTGGCCTCCGATTTGGTGGGCAGGGACCCTCGGCCTCCGCTTTGGTGGGTGGGGCCCTTCGGCCTCCGATTTGGTGGGCGGGGCCCCTCGGCCTCCGATTTGGATGGTGTGGACCCTCGGCCTCCGATTTGGTGGGCGTGGACCCTCAGCCTCCGATTTGGTGGGCGTGGACCCTCGGCCTCCGATTTGGTGGGCGGGGACCCTCGGCCTCCGATTTGGTGGGTGGGGACCCTCGGCCTCCGATTTGGTGGGCGGGGCCCCTCGGCCTCCGATGTGGTGGTCGGGGCCCCTCGGCCTCCGCTTTGGTGGGCGGGGCCGGGCCCCTCGGCCTCCGCTTTGGTGGGCGGGGCCGCTCGGCCTTCGATTTGGTGGGCAGGGCTCCTCGGCCTCCGATTTGGTTGGCGGGGCCCCTCGGCCTCCGATTTGGTTGGCGGGGCCCCTCGGCCTCCGATTTGGTGTGTGCTCTGCCTGGGGCCACTGTGCTCTGCCTGGGGCCCCATATGCTGCCTGGGGCCCCTGTGCTCTGCCTGGGGCCCCATATGCTGTTTGGGGCCCCTGTGCTCTGCCTGGGGCCCCATATGCTGCCTGGGGCCCCTGTACTCTGCCTGGGGCTCCTGTGCTCTGCCTGGGGCCCCATGTTCTGCCTGGGGCCCCTGTGCTCTGCCTGGGGCCACTGTGCTCTGCCTGGGGCCCCATGTTCTGCCTGGGGCCACTGTGCTCTGCCTGGGGCCCCATGAGCTGCCTGGGGCCCCTGTGCTCTGCCTGGGACCACTGTGCTCTGCCTGGGGCCCCACATGCTGCCTGGGGCCCCTGTGCTCTGCCTGGGGCCCCTGTGCTCTGCCTGGGGCCCCATATGCTGCCTGGGGCCACTGTGCTCTGCCTGGGGCCCCATATGCTGCCTGGGGCCCCTGTGCTCTGCCTGGGGCCCCTGTGCTCTGCCTGGGGCCCCATGCTCTGCCTGGGGCCCCTGTGCTCTGCCTGGGGCCACTGTGCTCTGCCTGGGGCCCCATATGCTGCCTGGGGCCCCTGTGCTCTGCCTGGGGCCCCATATGCTGCCTGGGGCCCCTGTGCTCTGCCTGGGGCCCCTGTGCTCTGCCTGGGGCCCCATATGCTGCCTGGGGCCCCTGTGCTCTGCCTGGGGCCCCTGTGCTCTGCCTGGGGCCACTGTGCTCTGCCTGGGGCCCCATGTTCTGCCTGGGGCCACTGTGCTCTGCCTGGGGCCCCATAAGCTGCCTGGGGCCCCTGTGCTCTGCCTGGGACCACTGTGCTCTGCCTGGGGCCCCATATGCTGCCTGGGGCCCCTGTGCTCTGCCTGGGGCCACTGTGCTCTGCCTGGGGCCCCATATGCTGCCTGGGGCCACTGTGCTCTGCCTGGGGCCCCATATGCTGCCTGGGGCCCCTGTGCTCTGCCTGGGGCCCCATATGCTGCCTGGGGCCCCTGTGCTCTGCCTGGGGCCCCTGTGCTCTGCCTGGGGCCCCATGTTCTGCCTGGGGCCCCTGTGCTCTGCCTGGGGCCACTGTGCTCTGCCTGGGGCCCCATATGCTGCCTGGGGCCCCTGTGCTCTGCCTGGGGCCCCATATGCTGCCTGGGGCCCCTGTGCTCTGCCTGGGGCCCCTGTGCTCTGCCTGGGGCCCCATGTTCTGCCTGGGGCCCCTGTGCTCTGCCTGGGGCCACTGTGCTCTGCCTGGGGCCCCATATGCTGCCTGGGGCCCCTGTGCTCTGCCTGGGTGTAGGACACTGGTGACGTCACTTATCTCCGGACATTAGCTCCGGACATTAGCTCCGGACATTATCTCCGGACATTAGCTCCGGACAAAGCCACGGAAGTTGGCACAAATTGCAGGAAGTAGTATTCTAGGCAATTATATATTAGATGAAAATGACTCCTGGACTCTTCCAGGAGCTATTAGCAAATCTACAGGTACATAGGCCCCAAGCAGGAGATGGTGCCTTACAAACGATAGAATCAGGTACGCAATTTGTAGATCACTTAATGGTTTTCATGAGGGAAAAACAGAGGCAGAGAGGAACAACGGGAGTGGTGGCTCAGAAATCTGGACAATCAGTAGACGAATATTATCTAAGTGTAGAAAATAATTTCAGAGATGAAGGCATGGATCTAACCGCTCCAGGAATGATGAGGTTAGTTACAAAAACCTTTATAGATGGATTGTCTCCAAAAGTGAAGGAAAAGCTTAAGGCCGCAACCCCTGATTGGAGAACCTTGGAAGACCCACACCTGGCTAGACAGAAAGCTGTAGGGATAGAAATGGACTTAAGAGAAAATTCTAAGCCAGTAAGAATTGCACAGGCTAATACTGGCTCTGCTAATCAAAAGTTTACTTGTCATTACTGTAAGAAGCCAGGACATTTCCAAAGGGAATGTAGGAAGAGAAAAGCAGATATAGATTCAGGAACCTTTGTACCCAAAAATAGGATAAATAACCCAGTGCCTGATCAAACAGACAGCTCAGAATGACTGAAAGTTATGCAGGTCTCTCTTCCTTCTAGAAGACCAAGTTGAGGTTGAGGGTAAAAATGTACCTTTTCTGATAGATACGGGAGCAACATCCTCCATTTTAAATCAGGACTTTTTACCATATCCTGACAATATATCCTCAAAGGTTACATATGCAGAAGGGTATGATGGTAAAATTCAGGCGTTGCCCTTTACAAAACCTTTAAATGTGAGCTTTGGCCCTAAAACCTTTGTATCCAAATTTTTATTTGCTAAAGGTGCACCTACCTGCTTGTTGGGTACTGATGTCTTAAGTAAAATGCATGCAAACATCCATTTTAGAGAAGATGGCACAGTTATGCTGACCATCCCTGAAGATGCAGAAACTCTGGAACAATATGTTAGAATACAGGCAATGGAGGATTTTCCCGAAATTTACACTCAACAAGCAAAAATTGACTTGTCTCGGGTTCCTGACAGCCTATGGGCAAAAGGAGACACTGATGTAGGATTCTTATCAGTAGCTCCTATACTGTTAGAAACTGCCCCGGGAACCATTTTACCTCAGCTTAGACAATACCCCATCAGCGCCCAGCAAGAACTGGCGATTTCTCAACAAATTCAGGATTATGTGTTACAACTTACAAGGTGTTTTGGTAGAAATCAGGTCACCCGCCAATACACCCTTATATCCTGTTAAAAAGAAAGTTTCCTCCAAAGAAACTATGGTGAAATATCGCATGGTGCACGACCTACGGGAAATCAATAAGGTTTTGGCACCGGTCACCCCTGTGGTACCGAATCCTCATACCTTACTGTCTCAAATTCCCAGCACTGCTGCATATTTTACGGTAATTGACTTATCAAACGCATTTTTTTCTGTGCCACTACATAAGAACTGTTGGCATTTGTTTGCCTTTACATTCAAGGGTAAACAATTAGCATGGACAAGATTGCCACAAGTTATGGTACACTCACCAACTTTGCACTCTGAAGCAATGCAGACCGTGCTAAAAAATTTCATCCCAGAACCAGGAGTAGTCATTCTACAGTATGTAGATGATTTACTTATTTGTTGCCCTGATGAGCAGACGGCAGTTACCTCAACTGTTAATTTCTTAATTTTCCTAGCGCAAGAAGGCTGTAAAGTAAATAGACAGAAACTCCAGGCTTGTCAACAAACAGTCGTGTTTTTAGGTCACTGCATATCACAGGGCATCAGACACCTCACACCTCAACGTACGGAAGCCATACGTAACATGCTTGAACCCAGGAATCACAAACAGCTGCGTGCTTTCCTAGGTATTGTTTCACACTGTAGACAGTGGATCATACATGCAAGTCAACTCATGCAGCCTTTATATGACTGTATTGCCAACACGCCATATTCACTCAGTGAAGAGGCTAAACAGTCATTTTCCTCTTTGAAAACAGCACTGGTATCAGCTCCGGCTCTGGGACTCCCAGACTACACTAAACCTTTTCAATTGATGGCGGCTGAGATATCCTCACATGCCACAGGGGTGCTCACACAAAAACATGGAAACAAACAGAGACCTGTGGCATACATATCAGCTCATCTGGACCCTGTAGCTAGAGCCGCACCTTCTTGTGTAAGAGTAGTAGCCGCAATTTCACTGTTATTAGATAAAGCTTCTGAGATTGTTCTTGATCACCCACTTCTAGTTCAGACCACTCATGATGTACATGGCATTCTTAACCAGGTCCAACCTAAACATATTTCAATGGCCAGACACCTCCGTCTCCAATGTTCCCTACTACTGCCGCCCAACATTTCCTTTGCCAGGATTCAGACTCTTAATCTCGCGTCTTTGCTCCCTTTAGAGTCTGAGGGGGGTACCATACTGAGGAAACTGCACTCTCCAACTCCTTTGACCCATCAGAGTCAATGCATGATTGTGTACAATTAATGGAACAAGAGACTCAGGGCTTACGTAATGTATGTGACAAGCCACTCTGTAATGCTACATTTGAACTTTTCATAGATGGCAGTAGATATGCAGATATGAATGGACAATTTCATACAGGTTATGCGGTAGTAACTCAGCATGAAGTGCTGAAAGCAGAACCTCTCCCTGCTAATCAGTCTGCACAAGAAGCAGAACTTACGGCATTGGTTGAAGCTCTAAAAATAGCCAAAGATCAGACAGCAAACATATACACTGATTCTAGATATGCACATGGCATTATTTTCGATTTTGGCATAATATGGAGAGCCAGAGGTTATATGACTGCTTCAGGCCAACCTGTTAAACATGCCTCCCTCATTAGACAGATTCTGGAGGCAGCACAAGAAACTAAAGAAATAGCGGTGATAAAGGTAGCTGCACATGTGAGACTCGACACCGAGGAAGCCAGGGGTAACGATAAAGCCGACAAGCCAGCAAAACAGGCAGCACGTAAACCCTTACATCATGCCCACACACTAGATAGCTCTGAAGATGATGAGGAGAGATTGAAGGAAGCTCAGAAACAGGTAGACGACGAAGAACGAGGGCAGTGGCAGAAAAAAGGGGCAGAAGATCAGCAAGGATTATGGAAAAAAGGAACTTTGTTGTGTTTACCCAGAGCCTGGTACCCCGCAGTGGCAAGTGACCTCCACCTACCCACGCATGTGTCGGCAAATGGTATGACGCTCAAGGTAAAAGAAAGGTGGTTGGCTCCAGGCTTTGGTAATTTTGCTCGGAACATGTGTGCTGCATGCGCTATATGCCTGGCACACAATCCAGGTCAGACCATTAAAACCCCAACCAAGCATCATGTAAGACCACTGTATCCCTTTCAAAGACTCCAGATCGACTACATCCAACTTCCTAGGTACAATGGATACGAATATGTGCTTGTGTGTGTGGACATGTTCTCAGGGTGGCCAGAGGCTTATCCAGTTCGTAAAGCCTCAGCAAAAACTACTGCCATTAAAATAGCACATGAACTGATACCCCGTTACGGCATGCCTGAGGTGATCGAGTCAGATAGGGGTACCCATTTTACTGGGGAAATATTCCAGAATGTTATGAAAATGTTGGGAGTAGAAAACCAGTTTCACACTCCGTATCACCCACAGAGTTCAGGTAAAGTGGAAAGATTAAATGGAACAATAAAATTAAAAATCCAGAAGGCCATGGCAGAAACAGGAAAGCCTTGGACCGAGTGTCTACCACTTGCCCTGTATTCCATCCGAAACGCCCCAAGGGGGAAGGCTAAGCTGTCACCACATGAGATTCTTTTTGGTAGAGCAGCAAATTTGGGTTGTTATTTTCCACAACAACTGATGTTGAATACTGAGACTTTAACTGTTTATGTACAAGAATTACAAAAACGTTTAACTAAAGTGCATTCGCAAGTTTTTGCTTCCCTTCCAGATCCAGAAAATCTCGAAGGAGGCCACAAGTTGGAACCTGGTGATCAAATCTACGTGAAAAGACACACCAGAAAGACTCTGGAACCAAGATTTGACGGACCTTTCCAAGTCCTGTTAACAACTCCAACAGCAGTCAAGCTTGAAGGAAAGGCATCATGGATACATGCAAGCCATTGCAAAAAAGCAGTATAAGACTCATGATATTGATGTTAATAATGTTAACACAGATGTGGGATAAATTAGTTAGAGCCACGGATTATCTAGATGACCAGATTTGGGATATATTGGACATATTAAATACTAGTATAGCTGTACAGAATCAGCTTATAATAGTCACTAACCAACATACCCTGGTATTGGATTACCTAACTGCCTCACAAGGGGGTATGTGTCAAATCATCGGACCCACCTGCTGTCATTATATAGACCCAAATAGTACTATGAGTATGAGATTTAAATTAGAAGACGTACAACGACTCAGGGATCAGTATGACAAAGACAATGACCAAAATAAGGATAGCTGGTGGTCAGATACCTTTTCTTTTCTTAACCCGGCCAATTGGTTCAGAGGGATCGGTGGGTGGGTTACCGGGATTATGCAAAGCCTAATACATACAGTTATGGTTATTGTAATTATATATGTATTATTCAAGGTTGTACTCAAGGGTATCTCGGTATGCACAAATAAATTTTGTGTAATGGATGCGAGAATATAAAGTTTTTTTTTTGTTTTTTTTGTTGTAATATCACAAAAAGAATGACTAAAATGATCGTCTATATGACAAGGTTTTGAATGGAATATGTCAAAGGGGGGATTGTGAAGAGCAGAACAAAAATGGTTACCTCAATGAACCACAAAAAAGAATTTGTGATAAATATTGACCTGTCCATTCAAGGACATTTTAGCTATAGTATGAAATCCTGTTTTTCTTGTCTGTGGAATTGCCTTTGTACTGTTTGTTGTGAAACTGCCGCCCACAAAACTGTTTTTTCTTTCTTTCCTGTTTTGTCTCTTTGTTTAAACATGCAAAACTTGTATAACCACTGAACCTACCGATACAACTATATAAAGAAGGGATAGCACCTTGAAGGCAGGCGTGCTTCAGAGACTTCCCAGTGATACACTATACAAGACGTGTCTTGTGTATTATTTCTGGTGATTCCCCACTTCCAAAGGCTGCTCCGAATGAGTGTGATCCTGACACTCCCCATATATATGGTATTTTTGGAGGGAAAGGTGAGAACAGTTCTTGCCAGGAAACAGACTGGATCAGTCTGAGGCAGAGGAGGGTTTACGGAGCTGTGAAGCCACAGTGCTGCAGTTCCTGAAAAGAGACATACAGAAAGCTGAATATCTTGCAGTGAGCATGTAGGAGAGTGAAGCACAGGAGAGGATACCAGTGGGAGACCAGCCCCGAACAGGCTGCTCCCTCAGGTGCAGAGACCGGTAGCCGGAACACCAAGGATGTAAGGGCCTCTATAACTTACATCAGAGACCGGCAGGAGAGCTGAACTCCAAGTAACCTGTCCACCTTAATATCCAGGAGGCACAGTGACACCCTTAGAACCCAGAGCATGCTAGAGTCCCTATAAACAGGCTCAATTCACCAGTCATACGGGTTATGTCCTATCCTATACGGGGGACAGAGAGAGAGAGAACATCTGTGAGGACCTTATCTGAAGCCATAGGCAGTAAGGGACTACAACACCATGGCGCTAGAGGAAGGCTTTGATTCCCACCTGGATAAGGGGACTCCTAACTTGCCAACAAGCCGGCCGGACCCTGCCTGCCCTGTGATCTGGTGCCCTGGACTGTGGCTGCCTGAAGTCTTCAGTAAACGAGGTAAAGAGACTGCAAACCTGTGTCCTTGTTCTTTACTGGCGCCATTCACCATCTACACACCTGGAGCCCTGGGAATATACTTCACCTGTGGAAAGGTATACCATCTAGCTGCCATAATATCACCCCAGAGGACCCCTTAAAGCAGCGTCAGTCCCCACTGACTGAATACCACAGGTGGTGTCACGAACATAAACTTTATTCCCTTTAAAGACATTTCCCTTTTACATGGGCGCCCAGGGCCACGGACCGGGTCGCCACTGTGACATCCCCCTGTGAAACACCGGACCCGGTACCGAGTACCCCATGGCCCTGGCGGGGCAACTCACTTTCTGACAGTGGGCAGCACTTTTCTCCCCAGAATCCCTTGATAGTCTTGAGATTTCATTGTACCTTGCAGAGATTCTAGACACCCTGTGCCAGATGCAGCAAAGCAGCCCCAGAACATAACAGAGCCTCCTCCATGTTTCACAGTAGGGGCAGTGTTCTTTTTTTGATATGCTTCATTTTTCTGTCTGTGCACATAGAGCTGATGTGCCTTGCCAAAAAGTTCAATTTTTCTCTCATCTGTCCATAGGACATTCTCTCAGAAGCTTTGTGGCTTGTCAACCTGTAGTTTGACAAATTCCAGTCTGGCTTTTTTATGATTTTTTTTTCAACAAGGGTGTCCTCCTTGGACATCTCCCATGAAGTCCACTTTGGCTCATACAACGACAGATGGTGCGATCTGACACTTATGTTCCTTGATCTTGAAGTTCACCTTTAATCTGTTTAGAAGTTTTTCTGGGCTCTTTTGTCACCATTCGTATCATTCGTCTCTTTGATTTGTCATCAGTGTTCCTCCTGCGGCCACATCCAGGGAGGTTGGCTACAGTCCCATGGATCTTACATTTCTGAATAATATGTGCAACTGTAGTCATAGGAACATCAAGCTGCTTGGAGATGGTCTTATACCTTTTACCTTTAACATGTTTGTCTATAATTTTCTTTCTAATCTCCTGAGACAACTCTTTCCTTTGCTTCCTCTGGTCCATGTTGAGTGTGATACACACCATGTCACCACACAGCACAGTGAGTATCTGTAGCCCTATATACAGGCCACTCACTGATTCCAAGATTGTAGACACCTGTGATGCTAGTTAGTGGACACATCGCAATTTAACATGTCCCTTTATTTTCAGGGGTACCATCATTTCTGTCCAGGTCTATTTCATGAGTTTTATTTTTTTTTTTAATTCTGTGGAAGCATGGTTGAAAAGCAATGTCTGACTTCCATTTTTTATCATTTTCATAGATTTTTAATTTATTATTACTTTTGTCAGATTCAAGTTATTCCTGTGACCATTGTGGGTTTTTCTGTCATTAAATGAGGGGTACAAACAATTTTGACCATGCGTGTACAGAGCTCCTGTGTATAATGTCACTGGTGATCTCTGTATTACCTGTACGCTGACACTATATACAGAGCTCCTGTGTATAATGACACTGGTGAATACTGTATTACCTGTACACTGACACTATATGGTTTATACTATGTACAGAGCTCCTGTGTATAATGGCACTTATGATAATATTAGTATTGTGTTTTTTTATTAATGATCAGTATTGTAGTATTCGAACACCATATGGTGGTAATATGTGGTCTTGTCACAGTGTGGCAGTATTTGTTCCTTGTATGTGGTATTATTCCATCACTGTCGTGGTAATATGTGGTCTGGTCATACTGTGGTAGTATTTGTTACTGGTATGTGGTAATATTTGGTCACTATGTGGTGGTAATATGTGGTCAGCAATGGTGAGACGGCATTTGTCCCTTGAATGTGATATTATTGTTCATTTTAAAAATTGAAAAATAAATAAAAATGTATCTAAATAGAGTATTGGATATTTTAACAAATGCTTAATAGGTTAGAGTAGAGCATGGCCTGGCCAAAAGAGTCTACCTTGTCTGGGTGGCCAAAACAAAAGCTGCTGGCTATGTATGTGATTTGGTGTTAGATGGGAACTGTTAGGGTATGTGCACATGTCTGGATTTCTTGCAGAAATTTCCTGAAGAAAACCGGAAATTTTCTGCAAGAAATCCGCATTTTTTTTTGCGTTTTTTTTCCGTTTTTTTCGCGTTTTTTTAGCATTCTGCAAGCGTAATTAGCTTGCAGAATGCTAAAGTTTTCCAAGCGATCTGTAGCATCGCTTGGAAAACTGACTGACAAGTTGGTCACACTTGTCAAACATACTGTTTGACAAGTGTGACCAACTTTTTACTATAGATGCTGCTTATGCAGCATCTATAGTAAAAGATAGAATGTTTAAAAATAATAAAAAAAATAAAAAAATGGTTATACTCACCCTCTGCAGACAGCCAATCTCCTCAGCGGCGTCCGTTCCTATAGATGCCGGTGTGGTTCAGGACCTTCGATGACGTCACGGCTTGTGATTGGTCGCGTGAGTCACATGAGCGGTCACGCGACCAATCACAAGACAGCGACGTCATCACAGGTCCTGAACCACACCATCTATAGGAACGGAAGAGAAAGCATGCACCGGAGAGGCGGGAACACTTCGGGGGCCATCAGAGGGTGAGTATATCACTATTTTTTATTTTAATTCTTTTTTTTCTGACCAATTATATGGTGCCCAGTCCGTGGAGGAGAGTCTCCTCTCCTCCACCCTGGGTACCAACCGCACATAATCTGCTTACTTCCCGCATGGTGTGCATAGCCACATGCAGAAAGTAAGTGGATCAATGGACTCCTGGGTGTGCCGAATCCCCGCAATTCCGCATTTTTAAAGAACATGTTGCTTTTTTTTCCGCGATGTGATTTTTTCGTGGAAAAAAATGCAACATTTGCACAAAAAATGCGGAATACCCTGTAAATAATAGGAGGCATATGTAAGCGTTTTTTTCGCGTTTTTATCACGTTTTTATAGCGAAAAACCGCGAAAAAACCGCGAAAAATCCTGAACGTGTGCACATGGCCTTAATGTGTGATTTGTGAGGACGTGGTACAGAAGTGGAGATTTCCAACAGTGGGAGCTGGGACTGTGAAAGGTTCAAGGGGGGAGGCGGGGCTGGGGTGGAACCCAGGTGGAGTTTCAAGGCTGCCTGAACATTTTGCCAGTATGGGACCCTGAAATTCCTGGTGGCAGCCAGCCCTGCCGACACCTGAAATACCACTTATTTCTCTGGAAAAAAATTATCAAAGAGATTCAATTCTTGTATTCTCTGACATCTGATACTTGAATAATATCAGGTTTCCCCCTGCAGCTTATAATGAAAATAATAAATCCATCTACAGGTCCTTCTCAAAAAATTAGCATATAGTGTTAAATTTCATTATTTACCATAATGTAATGATTACAATTAAACTTTCATATATTATAGATTCATTATCCACCAACTGAAATTTGTCAGGTCTTTTATTGTTTTAATACTGATGATTTTGGCCTACAACTCCTGATAACCCAAAAAACCTGTCTCAATAAATTAGCATATTTCAACCGTCCAATCAAATAAAAGTGTTTTTTAATAACAAACAAAAAAAACATCAAAGAATAATGTTCAGTTATGCACTCAATACTTGGTCGGGAATCCTTTGGCAGAAATGACTGCTTCAATGCGGCGTGGCATGGAGGCAATCAGCCTGTGACACTGCTGAGATGTTATGGAGGCCCAGGATGCTTCAATAGCGGCCTTAAGCTCATCCAGAGTGTTGGGTCTTGCGTCTCTCAACTTTCTCTTCACAATATCCCACAGATTCTCTATGGGGTTCAGGTCAGGAGAGTTGGCAGGCCAATTGAGCACAGTAATACCATGGTCAGTAAACCATTTACCAGTGGTTTTGGCACTGTGAGCAGGTGCCAGGTCGTGCTGAAAAATGAAATCTTCATCTCCATAAAGCATTTCAGCCGATGGAAGCATGAAGTGCTCCAAAATCTTCTGATAGCTAGCTGCATTGACCCTGCCCTTGATGAAACACAGTGGACCAACACCAGCAGCTGACATGGCACCCCACACCATCACTGACTGTGGGTACTTGACACTGGACTTCAGGCATTTTGGCATTTCCTTCTCCCCAGTCTTCCTCCAGACTCTGGCACCTTGATTTCCGAATGACATGCAAAATTTGCTTTCATCAGAAAAAAGTACTTGGGACCACTTAGCAACAGTCCAGTGCTGCTTCTCTGTAGCCCAGGTCAGGCGCTTCTGCCGCTGTTTATGGTTCAAAAGTGGCTTTACCTGGGGAATGCGGCACCTGTAGCCCATTTCCTGCACACGCCTGTGCACGGTGGCTCTGGATGTTTCCACACCAGACTCAGTCCACTGCTTCCTCAGGTTCCCCAAGGTCTGGAATCGGTCCTTCTCCACAATCTTCCTCAGGGTCCGGTCACCTCTTCTCGTTGTACAGCGTTTTCTGCCACATTGTTTCCTTCCAACAGACTTACCATTGAGGTGCCTTGATACAGCACTCTGGGAACAGCCTATTTGTTGAGAAATTTCTTTCTGGGTCTTACCCTCTTGCTTGAGGGTGTCAATGATGGCCTTCTTGACATCTGTCAGGTCGCTAGTCTTACCCATGATGGGGGTTTTGAGTAATGAACCAGGCAGGGAGTTTTTAAAAGCCTCAGGTATCTTTTGCATGTGTTTAGAGTTAATTAGTTGATTCAGAAGATTAGGGTAATAGGTCATTTAGAGAACCTTTTCTTGATATGCTAATTTATTGAGACAGGTTTTTTGGGTTATCAGGAGTTGTAGGCCAAAATCATCAGTATTAAAACAATAAAAGACCTGACAAATTTCAGTTGGTGGATAATGAATCTATAATATATGAAAGTTTAATTGTAATCATTACATTATGGTAAATAATGAAATTTAACACTATATGCTAATTTTTTGAGAAGGACCTGTATATCCTGCTGACAGAAATTGAGAGGCCTTGTTGATAATTTGGTTACAATGTTCACATTTTGTGTGTGACTTGTTGCATTTGTTCGAACTGTTTTTTTGTTTTCTTTTCCATTTACATCCAGAGTCATAGAAAAAAAAATCTCCTAGTTTCTTCTTGCAACCTTTGGGTGTTTTATCCCCACTCTATATACAGTGCCCCAATAGAGCAGAATCACAGCAGAATCCACAGGAAAATTCAAAAGATAAAAATTAACTTTTATTAATTTAATGGATAAAAATACTATATAGTGCACTACTTAAACCATCACCACAACAAAAGCATACTATAGAAAAAGCCAGGGTGGTGCCCAACCCTACACTTCACTATATGCACCCTACCTGCCAGCGGGGGTTGGCACCCTATTACCTGCGCATCGGCGCCCCCGCACCTCGCTGGCTCTCCCTGCTACCCCTATAGGGCCCTGCTGGGACAGGAAATAGAAAATGATTCATACATACAGTGCCCCACTAGGAGTATCTTGAATCAATACAGGTAGATTGGCCGATCTATATTCATACCTCTCTGTTCCTTCCTAACAGCGGGGGTTGGCACCCTGTCAAACCACGTAATTGGCGCCCCCGCTCCACGACGACTGTCCTCTAATCTGTCCCTTATTAGACCGATGAGGCCCAGATAAACAGAAGATTAAGGTGCTACAGTGCGTCAAAGTGTCAAAATTGAAAACCCATTGGTTGCTTATATAGCAGGGGTGCCCTTAAGGTGCTTGTTTATCAATAGATGGATCCCTTGCTGTGAAACTCAGTCATACCTCACATGCCCATCAAATGAATATACCACATAATTTATAGATGAGCATGTGAACATGTCCACATTTAAGACAGATGAAAAAATAGTCAATATCACAGTCAAGACCTTCTGTCTAATACCAAATCCAAAATGCTAAATGTCTGTATAGCAATTCAAACCTTCAATCGGCTTTACACAGATGCACCCCCTTTCTAAAAATATATCAAACAACACATCACCACTTGATGTCAAACAAATACATCCCCTCAGAAACTCAACGCGTTTCCCCTCTTCTAATTATAAGAGGTTCATCAGGAGTGACATACTGTAGATATCGAAGGGTTACTTAGCTTTGTCAGACTTAGGCATGTTTAAGCGATATAGTCCGCAGCACCACCAGGCCGGTCCCCTATCAGTATAGTGCAAATGGCAAAAACATGGAAAAGTGGTGAACCTCCCCAACCAAAATTACCCCAAGAGCCCAGCGACGACTCACCCAAGATCCCATAACATCACAAAGAACTGCAGGCCTCATTTGCCTCAATTAAGGTCAGTGTTCATGACTCCACCACAAGAAAGAGACTGGGCAAAAATGGCCTACACAGCAGAGTTCTAAAATGAAAACCACTGCTGAGCAATAAGAACATAAAGGCTTGTCTCAGTTTTGCCAGAAAATATCTTGATGATCCCCAAGACCTTTGAGAGAACACTCTATGGACTGATGAGACAAAAGCTGAACTTTTTGGAAGGTGTATGTCCCATTACCTCTTGCGGAGAAGTAACAGCATTTCAGAAAAGTAACATCATACCAACAGTAAAATATGGTGGTGGTAGTGTTATGGTCTGGGGCTGTTTTGCGGCTGTGGGACCTGGAGGTAAATGGAAGCATGATTTCTGCGGTCTACCAAAAAATCCTGAAGGAGAATGTCCGGCCATCTGTTTGTGACCTCAAGCTGAAACACACTTGGGTTATGCAGCAGGACAATGATCCAAAACACACCAGCAAGTCAACCTCTACATGGCTTAAGTAAAACAAAATTCAGACTTTTGAGTGGCCTAGTCAAAGTCCTGACCTTAATCCAATTTGAGATGTTATAGCATGACCTTAACCCCTTCACCCCCTGAGCTTTTTTCGGTATTGCATTTTCGTGTTTCACTCCCCTCCTTCCCAGAGCCATAACTTTTTTATTTTTCTGTCAATATTGCCATGTGAGGGCTTATTTTTTGCGGGATGAGTTTTACTTTTGAAGGACATCATTGGTTTTACCATGTCATGTACTAGAAAATGGGAAAGAAACTTCCAAGTGTGGTGAAATTGCAAAAAAAGTGCATACCCACACTTGTTTTTTGTTTGTCTTTTTTGCTAGGTTGACTAAATGCTAAAACTGACCTGCCATTGTGATTCTCCAGGTCATTACAAGTTCATAGACACCGAACATGTCTAGGTTATTTTTTACATAAGTGGTGAAAAAAAAATTCCAAACTTTGCTAAAAAGAAAAAAAGAAAAATTGTGCAATTTTCCGATACCCGTAGCGTCTCCATTTTTCGTTTTATGCCAACACACCGATGACCCCCAATCACATGACGGGGGTCACCAGTGCGCGCATTTCCGACCCGATGGCCAGAAGCGCTTGTTATATGCCGCTGTCAGCTGTTCAAAACAGCTGACATGTCCCGGCTTTGATGCGGGCTCACCGCCGGAATCCGCATCAAAGCAGGGGATCTGCCATGGGACGTACTATTCCGTCCAATGGCAGAAAGGGGTTAAAAAGGTGGTTCACGCTCGGAACCCTCCAATGTGGCTGAATTACAACAATTCTGATGAGTGGCCGAAATTCCTCTAGACTAGAGTGCTGTAAAAGACTCATTGCCAGTTATCACAAATGCTTGACTGCAGTTGTTGCTGCTAAGGGTGGCCCAACCAGTTATTAGGTTTAGGGGGCTATCACCTTCTTACTAGTGTTGAGCGCATTCCAATACTGCAAATATCGGGTATCGGCCGATATTCGCTGTATCGGAATTCCGATACCGAGTTCCGATATTTCTGCGATATCGGAAATCGGAATCGGAAGTCCCCACAGTGCAAACATCACTATAATGGAGTGTGGGCGGTGCGTGGGTGGAGACTGCGTGTCTCTGTGCGGGCGGGGTCTGTGCGAGTGTGCGTGCCTGCCGGGGGGTCTGTGTGGCCTCTCCAGGGTCTGTGTTGTGAATTCTGCTCTTGGGTTCCCCCTGGTGGTTGCTGGTGGTAATGCAGTTGTCCCTGGGTTGCAATCCTGGGCAGGTGTTCCTGCTGATTGCAGTTCTGACTGGGGTATTTAGGTGTGCAGGATTCATTAGCCCTTGCCAGTTGTCCATTGTTCTTGGAGGTTATGCATCTCTGTCTGGTTCCTCCTGCCCTGCTGCCAAATCAGCCAAGATAAGTGTCTGGTTTTGTTTCTGCTGCACACATGCGGTGTGCTTTACAATTCAGTGCTATTCATTGTTTTTTCTTGTCCAGCTTAGACTGCGGCGCCGATTCTTTGGAATGCACTACCTAGGTTAATACAATTAATCCCCAATCCCCACAGTTTTAAGCGTGCACTAAAAACTCATTTGTTCAGATTGGCCTACCGCCTCAACGCATTAACCTAATTATCCCTGTGTGGCCTATTAATAAAAAACAACAACATAATCACGTTCCTCCATCATGTTCTCATACACTTTATGCAGTTAATAGCCTCTGTGTCTGTACTGTTACATACTTAGGCAGTTAACTGGTTCATGCAGCTTTACATGAACACCCGAGCCTTACACTATGGCTGGTCCAAATAACTAAAGCAATTGTTACCATCCACCTCTTGTGTCTCCCCTTTTCCTCATAGATTGTAAGCTTGCGAGCAGGGCCCTCATTCCTCCTGGTATCTGTTTTGAACTGTGATTTCTGTTATGCTGTAATGTCTGTTGTCTGTATAAGTCCCCTCTATAAGTTGTAAAGCGCTGCGGAATATGTTGGCGCTATATAAATAAAATTATTATTATTATTATTATTATTATAGACTGTGTTTGGATACTTTCAGTCAAGTTGGATTCTCAGGAGATGCAGAGATACATTCCATATCTTTAGTTAGATGTGGAATTTTTTGTATTATCTGCTGTGGATATTTTTAGGGTTTTAATACTGACCGCTTAGTATTCTGTCCTACCCTTTCCTATTTAGCTAGCATGGCCTCTTTTGCTAAATCCTGATTTCTGCCTGCGTTTGTCTTTCCTCTTATACTCACAGTCAATATTTGTGGGGGGCTGCCTATCCTTTGGGGTTCTGCTCTGAGGCAAGATAGAATTCCCATTTCCATCTATGGGGTATTTAGTCCTCCGGCTGTGTCGAGGTGTCTAGGATGTGTTAGGTACACCCCACGGCTACTTCTAGTTGCGGTGTCAGTTTAGGGTTTGCGGTCAGTACAGGTTCCACCTTCTCCTGAGAAAGTCTCATGCGGCTCCAAGGTCACCGGATCATAACAGTACAACTGGCCAACAATGAGTTAAATGCATCTCAGAAGAAGGGAAGAAAGGTGTTGAGCCATTTTTTTTTCTGTAGTCTGCTTGGTCTCTTCTTCCCTCTTTTTCTCTGGGTGGCTGAGGAGTCTGGTGCTAGCATGGATGTTCAGGGATTGGCTTCTCGTGTGGACCAGCTTGCTGCTAGGGTACAGGATATTTCTGATTATATTGTTCAGACTCCAGTTTTGGAGCCTAGGATTCCTACTCCTGATTTGTTTTTTGGGGACAGGTCCAAGTTTTTGAGTTTTAAAAACAACTGTAAACTGTTTTTTGCTCTGAAACCTCGATCCTCTGGTGATTCCATTCAGCAGGTTAAAATTGTCATCTCCCTGCTGCGTGGCGATCCTCAGGATTGGGCATTTTCCCTGTAATCTGGGAATCTGGCTTTGCTAATTTTTATCGCCGTTTCATTGCTAACTTCTCCAGTGTGGTTAAACCCTTGACCGATTTGACGAAGAAAGGCGCTGATGTGACGAATTGGTCCTCTGCGGCTGTCTCTGCCTATCAGGAGCTTAAACGCCGATTTACTTCTGCCCCGGTGTTGCGTCAACCGGATGTTTCTCTTCCGTTTCAGGTTGAGGTTGACGCTTCTGAGATTGGGGCAGGGGCCGTTTTGTCTCAGAGGGATCCTGTTGGTTCCTTGATGAAACCGTGTGCATTCTTTTCCCATAAATTTTCGCCTGCTGAACGCAATTATGATGTCGGCAATCGGGAGTTGTTGGCTATGAAGTGGGCATTTCAGGAGTGGCGACATTGGCTTGAGGGAGCTAAGTACCGTATTGTGGTCTTGACTGATCATAAAAATTTGATTTACCTCGAGTCTGCCAAGCGGCTGAATCCTAGACAGGCTCGATGGTCCTTGTTTTTTTTCCAGTATTGATTTTGTGGTCTCGTATCTTGCGGGTTCTAAGAACATTAAGGCTGATGCCCTCTCTAGGAGTTTTTTGCCCGATTCTCCTGAGGTCCTTGAACCGGTCGGCATTCTGAAAGAAGGGGTGGTTCTTTCTGCCATTTCCCCTGATTTACGACGGGTTCTTCAGGAATTTCAGGCTGACAAACCTGACCGCTGTCCAGCGGGGAAACTGTTTGTTCCTGATAGATGGACTAGTAGAGTGATTTCTGAGGTTCATTGTTCTGTGCTGGCTGGCCATCCTGGTATTTTTGGTACCAGAGATTTGGTGGGTAGGTCCTTTTGGTGGCCTTCTTTGTCACGTGATGTGCGTTCTTTTGTGCAGTCCTGTGGGACTTGGGCGTGGGCCAAGCCTTGTTGTTCCCGTGCTAGCGGGTTGCTTTTGCCTTTGCCGGTCCCTGAGAGGCCTTGGACGCATATTTCTATGGATTTTATTTCTGATCTTCCGGTTTCCCAGAGGATGTCTGTTATCTGGGATGTTTGTGACCGGTTCTCTAAGATGGTTCATTTGGTGCCTTTGCCTAAATTGCCTTCCTCTTCTGATTTGGTTCCATTGTTTTTTCAGCATGTGGTTCGTTTGCATGGTATTCCGGAGAATATTGTGTCTGACAGAGGTTCCCAGTTTGTTTCTAGGTTTTGGCGGGCCTTTTGTGCTAGGCTGGGCATTGATTTGTCTTTTTCTTCCGCATTTCATCCTCAGACAAATGGCCAGACCGAGCGAACTAATCAGACTTTGGAAACTTATTTAAGATGCTTTGTGTCTGCTGATCAGGATGATTGGGTGGCTTTCTTGCCATTGGCCGAGTTTGCCCTTAATAATCGGGCTAGTTCGGCTACCTTGGTTTCGCCCTTCTTTTGTAATTTTGGTTTTCATCCTTGTTTTTCTTCGGGGCAGGTTGAGCCTTCGGACTGTCCTGGTGTGGATTCTGTGGTTGACAGGTTGCAGCACATTTGGGCTCATGTGGTGGACAATTTGGTGTTGTCCCAGGAGGAGGCTCTACGTTTTGCTATCCGTCGTCGGTGTGTTGGTTCCCGGCTTCGGGTGGGGGATCTGGTTTGGTTGTCTTCCCGTCATGTTCCTATGAAGGTTTCTTCCCCTAAGTTTAAGCCTCGGTTTATTGGTCCTTATAGGATTTCTGAGATTATTAATCCGGTGTCTTTTCGATTGGCCCTTCCGGCCTCTTTTGTTATCCATAATGTCTTCCATAGATCCTTATTGCGGAAATATGTGGTGCCCGTTGTTTCCTCTGTTGATCCTCCGGCCCCTGTGTTGGTTGATGGGGAGTTGGAGTATGTGGTTGAGAAAATTTTGGATTCTCGCTTTTCGAGGCGGAGGCTTCAGTACCTTGTCAAATGGAAGGGTTATGGTCAGGAGGATAATTCTTGGGTTTTTGCCTCTGATGTCCATGCTGCTGATTTGGTCCGTGCCTTTCATCTGGCTTGTCCTGATCGGCCTGGGGGCTCTGGTGAGGGTTCGGTGACCCCTCCTCAAGGGGGGGTACTGTTGTGAATTCTGCTCTTGGGTTCCCCCCGGTGGTTGCTGGTGGTAATGCAGTTGTCCCTGGGTTGCAATCCTGGGCAGGTGTTCCTGCTGATTGCAGTTCTGACTGGGGTATTTAGGTGTGCAGGATTCATTAGCCCTTGCCAGTTGTCCATTGTTCTTGGAGGTTATGCATCTCTGTCTGGTTCCTCCTGCCCTGCTGCCAAATCAGCCAAGATAAGTGTCTGGTTTTGTTTCTGCTGCACACATGCAGTGTGCTTTACAATTCAGTGCTATTCATTGTTTTTTCTTGTCCAGCTTAGACTGTGTTTGGATACTTTCAGTCAAGTTGGATTCTCAGGAGATGCAGAGATACATTCCATATCTTTAGTTAGATGTGGAATTTTTTGTATTATCTGCTGTGGATATTTTTAGGGTTTTAATACTGACCACTTAGTATTCTGTCCTACCCTTTCCTATTTAGCTAGCATGGCCTCTTTTGCTAAATCCTGATTTCTGCCTGTGTTTGTCTTTCCTCTTATACTCACAGTCAATATTTGTGGGGGGCTGCCTATCCTTTGGGGTTCTGCTCTGAGGCAAGATAGAATTCCCATTTCCATCTATAGGGGTATTTAGTCCTCCGGCTGTGTCGAGGATGTGTTAGGTACACCCCACGGCTACTTCTAGTTGCGGTGTCAGTTTAGGGTTTGCGGTCAGTACAGGTTCCACCTTCTCCTGAGAAAGTCTCATGCGGCTCCAAGGTCACCGGATCATAACAGGTCTGTGCGGCCTCTCCGGGGTCTGTACGGCCTGCCGGGGGGTCTGTACGGCCTCTCTGGGGTCTGTACGACCTGCCGGGGGGTCTGTGCAGCCTCTCCGGGGTCTGTACGGCCTGCCGGGGGGTCTGTGCGGCCTCTCCGGGGTCTGTACGGCCTGCCAGGGGGGTCTGTGCGGATTGCCGGGGGTCTTTGTGTCTGTGCAGGCATTGTCCGATGGGACTACAAGTCCCATCGGATGATGCCTGCTACACTGGCAGTGATTGACACATTAGCCAATAATGGGACAGTAGTAGTTCCATCATCCGGCTAATGTGTTGAATGTAAAAAAAAAATAAAATACTCCATACATGCTACATACATACATACATGCTACATACATACATACATGCTACATACATGCTACATACATGCTACATACATGCTACATACATACATACATGCTACATACATGCTACATACATACATGATACATACATGCTACATACTACATACATACATGCTACATACATTCTACATACATACATGCTACATACATGCTACATACATACTATATACATACATACATGCTACATACATGCTACATACATGCATGCTACATACATACATGCTACATACATACATGCTACATACATACATACCACATACATACATTCCACATACATACATACATACATACCACATACGTACTACATACATACATACTACATACATGCTACATACATACATACTACATACATGCTACATACATACGTACTACATACATGCTACATACTACATACATACATGCTACATACACACTACATGCTACATACATTCTACATACTACATAAACACATACTACATACATACATGCTACATACATACTACATGCTACATACATGCTACATACTACATACATACTACATACATGCTACATGCATGCTACATACATGCTACATACATACATACATACTACATACATGCTACATACATACTGCATACATACATCCATACATACTACATACATGCTACATACATGCTACATACATACATGCTACATACATACTGCATACATACATCCATACATACTACATACATGCTACATACATACATACATACTACATACATCCATACATACTACATACATGCTGCATACATACTACATGCATACATACTGCATACATTACATACAATATATACATATAGACATACAGTACATTAAACATAGAGTACATACTCACCATTCCTTGTCACTTTGATCCCCGAAGCCAGTGTCATCTGTAAAAAATGTGAAAAAAACAAACAACCAATATACTCCCTGTCCGCAGAAATCCACGAGTGTCCCACGACGATCTCCCGTGGAGAGCAGCAGCAACAGCTGTTGCAACTGCTCTCCAGGGGCCCCAGGAACACAATGACGGGAGGAAGGTATCCTTCTGCCACTGTATTCCTCCGCCGCTGTAAAAAAAAGTCCCTAGCCTCACTTTATGGCATTGCTGGCTGACAAATTTTCCCAGGCAGCAATTGCCATAAAGTGACACTTTGAACTCAGGTAACCTCAGTGATGCACTGCAGGAGCCATTGTCTCCTGTCAGTGTGTCACTGAGGGTCCTATAGAGCAGTGACATCACCCGATGTCACTGTTCTATAGGGGAGATCGTCGTAGGACACTCGTTATTAACTGGACTACGGCGGACAGGTAGTATACGGTTCATTATTTTACGTTTTTTGCAGGCACTGAAGTATGGTAAGTATGGTGAAATGAAGAATATTAAAATACTTTTTCCTAATGTGTGTGTGTTTTATTAACCCTTTTCTTACTATTGGATTAATAACGGATAGGCGTCTTATTGTCGCCTCTCCGTTATTAACCCGGCTCAATGTCACCTTACGATAGCAAGGTGACATGAACCCCTTATTAGCCCATATCCCACCGCTACAAGGGAGTGGGAAGAGAGGGGCTAAGTGTTGGAATTGGCGCTTCTTACAGATGCGCCATTTCCAGGGCGGTTGTGGACTGGTATTTGTAGCCGGGGGGGCCAATATCCATGGCCCCTCTCTAGGCTATGAATATCAGCCCGCAGCTGTCTGCGTAGCCTTTCTGGCTATAAAATATAGGGGGACCCCACGTCATTTTTGGGGGGGTCCCCCTATTTTAATAGCCAGTAAAGGCTATGCAGGCAGCTGCGGGCTGATATTTATAGCAGGCTACAAATATTGGCCCCCGGCCGTCGGCTTTCCCCCTCTGGCGCAGAAAATTGCGCGGGAGCCCACGCCGTTTTTTTCCGTTTTTTTTTTTTTAATTCAACGCTCATAAAGGCCTCTTTCACACTTGCGTCGGTACGGGTCCATCGCTATGTGTCGGGCCGACGTACCGACGCACGTTGTGAAATTTGTACATGACATGGGCAGCGGATGCAGTTTTTCAATGCATCCGCTGCCCATTCTGAAGTGCGGGGAGGAGGGGGCAGAGTTTCTGCCGCGCATGCGCGGTAGAAAATGGCAGGCGCGACAGACAAAAAAAGTTCACTTGAACGTCATTTGAACGCCATTCGTCGCGATCCATCACTAATACAAGTCTATGGGGAAAAAACGCATCCTGTGCGCAACGCAACGAGTGTCCCACGACGATCTCCCCTATAGAACAGTGAGATCGGGTGATGTCACTGCTCTATAGGACCCTCAGTGACACACTGACAGCAGACAATGGCTCATGCAGTGCATCACTGAGGTTACCTGAGTTCAAAGTGTCACTTTATGGCAATTGCTGCCTGGGAAAATTTGTCAGCCAGCAATGCCATAAAGTGAGACTAGGGACTTTTTTTTACAGCGGCGGAGGAATACAGTGGCGGAAGGATGCCTTCTTCCCGTCATTGTGTTCCTGGGGCCCCTGGAGAGCGATTGCAACAGCTGTTGCTGCTGCTCTCCACAGGAGATCGTCGTGGGACACTCGTGGATTTCTGTGGACAGGGAGTATATTGGTTGTTTGTTTTTTTCACATTTTTTACAGATGACACTGGCTTCGGGGATCAAAATGACAAGTAATGGTGAGTATGTAATCTATGTTTAATGTACTGTATGTCTGTATGTATGTACTGTATGTATGTATGTATGCAGTATGTATGCATGTAGCATGTATGTAGCATGTATGTAGCATGTATGGATGTATGTAGTATGTATGTATGTATGTATGTATGTAGCATGTATGTAGTATGTATGGATGTATGTATGCAGTATGTATGTAGCATGTATGTATGTAGCATGTATGTAGTATGTATGTAGCATGTATGTAGTATGTAGCATGTATGTATGTAGCATGTATGTATGTATGTAGCATGTATGTATGTAGCAGGTAGCATGTATGTAGCATGTATGTATGTATGCATGTAGCATGTATGTATGTATGTAGCATGTATGTATGTAGCATATAGCATGTATGTATGTATGTAGAATGTATGTATGTAGCATGTATGTATGTAGTATGTAGCATGTATGTATGTAGGATGTATGTATATAGCATGTATGTAGTATGTAGCATGTATGTAGCATGTATGTAGCATGTATGTATGTAGTATGTAGCATGTATGTATGTAGTATGTATGTATGTATGTATGTAGAATGTATGTATGTAGCATGTATGTAGCATGTATGTATGTAGCATGTATGTATGTATGTAGCATGTATGTATGTAGAATGTATGTATGTAGCATGTATGTAGCATGTATGTATGTATGTATGTAGCATGTATGTATGTATGTATGTATGCATGTATGTAGCATGTATGTATGCATGTATGTACGTATGTAGAATGTATGTATGTAGCATGTATGTATGCATGTAGCATGTATGGAGTATTTTTTTTCATTCAACACATTAGCCGGATGATGGGACTACTACTGTCCCATCATTGGCTAATGTGTCAATCACTGTCAGTGTAGCAGGCATAGCCCGATGGGACTTGTAGTCCCATCGGACAATGCCCGCACTGAGACCCCCGCACGCCGCACTGAGACTCCCCCACGCCGCAGAGACACCCCCACACCGCAGAGACACCCCCCACGCAGCAGAGACCCCCCACGCCGCATCGAGCCCCGGCACGCCGCATAGAGCCTGGGCAGCCCGGATACAGCACCGCATAGAATTAGATCCCTGGCAGGCCCGCACAGACCCCGCCCGCAAACACAGACACTCACAGTGTCTGCCCACGCACCGCCCACACTCTTCCCCCCTCCAGAACAGCATATAGAAGGACAGAAAGGGCTGATTTACGTTCCGATATTTGTGTCCCATTCACTTGTATTGGTATCGGGTATCAGTATCGGCGATATCCAATATTTTTGGGATATCGGCCGATCCAATCCGATACCGATACTTTTGAATATCGGAAGGTATCGCTCAACACTACTTCTCACACAGGGCCCTGCAGGTTTCGATTTCTTTTTCCCTTAATAATAAAAACCTTCATTTAAAAACTACATTTTGTGTTTCCTTGCGTTATATTTGTCTAATATTTACATTTGTTTGGTGATCTGAAACATTTACATGTGACAAACATGCAAAAGAATGGGAAATCAGGAAGGGGGCAAACATTTTTTCACACCAAATACAACATGCAGCACAATATACAATACAATTGGCAGCACAACATATACTGTAAATATGCAGCGCCCCAGGGTCGTGGTCACTGCAGTAATGTCATTCTTCCACCAGGGGGAGTGATGTTACGTCTGAAGGCAATAAAGGAGATCTCTTTACCAGGTAAAACGCCTGCGGAGGACCCACCGGCACCGCCACCGACACCGCTCCCTACACCGCTCCAGGAGCCGCTGCCAGCACCGCTGCAGACGCCACTGCCAGCAGAGCCAGCCGACACCGAGGACACCGTTGTGGCAGGTAAGAACGCTGACCCTGCCCTGGTGACAGAGGAACTGCTGATAGGCCCTGTAGCAGCCGCTACCTCTGCTGCAGCAAATGCCCATACACAAGCTACACAGACCCCATCGCTGCGCATGATATGACAATCCACGAAAGACAGACCAATGGTGTTTATCTGGCATCGGGTGTAACCTTGGACCCTACCCTTCCCAGACCAGGAAGGATTATGTGCCAGGGAAAGCCCTGGAAGCCGTCTAAGTAACTGTACACTGAAAAGAATGTAAATAGTTCTAAAAAACTTTCCTTTTTCTACTTTAAACCTGTCTAGGGTTAACTCTTAAAGGGGTCCCCTGCTTAAAGGGATCCTATGTTTTGCACAAGTTTCTTATCATTTCCACGAACTGCAGAATCATGAACTGTGCATGATCACAAACTGTCCATTGTAAATAGTTTGCACCTTCTTAAAGGTGCTTCCTACTGGTTTTACAAAGGAGGCTTTTACAGAGACTGCCTCTTAACAGAAACTGCTGTTAATCTTGCTGTAAAAATTACTTTGCCTTTCAGACCTGAAGAAAAACCCGTTGGTGTGGCAGAATTCCGGGTCAGGATTACACGTCTTGTAGCCCACCCAAACCAACGTTGGGGATTCGTCACGGGTCCCTCGCATCACGTCACCTTTAAATTGACTTGAATCTTGATGTGATTACTTTGCACTACCTCATTGAGAGACTTGAGTTCGCCCTTAAGGGGATTGTTTACTTTTTGCACTGTGCCAAAAAGTTAATATATTGCAAAGTTAATATAATAGATAGTGAGTTAATGCAATAAAGAGAATTGCTAATAATGTTTACATAGTTAATAGTATGTAGCCGGAAAGTTAGTTGATAATGTACTAAACGAGGCTTGTCTAGGAACATCAGCTAGGTGGAGCTGGTATGTAAGGAGAATAGCTGAGCAGAGGTGGGAGTCTGTAGCTCCTGGTAGGAGTTGAGAATAAAATGTATATGATGTACTTGTGAATAAAATGCAGTGAGCCCATGGGGGTTGATAGACTGTTCTGCATTTAAATGAAGTAAGCCCGTGTGGGTTAGTTAGAAGTTTTGCACTTGAATAAAGACATAAAAATGTTGCCTATGCACTTAGTAAGTAGTATACCTGTAAGGGTAATTGTGTTTCATAGCTAGATAATAATTGTTTTATCCACTTGACTTAAAGTCGTATGCACAATGTAAATATGTTTTGTTTGTAACGTTCAAGTGTCCTCACCTCCCATAAAGGGAAGCACAGTTAAATTAATTTGTTTTATAGCATTTCAAAAATTTGCATGTCTTTTTGCTAATGTATTGTTTTCTTTTACCAGTCCGGGAGTACTGGATTTAACAGGGAGGGAGTGCAGCGCCCCAGGGTCCTGGTCATTGCAGTAATGTCATTCTTCAACCAGGAGGAGTGATCTTACTTCTGAAGGCAATAAAGGAGATCTCTTTACCAGGTATCACAAACCAAACACTACACTTCACACTCCAGTCCACCAGGGGGAGCTATGCTCCTATCTATTAGGGCACTCTTCACAATTAAGTAAAACTGGTGGTCTGGATAGGAAGTGAGGCAGAAGCGAGCTGGGCTTCACCCAGTAAGCCGCTATCTGAGCTCTACTCAGGTAGTGGGTCCCTGACAGGGGTGGAATCCTGTCAGAGGCCTAGACAGAAGGCCACAGAGCTGCGCCTGCTCGGCGTGCGGCAGCATCCTAAGAAAGAGACATTGGAAGGGAATTGTATTGTAGAGAGTGAGAAACGAAGTCATAGCAAAAGGGGAGGAAACCAGAAGGAGTTCTGCCCTGCAAAAGGCTGCCTCCTTTCTGAAGCGCAGGATTCAGTAGTCGGAACACCGAGGGAGTCATCGTCTCCAAGCCTTGCTCCAGAGACCGGCAGGACAGCTAATTCCATATTAGTTGCCCGACCCATACCCAGGAGGCACGGTGGCAACTTGTGGGGGCCGGGGTGTGCTAGAGTCCCTGTAAAAAGCCTCAGGCCATCAGTCATACGGGTTTGTCCTATCCTTACCATCAGGGGGACAGAGAGAGAGAGACATAACATCTAGAACATCTACAATAGTTGTGAGGACCTTACCGAGTTGCTCAGCAGGGAGGTACTACAACACCCAGGCGCTAGACAAAGGCTACTGATTTCCACCTGGATAAGGGGACTCTGGATTTGCCTTCAGACCGGCCAGACTCTGCCTACCCTGTGGTCTGTACCCTGGACTGTGCATGCTGAAGCCTTCAGTAAAGGTAAAGAGACTGCAACCTTGTGTCCTCGATCTTCACTGCGCCTTACATCATCCACCATCACCATCTACACATCTGGGAAGCCCTGGGGATACACTTCACCTGTGGGAAGGTATACCATCTAGCTGCCATAACATCACCCCAGCGGACCCCTCAAAGCAGCGTCAGTAACCCTGACCGAATACCACAGGTGGTGTCATGAACATTATCCCTTTAAAGACCTTTCCCCCATTTACGACGGACGTCCCTAGGGCTACGGACTGGGTCAGCCACCGTGATATCCCCCTTGAGAACTGAAGGGGACCAGTACCCCACTGCCCTACTGGGGGCGCTCCAAATACATCAGGAGGCACAACATATAATGCATCAGGCAGCACAATAAATAATACAACAGGCGGCACAACATATAATACAACATGCAGCACAACATATAATACAGCATGCAGCACAACAAATAATACAACAGGCGGAACAACATATAATACAACCTGCAGCACAACAAATAATACAACATGCGGCACAATATATAATACAACATACAGCACAACAAATAATACAACATGCAGCACAACACATAATACAACAGGCGGCACAACATATAATACAACAGGCGGCACAACATATAATACAACAGGCGGCACACTACATAATACAACGGGCAGCACAACATATAATACAACATGCAGCACAACATATAATACAACAGGTGGAACAACATATAATACAGCATGCAGCACAATATATAATACAACATGCAGCACAATATATAATACAACAGGCAGCACAACATATAATACAACATTCAGCACAACATATAATACAACAGGCGGCACAACATATAATACAACAGGCGCCCCAACATATAATACAGCATGCAGCACAATATATAATACAACATGTAGCACAACATATAATAAAACATGCAGCACAACATATAATACAACAAGCAGCACAATATATAATACAACATGCAGCACAATATATAATACAACAGGCGGCACAACATATAATACAACATGCAGCACAATATATAATACAACATGCAGCACAATATATAATACAACAGGTGGAACAACATATAATACAGCATGCAGCACAATATATAATACAACATGCAGCACAATATATAATACAACAGGCAGCACAACATATAATACAACATTCAGCACAACATATAATACAACAGGCGGCACAACATATAATACAACAGGCGCCCCAACATATAATACAGCATGCAGCACAATATATAATACAACATGCAGCACAACATATAATACAACATGCAGCACAACATATAATACAACATGCAGCACAACGTATAATACAACAGGCGGCACAACATATAATACAACATGCAGCAAAATATATATAATACAACATGCAGCACAACATATAATACAACAGGCGCCCCAACATATAATACAGCATGCAGCACAATATATAATACAACATGCAGCACAATATATAATACAACATGCAGCACAACATATAATACAGCATGCAGCACAACATATAATACAACAGGCGGCACAACATATAATACAACATGCAGCACAATATATAATACAACATACAGCACAATATATAATACAACATGCAGCACAACATATAATACAACATGCAGCACAATATATAATACAACATACAGCACAATATATAATACAACATGCAGCACAACATATAATACAACATGCAGCACAACATATAATACAACAGGCGGCACAACATATAATACAATAAGCGGCACAACATATAATACAACAGATTAATAATAAATGTCCACAAAGTGGAGTTTGCCCAAAAGGACACTCACATAGAATAACAACAAGCAATATCCATATGGGTGCAATTGCCCCTGGATAATGAGTGATAAAGGCAGAAAAATGTATAAAAATATATTTTATTGAATTAATATTAAAAAAGGACCAAAACAATAAACAGGGCTAAAAAACCTCCATTGGGAAGGACAAATACTACAGACACTGTTTAGTAAAGTACAATAGTATATGAAGCCTGGCAGTAAGAAATGCAAATGCTATTTCTATATCTATACAAATGTATATACTTTAATGAATAAAAAGGTGGCATATAGATTTACTAATATAAAGAACCGGCCGATATCAATGAACATACCCATATAAATAAATAAATATCATGTGATCAGCCATGTTCTATAGACAATTTTCATATGTAACTATTAGACAGTAATAGACACGTAGAATAAAGTGCAGATACGGCAATGCACCAAATATTAATAATAACCATATGCTACAAAAAACAGGTATACCATGTAAGGTGCAAATGCCCGTGCCTGCCAAATAATCCCATGTAACGCCAAAGCCTTACAGCCAGAAAAGGGGGCCCCCGGAAGAAGCGAGCAGCGAAACGGCGCCCGTCGGGCAGGAGGGAAGGACACCAGGCACTGCATTCCTAGCATCTTTTCTGGCGGTAAGGCTTTGGCATTACATGGGATTATTTGGCAGGCATGGGCATTTGCACCTTACATGGTATACCTGTTTTTTGTAGCATATGGTTATTATTAATATTTGGTGCATTGCCGTATCTGCACTTTATTCTACGTGTCTATTACTGTCTAATAGTTACATATGAAAATTGTCTATAGAACATGGCTGATCACATGATATTTATTTATTTATATGGGCATGTTCATTGATATCGGCCGGTTCTTTATATTAGTAAATCTATATGCCACCTTTTTATTCATTAAAGTATATACATTTGTATAGATATAGAAATAGCATTTGCATTTCTTACTGCCAGGCTTCATATACTATTGTACTTTACTAAACAGTGTCTGTAGTATTTGTCCTTCCCAATGGAGGTTTTTCAGCCCTGTTTATTGTTTTGGTCCTTTTTTAATATTAATTCAATAAAATATATTTTTATAATTTTTTCTGCCTTTATCACTCATTATCCAGGGGCAATTGCACCCGTATGGATATAATACAACAGGCATAATACAACAGGCGGCACAACATATAATACAACATGCGGCACAACATATAATACAGCATGCAGCACCACATATAATACAACATGCGGCACAACATGTAACACAACAGGCGGCACAACATATAATACAACAGGCGGCACAACATATAATACAACAGGCGGCACAACATATAATACAACAGGCGGCACAACATATAATACAACAGGCGGCACAACATATAATACAGCATGCAGCACCACATATAATACAACATGCGGCACAACATGTAACACAACAGGCGGCACAACATATAATACAACAGGCGGCACAACATATAATACAACATGCGGCACAACATATAATACAACAGGCGGCACAACATATAATACAACATGCGGCACAACATATAATACAACAGGCGGCACAACATATAATACAGCATGCAGCACCACATATAATACAACATGCGGCACAACATATAATACAACAGGCGGCACAACATATAATACAGCATGCAGCACAACATATAACACAACAGGCGGCACAACATATAATACAACAGGCGGCACAACATATAATACAACATGCGGCACAACATATAATACAACAGGCGGCACAACATATAATACAGCATGCAGCACCACATATAATACAACAGGCGGCACAACATATAACACAACAGGCGGCACAACATATAATACAACATGCGGCACAACATATAATACAACATGCGGCACAACATATAATACAACATGCGGCACAATACATAATACAACATGCGGCACAACATGTAACACAACAGGCGGCACAACATATAACACAACATGCGGCACAATACATAATACAACAGGCGGCACAACATGTAATACAACAGGCGGCACAACATATAATACAACAGGCGGCACAACATGTAATACAACAGGCGGCACAATACATAATACAACAGGCGGCACAACATATAATACAACAGGCGGCACAACATATAATACAACATGCGGCACAACATATAATACAACAAGCGGCACAATATATAATACAACATACAGCACAATATATAATACAACAGGCGGCACAACATGTAATACAACAGGCGGCACAATACATAATACAACAGGCGGCACAACATATAATACAACATGCGGCACAACATATAATACAACAAGCGGCACAATATATAATACAACATACAGCACCACATATAATACAACAAGCGGCACAATATATAATACAACATACAGCACAATATATAATACAACAGGCGGCACAATACATAATACAACATGCGGCACAACATATAATACAACAGGCGGCACAACATATAACACAACATGCGGCAAAATACATAATACAACATGCGGCACAACATATAATACAACAGGCGGCACAACATATAATACAACATGCGGCACAACACATAATACAACATGCGGCACAATATATAATACAACATACAGCACAATATATATACATATAAAATACAACAGGCAGCACAATAATTTTATTTGAACTTTTTATTGTGAATGTCAAAATATTCTGTGTCTACAAACTAAAGAGATGAATTTGTCAGCCGTGCTAAAATATAATTATGTCACTGGAAGACCCTTCCTAGACTGATATTTATACATCAAGCAAGTAAGTCCGTGCTCTGGAAACATGGGGTCGTCAGATTATCACTAGGAAACGCACCATGTACACAAAGTATCATTTACAGAAATAACAGATCAGGCATCTGGTACAATCAAATGTGGGACAAATCTTCTCCGTGGTGCAAACTGCTCCTTTCCCTCCATCCTTTCAGCTCTGTGCATTTTCCTTCATCATCTGGTAGAGGTAATCCAACACCTGGAACGACATCAACAGCTATGAGCAGCGCTGCACCACCAAGTCTGTGCAGTGCACAGAGGCAGTGCATAACACAGCAGATTGAACATCCTGCAATAATGTCTATTGTACTTACAGTATATGTATTAATTACATTTATAGCACATTTATAGGGAATTGATTCTATATGACATATTGGTGGATGGCTCAGTCCTGAGAAAGTCCAAGCCTTGTGTCCTGACTCCTGACCAGTCAGACATGTATTACTGATCTCTCTCCATTCTCTTACATTTTGAGAAAGATTTGTGTAAATTCCTGCACTTAAAGGGGAAGTATGACAATAAAACAAAGGCATGCCCTTGCTCCAGGTAGTGCCTGGTGTTGTATATTACGATACATCATACCATGGGTGCAGACTATAAGCAAACTCTATTTGCAATCTGGCCTGCAGACTTGCCTGTACCGACTCCAATGCTGGGCTTTGCTTCCTTCTCTTATGGTTGGCTCCCTCTGTACTAGTCTGCACCCCGTTACTAAAGTAAGCACCTCTGTTGTCATCACCCAAGGCCCTTTAATGCTTCCTCAGGCAGCTTTGTGCTGCCTAAATATTCAGGAAGTAGAGCATCTTGCTGCCACACACTTTTCCAGGATTTTGTCTCATCTTCCACATGAATCTGTTCCAGCCAGGTGTCTAATTATCTTCCCAGCCATTCCTGTCTGCAATCCACAAACAAGCTTCTATTTCCAGCCTCTGTCCACTTCATCCTGGTGCTATTGCATCTCGGCTCTGCTGTGTCAAGTAATACGTAAACAAACTTGTCTCAGCTATAAAGATTACAGATCACCAGCTCCTCTCTGCTGATCTCACCTTTGTCTCTGCTATCAAGGTATAAAGATTACAGATTACCAGCTCCTCTCTACTTTTCTCACCTTTGTCTCTGTTATCAAGGTATAAAGATGACAGATTACCAGCTCCTCTCTACTACTCAAACCTTTGTCTCTGCTATCAAGATTTAAAGATGACAGATTACCAGCACCTCTCTACTGTTCTCACCTTTGTCTCTGCTATCAAGGTATAAAGATGACAGATTACCAGCTCCTCTCCACTGTTCTCACCTTTGTCTCTGCTATCAAGGTATAAATATGACAGATTACCAGCTCCTCTCTACTGTTCTCACCTTTGTCTCTGCTATCAAGGTATAAATATGACAGATTACCAGCTCCTGTCTACTGTTCTCGCCTTTGTCTCTGCTATCAAGGTATAAAGATGACAGATTACCAGCACCTCTCTACTGTTCTCACCTTTGTCTCTGCTATCAAGGTATAAAGATTACAGATTACCAGCTCATCTTTACTACTCTCACCTTTGTCTCTGCTATCATGGAATAAAGATGACAGATTACCAGCTCCTCTCTACTACTCTCACATTTGTCTCTGCTATCATGGAATAAAGATGACAGATTACCAGCTCCTCTCTACTACTCTCACATTTGTCTCTGCTATCAAGGTATAAAGATTACAGATTGCCAGCTCCTCTCTACTATTCTCACCTTTGTCTCTGCTATCAAGGTATAAAGATGACAGATTACCAGCTCCTCTCTACTGTTCTCACCTTTGTCTCTGCTATCAAGGTATAAAGATGACAGATTACCAGCTCCTCTCTACTGTTCTCACCTTTGTCTCTGCTATCAAGGTATAAAGATGACAGATTACCAGCTTTTCTCTACTGTTCTCACCTTTGTCTCTGCTATCAAGGTATAAAGATGACAGATTACCAGCACCTCTCTACTGTTCTCACCTTTGTCTCTGCTATCAAGGTATAAAGATTACAGATTACCAGCTCCTCTCTACTATTCTGACCTTTGTCTCTGCTATCAAGGTATAAAGATGACAGATTACCAGCTCCTCTCTACTGTTCTCACCTTTGTCTCTGCTATCAAGGTATAAAGATGACAGATTACCAGCTCCTCTCTACTGTTCTCACCTTTGTCTCTGCTATCAAGGTATAAAGATGACAGATTACCAGCTCCTCTCTACTGTTCTCACCTTTGTCTCTGCTATCAAGGTATAAAGATGACAGATTACCAGCTCCTCTCTACTGTTCTCACCTTTGTCTCTGCTATCAAGGTATAAAGATGACAGATTACCAGCTTTTCTCTACTGTTCTCAACTTTGTCTCTGCTATCAAGGTATAAAGATGACAGATTACCAGCTTTTCTCTACTGTTCTCACCTTTGTCTCTACTATCAAGGTATAAAGATGACAGATTGCCAGCTCCTCTCTACTATTCTCACCTTTGTCTCTGCTATCAAGGTATAAAGATGACAGATTACCAGCTCCTTTCTACTGTTCTCACCTTTGTCTCTGCTATCAAGGTATAAAGATGACAGATTACCAGCTTTTCTCTACTGTTCTCACCTTTGTCTCTGCTATCAAGGTATAAAGATGACAGATTACCAGCTCCTCTCTACTATTCTCACCTTTGTCTCTGCTATCAAGGTATAAAGATGACAGATTACCAGCTCCTCTCTACTGTTGTCACCTTTGTCTCTGCTATAAAGGTATAAAGATTACAGATTGCCAGCTCCTCTCTACTACTCTCACCTTTGTCTCTGTTATCAAGGTATAAAGATTACAGATTACCATCTCCTCTCTACTGTTGTCACCTTTGTCTCTGCTATCAAGGTATAAAGATGACAGATTACCAGCTCCTCTCTACTGTTCTCACCTTTGTCTCTGCTATCAAGGAATAAAGATTACAGATTACCATCTCTTCTCTACTATTCTCACCTTTGTCTCTGCCATCAAGGTATAAAGATGACAGATTGCCAGCTCCTCTCTACTATTCTCACCTTTGTCTCTGCTATCAAGCTATAAAGATAACAGATTACCAGCTCCTCTCTACTACTCTCACCTTTGTCTCTGCTATCAAGGTATCATACAATTAACTACATTTCTGCAAGCAAATTATAAGTTTGCCTATGAATCAATTCTAGTGTATAACTGTGCTTCCGCAAGCAAGGTTCCAGATTGCCCATACATCTCTACTATTTCTATCTGTAGCCACTAGGGTTGAGCGAAACGGATCGGTCATTTTCATAAGTCGCCGACTTTTGGCAAAGTCGGCGTCTCATGAAACCCGACCCGATCCCAGCGTGGGGTCGGCCATGCGGTACGCGATCTTGGCGCCAAAGTCGCGTTTTGAATGACGCCTTCCCCGCCATTTTTTCAGCCAATTAATTGTGGGTAGCGTGATGACATAGGTTCCGGCCCAGTCTCTGCGGCGTCATAGAGCCATATTACCGTTTGGGCTGCAGTGATTTCCGGAGTCAAATACAATATATGCACGGAGGAGAGAGAGAGAGAGAGAGAGAGAGAGAGAGGAGAGAGAGAGAGAGAGAGAGAGAGAGAGAGACAGAGAGATATGCACATTGATATGCACATTGAGTTGTATTGGGTTTCGTGTTCCGGGACCGGAACCCGACTTTACAGTAGAATCGGCCGATTTCACACGATCCGACTTTTGAGAAGGTCGGGTTTCACAAAACCCAACTCGATCCTAAAAAAGCAAAGGTCGCTCAACCCTAGTAGCCACACTTCTGCTAGCTATATGTCAGTTTACCTATGCATCTCTGCTATCCCTGTGTGTAACTGCACCTCCTGCAATCAAGATACCAATTGACTACACTTGTCTTCTGTTCCTTTCGCACCTTCGGCTCACTGGCATCTAGTGCTTTCAGCTCACTTGCCCATCTCCTGTGCTGCATAGCCTGCTTTACTAGTCCTATCTAATCCACATGCTTTCCGTTAAGTCCAGTTCCATTTCACCATCGCCTCCAATGCGTGCTGCTCACACTGACCAAAGGCTTTGAGAATGATCTCAACGGTTGAGACTAGAAAACTTGCAGTACTTCACTCCATCTTCTATAGACCACAAATAGAGGATCAGAGGGAATGGAGTAACACATAGCTACAGAATCAGATTACATACTGGATTTGTTTTCTAGACTGGAACCATGGGGACGCATAGGTGTGCATAGGAGATGTATACATAAAACGGTAAAAAAATACATATTTATGATCAAGACTATTGTTGCTTCATATTTAACTTCTCCTGTTAGAAAAAGTATGTGGACCTCATAATAGTGGTCAGACACCCCCTCCCTGACGCTTTCATAAATTAAAGGGGTTTTGGTAAATATTTTCAGCTGATTGCGGGGGTTTCAGAGCTCCAGCTGTAACTGGTGTTGCAGTTCAGACTCCTGAGCTGTAGAGAGTGACAGTCCCTATAACATGCCCTTTTAATAAGCTACTGATTTCAGGATACAAGGAGTCAGAAATTCCCCCAATCTGATATAGATGGCTCATATTAAAAGACTTATCCAGAATTAGAAGAAAATGTCTGCTTTCTTTCAGAAACAGCGCCACCCCAGACCATGGGTTGTAAATGGCATTGCAGCTCAGTTCCATTCTCTTCAATGGGGCAGAGATGTAATACCAGACACTGCCTACAGTCGGGGGGGGCGCTATTTCTGTAAAAAAAAAAGTAGCTATGTTTATCTAATTTATTAATTATAAAATAGCAAAGGAAACCACTCTGAAAAGGTCAGTGTTGTAGTCACTTTCTCACCTCTTTGTATTTATTGTTGTCCTCGGAGTCCCAGAATTTCCTGTTATATGACTTTGTGTCTCTCATGGACTGGGAATTTCTGATGTCACTGGTCTCCAGCATCTTCAGTAAACTGAGGAGAGCATCTTTCCATTGCTGCGATCCTTCCACTGACTTTTCTCCATCCATAAACCCAGCGGCCGCGGTCCGGTCCCCTCCGTCATACACATACGGATATTCCTCTATACTCTTCTTACCCATTAAATGGCCTGAAAAAAATGTAAAAAATCAGAAGCAAGTGACGCCACGATCGGTGGAAGAGGAAAATCGCCATTGTTTTTTGCTCTTTTATGTCTCCTGTCAAATATTGTGTGTGATCACAAGCAAAGCATTGACCGGATCGTGAAGAAGAAGACGGCTCTTCATAGGCAGCGTCTGCACAAGACATAGGGGCCACAATCATGGCGGACCCGAAAATGGAAAACAGAGTCCAGCCTGGATTATCAGAGCTGAACATACATTCAAAAATTATATATTATACTTTAAAAACATATTAGAAAAACATGGCTGCTTTTCTTCAAAAACAGCGCCACCCCTGACTGTGGATTGCGTCTGTTATTGCAACATCGCCCCATTAAAGTGAATGGAGCTGAGCTGCAATATCACACACAACCCATGGCCAGGAGTGGCGCTGTTTCTAAAAGAAGGCAGCCATGTTTTTTTAATCCTGTATAATCCCTTTAAGTAAAAAAATATTAGAACAAAAGAACATAAAATAGTAAAGATGTGTTTAACCCAATGAAAGGAATGTAAAACTTCATCTTGCACATTGTTCATCAGCAAAATCTCTGTTTGTTGTTAGTGAATGGGAGCCTGATGGCGACAGGCTGCGGCTGCGTTCACACTAGCAGTATTTGGTCAGTATTTTACATCAGTAACTGTAAGCCAAAACCAGGAGTGGGTGATAAATGCAGAAGTGGTGACGTCTTTCTATTAGACTTCTCCTCCAGATTTGGGATCACAAATATCGATATAAAACACTGACCAAATCCTGAACGTTTGAACCTTATTGGACTAATGAATTAAAACCAAATATTCTGATTAGTTCGTTCAGGAAAGATCAGTTTTTGCCTGTTAATAGACAAATGACATCTACTGTAAAGCTTTTTTTTTTTTTTCAGGAATGCAGTAATTACTTAGCAGAAAGTTTTCACTGTTTTCTAAACTGAAAAACATTTTTTAATTAGTTACATTTTTAGGCAATTCTATTCTACACATGTATTTATATTGTGTATATATGGCAGCACTGAAATTAACGATGTGATACAATTTTTTGAGAAAAAAAAAACATCAACAACATCAACAAGAATACAAATGCCACTTATCTGAATTAATAAAGTAATCGAGATTATTATTATTATTATTATTATTATTATTACTACTACATTTATTAAAATTAAATAAATCAATAATTATTGGTATTGAATTTAAAAAAAAAATTCAGGAAAGGTGACTGCTTACAAAGTTTATGCACTTTCTCCATTTTCATGCCATAGAATGAATTATTCCAGGATCGTTGCGATTCTTCTGCTCTTTTGCATTTCATTCTTGGTAGTTAACCCCTTAAAATGTAAACAATCATCACAACCACATACGAAGCACCCTACGGTCCGCACTGTGCTCTGCAGGGACCGTCAGCCTGTTGTTCTTCCCGCCAGGCGGCGACTTTATGTTCATGTTAAGAGTTGTAGTTGAAAATCACCTTTAGGGTATGTTCACACAGCGCTTTTTTTGCAGCGCTTATTTTTCACACGAGTATTGGCAAAAAAATTAAGCTGCGAACAATTCACACGTTTTTTGATGCATTTTTTTTTATGAGCTGTTAATGCATTTTTTACCCATTCAGTTGAAAAAAAAAGCTGAAAGAATTGACAAGCTGCTGGGTTTTTATTTAAAGTACAGCTAAAAAAGAAAAAGAAAAAAATGCACCATGTAAGCACGATTTTCGAGATCTCATTTTTTTGTGAAATGCTGCACGGAAAAACATGTGGAAAAGGCGCAGCAAAAACACTACTGTTCACACAGTGCTTCTGTGCAGCATTTTTTTTCCACATGAGTGTTGGCAAGAAAAAATAGCTGCGTACATTGTACATGTTTATCATGTCTTTTTTGATGAATTTTTGATGCATTTTGTATGCATTCAGTAAAATGGGAAACAAAACAATGAAAGAAGTGACAGGCTGCGTTTTTTAAAGTGGTTAAAAAAAACTCAAGGAAAAAAATGAGCTATGTGAATGAGACTTTAGAAATCTCATTTGTTTGCTGCTTCTGTAAAATGCTGCATTTCTTCTGCACTAAAAGACTCACAGGAAAAACAGTATCTGTGTATTAAACATGACTCTCTCCGGTGATATCCCAGGTCTGGCCAGGCATGTGGGACAAAGCACAAGTCACAAGTTTGGTATGGCAACCCTATAACATATACTATCAATCTGATATTCATTGTGTTCCTGTAAATAGATACTTTCCTAATTGCAGAGAATCTAAGATCGGAATGCATTGTGTTCTTTAAGGATTTATTCTCAGCCTCAGATGATTGTCAGAGTTTGTTTCCAGAAGAAAAGTAGGCAAAACATTTCTCAGTCTACCAGAAAGATTCCCCATAAATTATAAGATTTTTTTTTCCACTTACCTACAGCCCAGTGGCTGCCCCTGGTGTATATTTTAGAGAGAGGAGCTGTGTCCTGGTGCGGCTGGGAAGGAGCTGCCTGGGAATGGACTTTGAAGAGGACCAAAGTGCAAAGTATGAGGGAGAAGAGGGTGCGGTATCTCCAGAAGATCAATGCTCCTTCCATTGCTTTCTATGTAATAAAGGAAGGTGTCCAAGGTGTTGAGAATGAGAACTAGACCTGTCGAGGGTGCTGAAGCTGAGATTGGAGCTGTCTAAGGTGCTGAAGCTGAGATTGGAGCTGTCTAGGGTGCTGGAGATGAGATTGGAGCTGTCTAAGGTGCTGGAGATGAGATTGGAGCTGTCTAAGGTGCTGATGCTCAGATTGAAGTTGTCTAGGGTGCTGGAGATGAGATTGGAGCTGTCTAAGGTGCTGATGCCTAGATTGGAGCTGTCTAGGGTGCTGAAGCTGAGACTGGAGCTGTCTAGGGTGCTGAAGCTGAGACTGGAGCTGTCTAGGGTGCTGAAGCTGAGACTGGAGCTGTCTAAGGTGCTGAAGATAAAAAAGATGCTCTCCAAGGAAATTAAGCAGAGAGCTGTCAAGTCTCCTGTCTCCTCTAGAATCCTGGCTCTTTTGTATCTCTCTCTTACTGAGCAGCATTTATAAGTGAAGAAGGAAGGTCTGGAGTCAGGATTTATCAGTCTAGCACCTCCCTCACACTAGATACTCACTGACCTCAACCAACAACTGACCCGGTCTCTACAACACCGACCATACATGAGTCACATATGCCAATATCACCTATGCTCCATGTCACTCCAAACTTATTACTGTTTGCTTCCGATCATAAATCCTTTCCTTTTTTTCCTATTCTGTTTCCTTTACGGATTTTAATCTGAGACCTGACATCTTTCACCAAATTTTCATTACATATGAAAAAAAAAAGAAGACGAAGAGGGTTTTGATCTCCTACAGTTGCTCAACCCATGAATGGAGGATATAAAGACCTTCCCGGGTGACACCACGTAGAGAGATGACATTTTTTAATTGAGTTAGCTTAGCTGAGTCGCTGGAACCCTAAAGGTTGAAGCCCGAGCTTTATCTCTGGATGCACATTCTTCATCCTGCGTTTTGTCTGTAGGAAAATGTCAAACATGTCAATATCTCTAGAATGTAATATCGTCTAGGAGAGAGTTGGGATACGAGGAAGGAGTAAGTTGTCTAGATTCTACCAGACCGTAAAACATCGGGACGATCTGCTGTTCTCTGGTCTCATGGGATACGTAAACATTCCTCATTCTACAAAGAAGTGTGACGAATACTTTCTTTAGTCCCAGTATTGGACCTTCTCATTGGGGGAACATTATACCTAAGGAAACAAATAGTAAGCTTCATTTGAGCATTCCACTAGAAACTCGCTCCGGGTGATTCCCTGTTACTAAAGGTTTACATATAACTCATTTTCATTTTGCATTGCTTATATAGCGCCATCATACTCCGTAGCACTTTACAGACATTATCATCACTGTCCCCATTGTACTGTACATTCCCTATTAGTGTGTCTTTGGAGTGTGGGAAGAAACTGGAGAACCTGGAGGAAACCCACCCAAACACAGGCAGAACATTCCAAATCCTTTGAGATGTTGTCCTTGGTAGGATTTGAACCCAGGACTGGTGAAAGGCGAACCCAAACAGTAAAGTTTTGGGTCCCTACCGAACACCTATTGTCCGTTCACGGATCCCAAACACAGACCACCACAAAAAAAAGATTACCGCCCTGTCACAGTCATTGGCTGATGAGAGTACTACTCTCATCAATCCACACCTGCTCTCGCTGATGGCAGCGAGTGCAGGCAAGGTTGCATCAGACAGTACCTGTGCAATAAATAAATTTTAAAATGTTGTGGGTTCTCCTCTATTTTTGCCAGCACAGGTAAAGCTGACAGTTTTGAGCTGCAACCTCCAGCTGTTAGATTTACATTGGCCAACCTAAAGCAGAGAGTAGTCTCAGACTGGAAGAGGGCCATGGATATTGGCAATTCCCAGCCTAAAAATGCAGCCCGCAGGCGCCCCAGAAAAGGCACATTTATTGAATGTGCCAATCCTGGCTCTTTTTCCTGGCTCTTCCCACTTGCCGTGGTATGAAGGCAAGTGGAGTAATAGGTTTAGGATTCATGCCAGCTGTTTTATGGCCACTGACATCAAGCTCAGGGGTTAGTAATGGAGAGGCATCTAAAAGCCCCCATTACTAACCCCATAGTCAGATTGTAAAAAATACACAGCCTGAATAAAGTCCTTTGAAATAAAAACTCCCCACCCTCTTTTACCCATTTATTCACAAAAAAAATAAAAAAAGCAAAGTTATACTCACCTTTCTGCTATTTTTACGCTGGGGAGGGAAAATAACCATGGTCCGTTCCCAGTCTGAGAATACCAGACACCAGCTGTCTGCTTTAGCTTGGCTGGTTGTCAAAAATGGGGGGACCCCATGCTGTTTTAATTATTTATTTAAATAATTAAAAAATACGGCTTGGGCACCTTTCTATTTTTGATAACTAGCTAATATAAAGCTGACAGCTGGGGGTTGCTGCCTGCAGCTGTCAGTTTTGGCTGCGCTGGTTATCAACAATAGAGTAGAACCCACACCATTTTTTTATGTATTTATTGCAAAGGCGCCGGCTGATGAATATTCTCATCAGCCTCGCCTGCTCTTGCTGTCATCAGCGAGAGCAGATGTAAGATGATGAAAGTAGTACTCTCATCAGCCGACACCTGTGACCGACAGCAACCTTTTTACCTCCAGTCACAGTGCTGGACCACATACTGTCATCTGACCATCCACGGGTTCGCCAATCACTCTTTGCACCCCAATGATGCAAAGCAACAGTGCTAACCACTGAACCACCGTGCCACCCATATAACTCCATCTATCTCATCAATTGATGTGTGAAAAATCTGGCAAAATTAGACTCCTACAGATTTCCCCAACACAGGCCAGGAAATTTGATTTGCTTCGAGTTTATTGGATGCAAATCAAATGAGCCCTGATTGTTGTTAAGAAATGATGTTTATTGTACTCTCAGGTCTCCCAACTAGAGATGGGTGGACACCTGGATGTTCGGGTCTGGTGGGTTCGGCTGAACAGTTCAAAAAATTTGGGTTCGGGTACCAGAACAGTACCTGTACCCGAACCCGAACCTGGACCCCATTCACTTGAATGGGTAGCGCGAACATCCAGTGTTTGCTGTGCTGTCATGTGCATGACAGCGCGGCAAAAACCGCTTCTGATCGGCGGTGAAATCATCCCCGCCGGTCAGAGAGCCACGGTTCCCACGCTGTCCGAAGACAGCATGAGCGCTCAACTGTGATCAGAGGTTTATTTAAATTATCATTTACAGAGCAGGAGCCGGCTGATGAATACTCCCATCAGCCGCTCCTGCTCTAGCTGTTATTAGTGGCAGCAGGTGTTGGATGATGGGAGCAGTTGTCCCATCAGCTGACACCAGTGACGGGAGGTACATTTTATACCTCTGATCACAGCTGAGCGATCACGCTGTCTTTTGACCAGCGGGGATGATTTCACCAACGATCAGAAGCAGTATATGTACATGACAGTACGACAAGCACCAGGTGTTCGGGCAGCCGAACCTGAACAGTAACATGGACTTCCAGGTGAAGTCTGTGTTCGGTGTCTGTGCCCGAACAATAGGTGTCCAGCACGGATGCCGAACTTTACTGCTCGAGTTCGCCCATCTCTACTCCCAACCCAAAGCATAATAAATGGATGGACTGGTAAGAAGAATTTAAACATTTCTAATAATCAAGCTCACCTGTCCTTGGTACTGCGTGCGGCTGGTGGTCCTTACTAGGCCCTGACTCAAGCGCTGTCTCCTGAAGAGTGGACGGGAGATGGTGCCAGATCAGGGACTAGCAAGGCTTCATTTAGACGTCAGTGATTTTCATGCACAAGAAAATGGGCCGAGTTTCTTTAGCTTTTAACCAGAGTTTGATCAGATTTTTTTCATCAAAGTATCATAAAAGTTTGGTTAAAGTTTCATCGCTTTTTCTCTTATGAGAAAAAAAATGTTTCTCCATCGTCTCCTATCAAAAACAGATTGCACTCCATATAACATCCTAGGCATGGATAGCACTCGTACGCCAAAAAACTGAACCACCTGAATGGACCCTAAATTAGAGGAAAACTGCCAAGGAGCTGCAATGGCAGAGACAGGTGAAGGGAGTACGTGACTATTACTTTTTTTAATCATTTTGTACAATATTCCAGATCCTTAATTTTGCCGGATTAGCGCAAATCTAATTAGAATTCTATTCTATAATACGCAAATTTGGGGGAATTCTGAAAATCTTTGTCTGCCAGCTGCAATTTGTTTTATAAAAACATAACTGTACCTTACTCACCCTCCCCAGGTCCAGTGTTGAGTCTCCACCGCAGTCTGGTATTGTCTGCAGCGCTGACGTCACATTGACAGCTTTGCAGCCAATCAGTGAGCCCGGCGGCTATGTGTCTTACCCTATGTTATATGCAAATTAGATTGTACGCACTCATTAGTTGATTAATTGTCCTCATTGTGTTTTAATTGCTTTTGGTCCATTTAAAGAAAATCCAATAAAATAAATTTTTTTGTCAACCCATTAACTGCTCCAGCCCCTTTATCAGGACTCCACAATGTTATCTTGTCCTTCTAATGTTCTATCAGGGTGGACAGAAGTCTTGTAAATGTCCTATGACGATACACAATAATCTCCACAGATAAATGGCAGATGTTGGATGACAACTGCCTGCACCAGAATGGGGGAAAGCTGAACCAAAGCCATTCTTTACCGCAGGATTATAACAGGATCTAAAAAAAAGTGACGTGACGCTTACAGGAAACTAATTAAAGACTATTAGATATATTGAAAGGTAGAATACAGTAGCTGAATAGAGCATATATTCCTGAGGGTCAGTATTATAGTAGCTATATTCTTGTACATAGGATACATAGGAGCAGTATTATAGTAGTTATATTCTTCCACATAGGAGCAGTATTATAGTAGTTATATTCTTGTACATATGGGCAGTATTATAGTAGTTATATTCTTGTACATAGGGAGCAGTATTATAGTAGTTATATTCTTGTACATAGGAGCGGTATTATAGTAGTTATATTGTATATAGGGGGGCAGTATTATAGTAGTTATATTCTTGTACATAGGAGCAGTATTATAGTAGTTATATTGTATATAGGGGGGCAGTATTATAGTAGTTATATTCTTGTACATAGGAGCAGTATTATAGTAGTTATATTCCTGTACATAGAGGCAGTATTATAGTAGTTATATTCTTGTACATAGGGGCAGTATTATAGTAGTTATATTCTTGTACACAGGGCAGTATTATAGTATATATTCTTGTATATAGGGACAGTATTATAGTAGTTATATTCTTGTACATAGGAGCAGTATTATAGTAGTTATATTCTTGTACATAGAGCAGTATTATAGTAGTTATATTCTTGTACATAGGAGCAGCATTATAGTAGTTATATTCTTGTACATAGGGGACAGTATTATAGTAGTTATATTCTTGTACATAGAGCAGTATTATAGTAGTTATATTCTTGTACATAGCGGGCAGTATTATAGTAGTTATATTCTTGTACATAGGAGCAGTATTATAGTAGTTATATTCTTCCACATAGGAGCAGTATTATAGTAGTTATATTCTTGTATATAGGGAGCAGTATTATAGTAGTTATATTCTTGTACATAGGAGCAGTGTTATAGTAGTTATATTCTTGTACATAGGAGCAGTATTATAGTAGTTATATTCTTGTACATAGGAGGCAGTATTATAGTAGTTATATTCCTGTACATAGAGGCAGTATTATAGTAGTTATATTCTTGTACATAGGGGCAGTATTATAGTAGTTATATTCTTGTACATAGGGGCAGTATTATAGTAGTTATATTCTTGTACACAGGGCAGTATTATAGTATATATTCTTGTACATAGGGACAGTATTATAGTAGTTATATTCTTGTACATAGGAGCAGTATTATAGTAGTTATATTCTTGTACATAGAGCAGTATTATAGTAGTTATATTCTTGTACATAGCGGGCAGTATTATAGTAGTTATATTCTTGTACATAGGAGCAGTATTATAGTAGTTATATTCTTCCACATAGGAGCAGTATTATAGTAGTTATATTCTTGTATATAGGGAGCAGTATTATAGTAGTTATATTCTTGTACATAGGAGCAGTGTTATAGTAGTTATATTCTTGTACATAGGAGCAGTATTATAGTAGTTATATTCTTGTACATAGGAGGCAGTATTATAGTAGTTATATTCCTGTACATAGAGGCAGTATTATAGTAGTTATATTCTTGTACATAGGGGCAGTATTATAGTAGTTATATTCTTGTACATAGGGGCAGTATTATAGTAGTTATATTCTTGTACACAGGGCAGTATTATAGTATATATTCTTGTACATAGGGACAGTATTATAGTAGTTATATTCTTGTACATAGGAGCAGTATTATAGTAGTTATATTCTTGTACATAGAGCAGTATTATAGTAGTTATATTCTTGTACATAGCGGGCAGTATTATAGTAGTTATATTCTTGTACATAGGAGCAGTATTATAGTAGTTATATTCTTCCACATAGGAGCAGTATTATAGTAGTTATATTCTTGTATATAGGGAGCAGTATTATAGTAGTTATATTCTTGTACATAGGAGCAGTGTTATAGTAGTTATATTCTTGTACATAGGAGCAGTTTTATAGTAGTTATATTCTTGTACATAGGAGGCAGTATTATAGTAGTTATATTCCTGTACATAGAGGCAGTATTATAGTAGTTATATTCTTGTACATAGGGGCAGTATTATAGTAGTTATATTCTTGTACATAGGGGCAGTATTATAGTAGTTATATTCTTGTACACAGGGCAGTATTATAGTATATATTCTTGTACATAGGGACAGTATTATAGTAGTTATATTCTTGTACATAGGAGCAGTATTATAGTAGTTATATTCTTGTACATAGAGCAGTATTATAGTAGTTATATTCTTGTACATAGGAGCAGCATTACAGTAGTTGTATTCTTGTACATAGGGGGCAGTATTATAGTAGTTATATTCCTTTACATAGCGGGCAGTATTATAGTAGTTATATTCTTGTACATAGTGGGCAGTATTATAGTAGTTATATTCTTGTACATAGGAGCAGTATTATAGTAGTTATATTCTTGTACATAGGAGCAGTATTATAGTAGTTATATTCTTGTACATAGGAGCAGTATTATAGTAGTTATATTCTTGTACATAGCGGGCAGTATTATAGTAGTTATATTCTTGTACACAGGGCAGTATTATAGTATATATTCTTGTACATAGGGACAGTATTATAGTAGTTATATTCTTGTACATAGGAGCAGCATTATAGTAGTTATATTCTTGTACATAGGGGACAGTATTATAGTAGTTATATTCCTTTACATAGCGGGCAGTATTATAGTAGTTATATTCTTGTACATAGCGGGCAGTATTATAGTAGTTATATTCTTGTACATAGGAGCAGTATTATAGTAGTTATATTCTTCCACATAGAAGCAGTATTATAGTAGTAGTTATATTCTTGTATATAGGGAGCAGTATTATAGTAGTTATATTCTTGTACATAGGAGCAGTGTTATAGTAGTTATATTCTTGTACATAGGAGCAGTATTATAGTAGTTATATTCTTGTACATAGGAGGCAGTATTATAGTAGTTATATTCCTGTACATAGAGGCAGTATTATAGTAGTTATATTCTTGTACATAGGGGCAGTATTATAGTAGTTATATTCTTGTACATAGGGGCAGTATTATAGTAGTTATATTCTTGTACACAGGGCAGTATTATAGTATATATTCTTGTACATAGGGACAGTATTATAGTAGTTATATTCTTGTACATAGGAGCAGTATTATAGTAGTTATATTCTTGTACATAGAGCAGTATTATAGTAGTTATATTCTTGTACATAGGAGCAGCATTACAGTAGTTGTATTCTTGTACATAGGGGGCAGTATTATAGTAGTTATATTCCTTTACATAGCGGGCAGTATTATAGTAGTTATATTCTTGTACATAGCGGGCAGTATTATAGTAGTTATATTCTTGTACATAGGAGCAGTATTATAGTAGTTATATTCTTGTACATAGGAGCAGTATTATAGTAGTTATATTCTTGTACATAGGAGCAGTATTATAGTAGTTATATTCTTGTACATAGCGGGCAGTATTATAGTAGTTATATTCTTGTACACAGGGCAGTATTATAGTATATATTCTTGTACATAGGGACAGTATTATAGTAGTTATATTCTTGTACATAGGAGCAGCATTATAGTAGTTATATTCTTGTACATAGGGGACAGTATTATAGTAGTTATATTCCTTTACATAGCGGGCAGTATTATAGTAGTTATATTCTTGTACATAGCGGGCAGTATTATAGTAGTTATATTCTTGTACATAGGAGCAGTATTATAGTAGTTATATTCTTCCACATAGGAGCAGTATTATAGTAGTTATATTCTTGTATATAGGGAGCAGTATTATAGTAGTTATATTCTTGTACATAGGAGCAGTGTTATAGTAGTTATATTCTTGTACATAGGAGCAGTATTATAGTAGTTATATTCCTGTACATAGAGGCAGTATTATAGTAGTTATATTCTTGTACATAGGGGCAGTATTATAGTAGTTATATTCTTGTACATAGGGGCAGTATTATAGTAGTTATATTCTTGTACACAGGGCAGTATTATAGTATATATTCTTGTACATAGGGACAGTATTATAGTAGTTATATTCTTGTACATAGGAGCAGTATTATAGTAGTTATATTCTTGTACATAGAGCAGTATTATAGTAGTTATATTCTTGTACATAGGAGCAGCATTATAGTAGTTATATTCTTGTACATAGGGGGCAGTATTATAGTAGTTATATTCCTTTACATAGCGGGCAGTATTATAGTAGTTATATTCTTGTACATAGCGGGCAGTATTATAGTAGTTATATTCTTGTACATAGGAGCAGTATTATAGTAGTTATATTCTTGTACATAGGAGCAGTATTATAGTAGTTATATTCTTGTACATAGGGGACAGTATTATAGTAGCTATATTCTAGTACATAGGGGCAGTATTAGAGTAGTTATATTCTTATATATAGGGGCAGTATTATAGTCGTTATATTCTTGTACAGAGGGACAGTATTATAGTAGTTATATTCTTGTACATAGGGGCAGTATTATAGTAGTTATATTCTTATATATAGGAGCAGTATTATAGTAGTTATATTCTTGCACATAGGGGGCAGTATTATAATAGTTATATTCTTGTACATAGGGGCAGTATTATAGTAGTTATATTCCTGTACATAGGGGCAGTATTATATTAGTTATATTCTTGGACATAGGGGCAGCATTATAGTAGTTATATTCCTGTACATAGGAGCAGTATTATAGTAGTTATATTCTTGGACATAGGGGCAGTATTATAGTAGCTATATTCTTGTACATAGGGGGTGGTATTATAGTAGTTATATTCTTGTACATAGGGGCAGTATTATAGTATTTATATTCTTGTACGTAGGAGCAGTATTATAGTAGTTATATTCCTGTACATAGGAGCAGTATTATAGTAGTTATATTCTTGGACATAGGAGCAGTATTATAGTAGTTATATTCTTGTACATATGGGGTGGTATTATAGTAGTTATATTCTTGTACATAGGGGCAGTATTATAGTATTTATATTCTTGTACGTAGGAGCAGTATTATAGTAGTTATATTCTTGTACAGAGGGGCAGTATTATAGTAGTTATATTCTTGTACATAGGAGCAGTATTATAGTAGTTATATTCTTGTACATAGGGGCAGTATTATAGTAGTTATATTCTTGTACGTAGGAGCAGTATTATAGTAGTTATATTCTTGTATGTAGGGGCAGTATTATAGTAGTTACATTCTTGTACATAGAAGCAGTATATTAGTAGTTATATTCTTTTACATGGGGCAGTATTATAGTAGTTATATTCTTGTACATAGGAGCAGTATTATAGTAGTTATATTCTTGTACATAGGGGCAGCATTATCTATATATATAATTGTCTAAGGGTTTTTCCGTCTGTCTGTCTGTCTGTCCTGGAAATCCTGCGTCTCTGATTGGTCGAGGCCGCCAGGCACAGCATGGCGACGATGATGTCATACAGGTTGCCTCGACCAATCAGCGACGGGCACAGTCTGCCGCGAATTCGCCTCGACCAATCAGCGACGGGCACAGTATCGATGTAGATGTCATAATGGTTGCCATGACGACGATGATGTCATAAAGGTTGCCTCGACCAATCAGCGATGGGCACAGTCTGCCGCGAATTCTGGAATCATCATTGTCCATATACTACGGGGACATGCATATTCTAGAATACCCGATGCATTAGAATCGGGCCACAGTCTAGTAGTAGTTATATTCTTGTACATAGGGGCAGTATTATAGTAGTTATATTCTTGTACATAGGGGCAGTATTATAGTAGTTACATTCTTGTACATAGGGGCAGTATTATAGTAGCTATATTCTTGTACATAGGAGCAGTATTATAGTAGTTATATTCTTGTACATAGGGGGCAGTATTATAGTAGTTATATTCTTGTACATTGGAGCAGTATTATAGTAGTTACATTCTTGTACATAGGAGCAGTATTATAGTAGTTATATTCTTGTACATAGGGGCAGTATTATATAAGTTATATTCTTGTACATAGGGGGCAGTATTATAATAGTTATATTCTTGTACATAGGGGGCAGTATTATAATAGTTATATTCTTGTACATAGGGGACAGTATTATAGTAGTTATATTCTTGTACATAGGGGGCAGTATTATAGTAGTTATATTCTTGTACATAGGGGGCAGTATTATAATAGTTATATTCTTGTACATAGGGGACAGTATTATAATAGTTATATTCTTGTACATAGGGGGCAGTATTATAGTCGTTATATTCTTGTACATAGGGGGCAGTATTATAATAGTTATATTCTTGTACATAGGGGACAGTATTATAGTAGTTATATTCTTGTATATAGGAGCAGTATTATAGTAGTTATATTCTTGTACATAGGGGGCAGTATTATAGTAGTTATATTCTTGTACATAGGGGGCAGTATTATAATAGTTATATTCTTGTACATAGGGGGCAGTATTATAATAGTTATATTCTTGTACATAGGGGACAGTATTATAGTAGTTATATTCTTGTACATAGGGGGCAGTATTATAGTAGTTATATTCTTGTACATAGGGGGCAGTATTATAATAGTTATATTCTTGTACATAGGGGACAGTATTATAATAGTTATATTCTTGTACATAGGGGGCAGTATTATAGTAGTTATATTCTTGTACATAGGGGGCAGTATTATAATAGTTATATTCTTGTACATAGGGGACAGTATTATAGTAGTTATATTCTTGTACATAGGGGGCAGTATTATAGTAGTTATATTCTTGTACATAGGGGGCAGTATTATAATAGTTATATTCTTGTACATAGGGGACAGTATTATAGTAGTTATATTCTTGTACATAGGGGCAGTATTATAGTAGTTATATTCTTGTACATAGGAGCAGTATTATAGTAGTTATATTCTTGTACATAGGGGGCAGTATTATAGTAGTTATATTCTTGTACATAGGGGGCAGTATTATAGTAGTTATATTCTTGTACATAGGAGCAGTATTATAGTAGTTATATTCTTGTTATTCTTGTACATAGGGGCAGTATTATAGTAGTTATATTCTTGTACATAGGGGGCAGTATTATAGTAGTTATATTCTTGTACATAGGGGACAGTATTATAGTAGTTATATTCTTGTACATAGGGGGCAGTATTATAGTAGTTATATTCTTGTACATAGGAGCAGTATTATAGTAGTTATATTCTTGTACATAGGGGCAGTATTATAGTAGTTATATTCTTGTACATAGGAGCAGTATTATAGTAGTTATATTCTTGTACATAGGGGCAGTATTATAGTAGTTATATTCTTGTACATAGGAACAGTATTATAGTAGTTATATTCTTGTACATAGTGGCAGTATTATAGTAGTTATATTCTTGTACAAAGGGGGCAGTATTATAGTAGTTATATTCTTGCACATAGGAGCAGTGTATTCTTCTATTGGAGTTTTGATATATGTAATATTCAGTTCTTCCATTCATTCTTAAGTATTACATTGCGTGCGGGCCATTATAAAGGGTATTACGATTGAAAAAACTCCTCTCTTTGAAGTACAGTGGCATGTAAAAGTTTGGGCACCCCTGGTCATAATTACTGTTTTGAAGATGAAATGTGATCTCTATAAGGGCTAAAGTTAAATCTAAACATTTCCTTAGTATTTTAGAAAAAAAAAAAATATATATATATCTATATATATAATTGTCTAAGGGTTTTTCTGTCTGTCTGTCTGTCTGTCCTGGAAATCCCGCGTCTCTGATTGGTCGAGGCCGCTAGGCCTCGACCAATCAGCGACGGGCACAGCATGGCGATGATGATGTCATAAAGGTTGCCTCGACCAATCAGCGACGGGCACAGTCTGCCGCAAATTCGCCTCGACCAATCAGCGACGGGCACAGTATCGACGTAGATGTCATAATGGTTGCCATGGCGACAATGATGTCATAAAGGTTGCCTCGACCAATCAGCGACGGGCACAGTCTGCCGCGAATTCTGGAATCATCATTGTCCATATACTACGGGGACATGCATATTCTAGAATACCCGATGCATTAGAATCGGGACACAGTCTAGTATATATATATAATTCCATCAGACCAAAAAATTATTTTAAAAATATGATTTTATTTATATTCAATTGCAACAACAATAGTAATATCACCAAGATATATGGAAATCTTTATTTGTTAAAAAAATATTAATTAAAACAGAATATAAAACCAATATAAAAATACATAAAATATATATGTAGATAAATTTCTCTCCTCAAATAGAGGTTTTTCACGTATTTTTAAATATTAAATAATTTGTATAAACCCACGTGTGTGCAGGACAGGGCAAGTCCCAATCGATCAGCACATAAAATAATTATGCAGCATTTAATTATATTAAATTAATTATATTAAAATAATAATATGTGATAAAAATCAACTAAAATAATATAATGTGAAAAGTACATATATATATATATATATATACACACATATGCACACAAAAATATACACACATATATATATAAAAAAGCAAACCACCTTGGTGTATAGTAACCAAATATACAATTTATATTAAGGTGCAATGGTGCAAACAATATACATACACATATATATAAAAAAGCAAACCACCTTGGTGTATGGTAACCAAATATACAATTTATAATAAGGTGCAATAGTGCAAACAATAAATAAATATTTGGAACCTAATATATACCAAATTTAATCAATCAATAAGTGAAATTTAAAAAAATATCCATCACCACAATGTGATTATATCTATACCACAATGCTGCCAAATACCGAGACTAGTGCCAAGAATAAGTGCTGTAGTACTGACCAGTCAGGACTGCCACTGCCCCGCACACACCACTCCAACGCGCGTTTCGCTCGCCGCTTCGTCAGGGAGCTTGACGAAGCGGCGAGCGAAACGCGCGTTGGAGTGGTGTGTGCGGGGCAGTGGCAGTCCTGACTGGTCAGTACTACAGCACTTATTCTTGGCACTAGTCTCGGTATTTGGCAGCATTGTGGTATAGATATAATCACATTGTGGTGATGGATATTTTTTTAAATTTCACTTATTGATTGATTAAATTTGGTATATATTAGGTTCCAAATATTTATTTATTGTTTGCACTATTGCACCTTATTATAAATTGTATATTTGGTTACCATACACCAAGGTGGTTTGCTTTTTTATATATATGTGTATGTATATTGTTTGCACCATTGCACCTTAATATAAATTGTATATTTGGTTACTATACACCAAGGTGGTTTGCTTTTTTATATATATATGTGTGTATATTTTTGTGTGCATATGTGTGTATATATATATATATATATATATATGTACTTTTCACATTATATTATTTTAGTTGATTTTTATCACATATTATTATTTTAATATAATTAATTTAATATAATTAAATGCTGCATAATTATTTTATGTGCTGATCGATTGGGACTTGCCCTGTCCTGCACACACGTGGGTTTATACAAATTATTTAATATTTAAAAATACGTGAAAAACCTCTATTTGAGGAGAGAAATTTATCTACATATATATTTTATGTATTTTTATATTGGTTTTATATTCTGTTTTAATTAATATTTTTTTAACAAATAAAGATTTCCATATATCTTGGTGATATTACTATTGTTGTTGCAATTGAATATAAATAAAATCATATTTTTAAAATAATTTTTTGGTCTGATGGAATTTTTTAAGGGTTTATTCTTATGAGTTTTTTTCATTGACCATACAAAGGTGTTATTTTTGGTGTCTTTTTCTATATAGGTTGTTGTTAGTATATATATATATATATATATATATATATATATATATATATATTGAAACAGAATCACTGGCTTTGTAGAGGAAGGGAGGTACGTTTCACTGCGCATGCAGCAGTCAGTGATGTGAAACCGAAGTGTTTTTGTGCTCCCAGCACACTACGTGGTGAGAGGCAGTGTACAGAGTTTAATGGGCTGGTTTCATTGAGTACCCGCAGTGCGAGTGGGAGGGTGCTCACCGTACCCCTTTCCCTGCAGGACTTGCAGGTGTTTGAAGACCTGCAGTGATGTCATGATCATGTGACCAGCATCAGTCGGTGTGTGGTGCTGTGGGGAGAAGTTGTACTCCCCACAGAAGTAAGGACTAACAGTGGGTTTCTTCCTAACTGTGTGCAGGAGGAACCCGCACCAAGGAGGACTGAACTGTATGTTATAAGTTTGTTTTGTCTTCTACCGTGCCCAGAGGGCTGTGTTTTGTTTTTTTAATCATCATGGTTTATGCTGCACACAATAAACCCTCTGGTGTTTTCAAGTGCATGTGCTCCTTAGTCTACCTGAAGGCTTCTACCGAGAGTGGCAACCCCTCACAATATATATACAGTATATATACAGTATATATACACAGTTATATTTATTTTTAAGCTGCCCATTTCTTAGTTTGAATGGTAATTAAGAAATGGCAGTTAACAGGAATAGTGATGAGCGAGTACACTCGTTGCTCGGGTTTTCTCGAGCACGCTCGGGTGATCTCTGAGTATTTGTTAGTGTTCAGAAATTTAGTTTTCATCGCTGCAGCTGAATGAGTTACAGCTACTAGCCTGCTTGATTACATGTGGGGATTCCCTAGCAACCAGGCAACTCAGCCTGGCTAGTAGCTGTAAATCATTCTGCTGCCGCGATGAAAACTAAAACTCCGAGCAGTTACAAATACTCGGAGACCACCAGAGCGTGCTCGGGAAAACCTGAGCAACGAGTACACTCACTCATCACTAAACAGGAACAGTGGAGATCAAGATAAGGTCTAGAAGACCAAGCAAAATTTTAGTGAGAGCTGCTCGTAGGATTACTAGAAAAGCAAATTAGAACCCCTGCTTGGCTGCAAAATACATTCAGAAAGATTTAGCAGACTCTGAAAACAGCGAGAGCAGGTATCGCTGATGGGAGTATTCACCAGCCTGTGCTATAAATAAATACATTTAAAAAAATTACTTAAGATCTCTTCTATTTCTGATAACCAGCACAAACAAAACTGACAGCTGTGGGCTGTGACCCTCAGCTGTTAGCTGTATCATGGCTGGTTATCTAGAATTGAGAGGTCCCCACGCCGTTTTCTAAATTAAATAAATAATTTTCAAAAATGGCATGGGATCCTCCACATTTTTGACAACCAGCCAAGCTAAAGCAGACAGCAGTTGATATTCTTAAACTGGTAAGGTTTCATGGATATTCCCCCCAGCCTAAAAGTAGCAGGCCGCAACAACCGAAAAAAGGCACAGCTATTAGATGTGGCAATTCTGGCACTTTGCCCTGCTCTTCACACTTGCACCCCACTGGCAAGTGCGGTAATATTGCAGGATTGACATCTGGTGCTTTATGGGCTATGACATCAAGACCACAGGTTAGTAATGGAGAGGCATCAATAAGACGCCCCCATTACTAGCCCCATAGTTAGGTTGTAAAAAAGACACATCAAGACTAAAATCCTTTATTTGAAAGAAAGACACGGACTCCTTTATTTAAAATAAAAAGAAGAAATCACAGTTATAATCACTTTACGCCTATTCTATTGAAGCCCTTGTCACCTGTGAGAAATAGAAAATAATAAACAACCATATCCCTCACCAATCCGATGTGAGTATAATCCATACTGTCTCACGACGATTCAGATTATTTGGAAAGCAGTCACGTGATTGATTGCTCTACTCGCCAACCAGAACACACTAACAGGAGTGTAACCACTCCTCCAGTATCTAGCGCTGAGCACCCATGAGAAAGTTCCAAGGAGTCCATAGCTGAACCACAGTGACCTCACCAAGGTTCATCAGGTTTGAACTCCAGTGAACGTTCTCACGGCAGCTCAGTGTTAGACACTGGAGTGGTTACACTCCTGTTAGCATGTTCTGGTTGGCGGTATTTTACTGAGATGGGTTTAAATGACAAAGGCGATTGTATCACTGGAGCATGTCTGGAAAAGAGACGAGATGGATGGCAGCACTCAGCGCTAACAGATGGACAAATAGGTAACATTATCCCTTCGCCTTTTAAGGTTCTCTCCTGACATGTCTGACAAAGAAGGTAGAGAATGTTTGGCATGGGACTTCCTAAGCAAAATTGGAGCATCAATATCCTTTTTAGTGTAAGGAGGTGAAGCACAAGAAGAGTCCAGGGGCGGTTACCTTCTCGGCTCTGTGCCTGGAACCATTGAGCTGTGCTACAGCTTCCCCAGGGGGCAGACTTAGAGACTGGGTCAGGAAGGAAGCAGGGCAGAGAGCGGGAAAGTCGCGCGAGCAAGGGACAGAGCAGCGTGAGCAGCGGTCAGAGCAGGGCGCAGCTGCGCACAGAGAGAGAGCTCCCGGCCAGAGGACAAATACAGGGAGATTGCCCAGAAACACTGCATCCTGTGAGTACATGAAAGCGGACTCTGCTGTGACTGGAGAGGGGCGCTTTGAGACCCGTTCAGAGACATTGGCCCATGCAGCGACTGTGACCCCCTGGTACCCACGGTATCAGTACAGAGACTGTGACCCCTGGTATCCACGGTATCAGTTCAGAGCCCTTGATTCCTGGTGAGAGACTTAATAATAGACTGACCATCGTTTTCCCGGGATAGGCTGTGCTGTAAAAGCTAAAGACTCAGAGCCTGTGCATACCACATTAACTCCCAAAACCCCAGGCAGCAGGCTCCTAGAGACTACTCAGCCCACGGACAATAGAGGGACGACAAGTGCCGCTGTTTCTCGGCGCCTACGTTGAAGAAGACGACCCTTCAAGCAAGTCCTTATCAGACTGATAAGTGTTCTTTTTCTCAAGAAATCCTGCTTAATTCTGTTACACTGCTTGACTCCCATATTTTTGCACTGTTTTATTGCTTGTTATATTCCACTGCTTCCTCCCTGTGATTCCTGTTAATTAAACACCTCAACTGTTGGTCTGTCTGTTCCGTGGTGACATACTCAGTACCTGCTTACTATTACATTTGGCGTAGTTGGCAGGATGTCACACGGTAGCACGGAAAGGGCAGACCAAGCAGCTGGGGAACTTCCCAGGTCTAGCATTTCCCTGGGAGCCATGTTGAATAATTTGCCAAGGTTCACTGGGAACAATGTAATGCTGTGGAGTTGGACGGAGCGTATCCGGGGAATGATGTGGATGCATCCCATGACACCAGCCCTGGAGGCACAAATTGCATTGATGGCCCTGGAGGGGGAGGCGCGAGATTCTGTCATGCATAGGTCCCCCCGGGAGAGAGATACCCTGGACAAAGTGCTGTGCATACTTGAGGAGACACATGGGGACCCCACTGATGTAGGGGAACTTCGCATGCGACTGTTTCACCGAGTACAATGAGAGGGGGAGACTGGGAGACCGTGAGCCAATTCATGAACGCCCTACAAGAACTTCACACTGCTATCAGACGAAAGGACGGTGTAAGGGTTGGGTCAGTTGATGTGGTGCTCAGAGATCAGGTGGTGACGGGACTGCGTGACGCAATGATGAAATAGGCACTGCGAGAGCGCATGCGAGTAAAGCCAGACATGACTTTCTCTGAGGTTGGCAGTGAGTCGCGTGTGCGAGAACAAGAACAGGGAGTGATGGGGCTGGTGGGAAGGGTGCAGAGCAGGGAGGTAACCACCACCGCAGACAATATCCCCCAGTGGGTGGAGGACCTGAGAATGGAGATTAGACAGGTCCGTGAAGAAATGGCGGCCTCCAGAAGAACTCTGGCAGAAGGGCCCGGCCCTCTGGTGCGAGACAGAGAAGCTGCCCCCCGAATGGCGGGTGAAACTACGAGGGGGAGAAGCCCTCTTACATGCTACACCTGTGGAGAATCCAGCCACATTGCTTGATGGTGTCCCCGGCAGAGCCGACCATCCCCGCGCCCTCCTTTAAACTAGGTGGCTCTGAGCTCGAGGGGCATCGCTCGGAGCGTGAAGAATAGAGGAGGAGTAAAAGTCCCCACAGCCTTGTTTCCACGTGCCCTCTGGTCTGGGCAGAAATCAATGGAAGAGCAGTGCGGTGCATGATAGACGCCGGCTCACAAGTGACCACCATGCCTGAGAGATATTTCCGCTGTCACTTCACAGAGGCGCTACGGCCCGAATGGGGCCCTGTGATCAAACTTATGGCGGCCAGTCACTTGCCCATCCCGGTCGCAGGGGTGGTATGGATGAACATAGAGGTCTGCAGAAAAGACCTCGGGAGAAGAGGAGTGGTACTGGTGGATGGAGAGGTAACTAAAGACCATACCGTGACCCTGGGCATGAATGTGTTAAAAGACCTCGGAAGCCTGGTTATCAATGAGTCCCTGAATCAGTTACTGCAACAATGGAGCAACCAAACCCCCCAGAGAAGGGTCTTTCAACAACTGATACAGACCGCCCAGGTCCGAGAAGCATACAGCAACAGAAAGTTGCAAAGTCGTCGCCCCCACCTCAGTCAATCGAGTGTTGCCCCCTGGGCAGACGGTGCTTCCCCTGCCTATACAAGCTGGCATCCCGCTGGAAGGGGTCGAAGTCCAAATTGAGCCCAGCAGAGCCGACCAGCTGCCGTCAGGAATATTGGTCGCGAAATCCCTGGCTACCGTGCGGGATGGAACTGTCCTTGTGCGCTGCATAAATTTGGGGGAGACAGATACAACTTTGCCCTCTAAAAGCGAAGTCGCCCAATGTTGTGAATTCCGTTCTGGAGCTCCCTCCTGTGGTTGCTAATGGTATTTTTGTGAGTTCTGCCCTTGGACTCCCTCTGGTGGTTTCAAGTGGAACTGCTGCTCCTTTAGGTAGCTGTAGCAGCTGCCTTCACTAATCGCCTTGCCTGGGTTTGTTATTTAAACCTGCTCTGGGCTTTAGTTCATGCCAGCTGTCAATGTTCTTGGTTGGATTTGGTTCTCTCCTTGGATTTCTCATATGGCCTGTCCTTTTCAGCAAAAGATAAGTTTTTGCTAGTTCTTGTTTGTCCATTTGCTTTGGACTCTATTGCTCTGCAAATATGTCTCTTTTTGTCCAGCTTGTCACTATGTCATATTCAGGCTAGCTGGAAGCTCTGGGGAAGCAGATTTGCCCCTCCACACCATGAGTCGGTGTGGAGTTCATTTTTGTAAACTCTGCATGGATTTTGTAGTTTTTAATACTGACCGCACAGTATCCTTTTCTCTCTGTCTATCAAGTTTAGTATTGGCCTCCTTTGCTGAAATCTGATTTCATTTCTGTGTACGTCATTTCCCTCTCCACTCACAGTCAATATTTGTGGGGGGCTATCTCTCCTTTTGGGGTTTTCTCTGAGGCAAGATAGCTTTCTATTTCCTTCTTTAGGGGTAGTTAGTTGTTAGGTTGTGACGAGGTGTCTAGGGAGAGTCAGGAACATCCCATGGCTATTACTAGTGTTGTTGTTAGGATTAGGAACTGCGGTCAGTAGAGATACCACCTCCTCAGAGCTCGTCCCATGTTGCGTTTTAGCCACCAGGTCATATCAGTGTGGCTCCTTAACCACCAGGTCATAACAGTACAGCTGGCCCGCAATGTGTTAAATGCATCTCAAAAGAGGGAAAAGAAGGTTCTGAGTCATTTTTTTTTCCTTTGTAGCTTGTTTTGTCTTTTTTTTCCCCTTAATCTCTGGGTGGTTCAGGATTCTGGTGCTGATATGGAGGTTCAGGGTCTGTCCTTGCGTGTGGATCAACTCGCTGCAAGGGTACAGAGTATCCAAGATTATGTTGTCCAGACTCCGGTATTAGAGCCTAGAATTCCTATTCCTGATTTGTTTTCTGGGGATAGATCTAAATTTTTTAACTTTAAAAATAATTGCAGATTGTTTTTGCTCTGAGACCCCGTTCCTCTGGTGACCCCATTCAGCAGGTGAAGATTGTTATTTCTTTGCTGCGTGGCGACCCGCAGGACTGGGCATTCTCCCTTGAGCCAGGAAATCCTGCATTACTCAATATTGACGCATTTTTTCAAGCGCTCGGATTGCTGTATGACGAGCCTAATTCTGTGGATCAGGCAGAAAAAACTTTGCTGGCTCTGTGTCAGGGTCAGTAAGCAGCAGAAGTATACTGCCAGAAATTTAGAAAGTGGTCTGTGCTCACAAAATGGAATGAGTATGCCCTGGCAGCGATTTTCAGAAAGGGTCTTTCTGAAGCCCTTAAAGATGTTATGGTGGGGTTTCCCACGCCTGCTGGTCTGAATGAATCAATGTCTTTGGCCATTCAGATTGATCGGCGCCTGCGCGAGCGCAAGGTGGTGCACCATATGGCAGTGTCCTCTGAGCAGAGTCCTGAGCCTATGCAATGTGATAGGATCTTGACTAGAGCAGAAAGGCAGAAATTCAGACGTCAGAATGGTCTGTGCTTTTACTGTGGTGACTCTACTCATGTTGTTTCTGATTGTCCGAAGCGTACTAAGAGGGTCCCTAGGTCTGTTACCATTAGTACTGTACAGCCTAAATTTCTCTTGTCTATTACCCTGATTTGCTCATTGTCGTCCTTTTCTGTTATGGCATTTGTGGATTCTGGCGCTGCCCTGAACTTAATGGACTTAGAATTTGCCAAGCGCTGTGATTTTTCCTTGGAGCCTTTGCAGAGCCCTATTCCCTTAAGGGGGATTGATGCTATGCCATTGGCCAAGAATAAAGTACTCAGTACTGGACACAGTTAACCATGTACATGGCTCCAGCACATCAGGAAAATATTCGCTTTTTGGTGTTACATAATTTGCATGATGTTGTTGTGCTGGGTTTTCCATGGTTACAGGTACATAATCCAGTGCTGGATTGGAGATCTATGTCTGTAACTGGTTGAGGTTGTCAGGGGATACATAGTGATATTCCTTTGATGTCAATTTCCTCGTCCCCTTCTTCTGAAGTTCCTGAGTTTTTGTCGGATTTCCAGGATATATTTGATGAGCCCAAGTCCAGTTCCCTGCCTCCTCATAGGGACTGCGATTGTGCCATTAATTTGATTCCTGGCTGTAAGTTCCCTAAGGGCCGACTTTTCAATCTGTCTGTGCCAGAGCATGCCGCTATTCGGAGTTATGTAAAGGAGTCCTTGGAGAAGGGGCATATTCGCCCGTCTTTGTCACCGTTGGGAGCGGGATTCTTTTTTGTTGCCAAGAAGGATGGCTCCTTGAGACCCTGTATAGATTATCGCCTTCTCAATAAGATCACGGTCAAATTCCAGTACCCTTTACTTTCTGATTTGTTTGCTCGGATTAAGGGTGCTAGTTGGTTTACTAAAATCGACCTTCGAGGGGCGTATAATCTTGTGCGTATTAAACAAGGTGATGAATGGAAAACAGCATTTAATACGCCCGAAGGCCATTTTGAGTACCTTGTGATGCCATTCGGGCTCTCTAATGCTCCATCGGTATTTCAGTCCTTTATGCATGATATCTTCCGGAATTATCTGGATAAATTCATGATTGTATATTTGGATGATATTTTTGTTTTTTCCGATGAAGCAGGTTAGGATGGTATTTCAGGTCCTTCGTGCTAATGCGTTGTTTGTGAAGGGGTCTAAGTGCCTCTTTGGAGTTCAGAAGGTTTCTTTTTTGGGTTTCATTTTTTCCCCCTCGGCTATTGAAATGGACCCTGTTAAAGTCCAGGCCATTCATGATTGGACTCAACCCACATCTGTAAAGAGCCTTCAGAAATTTTTGGGCTTTGCTAATTTTTATCGCCGCTTTATTGCTAATTTTTCTAGTGTGGCGAAGCCTCTGACCGATTTGACGAAGAAAGGCGCTGATGTGATGAATTGGTCCTCTGCGGCTGTTGAGGCCTTTCAGGAGCTTAAACGTCATTTTACTTCTGCCCCTGTGTTGCGTCAGCCAGATGTTTCTCTCCCTTTTCAGGTTGAGGTTGACGCTTCTGAGATTGGGGCAGGGGCCGTTTTGACTCAGAGAAATTCTGATGGTTCTTTGATGAAACCGTGTGCTTTCTTCTCCAGAAAGTTTTCGCCTGCTGAGCGTAATTATGATGTCGGCAATCGGGAGTTGATGGCTATGAAGTGGGCATTTGAGGAGTGGCGACATTGGCTTGAGGGAGCCAAGCATCGCGTGGTGGTCTTGACTGATCATAAGAATCTGATTTACCTCGAGTCTGCTAAGCGGTTGAATCCTAGACAAGCTCGGTGGTCTCTGTTTTTCTCCCGTTTTGATTTTGTGGTCTCGTATATTCCGGGATCTAAGAATGTGAAGGCTGATGCCCTTTCTAGGAGTTTTTTGCCTGATTCTCCGGGAGTTCTTGAGCCGGCTGGGATTCTCAAGGTGGGGGTGATTCTTTCTGCCATCTCCCCTGATTTGCGGCGGATACTTCAGGAGTTTCAGGCTGATAAACCTGACCGCTGTCCAGTGGGGAAACTGTTTGTTCCTGATAGATGGACTAGCAGGGTAATTTCTGAGGTTCATTGTTCGGTATTGGCTGGTCATCCTGGGATTTTTGGTACCAGAGATTTGGTGGCTAGGTCCTTTTGGTGGCCTTCCTTGTCGCGGGATGTGCGTTCGTTTGTGCAGTCCTGTGGGACTTGTGCTCGGGCTAAGCCTTGCTGTTCCCGTGCTAGTGGGTTGCTTTTGCCTTTGCCTATTCCTGAGAGGCCCTGGACGCATATTTCCATGGATTTTATTTCTGATTTTCCTGTTTCTCAGAAGATGTCTGTCATCTGGGTGGTTTGTGACCGGTTTTCTAAGATGGTCCATTTGGTACCTTTGCCTAAGTTGCCTTCCACCTCTGATTTGGTTCCATTATTTTTTCAGCATGTGGTTCGTTTGCATGGTATTCTGGAGAATATTGTGTCTGACAGAGGTTCCCAGTTTGTTTCCAGGTTTTGGCGGTCCTTTTGTGCTAGAATGGGCATTGATTTGTCTTTTTCTTCAGCATTCCATCCTCAGGCAAATGGCCAAACGGAGCGAACCAATCAGACCTTGGAAACCTATTTGAGATGCTTCGTGTCTGCTGATCAGGATGATTGGGTGACCTTTTTGCCGTTGGCCGAGTTTGCCCTTAATAATCGGGCTAGTTCGGCTACCTTGGTTTCGCCTTTCTTTTGTAACTTTGGTTTTCATCCTCGTTTTTCTTCGGGGCAGCTTGAGCCTTCTGACTGTCCTGGTGTGGATTCTGTGGTGGACAGGTTGCAGCAAATTTGGACTCATGTGGTGTACAATTTGACGTTGTCTCAGGAAAAGGCTCAGCGTTTTGCTAACCGTCGTCGGTGTGTTGGTCCCCGGCTTCGTGTTGGGGATTTGGTCTGGTTGTCTTCTCGTCATGTTCCTATGAAGGTTTCTTCCCCTAAGTTCAAGCCTCGCTTTATTGGGCCTTATAAGATTTCTGAAATTATCAATCCGGTGTCTTTTCATTTGGCCCTTCCAGCTTCTTTTTCCATTCATAATGTGTTCCATAGATCCTTGTTGTGGAGATATGTGGTACCTATGGTTCCCTCCGTTGATCCTCCTGCTCCGGTGTTGGTTGAGGGGGAATTGGAATATGTGGTGGAGAAGATTTTGGATTTTGGCGGAAGCTTCAGTATCTGGTCAAGTGGAAGGGTTATGGCCAGGAGGATAATTCTTGGGTTGTTGCCTCCGATGTTCATGCTGCCGATTTGGTTCGTGCTTTCCATTTGGCTCGTCCTGATCGGCCTGGGAGCTCTGGTGAGGGTTCGGTGACCCCTCCTCAAGGGGGGGGTATTGTTGTGAATTCTGTTCTGGAGCTCCCTCCTGTGGTTGCTAATGGTATTTTTGTGAGTTCCGCCCTTGGACTCCCTCTGGTGGTTTCAAGTGGAACTGCTGCTTCTTTAGGTAGCTGTAGCAGCTGCCTTCACTAATCGCCTTGCCTGGGTTTGTTATTTAAACCTGCTCTGGGCTTTAGTTCATGCCAGCTGTCAATGTTCTTGGTTGAATTTGGTTCTCTCCTTGGATTTCTCATATGGCCTGTCCTTTTCAGCAAAAGATAAGTTTTTGCTAGTTCTTGTTTGTCCATTTGCTTTGGACTCTATTGCTCTGCAAATATGTCTCTTTTTGTCCAGCTTGTCACTATGTCATATTCAGGCTAGCTGGAAGCTCTGGGGAAGCAGATTTGCCCCTCCACACCGTGAGTCGGTGTGTAGTTCATTTTTGTAAACTCTGTGTGGATTTTGTAGTTTTTAATACTGACCGCACAGTATCCTTTTCTCTCTGTCTATCAAGTTTAGTATTGGCCTCCTTTGCTGAAATCTGATTTCATTTCTGTGTACGTCATTTCCCTCTCCACTCACAGTCAATATTTGTGGGGGGCTATCACTCCTTTTGGGGTTTTCTCTGAGGCAAGATAGCTTTCTATTTCCTTCTTTAGGGGTAGTTAGTTCTTAGGCTGTGACGAGGTGTCTAGGGAGATTCAGGAACATCCCACGGCTATTACTAGTGTTGTTGTTAGGATTAGGAACTGCGGTCAGTAGAGATACCACCTCCTCAGAGCTCGTCCCATGTTGCGTTTTAGCCACCAGGTCATATCAGTGTGGCTCCTTAACCACCAGGTCATAACAGTACAGCTGGCCCGCAATGTGTTAAATGCATCTCAAAAGAGGGAAAAGAAGGTTCTGAGTCATTTTTTTTTCCTTTGTAGCTTGTTTTGTCTTTTTTTTCCCCTTAATCTCTGGGTGGTTCAGGATTCTGGTGCTGATATGGAGGTTCAGGGTCTGTCCTTGCGTGTGGATCAACTCGCTGCAAGGGTACAGAGTATCCAAGATTATGTTGTCCAGACTCCGGTATTAGAGCCTAGAATTCCTATTCCTGATTTGTTTTCTGGGGATAGATCTAAATTTTTGAACTTTAAAAATAATTGCAGATTGTTTTTTGCTCTGAGACCCCGTTCCTTTGGTGACCCCATTCAGCAGGTGAAGATTGTTATTTCTTTGCTGCGTGGCGACCCGCAGGACTGGGCATTCTCCCTTGAGCCAGGAAATCCTGCATTACTCAATATTGACGCATTTTTTCAAGCGCTCGGATTGCTGTATGATGAGCCTAATTCTGTGGTTCAGGCAGAAAAAACTTTGCTGGCTCTGTGTCAGGGTCAGTAAGCAGCAGAAGTATACTGCCAGAAATTTAGAAAGTGGTCTGTGCTCACAAAATGGAATGAGTATGCCCTGGCAGCGATTTTCAGAAAGGGTCTTTCTGAAGCCCTTAAAGATGTTGTGGTGGGGTTTCCCACACCTGCTGGTCTGAATGAATCAATGTCTTTGGCCATTCAGATTGACCGGCGCCTGCGCGAGCGCAAGGTGGTGCACCATATGGCAGTGTCCTCTGAGCAGAGTCCTGAGCCTTTGCAATGTGATAGGATCTTGTCTAGGGAGAGTCAGGAACATCCCACGGCTATTACTAGTGTTGTTGTTAGGATTAGGAACTGCGGTCAGTGGAGATACCACCTCCTCAGAGCTCATCCCATGTTGCGTTTTAGCCACCAGGTCATATCAGTGTGGCTCCTTAACCACCAAGTCATAACAGCCCAAGTTCTGGGCCTCCCAGATGAGCTGGTCCCAACTGAGGCTGTACAGCTGACCGCAAGGCCAGAAGATCCGTGGCTGGTGACCGTCAAAGCGTAGGCAGCTCCGGACCCCAGATTACTGCAAGAAGGGTGCCAGATACTGGAACGCATGAGGGCAGAGCTCTCAGAACTTACTCCGCAGCAGGTAACTCAGGTGGAAGCCATATTGGGGAAATTTCAGGAGGCGTTCGCCAAAGATGAGGATAACTTTGGATGTACCATGGCCATCACCCACGAGATACCCACCGGGGATGCGGCACCAATCCGGGAACGGTACCGCCAAATACCCCCACAGATGTACCAGGAGGTGAAGGGAATGCTGTCACACATGCTGAAGAAAGGAGTTATACACGAGAGTCAGAGCCCGTGGGCTGCCCCTATAGTCTTGGTGAGAAAGAAAGATGGGTCCTTGCGGTTCTGTGTGGACTATCGCTGGCTCAATGCTTGCACAGTGCAGGACTCGTACCCACTGCCCAGGATAGAGGAGTCCCTGACGGCACTAGGGAATGCCAGATATTTCTCCACGTCAGACTTGGCTAGCGGCTACTGGCAGGTGCCCATGTCTGAGCAAGAAGGAGCCAAGATGGCTTTCATCCTTCCGATGGGACTGTATGAGTTCGACCGGATGCCCTTCGGCCTAGCAAACGCCCCAGGAACATTTCAGCGACTCATGGAGAGATGTCTGGGAGACCTGAACTTTGAAGCCACTTTGATTTACTTGGATGATATCATTGTCTTTGCCCCCACCTTTGAGGAGCATCTGCAGAGACTAGAGCAAGTTCTGAGTCGGCTACAGAAGTATGGCTTGAAAGTGAAACCCCAGAAATTTCACCTCTTCCGTACCGAGATTGAATACTTGGGACACGTTGTCTCCGCTGAGGGGGTGAGGCCTTCCCAGAAGATCGCTGCGGTACAAGAGTGGCCAACTCCAAAAACTGTGAAATGTGCGTGCGTTCCTGGGACTCACAGGGTACTTCAGGCGCTTCGTAAAAGACTTTACCCGCCTTGCTAATCCACTCCAGGAGTTGTTGAGGGAAGTGCCCTCTTGCGCCAAAAACAGGAACATACAGTGGGGGAAGCATCAGGAGGAGGAATTCTTGGCTTTGAAATAGGATTTGACGGAGGCCCCGTGCTGGCCTACGCTGACTTCACACAACCGTTCATATTGCACAGTGATGGGAGCCTGCAGGGCATCGGGGCAGTACTATCGCAGATGCAGGACGGGAAAGAGCGTGTCATCGCATACACCAGTCGGTCTTTGCATGACTTGGAAAGGAATCCAGAAAACTACAGTTCGTTTAAGCTGGAGTTGTGGGAGCTGGTGTGGGCAATGACTGAGAAGTTCGCGGAATATCTGGATGCCGCAGGGCCGAGGGGTACCCGGTACCGGGCCTCTGAGTCTCTGCTCTGGGGTTGTCACGGTGGCTAGACCCGGTCCGTGACCCTGCTGAGGGGCGTACAATAAAGGTGATAGGTATGGTGATGATGTTATGGTGCGGTGAAGTGCCGGTCGCAGTAAATAACAAGGACACCAGGTTGCAGTCTCTTTACCTCTTTACTGAAGGCTTCTGGATCCTCAGTCCGGAATACGGTTAACCGGGCTGCGCAAGTCCGGCCGGTCCGATGGCACCTCCAGAGTTCCCTTTGCAGGTGGAAATCTGTGCCTACCTTCTAGCGCTTGTGTGTTGTGGTCCTCCCCTGCTGTGCTTACGGGATAGTCCCCACAACTGTTGTGTCTGTTTCTCGTGTTCCCTCACAACTCGATTATGATGTTCTTCTTCGTCCCCCAGATGATATGGCTAAGACGCACCCGTATGACGGGTAGGCTCGGAGGTCTTCCGGGACCCTAGAGTCGCCCCTCTCCAAATGTTGCCCCCTATGTCTTCGTAGGTGATTGGTGTGAGACAGCCCGCCTATAACTGACTGTCCTGCCGTAGGTTTGAAGTTAGGCCTGGAGCTCTATACTTCCTCGGCGTTCCGGCCACCGGTTGCGCGCCTCAGTAGGATGTTGCCTCGTCTTACAGCACGACTCCTACTGGTATTCTCCTTGTTGCGTTGATCTCGTTTCTCACTCAGCACAATATACCTCGCTTCTTGTCCTTTCTTAGGGCACCGCCGCGATCAGGTGCAGGCGCGGTCCCGTAATGTTCTCTCAGTTCGCTAGGCCTCTGTCAGGATCCCACCCCTGACAAGGACCCCCCTGAGTCTCTCCCCGCAACACCCTCTGCCACAGGATGTTGCCTGTTCGATTCCCAGTCAGCCTCTCTCTAACTTCCTATCCAACCCCCAGTTTTCCCAGATTGTGAGGAGTGGCCTAATACATAGCACCCTTAGCTCCCCCTGGAGGCCAGACTGTGAAGTGTATTGGTGTCTGTGATACCTGGTCAGGTGAACTCCTTCAGTGCCATCAGATGTACCATAGCCCCCCTTAGCGGCGGAGCATCAGTAATGCAACGACCAGGACTCTGGGGTGCTGCACTCCCCCCCGGTTAAATCCAGTACTCCTGGACTGGGAAGAAAACAACAATACATGTCAGCAAAAAGACATACAATTTTAGAAATGCAGTAACAATAAGCAAATTTGAACAGAGCTTCCCTTTATGGGAGGTGAGGGCACTTGAACGTTACAAACATGGTTAAATACTTTAAATAACGTACTATAAATAACTTTTCTTACCCAACCGGGCATTCTACTAAGTGCAAATTTTTGAACAATAATTTAACGTTGCCTTTAAGGACGTACACGCTGAATCCACTAAAGACCTTCTTATAAAACATTATAAGGCTAATCAACTTTTCTTCATTTTCCATCTTTACATCTGCAGGACCGCCTGTTCTACTCGCCCAGGCCTACTGTTGTGAAATTGGATTTTGGGCTCCCCCGGTGGCCACTGGTGGAATTGAACTGGTGTGCATCATCCCCTCTGTTCACCTGTTTCCATCAGGATGTGGGAGTCGCTATTTAACCTTGCTCCTCTGTCACTTCCATGCCGGTCAACATTGTAATCAGAAGCCTTTCTGTGCATGTTCCTGCTTCTAGACAACTCCCAGCTAAGTTGGACTTTAGTCCTCGTTTGTTTTTGCATTTTGTTCCAGTTCACAGCTGTAGTTTCGTTTCTGTGTCTGGAAAGCTCTTGTGATCTGAAATTGCCACTCTGATGTTATGAGTTAATACTAGAGTCCTAAAGTAATTTCAGGATGGTATTTTGATAGGGTTTTCAGCTGACCATGAAAGTGCCCTTTCTGTCTTCCTGCTATCTAGTAAGCGGACCTCAATTTTGCTAAACCTATTTTCATACCACGTTTGTCATTTCATCTAAAATCACCGCCAATATATGTGGGGGCCTCTGTCTGCCTATCGGGGAAATTTCTCTAGAGGTGAGCCAGGACTATATTTTCCTCTGCCAGGATTAGTTAGTCCTCCGGCCGGCGCTGGGCGTCTAGGGATAAAAACGTAGGCAACGCTACCCGGCTACTGTTAGTTGTGCGGCAGGTTTAGTTCATGGTCAGTTTAGTTTCCATCCTTCCAAGAGCTAGTACTCATGTTTGCTGGGCTATGTTCTCTTGCCATTGAGAACCGCAACAGTTTGACCGGCCACAAAGGGTTAAATTAATTGACAGAGAAAGGAGAGAAAAGAGAAGTCTGCTGAAGATTTTTTTTTTTTTCCCTTCCCTTCAGTTCTGAGTGTGCTTGTAATTGAATCTCTTGCAAGTCTGCCTATATTGCAGCCTTTCTCTCTCTCTCTCTCCTTCTAATCCTGGAATGGCTCTGTGTTCACCTGTTTAAAATGGATATTCAGAGTTTAGCTGCAGGTTTAAATAATCTCACCACGAAAGTTCAAAATTTACAAGATTTTGTTGTTCATGTTCCTATATCTGAACCTAGAATTCCTTTGCCTGAATTTTTCTCGGGGAATAGATCTTGCTTTCAAAATTTCAAAAATAATTGCAAGTTGTTTTTGTCCCTGAAATCTCGCTCTGCTGGAGATCCTGCTCAGCAGGTCAGGATTGTGATTTCCTTGCTCCGGGGCGACCCTCAGGATTGGGCTTTTGCATTGGCTCCAGGGGATCCTGCGTTGCTCAATGTGGATGCGTTTTTTCTGGCCTTGGGGTTGCTTTATGAGGAACCTCAGTTAGAGCTTCAGGCGGAAAAGGCCTTGATGTCCCTATCTCAGGGGCAAGACGAAGCTGAAATATACTGCCAGAAATTCCGTAAATGGGCTGTGCTTACTCAGTAGAATGAGTGCGCCCTGGCGGCGAATTTCAGAGAGGGTCTCTCTGATGCCATTAAGGATGTTATGGTGGGGTTCCCTGTGCCTGCGGGTCTGAATGAGTCCATGACAATGGCTATCCAGATCGATAGGCGTCTGCGGGAGCGCAAACCTGTGCACCATTTGGCGGTGTCTACTGAGAAGACGCCAGAGAATATGCAATGTGATAGAATTCTGTCCAGAAGTGAACGGCAGAATTTAAGACGAAAAAATGTGTTGTGCTTCTATTGCGGTGATTCAACTCATGTTATATCAGCATGCTCTAAGCGTACTAAGAAGCTTGATAAGTCTGTTTCAATTGGCACTTTACAGTCTAAGTTTATTCTATCTGTGACCCTGATTTGTTCTTTATCATCTATTACCGCGGATGCCTATGTCGACTCTGGCGCCGCTTTGAGTCTTATGGATTGGTCCTTTGCCAAACGCTGTGGGTATGATTTGGAGCCTCTTGAAACTCCTATACCCCTGAAGGGGATTGACTCCACCCCATTGGCTAGTAATAAACCACAATACTGGACACAAGTAACTATGCGGATTAATCCGGATCATCAGGAGATTATTCGCTTTCTTGTGCTGTATAACCTACATGATGTGTTGGTGCTTGGATTGCCATGGCTGCAATCTCATAACCCAGTCCTTGACTGGAAAGCTATGTCTGTGTTAAGCTGGGGATGTAAGGGGACGCATGGGGACGTACCTGTGGTTTCCATTTCATCATCTATTCCCTCTGAGATTCCTGAATTCTTGACTGAATATCGTGACGTTTTTGAAGAACCTAAGCTTGGTTCATTACCTCCGCACCGGGAGTGCGATTGTGCCATAGATTTGATTCCGGGTAGTAAATACCCTAAGGGTCGTTTATTTAATCTGTCTGTGCCTGAACATGCTGCTATGCGAGAATATATAAAGGAGTCCCTGGAAAAGGGACATATTTGTCCTTCGTCATCTCCCTTAGGAGCCGGTTTTTTCTTTGTGGCTAAGAAAGATGGCTCTTTGAGACCGTGTATTGATTATCGGCTTTTGAATAAAATCACGGTTAAATATCAATATCCGTTGCCACTGCTGACTGATTTGTTTGCTCGCATAAAGGGGGCCAAGTGGTTCTCTAAGATAGATCTCCGTGGGGCGTATAATTTGGTGCGAATTAAGCAGGGGGATGAGTGGAAGACCGCATTTAATACGCCCGAGGGCCACTTTGAGTATTTGGTGATGCCTTTTGGTCTTTCAAATGCCCCTTCAGTCTTTCAGTCCTTTATGCATGACATTTTCCGTGATTATTTGGATAAATTTATGATCGTGTATCTGGATGATATTTTGATTTTTTCGGATGACTGGGACTCTCATGTCCAGCAGGTCAGGAGGGTTTTTCAGGTTTTGCGGTCTAATTCCTTGTGTGTGAAGGGTTCTAAGTGCGTTTTTGGGGTTCAAAAGATTTCCTTTTTGGGATATATTTTTTCCCCCTCTTCCATCGAGATGGATCCTGTCAAGGTTCAGGCTATTTGTGATTGGACGCAACCCTCTTCTCTTAAGAGTCTTCAGAAATTTTTGGGCTTTGCTAACTTTTATCGTCGATTTATTGCTGGTTTTTCTGATGTTGTTAAGCCATTGACTGATTTGACTAAGAAGGGTGCTGATGTTGCTGATTGGTCCCCTGCTGCTGTGGAGGCCTTTCGGGAGCTTAAGCGCCGCTTTTCTTCCGCCCCTGTGTTGCGTCAGCCTGATGTTGCTCTTCCTTTTCAGGTTGAGGTCGACGCTTCTGAAATCAGAGCTGGGGCAGTTTTGTCGCAGAGAAGTTCCGATTGTTCCGTGATGAGACCTTGTGCCTTTTTCTCGCGTAAATTTTCGCCCGCCGAGCGGAATTATGATGTTGGGAATCGGGAGCTTTTGGCCATGAAGTGGGCTTTTGAGGAGTGGCGTCATTGGCTTGAGGGGGCTAGACATCAGGTGGTGGTATTGACTGACCACAAAAATCTAATTTATCTTGAGTCCGCCAGACGCCTGAATCCTAGACAGGCGCGCTGGTCGTTGTTTTTCTCTCGGTTTAATTTTGTGGTGTCCTACCTGCCGGGTTCTAAGAATGTTAAGGCGGATGCCCTTTCTAGGAGGTTTGAGCCTGACTCCCCTGGTAACTCTGAACCTACAGGTATCCTTAAGGATGGAGTGATATTGTCTGCCGTTTCTCCAGACCTGCGGCGGGCCTTGCAGGAGTTTCAGGCGGATAGACCTGATCGTTGCCCACCTGGTAGACTGTTTGTTCCTGATGATTGGACCAGTAAAGTCATTTCTGAGGTTCATTCTTCTGCGTTGACAGGTCATCCTGGAATCTTTGGTACCAGGGATTTGGTGGCAAGGTCCTTCTGGTGGCCTTCCCTGTCTCGAGATGTGCGAGGCTTTGTGCAGTCTTGTGACGTTTGTGCTCGGGCCAAGCCTTGTTGTTCTCGGGCTAGTGGATTGTTGTTGCCCTTGCCTATCCCGAAGAGGCCCTGGACGCACATCTCGATGGATTTTATTTCGGATCTTCCTGTTTCTCAGAAGATGTCTGTCATCTGGGTGGTGTGTGACCGTTTCTCTAAGATGGTCCATTTGGTTCCCATGCCTAAGTTGCCTTCTTCTTCCGAGTTGGTTCCTCTGTTTTTTCAAAATGTGGTCCGTTTGCATGGTATTCCGGAGAATATCGTTTCTGACAGAGGAACCCAATTCGTGTCTAGATTTTGGCGAGCATTCTGTGCTAGGATGGGCATAGATTTGTCTTTCTCGTCTGCTTTCCATCCTCAGACAAATGGCCAGACCGAGCGGACGAATCAGACCTTGGAGACATATTTGAGGTGTTTTGTGTCTGCAGATCAGGATGATTGGGTTGCTTTTTTGCCTTTAGCGGAGTTTGCCCTCAATAATCGGGCCAGCTCTGCCACCTTGGTGTCTCCTTTTTTCTGTAATTCGGGGTTTCATCCTCGATTTTCTTCTGGTCAGGTGGAATCTTCGGATTTTCCTGGAGTGGATGCTGTGGTGGAGAGGTTGCATCAGATTTGGGGGCAGGTAGTGGACAATTTGAAGTTGTCCCAGGAGAAGACTCAGCTTTTTGCCAACCGCCGGCGTCGGGTTGGTCCTCGGCTTTGTGTTGGGGACTTGGTGTGGTTGTCTTCTCGTTTTGTCCCTATGAGGGTTTCTTCTCCTAAGTTTAAGCCTCGGTTCATCGGCCCGTACAAGATATTGGAGATTCTTAACCCTGTGTCCTTCCGTTTGGACCTCCCTGCATCTTTTTCTATTCATAATGTTTTTCATCGGTCATTGTTGCGCAGGTATGAGGTACCGGTTGTGCCTTCCGTTGAGCCTCCTGCTCCGGTGTTGGTTGAGGGCGAGTTGGAGTACGTTGTGGAAAAAATCTTGGACTCCCGTGTTTCCAGACGGAAACTCCAGTATCTGGTCAAATGGAAGGGATACGGTCAGGAGGATAATTCTTGGGTGACTGCCTCTGATGTTCATGCCTCCGATCTGGTCCGTGCCTTTCATAGGGCTCATCCTGATCGCCCTGGTGGTTCTGGTGAGGGTTCGGTGCCCCCTCCTTGAGGGGGGGGTACTGTTGTGAAATTGGATTTTGGGCTCCCCCGGTGGCCACTGGTGGAATTGAACTGGTGTGCATCATCCCCTCTGTTCACCTGTTTCCATCAGGATGTGGGAGTCGCTATTTAACCTTGCTCCTCTGTCACTTCCATGCCGGTCAACATTGTAATCAGAAGCCTTTCTGTGCATGTTCCTGCTTCTAGACAACTCCCAGCTAAGTTGGACTTTAGTCCTCGTTTGTTTTTGCATTTTGTTCCAGTTCACAGCTGTAGTTTCGTTTCTGTGTCTGGAAAGCTCTTGTGATCTGAAATTGCCACTCTGATGTTATGAGTTAATACTAGAGTCCTAAAGTAATTTCAGGATGGTATTTTGATAGGGTTTTCAGCTGACCATGAAAGTGCCCTTTCTGTCTTCCTGCTATCTAGTAAGCGGACCTCAATTTTGCTAAACCTATTTTCATACCACGTTTGTCATTTCATCTAAAATCACCGCCAATATATGTGGGGGCCTCTGTCTGCCTATCGGGGAAATTTCTCTAGAGGTGAGCCAGGACTATATTTTCCTCTGCCAGGATTAGTTAGTCCTCCGGCCGGCGCTGGGCGTCTAGGGATAAAAACGTAGGCAACGCTACCCGGCTACTGTTAGTTGTGCGGCAGGTTTAGTTCATGGTCAGTTTAGTTTCCATCCTTCCAAGAGCTAGTACTCATGTTTGCTGGGCTATGTTCTCTTGCCATTGAGAACCATAACAGCCTACTGCCTCTCGTTCTGTTGCAGGACCGCCCCTTTCTGCCCAGGCCTTCTGCCTTTCTGCTACTATACACAGTATAGAACGTATCATCCATCTCACAATTTAGGACCACGAAGCCATCTCTATATGGCTCCTAGGAGGACTATTATCTCATGCAGGACCGCCTGTCTATCTGCCCAGGCCTACTGCCTTTCTTCTCATGCGAACGTAATTCTTCTCTTATGGTTCTCTGGAGGACTCACTATCTAACCCCTACGGGTTCACTTCCTGTCCTCATTTTCTAACACATTATTAAACATTCCTTACAATTAACTAGCTTACTACATATAACTTTTACATATCAGCATTATTACTTCTTCTTTTAAAGCATCAATATACTTTAAGTGCTATCGATGAACATTCCCTTTAAGAGGGGACCAAGTCTCTATGAGGTAGTGCAACTTCTCAAGCTGTAAGTCCGTACGCAGCAAGGACTCCGGTACTGCTTCCAGGAACAGTTTCTTCGCAAAGAGTCCTTTCTTTTGTAAAACCAGTAGAGGGCACCTTTAAGAAGGTGTAAACTATTTACAAAACAGTTTGTGAATCATTCACCGTCCATGATTCGGTAGTCTTTATAACATGGGTGAACAGTTAGCAAAAAGGAAAATAAAAGCAAAAATAAAAGCAATAGGGATCCCGGGTAAACAAAGGGATCCCTTTAAGAATAACCCTAGTCGGGTTTTAAGCAGCAAAACAGCAGGAAAACAAACAGTTAACTATTTACATACTCGTGGTTCCGAGGTTTAGTTGAACGGCTTCCAGGGCTGCACCTGGCACTTAACCCTTCTTGGCCTGGGAAGGGTGAGGTCCAGGGTTACACCCAGTGCTGGACAAACGCCGTTAATCCGTCTTCCATGTACGGTTAAATCATGCGCAGCGATGGAGGTCTGCGCAGCTTAAGTATGGGCATTTGCTGCAGCAGAGGTAGTGGCCGCTGCAAGATCAGTCACTGGAATGGAGTCAGCAGTTGTGGCACTAGCAGTCACTGGAGTGGTGTCGGTCGTCAGGGCAGGGTCGTCCTTCATACCTGCTTCAGATGCGGTCCCTCCGGTGCCGGTCTGCTCTTCCTCCGCTGTGGTCTGGAATGCTGGCTGCAGGGCCTCGTGCTGCGACGTTGTCATCTCTGCTTGCAGCATCTCGCTTTCCGGCAGGGCCTTGCTTTCTGGCTTCGGAGCGCTGGAACTTCTTTCTTGCTCCGGACCAGACGAGGCTGCCGACAGGCGTCTGGTGAGGCTCCCGATGAAGGTCTTCTTCCACCCGGCCTCAGTGCTCAGCTGCGTCCGCGGGAGTTGGTCGCTGAGCTCGTCCACTCCGGCCTGCAGGAAGTCAGAGCCAACAGGTGATGCCTGGCCGCAGTATCTCTCTGGGTAGCTGGGGGAGTCCTCTGCTCCGACCCCACGCTCCGGCTCCGGGCGGCTGGCCATGGCGTCTCCCACGCGGCTCACTTCTTCTTCCTCGTCCTTTTCCCGCTCTCTCCTTCGTGGGCGGTTTTGTTTTCTTTGTCTCTGCCCACCATTGAGGATCAGTAGGCGGATCTCGGCTGCTGACGGACACGTCCTCAAGGGGCCGAAATATTTAGACTGGGCGGCCGTTGTCTTTCGCGCTCTTCAGCTTGTTCACGCCCACTTCCACGCCCTTCTTCTTCCCCTGCGCTCCTCGTGACCCTGTAATGGCAGCGGTTTTGGCGGGAATCGGCAATACACAGTCTTTGCAATAAGTCACAGTCCAAGCACAATAAATCACAGTTCCAAGGCACACATGACCTGATTCTTCAGGCTTAAGTAGATCCTGTTCGTGACGCCAAGTTTGCAGCGCCCCCACTGCCGCAGGGCCGAGGGGTACCCGGTACCGGGCCTCTGAGTCTCTGCTCTGGGGTTGTCACGGTGGCTAGACCCGGTCCGTGACCCTGCTGAGGGGCGTACAATAAAGGTGATAGGTATGGTGATGATGTTATGGTGCGGTGAAGTGCCGGTCGCAGTAAATAACGAGGACATCAGGTTGCAGTCTCTTTACCTCTTTACTGAAGGCTTCTGGATCCTCAGTCCGGAATACGGTTAACCGGGCTGCGCAAGTCCGGCCGGTCCGATGGCACCTCCAGAGTTCCCTTTGCAGGTGGAAATCTGTGCCTACCTTCTAGCGCTTGTGTGTTGTGGTCCTCCCCTGCTGTGCTTACGGGATAGTCCCCACAACTGTTGTGTCTGTTTCTCGTGTTCCCTCACAACTCGATTATGATGTTCTTCTTCGTCCCCCATATGATATGGCTAGGACGCACCCATATGACGGGTAGGCTCGGAGGTCTTCCGGGACCCTAGAGTCGCCCCTCTCCAAATGTTGCCCCCTATGTCTTCGTAGGTGATTGGTGTGAGACAGCCCGCCTATAACTGACTGTCCTGCCGTAGGTTTGAAGTTAGGCCTGGAGCTCTATACTTCCTCGGCGTTCCGGCCACCGGTTGCGCGCCTCAGTAGGATGTTGCCTCGTCTTACAGCACGACTCCTACTGGTATTCTCCTTGTTGCGTTGATCTCGTTTCTCACTCAGCACAATATACCTCGCTTCTTGTCCTTTCTTAGGGCACCGCCGCGATCAGGTGCAGGCGCGGTCCCGTAATGTTCTCTCAGTTCGCTAGGCCTCTGTCAGGATCCCACCCCTGACAAGGACCCCCCTGAGTCTCTCCCCGCAACACCCTCTGCCACAGGATGTTGCCTGTTCGATTCCCAGTCAGCCTCTCTCTAACTTCCTATCCAACCCCCAGTTTTACCAGATTGTGAGGAGTGGCCTAATACATAGCACCCTTAGCTCCCCCTGGAGGCCAGACTGTGAAGTGTATTGGTGTCTGTGATACCTGGTCAGGTGAACTCCTTCAGTGCCATCAGACGTACCATCACTCCCCTTAGTGGCGGAGCAACAGTACTGCAATGACCAGGACTCTGGGGCGCTGCATACGCACCGATAACAATCCGTTGGCCCATCTCAAGAATGCCAAGTTAGGGGCCCTAGAACAACGTTGGGTAGCCCGAATGGCCAAGTTCTGATACAGAATTTCGTATGAAAGAGGAGCTGAGAATGTTCATGTGGATGCCCTCTCCCGAGTAAACTATCGCAAACCATTATTGCTTGTTATATTCCACTGCTTCCTCCCTGCGAGGAGAACCTGATTCCTGTTATTCAACCCCTCAACTGTTGGTATGTCTGTTCCGTAGTGACATACTCAGTACCTGCTTACTATTACATTAGGAACCTAGCTTCCCTCTTTGCATCCAATCTTTCAGTTGAGCAATTTCCCACTGGCACTGGCTGTCAAACCTGGATTCGACTTCATATTCTATGATAGAATCTTTGGTGGAAATATAAGAGATCTTAATCTCAGTCGAGTACTTGTTGAGGATCAGAGGGTGAAGCAGAGAGACATGGAAGATGTTAAGAATTTTAAGATTAGGAGGCAGTTACGGACGAAAGGTGACCAGTGACCACTTGGATTTATTTAATCAACTTGCATGGACTAATGATTCTGAAGGCAAGCTTTTTTCAAGCATTTGTAAGTTCTTAGTACAGAGACAAACCTTTTACCCAGAAGTGATATTTGGAGTGGAACGTCTATGTTTATCTGCTTTCTTTTTTGCCTTACGGCTGCAGACGTCATGATTGTCAATATAAAACTTATCCATGGCAAGAATTTGGCTCTGAGAGATGTTCGGCTAAGGAAGACGAAGATGTCGACAGAACACATTGAAGAATGGAGATTTTTCAGTGGTCTCCAATACTAAGTTGCTTTGAGCAAATTCAGCCCAAAGAAGAAGATACAGCCAGGTACAGACTGGGGCTGAAATTCAGTCCTGGCATTTGAAATCACACAGGGCCATGTTGTCCCCGTCCCCATGAACCAGATGGGATATATTACTAATATTACCCTGGATGGAGGAAAGGAAGATTTTCTATTTCTAATGATACACGTGGCCTGCTGGGGCAAGTAACAGAGTCAGCATCTTTGTGCTCCACCACAACTCTTAACAGTATGGGTGTCCTGAGAACATCGATTCTGTTAACAATGTAGCAGACAAGACAGCCCACGACCAGACAGGCCCTTCTGGCATTTGCCAGAATTGCCAGATGGCCAGTCCAGCCCTGGATACAGCCAATTGTTTTGATTGGCAATGGAAAATATTTAAAGATATTTCTCCAAAAATTGATTAATCTTCTCTTACTGACCCTTGCTGTGAGGATGATAAGCAAAAGAATGATAGCCCACCAAAACTCAGGACATCTCAGAATATTTCATTCACAAAGTTTTGGAACAAAGCAGGATTGGTATATGAACCAAACTGCATGACCAGGTACTCATAGGCGGAAGTAGTGAATGTCACTTTATATTCGTCCTCTTGTTTAATGTGAATTCGATTATCGGCCATATAAAGATCCTATTAAATGAAAACATGGGTTTCTTTGATCTGATCAGAAAGTTTGGAAATAAACGGCAGAAGATAGCAATACATTACCGTGATCTTCTTTAATAAATAGAAAGAACTTCTGCAAGGTATGTAGGCTTTTGAATGAAGAACATCTCTAAGTCCTCCTTATTATATACTGATCAAGCTTTGGTCTTCAGGAGAAACATAGGATATCTTGGCGGCTATGTCCCTGGGAGGAAAGGGATTGCACAGTCAAAGGAATGATGAGGCGATAGAGTCTCAATGTTATGTTTGGAGAATACAAATAACCTTAAAACATCAATGAGAACAGGTGGGATTCCATAGGACAATTTAATGGGTGGAACAGTCAATAGTAATTGAATGTTTTTTCAACAACGAAAGTCTTAGGAGAACAGAGTGCCACTGCCAACCAGAAGAAGAACAAAAAAAATGTCCTCAAAGTGAAGAACTGTCACTTGGAATAATCCCTTCTCGGTGTGGTAAAGAACTAGGCTGTGTGGAATATTGGATCCATTGATTAGATGAGTCAAAAAGGTGACAGTAGAGAAAGAAAAAGAACATTTGGCCTACAGATCAAAGTCAATAGCATTATTTTGCAGCTCCAGAATCCACAAGTGCAAGTCCAGAATTCTCAAGGGATTTGAAGAAAAGTGAAACTGGAATTCCAAAATGTACTTTTGGCAAAGGACATGGAATAAAGTATGTTACATGGGTGGGTCTCCTTCTAGGTAGAACTTTAGCGTAAGTGTTAACTCCAGGAAACTGTCAATCCTGGTTCTTCTTCATAGTTCTATCCCTGAAATACAGATCAGATGTCAAATATTAACAGTCGATCCTTTCTAACTCATTTTCTGTCTATCTCACAATTTCTGTTTAAAGTATTGTTAATAAGGCTTCATTATTCCAAGAAACTAGAGATGAGTGAATAAATTCGAGTGAAATTTAATTCTACTCAAAAAACTACAAAAATCCACAGTCACCAAAATGCTGATCTTTTTGTAATTCACATCCATGTGAATTCAGCAAAAGGTCGAGCTGTCCGCCATTTTTATGGAAGGTCATAAATCATCAAAATGTAAAAAAAAGCTAAAAAACTTTACATTCACCTCTCCAGCCCCTTGGCTCCTCCTCGCCACTCTTCAGTCCTTGTCGCATCATCAACACTGAAATTCCTGGGGCCTTGGTCATTAGGTCAATGCTTCCATGTTTTCTAAGCATGGGAGGTATCTTTGCATGAGCCGCAAATAACTTCTCTAGGAATTGAATTTCCCAGGAAAAACATGGTGAACAGGCAAACTCGAATTTTGCCTGATCCTCTCATCTCTACAAGCAACCACTGATATCAAGATGCAAAACTGGATTGCATAATGACCCAAGGAATTAGATCCTTGTTTCAAGCAAAAAAAATTTCATAAGTTGTTAAACTGGCCCGTCTCATCAAAGACCCCATGCGATACCAAGAGTGGACTAATTGCTCTCTCAGACAAAAGCTGTTATGGACAAAGCTTGAATTACTGATGAACAGAACAGGGATAGGTAGATGAGGATCTCCAGGAAGTAGATCCTGAAAATGAAACAGTTTCTGGAATTAGTTGTGAAACAGGAATTGATGTATCTGGAGTTAGTCCTTGAGCATCCATATACAGTGGCTTGCTAAAGTATTTTCCCCCCTTGGCGTTTTTAATGGTTTGCTATGTTACAACCTGGAATTTCACAGTTTTTATTTTAGGGTTTGCATCAGTCAGGGGTGGATTAAGGGTAGCCAGGGCCCCCGGACTGTTCAGACACTGTGGGCCCCCCGGGGGGACGGGGTCATGTGACGGGGTCAAGTGATGGGGTCATGCGACAGGGTCATCATATACCTGAACCAGATTATTCCAGAAAAATACTTGCTGTGTGAAACTATAACCTGTTAAACATCCATTGATCTAGTCAATTTACCCTTCAGTTAGGAAGAAAAAAAAAAACACAATACTATCACCATAAGTGCCAGTTTTCACAGGAGATCTGTACTTAGTATGCAATGTCTGTGTAGAGGTAATACAGTGATCACCGGTGACATTATACACAGGACCTCTGTATATAGTATACAGTGATACAGTGTATAGTGTCAATGTATAGCTAACACTGACTCACCAGTGACGTCTCTAGGTGAAGTCCTTCATCTTTCATCCAGCACAGACCGCCATCACTTCATCCAGCCAGGACTTGTCTCTGCAGGAAATAACACAGTTATCTCGAGCTCCACTTGCAGAACACATTACTTAATTTTCTTCTACATTACACCACATGAAGAAAAAGAGGCGACAGTGTCACTCTACACAGTAACAGGACCCCCCCCCCCCATTTAAAACAGTGTCCTCAAAAAATAAAATAAATACATCACTGCAGTAATAATATCCCTAAATTAGCCCCTATGGTAATAATAATATCCCCAGTCCTGGCCCCGTGTATCTCATTCCTGGCTTCAGCCATATGTTCTCCCATCCTGCCCTCATGAGTATCCATTCTGCCCCATATGATCTCCCCATCCTGCCCCATCTGTCTCCATCGTATCCATCCTGCCCCATGATCCTGCACGATCTGTCTCCAATCCTGCCCCATGTCTTTCATTCTGCCTCGTGTCTCCAATCATGCCCCGTATCTACATTCTGCCCATGTCTCCAGTCCTGCCCCATCTGTCTCCAGTCCTGCCCCCAGTGTGTCCAGCATCTCTGCCCCCAGTGTCCAGCATCTCTGCCCCCAGTGTCCAGCATCTCTGCCCACAATGTGTCCAGCATCCTGCCCCCAATGTTCAGCATCTCTGCCCCCAATGTGTCCAGCATCCTGCTCCCAGTGTGTCCAGCATCCTGCCCCCAGTGTGTCCAGCATATTGCCCCCAGTGTGTCCAGCATATTGCCCCCAGTGTGTCCAGCAACCTGCCCCAGTGTCTCCAGTATCCTGCCCCCAGTGTGTCCAGCAATCTGCCCCAGTGTCTCCAGCATTATGCCCCCAGTGTGTCCAGCATCCTACCCTCAGTGTGTTCAGCATCCCGCCCCCAGTGTGTCCAGCATCCTGCCCCCAGTGTGTCCAGCATCCTGCCCCTAGTGTGTTCAGCATCTCTGCCCCCAGTGTGTACAGCATATTGCCCCCAGTGTGTCCAGCATTCAGCCCCCAGTGTGTCCAGCATTCAGCCCCCAGTGTGTCCAGCATTCAGCCCCCAGTGTGTCCAGCATCCTGCTCCCAGTGTGTCCAGCATCCAGCCCCCAGTGTGTCCAGCATCCAGCCCCCAGTGTGTCCAGCATCCAGCCCCCAGTGTGTCCAGCATCATGCCCCCAGTGTGTCCAGCATATTGCCCCCAGTGTGTCCAGCATCCTGCCCCCAGTGTGTCCAGCATCCTGCCCCCAGTGTGTCCAGCATCCTGCCTCCAGTGTGTCCAGAAGTCAGCCCCCAGTGTGTCCAGCATTCAGCCCCAGTGTGTCCAGCATTCTGCCCCCAGTGTGTCCAGCATATTGCCCCCAGTGTGTCCAGCATCCTGCCCCCAGTGTGTCCAGCATCCAGCCCCCAGTGTGTCCAGCATCCAGCCCCCAGTGTGTCCAGCATCCAGCCCCCAGTGTGTCCAGCATCATGCCCCCAGTGTGTCCAGCATATTGCCCCAGTGTGTCCAGCATCCTGCCCCCAGTGTGTCCAGCATCCTGCCCCCAGTGTGTCCAGCATCCTGCCTCCAGTGTGTCCAGAAGTCAGCCCCCAGTGTGTCCAGCATTCAGCCCCAGTGTGTCCAGCATTCTGCCCCCAGTGTGTCCAGCATCCTGCCCCCAGTATGTCCAGCATCCTGCCCCCAGTGTATCCAGCATCCTGCCCCCAGTGTGTTCAGCATATTGCCCCCAGTGTGTCCAGCATATTGCCCCCAGTGTCTCCAGCATTCTGCCCCCAGTGTGTCCAGCATTCAGCCCCAGTGTGTCCAGCATTCTGCCCCCAGTGTGTCCAGCCCCCAGTATGTCCAGCATCCTGCCCCCAGTGTATCCAGCATCCTGCCCCCAGTGTGTCCAGCATCCTGCCCCCAGTGTGTCCAGCATCCTGCCCCCAGTGTGTCCAGCATTCAGCCCCCAGTGTGTCCAGCATTCAGCCCCCAGTGTGTCCAGCATCCTGCCCCCAGTGTGTCCAGCATCCAGCCCCCAGTGTGTCCAGCATTCAGCCCCAGTGTGTCCAGCATTCTGCCCCCAGTGTGTCCAGCATCCTGCCCCCAGTATGTCCAGCATCCTGCCCCCAGTGTATCCAACATCCTGCCCCCAGTGTGTTCAGCATATTGCCCCCAGTGTGTCCAGCATATTGCCCCCAGTGTCTCCAGCATTCTGCCCCCAGTGTGTCCAGCATTCAGCCCCAGTGTGTCCAGCATTCTGCCCCCAGTGTGTCCAGCCCCCAGTATGTCCAGCATCCTGCCCCCAGTGTATCCAGCATCCTGCCCCGAGTGTGTCCAGCATCCTGCCCCCAGTGTGTCCAGCATCCTGCCCCCAGTGTGTCCAGCATCCTGCCCCCAGTGTGTCCAGCATCCAGCCCCCAGTGTGTCCAGCATCCAGCCCCCAGTGTGTCCAGCATATTGCCCCCAGTGTCTCCAGCATCCTGCCCCCAGTGTCTCCAGCATCCTGCCCCCAGTGTGTCCAGCATCCTGCCCCCAGTGTGTCCAGAAGTCAGCCCCCAGTATGTCCAGCATTCAGCCCCCAGTGTGTCCAGCATCCTGTCCCCAGTGTGTCCTGCATCCTGCCCCCAGTATGTTCAGCATATTGCCCCCAGTGTGTCCAGCATATTGCCCCCAGTGTCTCCAGCATTCTGCCCCCAGTGTGTCCAGCATTCTGCCCCCAGTGTGTCCAGCATCCTGCCCCCAGTGTGTCCAGCATCCTGCCCCCAGTGTGTCCAGCATCCTGCCCCCAGTGTGTCCAGCATCCTGCCCCCAGTGTGTCCAGCATAAAAAAAACCTAGTTCTCCTCACCTGTCCGTGCTCCTTCAGCGATGCTCCCTCCAGCAACGCACACTCGCCGGCGACTGACAATGACATCAGACACCGGCGACGTGCGTGCTGCAGCTGACTTCAGCTGCCAGCCTCCAATTGGCTGGCGGCTGTTAACTATTGACGTGCGGGCGCGTGCCCGCCCATCAATAGCGTTAAACTGCCGCAGCGCCGTTAGGGGCCTGGTGAGCAGATGAGATGGGGCCCGATGCGGGCCCCTTCTGCCCACAGGGCCCATATGACAGTCAGGGCAGTAATTCCCTGATGGCGGCGGTCAATCTGAGCAGTTGCCTAGGGCTCCTCCACACCACTAGGCCCTGGGCTACCGCCCAGGTTGACCTCATTATAATCCGCCACTGGCATCAGTTCATGTAAAGAACATGCCTACAACTGTGAACATTTGGTTTTCTTTTTTTGTGAAACAAACTACAAACAGGACAAAATAACTGAAAATGTCAGTGTGCATAACTATTCACCCTCCTAAAGTCAGTACTATGTAGAGCCTACAGTTTGGGGTAATTACAGCTGAAAGTCTCTTTGGATAAATCTCTATGAGCTTTTGTAAATTTCTCAAGGAAAAACTCCCCCAGCTCCTTCAAGAGTGATAGTTTCTTCTGGTGAACAGCAATTTTCACGTCTGACCAGGGCTGGCTGCCAGAAGGAATTTCAGGGCCCCATACTGGCAAAATTTTCGGGCCCCCTTGAGACTCCACCCAAGCTCCACTCCAGCTCCGCCTCCACCCTCGAACCTTCCACAGTCCCACCGCCCACTCTTGCAAAAACGCCACTTCTGCACCACATCCTCACAATCACACATTAACAGTTCCCATTGAACACCATATCATATACATAGCCATCAGCTTTTGTTTTGGACAAAAGATTTTTTTATGCCATCACAACAAGATAAGCTCTTATAGACGGGCCATACTCTACTCTAACCTATTAAATATTAATAAAAATTATCCCATATTCTTTTTAGGTATATTTTTATTTCGGTTTTTTTAAGGGAATGGGTCACATACAGTTATTAAAATGACCAATACTTCCACATACAAGGGACAAATACCGTCACACCATAGCGAGACCACATAGGAGCAGTATTATAGTAGTAACTAGATAGTGGCCCGATTCTAACACATCAGGTATTCTAGAATATGTATGCGTAGTGTATAGCACAGCCCACGTAGTATATTGCACAGCCCACACAGTACATTGCACAGCCCATGCAGTACATTGCCCAGCCCACGCAGAACATTGCGCAGCCCACGCAGTACATTGCGCAGCCCACGCAGTACATTGCGCAGCCCACGCAGTACATTGCGCAGCCAACGCAGTACATTGCGCAGCCCACGCAGTACATTGCGCAGCCCACGCAGTACATTGCGCAGCCCACGTTGTATAGTCACGTAGTATATAGCGCAGCCCATGTAGTATATTGCCCAGCCCATGCAGTATATTGCACAGCCCATGCAGTATATTGCACAGCCCATGTAGTATATTGCCCAGCCACGTAGTATACTGTGTTCCAAATTATTATGCAAATAATATTTCCTCATATTTACTCTAAATTACCTATCTGAATTGCAGCCATTGTTATTTTCCAGTCATCTACTATTCTAGTATAATTGCAATGTTTTGGAACAAACTGCCTATGAAAATAGTATCTTTTTAAAAAAAAATAAACACTCAAAATGCATGTTCCAAATTATTATGCGCAGCAGAGTTTTCAACCTTTTTTATTTTATTTTGAACAAAAACATGGTCAATTGTGAAGTTATAAGCATTATCAGCTTATTACAAAATGAAATCAAACAGTTTTCGAGTGAAAACTTTATTGTAGGTGATGTTACATTTGCACATAGGACCCCTTGTTCGAAAGAAGCTTCTGAACTCTCTCGTACCTTGAATTTGTCAGTTTTTGGATGGTTTCTGCTCCAATTGTTTTGCATGTGGACAGAATCCCCTCCCAGAGCTGTTGCTTAGATGTGAACTGCCTCCCGCCATCATAGACACTCCTTTTAATGATGCTCCAGAGGTTCTCAATGGGGTTGAGGTCAGGGGAAGATGGTGGCCACACCATAAGTTTGTCCTCTTTTATGCCCATAGCAGCCAGAGATGCAGATGTGTTTTTTGCAGCATGAGACGGTGCATTATCATGCATGAAAATGATCTTGCTGTGGAAAGCACGGTTCTTCCTCTTGAACCATGGCAGGAAGTGTTTTTAGAAACTCCACATAGATTATGGAGTTCATCTTTACCCCTTCACGGATCATAAAGGGGCCGACAATCTCTCTCCCCATGATTCCAGCCCAAAACATTACTCCACCTCCTCCTTGTTGGCGCCTTAGCCATGTTTTCATGGGGTGTCCACCAACCAGCCATCCTGCACTCCATCCATCTGGACCATCGAGCGTTGCACGGCACTCATCGGTGAACAAAACAGTTTGGAAGTCAGTCTTCATGTATCGTTTGGCCCACTGGAGCCATTTCTGCTTGTGTGCAGTGGATAGAGGTGGTCGACAGGATGGCTTACGCACAGCTGCAAACCTCTGAAGGACCCTGCATCTTGTTGTTCTGGGGACGTTGGAGGCACCAGCAGCTTCAAAAACTTGTCTGCTGCTATGACAAGGCATTTTTGCAGCTGCTCTTTTAACCTTACGCAATTGCCTGTTGGAAAGAGTCCTCAATTTTTCCTTATCAGCACGCACACGTGTGTGCTGGGAATCAGCTACATACTTCTTGATTGTGCGATGATCACGATGAAGAGTCTTGGCAATGTTGATTGTAGTCATGCCTTGACCTAAATACTCCACAATTTGTTGCTTCTCAGCAGCCGACACATCATTTTTCTTTCCCATTTTGGCCAAAAATGTAGGCTGCTTAATAATGTGGAACAGCCTTCTTAAGTAGTCTTGCCTTTATTTGGACACACCGGCCAAACTAATGTGCACAGGTATCTGCAATTGCTTTCAGTGATATAAAGAGCCCTGACACACATCATCATCAATGAGTTTAAATGACAGACAAAAAATTCTAACCTTATCACTCCTAAACTCTTTGTGCATAATAATTTGGAACACAGTGTATATAGCACAGCCCATGTAGTATATTGCCCAGCCACGTAGTATAAAGCAATGTGGGCATCATATCCCTGTTAAGAAAAATAAATAATATAAAAAATCGTTATATACTTACCTTCTGGAGCCCCCGGATCCAGGCGAAGCCGTTACCGATGCTGCTCGTGCGCTCCAGTCTCAAGAGTGCATTGCGGTCTCGCGAGACCACTACGTCATCATCTCGCGAGATCGCAGCATGGACCGGTTACCGGAGCGTCGCGAGCGGGAAAGGCCTGTTGTCGATCCGGGGGCCGACGGACGGTGAGTATATAACGATTTTTTATTTTTTTAATTATTTTTAACATTAGATCGTTTTACTATTCATGCTGCATAGGCAGCATGAATAGTAAAAAGTAGGTCACACAGGGTTAATAGCAGCGGTAACGGAGTGCATTACACCGCGGCATAGCGCGGTCCGTTACCGCTGCCATTAACCCTGTGTAAGGGCAGACTGGAGGGGAGTACGGAGGGGCACTGACTGCGGGGAGGAAGGAGCAGCCATTTTTCCGTGGCTGTTTTGCCACGACCAATCAGCGACTTGGATTCCATGACAGACAGAGGCCGCGACCAATGAATATCCGTGACAGAAAGACAGAAGGACGGAAGTGACCCTTAGACAATTATATAGTAGATATTATTGTACATAGTGAGCAGTATTATAGTAGTAATTTTCGTGTACATAGGGGCAGTATTATGTAGGAGCAGTATTATATTAGTTATATTCTTATACATAAGAGATTATAGTAGTTATATTCTTGTACATAGGGGCAGTATTATAGTAGTTATATTCTTTTACATAGAAGCAGTATTATATTAGTTATATTCGTGTACATAGGGGTAGTATTATAGTAGCTATATTGTTGTACATAGAGGGCAATATTATAGCAGTTATAGTCTTGTACATAGGAGCAGTATTATAGTAGTTATATTCTTGTACATAGGAGCAGTATTATAGTAGCAATATTCTTGCACATAGGAGCAGTATTATAGTAGTTATATTCTTGTACAAAGCAGTATTATAGTGGTTATATTCTTCTAAATAGGAGCAGTATTATAGTAGTTATATTCTTGTACATAGCAGCAGTATTATAGTGGTTATATTCTTCTAAATAGGAGCAGTATTATAGTAGCTATATTCTTGTACATAGGGACAGTATTACAGTAGTTATATTCTTGTACATAGGAGCAGTATTATAGTAGTTAATCTTGTACATTGGAGCAGTATTATAGTAATATTCTTGTACATAGAGGGCAGTATTATAGTAGTTATATTCTTGTACATAGGGACAGCATTATAGCAGTTATATTCCTGTACATAGGGGACAGTATTATAGTAGCTAATCTTGTACATTGGAACAGTATTATAGTAGTTATATTCTTGTACATAGGGACAGTATTATAGTAGTTATATTCTTCTACATAGGAGCAGTGTTATAGTAGTTATATTCTCGGACATAGGGGGCAGTACTATAGTAGTTATATTCTTGTACATAGGAGCAGTATTATAGTAGTTATATCCTTGTACACAGGAGCAGTATTGTAGTAGTCATATTCTTGGACATAGGGGAAGTATTATAGTAATTATATTCTTGTACATAGGAGCAGTATTATAGTAGTTATATTCTTGTACATAGGGGACAGTATTATAGTAGTTATATTCTGGTACATAGTGGCAGTATTATAGTAGTTATATTCTTGTACACAGGAGCAGTATTATAGTAGTTATATTCTTGTACATAGGGGACAGTATTATAGTAGTTATATTCTTGTACATAGGAACAGTATTATAGTAGTTATATTCTTGTACATAGGAGCAGTATTATAGTAGTTATATTCTTGTACATAGGGGACAGTATTATAGTAGTTATATTCTGGTACATAGGGGCAGTATTATAGTAGTTATATTCTTGTACACAGGAGCAGTATTATAGTAGTTATATTCTTGTACATAGGAGCAGTATTATAGTAGTTATATTCTTGTACATAGGGGACAGTATTATAGTAGTTATATTCTTGTACATAGGGGCAGTATTATAGTAGTTATATTCTTTTACATAGAAGCAGTATTATATTAGTTATATTCGTGTACATAGGGGTAGTATTATAGTAGCTATATTGTTGTACATAGAGGGCAATATTATAGCAGTTATAGTCTTGTACATAGGAGCAGTATTATAGTAGTTATATTCTTGTACATAGGAGCAGTATTATAGTAGCAATATTCTTGCACATAGGAGCAGTATTATAGTAGTTATATTCTTGTACAAAGCAGTATTATAGTGGTTATATTCTTCTAAATAGGAGCAGTATTATAGTAGTTATATTCTTGTACATAGCAGCAGTATTATAGTGGTTATATTCTTCTAAATAGGAGCAGTATTATAGTAGTTATATTCTTGTACATAGGGAAAGTATTACAGTAGTTATATTCTTGTACATAGGAGCAGTATTATAGTAGTTATATCCTTGTACATAGGGGCAGTATTATAGTAGTTATATTCTTCTACATAGGAGCAGTATTATAGTAGTTATATTCTTGTACATAGGGGGCAGTATTATAGTAGTTATATTCTTGTACACAGGAGCAGTATTATAGTAGTTATATTCTCGGAAATAGGGGGTAGTATTATAGTAGTTATATTCTTGTACACAGGAGCAGTATCATAGTAGTTATATTCTTGTACATAGGAGCAGTACTATAGTAGTTATATTCTTGTACCCAGGAGCAGTATTATAGTAGTTATATTCTTGTACACAGGAGCAGTATTATAGTAGTTATATTCTTGGACATAGGGGGCAGTATTATAGTAGTTATATCCTTGTACATAGGAGCAGTATTATAGTAGTTATATTCTTGTACATAGGGGACAGTATTATAGTAGTTAATCTTGTACATTGGAGCAGTATTATAGTAATATTCTTGTACATAGAGGGCAGTATTATAGTAGTTATATTCTTGTACATAGGGACAGCATTATAGCAGTTATATTCCTGTACATAGGGGACAGTATTATAGTAGCTAATCTTGTACATTGGAACAGTATTATAGTAGTTATATTCTTGTACATAGGGACAGTATTATAGTAGTTATATTCTTCTACATAGGAGCAGTGTTATAGTAGTTATATTCTCGGACATAGGGGGCAGTACTATAGTAGTTATATTCTTGTACATAGGAGCAGTATTATAGTAGTTATATCCTTGTACACAGGAGCAGTATTGTAGTAGTCATATTCTTGGACATAGGGGAAGTATTATAGTAATTATATTCTTGTACATAGGAGCAGTATTATAGTAGTTATATTCTTGTACATAGGGGACAGTATTATAGTAGTTATATTCTGGTACATAGTGGCAGTATTATAGTAGTTATATTCTTGTACACAGGAGCAGTATTATAGTAGTTATATTCTTGTACATAGGGGACAGTATTATAGTAGTTATATTCTTGTACATAGGAACAGTATTATAGTAGTTATATTCTTGTACATAGGAGCAGTATTATAGTAGTTATATTCTTGTACATAGGGGACAGTATTATAGTAGTTATATTCTGGTACATAGGGGCAGTATTATAGTAGTTATATTCTTGTACACAGGAGCAGTATTATAGTAGTTATATTCTTGTACATAGGAGCAGTATTATAGTAGTTATATTCTTGTACATAGGGGACAGTATTATAGTAGTTATATTCTTGTACATAGGGGCAGTATTATAGTAGTTATATTCTTTTACATAGAAGCAGTATTATATTAGTTATATTCGTGTACATAGGGGTAGTATTATAGTAGCTATATTGTTGTACATAGAGGGCAATATTATAGCAGTTATAGTCTTGTACATAGGAGCAGTATTATAGTAGTTATATTCTTGTACATAGGAGCAGTATTATAGTAGCAATATTCTTGCACATAGGAGCAGTATTATAGTAGTTATATTCTTGTACAAAGCAGTATTATAGTGGTTATATTCTTCTAAATAGGAGCAGTATTATAGTAGTTATATTCTTGTACATAGCAGCAGTATTATAGTGGTTATATTCTTCTAAATAGGAGCAGTATTATAGTAGTTATATTCTTGTACATAGGGACAGTATTACAGTAGTTATATTCTTGTACATAGGAGCAGTATTATAGTAGTTATATCCTTGTACATAGGGGCAGTATTATAGTAGTTATATTCTTCTACATAGGAGCAGTATTATAGTAGTTATATTCTTGTACATAGGGGGCAGTATTATAGTAGTTATATTCTTGTACACAGGAGCAGTATTATAGTAGTTATATTCTCGGACATAGGGGGTAGTATTATAGTAGTTATATTCTTGTACACAGGAGCAGTATCATAGTAGTTATATTCTTGTACATAGGAGCAGTACTATAGTAGTTATATTCTTGTACCCAGGAGCAGTATTATAGTAGTTATATTCTTGTACACAGGAGCAGTATTATAGTAGTTATATTCTTGGACATAGGGGGCAGTATTATAGTAGTTATATCCTTGTACATAGGAGCAGTATTATAGTAGTTATATTCTTGTACATAGGGGACAGTATTATAGTAGTTAATCTTGTACATTGGAGCAGTATTATAGTAATATTCTTGTACATAGAGGGCAGTATTATAGTAGTTATATTCTTGTACATAGGGACAGCATTATAGCAGTTATATTCCTGTACATAGGGGACAGTATTATAGCAGCTAATCTTGTACATTGGAACAGTATTATAGTAGTTATATTCTTGTACATAGGGACAGTATTATAGTAGTTATATTCTTCTACATAGGAGCAGTGTTATAGTAGTTATATTCTCGGACATAGGGGGCAGTACTATAGTAGTTATATTCTTGTACATAGGAGCAGTATTATAGCAGTTATATCCTTGTACACAGGAGCAGTATTGTAGTAGTCATATTCTTGGACATAGGGGAAGTATTATAGTAATTATATTCTTGTACATAGGAGCAGTATTATAGTAGTTATATTCTTGTACATAGGGGACAGTATTATAGTAGTTATATTCTGGTACATAGTGGCAGTATTATAGTAGTTATATTCTTGTACACAGGAGCAGTATTATAGTAGTTATATTCTTGTACATAGGGGACAGTATTATAGTAGTTATATTCTTGTACATAGGAACAGTATTATAGTAGTTATATTCTTGTACATAGCAGCAGTATTATAGTGGTTATATTCTTCTAAATAGGAGCAGTATTATAGTAGTTATATTCTTGTACATAGGGACAGTATTACAGTAGTTATATTCTTGTACATAGGAGCAGTATTATAGTAGTTATATCCTTGTACATAGGGGCAGTATTATAGTAGTTATATTCTTCTACATAGGAGCAGTATTATAGTAGTTATATTCTTGTACATAGGGGGCAGTATTATAGTAGTTATATTCTTGTACACAGGAGCAGTATTATAGTAGTTATATTCTCGGACATAGGGGGTAGTATTATAGTAGTTATATTCTTGTACACAGGAGCAGTATCATAGTAGTTATATTCTTGTACATAGGAGCAGTACTATAGTAGTTATATTCTTGTACCCAGGAGCAGTATTATAGTAGTTATATTCTTGTACACAGGAGCAGTATTATAGTAGTTATATTCTTGGACATAGGGGGCAGTATTATAGTAGTTATATCCTTGTACATAGGAGCAGTATTATAGTAGTTATATTCTTGTACATAGGGGACAGTATTATAGTAGTTAATCTTGTACATTGGAGCAGTATTATAGTAATATTCTTGTACATAGAGGGCAGTATTATAGTAGTTATATTCTTGTACATAGGGACAGCATTATAGCAGTTATATTCCTGTACATAGGGGACAGTATTATAGTAGCTAATCTTGTACATTGGAACAGTATTATAGTAGTTATATTCTTGTACATAGGGACAGTATTATAGTAGTTATATTCTTCTACATAGGAGCAGTGTTATAGTAGTTATATTCTCGGACATAGGGGGCAGTACTATAGTAGTTATATTCTTGTACATAGGAGCAGTATTATAGCAGTTATATCCTTGTACACAGGAGCAGTATTGTAGTAGTCATATTCTTGGACATAGGGGAAGTATTATAGTAATTATATTCTTGTACATAGGAGCAGTATTATAGTAGTTATATTCTTGTACATAGGGGACAGTATTATAGTAGTTATATTCTGGTACATAGTGGCAGTATTATAGTAGTTATATTCTTGTACACAGGAGCAGTATTATAGTAGTTATATTCTTGTACATAGGGGACAGTATTATAGTAGTTATATTCTTGTACATAGGAACAGTATTATAGTAGTTATATTCTTGTACATAGGAGCAGTATTATAGTAGTTATATTCTTGTACATAGGGGACAGTATTATAGTAGTTATATTCTGGTACATAGGGGCAGTATTATAGTAGTCATATTCTTGTACACAGGAGCAGTATTATAGTAGTTATATTCTTGTATATAGGAGCAGTATTATAGTAGTTATATTCTGGTACATAGGGGCAGTATTATAGTAGTTATATTCTTGTACACAGGAGCAGTATTATAGTAGTTATATTCTTGTACATAGGAGCAGTATTATAGTAGTTATATTCTTGTACATAGGAGCAGTATTATAGTAGTTATATTCTTGTACATAGGGGCAGTATTATAGTAGTTATATTCTTGTACACAGGAGCAGTATTATAGTAGTTATATTCTTATACATAGGGGCACTATTACAGTAGCTATATTCTTGTAAATTGGAGCAGTATTATAGTAGTTATATTATTCTACATAGGGGACAGTATTATAGTAGTTAATCTTGTATATTGGAGCAGTATTATAGTAGTTATATTATTCTACATAGGGGGCAGTATTATAGTAGTTAATCTTGTATATTGGAGCAGTATTATACTAGTAATATTATCCACCTTTGGGCCAGAATATATTATTTGATTGCATGTAACTCTTCCTCCTTTCGGCCGCTCATGTGTCTATATACTGTAATCTTTACTGAATTATCACAATTGACCTTCACTTCTCCACCTGGAGATATATTAGACCAGAATAAACAGGATGACTTCTGCAGATCTTGACCCTATATCCGGTTATAATAACATCTGTCACTCGTGGAATTAAACAATGTTGTACGGATATGTGTAACATGCGATTGTAGATGATTAACAGACAGATGTAATCAGCTACGGTGTGACGAATTGTTCATGTCCGCCGTTGTTTTGTCACCTGCCTGGAGTATCTGTGTATCCTGTGCATGACAAAGAGGAGGAGAGGGATGTATTGGGTGTAGGGATGAAAGCTTAACGATTGGAGCAAGGTCATAATCAGCCACTGAATGGTGCCAGTGAAAGATTGTGCTGCATACATCCATTAAAGACCCATTTATTGAGCGGCCATGGTTACACACAAATATTGTTCTTCATCGGCTATAATGCAACACTGGCGATTGTTGACATCTTACAGAAAATTCGGAAGGCAGTATGTCTGTCCTATCAGCAAAAAAACATTTTCCTTGGTTATCAAAATGTATAATGGAGAATTGGATGAAATTCCATATATCACAAGGCAAAGCAATAAAGACGGACTGATCTGTCACCATTTCTATTGCCCCGTTGCATGTAGAATAAAAATAAGCAAGCTAACAAATATTAGTATTGTGCCCCCTCAACATCCCACTTCCAGGAGCTTTTCTGACCTCCCATTCTCCATCCATAGACATTAATATGTAGTCTTCCCCTCTGCAGATGTAACGGCTCCTGCTCTCCTGGGAAGGATTTCTAGAAGATTTGGGGAATTTCTGCCCCTTCAACCAAAATACCATTTGTGAGATCAGACCCTGATGTTGGGGGGAGGCCGGGATCACAATCTCCATGTTGGATGGGGCTGAGGTCCGGGCTCTGTGCGGCCGCTCATGTTCTCCTCCCTCCATGTCTGTATGGACCTTGTACACAGTCATGAGGAACAGAAAAGGGTCCTTCCCAAAACTGTTCCCACAAAGCTGAAGCTACAAGTGTCCGCAATGTCTTGTTCTGAAGAATTAAGATTTCCTTTCTCTGGAACTAATGGGTGTGACGACACAGCACTTCTTCTCAATTATGCCAGACATCAATTCCATAGGTCCAGAATCATAGACTATAGTCTGAATTATTGATTCTTCTTCTAGGTGAATGGATATTTGTAAATTGATGAAAGGTTATTACGGTACTTACCTCTTATATCAGGTCCTAAAGTTCATTGCATTCATTGCACTGTTATCTTTGCAAAACAGGGACGCAAGATCACTGAACAATGATGTTTGCTAATATGTTGATTACACATTATGTCAAGCCATGCAGTTTGTTGACTTGCAAACATTGAATAAACTATAATCAAACAATGCGAGCTAACCTCATCACCCTTTTCCCTTGACTTGTGAGTCATGGCTTGAATGACAGTTGAGAACTACATAAGGAGACTATGCCTGTTTCAAGTGACTCTACAGGATCTCAGCTTACGGGACCACGGCCCCAGCTTGAAGAACATAGATCTGTGCCAATGAACATCGCTGAGCCCTCAGAGAAGTCTTGAATGATCCAGGTTGGGACAATCAGGTCACCTGGTCACATACCTGATTGCTCTCAACTTCCGAAGCTTGTTCTTATCTCCTCTCTGTGGGTGGCCACCAAAAGTGTGGTGCCACTGGTGGGGTAGTCAGCCCTGGAAGTGGCTCTAATACCATCAAGTCAGAGGAAGGGTGAGACTGTAATTTGCACCATCTTGGGTATTTGCTGAACTGTTCTATGTTGTTTGTTGGTGGTTCAATATATTATTGCCACACTGTTTAACCCTCACCCTTTGTTGTCTGAGTAGTACTATGCCCACAGAAAAAGGAGAGCGGGCGTTCAGTGGGATGATCCCTGGTCCATACAGTCTCGAGCCAGAGGACTAGAGCAACCAATGACCCCCATGTCTCCACACTTGGCAGCAGTGGGATACTACTCAGCCCGGCTGATCCAGGGGAGCTGCAGGGACTGGTGTTCATAGACACCGTCCAATGGCTCCACAGCCAGGGAAGCATATAGACAGACCCAGCAGGCCATACAGTAGTGTTTAAAATAATAGCAGTGTGTTCAAAAACATGAGTTAATCACAAAATCTTTATGCTATTTTTATTTCCAGCATCGGGAACATTGCACACTGTTTTCTAATTCAAAATATGAAGAGAAATGTATATTTGTAATTAGCGACCGTACTTTATAGAAAATAAAAAATGAACATTGGGCTGCAGTGTCTGCATTTGTTTTTACAAACTCACAACATGTACTATTTTTTTAGAGCATTTATCATTCCAGTGAATCATTAACGTAATATTTAGTTGTTACCCACAGTTTTTTAGAACGGCTTCATATCTATATTGCATAGAGTCAACCAACTTCTGGCCCCTCACCTGTTATTCCAGCCCAGGATGCTTGGACTACATCCCACAATTTTTGGGCATTTGTTGGCTTTCCCTCAAAAACATCATTTTTAACCCCTTTCTGTCATTGGACGTACTATTCCGTCCATGTGGGGTGGGCCCTACTTCCCAAGGACGGAATAGTACGTCCACCACGACTGACTATCGCAGCTGACATCCGGCACTATGTGCCAGGAGTGGTCACGGACCGCTCCCGGCACATTAACCCCCGGCACACCGCGATCAAACATGATCGCGATGTGCCGGCGGTGCAGAGAAGCATCGCGCAGGGAGGGGGCTCCCTGCGGGCTTCCCTGAGCCCCCCGCAGCAACGCGATGTGATCGCGTTGCTGCGAGGGTCTTACCTCCCTCCCTGCCTGCTCCAGACCCGGATCCAAGATGGCCGCGGATCCGGGTCCTGCAGGGAGGGAGGTGGCTTCACAGAAGCCTGCTCAGAGCAGGCACTGTGAAGCAGCCTGCACTTCTCGCAGATCGGTGATCTGTCAGAGTGCTATGCAAACTGGCAGATCACCGATCTGTATTGTCCCCCCCTGGGGCAAAGTAAAAAAGTAAAAAAAAATTTTTCCAAATGTGTAAAAAAAAATAAAAAAAAATATTCCAAAATAATGAAAAAAAAATATATACCGTATATTATTCCCATAAATACATTTCTTTACCTAAATAAAAAAAAAAAAAACAATAAAAGTACACATATTTAGTATCGCCGCGTCCGTAACGACCCGACCTATAAAACTGGCCCACTAGTTAACCCCTTCAGTAAACACCGTAAGAAAAAAAAAAAAAAAAAACGAGGCAAAAAACAACGCTTTATTATCATACCGCCGAACAAAAAGTGGAATAACACGCGATCAAAAAGACAGATATAAATAACCATGGTACCGCTGAAAGCGTCATCTTGTCCCGCAAATAACGAGCCACGATACAGCATCATCAGCAAAAAAATAAAAAAGTTATAGTCCTGAGAATAAAGCGATGCAAAAATAATAATTTTTTCCATAAAATAGTTTTTATCGTATAAAAGCGCCAAAACATAAAAAATAATATAAGTGAGGTATCGCTGTAATCGTACTGACCCGAAGAATAAAACTGCTTTATCAATTTTACCAAACGCGGAACAGTATAAACGCCTCCCCCAAAAGAAATTCATGAATAGCTGGTTTTTGGTCATTCTGCCTCACAAAAATCGGAATAAAAAGCGATCAAAAAATGTGACGTGCCCAAAAATGTTACCAATAAAAACGTCAACTCGTCCCGCAAAAAACAAGACCTCACATGACTCTGTGGACCAAAATATGGAAAATTTATAGCTCTCAAAATGTGGTAACGCAAAAAATATTTTTTGCAATAAAAAGCGTCTTTCAGTGTGTGACGGCTGCCAATCATAAAAATCCGCTAAAAAACTCGCTATAAAAGTAAATCAAACCCCCCTTCATCACCCCCTTAGTTAGGGAAAAATAAAAAAAATGTATTTATTTCCATTTTCCCGTTAGGGCTAGGGCTAGGGTTGGGGCTAGGGTTAAGGCTACAGTTAGGGTTGGGGCTAAAGTTAGGGTTAGGGTTTAGATTACATTTACGGTTGGGAATAGGGTTGGGATTAGGGTTAGGGGTGTGTCTGGGTTAGAGGAGTGGTTAGGGTTACTGTTGGGATTAGGGTTAGGGGTGTGTTTGGATTAGGGTTTCAGTTATAATTGGGGGGTTTCCACTGTTTCGGCACATCAGGGGCTCTCCAAACGCGACATGGCGTCCGATCTCAATTCCAGCCAATTCTGCGTTGAAAAAGTAAAACAGTGCTCCTTCCCTTCCGAGCTCTCCCATGTGCCCAAACAGGGGTTTACCCCAACATATGGGGTATCAGCGTACTCAGGACAAATAGGACAACAACCTTTGGGGTCCAATTTCTCCTGTTACCCCTGGGAAAATACAAAACTGGGGGCTAAAAAATAATTTTTGTGGGAAAAAAAAGGATTTTTTATTTTCACGGCTCTGCGTTATAAACTGTAGTGAAACACTTGGGGGTTCAAAGTTCTTACAACACATCTAGATAAGTTCCTTGGGGGGTCTAGTTTCCAAAATGGGGTCACTTGTGCGGGGCTTCTACTGTTTAGGTACATTAGGGGCTCTGCAAACGCAATGTGACGCCTGGAGACCATTCCATCTAAGTCTGCATTCCAAATGGCGCTCCTTCCCTTCCGAGCCCTCCCATGCATCCAAACGGTGGTTCCCCCCACATATGTGGTATCAGCGTACTCAGGACAAATTGGACAACAACTTTTGGGGTCCAATTTCTCCTGTTACCCTCGGGAAAATACAAAACTGGGGGCTAAAAAATAATTTTTGTGGGAAAAAATTTTTGTTTTATTTTTACGGCTCTGCATTATTAACTTCTGTGAAGCCCTTGGTGGGTCAAGGCGCTCAAAACACATCTAGATAAGTTCCTTAGGGGGTCTACTTTCCAAAATGGTGTCACTTGTGGGGGGTTTCAATGTTTAGGCACATCAGTGGCTCTCCAACCGCAACCCATCTCAATTCCAGTCAATTTTGCATTGAAAAGTCAGATGGCAGGCACTCCTTCGCTTCCAAGCTCTGCCATGTGCCCAAACAGTGGTTTACCCCCACATATGGGGTATCAGAGCACTCAGGACAAATTGGACAACAACTTTTGGGGTCCAATTTCTCCTGTTACCCTCGGGAAAATACAAAACTGGGGGCTAAAAAATAATTTTTGTGGGAAAAAATTTTTGTTTTATTTTTATGTCTCTGCATTATAAACTTCTGTGAAGGCCTTGGTGGGTCAAAGCGCTCACCACACATCTAGATAAGTTCCTTAGGGGGTCCACTTTCCAACATGGTGTCACTTGTGGGGGTTTCTACTGTTTAGGTACATTAGGGGCTCTGCAAACGCAATGTGACGCCTGCAGACCATTCCATCTAAGTCTGCATTCCAAATGGCGCTCCTTCCTTTCCGAGACCTCCCATGCGCCCAAACAGTGGTTCTCCCCACATATGGTATATCATCGCACTCAGGACAACTTGGACAACAGATTTTGGGGTCCAATTTCTCCTGTTACCCTCGGGAAAATACAAAACTGGGGGCTAAAAAAATAATTTTTGTGGGAAAAAATTTTTGTTTTATTTTTACGGCTCTGCATTATTAACTTCTGTGAAGCCCTTGGTGGGTCAAAGCGCTCAAAACACATCTAGATAAGTTCCTTAGGGGGTCTACTTTCCAAAATGGTGTCACTTGTGGGGGGTTTCAATGTTTAGGCACATCAGTGGCTCTCCAAACGCAACATGGCGTCCCATCTCAATTCCTGTCAATTTTGCATTGAAAAGTCAAACGGTGCTACTTCCCTTCCGAGCTCTCCCATGCGCCCAAACAGTGGTTTATCGCCACATATGGGGTATCAGCGTACTCAGGACAAATTGTACAACAACTTTTGCTGTCCAATTTCTTCTCTTACCCTTGGGAAAATAAAAAATTGGGGGCGAAAAATAATTTTTGTGAAAAAATATGATTTTTTATTTTTACGGTTCTGCATTATAAACTTCTGTGAAGTACTTGGTGGGTCAAAGTGCTCACCACACCTCTAGATAAGTTCCTTAGGGGGTCTACTTTCCAAAATGGTGTCACTTGTGGGGGGTTTCAATGTTTAGGCACATCAGGGGCTCCCCAAACGCAACATGGCGTCCCATCTCAATTCCAGTCAATTTTGCATTGAAAAGTCAAATGGCGCTCCTTCGCTTCCGAGCTCTGTCATGCGCCCAAACAGTGGTTTACCCCCACATATGGGGTATCGGCGTACTCAGGACAAATTGTACAACAACTTTTGGGGTCCATTTTCTCCTGTTACCCTTGGTAAAATAAAACAAATTGGAGCTGAAGAAAATTTTTTGTGAAAAAAAGTTAAATGTTCATATTTATTTAAACATTCCAAAAATTCCTGTGAAGCACCAGAAGGGTTAATAAACTTCTTGAATATGGTTTTGAGCACCTTGAGGGGTGCAGTTTTTAGAATGGTGTCACACATGGGTATTTTCTATCATATAGACCCCTCAAAATGACTTCAAATGAGATGTGGTCCCTAAAAAAAAATGGTGTTGTAAAAATGAGAAATTGCTGGTCAACTTTTAACCCTTATAACTCCCTAACAAAAAAAAATTTTGGTTCCAAAATTGTGCTGATGTAAAGTAGACATGTGGGAAATGTTACTTATTAAGTATTTTGTGTGACATATCTCTGTGATTTAAGGGCATAAAAATTCAAAGTTGGAAAATTGCAAAATTTTCAAAATTTTTGCCAAATTTCCATTTTTTTTGCAAATAAACGCAGGTAATATCAAATAAATTTTACCACTATCATGAAGTACAATATGTCACGAGAAAACAATGTCAGAATCGCCAAGATCCGTTGAAGCGTTCCAGAGTTATAACCTCATAAAGGGACAGTGGTCAGAATTGTAAAAATTGGCCCGGTCATTAACGTGCAAACCACCCTTGGGGGTGAAGGGGTTAATGTCACCCCACAAGTGTCTATCGGATTAAGGTCTAGGGATTGGGCTGGCCGCTCCATAACCTCAATTTTGTTGGGACTGGAACCAAGATTTTGCTTGTTTACTGGTGTGTTTAGGGTCATTGTCTTTTTGAAACCCTCATTTCAAGGGCAAGTTCTCTTCAGCATAAGGCAACGTGACCTCTTCAAGTATTGTAATATATGCAAACTGGTCCATGATCCCTGGTATGCGGTAAATAGGTCCGGCACCATAGTAAGAGAAACATGCCCATATCATGATGCTTCACTGTCTTCAGTGTCACGGTGCTTCACCACCATGCTTCACTGTCTTCAGTGTACTGTGGCTTGAATGCAGAGTTTGGAGGTCTGATGAACTATAAGCGACTCAATGAAGTCATCATTATAGACGCCTACCCCACGCCCCGTGTGGATGAACTACTTGACAGATTAGGCAGATCCTGGTTTATATCTACCCTTGATCTGAGCTAGAGATACTGGCAGATCCCACTCACAAAAGAGGCTCAAGAGAAGTCTGCATTCATCCCTCCCTTTTGGCCTGTATGAATTTACCAGCATACCATTTGGGATGAAAAATGCCGCGGCTACACTTCCAAAGAATGGTGGACCATTACTTGAGGGATGTCAAGAGTATGCCCAGGCCTACCTGGATGACATAGCTATCTTCAGCCACACCTGGGAAGAGCATCTTTAGCACATGTCCCAATGTGCTGCAGAGGGTAGCAAAGGCCCAGCTTACCACCCGTCCCAACAAGTGCCAGATGGCGGAGGTACTATACCTGGCACATTGGGTGAGAAATGGGTGAATTCATCCACAACCTGCAAAAGTAGAAGCCATTACCCAGTGGCCTCATCCAGCCAACCAAAAACCGGTCTGCGCATTCCTAAGGGACCGCAAACTATTATCGAAAATGTATCCCCAATTACAGTACAAAGTCCCTCACTGACCTTACGACCATGGTAATAAGAAAAATAAAAAATTGTGAATTGCACTTGCAATTTCCCCGCACTTGGAATTTTTTTCCTGTTTTCCAGTACACTATATGGTAAAATCAATGGTGTTATTCAAAAGTACAACTCGTCCCGCAAAAAACAAGCCCTCATACGGCCATATTGATGGAAAAAAAAAAAAAAGATGGCTCTAGAAAGAAGGGGAGCAAAAAAAAAACAAAAACGCAAAGATGGAAAGTTGCAAGGTCGTAAAGGGGTTGAAGAGTATTTGAAGCAGTTTTTGGAGAGAATACTCTTAAAAAAATCCTTGGGTAAAAAAACTCTGAATATACTCTTAAAGGGGAAATGTCCATTTTCTTATTGGACTAAAACTGGCCAATGGGGAGAGAAAAATACGCTGCAACACCCTAGTGACAGCGGCTTATTTTCCCTAAGAACAGAAGGTTGGGGTATTGAAATCTGGTCCTCCTTTTTGCCTGACAGATGGTTATTAGTGATGAGTGATCGTGCCGGGATAAGGTGTTATCTGATCATGCTCGGGTCCTAACAGAGTGTCTTCAGCAAGCTTGAAAAATATGTTCGAATCCCCGTGGCTGCATGTCTCGCGGCTGTTCGACAAATTCAACACATGCAGGAATTGCCTAACAGACAGGAATTTCCAAGATCCTATCCCAATATGTAGTAGGTGCAATAATAATATTAGCAAATATCTCCAATTACAAATGGAGTATAGTTCTTCTGATAAACTATGATGCTTACCCCATCTGCAGGAAATTACAGTAGCTTCGGTATTTATGGTTATTATGACCACTAGCAACTGTCACTATATGAGTGGTCGTAATCATGGATACCTAAGCTACTGCAATGCCTTGCACATGGGGTAAGCAACATAGTGAATCAGAAGAACTATACTACATTTCTAATTGGAGGTATTTGCTAATATTATTATTAGTACACCGACTCCATATAGAGAGGATTTTGGAGATGGGAATACCCATTTAACCCCTTCCCGACATGTGACGGTATAGTACGTCACATGTCGGGACCCCCGCTTTGATGTGCGCTCCGGCGGTGAGCGCACATCAAAGTCGCGACATGTCAGCTGTTTTTTACAGCTGACATGTGCGCGCAATAGCGGCGGGTGAAATCGCGATCACCCGCCGCTATTAACTAGTTAAATGCCGCTGTCAAGCGCAGACAGCGGCATTTAACTACCGCATCCGGCCGTGCGGCCGGATATGAGCGCATCGCCGACCCCTGTCACATGATCGGGGGTCGGCGATGCTCCTCCATTGTAACCATAGAGGTCCTTGAGACCTCTATGGTTACTGATTGCCGGTGGCTGTGAGCGCCCCCCTGTGGTCGGCGCTCACAGCACACCTGCATTTTAGCTACATAACAGCGATCTGATGATCGCTGTTATGTAGCAGAGCCGATCGGGCTGTGCCTGCTTCTAGCCTCCCATGGAGGCTATAGAAGCATGGCAAAAGTAAAAAAAAAAAGTTTTTAAAAATGTGAAAAAAATAAAAAAAACATAAAAGTTTAAATCACCCCCCTTTCGCCCCAATCAAAATAAATCAATAAAAAAAACCAAAAACCTACACATATTTGGTATCGCCGCGTTCAGAATCGCCCGATCTATCAATTAAAAAAAAGCATTAACCTGATCGCTAAATGGCGTAATGAGAAAAAAATTAGAAACGCCAGATTTACGTTTTTTTGGTCGCCACGACATTGCATTAAAATGCAATAACGGGCGATCAAAAGAACGTATCTACACCAAAATGCTATCATTAAAAATGCCAGCTCGGCACGCAAAAAATAAGCCCTCACCTGACCCCAGATCACGAAAAATGGAGACGCTACGAGTATCGGAAAATGGCGCAATTTTGTTTTGTTTTGTTTTTTGCAAAGTTTGGAATTTTTTTTCACCACTTAGGTGAAAAATAACCTAGTCATGTTAGGTGTCTATGAACTCGTAGTGACCTGGAGAATCATAATGGCAGGTCAGTTTTAGCATTTAGTGAACCTAGCAAAATAGGCAAGCAAAAAACAAGTGTGGGATTGCACTTTTTTTGCAATTTCACTGCACTTGGAATTTTTTTCCCGTTTTCTAGTACACGACATGCTAAAACCAATGATGTCGTTCAAAAGTACAACTCGTCCCGCAAAAAATAAGCCCTCACATGGCCAAATTGACGGAAAAATAAAAAAGTTATGGCTCTGGGAAGGAGGGGAGCGAAAAACGAAAACGGAAAAACGGAAAAAGCTCCGGGGGTGAAGGGGTTAATGATTGCATTGTGGGAGGTGGGCGGCAAAAGAAGATGTGAGATAAAGAACCAGAGATGTCGATTTTGTGTCAATTTTTATTGGGTCAAATTTAAAAAAAATATGCATTGCATCATAAAATTTGACGTATAACTTGACGGGTCAAAAAAAATAAAATAAATACATAACAGGCAATTCCTCAGAGGATATCAATTGGTAACGTCTGATGACTGTTCGTGATGGAAATTAAGAAACCATGAAACAGGATCTTTCCTCCTCTTCTCACTTTTCATCAACTTGGCTTAAGATTCACGTTTCAAAAGTACAAAAGCTCCCATGATGGCCAAAACCGCATACTGGAAACAAAAAAAGGAGAGGTAAAGTCTGCTGTAGTAGTAGCAGCAGGAGGTTAGTACAGAACATTGGGAGAGACAGATCTAGGAAAAGGCACAGGAGAGGCAACAGGCTATGCCATGTGGAGCAGCATCAATTGCACAAGTGGGGGATAGACTCAAGTCATCTGCAGCACAAAAAAAGCCAGGAGGAAACAATATTATGATCAAATTAGTTTCCAAATATTATGGTATAACTGCTGAGCTGTTCCTATTACAAGCAGAGGCGGGTCATCGCAATTCAGCTTTCTAACAAAGAGTCAAAGAGTCTCAGTGTGACCGAGACACTCTCTTTCGTGATCAGCTTTTTATGTTGTTAAATTAATAATGGCATAGAAACTAGAAATGGTGAAATAGGTGTGTATTACTTAGTTACCTTAAATTTTGGATAATCATTCATCACAATCGTTACCATTCCGACGTACGGTAAAAACCTAAAAGAAAAGGTTAACGGTTAATGTCTAAAAGTAAAGTATGATATTGTTCAAATCAAGTTTTTATGTTATGCATTTTATTTTATATACAGTTGACTTTTTAAAAAATAATGTTCATTGTCATTTATATTAAAAAAAAACAAAAAACACACAACTACCACTCAGGCTATCATCCAATCAAATTTTCCTTTTTCTTGGCCATCACAGGGTATGAAATATTTAGGTATACGCATACATAGTGATCTTTCTCGACTGTTTGACCTCAATTACAATCCCTTAGGCTACTTTCACAAGTCAGGTTTTTTTGCATCAGGCACAATCCGGCGAATGTTGGAAAAAACGGATCCGGCACAGATTGTGAAAAACTGATGCGACGAATCCGGGTTTTTTTGACGGATCCGACTAGCAAATCCAGATAATTGGATAAAAAAAAAAAATTGGAGCATACTCAATTTAAAAAAAACAGAATCCAGCACCGGAATCCGTGATTTTAAGGATCCGGCACCCATAGCCTTCCATTCTAGCAAACAGCCAGAAGCGCCGGAGACAAAAAAACGTTGCTATGGAAGTTTTTTCCAGAAACCGGACACAGCAAAAACCGGATGAAACGCAATGTCATCAGGTGCAATCCGGCACTAATACACTAATACAAGTCTATGGGAAAAAAAAACGGATCCGGCAGCAACATTCGGTTTTTTGAAATTTAGCCGGATTGAGCCAGACAGCGCAAACCTGATGTGTGAAAGTAGCCTTACTTGGTCAAGTCCATAAGGACCTTAATTCATGGACTGTGAAGGATTTCTCATGGTTTGGCAGAGTAAATATATTAAAAATGAATATTTTACCTAGACTGCTTTACCTTTTTCAAACTATCCCGACCAGAATGCCTTTACATTTTTGGAAACATCTATGTAGTAGCTTTTGTAAGTTCATCTGGCCGACTCGTCATCTACGTATTCGTGGTGATATATTAGGTCTAAACAGATGGGAGGCCTCGGTCTCCCAGATTGTAGAAAATACTACATGGCAGCAGTCCATGCCAGAATACTTGATTATTTTCACGATCAACATTGGAAGCTTTGGGTTCGTATAGCACAAACTATATGTCCAAGGGCATTAACTACACTCCCCTGGAACCCACATTCCTCAGTCCTTAAACTCTCTTAACAATCCTACAGCACATACTGTACAATCCTATCCCTACGTCAAGACAATAAGATCTCTCTAATTGACCCTCAGGACCCATTATACCCAATATCAGACAATCCCACCCTTTTACCGGGGCTATCTTCCAATCGATTTTTGGGTAGAAGTAAATATCACCCTCTTCACCTTATCTAACGCATGTTTAATACCCCTCAACGAGATATTTCGGGACTGCTCTATTTCTCCAAGAGCCCCCATGCCTATAGACAGTTGCAACATTTTTATTCCCATGTTAGAAAAGATAGACAACTCATACTGCGTGGGCTGTGCTATATACTGCGTGGGCTGTGCTATATACTGCGTGGGCTGTGCTATATACTGCGTGGGCTGTGCTATATACTGCGTGGGCTGTGCTATATACTGCGTGGGCTGTGCTATATACTGCGTGGGCTGTGCTATATACTGCGTGGGCTGTGTTATATACTGCGTGGGCTGTGTTATATACTGCGTGGGCTGTGTTATATACTGCGTGGGCTGTGTTATATACTGCATGGGCTGTGCTATATACTACGTGGGCTGTGTTATACACTACGTGAGCTGTGTTATACACTACGTGGGCTGTGCTATCTACTGCGTGGGCTGTGCTATATACTACGTGGGCTGTGTTATACACTACGTGGGCTGTGTTATACACTACGTGAGCTGTGTTATACACTACGTGGGCTGTGTTATACACTACGTGGGCTGTGTTATACACTACGTGGGCTGTGCTATCTACTGCGTGGGCTGTGTTATATACTGCATGTGGGCTGTTATATACTGCATGGGCTGTGCTATATACTGCATACATATTCTAGAATACCCAATGCATTAGAATTCTATATACTATTCTATTCTTTTTGTTGGATTTTTGTGATTGAAAATTATTTAACCTTTCAATAAAAATTGGATTTAAAAAAAAAAAAAAACATCCCGAAATCTCGCCCTTTTGCCAGTGAGCCCGACAATACTGTCCGTTCTGTAGAGATTCCTTCATGGCAGACATCTCATTATCATCCCAGCCAGGATTAAAATGACGGTATGTTAATTTGCGGTTCTCCAAAAAAGGAAGAAAATTCTCACTAGGAAAACACATGCGGCGTTTGTTGCATTTTTATTTTTCTCCATTCATTTAAATGGGTGAGAAAACGCTGCAAAAATGCTGAAAGGATCAACACCGCTGCAAGGAGAAGATTAGCAGAGTTTGCATGAGATTTCAGAAACCTCATTCACTTTGCTGCATCTTTTCTTTCGGAGAAAAAAAAATGCAACATTTTACTGTACCAGCAAAAACGCAATGTGTGAACATACCCTTTATCAACATATGGTCTTTACTGGCCAATCACCGCAGATTTGAGGTTCACGCCCCTCACGGTTCTGGCTATCCAGAAGGTATCGGAGCACTTGACCATTGAGTTCTGGAACAATATTTCTCCTTGCGAAGACCCAGCAGGTACAGGGACTCTCACAGGGACCCTAAAACTTCTATTATAAAGCCAAAATAATGCAGGATCCAACAATGAAAATAGACGATGGTCACAGCTCACCTTCTCCCCCTCCCTACACAGTGACCTGTGCACAGAGCATGCCCACAATACTCTCGCAAAGGAGTCAATGAGAGAGCCCGTTTTACATGGTTGCTGTCAAGAAAACCTCTGAACAGCGGAAAACAAAGGGGCAAAAACTTGGCCACCCCCATAATCATGTATGGAACGATATACGGATTTAAAAAAAAAAAAAAAAAAAGTGAAAGGAGAATTTCAGCTTCGTTTTCAGCTTTTTAGCAGAGTTCTGAAGATGTTGATGCAAAATTGCCCAACAATTTATACTGCAATTTTGCTTTAAAGTGTAACATTATTTTTTTATTACATATGCCACAAAACAAAAAAAAGTAATTTTCAGATGTCACTCATGTTATTTAGGTCTATGTGCAATCCTCATATATCCACCAGTGTAAAAAACAAAACAATTCGTGATCCAGATGCCAGTAAACACCTACATACAAGAACCCTCCTATATGTATCATATTTGAAAGAGGGTGATAACATGGAGAAAAGCTCCTGTATTCCCCTCCCTGGGATCACATAGTGAGAACTTTCTTCTTGCTATCAGCCCAATAGTATAACAAACCTCTAGGTCCATGTGACTTGGCCATAGACATGACATTTACAACCCTAGGAGAACATCTCATTGGAATTACTGTAAAATAACCATCAGGCTTCAACCAACTATAGGCGAAACTCATTTCTTAAAGGGGTTGTCCACTACTAGGACAACTCATTCTCATTATTCATGTTTGGCCCTGATAAAATAAAAACACTTACACTCACCATCCGTGCCGGCGCCGTTATAGCGGTGTCGCCACTCGAGTCCTCGGGGCTCACGTACGGTTGTTAAGTCACGTGAGCCCGGCACCCAATCAGCGCTGGACAGTCGGTGCTCCAAATCAAGCATACTATTATGTCTTCTTGCAGCCTCCACTAGAGGGCGCTTACAAGCTTCCCACATAGTGGGTTATTATGTAGTATGCGGTGAGCTCCTCAGCTCCCCCTAGTGGTGGCTGCAGTTAGGCCGAATGTTCTCTTTTACATCCAATATGAAGCAGAGGATTTTTAGCCTATTTAGATTATGTAAAATAATGAATGATTTACAAGGGCAAACATTTACTGGAATTTTTGGAGTCTCAAATTCTGTTTTTCCTTCCCAATAATCACATTTAATGGCACTAGATAAATAAACAGCCTCTCAAACTCATACTGATGTGGGAGTAAATATATGTCCTATGTAAGGAGGGTGGAATATGGAGCTCAAAACACGGCAAATACCGGCTGTGATGTATGGCTGGCGCTAGCTGCAGTCTATTTAACCATTTATAAGTATGAAACGTCTGTCCCCACTGGACCCATATCGCCGGAATCTTGAAGTACCACAGTATATAGTACAAGTGATCAAATAATTCCAAAAAACGGCGGTAAAAATACAAATGTTTTATTTTTTTTTATTTTGTATTTATTTTATTTTTTATTTTTTTATTTAGTTATTTTATTTTTTATTATTTATGTATTGTTTTTTCTTTCTGATTTTTTTATTTAATTTTCCATATTTATGTATTTTTTTATTTTTTATTTTTATTTATATTATTATTTATGTATTGTTTTTTATTATTTATTTATTTTTTATGTATTTTTTTATTTTTATTTTATTATTTATGTATTATTTTTTCGTTTTGATTTTTTATTTATTTTTTTATTATTATTTATGTATTTTATTTATTTTTTATGTATTATTGTTTCTTATTTTTGATTTTTTTTTTAAATTTATTTTTTTACTATTATGTATTTTTTATTTTATTTATTTTATTATATATGTATTTTTTTATTTCTGATTTTTTTTTTAACACATTTTAACTACATTTCAAATTGATATGGTAAAAGTACACCTCATCCCCAAAAATAAAAAATTGACAAGCCCTAGTATTTCTATGTGGAAGGAAAAGTAGAAAAAAAAATATCGCTCTTTGAGGAAGAGGAAGAAAACAACAAAAGTGTAAAAATGAAAATTGGCTTTGAGTCTCCATATGATTTGTTATAAATTATCTACATCCTAAAGTGACTTCTGACGAGAATTCTGGCTGGCGTTGAGCAGTGTGATGGGATCTCGGCTCCCCCCGGCCAGAGGAGCGGTGACGGCAGTGGAATTACACAGCTCTGTCTGTTTAGATCACACAGACGTTCATCTGCGCCGCTCCGGGTGCAACATGTAAAGACTTTCACCAGGTTCTTGAGAGAAGAGCGGCTCGCGTTCTCTCTCGGGTCCTTCCCGCTGTGTTCTCAAGTCATTTACTCTGGATTTTCTACGTGTGCAAAATTGTCCTTTCCGAAGCTCTAAAAGTTGTTTGCTCGGCCGTGATTTATACGGTCACTGGAGGCCGGGCCGTCTCCATTAAAAGAGCGAGAGTTGTGAAAATCCTTCTTTGGCAACAGTTCTGTTTCGTAGTCCACACATCCAAACTACAGGACAGAAGAAATACGAAGGACCTTCCAAAGAGAAGATTACATTTAAGAAATCTTCTCTACATGACAAAGCCTTCCTCCATTCTTTTTGATACTGGTTCATAGGGGAAAAAAAATTGCTTTCTCCTGCTTGTGTCTTCTGGTGCAGAAAGTCCACTCTTGACCACGAGTCTAGAATATCCACCACCTCCTCCAAAATATACATCGATTGCAATGTAAAAAGTGACCACACACTTATAAAACGCTCGTTTGCCAGACAGTGATTCTTAATGGCTTACTTCTCTTAGCGTATGCATGCTCGATTCAGCTGAGCATACATAGGTCTTCAATCGAAAGTGGGAACTGGCAGTAACTTAACGGTAGCGATTTATCTTCCTTGAGAACAAAGGATAGGGCACCTATGGTCGGACATCATATGCAGTCAGACATCGCGTGCACAGTTGGTCAGACACCATATGCATTTGGTCTTGGTCGGACATCACATGCACAGTCGGTCGGACATCACATGCATACTTGGTCGGACATCACATGCACACTTGGTCGGACATCACATGCACACTTGGTCGGACATCACATGCACAGTCGGTCGGACATCACATGCACACTTGGTCGGACATCACATGCATACTTGGTCGGACATCACATGCATACTTGGTCGGACATCACATGCACAGTCGGTCGGACATCACATGCACAGTCGGTCGGACATCACATGCACACTTGGTCGGACATCACATGCACAGTCGGTCGGACATCACATGCACAGTCGGTCGGACATCACATGCACACTTGGTCGGACATCACATGCACACTTGGTCGGACATCACATGCACACTTGGTCGGACATCACATGCACAGTCGGTCGGACATCACATGCACACTTGGTCGGACATCACATGCACAGTCGGTCGGACATCACATGCACAGTCGGTCGGACATCACATGCACAGTTGGTCGGACATCACATGCATACTTGGTCGGACATCACATGCACACTTGGTCGGACATCACATGCACACTTGGTCGGACATCACATGCACACTTGGACGGACATCGCATGCATACTTGGTCGGACATCACATGCACACTTGGTCGGACATCACATGCACACTTGGTCGGACATCACATGCACACTTGGACGGACATCACATGCATACTTGGTCGGACATCACATGCACACTTGGTCGGACATCACATGCACACTTGGTCGGACATCACATGCACACTTGGTCGGACATCACATGCGACATGGAGTCAGGACAAGTACAGGAGGTTGAGGAGACTTGTGTCAGTCGAAATCTGTTCTTAGTTTTTATCATTTTGATGCGTAAATGATGAAAGACAGAATACAGAAGCCTTGAAAGGAGAAGTAGCCCACCTTAAATTCTCTGAAGCTGGGACCCCCAGAATGAAGGGATCTACTTTTAATGGTGGTGTACTGACCATCTGCAATGTGTTTTTGCTTTTTTTTTTTACAATACATCACTCTTTGATGCAGAATTGAAAAGAAGACATCCATGAGGGTAAAGAGCCAGGTGGTGCTTCAGCAATGTGTCAAGTATCTACAGTACCGGGCAAAAGTTTTAGGCAGGTGTCGGAAAAAAGAAAAAGAGGATTTTTGGTACTCGTTATAAAAATCTTATTCCTGTAGCCTTCCTCCCCAAACAGACTACACTTGGCCTGATGACAATCAGCTATATAGTTCGTGCAAAAGCAAGAGGAGCAAACTCAAGCAAGGAAGGATGATGGCCAACATTGAAGAATATGAGAAAAAAAAATATGGAGTACCAAAAATACGCTTTTCTCAGGCTCTTCATTGGGGGCGAACACAAACCATGCAAAGGTAAGAGCTTAACGGAAAAGTAAAATAAAGGCTGGTCTGAAACGTAGGCCCATGTCTGCCTCCTACATGACACTACGCTAAACTGAATAACTGTAGGGTCGGTAAGCCAAACCTCCAGCTCCGACATTTCCATGACACCGACTCCACCAAAATGGGCTGAGACTCCGACTCCACAGCACTGGGTCAACAGGACAGGTGTAGACAACTATTTTTATTTTTTTTTAAGGTAAAAATGGGTGTGAAATTAAGGCCAGTATCTGACTCCTACTTGACACTAAGCTAAATCTGAACAGCTGGGTGTCGACAGGACAAGCGTAGCCCGTCAAAAAGGAGCAAACATTTTTCCCCAGATAGCATCACATTAACCACAGTTTGATATCATGCTGCAAAGTAAAAAAACGCTACATCCAAAACGTATGGAGCAACCACCGGGCAGAGTTTCTCCAAAAACCGCGTGCAAGTGTTCCTAGAATTGATGAAAGTGACACCCTGTCACCAAATATTGATGAGATTTAGATTTCTCCTTCATAAACTTAGCATTTTGTTAATTAATAGAAAAAAAAATTATTAACATCGCTATTTTTTATTTTTTGTTTACTCATTCTTAACTTTTTGCAACACTTCTTTCCATGACTGCCTAAAACTTTTGCGGAGCACTAAAACTTTAGAAAACTTTAACAATTGTCTCAGTAGCACAAAAAAAAAGTTAAAGTGAAGGGGAGATGAAAAGCCAGAATTTTGGCCCTAGAATGTTTGTACTTTCTCTTTTTGCATCCTAAAAATAAGATATGTAAGCGAAGTGGCGGCGTCTCGTAGGAGCAGACATTAAAAGTAACGTCGCCTTAGGAATGAGGAGCCGGCGTCGGAGCCACTAAAGCTGAGGTTTGATTCTACTCATGCACAGAAGGATTCCTCCGCTTACATAACGCCGGCACACACGGCTGAAGAACACAAAAATGCAATTACCTTTATGGTCGGCCACAATGAAAGCTAAAACAGCCGCGAGGAGCTTTGTTACGCTGACGGCGCCAAACTGAGCGAATATGAAAAGATGAATATCAACAGCTGGACGGATCCACCATGATCTATGGCTACAGCAGCTGCCGCCTCCACGCGGGATCCTCTTAAAGGGAACACACCCTATTCATTAGCCCCGATAATGGCATAGCCCCAGTCAGAGCCGTAAGTAACCCTCCCCGCACCCTGCTTCATAGAAGGGAGCCGCAGATGATCACTCTCCAGCTTAGCTACAGCGTCTACTGGAGTCTCAGGTTGTCCAAAACCGACCTCCTGTCCGAAGCACAGACGGCGGCTCTGTCTCGTAACCAAATACTGCACAAAAGCTGCTATGGAGTCCTGCGAAATCTCCGCCGTCCACTACTCACCCTCGTGCTCTGCCCACGACATCCTTCTTTTCAAGCCAGTTCTGTCCTTCCTTATAGAGGCCTCGGTCATCAACTTCATTATTGTCTCCCTTGGTCAGGAATTTAATATCTCCGTTCTCTCTGAAAATTAAATATACAGATTAATCTAGGAAAAGGACCTAAGACTCAATTCCTCTGAACATTACATAACTGATCCTGTACTGATCCTGAGTTACATCCTGTATTATACCCCAGAGCTGCACTCACTATTCTGCTGGTACAGTCACTGTGTACATACATTACATTACTGATCCTGAGTTACATCCTGTATTATACCCCAGAGCTGCGCTCACTATTCTGCTGGTGCAGTCACTGTGTACATACATTACATTACTGATCCTGTACTGATCCTGAGTTACATCCTGTATTATACTCCAGAGCTGCACTCACTATTCTGCTGGTGCAGTCACTGTGTACATACATTACATTACTGATCCTGAGTTACATCCTGTATTATACTCCAGAGCTGCACTCACTATTCTGCTGGTGCAGTCACTGTGTACATACATTACATTACTGATCCTGTACTGATCCTGAGTTACCTCCTGTATTATACTCCAGAGCTGCACTCACTATTCTGCTGGTGCAGTCACTGTGTACATACATTACTGATCCTGTACTGATCCTGAGTTACATCCTGTATTATACTCCAGAGCTGCACTCACTATTCTGCTAGTGCAGTCACTGTGTACATACATTACATTACTGATCCTGAGTTACATCCTATGTTATACTCCAGAGCTGCACTCACTATTCTGCTGGTGCAGTCACTGTGTACATGTGTACATACATTATATTACTGATCCTGAGTTACATCCTGTATTATACTCCAGAGCTGCACTCACTATTCTGCTGGTGCAGTCACTGTGTACATACATTACTGATCCTGTACTGATCCTGAGTTACCTCCTGTATTATACTCCAGAGCTGCACTCACTATTCTGCTGGTGCAGTCACTGTGTACATACATTATATTACTGATCCTGAGTTACATCCTGTATTATACTCCAGAGCTGCACTCACTATTCTGCTGGTGCAGTCACTGTGTACATACATTACTGATCCTGTACTGATCCTGAGTTACATCCTGTATTATACTCCAGAGCTGCACTCACTATTCTGCTGGTGCAGTCACTGTGTACATACATTACATTACTGATCCTGAGTTACATCCTGTATTATACCCCAGAGCTGCACTCACTATTCTGCTGGTGCAGTCACTGTGTACATACATTACATTACTGATCCTGAGTTACATCCTGTATTATACTCCAGAGCTGCACTCGCTATTCTGCTGGTGCAGTCACTGTGTACATACATTACATTACTGATCCTGTACTGATCCTGAGTTACCTCCTGTATTATACTCCAGAGCTGCACTCACTATTCTGCTGGTGCAGTCACTGTGTACATACATTACTGATCCTGTACTGATCCTGAGTTACCTCCTGTATTATACTCCAGAGCTGCACTCACTATTCTGCTGGTGCAGTCACTGTGTACATACATTACATTACTGATCCTGAGTTACATCTTGTATTATACTCCAGAGCTGCACTCACTATTCTGCTGGTGCAGTCACTGTGTGCATACATTACATTACTGATCCTGAGTTACATCCTGTATTATACTCCAGAGCTGCACTCACTATTCTGCTGGTGCAGTCACTGTGTGCATACATTACATTACTGATCCTGAGTTACATCCTGTATTATACCCCAGAGCTGCACTCACTATTCTGCTGGTGCAGTCACTGTGTACATACATTACATTACTGATCCTGAGTTACATCCTGTATTATACTCCAGAGCTGCACTCACTATTCTGCTGGTGCAGTCACTGTGTACATACATTACATTACTGATCCTGTACTGATCCTGAGTTACCTCCTGTATTATACTCCAGAGCTGCACTCACTATTCTGCTGGTGCAGTCACTGTGTACATACATTACTGATCCTGTACTGATCCTGAGTTACATCCTGTATTATACTCCAGAGCTGCACTCACTATTCTGCTAGTGCAGTCACTGTGTACATACATTACATTACTGATCCTGAGTTACATCCTATGTTATACTCCAGAGCTGCACTCACTATTCTGCTGGTGCAGTCACTGTGTACATGTGTACATACATTATATTACTGATCCTGAGTTACATCCTGTATTATACTCCAGAGCTGCACTCACTATTCTGCTGGTGCAGTCACTGTGTACATACATTACTGATCCTGTACTGATCCTGAGTTACCTCCTGTATTATACTCCAGAGCTGCACTCACTATTCTGCTGGTGCAGTCACTGTGTACATACATTATATTACTGATCCTGAGTTACATCCTGTATTATACTCCAGAGCTGCACTCACTATTCTGCTGGTGCAGTCACTGTGTACATACATTACTGATCCTGTACTGATCCTGAGTTACATCCTGTATTATACTCCAGAGCTGCACTCACTATTCTGCTGGTGCAGTCACTGTGTACATACATTACATTACTGATCCTGAGTTACATCCTGTATTATACCCCAGAGCTGCACTCACTATTCTGCTGGTGCAGTCACTGTGTACATACATTACATTACTGATCCTGAGTTACATCCTGTATTATACTCCAGAGCTGCACTCGCTATTCTGCTGGTGCAGTCACTGTGTACATACATTACATTACTGATCCTGTACTGATCCTGAGTTACCTCCTGTATTATACTCCAGAGCTGCACTCACTATTCTGCTGGTGCAGTCACTGTGTACATACATTACTGATCCTGTACTGATCCTGAGTTACCTCCTGTATTATACTCCAGAGCTGCACTCACTATTCTGCTGGTGCAGTCACTGTGTACATACATTACATTACTGATCCTGAGTTACATCTTGTATTATACTCCAGAGCTGCACTCACTATTCTGCTGGTGCAGTCACTGTGTGCATACATTACATTACTGATCCTGAGTTACATCCTGTATTATACCCCAGAGCTGCACTCACTATTCTGCTGGTGCAGTCACTGTGTACATACATTACATTACTGATCCTGAGTTACATCCTGTATTATACTCCAGAGCTGCACTCACTATTCTGCTGTACTCATAGTCTCCTAAATAATACTTTACTTTTCATGAACTTTGATGACTCTGTGAACTATTGGGATGTCTCTGCCTTCCACTTTGAAAACCACAATCTCTCCGGCCCGGATGGGGTCTTCCTGGAAGTTAGTGAGGAACAGCAGATCTCCTCGATGGAAGGCCGGCTCCATGCTGCCGCTGTGGAAGGAGCAGACGGGTCACAAACCAACAACAAACACAAATTAAAGGACGCAAATAGACCTAGTAACTTGACTTGCTACAGATGTAGCAGAGCTGAATTAGCTTCTCAAAGTTTTGACTTAAGACTGTGGCTGTTGAGGACTTCAGGATAACAGATCATTAGGCTGGTGTACCAGCAGTCCTATGTAAAACTACTAATCTCACCACCGAGCGATGGCAAGGACTCGCGAGGGAGCAAGAACGAGCACAGGAGCCGCAGAAATCGGTTTGTGGATAAATTAGATAAATGGCTGGGGATATTCTATACGTAGCGCTCCTGCCCCCGACGCTCCAGCGCCCCCACTAGGATCGCACGTGATGTCATCCTATCCAGTCAGTCCCCGACTGGCTGTAGGGTGAGGTGACTGATGGACATGACATCATCACTTCTGACAAAGACCATCGGAGAGGAGCGGCCCTTCAATTTAGCCAGCTTTTAAAGGGATGGAAAACTCCCTTTAAACACACCTCTTGGTGTTCCCTATGCCTGTATACATCCATCACCTAGGATTTACGTCTACAAGGACCACCCCGGACCTACCTCAGTACAACAACAATGGGGCTCTCGCTGCCCGTGACCACGATCAGGCCTTTCCATATCATCAGGGCAGAGGACACAATCATGGCGAAGTTCAGCACCTGATAGTAAAGCTGCAGATAAAAGAAACAACATTAACAGGAGATATCACATAAGTCAGTCCATGACTGTAAGGCGACTGTCAGCAGCAGTCTGTGCACCACATCTGTGCACTTTATGGATGGAAACTCCATCCTCATCCTCCGCCTCCAGAAAGTCCTGCAGAGGTATACTATACATGCCTGGGCACTGCTCTGTGTACGATACTACTATATACACTACATGGGCACTGCTCTGTGTACGATACTACTATACATACACTACATGGGCACTGCTCTGTGTACGATACTACTATATACACTACATGGGCACTGCTCTGTGTACGATACTACTATATATACACTACATGGGCACTGCTCTGTGTACGATACTACTATATATACACTACATGGGCACTGCTCTGTGTACGATACTACTATATACACTACATGGGCACTGCTCTGTGTACGATACTACTATATATACTACATGGGCACTGCTCTGTGTACGATACTACTATAAACACTACATGGGCACTGCTCTGTGTACGATACTACTATACATACACTACATGGGCACTGCTCTGTGTACGATACTACTATATACACTACATGATCATTGCTCTGTGTACGATACTACTATATACACTACATGGGCACTGCGGTGTGTACGATACTACTATATACACTACATGGACACTGCTCGCTCTGTGTACGATACTACTATATATACTACATGGGCACTGCTCTGTGTACGATACTACTATATACACTACATGGACACTGCTCTGTGTACGATACTACTATATATACTACATGGGCACTGCTCTGTGTACGATACTACTATATACACTACATGGGCACTGCTCTGTGTACGATACTACTATACATACACTACATGGGCACTGCTCTGTGTACGATACTACTATATACACTACATGGGCACTGCTCTGTGTACGATACTACTATATATACACTACATGGGCACTGCTCTGTGTACGATACTACTATATATACACTACATGGGCACTGCTCTGTGTACGATACTACTATATACACTACATGGGCACTGCTCTGTGTACGATACTACTATATATACTACATGGGCACTGCTCTGTGTACGATACTACTATAAACACTACATGGGCACTGCTCTGTGTACGATACTACTATACATACACTACATGGGCACTGCTCTGTGTACGATACTACTATATACACTACATGATCATTGCTCTGTGTACGATACTACTATATACACTACATGGGCACTGCGGTGTGTACGATACTACTATATACACTACATGGGCACTGCTCGCTCTGTGTACGATACCACTATATACACTACATGGGCACTGCGCTGTGTACGATACCACTATATGCACTACATGGGCACTACGGTGTATGCGATACTACTACACTGCTCAAAAAAATAAAGGAAACACTTAAACAGAATATAACTCCAAGTAAATCAAACTTCTGTGAGATCAAACTGTTCACTTAGGAAGCAACACTGATTGACAATCAATTTCACATGCTGATGTGCAAATGGAATAGACAACAGATGGAAATTATTGGCAATTATCAAGACACCCTCAATAAAGGAGTGGTTCTGCAGGTGGGGACCACAGACGACATCTCGGTACCAATGCTTTCTGGCTAATGTTTTGGTCACTTTTGAATGTTGGTTGTGCTTTCACACTCGTGGTAGCATGAGACGGACTCTACAACACACACAAGTGGCTCAGGTAGTGCAGCTCATCCAGGATGGCACATCAATGCGAGCTGTGGCAAGAAGGTTTGCTGTGTCTGTCAGCGTAGTGTCCAGAGGCTGGAGGCACTACCAGGAGACAGGCCAGTACACCATGAGACACAGAGAGGGCTGTAGGAGGGCAACAACCCAGCAGCAGGACCGCTATCTCAGCCTTTGTGCAAGGAGGAACAGGAGGAGCACTGCCAGAGCCCTGCAAAATGACCTCCAGCAGGCCACAAATGTGCATGTGTCTGCACAAAAGGTTAGAAACTGACTCCATGAGGATGGTCGGAGTGCCAGACGTCCACAGATGGGGGTTGTGCTCACAGCCCAAAACCGTGCAGGATGCTTGGCATTTGCCACAGAACACCAGGATTGGTAAATTCACCACTGGCACCCTGTGCTCTTCACAGATGAAAGCAGGTTCATATTGAGCACATGTGACGGACGCGACAGAGTCTGGAGACGCCGTGGAGAGCAATCTGCTGCCTACAACATCCTTCAGCATGACCGGTTTTGGCAGTGGGTCAGTAATGGTGTGGGGTGGCATTTCTTTGAAGGGCCGCATAGCCCTCCATGTGCACACCAGAGGTAGCCTGACTGCCATTAGGTACCGAGATGAGATCCTCAGACCCCTTGTGAGATCATATGCTGGTGCGGTTGGCCCTGGGTTCCTCCTAATGCAGGACAATGCCAGACCTCGAGGCTGGAGTGTGTCAGCAGTTCCTGCAAGTTGAAGGCATTGAAGCTATGGACTGGCCCGCCGGTTCTCCAGACCTGAATCCGATTGAACTCATCTGGGACATCATGTCTCGCACCGTCCTCCAACGTCACGTTGCACCACAGACTGTCCAGGAGTTGGCGCATGCTTTAGTCCAGGTCTGGGAGGAGATCCCTCAGGAGACCATCCGCCGTCTTATCAGGAGCATGCCCAGGAGTTGTAGGGAGGTCATATAGGCACGTGGAGGCCACACACTACTGAGCATCATTTCCTTGTCTTCAGGCATTTCCACTGAAGTTGGATCAGCCTGTAACTTCATTTTCCACTTTGATTTTGAGCATCATTCCAACTCCAGACCTCCGTGGGATATTAGTTGTGATTTACGTTGATCATTTTTAGGTTTTATTGTTATCAAGTCATTCCACTATGAAATTAATAAAGATTTACAACTGGAATATTTCATTCAGTGATATCTAGGATGTGGGATTTTAGTGTTCCCTTTATTTTTTTGAGCATTGTATATACACTACATGGGCATTACGGTGTATACGATACCACTATATACAGTGGGGAAAAAAGTATTTAGTCAGCCACCAATTGTACAAGTTCTCCCACTTATAAAGATGAGAGAGGCCTGTAATTGACATCATAGGTAGACCACAACTATGAGAGTCAAAATGAGAAACAAATCCAGAAAATCACCTTGTCTGATTTGGTAAGATTTATTTTGCAAATTATGGTGGAAAATAAGTATTTGGTCATTAACCAAAGTTCATCTCAATATTTTGTTATACATCCTTTGTTGGCAATGACAGAGGTCAGACGTTTTCTGTAAGTCTTCACAAGGTTGGCACACACTGTTGTTGGTATGTTGGCCCATTCCTCCATGCAGATCTCCCCTAGAGCAGTGATGTTTTGGTCCTGTCGCTGTGCAACACGGACTTTCAACTCCATAGGCACCCTGCTGGGACCGGCACTACCCCCTATAGGCGCCCTGCTGGGACTGGCACTACCCCCTATAGGCGCCCTGCTGGGACCAGCACTACACCCTATAGGCGCCCTGCCGGGACAGGCACTACCCCCTATAGGCGCCCTGCTGGGACCGGCACTACCCCCTATAGGCGCCCTGCCGGGACAGGCACTACCCCCTATAGGCGCCCTGCCGGGACAGGCACTACCCCCTATAGGCGCCCTGCTGGGACCGGCACTACCCCCTATAGGCGCCCTGCCGGGACAGGCACTACCCCCTATAGGCGCCCTGCCGGGACAGGCACTACCCCCTATAGGCGCCCTGCCGGGACAGGCACTACCCCCTATAGGCGCCCTGCTGGGACCAGCACTACCCCCTATAGGCGCCCTGCTGGGACCAGCACTACACCCTATAGGCGTCCTGCCGGGACAGGCACTACCCCCTATAGGCGCCCTGCTGGGACCAGCACTACACCCTATAGGCGCCCTGCCGGGACAGGCACTACCCCCTATAGGCGCCCTGCTGGGACCGGCACTACCCCCTATAGGCGCCCTGCCGGGACAGGCACTACCCCCTATAGGCGCCCTGCTGGGACCAGCACTACACCCTATAGGCGCCCTGCCGGGACAGGCACTACCCCCTATAGGCGCCCTGCTGGGACCAGCACTACACCCTATAGGCGCCCTGCCGGGACAGGCACTACCCCCTATAGGCGCCCTGCTGGGACCGGCACTACCCCCTATAGGCGCCCTGCCGGGACAGGCACTACCCCCTATAGGCGCCCTGCCGGGACAGGCACTACCCCCTATAGGCGCCCTGCCGGGACAGGCACTACCCCCTATAGGCGCCCTGCTGGGACCGGCAGCAGGGAACTTCTATATAATATTTGTATTGCACGGCTCGCTCTTTCTGGGGTCTTTCTTAGCACAGCTGGCATGGTGCCCTCTGATTCCAGCGCTGCTGTTCATGAAAAATCATTAAATAATCGGCGCCGGAATTAATCACTGAACGCTGGCAAGAACTGCGGGCGCAGCTCCAGCTCTGTGCTGATGAATGGGGACATGTGTGCCACATTTCCCCCGTACAGTAAGGTTTCTATTTTTTTCTCCGAGAACACGATGAAGCGAATATGAGGCCGGAAAAATCGCTCAGATGTTGCCAGCTCGAGAGTTACCCAGGAAACCGGCTCATTACTGCCCATCTGTGCCACCTCCAGTTACATCCCTGCCTCACAGGGCGCTCCGGACAGCGCGGGCTAGAGACAGCGTTCAGGGAAGCCGCTGCAGCACCGGCAAATGTAACCCCCTGATCTAAAGAAATGATTTTCCAGTAATAAAAAAATATATATATATATCTGTAATTATGATTTTGCTGGCAGGCTCCTGGCTCCTATACCATGCCCATGTTTGCTGCTTCTCACAAGCAGCGAGGAGTGGTAAAAATCTGCAACTTTCTTTACGACAAGACAGCGGTGCTAACAGCGGTGCACGTTACGTGTTACATACATTATTAAACAGATCTCTCAGACCAAATTAGGCCAGTGTACTTACCTTATAAATGTCAGAATGGCTGTATAATGCTGAAATGTAATCTGCACCCACCTAGCCTGATTGACAGTGCCCCAGTGCACCTAATTCCTGCTGCGATCTGCCCACCCAGCCTGATTGACAGCTCCTCAGTGTCCCTCCTCCCTGCTGCGATCTGCCCACCCAGCCTGATTGACAGCTCCTCAGTGTCCCTCCTCCCTGCTGCGACTCTGCCCACCTAGCCTGTGACAGCTCCTCAGTGTCCCTCCTCCCTGCTGCGACTCTGTCCACCTAGCCTGTGACAGCTCCTGTGTCCCTCCTCCCTGCTGCGACTCTGCCCACCTAGCCTGTGACAGCTCCTCAGTGTCCCTCCTCCCTGCTGCAACTCTGCCCACCTAGGCTGTGACAGCTCCTCAGTGTCCCACCTCCCTGCTGCGTCTCTGCCCACCTAGGCTGAAAGCTCACTAGCGAAGTGGAGCAAATTGATTTATGGTACCCTGGGCCAACAGTCAAGTCAGTATCCTGTAGCTGGAGCAGAACCCCTTCGAACCACTTCTTACATATCGGCATCCATGGCTCCTCTTGATTAGCCGGCCTGGAGTGACATCATTATTACACACAACGCCAGGCCAGCTAATCAGAAGAGGACTCATAGATGCCGACCAGGCTCCCGTCCAGCAGCAATGGAATACTGATCCGGCTGCTGAAAAAGCATTTAGCAAATTATTAACTAATCTCTTCTCCTCAGGATTCCTCCTTCCTACTAAATATCCATCCACTGAGCCATATGGAGAGTTCCTCAGGGTCCCTCCTCCCTGCTGTTGAATCTCTTTCCACCTAAACTAACAGCTCCTCAGTGTCCCTCATCCCTGTTACTGACTTAACCCTCCCAGCCTGACTGACAGCTCTTCACTTACCTGCTACTGAATCTCTGCCCACCTACCCTATCTGACAGCTCCTCTCCTCCTACCGCTGTGTTCTCACCTCACTCAGTACAAGCTGCAGCTGTCAGTCAGGCCGGGTAAGACGTGAATAAATAGAGGTCATTTGGACTCCCGAGCTCTCGCTCACTCATATCAGGCAGTGGTGTACTGGGGCCTCTGATAATTTGCCCGTGGCTTCTACAATACATTTCTCATGACCGGCACATCGGATCTCTACAAAGAAGGCCTCATATTTATGGGTGACCAGCGCCTACACAGCAACACCCCCTGCTTCAATATAGCAGAGCGACAGGTTCCCTTTCACAATACTCGGCGTCCAGTAGCACCAGATGAAGGATCTCCGACCTTCAAGTGTCTGGCGAGGGAGCAGGAGACATTTATCACGGGTGGTCTTGGCGGGAGCTGTCGGGCATTGACCGTGGCGGAGAAATGCAGCAGTACCGTATACAATGCATCAGATCTGCTGCTGTAGAGCAAATCTACCTCCCTGAATTTGCTGCCTACACCCTAGTTTGCAGGGTCACCTCCGAAAACTGTCATGCAACCTCTGCATTTTTTTTTCCCATACGTTTGTAGGAGCCAAACCGAGCATGGAGTTCCTGCCGAAACTTGGGGGCAACCAAGGGGCACTCACAAGGGGCCCCCCACCACTAATCCTTGACGGGGTCCCTTATCTCAGGGACTTCAAACCTAGAAGGTCAGGGGGGCTCTTCTCCTAGACTTCATCCATGTATTTTGGAGCGACAGACGGCACCGCTGAAAATATTTGAAAAATTGGCAAAACCGTGACAACTCCTAAAGGAAGACGATTAGGTTGTCAGCCGCACTCTCAAGAAAAAATAAATAAAATTTTATAAATATATATATCGGGATGTGGCCCGTAAAATGCCGCCCTCCAGTCCCTGGTGCCGAGCGGACCGTCACATCGACAGTGACTAATGATGGCGGATTACAGCTCCGGTGCAGGTTAACGCACATATGATCCAGATATTGATTTCCTGGCAGACGGAGGAGCGCAGCTCTGTGCCACTAATGAGAAGGGCGCTCATTAAAATTCTGTCATCCTGTCGAGTGGAGATGTAACGTGGCCGACCTTACACTGCCGTACGGCGCTGGGTGCCGCATTACTACAGCCATTAATGGATCAGATCATCAGGAACGGCTCCGATGTTCCCATTCACTGACTGCAAGCAGGGATATTGCCAATGGATAGGGACAGAAATAATGGATTTAAGAAGGAAAAATTACTTATCTTTATAATATAACGGGGGAAACGTTGGCTGCAAGTGACAGTCGGCGCATTCTCAGCCGGGGTCGCCCGCTCCCTGATCAGATCATTATTACACGGTGACGGTGTCTTTTCTTTATTTCCCAGTAACCAGGCAGGAATTATGTGCATAAAAGCCTCTTTACAGCCTCGCCGCAGGGAGACGAGTGGAAAAAGACACGGAAAACAATACAAAACACTCCGACGATCGCTGCATTGTAATGCGGCTAAATACATCAGAAAATAAATGCGGGCCTGCTGAGACCGGAGGAACGGCTAAGAAGGCTGTGATAGATTGCTTAGCGCTCGGCAAGTCACCGGGGGCTTTAATCACAGATTTCGGCAGAAGTCTGGGCCAATGCTTCTGCCGCCATTTATATCAGCATTGAAGGGGGTGTCTAACCAGGATGACCTCGGTCGGCGCGGACCTAAAGGAGAACTCCAACCCTGATACATTATATATTTTGAAGCTACAAGGTTAGATGTATTTGCAGATACTTTATATTATACCCTCCTGACATTTAAAGGAATATTTCCATCCTTAAAGGGGGCCTATGACTCGTGATAAATACGTACATTTTTTTACCCAGTGTGAATACCGCTGGTCTCCAGAATCCGGCGTAGTTTTTCTTTTGTTCCTGAGCCTCTCCTTTCCTGAGATATAGCCTCCTCTTCTCTGTATGTAAATCTAATCTTTTCAGAGAAGTGGGCGTGGTTCTCAACTGTTCTCTTGGTGTGACTACTGGGGGGTCACGCCCACTTGCCTTACAAGACTAGATTTATACACTGGGGAAAAAGGGGCCATATCTCAGGAACGGAGAGGCGCAGGAACGAAAGAAAAACATTGCCGGATTCAGGGGAACAGCAGCAATTACACCAGGTAAAAAAAAATACATATATATTTTTTTTTAAATCATATAGTTGGGCAAATTACAAGTCTTTTTTATTTTATTTTTTTTTTAAAGGGGCTGTCCAATTGCTAGGCTATACTATACTTTCACTCCTATGGGACTCCCACCAATCCTGAAAATCCAATGCATCTTCATCCTCTTCATTGTTTTTTCCCTACCACCCCAGGCCATCCACCCTGCAACATCATGGACCCCTTCAAGTACTCAGAGAACTGTTCATCCAGAGAGCAACCTGCTACATAATAACAGGACCACTCTGGCCTATACAGCGAAGCAGTAGTACAAGGTACTAGGGTTGGGGGGAGGTCAAGAACTTCTGTGAGTATGGGGTGCAGTTATTCACCCATTTTTTATTAATTTTTGCCCTAGAAATGCGACCCCTATAGACAATAGATTCCGGACAGATCCTGAAAAATGTCTCTAGGAAGGGAAATTCAGACATGTGCTGCAAAATTATGGTGGAAACACCACCTTGGTGCAAAGGGGGGGGAAAGTCCTAAAAGTTGTGTGCAAGTTTCTTCCTCATCAGCTACGTTCCACTGTCCCATAGAGAATGAATGTTGCGGCGGCGGAGCACAAGTGAACCGGGAACCGCTCCAAACTTGTTGAGTCCAATTCTTGGGATGGTCAGGGACTTTTTGGGGGGCACCCGGTCATACCCCGGAGTCACACTGCACAATCTATAGATCCAAGTAAATAATAGGTCACAGGTCCCTTTCAGAATAAGGAGCACTCACGGTAGGAGACGGAGGCATGGTACCGCTCTAATGTGCCCTATAAACCATCATCATCATCATAGTGCAGCATATGGGAAGTGACTGGAGGGGAAATTATTAGCGATGATGTCTGTGCAACCGCAGGAGAAATCTGCACCGAGGCCGCCGTAATGCTTCGGAAATTTAATGTGCCCCGACACTGATATAATTCAGGATACTCAGTCATCACGGTGGCCGTACGGAGGAGGAACGCGATAAACACTTCCCATTAATGACCCCCCGTGCCTCATAGAACGGAGCGGCACAGGGCTTCCTACAAAAGGGAGAAAAATTATATATTTAAAAAAAAAAAGTAGGTCATCTCCACATGAGACGGGAGGAATGCCGAGGGGGCCCACCCCCAACCAGACCGGAGGAGCACGGAGGGGGCCCACCCCCAACCAGCCCGGAGGCGTGCCAAGGGGGCCCACCCCCAACCAGCCCGGAGGAGCACGGAGGGGGCCCACCCCCAACCAGCCCGGAGGAGCACGGAGGGGGGCCCACCCCCAACCAGACCGGAGGAGCACGGAGGGGGCCCACCCCCAACCAGACCGGAGGTGTGCCGAGGGGGCCCACCCCCAACCAGACCAGAGGCGTGCCGAGGGGGCCCACCCCCAACCAGACCGGAGGAGCACGGAGGGGGCCCACCCCCAACCAGACCGGAGGAGCACGGAGGGGGCCCACCCCCAACCAGACCGGAGGAGCACGGAGGGGGCCCACCCCCAACCAGACCGGAGACGTGCCGAGGGGGCCCACCCCCAACCAGCCAGGAGGGGGCCCACCCCCAACCAGACCGGAGGAGCCCAGAGGGGGCCCACCCCCAACCAGACCAGAGGTGTGCTGAGGGAGCCCACCCCCAACTAGCCCGGAGGAGCACGTAGAGGGCCCACCCCCAACCAGACCGGAGGAGCCCGGAGGGGGCCCACCCCCAACCAGACCAGAGGCGTGCCGAGGGAGCCCACCCCCAACTAGCCCGGAGGAGCACGTAGAGGGCCCACCCCCAACCAGACCAGAGGCGTGCCGAGGGGGCCCACCCCAACCAGACCGGACCGGAAGCGTGCAGAGGGGGCCCACCCCCAATCAGACCGGAGGCGTGCCGAGGGGGCCCACCCCCAACCAGACCGGAGGCGTGCCGAGGTGGCCCACCCCCAACCAGACCGGAGGCGTGCCGAGGGGGCCCACCCCCAACCAGACCGGAGGCGTGCCGAGGGGGCCCACCCCCAACCAGACCGGAGGAGCAAGAAGGGGGCCCACCCCCAACCCCAACCAGATCGGAGGAGCATGGAGGGGGCCCACCCCCAACCAGACCGGAGACTGGAGGGGGCCCACCCCTAACCAGACCGGAGGCGTGCTGAGGGGGCCCATCCCCAACCAGACTGGAGGAGCACAGAGGGGCCCACCCCCAACCAGCACGGAGGGGGCCCACCCCCAACCAGACCGGAGGAGCACGGAGAGGGCCCACCCCCAACCAGACCGGAGGAGCACGGAGGGGGGCCCACCTCCAACCAGACCGGAGGAGCACGGAGGGGGCCCACCTCCAACCAGACCGGAGGAGCACGGAGAGGGCCCACACACAACCAGACCGGAGGAGCACGGAGAGGGCCCACCCACAACCAGACCGGAGGCACATAGGGCCCTAAATATAAGGTCTAAAGGGAACGAGGGTCTCCACATAACATCGGAGGGGTCCTCCACAAAAGATCGGAGGCGCATGGAGGTCCTCCACAGGAAATCAGCAGCAAAAAATAAAAAAATAAGAAATTGCCGCTTTTCAGTCGCCGCAACCTCCTTTAAGAAATACAATAAAAAGCGAAAAAAATATTGTGCGCACTGTAAAAAGTGATGAATAAACGACGGCTGTGAGCAAAGAACAAAACAAGCTCCCTGCATGGAGGGAAAAGAAAAAAAAAAAAAAAGAAAAGCGGCTCTTGGAAGAAAGAAAGAAGTACAAAAACAAAAAGTTGGTCCAGTCCTGAAAAGGTTAATCTGCTATTCACTTCTGAGTACACAACACATAATCCCGAGCTTTAAAATTAAAGACAAAAAAGAAATGCAGGGTCACCATATGGAAACCAGCACAAGACCGCTGCAGCCGGTCACTGTCTGCAGCGGTCACGTCTGGATGTTCCCTGGTCACAGCGGTTAGACTTCAATTTAAAGGGCCGGATCTGCCATATTTATTGTAGTAGCCCATTATATATATATTATTTTTAGGGGGGGGGGGTGTTTCAGTACACGCATCTATAATATGATCAAAAACATACTAAATGCCAACCAGTCCCCCCTATAAGTGCCCAGTGCTGACAATGTGCCCCCCATCACCCCGGCCCCCACTTCTCAGCAGCACCAGTAACTTTTCTGAGTGTGGCCCCTGGCTGCTGTCACTCACCTGCCTCTTGTTCATTCTCCGCAGATCCCCGAGCAGATCCATGTCTAGGGATGGCATAGGGGCGCTGGGTGGCAGCTGCTGCCACTATCCGGGAGCTGGCAGGAGGAGAGGAGGCGCCCGCCGCTGCCAACATCCCCTCCCCGGCTCCCCCTGTTCCATGTGGTACTCGTTCATAGGCCGCTCGCAAAGGATGACGGGAATCGTAGTCTGGGCAGGTCAGGCGCACGGTCTCTGGAGCCTGTTTTCAACTACACAGACCATGATGCATTTCGCCGGTTTTAATGCATAAAGGGAACCCAGGCGCAGCCCCGCAGAGTTGTCATGGGGTCTTTGTGCTTCTGGTGTGGTGACAGAATTTGTACCCTCGGAAAGCCGTATGAGGGTCCCCAGCTCCTACAAGGGTGACCACCCAGCTATCCTAGCTGCGATAGACACTTAGATATGTCCCTGGGCAAAGTTGCAAGTCTGGAATCAGGGAAAGCTGGGTGACCACTTTTTATTCCCATTTTTTATTCTCTTTATTGGGAACTAATATTTTTTTCCCTTGACGTTCAATGTGCGGACTAAATATAAGATTGTATTAGTTCAGACAGTTACAAAGTTGTTTTTATTAGATTTTATATGGTCAAGTGATATGAACTTATTCCTATATTTTTTTTCCATTTTCTTCTATATTTTTCAGGGATTTTTTTTCCCTTATTTTTACCATTTTCTTTATATTTTTTCAGTTATTTTTTTTCCATTTTCTTCTATATTTTTCAGGGATTTTTTTTCCCTTATTTTTACCATTTTCTTTATATTTTTTCAGTTATTTTTTACCATTTTCTTTCTATATTTTTCGGGGGGGGGGGTTATTATTATTTTTATTTTTTTTCATTTTCTTTATATTTTTCAGGATTTTTTTTTTCCTTTTTTTATTTTCTTCATGTATTTTTCAGGGTTTTTTCCTTTTTTTGTCAATGTCTTCATATTTTTCAGGGATTTTTTTCCCTTATTTTTGTCATTTTCTTCACATGTTTTTTCAGTTACTTTTTTACCATTTTCTTTCTATATTTTTCAGGGGAGTTTTGTTATATTCATTTTTTTTTTCTTTTTTTTTTACATTTTCTTTATATTTTTCAGGATATTTTTTTCCCTTTTTTATTTTCTTCATGTATTTTTCAGGTTTTTTTCCTTTTTTTTTCAATGTCTTCATATTTTTCAGTTATTTTTTTCCTTTATTTTTTCATTTTCTTCCTATATTTTTCAGGGAGTTTTTTCCCCTTTTTCACTCCTATATTTTTCAGGGTTTTTTTCTTTCTCCTTTCCATTTTTTTCAATCACACTTCTTTCCATTTCCGAGCCTTGAAGTAGCGGTCGCTTGCACAGCGCCATTGGCGAACCACTGAATGGCTAGTATTGGGAAGGGAACAGTCGCCAGATACAGCCGACATCCTGCCGCCATGTCCGGGATTGGCGTCATCTTTGATTCTGGAGCCATTTAACCCCTTGGTAACCGTGCGATATAAGGAGTATGATAACAAGACGGAGGGTTCCCAATTGTGATGGATTAGCAGGATGCGGCATAAATTAATGGGTTACTTGATAGTAGCCATAGTGTATCATTATGGCCTCATTCCAATGCCCATTTTATTCTGTGCCCAAGAAAAGAAAAGGATCATTTTCCTAAAAAAAAAAAAAATATATAGATATGTGACTGTACTCATTATAGTCTGTCCCTGAAAAACACAGAGCACTGGCATCTAAAACGGAGATCTGAATGAGACCCTACAGCCGTTAAAGGGGGACAATTTGTTTTTTATTACTAAAATCCATTTATTTGGGGCTAAAAACCACAGCAGAGAAAATTGGTCAAAAGGTTGGAACACAGGATAATCCATATGGTGAATTAGCAGCCCCAATCGAGTGCCAAAGAAATTCAAGCTGTCCTGCAGCCATAGGATGCATCAATGTCAGTGCGAACTATACATCGACATGTGAATGAAAAGCTATAGCGGAAGACCCAGGAGGACCCCACTGCTGACACAGACATAAAAAAGCTAGACTGCAGCTTGATGAAATGTACGTGAGTAAGCCAAAATCCTTCTGGGGAAGAGTCTTGTGAACAGATGAGACCAAGATAGAGCTTTTTGGTAAAGCACATCATTCTACTGTTTATAGAAAACAGACCGAGGCCTACAAAAAAAGAACACAGTACCTACAGTCAAATATGGCGGAGGTTCAAAGCCTGTTTTGCTGCCTCTGGCACTGGACTAGGAGCAAGGCATCATGAAACCTGAAGATTCCCAAAGGATTTTGGGTGGCAATGTAGTGCCCAGTGTCAGAAAGTTGGGTTTGCGTTCTAGATCATGGGCCTTCCAGCATGACAATGACCCCAAACATACTTCAAGAAGCCCCCAGAAATGGTTTTAAAAAAAAGTGTGGGAGAGATCTGAAGTGACCAGCAATGAGTCCGGATCTAAATCCCATTGATCACCTGTGGAGAGATCTTACAATTACTGTTAGAAGACGCCTTCACAAATGAGAGACCTGGAGCAGTTTACAGGAGAAGAGTCGTCCAAAATCCCAGAGAGAGGTGTAAGAAGCTTGTGGATGGTTATAGGAAGCGATTGACTGCTGTTATTTATTTCAAAGGGCGTGCAACCAAATATTAAGTTGAGGGTGCCAACAATTGCGTCCGGACCATCTTTGGGGTTTTATGTGAAATTATGTCCAATTTGCCTTTTTTTTCTCTGCTTTTTTTATGTTGTTCCAATACACACAAAGGAAATAAATGTGTATAACGAAACAGGTGTAAGTGCAATAAAGTGCTGGGAGAAATACTTAATTTTCTGCATCACAATTTCAAGGGTGCCAACACCTTCAACCATGACTGTCTGATTATATATATTTTTTTTTTTTTCACTAACAATATTTTGTTTAAAAATGGCAAAACTCTTGCATCCATAACATATTTAAAAAATAAAACAACATCTAAACTGTACTGTAAGTGGCATGAAATGAACTCCATTAACAGTTTCCTCTATTTCAAAACAAAAAACAACAAAACATTTCTAAATAAACTTTAAACCAAAAAAGAATAGGAGCACAAAGTAGAACCTATCACTAATCCATGAAAAAAAAAATATATATATATATATATATATATATCTCAAGCAGACACTAAAATGAATGAGAAAGAAACTACTTGAAAAAAACATATAAATAAGTATACTGAAAATAAATAATCCAAACCTCAATAATGTTCAAAATATAAATAATTTTATTAGGAACACCAATCCAATCTGACACAAAAATTTACAATAAAAAACATATATACAACAATTTAAAAACTAGAGGGAGCAGAATACCACCCATAACCTGAATATTTCATAATAGTGGCATACGTTTTTATGCAAGTTTATTCTCCATAATGGGGAAACCTATTTAAGAATATCAAATTTTATTTCTATAATTATAAATAAATAAAGTGCTCATGACTATATATATATATCCAAGTAGTATAGTTTGATTGTAACAGAGAGAAATATCTCCTTCAAGTGCATATAACCAAATCACACATAGTAAGTCCTAATAGGAAAGTGACTAGTGCATATTGCAAATTCCATATACTAACCAGGATTCATTTCCCACGTGGTATTACTGCTATCCCACACTCCAACGCCGCGTTTCACGTTGCTTCCTCAGGGAGGTAGCACTGCTCCTGGCTGTAAAATAATTAACCCCTTCAGATGGATTACCTCGTGGGACCTGACAGTACATCAGAAGGTATGTATATTGTGGGTTTATTATTTTGCCAAGCGAGGGTCTTCCGGTGGATTGAGAGAGCAATAAAATATTAAAACAACCTGTGTGTTTATTTCATTAAAATACTTTTTAATAATGTGTGTGTTTTTTAACCCTTTCATACAATTGGATTAATGGATAGGTGACATAATTGACGCCTCTCCATTATTAACCCGGCTTAATGTCACCTTACAATAGCAAGGTGACATTAACCCTTCATTACCCCATATCCCACCGCTACAGGGAGTGGGAAGAGAGTGGCCAAGTGCCAGAATAGGCGCATCTTCCAGATGTGCCTTTTCTGGGGTGGCTGGGGGCAGATGTTTGTAGCCAGGGGGGGCCAATAACCATGGACCCTCTCCTGGCTATTAATATCTGCCCTCAGTCACTGGCTTTACCATTCTGGTGGAGAAAATTGCGTGGGAGCCCACGCCAATTTTTTTCGCCATTTAACCCTTTATTTTAGAGGCTACGGCGCCCAAATTTTGCACATACACACTACTAACAGTAGTATGGAATATGCAAAAAAAAGGGGATATGAGATGGTTTACTGTATGTAAACCATGTGTCATATCATATCGGGTTTGTGAAGGAGAAATGCAAAGCCGGCAATTGAATTACCGGCTTTTCTCTCTAACACCGCTGCGTTTCTCTCAGGTCACACTGCTGGTCCGTGTGGAAATCGTATTTTTCTCACCCCCATAGACTTTCATTGGCGATTTTTTTGCGCAATACGGTGACAAACGCAGCATGCTGCGATTTCCTACGGCCGTACAAGACCGTATATTACGGATGCATAATATACGGCAGATATGAGCTGGGCCATAGAGATTCATTGGGCTGTGTGTAATGCGTATTTTACGGACGTAGTTTATGCGCTCATACGTCCGTAAAACTTGCTAGTGTGAGGCCGGCCTTAGAGTGGCATGTGCTTGACCACCACTGCTCCCCCTGGGGAGTTTGGCGTCTTTTTTCTACAGCAGCCCCATAGGGAATGAAAGGAACGGCGGTTGTGTGCCTAACCTGTCTCTCCATATTGTAACCGGGATGAAAGTTCCCCGTTCTTGACCTTCAAGAAGAGGTTCCGACCTCCATCCATCAACAAGGATTAGGTAACATTTGTAATCTCGGCAAAACATCTAGGAGATGGGACCTTGGTTTAGTTTATTCTTCCCCCTTTTCTAAAAGCCATAACTTTTTTTATTTTTCCATTGACTTAGCCGTACGAGGCTTGTGTTTTGCGGGCCAAGTTGTCATTTTAAAAGACACCATTCACATTACCATATAAAATGCCGAAGGACAGGAAAAAATTCCAAGTGTGGGTGAAATGAAAAAAATAAAAATCAATTCCGACATTGTTTACTGCATTTTGTGTTAACATCCTTCACTTAAAATGACCTAGAAACTTTGTTCTATCGGTCACATATTGTTTTACTACTTTAAAAAAAATGTACCAAATATATGGTTTCATCTATATTTTCAGATCCATGACTTTTTTTTCTTTCTCTTTTTATGGGTATCGTTTTGAGGTCCATTTGACTTTCTGATTTGTATTTATTCAATTTTTTCTTGGGGTCAAAGTGACCAAAAAACAGCAATACCATTTAGATTTTTTTTTTTTTGCATCATCTTTTGTTCATCATTTTATGAGTTCTGTAAGGTGCATAATACAAAATACGTAATTTTTGGGGGTGACAGGGTCACTGGCACTGTATGTAAGGGGAGTTCTGTGTCTCAAAGGTTGTTATCCTGCTCGATGTGAAACCCATAGTTTCACTCCAGCAAGATTTGTACTGAGAGTTAATCATTTCCAGGGTTTGAGTTTTGTTGTGAGTAGGTTAAGAGATGGGTGGGATGCCTACCCACCATATCTTCACCTCAAGAGTGTGGTTGGAGGGCGTTAAATGTCCAGTTACTGTTTGTTTTTTGCTGTCTGGTCCACATGGAGGAAGGAAGCCTCCAGGCTGAAGCTCCAGTGGGCTTTCATTTGTGCTAGAAAAGCTGTTTTGTGTTACTGTTTTGGCTTTATGGTTTATGAAGCAATAAACCACCCAGGGACTTTAACCTAAAATTGTTCCTGTGTCTACCACGGGAAGCAGCCGAGTGAGCCGACCTTCCACAAGTGGTGTTTTGGATGTGGGCACCATTCCAGGAACACGGGTAGCAGCTGTGGACAAATCATATGGCCTGGGTGAAGGTGGCTACAGAGATGGAACAACGGTCGGACAAAATGAAGGCGCTCATCAAGCACCTGATCCCGAGCCAACAGCTGCAACACCAACAGCATCGAGGGCAACAGCAGCGCCAAGAGCAACAGTACCCGTGAGCAGCAGCAGGTATAGCAGGAGATAAATAAACTCTTGATGCAAAAGATTAAACAGCAGCAAAAGCAGATGGAACTTCTGGTGGGAAATGTCCGCAATAGACAAACCACACCTTCCCCACATCAACGTGATGACTCATACATCCAGAAAGCGGTAAGACGAGCCATGCAAAAGATGACCCCAGGGGATGATATAGAGGTATTTTTCACTGTTTTCAAACGGGTTGCAGAGCGGGAGAGGCTGCCCCCTGAGCGGTGGGCAGAGGTACTAGCCCTCTACTTGACAGGTGAACCCCAGAAAGCTAAATTTGACTTGGCCTTACAGGATGCCCGGGAATATGCAAACTTAACAACGGAGATATTGGCACGTTCAGGGGTCACTATGTCTGTCAGAGCCCAAAGGGTTCATCACTGGGCGTTTTATGGTGACATTTCCCACTCACAAATGTTTGACTTGTTGCATTTGGCCCAGAAATGGTTGCAGCTGGAGTCCTCCAAATCAGCCCAGATGGTCGAGAGGGTGGTCAAGGACAGGTTTATGTACTCGCTAGGCCGGTGCAGACCTGGGTTTCCCAGGGAGACCCCCAGAATGCCGAAGACCTGGTGGCTCCATAGAAAGGTACCAGGTGGTCGAGAGGAAGCTGGGGGTGGGGCATCTCCATACTGGGATACTCAGCGGGATCCCGAGTCCCAAAAGAGGGGTAGTAAAACTACCACTGAGGGGATCCGAGATCCCAAGGAGTCACTGAGGGGTTGTCAAAGGCTGCTGATAAAGACCTGATCTGCTGGATATGCCACGGGCCTGGAAACATAGCTGCCCATTGTCCTATGTCCTCAGAGAAGATGGACCGCAGCCTTGGGAGGCGCTCTTCGTACTATGCCTATCCCACATGCAGTGTAGACTATCAGCCCAGGGTGGGACCGCAGTCATGTCCCATGACAATAAATGGAGGTACTGGTGTCAGGACTCTTGCGCTCAAGGAGTTTGGTGACCCTGATAAGGGTTACACTGCCCCATCAGTTGATCCCAGGGAAACGTGAGCATCCGCTGTATCCATGGGGACGCCAAGGACTACCCTATTGCTAGAGTGTTGATAAAAAGAGCCGGGGTACGGAATCCCATGAGGTCGGGGTAGTCAGAGACTCGATACACCCTGTGATAATCGGGCAGGACTTCAGTCTGTTCTGGGACCTGTGGGGAAAGGCAAGGGTGCCAAGTGACTCAGACAGGAGCCAGCTCAACTCTGATGAATCCCCATCGGAGGTGGAGGAGTTCCCCTTGTGTGTCCTAGCTGGTGATGAGGATAAAACAGTGAGGCCGAGGTTCCTGAACTGGGGGTTTCTGGGGAAAATTTGGGGACTGCTCAAATGCATGATCTTACCCTAAAAGGGGCATTTGAAAATGTATCTGTGATCGATGGGGATGCTCAAGAGCTGGGGCCTGACACCAGGTACTCACACTTTGCAGTCAATGGCGAGTTATTGTATTGGATGACCACACTGAGGGGAGGTAAGATAGTGGACCAGCTGTTGGTTCCTGGACCCTACAGGTGTAGGATTTTAGACATGGCCCATTCGCATGTTTTGGGGGGACATCTGGGGGTTGAGAGAATGCAGGCAAGAACAATGCAGAGGTTCTGTTGGCTGGTATGTTACCAGGAGATCCTGAATTATTGTAGGTCCTGCTCCACCTGCCAGATAACCGCTCACTTCCAAAGACCCCTAGCACCGTTACCTGTACTAGAGTTCTCATTTGAGAGAATTGCCATAGACCTAGTAGGTCCTTTAATTAAGTCTGCATGAGGGCATCAAAATATCCTAGTAGTCTTGGACTATGCGACCCGGTACCCTGAAGCAGTACCACTAAGGAACTTTTTGGCCAAGAGTATCGTCCGGGAACTTGTCCATATTTTTGCTAGGACGGGCCAGCCGAAGGAGATTTTGACATACCAGGGAACCCCCTTCATGAGCAAGGTAATGCAAGAGCTGTGTAGGGTCCTCTCGGTTGCCCAGCTGATAATTTCAGTCTACCAGCTGCAGGAGAGGATGGTGAAAGTAATGCTTATCGTGAAGAAGCATCTTCTCCAGGCATAGGAGGCACAGGCAAGGATGTATACCCGATCAGCGAGGCTGCCTGGGGACCGTGTGCTAGTGCTTATCCCCACGGCGAAGAGCAAGTTCCTGGCCAAGTGGCAAGGCCCATACAAGGTGGTAGAAAAACTGGGCGAGGTGAATTACAAGGTACACCTGCCAGGTCAAAGGAAGCCGCACTAAATATAGCATGTGAACTTGCTCAAGCCCTGGAGAGATCGTGAATCGCTGGAAACTCCCTTACTTGGGAGCCAATCCCAAAGCCACAGTGGATGATGTCACCATTGCAGAGACTCTAACGCCAGCCCAGAAGCAAGTGTCGGGAGCTGTTGCAGTGGAACCATCAACTATCAAATGAGGTGAAGAGGATGCTAGACCTCGGGGTGGTAGAGGAGTCAAGAAGTTTATGGTAGAGTCCCATCCTCATGCCGAAGCACGCTGAGTGGCAGTTTTGTAACGACTACTGCAGGCTGAATAAGATCTCCAGTTTTGATTCATTTCCAATGTCTTGCATGAATGAACTTGGACCTGCGAGGTACATTACAACCCTCGAATTGACGAAGGGCTATTGGCAAATCCCCATGACCCAGAATGCCAAGGGAAAGATGGTTTTCAATACACCAGAATGCACTTCTGACTGCAGGGTGCCCCGGCAACCTTCCAGAGCGCTATGAATCAGATCCTATCTACGCATAAGAAGTATGCCGCAGTGTACCTTGATGACATTGTGGTCTTCAGCCCTGATTGGGCTAGTCACCTGCCAAAAGTACAGGCAGTTCTGGATGCTTTAAGAAATGCGGGGTTCACCATAAATCCGAAAAAAATGTGCCATAGGGAAGGAAGAGGCCAAGTACTTAGGCTATGTCGTCGGGAGGGGTGAAATCAAGCCACAAATAAACAAGATTGAGGTGATTCAGAAGTGGCCGCAACTGCTTTCCAAGAAGCCAGTGAGGGCATTTCTTGGAATTGTGGAAATATTACCAGCGATTTATCCTAAGTTTCACCATAATCGCCGCACCATTGACAGATCTCCTTAAAGACACCAAATCAACGATAATTAAATGGACTGCTGAGATCGAGATGGCATTCCAGGATCTGAAGAGGGCTCTATGTAAACATCCAGTTCTGGCCGCACCAGACTTCAGCAAAGAATTTGTGGTACAGACAGATGCATCGAAAGTTGGATTGGGAGCCGTGCTGAATCAGGAAGTAAATGGAGAAGAACATCACATCCTGCATCTGAGCAACAGCTCTCGTTATGCGAGAAAAACTGTGCCATTGTTGACAAGGCGTGTTTAGCTATTAAAATGGGCCGTGGATATGCTGAATTATTACCTACTAGGCCGGAGGTTCAAACTTGTGTCAGACCATGCCCCTCTGAGATGATTAAGGGAACAGAAGGGTAAGAAGGACAGGGTGACTGGTTGGTTCTTAGGCATCTAGGCATCCAGGATTTCAGGTTCCATGTAGAACACAGACCCAGGAAGTTACACGGTAATGCAGATGCCCTCTCCCGAACTCCCAGTTTGGTGTCCGAAGGTGCCAAAACCCCCAGCTTTGGGCAGAGGGGCGGGATATGTGACAGGGTCACTGGCGACATATGTGAGGGGAGATATGTGTCACAAAGGTTGTTATCCTGCGTGATGTGAAACCGATAATTTCCCTCCAGCATGATATGTGCTGAGAGTTAAGCATCAGTGACCAGGGTCTGGGTTTTGTTGTGAGTAGGTGTAAGAGATGGGTGGGATGCCTCCTCACCATATCTCGTCCTCAGGGGTGCGGTTGGGGGAAGTTACTGTTTTTTTTCTGTTTGGACAAATTAAGCCTCTAGGCTGAAGCTCCAGTGAGAGCTGCCATCTGTTTGTCCCAGAAGGCTTGAGCTATGCTGGAGAGGACTTATGTATGGACTTTTCATTTGTGCCAGAAAGGCTGTTTTTGGGTTACTATTTTGGCTTTATGGTTTAGGAACCATCCAGAGACTTGAATATAAAGTGTTCCTGTGTCTACCTTTGGGAGCAGTTGAGTGAGCCGACCTTCCAGAGGAGTAAAAGAGTGGCGATTTGATCTTTTATTTGTCTTTTAGGCTGTTTTTTTTCCCTAAGGGATTGAACGCGCGATTGCTTAGTCAATGCTGTACACTACTGTTTCATTGCAGTCTATTGTAAAATTGATGATCTTTGAAGCCCAGCCATAGGTGTCCAAATATGGCAGACATGGGGGGACTTCAGTAGACCCATCTTGACGCTATAACACCATTGGCAATCCCGTGATTGTGTCTCGGAGGGGTTGAATTGGTCAACAGACGGTAATCTGCTATTTCCAACCACTTAAATGCAGCTGTCACGATTGACAGAAGCATCTAAGGGGGTAAAGTGCTACCGTTGATATGTGCTATATGGATGGTGCTAAGGGAAGTATTTTGGTTCAGCAGCCATGGGATGGTGTAAAAAGGAGTGTAAAACATGCCTAGACTATTGGACAAAAAATTATTTCATAAACTTTTCCAACTTGCTATTTTTGGCAACACTATTGATAAAACTTCCCCCGAGAGCAATTCTACCATGGGTGCCCATCTTATGTCAATGGGAGAAGATGAGTAAGAACAAGTTGCTACTATTATAATATAACCAAAACTTTATGAATACAGAAAACTGATCGAGGATTAATCAATGAATAAATTAAACTTTCCGGCACATAATATCCGGAGCGGGAAGCAAATGACCGTAACCCTTAATGTAAGAGATAAGGTAAGGAATGCTAATAATCAATGGCGGATCTGATGGGGAACGATGGAACGGGGAACGAATGTTGATTCATAGAAAGGTTAGAAATGCTTCCGATATTAAGTTTACATTTCGTACAATTTCTCGGCTGTTTGAGAAGATTTTAGGGCTAAACTGTAATTACCGTCATGAAATCGGCCCCGGCTCTTTTGCTTAAAGGTCAGTGTAATATCGGTGTTATTGTAGCTAAGTATCTCCGACATCCGCTATTCCCTACAGAGGGGGTGGGGGGCGCACGGTGATATTTGGTAGGTCTGGAGATCACATAGTGATAGTGACGGATTCAGCAGAGAAGTAGAGAATACAAGGGAATGACCTTTTAGGTTTTTATTGGTATATAGTAACATCGAATGCATTTTTATTAAAGTTTTACAGCTTGGCGTTATTGGATATAGATCGGAATCATTCAGAATTATTTTTTTACATTTTTTTTATAAATTTTTTATTTTTATGTTTATCCAGAACTAGAAAAAGCACGGTGTCTTTCTTTCACGCTTTGTCGGGGGTCACGTCTGGTTTTGCAACTTGGCAGCTTTTAGGTTCACATGTTGATTATCTAGCGTGGATTTTACGCACAGACTTTTAAACTGCAGCTAAAATCCAGGAAAATACCTAACACTCTCTGTGTCCAATCACAGGATATCTAATAACTGTCTAACAGATGTTGGTCCCATAGATATAAAAGTCGCAGCCATGTGCATGGGATTAGACTTGGGCAAACGCGTTTTGGAATGAGATCCTTAATCATTGCATAATTTTGATCTCATTATTGGCTCAAGTACTCAATTTAGAGTTATCTAGATAGATGATGAGTAAGGGGCCAAACATTGGGACCACTGCAAATTCCCCACAAATTCCAACAACAGGGTTCTAATATTCCCCATCTGTTTGTGGGACTGCTGAAGAAACCTCAGCATCGTATTTGGCAGTCCAACTCGACATTTCAGTGCCTTGTTCTCTAGATCCGGGAGGGTGGTCCTAGCACTTGGACCTCCACTGATTTGCAAGTTATCTCCTATCCACATGTGTTTAGCATAATTCTTATAAGTATTCTTTTGAAGATAATCAATACTATAGAGGAAAGAATCCTGCATCGCTGCAACACCTGAGCCCAAATATCCCCCGTCTGTGATTACTACGTCAAATACACCGCCCTTTCTGATTCACGGGTGCCGAACCCTATAAACAATTGCATAAATCCATGTACTGAAGAGAAAAAAAGGTGGCACTCACCGTTTCTAAAATCCAATCTTTATTGTGACGATTTAAAAACATCTCCAGCGGGGGAGTGTAAAACGAGAAGAAAAAAAAAACGATTTTAGAAACGGTGAGTGCCACCTATTTTTCTCTTCAGTACATGGATGTTCTTTTCAAGATAGTTAGATACCGTATATACTCGAGTATAAGCCGAGACCCCTAATGTTGCCACAAAAAACTGGGAAAACTTAATGACTCGAATATAAGCCTATGGTGGGAAATGCAGCAGCTACCGGTAAATGTCAAAAATAAAAATAGATACCAATAAAAGTAAAATTGATTGAGACATCAGTAGGTTAAGTGTTTTTGAATATCCATATTGAATCAGGAGCCCCATATAATGCTCCATACAGTTCATGATGGGCCCCATAAGATGCTCCATACAAAATACGTTCCATATAATGCTCCATACAGTGTATTATGGGCCCCATATGATGCTCCATATTAAAATATGCCCCATATAATGCTGCACAAATGCTGATTATGGCCCCATAAGATGCTCCATAGACTATTATGCCCCATATGCTGTTGCTGTGATTAAAAAAAAAAAAATGACATATCTCTCATCGCTCAGACCCCCAACACTTGCTATAGTCACCTTTCCCTGTTCCACCGCCGGGCGCCGCTGTGTCTTCCCCATCCTCCCCACTGACGCTCAGGCAGAGGGCGCGCACTAACCACGTCATCGCACCCTCTGACCTGAGCATCACAGGCAGATGATGCGGAAGACGACACCTGGCGGTGGAACGAGGAGAGGTGAATATCTCCATGCTCTCCCTCCCCATTATACTCACCTGCTCCCAGCGCGGTCCCTGGCAGCTTCTCTGATGGACTCTCCGGGTGCGGCAGCTCTTCCAGCTTTGAGCGGTCACTGGTACCGCTGATTATAGTAATGAATATGCTGCTCCACCCCTATGGGAGTGGTCGCGTCCATATTCATTACTGTAATGAGCGGTACCATGTGACCACTGAAAGCTGGAAGAGCTGCCGCGCCCGGAGACCATCAGGCATGCAGGGACCGCGCCAGAAGCAGGTGAGTATGTCACAGCCGCCGCTCCCCTGACCCCCCAGGGACAATGACTCGAGTATAAGCCGAGCACTTTCAGCCTAAAACAATGGGCTGAAAATCTCGGCTTATACTCAAGTATATACGGTAATCCCCCAGTTTCCCATCTTTCAGATTGCCGAGTGCAGGGCTCTCCGGATGATTAGCGGCATGAATGAGCTGCTGTCTGAGGCAGCTTTGCTTCTACACTATGTAATGCCGCGATCACTAGCGGGTTGGGGAATAGTCACTTGGCTGCAAGATTTAAGGCACACAGGAACACTTTCCACTTTAAACAGTCTATGCAGTTTATTAAATAGTCATAAACCGGGTCATGCACAGTCCATTACATGCTTCATGGAACACAATAGGCACCAACAGATGACATTAAGTTGCAGCTTTAATTCAGATACTTCACATACGGCTTTAACTCACAGTTCAGACCCTACACCCACCAGTCCTCCTTGACTAGTTCCCGGGGGTGTCTGTACGCCATATCAATGTCTCTACTCATATAGCGCACACGACATTAGGTTGCAGTCTCTGAACATGCTGGACCTTACTCCGTCCAGTTACCATGGGTGACCGCACAGATCAATAACTGACCCCCTGTCAGTGCACACAGTTCTTGGTTACCTTCCAGGAGCTCCTGCTCCACACACTGACTCCTGTCAGCACTCCGACCCGGACAATGCCTTGTTGACCGGGCCACCCGACAGTCCAGATCCTCAGATGGGCTGTAGCTCCCCAACACAGTAGCCGTCACCAACTGCACATTCGGCCTTTCCATACTCAGGGATCCGGTCCACGCACAGAACCTCCCAACACACAGGCCTTCAGGTAAACGGCCTCTCAGTGCCCTATTCAGGGATTTTATCCTACTCCCAGGATCTCCCAACACACAAGCCTCCCAGGACCTACACACTCACCACAGAGCCCATGTGACCACACCATGGTCACATTATATATTTGTAACCCCATCCCCTGGGTGGGAGGTGTGTGTGGTTAGCCAGTCCCGCCCAGCACTCCGACTAACCCTGCAAGCCACCCTTTTAACTATACAAATACTTGTGGGAATACAGGTCCCAGAACAACAATACTACATCAGGCTTACAGCGCAGACTCCCTCTGCAACACATACCGGCCATTCACAATAATGCCAGTCACTATCTCATTATCAACATTACAGATCCGCCTCCATGCATATCCTGAGGAGCACATACAGCACCCCCTAGCTGCAGCAAGGGGCACTGCATCACAACCATCAGAGTAATGCAGGAGCACTGAAGCTGCCGGATCCAGTCATCTGGACGACTTTATAGCAGTGCTTGCAAGTTCTATAGCAAAGAGCTTGCAAGCGCTGAGCTCCTTCCCTAGGAAACCGGCCACCTCTGATAGCCTGCTCCTTCCCTAGGTAACCAGCCACCTCTGATAGCCTGCTCCTTCCCTAGGAAACCAGCCACCACTGATAGCCTGCTCCTTCCCTAGAAAACCAGCCACCTCTTATAGCCTGCTCCTTCCCTAGGTAGCCAGCCACCTCTGATAGCCTGCTCCTTCCCTAGATAGCCAGCCACCTCTGATAGCCTGCTCCTTCCCTAGGAAACCAGCCACCTTTATAGCCTGCTCCTTCCCTAGGAAACCGGCCACCTTTATAGCCTGCTCCTTCCCTAGGTAACCAGCCACCTCGGATAGCCTGCTCCTTCCCTAGGTAACCAGCCACCTCGGATAGCCTGCTCCTTCCCTAGGTAACCAGCCACCTCTGATAGCCTGGTCTTTCCTAGGTAACCAGCCACCTCTGATAGCCCGCTCCTTCCCTAGGAAACCAGCCACCTCGGATAGACTGCTCCTTCCCTAGGAAACCAGCCACCTTTATAGCCTGCTCCTTCCCTAGGTAACCAGCCACCTCGGATAGCCTGCTCCTTCCCTAGGTAACCAGCCACCTCGGATAGCCTGCTCCTTCCCTAGGTAACCAGCCACCTCTGATAGCCTGGTCTTTCCTAGGTAACCAGCCACCTCTGATAGCCTGCTCCTTCCCTAGGAAACCAGCCACCTCGGATAGACTGCTCCTTCCCTAGGAAACCAGCCACCTTTATAGCCTGCTCCTTCCCTAGGTAACCAGCCACCTCTGATAGCCTGGTCTTTCCCTAGGTAACCAGCCACCTCTGATAGCCTGGTCCTACCCTAGGTAACCAGCCACCTCTTATAGCCTCCAGAGGTGGCCAGTAAACTATAGAATCCCTTTGTTCTTGACAATAGAAATGATTTTTAATAAGTGATAAATTAAAATGTAGCGTGTTTTTAAAAGCACTTTATAATTTTACCCATTTGCCAAGATGAATCAGCCCCTTTAAGCAAGCAACCAGGAAATATGTTTTGGAAGCCTATCCCTTAGGTACCGCAATGCTAAGACTATAATTAGTTTTCACTTATGGCTATTTCTGGTTGTTATTAGTACGTTACTTTGCTTTTTGCGCCGCGTAGGTTCACACACTGCAATCACTAATTTTCAGTAAAGTCTCTTCTTCACGTTAATGCGGTAGATTAAATGAAAGTGCTTTCCTGAGACTGTTTAGAGCGGCAGTGTTTTGTCTTCGCTTACGGAGAAGCGGACCCTGGATATGGATTTAATCAGCACTTCTGTATTATTGATGGTAAATGTGGCATTAAAAGGACAATATACCTTGAAATGACTGAGAAAATGTAGCATTAGTTGGCTGTTGTAGGAATCAAGCAGGGAAAGCAGACACTGGTTGTATTAAATTATCATCTATACAGTGAATGTATAAAGTCTACACACCCCTGTTAAAAGGCAAGTTTTTTTGTCATGTAAATAAATCATACCAAGAAGAATCATTTCAGAACTTTTTTCCCACCTTTAATGAACCTGTACAAATCCATGGAGAAACAAACAGAAATCATTTTTAAAATAAAAGTAAAATATGTGGTTGCATAAGTGTGAACACCCGCTTATAATTAGGGATGTAACTGGTCAATTCTGAACATATTCACAATTACACTCATGTTACATAGTAGTCAGTGCACGGCCGCCATCATTTACAGTGATTGTGATTACCTCCATGGTAAGTTTTTCTGGTTTAGGAGGATCTTCCTAACATTTTCTTAGTTGCATTTTACAGTAAAAGCCACGGTCAGTAAACAGCTTACAACACAGCAAAGGGATCTCATTGTTCTAAGTCATCAGTCAACAAAAATTTCAAAGACATTAGATATAACATTGAGCACTATGGAGACATCAAGACGTGGCTTAGTCACAACAATAACATTACTAAGATCTGGTTGTCCTTCATAAATTAATAGACTGGCCCTGAAGGCTGCCAAGAGGCCTACAGTAACATTAAAGGAGCTGCATGAATTTCTGGCAAGTACTTGTTGTGTACTTGATGTGACTACAATCTCGTACTCTTCATATGTCTGGCTAGTGAGGTAGGGTGACAAGATGTAAGCATTTTCTGACAAGGAGAAACATCCAAGCCCGGCTATTTTTTTTTTGTCAAATCTACATCAAATCTTCCAAAAAGCATGTGGGAAAATGTGTTATGGTCAGATGAGAGCAAGGTTGAACTTTTTGGCCATGATTTCAAAAGGTATGTTTGGTGTAAAGCCAACACTGTGCGTCACCAAAGGAACACAATACCCACAGTGAGGTATGGTGGAGGCAGCATTATGCTTTAGGGCTGTTATTCAGCAGCTGGAACTGAGGCTTTAGTCAAGGTGGAGGGAATATAAAATATAGAAGAAAATCAGGGTTTCGGAATGTCCCAGTTAGAGTTCAGACCTGAATCCAATTGAAAATCTATGGTGACCTGAAGAGGGCGTTGTACCCAGGAGATGCTCCTGCAATCTGACAGATGTGGAGCTATTGCAAGGAAAAGTAGTGAAAGGCTATCATGTGCTGATAGACTCCTACTCAAAAAGGCTGAATGCTGTCATAAATTCAGAGGGTTTTTTTTTAACAAAGTTCAAAGGTATGCATATGGGGCGCCCCCACACCGCCGCAGGGCCGAGGGGTACCCGGAGCCGGGCCTCTGGGTCTCAGTCCTGGGGTTGTCACGGTGGCTAGATCCGGTCCGTGGCCCTGTCTGTCAGTGGGGGACGTCCGGTGCAATAAGTGGTGTTGTAACGGTGCAGTTGTGGGGTGCAGGTCGCGGTAAATAATGAGGACACCAGGTTGCAGTCTCTTTACCTCTTTACTGAAGATCTCTGAGTCCTCAGTCCAGAATACGGTTCACCAGGCTGCGCAAGTCCGGCCGGTCCAATGGCACTTCCAGAGTTCTCTTCACAGGAGGAAATCTGTGCCTTCCCCCTAGCGCTATGTGTTGTAGTCCTTCCCTGCTGTGCTTACGGAAAGTACCCCACAACTGTTGTGTCTGTTTCTGATGTTCCCTCACAACTCGACTAGATGATGTTCTGCTAATCTTCCGTCCCTCCCTGAGGTTCGGGTAGGAACGGCACCCGTTTGACGGGTAGGCCTGGAGTTCTTCCGGGACCCTAGAGACGCCCCTCTCCCACAATTGCCTCCCAAGACTTCATAGGTGATTTGAGTTAGACAGCCCGCCTGAGACTGACTGCCCTGCCGCTGTTTGGAGTATTGCTTGAAGCTGCATGTTATTCTACTCCCTCGGCGTTCCGGCCACCGGTAGTGCGCCTCAGTAGGATGTTGCTTCGGTCTTACAGCACGACTCCTACTGGTATTTCTCCTTTGCGTGATCCCGTTTCTCACTCAGCACAATCTATCTCTCTTCTAATCCTTTCTTGGGCACCGCCGCTACCCGGAGCAGGCACGGTCCCGTTACGTTCGTTCTCGTTGCCAAGCCTCTGTCAGGATCCCACCCCTGACAGAGACCCTACTGTATCTTCCCCTACAACACCCTCTGCCACAAGGTGTTGCCTGGTTCCAACCCAGTCAGCTTCTAACTAACTTCCTGCCTGACCCCCAGTTTACCCACTATGGTGGGGAGTGGCCTAATGAATAGCACCCTTAGCTCCCCCCGGAGGCCCGGCTGTGAAATGTATTGGTGTCTGTGATACCTGATCAGATGAACTCCTTCAGTGCCATCGGACGCACCATAGCTCCCCATAGTGGCGGAGCCACAGTACTGCAACGACCAGGACTCTGGGGCGCTACACTCCCCCCTGGTTAAACACAGTACTCCGGGACTGGGAAGAAAACAACAATACAAGTTAGCAAAAAGACATACAGTTTTGTTTGAGTGCAATAACAGTAAGTATACTTGAACAGGCTTCCCTTTATGGGAGGTGAGGACACTTAAACGTTACAAACATGGTTCAATAACATAGCAACATGCTATAAATAATTCTTCTTACCCAACCGGGTATTCTACTAAGTGCAAAAATTGTTTAACAGTACTTTAACGTTGCCTTTAAGGACATACACTCTGTATCCACTAAAGACCTTCCTATAATCACATTGTAAGGTAAATTAACTTTTTCATTCTCCTTCTTTAAATCTGCAGGACCGCCTGTCCTATCGGCACCAGACCTACTGCCTCTCCTTTCTGTTACAGGACCGCCCCGTTCAGCCAGGGCCTACTGCCTTTTCAACTTCTATACACAGTATAGATCATAACATTACTTTCAGTTTTAGAAGCACTGAGCCATCTATGTATAGCTCCTAGGAGGACTCACTACCTAACCCCTACGGGTTCACTTTCTGTCTTCTGTAACACATTATTAACTCTTTCTTTACAACAACTGACTTACTATGGAGGACTCAGGGTTTACCTTCTATCCCCAGTTTCTATCAACATTATCAACATTCTCTTTAGAGCATTAACTTTCTGTTTTAACTTCTTTGCTAACAACTATGCAGGACACCATGTCCGCCCCTACGGGTCCACTGCATCTTTCTTTCTGAAAACATCATCTGCTTTTCTTTTACAATTTAACTAATCAAATACATATAACTTTTACATGTAAACATTATCATTTTCTCTTTAAGCATTGTCATCACATTACTGTTCTAAAACAGTATCACTCATAAGTACACTTTTGGCATCCCCTTTAAGAGGGGATCAAGTTTTTCTGAGGTAGCATGTCTTCTCAGACTACCAGTCCATACTCAGCAAGGCTCCGGTGCGGTATCTTCGCAAAGAGTCTTTAAGTAAAACCAGTAGGAAGCGCCTTTAATAAGGTGCAACTATTTACAAGGAAAAGTTTGTATCATGCACGGTCCATGATTACTGCAGTTCTTAAGACTTGTGCAAAAACTTAGAAAAAATAAACAAAACAACAAGGATCCCGAGTCAACAAAGGGATCCATAAGGAGTTAACCCTGGACGGGTTTAGCAGCAACAGTAAACAGTAACTATATACATACTCATGGTATCGAGGTTTATTCTTACTCAGGTGGTCTTGGCCCCTGGCCCCCGACTACTGTGGCACGGATTCCAGCGGCAGGCCCCGCAGGGACCACCAGGTCACCCGATGTCTGAATTTGAAGACTGACCCTGCTGGCAAGTTCAGGAGCCGCTACAAGGCGTACGGTGGTGATAGGAATAAGATCTGGCAAATCGGGATCAGTCATGATCGGGGCAACAGAGGGCGCCCCCTCAGGCTCACACCGTCGAACGTTCCGGGCACACCATCCTTGTGCACTCCGATGGCGGGTGTAGGTCACCTGATCCCCCTTTGTAACGGATCACCATTTCGGCTGCAACAGGGGGTCTTCACGTTATAGCTAGTAACAAAGACATCAGTTGGTAGCCCTGGTTCCTGTATGGAGCCCCATCCCCTCTTCGGGTGGTAGGCCAGCACGATTCCCCGCTTTACCACGTCTTTCTTGCCGGGAGTAGACTTCCTACGTTGTGTGTCCGGGGGTTCGGTCTCGTCTCGATCTTTCCAGTGTTGTATTAGACATCGCTTATACTGTTCCCAGGTAAGCACCGCAAGGGTGAGGCCGTCCTCCCGGGCCCCACCCGGCCCGGTCCAGGGGGTGTCCCACCGGAGGATCACCCCGTCTGGGCCCACACCTATGGGTTCTCCCATCTTGGTTGGTAGCGGAGGCACCAGCTTTCCCATCGCGTTAGAGGTGAGGATGACCCGCTCCACCAAGAAGGAACGATCATTGCTGGGATGAGGAACGGTCACTGGAGCGGGGTTGGTCAGGGGAGTAGGGACGCTGTCCATACCTGCGACTGATGTGATTCCACCGGTATCGCTCCGGTTCACTGACAAGAACGCTGGAGTCGGCTACTGCTCGGACCGCGGCTCTTCCAATACGGTCCCCGAACGCGGCTCCGCTCGCCGTGGTTCCTCCTCCGCTGGCTCCGAGGTCGGGACTGGTGGACTCAGTTCCGCTATCTGTTCCAGGGGCTTCGGATCCTCCGGCTGCAGGGGACACGGGTCTGCCCCCGATAAACGAGGGCAAACCGGGACTGTTCCTTCCCCGTTCCGGCACTCGCTGTTCTTCATCATGATCTGCTGATCGGTGGCAATGCATGTATCGGACTCCGCCATTTCTCCGGGGCCGAGCTTCTCCATCTCCTGCTTCCCGCCGTTGCAAATCAGGGGGTCGTCCTCTGCTTGAGGGCAGGTCCTCACCTTGCAGCCAGAAGCGCAGGGGGCGGTAGCCATTTCTCACACCACTCTGGTGGTCTCCTCCCATGGCACGCCCTCCTTCTTCTCCGGCGTAGCAATGGTGGCGGCTTTTGGCGGGAACTTCTCTCAGCAAAGAGCAACACACAGTCTCTCAACAAAGCACAATAAATCACAGTTCCAAGGCACACATGACCTGATTCTTCAGGCTTAAGTAGATCCTGTTCGTGACGCCAAGTTTGGGGCGCCCCCACACCGCCGCAGGGCCGAGGGGTACCCGGAGCCGGGCCTCTGGGTCTCAGTCCTGGGGTTGTCACGGTGGCTAGATCCGGTCCGTGGCCCTGTCTGTCAGTGGGGGACGTCCGGTGCAATAAGTGGTGTTGTAACGGTGCAGTTGTGGGGTGCAGGTCGCGGTAAATAATGAGGACACCAGGTTGCAGTCTCTTTACCTCTTTACTGAAGATCTCTGAGTCCTCAGTCCAGAATATGGTTCACCAGGCTGCGCAAGTCCGGCCGGTCCAATGGCACTTCCAGAGTTCTCTTCACAGGAGGAAATCTGTGCCTTCCCCCTAGCGCTATGTGTTGTAGTCCTTCCCTGCTGTGCTTACGGAAAGTACCCCACAACTGTTGTGTCTGTTTCTGATGTTCCCTCACAACTCGACTAGATGATGTTCTGCTAATCTTCCGTCCCTCCCTGAGGTTCGGGTAGGAACGGCACCCGTTTGACGGGTAGGCCTGGAGTTCTTCCGGGACCCTAGAGACGCCCCTCTCCCACAATTGCCTCCCAAGACTTCATAGGTGATTTGAGTTAGACAGCCCGCCTGAGACTGACTGCCCTGCCGCTGTTTGGAGTATCGCTTGAAGCTGAATGTTATTATACTCCCTCGGCGTTCCGGCCACCGGTATTGCGCCTCAGTAGGATGTTGCTTCGGTCTTACAGCACGACTCCTACTGGTATTTCTCCTTTGCGTGATCCCGTTTCTCACTCAGCACAATCTATCTCTCTTCTAATCCTTTCTTGGGCACCGCCGCTACCCGGAGCAGGCACGGTCCCGTTACGTTCGTTCTCGTTGCCAAGCCTCTGTCAGGATCCCACCCCTGACAGAGACCCTACTGTATCTTCCCCCACAACACCCTCTGCCACAAGGTGTTGCCTGGTTCCAACCCAGTCAGCTTCTAACTAACTTCCTGCCTGACCCCCAGTTTACCCACTATGGTGGGGAGTGGCCTAATGAATAGCACCCTTAGCTCCCCCCGGAGGCCCGGCTGTGAAATGTATTGGTGTCTGTGATACCTGATCAGATGAACTCCTTCAGTGCCATCGGACGCACCATAGCTCCCCATAGTGGCGGAGCCACAGTACTGCAACGACCAGGACTCTGGGGCACTGCACATATTTCGGCAACAACATTATTTTAGTTCTTTATTTTTCTTTTTCCGCCCCAAAATATTTCAGCATATTTCTCAAGGGATTTGAACAGATTATGGGAGGCAGTAAAGGCTGAAAGAGTTCTGAAAGTATTCTTCTTTTTACAACTGTTTCACGTGACAAAAGCCTGGCATTTTATAAGGGGTATGTAGACTTTTAATATCAATGCTGTTGTGATACATGTGTATATAATTAATCAGGAGAGGTCTGACTGCTGAGACCCCCACAGATCGTTATAATGGGACCCTATGTACCCTATTGGGCACGGGCAGAGACCTCTCTTTTCAGGATAGTGGATGAGGAGAATCCTCCAGGAACCCGCCTGTCCGACTAGTCTCCAGCACGACTTCATCACCAGCTGCTATTAAAATATGATTGCATCATTTCAATGACAAACATACATGGTTGTGATCGTACAGCCAATGGCTGATACATACTTCCCACGGATTGGGCATGTATCAGCTGTCAGGTTCGCTTTAAAGCTTACGGGTCCATTCACAAAAACCTACAGAAAAGCATCTTCCACGGGACTGTAAACTGCTTTTGGTGAACAAACCGGTTTAATATCTCCAGGAACTGTCCAAATTCTCATGCTATCTTGCTTACCATTCACACTTTTGTGAGTGTGTAGTTCCTCTGCATCAGGATTCTGACAGCACTATACAGTGCCTTGCGAAAGTATTCGGCCCCCTGGAACTTTTCAACCTTTGCCCACATATCATGCTTCAAACATAAAGACACCAAATGTAAATTTTTGGTGAAGAATCAACAACAAGTGGAACACAATTGTGAAGTTGAATGAAATTTATTGTTTATTTTACATTTTTGTGGAAATTCAAAAACTGAAAAGTATGGCGTCCAATATTATTCGGCCCCTTTACTTTCAGTGCAGCAAACTCACTCCAGAAGTTCATTGTGGATCTCTGAATGATCCAATGTTGTCCTAAATGCCTAATGATGATAAATATAATCCACCTGTGTGTAATCAAGTCTCCGTATAAATGCACCTGCTCTGTGATAGTCTCAGGGTTCTGTTTGAAGCACAGAGAGCATCATGAAGACCAAGGAACACAACAGGCAGGTCTGTGATACTGTTGTGGAGAAGGTTAAAGCCGGATTTGGATACAAAATGATTTCCAAAACTTTAAACATCCCAAGGAGCACTGTGCAAGCGATCATATTGAAATGGAAGGAGCATCATACCACTGCAAATCTACCAAGACCCGGCCGTCCCTCTAAACTTTCATCTCAAACAAGGAGAAGACTGATCAGAGATGCAGCCAAGAGGCCCATGATCACTCTGGATGAACTGCAGAGATCTACAGCTGAGGTGGGACAGTCTGTCCATAGGACAACAATCAGTCGTACACTGCACAAATCTGGCCTTTATGGAAGAGTGGCAAGAAGAAAGCCATTTCTCAAAGATATCCATAAAAAGTGTCGTTTAAAGTTTTCATCAAGCCACCTGGGAGACACACCAAACGTGGGAGAAGGTGCTCTGGTCAGATGAAACCAAAATCGAACTTTTTGGCAACAATGCCAAATGATATGTTTGGCGTAAAGGCAACACAGCACATCACCCTGAAAACACCATACCCACTGTCAAACATGGTGGTGGCAGCATCATGGTTGGGCCTGCTTTTCTTCAGCAGGGACAGGGAAGATGGGCAAAATTGATGGGAAGATGGATGGAGCCAAATACAGGACCATTCTTGAAGAAAACCTGTTGGAATCTGCAAAAGACCTGAGACTGGGATGGAGATTTGTCTTCCAACAAGACAATGATCCCAAACATAAAGCAAAATCTACAATGGAATGGTTCACTCACAAATAAACGTATCCAGGTGTTAGAATGGCCAAGTTAAAGTCCAGACCTCAATCCAACCGAGAATCTGTGGAAAGAGCTGAAAACTGCTGTTCACAAACGATCTCCATCAAACCTCACTGAGCTCGAGCTGTTTGCCAAGGAATAATGGGCCAGAATTTCAGTCTCTCGATGTACAAAACTGATAGAGACATACCCCAAGTGACTTGTAATCGCAGCAAAAGGTGGTGCAACAAAGTATTACGTTAAAGGGGCTGAATAATATTGCACGCCCCACTTTTCAGTTTTTGAATTTCCACAAAAATTTAAAATAACCAATAAATTTTGTTCAACTTCACAATTGTGTTCCACTTGTTGTTGATTCTTCACCAAAAATTTACATTTGGTATCTTTATGTTTGAAGCATGATATGTGGGAAAAGGGTGAAAAGTTCCAGGGAGCCGAATACTTTCGCAAGGCACTGTAGGAGCTGGAACTTCTTTTCCTCTCACTTTCGATGATGCAAAAGCAAAGTCAAAAACCCACCCCCTACTTCCTGTAATCCATGTCTAGATCCTTGTCATCTAGAGAATAGAGATGGATTACACTTAACAACAGTCGGTGAAAAGAAAGAGGGATTTTTCAAGATTAAACCATATAATGTATAAAGAAAATGAATTGCAAATTGCAAATTTAATCAGATTATCCCTCAAATGGGATGAAGTTGTCTGAAAGTACAAAGACCATTTAAATCAAATTTTATTTCTCAAAATTAATAATTTAGTTTCCAGTACTTTTGATGCATATATTATAAATGTTGGGTAAACATAAGATAAGAACGAAATTGAATAAAACATGAAAAAAAGCAAAAAGACATATTAACATGAATACAAACGACTTCCATTCTTGAACACTAAATGTAGAAGACTCCTGGAAGCTTTGATGTTTGATGATGGATATGCTTGATTTCTGCGAGCTCTTACACTGCAATTTCATTTAAAAAAAAAACTTCAAAAAAATATTTTCTAACCCAAAATAAACACAAATGTCATATTTTTGTTAGGTTTTAGGGTTAGCAAGGTTCCACCATTTCAATATATTATCTGTCCATAGAAAAGATGATACATGTGTGCTGGGGGTCCAGGAGCTGAGACCCTCACCAAACATTATCTATGGGACTGACAAAAATAGCCAAGAAATGTATTTGGCAATCTTCATAAGTCAGAGGACAACAACTCTTATCATCCATGAAGGTGTCGGAACCTGGAACCCAAGTGATTGCTCATTAATCACCTTTCCTGTGGGTAGCTGATAAGTTGTAATTCTGGAAGAGAAACTTTGCTTTGTTTATGCATCTGTTGATTGTATGTTGTCTAGGCAGCCCCCTATAACAGAAGTCTGGATGTGTATTCTGGAGCCCCCTATAACAGAAGTCTGGATGTGTAGTCTGGAGCCCCCTATAACAGCAGTCTGGATGTGTAGTCTGGAGCCCCCCTATAACAGCAGTCTGGAGCCCCCTATCACAGCAGTCTGGAGGTGTAGTCGGGAGGCCCCTATAACAGCAGTCTGGGCCCCCCTATAACAGCAGTCTGGAGGTGCGGTCTGGAGCCCCCTATCACAGCAGTCTGGATGTGTAGTCTGGAGCCCCCTATAACAGCAGTCTGGATCCCCCTATAACAGCAGTCTGGATGTGTAGTCGGGAGGCCCCTATAACAGCAGTCTGGAGGTGCAGTCTGGAGCCCCCTATCACAGCAGTCTGGATGTGTAGTCTGGAGCCCCCTATAACAGCAGTCTGGAGCCCCCTATAACAGCAGTCTGGATGTGTAGTCGGGAGGCCCCTATAACAGCAGTCTGGCCCCCCCTATAACAGCAGTCTGGAGGTGCAGTCTGGAGCCCCTATAACAGCAGTCTGGATGTGTAGTCTGGAGCCCCCCATCACAGCAGTCTGGATGTGTAGTCTGGAGCTCCCCTATAACAGCAGTCTGGGTGTGTAGTCTGGAGCCCTCTATAACAGCAGTCTGGAGGTGCAGTCTGGAGCCTCTTATAACAGCAGTCTGGAGCCCCCTATCACAGCAGTCTGGAGGTGTAGTCTGGAGGCCCCTATAACAGCAGTCTGGGTGTGTTGTGGAGCCCCTCTATAGCAGCAGTCTGGGATGTTGGATGGATAGTAGCTCATGTAGTAGATCATGGTGACCGCCTCTCTAGTTGTCGGAGGAGCCGCCGCTGCCAGAGTGAATTGTAGAGAACCATCATGTAATGTAACAGGAATAAATCTGTAGCAGTGGAATCTGTGAGATCAGGCCGAGTCTTGGATGTGTCTTCTCAGAAGTCTTGCCCGATTTCCCAGCATTGTCTGTGTTGTTGGGGCACATAGAGGAATCTTTGAGGTCGCCTTTTTCCCGTTGATGCTTTTCTCTTGGAATTCGTTGTATTCTACACCTTATAGTTCAGGTAGTTAGTTTATAGTTTTCATGACCCAGTGGTAGAGCGGCAGACACTTTTGTGCTTGTCGTTGGCTGTAGCTCACATTCATCGATTCTCTGCAGTTTTGGTTGAAGACTTCTGGATGTTTTATTGTATTATTGGGCTAAACTTAACAACCTTTGAAACGGTCGTTCAACCAGAACTGTCAAAAGTAAGCCCACGACGATCGTCAGTGCGGAGTGTCCAATGAAGAGGTACAACTGGTGAAAGGAAAACACAATAGATTCTGGTTATTTAGCGAGGTCGTCCTGTGCTGTGGATGAAAACTATTTTTAAAAGGATTCAATTTGGTTAAAAAATAAATAATGGGCTCAATGATGACCTAATTTCGATTCTTACCTGGTTCCTTGTTTCACCTGATGTGTTGGATTCTCACAGCTCATGGTTCAGATGAGCAGTTCTGGAGCAACATTTGACAGGTGGCGCTAGTGTAGCAGGACGGCTGACACTGGCTGACGTGGTGTCAGTATTTAACTGGAGTAGATGTCAAACTGGTTTATCAGAGATGACATATCAGACCTGGATAGCAATGGCTGATGTAATAGAGCTGGACCAGTGATGACTGACGTAGCAGAGCTGGCACACTGATGGCTAACGTCAGAGGTGTAGTTATGGATTTTTTTCAGGGAGGGCGAAACTTCTGAGTAGACTCCTAACCAGGTAACCCTGATTACAACTATGGTGCCCCATCCTAATAGTGGATGTAGGACAACTTCAGCAGATGATTGCACTGTTACTGAAAATAATCTCTATACAAAGGCCAACACTGATATTACCGCCATATGGTTAGTGGTAGATACCAGTCTACCAGTCGTCACTTTTCACGTCTTTTCCATCTGGCCCAAACAGACATGATGACTTCTCCAGCCAGGACTTGGTTGCAGAGAATACAGCAATGACACATTTCACTTCTCATATTCCAGCCCCATCACCATCTATTCCCAACCTGCACAAACTCCTCATCCTGCTGATACCCCAATGCTGCTGTCGTATGTGTCCCTATTACTGCCCCTGCTGTGTGGTTCTCTGTGCTTCTAGCTAGTAAAACAACCCTCTAGAATATAGTAATGCCAGGTGCAAGTGCCCTAGAAAACAGTGCCCACATTTTGCCTACTAGAAAGTAATAATGCCCTGTGTGCCCCTTTGACGGTCACAATAACCTGAGTTCCCCTATATCAATAAGTGCCCACTTTACATTTAATAACATTCCTCGTCTCCCACCTCTATAGCTCCCCTCTACATAGTATGATGCCCTCACTGTATAGTACCCCCCACATAGTATACTGACCCGTTAGTAGCCCCCAAACTGTTTTATGGCTCCAACACTGTACAAAGGCCCCATTAGCTCCCATACTATATGATGGCCCCTAAATAGCCTCCATATAGTACAATGCACCAGATAGTCCTCAATATAGTGTAATGCACTCCCCATAGGCCTATATGTAGTATAATGCACTCCCCATAGGTCTCCATATAGTATAATGCTCTCCCCATAGGCCTATATGTAGTATAATGCACTCCCCATAGGTCTCCATATAGTATAATGCACTCCCCATAGGTCTCCATATAGTATAATGCACTCCCCATGGGCCTACATATAGTATAATGCACTCCCCATACGCAAACTCTATATTGTATTATGCACTCCCCGTTGGCAGACTCTATATAATATAATGCACTCACCATAGGCAGACTATATATAGTATATTGCACCCACATAGGCATCTATAGTATAATACACCCCCCATTAAAAAAATACAATACTCACCTCTACTCCTCGTTCCCCCACTGCTCCAAGTGCCCGCTTATCTCAGGACAGTGGGCACCAAGTAATGACATAATCATGTCCGCTGTCAGTGACGTCAGACTCTGAGGGGGAATGATGGGAGACGGAGCCGGTTTCATCAGTGCTTCAACTGTAGTCCATACAGTTAATAGTATCATAGCTCCGGGTGGGCCCCACAGATCACGGGACCTTGGGTGACCACCCCCTCTGCTTCCCCAGTATCTACGCTACTGGCTGATGTAATAGAGCTGGAACAGCTATGGCTGACATATTACTGCTGGAACAGCAATTACTGACATAATAAGGCTGAAACAGTGATGACTGACGAAGCAAAGCTGGAACAGCGATGGCTGATGTAATAGAGCTGGAACAGCAGTGGCTGATGTAATAGAGCTGGAACAGCGATGGCTGATGTAATAGAGCTGGAACAGCGATGGCTGATGTAATAGAGCTGGAACAGCGATGGCTGACGTAGCAGAGCTGGAACAGCGATGGCTAATGTAATAGAGCTGGAACGGTGATGTAACAAAATAATAAATTATGTATCTTAGTTGGCACAGTGATGGCTGATGTAGGAAAGCTGGCCCAGAGGTGGTTGATTAAACAGAGCTGGTACAATGGGTATGAAAGGACAACAACTACTGGAATACTCAGGCAACGTCCCATCACCTGAGCCATATTAAATAGTGTGAATGATGTCTTTGGTGCGCGTTGTGCTATCTGTGTAACATGATGTGTAGGAGAGGAGATAAGGCTGGCCAGGGAGGTTAAGCAATGCAACAGTCCACACTGGCATCAGAACAGAAGAATATCATCCCCACCGGTATGTACTAATCATCAGGTGTTTCCAACCATCTCTGTTGTGTCCATACTGGATGAGGATGTTGAGACTGTTGGGAACCAGAAGAGTGTTGGAAGCTGAGTTACAGAGGATCAGTGAGAGTACTTCTTATTTTTTTCTACCAGTCTGGGCTCTTTTAAAGTTAATTTTCTTCCTCTGGAACACCCCTTTAAAGTGTTTGCACCATATAGACAACCCCTTCTCAGCTGTTATCTCTGATGAAAGTATGGACAACCACATATTTCCCCAGGAGGAATAAGGTAGCACACGGCCTTCAGGAAATACACAGTCTAGCTGAATTCTGTAAAGAAGGGCCCCAATCAGGCAAGAAGGATGCCTTGCCCCAAAGTTTTTCCAACTTCTAATATGTGAGAACTTTTCATAAAACTGATTGGTGGAGGTCACTGTGAACCCCACTGATCCTGAAAACCATCTCCATTCTGGCTAATAAAACAGGAACCCTTGCATGAAACCCCCTTCTCCTGTGACATGATGCACCCTTTTATTAGGGTTTTCCAAGCTACTAAGCTACTACATGTAAATGATGAATATTTATTTATTTATCAATGATTCTGGAAACATGTTCCGAACAGTAGCGTAGCTAACGGGGTGGCAGAGAGGCCGGTCACCATGGGCTCTGCTCTCTGAGAACCCCACCCGGAGCTACACTACTGTTAACTGTATGGGTGTACGCAATACGCCCATACAGTTAAACTCTGCAGCAAAGTTGGGAGACTCGATCTTCCTCCACTGCCACATGGCTCCTTTGAGGCCAGTGAACTCGGCACTGGGCACCCCCCATGATCACAAGTTCAACAATATCAGCTACAGTTGAAAGCACTGATGAGACAGGGATCGTCACACTCCTCCCATCATTCCCCCTCTGCATCTGATATCACTGTCAGGGGGCGCAATGATGTCATTACTTGGTGCCCGCAGTCTTCAGATGTGCGGGTGTTCAGAGCAAAGAGGAGAAGGGGTATTTTTTGTATGGGGGTGCATTATACTGTATGGAGGCCTAAGAGGGGGGGGGCATTATACTGTATGGAGGCCTATGGGGCGTGCATTATACTATAGAGGCCTATGAGGGTACATTTTGCTCTATAGAGTCTGCCTATGGGGAGTGCATTATGCTATATAGAGTCTGCCTACGGAGAGTGTATAATACTATATACAGTCTGCCTGTCATGGTCTGCCTGGAATATCTGTTACGGTCCTTCTAGGGTTAATCCTATGATGAGTGTATTATATTAAAGATGCCTATGGAGGTGCATTATACTATATAGAGTCTGCCTATGTGGGTGCATTATGCTATGGAGGCCTATGGGAAGTGCATTACACTATATAGAGTCTGCCTATGGGGATGCATTATACTATAGAGGCCTATGGGAAGTGCATTACACTGTATAGAGTCTGCTTATAGGGAGTATATTATATAGAGTCTGCCTATGGGGAGTGTATTATACTATAGAGGCATATGAGCAGTTCATTATAATATATGGAGGCCTATAGGGATTGCATTATACTATGTGGAGGACCATGTGGAGTGCATTATACTATTTAGGCTATTTATGGTGTACCATCATACAGTGAGGAAGCTATCATACAGTGTGGGAGCTAATGTGGGGCCTTTGTACAGTGTGGGGGCCATCATACAGTATGGGAGATAGTGTGGGGTCTTTGTACAGTGTGGGGCCATCATACAGTGTGGATATTACAGTGAGGGGGCCAGCATACAGTGTTGGAGCCATCAAACAGCTTGGGGGCTACTAAGCAGTCAGTATACTGTGTGGGTGGTACTATACAGTGAGGGGGCATCATACTGTGTATAGGGGAGCTGTACAGGGTGAGACAAGACACATTATTAAATGTAAAGAGGGCACTTATTGTTATATTGGAATTCAGGTTACTTTAACTGTCAAAGGGGCACACACATAGAGTCTGCCTATGGGGAGTATATTATATAGAGTCTGCCTATGGGGAGTGCATTTTACTATAGAGGCCTCAAAGGGCACACAGAGGGCATTATTACTTTGTAGGGGGAAAAATATGGGCACTGTTTTCTATGGCACTTGCACCCGGCATTACTATATTCTAGAGATTGTTTTACCAACTAGAGGGCACACAGAACCACACAGCAGGTACAGTAATAGGGTCACATACGGCAGCAGCGGCTCAGTATTGAGGTATCAGGGGCAGTAATAGGGACACATACGGCAGCAGCGGCTCAGTATTGGGGTATCAGGGGCAGTAATAGGGACACATACGGCAGCAGCAGCTCAGTATTGGGGTATCAGGGGCAGTAATAGGGACACATACGGCATCAGCGGCTCAGTATTGGGGTATCAGGTGCAGTAATAGGGACACATACGGCAGCAGCGGCTCAGTATTGGGGTATCAGGTGCAGTAATAGGGACACATACGGCATCAGCGGCTCAGTATTGGGGTATCAGGTGCAGTAATAGGGACACATACGGCAGCAGAGGCTCAGTATCGGGGTATCAGGGGCAGTAATAGGGACACATACGGCAGCAGCAGCTCAGTATTGGGGTATCAGGGGCAGTAATAGGGACACATACGGCATCAGCGGCTCAGTATTGGGGTATCAGGTGCAGTAATAGGGACACATACGGCAGCAGCGGCTCAGTATTGGGGTATCAGGTGCAGTAATAGGGACACATACGGCAGCAGCGGCTCAGTATTGAGGTATCAGGTGCAGTAATAGGGACACATACGGCAGCAGCGGCTCAGTATTGAGGTATCAGGTGCAGTAATAGGGACACATACGGCAGCAGCGGCTCAGTATTGGGATATCAGGGGCAGTAATAGGGTCACATAAGGCAGCAGCGGCTCAGTATTGGGGTATCAGGTGCAGTAATAGGGACACATACGGCAGCAGCGGCTCAGTATTGGGGTATCAGGTGCAGTAATAGGGACACATACGGCAGCAGCGGCTCAGTATTGGGCTATCAGGTGCAGTAATAGGGACACATACGGCAGCAGCGGCTCAGTATTGGGGTATCAGGGGCAGTAATAGGGACACATATGGCAGCAGCTCAGTATCGGGGTATCAGGGGCAGTAATAGGGACACATACAGCAGCTGCGGCTCAGTATTGGGGTATCAGGTGCAGTAATAGGGGCACATACGGCAGCAGCGGCTCAGTATTGGGGTATCAGGGGCAGAAATAGGGACACATACGGCAGCAGCGGCTCAGTATTGGGGTATCGGACAGTAATAGGGGCACATATGGCAGCAGCGGCTCAGTATTGGGGTATCAGGGGCAGTAATAGGGACACATACGGCAGCAGCGGCTCAGTATTGGGGTATCAGGTGCAGTAATAGGGACACATACGGCAGCAGCGGCTCAGTATTGGGCTATCAGGTGCAGTAATAGGGACACATACGGCAGCAGCGGCTCAGTATTGGGGTATCAGGGGCAGTAATAGGGACACATATGGCAGCAGCTCAGTATCGGGGTATCAGGGGCAGTAATAGGGACACATACAGCAGCTGCGGCTCAGTATTGGGGTATCAGGTGCAGTAATAGGGGCACATACGGCAGCAGCGGCTCAGTATTGGGGTATCAGGGGCAGAAATAGGGACACATACGGCAGCAGCGGCTCAGTATTGGGGTATCGGACAGTAATAGGGGCACATATGGCAGCAGCGGCTCAGTATTGGGGTATCAGGGGCAGTAATAGGGACACATACGGCAGCAGCGGCTCAGTATTGGGGTATCAGGGGCAGAAATAGGGACACATACGGCAGCAGCGGCTCAGTATTGGGATATTAGGTGCAGTAATAGGGACACATATGGCAGCAGCGGCTCAGTATTGGGGTATCGGACAGTAATAGGGGCACATACGGCAGCAGCGGCTCAGTATTGGGCTATCAGGTGCAGTAATAGGGACACATATGGCAGCAGCGGCTCAGTATTGGGGTATCGGACAGTAATAGGGTCACATACGGCAGCAGCGGCTCAGTATTGGGGTATCAGGGGCAGTAATAGGGACACATACGGCAGCAGCGGCTCAGTATTGGGGTATCAGGTGCAGTAATAGGGACACATACGGCAGCAGCGGCTCAGTATTGGGGTATCAGGGGCAGAAATAGGGACACATACGGCAGCAGCGGCTCAGTATTGGGCTATCAGGTGCAGTAATAGGGACACATACGGCAGCAGCGGCTCAGTATTGGGGTATCAGGGGCAGAAATAGGGACACATACGGCAGCAGCGGCTCAGTATTGGGCTATCAGGTGCAGTAATAGGGACACATATGGCAGCAGCGGCTCAGTATTGGGGTATCAGGTGCAGTAATAGGGACACATACGGCAGCAGCGGCTCAGTATTGGGGTATCAGGTGCAGTAATAGGGACACATACGGCTGCAGCGGCTCAGTATCGGAGTATCAGGTGCAGTAATAGGGACACATACGGCAGAAGCGGCTCAGTATTGGGGTATCAGGTGCAGTAATAGGGACACATACGGCAGCAGCGGCTCAGTATTGAGGTATCAGGGGCAGTAATAGGGACACATACGGCAGCAGCGGCTCAGTATTGGGGTATCAGGTGCAGTAATAGGGACACATATGGCAGCAGCAGCTCAGTATTGGGGTATCAGGGGCAGTAATAGGGACACATACGGCAGCAGCGGCTCAGTATTGGGGTATCAGGGGCAGTAATAGGGACACATACGGCAGCAGCGGCTCAGTATTGAGGTATCAGGGGCAGTAATAGGGACACATACGGCAGCAGCGGCTCAGTATTGGGGTATCAGGGGCAGTAATAGGGACACATACGGCAGCAGCGGCTCAGTATTGGGGTATCAGGTGCAGTAATAGGGACACATATAGCAGCAGCAGCAGCTCAGTATTGGGGTATCAGGGGCAGTAATAGGGACACATACGGCAGCAGTGGCTCAGTATTGGGGTATCAGGTGCAGTAATAGGGACACATACGGCAGCAGCGGCTCAGTATTGGGGTATCAGGTGCAGTAATAGGGACACATACGGCAGCAGCGGCTCAGTATTGGGATATTAGGGGCAGTAATGGGGACACATATGGCAGCAGCGGCTCAGTAGTGGGGTATCAGCAGTACCAGGATTTTTTGCAGATCGATGATATATGCGGATGGTGCTGAAAATGTGAGATGTGAAATGTGTCTTTGTTGTAATCTAGGCAGCTGAGTCGCGGCTTGAGAAGTTGTCATGTCGGTTTGGACCAGATGGAAAAGATGGGAAAAGTGAAGATTCCATCAGAAAAACGTCAGTGGTAACTGGTAAGACATTATCTGTAACTGTGCTGTGATCTCTTATATGTTCTGCAGCACTGGTATCTACAACTATATGGTCACTATGTGGCGGTAATATCCATGTTGGTCTTTGTGTAGAGATTATTTTCAGTAATAATCTGCTGAGGTTCTCCTCCACTATTAGGGTGCATCACCATAGTTGTAATCAGGGTTACCTGGTTAGGGGCCATTCAGATGTTTCACCCTCCCTCTGACCCAAGAACCCTGAGCTATGTCTCTGGTTCCGAACTATTCGACCACATCTGCATGTTTACGTCAAAATGAATGGGAATTCTGGAGAGTTCTAGGTTCTCTAATTGTCTAGTATTTTTGTAATCACCATTTCTTACAGTGAAGAGTGACCCAAACTAGATTGTTCTTGGAAGAGTTTTTCCACCTTTCCGGGCAATTTTTTTTCTCTCTTAAATGCATATATTTTTGGCTAAAAGACCTTTTTAGCAACTGGTTTCCATTAAAAATGTTGTACAGTTTGCCTTCTACATCCTCTAGGTAGCACTGGTCTCTTTTTGGCTGCAGAATGAGTTAACTGAGAATCTGCCAGTCAGCCCGCTATGACAATCTGAAAGGGAGTTTGAGACTCTGTTTTGTCTTTTTTTCTGAGCTCTTTTCAGCTGATTTAGGAACACAGACCACATCAACGATGAATGTGCAAGGAAACCAAGAATCTGTAAAAGCAAAATGCTACAAAATTTTTAATGAAACCCAATGAGAGAAATTATTTTTAATCTCAAAAACATTCATTTAAGTAAATATATATATATATATATATATATATATATATATATATATATATATATATATATATATATATATATTATCCTCAACACCCCCTTTTAGGTCAGGGTGGCCACACTCCCCATCTACCTTGGGCCATTTGTAGAACTGGTGTCTTCATGTAACTTAGGGGGTCCCTCAAGCACCAGGACTCTGGTTCCACCCAATACCTAAAAACCACATCCATCCCAAATAATCACTCACCATGTTAATATCCTGATAGTGGAAGAGCGCCTCCTGCAGGCCACAGTACAAGATGATAATGATGGGGTGGGTCAGATAACAGGCGTAGCTGATCTTAGATAGGAAGCTCCATGCCCCACACGACAGCATTGTGTTTAGGTGACCTGGAGAGAGAACGTGATGCTTCACACGTCATTATGTGTCGTGAGGCCATAACTCATACAAATGTGCATTTGTAAAATCTCTACTCAGTAGTGGCCCCTGGATGTGCACATGTGGGCTGCAGGACAACGGGAGATAGGATTGTACTACTGTCACTATACTAGTTCCATATAGTAACTTTATAATACCGCCATCCAGAGAGTACGGTGCATGGCCTGCTCAATATCACCATCGAGAACAGGACACATCAGCTTAATGTTCATCTACCAACTTTCATAAAACCAGCTGTAACCTTCTCAGTAACTTGTGCCTCTGTCCCTCTTCTGTGAGATTGGACTAGACGGGCTGGAAACACTCTCCACAGAAATCATGGTTACGCGCACCAATGACCAACGGTTCCATGGTTGTCCTTATCTGGACCACTTTTGATAAGAACTAACCACTGTACACTGGGAACATCCCACAGATGTGACATACAGTGCCCTGCGAAAGTATTCGGCTCCCTGGAACTTTTCAACCTTTTCCCACATATCATGCTTCAAACATAAAGATACCAAGTGTAAATTTTTGGTGAAGAATCAACAACAAGTGGAACACAATTGTGAAGTTGAACAAAATTTATTGGTTATTTTATATTTTTGTGCAAATTTAAAAACTGAAAAGTAAGGCGTGCAATATTATTCGGGTAATCTGATTAAAGGGCCCCTGTCACCCCCCTCCAGCCGTTATAAACTAAAAGAGCCACCTTGTGCAGCAGTAATACTGCATTCTAACAAGGTGGCTCTTTTAGTTTTAGGTTCAAGTATACCCACGTAGGCTGGTCCTCCCTCCCCAGCTTGGCCAGATCCTCTGCCGTCACTCACATCTTCTTGGTCTTTCTGCGCCGCCCCCTCAGCGCTGTTTAGGTTTTCAAACCGGTGCCTGCGCTGTGTAGTACTGTTCTGCGCAGGCGCAGTAAGCTCTGGCCGTCTGCCGTCCAAGCCAGGCTTTTACACTGCGCCTGCGTGGGCAGTGGGGCCCCCACCTTTGGAATCCCAGCCCCGCACTGTGTTATGCATTATGCACAGTGCGGGGCTGGGACGGCAGACGGCCAGAGCTTACTGCGTCTGCTCAGAACAGTACTACACAGCGCAGGCGCCGGTTTGAAAACCTAAACAGCGCTGAGGGGGCGGCGCAGAAAGACCAAGAAGATGTGAGTGACGGCAGAGGATCTGGCCAAGCTGGGGAGGGAGGACCAGCCTGCGTGGCTAGAGACACCAATTATGGCTAAGTATCAAATCGCGTTTTTTGGGGTATACTTAAACCTAAAACTAAAAGAGCCACCTTGTTAGAATGCAGCATTACTGCTGCACAAGATGGCTCTTTTAGTTTATAACGGCTGGAGGGGGGTGACAGTGGCCCTTTAAATTTGCAATTTGCCATTCATTTTCTTTATACATCATATGGGTTTAATCTTGAAAAATCCCTCTTTCTTTTCACTGACTGTTGTTAAGTGTAATCCATCTGTATTCTCTAGATGACAAGGATCTAGAGATGGATTACAGGAAGTAGGGGGTGGGTTTTTGACTTTGCTTTTGCATCATCGAAAGTGAGAGGAAAAGAAGTTCCAGCTCCTACAGTGCCTTGCGAAAGTATTCGGCCCCCTGGAACTTTTCAACCTTTTCCCACATATCATGCTTCACACATAAAGATACCAAATGTAAAATTTGGTGAAGTTAAGAATCAACAACAAGTGGAACACAATTGTGAAGTTGAACGAAATTTATTGGTTATTTTAAATTTTTGTGGAAATTCAAAAACTGAAAAGTGGGGCGTGCAATATTATTCTTCCCCTTTAACTTAATACTTTGTTGCGCCACCTTTTGCTGTGATTACAGCTGCAAGTCGCTTGGGGTATGTCTCTATCAGTTTTGTACATCGAGAGACTGAAACTCTTGCCCATTCTTCCTTGGCAAACAGCTCGCCCTCAGGGAGGTTTGATGGAGATCGTTTGTGAACAGCAGTTTTCAGCTCTTTCCACAGATTCTCGGTTGGATTGAGGTCTGGACTCTGACTTGGCCATTCTAACACCTGGATACGTTTATTTGTGAACAATTCCATTGTAGATTCTGCTTTATTGATTGTCTTGATGGAAGACAAATCTTCGTCCCAGTCTCAGGTCTTTTGCAGATTCCAACAGGTTTTCTTCAAGAATGGTCCTGTATTTGGCTCCATCCATCTTCCCATCAATTTTAACCCTGTCCCTGCTGAAGAAAAGCAGGCCCAAACCACGATGCTGCCACCACCATGTTTGACAGTGGGGATGGTATGTTCAGGGTGATGAGCTGTGTTGCCTTTACACCAAACATATCGTGTGACATTCTTGCCAAAAAGTTTGGTGTGTCTCCCAGGTGGCTTGTTGCAAACTTTAAAGACACTTTTTATGGATATCTTTGAGAAATGGCTTTCTTCTTGCCACTCTTCCATAAAGGCCAGATTTGTGCAGTGTACGACTGATTGTTGTCCTATGGACAGACTGTCCCACCTCAGCTGTAGATCTCTGCAGTTCATCCAGAGTGATCAGGGGCCTCTTGGCTGCATCTCTGATCAGTCTTCTCCTTGTTTGAGATGAAAGTTTAGAGGGACGGCCGGGTCTTGGTAGATTTGCAGTGGTATGATACTCCTTCCATTTCAATATGATCGCTTGCACAGTGCTCCTTGGGATGTTTAAGGTTTTGGAAATCATTTTCTATCCAAATCTGGCTTTAAACTTCTCCACAACAGTATCACGGACCTGCCTGTTGTGTTCCTTGGTCTTCATGATGCTCTCTGTGCTTCACACAGAACCCTGAGACTCTCACAGAGCAGGTGCATTTATACGGAGACTTGATTACACACAGGTGGATCATATTTATCATCATTAGGCATTTAGGACAACATGGGATCATTCAGAGATCCACAATGAACTTCTGGAGTGAGTTTGCTGCACTGAAAGTAAAGGGGCCGAATAATATTGCACGCCCCACTTTTCAGTTTTTGAATTTCCACAAAAATTTAAAATAACCAATAAATTTTGTTCAACTTCACAATTGTGTTCCACTTGTTGTTGATTCTTCACCAAAAATTTACATTTGGTATCTTTATATCTGAAGCATGATAGGTGGGAAAAGGCTGAAAAGTTCCAGGGGGCCGAATACTTTCGCAAGGCACTGTATGCCAGAAACATCCCACAACATTTGCCATATACGGGGAACACCCCACAAGACCTGCCATATACTGGGAATACCTCACAAGACATGCCATATACGGGGAACACCCCAAAAGATCTGCCATATACTGAGAACACCCCACAAGACCTGCCATATACTCGGAACACCTCACAAGACCTGCCGTATACTGGAAACACCCCTCAAGACCTGCCATACACTGGGAACACCACACAAGACCTGCCATGTACTGGGAACACCCCACAAGATCTGCCATATACTGGGAAAACCCCACAAGCCCTGTTGTATACTGGGAACACCCCACAAGACCTGCCATATACTGGGTATACCTCACAAGACCTGCCATATATTGGGAACACCCCACAAGCCCTGCCGTATACTGGGAATACCCCACAAGACCTGCCATGTACTGGGAACACCCCACAAGATCTGCCATATACTGGGAACACCCCAAAAGCCCTGCCGTATACTGGGAATACCTCACAAGACCTGCCATATACCAGGAACATCCCACAAGACCTGCCATGTACTGGGAACACCCCACAAGAACTGCCATATACTGGGAACACCCCACAAGCCCTGCCGTATACTGGGAACACCTCACAAGACCTGTCATGTACTGGGAACACCTCACAAGGCCTGTCATGTACTGGGAATGCCCCACAAGATCTGCCATGTACTGAGGACACCTCACAAGACCTGTCATGTACTGGGAACACCACACAAGACCTGCCATGTACTGGGAACACCCCACAAGATCTGCCATGTACTGAGGAAACCTCACAAGAGCTGCCATGTACTGTGAACACCCCACAAGACCTGCCATGTACTGGGATCACTCCACAAAACCTGCCGTATACTGGGAACACCCCTCAAGACCTGCCATACACTGGGAACACCACACAAGACCTGCTATGTACTGGGAACACCCCACAAGATCTGCCATATACTGGGAAAACCCCACAAGCCCTGTCGTATACTGGGAACACCCCTCAAGACCTGCCATATACTGGGAACACCCCACAAGACCTGCCATATATTGGGAACACCTCACAAGACCTGCCATATATTGGGAACACCCCACAAGCCCTGCCGTATACTGGGAACACCCCACAAGACCTGCCATGTACTGGGAACACCCCACAAGATCTGCCATATACTGGGAACACCCCAAAAGCCCTGCCGTATACTGGGAATACCTCACAAGACCTGCCATATACCAGGAACATCCCACAAGACCTGCCATGTACTGGGAAAACCCCACAAGAACTGCCATATACTGGGAACACCCCACAAGCCCTGCCGTATACTGGGAACACCTCACAAGACCTGTCATGTACTGGGAACACCTCACAAGGCCTGTCATGTACTGAGGACACCTCACAAGAGCTGCCATATACTGGGAACACCTCTCAAGACCTGCCGTATACTGGGAACACCCCTCAAGACCTGCCATACACTGGGAACACCACACAAGACCTGCCATGTACTGGGAACACCCCACAAGATCTGCCATGTACTGAGGACACCTCACAAGAGCTGCCATGTACTGAGGACACCTCACAAGACCTGCCATGTACTGGGATCACTCCACAAGATGTTGCAATATACTGGGAACACCCCACAATATCTGCCATATACTGAGGACACCCCACAAGAGCTGCCATGTACTGTGAACACAACAACAAACCTACCATAGGGCAATTGCCTCTTTTCCCCAGTGATTATTATCTGGCTCTCACCTCACCATTACTGGTCACACAGGGGCCATCACCCACCCCTGGATAGACATTGTTTCTCCTAGTGCAGGGATGCAGCTTCCCAGTCTGTATTTTTGCATTATCAGTTTTATGGAGGCATCAGCTAAAAATAATTTACTGTCTTAAATTCGCCTCTTTTACCTCCATATTCTTCATGGCACAGAACGAGGATCAAACCAAGAGCCACGGCCCATAAAGAGCGATGAAGACCCTGGTAAAGTGCAGCCATGATTGAGTAAGAACCAGGAGCATCATCTAGAACAAAGGCCAGTGTAATGACTGTGAGCATGATGACCAGCGCAGATATCCATCCCAGCACAGCCTGTGCCTGTGGAAAAAAGTCACATAATAATAATAATTTTATTTATATAGCGCCAACATATTCAGCAGCGCTTTACATTATAAAAGAGGACAAGAAGCAAGAATTGTGTCCCTTTATTAGACTGGTATTCCCTAAGCCCACCAGGGACCCACACTCCAGATTTATGGTTCATTAAGCCCACCAGGGACCCACACTCCAGATTTATGGATCCCTAAGCCCACCAGGGACCCACACTCCAGATCTAAGGATCCCTAAGCCCACCAGAGACCCACACTCCAGATTTATGGATCCCTAAGCCCACCAGGGACCCACACTCCAGATCTAAGGATCCCTAAGCCCACCAGAGACCCACACTCCAGATTTATGGATCCCTAAGCCCACCAGGGACCCACACTCCAGATTTACGGTTCCCTAAGCTCACCAGGGACCCACACTCCAGATTTATGGTAATGTCCTTTTTGAGGGCATAATTAACATCCCCGGAGAATACAGGGCTGATGATTAAAGTTGTCACTTTGCAGAAAAACAATGAAGGAATGAATGCATTGGCCCCTCATTTTTAGGATCAGTTGGCACCGAGGGGTCAAAGCCCCCCACAATCACAGTAAAAGCATATCCTAACGACTTACCCTGGACTTAATATAAGGAGATTGTTTTTTGACAATCATAATAGCGAGAATCATTCCAATTAAGAAAGGTCCATATCTGCAGTAGGGTTTAGTGTAATATTCCACCCAATAATTCATCCGAGACTGGCTGCGAAGAAAGGTTAGAAGTATGTGATTAGATGAAGTCTCCCTGTGAAAATGTAGGAATCATCTATGTATCAGATTTCTAGATTTCTCTCTTATCTGTGTCATTTATGTCTACAGTATATTTCTACTTATCTGTTTCAAATCTATTCATCATCTCACTATGTAACACATTTTTATTTATTTTTTGTTCCTGGGTCCAAAGTGTGTTTTCCTAACCCGTTATGCCTAAAACAAATAGAACATAGTTGCTGTACCACAAAAACTTTGCTTCTGTGATCAGGACTACCTCTTGAAGCTCATCAAGAGAATGCCAAGAGTGTGCAAAGCAGTCATCAAAGCAAAAGGTGGCTACTTTGAAGATCTATCTATCTATCTATCTACAGTATCTATTATCTATCTATCTATCTATCCATTATCTATCTATTATCTATTATTTATCTATTATTTATATATTATATATTTATTATGTATGTATTATCTAATATCTATCATCTCATTCCTTCTATCTATCATCTATCTATCTATCTATCTATCTATCTATCTATCTATCTATCTATCTATCTTTCTATCTATCGATCTTTCAACCTAAGCTATCTCCGCAGCTTTTGACTTAAAATAAATATAAAAATTACTTTTACCTTTCACCTCTTGGGTAACGAATTGAAAGTTTTAAAAAGTACGATATCAAAGTGGCGGTGATGATGCAGCCAGCAAAGATTAGTGTCACCGCAGCAAACATCAGGCGCTTTGCTCTGCACAGGAGGATATTGAAGAGGTTAATAATTCATTTCTCACATTTGCTGGATACAAGGTAAGTGACAAACATTTTACATTTTGCTGCTTTAAAGGGGAACTCCACCTACAATCCACGTTCAACTCATGAGAGATCTTATTGGTGGAGACCCAGGAATTCCACTTTTCACTTGTTTTGACAGCTTAGAGAGGGATTGACACTTTTCTAACAGCTGTGTATGAGCATTAAAAAATAATAAAGATTCAAATTTGCAAAGAGTCTCAATTACAAATGTTCTGTCGTTTAATGCATACAGCTCCTCTGCTTGTCCCATTTGTGGAGATACCAGAACGTATGCTCAGGGGGTCTATGCTTTATTAGTGCAGCATACATCTAATGCTCACCAGGAGATTAGTGCAGCGCCCCAGAGTCCTGGCCGTTGCAGTACTGTGGCTCCGCCGCTAAGGGGGGCTATGGTACGTCTGATGGCAGTGAAGGAGTTCATCTGACCAGGTATCACAGACACCAATACATTTCACAGTCGGGCCTCCAGGGGGAGCTAAGGGTACTATTCATTAGGCCACTCCTCACATACTGGTAAAACTGGGGGTCAGGCAGGAAGTTAGAGAGAAAGCTGACTGGGTTGGAACCAGGCAACACCTTGTGGCAGAGGGTGTTGTGAGGGAAGATTCGGTAGGGTCCCTGTCAGGGGTGGGATCCTGACAGAGGCCTGGCAACGAGAAAGAACGTTACGGGACCGTGCCTGCTCAGTATAGCGGCGGTGCCCTAAGAAAGGATAAGAAGCGAGATTTATTGTGCTGAGTGAGAAACGAGATCAAAGCAAGAAAGAGAATACCAGTAGGAGTCGTGCTGTAAGATCGAGGCAACATCCTACTGAGGCGCAAACAACCGGCAGCCGGAACGCCGAGGAAGTACAGAGCTCTAAGCCATACTTCAAACCAACGGCAGGACAGTCAGTCACAGGTGGGCTGTCTCGCCTAAATCACCTACGCAGACATAGGGGGCAACCTGTGGAGAGGGGCGACTCTAGGGTCCCGGAAGAGCTCCGAGCCTACCCGTCATACGGGTGCATCCCAACCGTAACATCAGGGAGGGACGGAGGATTAGCAGAACATCATCTAATCGAGTTGTGAGGGAACACGAGAAACAGACACAACAGTTGTGGGGACTATCCCGTAAGCACAGCAGGGGAGGACCACAACACATAGCGCTAGCAGGAAGGCACAGATTTCCACCTGCAAAGAGAACTCTGGAGGTGCCATTGGACCGGCCGGACTTGCGCAGCCTGGTGAACCGTATTCCGGACTGAGGACCCAGAGACCTTCAGTAAAGAGGTAAAGAGACTGCACCCCTGTGTCCTTGTGATTGATTGCGTCCTGCACCACACATCGAACTACTCATCCCTTTATTTGGGCGCCCCTCAGCAGGGCCACGGACCGAGCCTAGCCACCATGACAACCCCAAAGCAGAGACTCAGAGGCCCGGTACCGGGTACCCCTCGGCCCTGCGGCAGTGGGGGGGGCGCTACAAACTTGGCGTCACGAACAGGATCTACTTAAGCCTGAAGAATCAGGTCATGTGTGCCTTGGAACTGTGATTTACTGTGCTTGGACTGTACTTTATTACAAAGACTGTGTGTTGCCATTTACCGCCAAAACCGCCGCCATTGCAGCGCTGAGGAGAAGCGCAGGAGAAGAAGAGGGGCGTGGAGTGGGTGTAGACAAGCTGAAGAGCGCGAAAGACAATGGCCGCCCAGTCTAAATATTTCTGCACCGTGAGGACGTGTCCGTCAGCAGCAGAAATCCGCCTCCTAATCCTCAATGGAAGGCGGAGACAGAGAAAACGAAACCGCCCACGAAGGAGAGAGCGGGAAAAGGATCAGGAAGTGACCCACGTGGAGGACGCCATGGCCAGCAGCTCAGGACCCGAATGTGGGGTTGAAGCGGAGGCCTCCCCCAACTACCCGGATGAGCACCGCAGCCAATTCTCCACGGACAGCACTGACTTCCTGCAGGCTGAGATGGAGGACTTGCTTGACCAGCTCCTTCAACTGAACGTGAAGGCCCAGACTCCGCACCAGGTAGCACCGGAAGAAGATCCTCTGGCATCGGATCCTATACCGCTGCCGGAGCTGCCGTTGAGGTCCTCACCGACATCGCCAGAGGAACCCACCGCAGAGGAGGAGCCTGCATCGGCTGGTGAGTCCGCCGACCCCGTCCCGCCGGCCGAGGTGTTATGGTTCTCAATGGCAAGAGAACATAGCCCAGCATACATAGGAACTAGCTCTTGGAAGGATGGAAACTTAAACTGACCATGAACTAAACCTGCCGCACAACTAACAGTAGCCGGGTAGCGTAGCCTGCGTTTTATCCCTAGACGCCCAGCGCCGGCCGGAGGACTAACTAATCCTGGCAGAGGAAAATATAGTCCTGGCTCACCTCTAGAGAAATTTCCCCGAAAGGCAGACAGAGGCCCCCACATATATTGGCGGTGATTTAAGATGAAAATGACAAACGTAGTATGAAAATAGGTTTAGCAAAATCGAGGTCCGCTTACTAGATAGCCGGAAGACAGAAAGGGTACTTTCATGGTCAGCTGAAAACCCTATCAATACACCATCCTGAAATTACTTTAAGACTCTAGTATTAACTCATAACATCAGAGTGGCAATTTCAGATCACAAGAGCTTTCCAGACACAGAAACGAAACTGCAGCTGTGAACTGGAACAAAATGCAAAAAACAAACAAGGACAAAAGTCCGACTTAGCTGGAAGTTGTCTGGTAGCAGGAACATGCACAGAAAGGCTTCTGATTACAATGTTGACCGGCATGGAAGTGACAGAGGAGCAAGGTTAAATAGCGACTCCCACATCCTGATGGGAACAGGTGAACAGAGGGGATGATGCACACAAGTTCAATTCCACCAGTGGCCACCGGGGGAGCCCAAAATCCAATTTCACAACAGTACCCCCCCCTCAAGGAGGGGGCACCGAACCCTCACCAGAACCACCAGGGCGATCAGGATGAGCCCTATGAAAGGCACGGACCAGATCGGAGGCATGAACATCAGAGGCAGTCACCCAAGAATTATCCTCCTGACCGTATCCCTTCCATTTGACCAGATACTGGAGTTTCCGTCTGGAAACACGGGAGTCCAAGATTTTTTCCACAACGTACTCCAACTCGCCCTCAACCAACACCGGAGCAGGAGGCTCAACGGAAGGCACAACCGGTACCTCATACCTGCGCAACAATGACCGATGAAAAACATTATGAATAGAAAAAGATGCAGGGAGGTCCAAACGGAAGGACACAGGGTTAAGAATCTCCAATATCTTGTACGGGCCGATGAACCGAGGCTTAAACTTAGGAGAAGAAACCCTCATAGGGACAAAACGAGAAGACAACCACACCAAGTCCCCGACACAAAGCCGAGGACCAACCCGACGCCGGCGGTTGGCAAAAAGCTGAGTCTTCTCCTGGGACAACTTCAAATTGTCCACCACCTGCCCCCAAATCTGATGCAACCTCTCCACCACAGCATCCACTCCAGGACAATCCGAAGATTCCACCTGACCGGAGGAAAATCGAGGATGAAACCCCGAATTACAGAAAAAAGGAGACACCAAGGTGGCAGAGCTGGCCCGATTATTGAGGGCAAACTGCGCTAAAGGCAAAAAAGCAACCCAATCATCCTGATCTGCAGACACAAAACACCTCAAATATGTCTCCAAAGTCTGATTCGTCCGCTCGGTCTGGCCATTAGTCTGAGGATGGAAAGCAGACGAGAAAGACAAATCTATGCCCATCCTAGCACAGAATGCCCGCCAAAATCTAGACACGAATTGGGTTCCTCTGTCAGAAACGATATTCTCTGGAATACCCTGCAAACGAACCACATTTTGAAAAAACAGAGGAACCAACTCGGAAGAAGAAGGCAACTTAGGCAGGGGAACCAAATGGACCATCTTAGAGAAACGGTCACACACCACCCAGATGACAGACATCTTCTGAGAAACAGGAAGATCCGAAATAAAATCCATCGAGATGTGCGTCCAAGGCCTCTTCGGGATAGGCAAGGGCAACAACAATCCACTAGCCCGAGAACAACAAGGCTTGGCCCGAGCACAAACGTCACAAGACTGCACAAAGCCTCGTACATCTCGTGACAGGGAAGGCCACCAGAAGGACCTTGCCACCAAATCCCTGGTACCAAAGATTCCAGGATGACCTGCCAACGCAGAAGAATGAACCTCAGAAATGACTTTACTGGTCCAATCATCAGGAACAAACAGTCTACCAGGTGGGCAACGATCAGGTCTATCCGCCTGAAAATCCTGCAAGGCCCGCCGCAGGTCTGGAGAAACGGCAGACAATATCACTCCATCCTTAAGGATACCTGTAGGTTCAGAATTACCAGGGGAGTCAGGCTCAAAACTCCTAGAAAGGGCATCCGCCTTAACATTCTTAGAACCCGGTAGGTATGACACCACAAAATTAAACCGAGAGAAAAACAACGACCAGCGCGCCTGTCTAGGATTCAGGCGTCTGGCGGACTCAAGATAAATTAAATTTTTGTGGTCGGTCAATACCACCACCTGATGTCTAGCCCCCTCAAGCCAATGACGCCACTCCTCAAAAGCCCACTTCATGGCCAAAAGCTCCCGATTCCCAATATCATAATTCCGCTCGGCGGGCGAAAATTTACGAGAAAAAAAAAGCACAAGGTTTCATCACGGAGCAGTCGGAACTTCTTTGCGACAAAACCGCCCCAGCTCCGATTTCAGAAGCGTCGACCTCAACCTGAAAAGGAAGAGCAACATCAGGCTGACGCAACACAGGGGCGGAAGAAAAGCGGCGCTTAAGCTCCCGAAAGGCCTCCACAGCAGCAGGGGACCAATCAGCAACATCAGCACCCTTCTTAGTCAAATCAGTCAATGGTTTAACAACATCAGAAAAACCAGCAATAAATTGACGATAAAAGTTAGCAAAGCCCAAAAATTTCTGAAGACTCTTAAGAGAAGAGGGTTGCGTCCAATCACAAATAGCCCGAACCTTGACAGGATCCATCTCGATGGAAAAGGGGGAAAAAATGTATCCCAAGAAGGAAATCTTTTGAACCCCAAAAACGCACTTAGAACCCTTCACACACAAGGAATTAGACCGCAAAACCTGAAAAACCCTCCTGACCTGCTGGACATGAGAGTCCCAGTCATCCGAAAAAATCAGAATATCATCCAGATACACGATCATAAATTTATCCAAATAATCACGGAAAATGTCATGCATAAAGGACTGAAAGACTGAAGGGGCATTTGAAAGGCCAAAAGGCATCACCAAATACTCAAAGTGGCCCTCGGGCGTATTAAATGCGGTTTTCCACTCATCCCCCTGCTTAATTCGCACCAAATTATACGCCCCACGGAGATCTATCTTAGAGAACCACTTGGCCCCCATTATGCGAGCAAACAAATCAGTCAGCAGTGGCAACGGATATTGATATTTAACCGTGATTTTATTCAAAAGCCGATAATCAATACACGGCCTCAAAGAGCCATCTTTCTTAGACACAAAGAAAAAACCGGCTCCTAAGGGAGATGACGAAGGACGAATATGTCCCTTTTCCAAGGACTCCTTTATATATTCTCGCATAGCAGCATGTTCAGGCACAGACAGATTAAATAAACGACCCTTAGGGTATTTACTACCCGGAATCAAATCTATGGCACAATCGCACTCCCGGTGCGGAGGTAATGAACCAAGCTTAGGTTCTTCAAAAACGTCACGATAGTCAGACAAGAATTCAGGAATCTCAGAGGGAATAGATGACGAAATGGAAACCAAAGGTACGTCCCCATGCATCCCCTTACATCCCCAGCTTAACACAGACATAGCGTTCCAGTCGAGGACTGGGTTATGAGATTGCAGCCATGGCAATCCAAGTGCAGCACCCCAGAGTCCTGGTTGTTGCAGTACTGTGGCTCCGCCACTACGGGGAGCTATGGTACGTCTGATTGCACTAAGGAGTTTCTCTGATCAGGTACACTCACACCACACCTCACACTCCGGCCACCAGGGGGGGTGGTCCTATCTAGTAGGCCACTCCTCACAACTCTGGTAAAACTGGGGGTTGGACAGGAAGACAGGGAGAAGTAGCTGGGAAGAGCTAGTGAGAGGACCTGTCAGGGATGGGATCCTGGCAGACTCCTCAGAGCAGAACTAACCAGTAAACAACGGGAATACAGAAAAGGAGAAATACCAGAAGGGGTCCTGCTGTTAGACCGAGGCAACATCCTTCTGAGGCGCAAACAGTCGGTGGCCGGAACGCCGAGCAAGTAAGAGACTTTAAGTACATTGCAAACCACGGCCAGACAGCTAATTACAGGTTGGCTGTCTCACTTAACACCTAAGCAGACAACGGAGGCAGCTGTGGGAGAGGGGCGACTCTAGGGTCCCGGAAGAACTCCAGGCCTACCCCGTCATACGGGTGCGTCCTACCATATCATCTGGAGGACGGAGAAAGAACAGTAGAGACAGAAAGAAACAGTTGTGAGGACTATCCCGGGAGCTCAGCAGGGAAGAACTACAACACACAGCGCTAGAAGGTAGTTACTGATTCCCACCTGTAAGGAGGAACTCCTGATGTGTCGTTGGACCGGCCGGTCTCTGAAAACCCAGTTAACAGCGCTCTGGACTGAGGTCTCCAACATCTTCAGTAAAGAGGTAAAGAGACTGCAACCTGGTGTCCTCATTATTTACCGCGACCTGCACCGCTACAACACCACTTATTGCACCGGACGTCCCCTACTGACAGACAGGGCCACGGACCGGGTCTAGCCACCGTGACAACCCCAAGACTGAGACCTAGAGGCCCGGCTCCGGGTACCCCTCGGCCCTGCGGCGGTGTGGGGGCGCTCCGCAACTTGGCGTCACGAACAGGATTTACTTAAGCCTGAAGAATCAGGTCATGTGTGCCTTGGAACTGTGATTTATCGTGCTTGGACTGTACTTTATTGAGAGAACTGTGTGCGACTGCTTGCCGCGGAAAGTTACCGCCAAAATTCGCCATTGCCGCGCGCGGAGGGAGGAGCCTTAGCTACGTGGGCGGGATCAGCCAAAAGAAGCGCGGAACGGAAAGCGCGGTGAGACGCCAATCCCAGAAGAGGAACTCCGACCTCCAGCAGGTTAGTGGGAGGAAGGGACGGCCATGTCCGAGTCGGGAGGAGAGGAGGTGGCGGTCGCAGCCGCGGACGCAGGGGCAGCTCCGGTCCCCGCAGCGGGCGAAGCCGCGGCCCTAATACCACCACTGGCTGCCGCAGAACCCGCTGCCCCCATCAGCCAGTCGGACACTGCCGCTAATGCGAAAGCCATAATGCCCTTCTCCATGCCCTACCTGCCCGGAGCGGCCTGGCTCCCACGATATTCTGGGGAGGCGCATACGTTCACTGACTTTAAAGAAGGGCTCTGCAGCCTGCTCGAGTTCTATCCCCTAACCGAGCCCCAGAAGGTCCATATGATAACCGGCCAACTCTTTGGGGCGGCTCTGAGAGAAGTGAAATCCTGGCCCGCTGAGGATAAAGGAACTGCACAACAGATTTTTGCCAAGCTTAAAGCCACCTTTGATACTCGCACTGCCACAGAGATTAAACTGACTTTCTATGGATGCAAACAGAGGTCGCAGGATAACTTACGGGACTATGCCCTTAATCTCCAGGAAGCGATGCGGGCCATTAAGCAGAGTGACCCCGGCAGCATGCAGGATGAGGATAAAATCCTGAAGGAGCGGTTCATTGAGGGGCTCCTGTGCAGTCACCAGCGGGGCCAATTGCACTTCCTGGCCATGCAAAATCCAGACTTGACTTTTGCGCAGTTTAAAGATAAAGCTATCCAGGCATTGCAGGAGCGACAGCCCAGCCGCGCAGTACCACCCAGGCGCCCCGCTCTCACCTACCACCAGGAGGTGGCATCGGATACCCCAGTTGCCGTGGAGGCCGACGCCCAGAGCTTCGAGGACGACTCCCCTGCAGGACTCCGTCTCCAGATGCAAGAGCTAACCAAGAGCGTTGCTGCCCTGGCCCGGACGGTGCAGTCCCTACAGGAGGCCCCCAAAGGGAAGATCCAGTTGGCTTCCAGCCCGGAGGATGTCCCTTGGATGCGACGGAGGAGGACTCCGCCGACCAGGAGCCGGCCCGACGATCGCTTCCACCAGGATGGACGACCCATCTGCCGCCGCTGTCACCAGGTGGGCCATCTTGCAAGGTACTGTCCTTTAAACGAGCAACCCCTGGGGCAAAGGGCCAACCCCCAGGAGTAGGACGGTCAGGCCCGCAGCATTGGAGAACCAAGTATATTGGAGGACGACCAGTTCTCCCTGTAGTGATTGATGGAATCCCCTTGAATGCTTTGCTGGACACCGGTTCTCAGGTGACGACTATACCTCACGTGCTCTACAAACGGTATTGGGAGGACGCTGATATTACTCGTGGCCCTGACGATGATTTCACCATAATCGCCAGTAATGGTCAGCCGTTGCCACAAGTGGGGTATAAGGAGGTCACCATCAAAGTGGGGCGGGTGGAATTGAAAGCCCAAGGGATTGTGATTGTAGATATTGATCGTCGAGAATGTAATCCCATGATGACTCTTGGTACTAATGTTATAGAAAATTGTCTTGCAGAAGTGATTGTTTTGTTGCAACAGGTGGCAGAAAACGCTGGCCACAGTGAGCAACGTGCCCTGCAGAAGGAAATCAGGGCTCTGATGCAGAGACAGCAGGTAGAGCTGACTGGTGGCGAGATTGGTCGTGTCACTGTAAGTGATTCAAACCCCATCGCGATACCTCCCAAGAGTGAAATGTTAATATGGTGTCGAGCAGCCATAGGCCTCAGGGGTAGGGACTACCAGGCCTTGGTAGAACCTGTATATTCAGACAATAGGCCTACTGTTCTGACAGCTCGGGGGGTGGTCGACGTCCGACAGGGGAGAGTGCCCGTACGTGTCCTCAATTGTGGGGAGGAAGAGGTCCACCTAACCAAGTATACCACGCTCGCCAAACTGTTCACTGTCAATAATAGTGTAATACAGGCACCTGAACCCTTGGTCCCGTCAAACGTGGCGGAGAACAAAGGTTCTGCAGAGCACTCGAAAGACTGGTGTCGGGAATTGCATGTGGGCACTGACTCTACCCCATCTCATCAAATACAGGGGGCTTACAGGGTGGTACACGAGTACGAGCAGGTATTCAGCAAACACCCCTCAGATTTTGGGCAAGTGAAAGGGATCAAACATCACATCCCCACGGGAGATCACCGACCCATAAAAGAGAGATATCGCCCTGTACCCCCAGCTCATTACCAGTGTGCCAAGGACATGTTACGGGAAATGAAGGAGGCTGGGGTGGTGAGAGACAGCTGTAGCCCCTGGGCAGCTCCGTTAGTCCTTGTTAAAAAGAAAGATGGTACAATGAGGATGTGTGTTGATTACAGGCAGTTGAATCGCATTACACATAAGGACGCATACCCACTACCCAGGATAGAGGAGTCTCTGGCTGCCTTAAAATCTGCTAACTACTTCTCTACCTTAGATCTCACCAGTGGGTACTGGCAGGTTCCTGTAGCGGAGGCGGACAAAGAGAAGACGGCCTTCACGACGCCAATGGGCCTCTGTGAGTTCAACTACATGCCCTTCGGATTGTGCAATGCTCCCGGAACGTTCCAGAGGATGATGGAGAGCTGCCTGGGACACCTGAACTTTGAAACCGTGCTGCTATATCTGGATGACGTCATAGTCTTCTCTAAAACCTACGAAGACCATCTGAAGCACCTGGCCGAGGTGTTTGAAGCCTTGTCCAACTTCGGCCTAAAAGTGAAACCGTCCAAGTGTCATCTGCTGAAACCTAAAGTGCAGTACCTGGGCCATGTGGTGAGCGCTGAAGGAGTGGCCCCAGACCCCGACAAGGTCACAGTGATCAAGGACTGGCCAAAGCCCAGTGACCTCCATGAAGTCCGGCAGTTCCTCGGGCTGGTAGGCTATTACCGGAGGTTCATTAAAGACTTCACCAAAAAGGCCGCACCATTGCAAAACCTGTTGGTGGGCCAACCAAAGAAGACCAGGGGAAAGAACACCCCCTTTGACTGGAACGGGGAGCTGGAGGAATCCTTCACCTGCTTGAAGTCGGCGCTGACGGGGGAAGAGGTACTGGCTTACCCCGAATACGACCAACCGTTTGTGCTGTACACAGATGCCAGTAATGTGGGATTAGGAGCCGTGCTGTCTCAAGTCCAGAAAGGCAAGGAAAGAGTGATCGCTTACGCCAGCAGGAAACTCCGTCCCACGGAAAGGAACCCTGACAACTATAGTTCCTTCAAACTGGAATTCCTTGCCCTTGTCTGGGCAGTGACAGAGAGGTTTAAGCACTACCTGGCCTCTGCGAAATTCACCGTTTTCACGGACAACAATCCGCTAACGCATCTGGATACTGCCAAACTCGGGGCTTTGGAACAGCGGTGGATGGCCCGGCTGTCCAACTACAATTTCACCATCAAATATCGGGCAGGGCACCAGAATGCCAATGCCGATGCTCTGTCCCGAATGCCTAATTTACCTGAAGTGGGAGAAGACCCGGAGGCACTTGAAGAGGTGGAGCTGCCTGCCTTCCATCGCCCCAAAGCCACTCAGAACTCTCACCATGTGAAGAACAGGCACAAAAACCAACCGGATGCCGCGCTGAATCCCCTGCCCCACCACGGATGGGCAGAAACCCAGGATAGTGACCCCGCAGTCCGCCAGGTGAAGGAACTCTTGACGCAGGCTGGCTTGCACCCTGGCCCAGATGATCCACAAGAGACCCAACAGCTGTGGAAGGGGAGAAGCAAACTGTTTATCCATGATGGCAAGTTGTGCAGGAGGAGCATCGACCCACGTACTCATGAATTGGTGTGGCAGATAGTGGTGCCAAGGCGAGATGCGCCCATGGTTCTGGGAGCCTACCATGATGGAGCCGGACACTTCGGATGGAAGAAGCTGGAGAAGCTGCTCCGAGGGAGGTTCTATTGGATTGGCATGAAGAGAACCATTGAGAAGTGGTGTCGGGAGTGTGGTCCATGTAGTCTGCGCAGGAAGGACCGTGACAGTCAACGGGCTCCCCTGCGGCCTATCATCACCAAACGGCCGCTCGAACTGGTCGCGCTGGATCATGTGAAGCTGACACCTAGCCGGTCGGGCTATATCTACGCCCTTACCATCGTGGACCACTACTCCAGGTTTTTGGTGGTTGTGCCTGTCAAGGATCTAACAGCTAGGACTGCCGCTAGGGCCTTCCAGCAGCACTTTTGTAGGCCCCATGGCTACCCAGAGAAAGTACTGACCGATCAGGGGCCTGCATTCGAAGCGGAAGTGTTCCAAGAATTTTGCCAGTTGTACGGGTGTAAGAAGATCAGAACTACACCGTACCACCCTCAAACCAACGGGATGTGCGAGAAGATGAACCAGGTAGTAATCGATTTGTTGAAGACCTTGCCTGTGGAGGAACGGAATCTGTGGCCGACAAAGTTGCCTGACTTAGTGGATATGTACAACCACATCCCAGTAAGTTCCACCAACTGTACTCCAGCGTACCTGATGCGAGGAAGGTCTAGTCGGTTACCCGTTGATCTGGACATGGGGGTCCTAGTACCCGAAGATACCTCGCCGGATGCAGATTGGGATGCAGAAAGGCAGCGAAGGTACCGCGAAGTACAGGAGTGTGTAGAGAGAAGTCTCGCCCAGGCTAGGCAGAAGCAAGAAAGGGACTACAACCAACACGCTCCTGCGATTCCCCTGTCACCTGGTGAGCAAGTGCTTAAGCGAAAGAGGAGGTTACACAAGCTCGATGACCAATGGGAAGCGGAACCGTACACCATCTTGCCATCTGACTTCGACAACACCAAGGTCTGCCTCATCAGTAAGGACAGAGGGGAGACCTCGACAGCGGTATCCAGGGATCACCTTAAGGCCTGCCCCGATAAGCTGAAAGAGAGGGGCACGGCCCCAGAAATCTCCCCGCCGGTAGAAAAGGAGAAGGTGTTCCATACTGTCCTTGGTGACTTTCCCCAGTCCTGGACTCAGATAAATCAGGCCATCGCGGTACCTGTTCTAACGTTTCCACAGCCGGACCCACCAGAAACAATGGTGGTACCAGATCATCCGGTCCCACTACCTCAACAAGCCTTACCTGATGAAGCCATGCCAACCGTTGAACCGGCAAATCCTCCCTCTGCTATCGGTGAATCTGCTGTACCCACTGTTGATAGCAGCAGCTCTGAGAGCCCTAACCTGCCAGTGCTACCCCAACTCACTAGAAGTGTAGCTAGAAGACAGTGCACTACACCAGCGGTAGCAAGCATAGCGGGCCCTGTTAGGCCGATAGCAACCCCTGCGCTGCGAAGGTCCACACGCAGCACTCAAAATCAAACTCCCCTCCGCTACAAACTTTGGAGGTATTAATAAGGGCTGCTATTTAATTGAAAATGTTTGTATATATATCTTTTTGTTACAGGTTTTTAAATGGACAATAGAGTAATGGACGGTGAATTGCTCAAAAACTTTCAAAAAGGGGCCCCCTTTGTTTACCCGGGGTCCCCGCTGTTTCAACCACTGAACTGAGAGTCATAAACTGTGCATGACCTAACTTTTGCAACGTTCAAGAATCCTCACCTCCTGTAAAGGGAAGCATTGTTATGTTCAATTGTTATGCTATTTCAAAAATTTGTGTGTTTTCTGTTAACATGTATTATTGTTCTTGTTTTCCCAGTCCCGGAGTACTGGATTTAACCGGGGGGGAGTGCAGCACCCCAGAGTCCTGGTTGTTGCAGTACTGTGGCTCCGCCACTACGGGGAGCTATGGTACGTCTGATTGCACTAAGGAGTTTCTCTGATCAGGTACACTCACACCACACCTCACACTCCGGCCACCAGGGGGGGTGGTCCTATCTAGTAGGCCACTCCTCACAACTCTGGTAAAACTGGGGGTTGGACAGGAAGACAGGGAGAAGTAGCTGGGAAGAGCTAGTGAGAGGACCTGTCAGGGATGGGATCCTGGCAGACTCCTCAGAGCAGAACTAACCAGTAAACAACGGGAATACAGAAAAGGAGAAATACCAGAAGGGGTCCTGCTGTTAGACCGAGGCAACATCCTTCTGAGGCGCAAACAGTCGGTGGCCGGAACGCCGAGCAAGTAAGAGACTTTAAGTACATTGCAAACCACGGCCGGACAGCTAATTACAGGTTGGCTGTCTCACTTAACACCTAAGCAGACAACGGAGGCAGCTGTGGGAGAGGGGCGACTCTAGGGTCCCGGAAGAACTCCAGGCCTACCCCGTCATACGGGTGCGTCCTACCATATCATCTGGAGGACGGAGAAAGAACAGTAGAGACAGAAAGAAACAGTTGTGAGGACTATCCCGGGAGCTCAGCAGGGAAGAACTACAACACACAGCGCTAGAAGGTAGTTACTGATTCCCACCTGTAAGGAGGAACTCCTGATGTGTCGTTGGACCGGCCGGTCTCTGAAAACCCAGTTAACAGCGCTCTGGACTGAGGTCTCCAACATCTTCAGTAAAGAGGTAAAGAGACTGCAACCTGGTGTCCTCATTATTTACCGCGACCTGCACCGCTACAACACCACTTATTGCACCGGACGTCCCTTACTGACAGACAGGGCCACGGACCGGGTCTAGCCACCGTGACAACCCCAAGACTGAGACCTAGAGGCCCGGCTCCGGGTACCCCTCAGCCCTGCGGCGGTGTGGGGGCGCTCCGCACAAGCACCAACACATCATGTAGATTATACAGCACAAGAAAGCGAATAATCTCCTGATGATCCGGATTAATTCGCATAGTTACTTGTGTCCAGTATTGTGGTTTATTACTAGCCAATGGGGTGGAGTCAATCCCCTTCAGAGGTATAGGAGTTTCAAGAGGCTCTAAATCATACCCACAGCGTTTGGCAAAGGACCAATCCATAAGACTCAAAGCGGCGCCAGAGTCGACATAGGCATCCGCGGTAATAGATGATAAAGAACAAATCAGGGTCACAGATAGAATAAACTTAGACTGAAAAGTGCCAATTGAAACTGACTTATCAAGCTTCTTAGTACGCTTAGAGCATGCTGATATAACATGAGTTGAATCACCACAATAAAAGCACAACCCATTTTTTCGTCTAAAATTCTGCCGTTCGCTTCTGGACAGAATTCTATCACATTGCATATTCTCTGGCGTCTTCTCAGTAGACACCGCCAAATGGTGCACAGGTTTGCGCTCCCGCAGACGTCTATCGATCTGGATAGCCATTGTCATGGACTCATTCAGACCCGCAGGCACAGGGAACCCCACCATAACATCCTTAACGGCATCAGAGAGACCCTCTCTGAAATTCGCCGCCAGGGCGCACTCATTCCACTGAGTAAGCACAGACCATTTACGGAATTTTTGGCAGTATATTTCAACTTCATCTTGCCCCTGAGATAGGGACATCAAGGCTTTTTCCGCCTGAAGCTCTAAATGAGGTTCCTCATAAAGCAACCCCAAGGCCAGAAAAAACGCATCCACATTGAGCAACGCAGGATCCCCTGGAGCCAATGCAAAAGCCCAATCTTGAGGGTCGCCCCGGAGCAAGGAAATCACAATCCTGACCTGCTGAGCAGGATCTCCAGCAGAGCGAGATTTCAGGGACAAAAACAACTTGCAATTATTTTTGAAATTTTGAAAGCAAGATCTATTCCCCGAGAAAAATTCAGGCAAAGGAATTCTAGGTTCAGATATAGGAACATGAACAACAAAATCTTGTAAATTTTGAACTTTCGTGGTGAGATTATTCAAACCTGCAGCTAAACTCTGAATATCCATTTTAAACAGGTGAACACAGAGCCATTCCAGGATTAGAAGGAGAGAGAGAGAGGAAGGCTGCAATATAGGCAGACTTGCAAGTGATTCAATTGAAAGCACACTCAGAACTGAAGGAAAAAAAAAAAAAAAAAAAAATTTTCAGCAGACTTCTTTTTTCTCTCCTTTCTCTGCCAATTAATTTAACCCTTTGTGGGCCGGTCAAACTGTTATGGTTCTCAATGGCAAGAGAACATAGCCCAGCATACATAGGAACTAGCTCTTGGAAGGATGGAAACTTAAACTGACCATGAACTAAACCTGCCGCACAACTAACAGTAGCCGGGTAGCGTAGCCTGCGTTTTATCCCTAGACGCCCAGCGCCGGCCGGAGGACTAACTAATCCTGGCAGAGGAAAATATAGTCCTGGCTCACCTCTAGAGAAATTTCCCCGAAAGGCAGACAGAGGCCCCCACATATATTGGCGGTGATTTAAGATGAAAATGACAAACGTAGTATGAAAATAGGTTTAGCAAAATCGAGGTCCGCTTACTAGATAGCCGGAAGACAGAAAGGGTACTTTCATGGTCAGCTGAAAACCCTATCAATACACCATCCTGAAATTACTTTAAGACTCTAGTATTAACTCATAACATCAGAGTGGCAATTTCAGATCACAAGAGCTTTCCAGACACAGAAACGAAACTGCAGCTGTGAACTGGAACAAAATGCAAAAAACAAACAAGGACAAAAGTCCGACTTAGCTGGAAGTTGTCTGGTAGCAGGAACATGCACAGAAAGGCTTCTGATTACAATGTTGACCGGCATGGAAGTGACAGAGGAGCAAGGTTAAATAGCGACTCCCACATCCTGATGGGAACAGGTGAACAGAGGGGATGATGCACACAAGTTCAATTCCACCAGTGGCCACCGGGGGAGCCCAAAATCCAATTTCACAACACCGAGGGCTTGTTAGTAGGCCCCGTTGCGGCACCCCCTCTCCCTGGGACCCATAGACTCCAGCGCCTATTGCCATGGGAGGAGCCCACGGGTCTGGAACACCGCCTGAAAGCCCCGATTCCACCCACTGCCCTGCTGTGTGAGGTCCGCGCGGAGCGCACAGTGTGCCGCTGGGTGAACCCAGGATCCAATCTTATGGGGTTCCCCGGGGTGAAGACCCAAGAGGGGGAGATGGTACAGGCCCTAAGCTGGGAGGAATACCAGGCCCAGCTAGAACGACAGTGGAAGGAGGAGGAAAGAGAATACCAGGCCGGGCTAGAGGCCTACCACCAAAAAGACTTGGCGGTCAAGGATCGGGCCCGCAAGGACCCCACCGCTCACCAGGCCCCGCGCAGGCAGGGCACCGTCGTCGCCTTCAAACTCCGCGGAGGCTGGGGCTTCATTAAAGAGCCGGGCCTGTATGCGGAAGTGTTTGTCAACCAGAGGGATGTCGAGTCTCACCTGAGGGAGGGTCACCCGGACCGGGACCTCTACTCAGGGGATGAAATTACCTACACCCGGCACTTTGGGGAGAAGGGGTGGTTCGCTTTAAATGTCCGCAAGAGGAAGTCGATGGAAACCCCGACTAAGGTGCCGGAAAAGCTGTCCCCCGTAGCCAAAGTGCCCCCTTGTGGTCGGCCTACGATCACTACCGAGACCACCGTGGTCACCCCAACATGCACAATTGTAAAGGCCACGACTTGCAGCATTATGACCTCCACCGCTGTCGTGGCCAAGGAGGCACCTCCTCAGGTGATCGGTGTTCCTGCTGCCCCAGAACTGAAGACTGTGGGTACACAGACCCCCAGATGGGACAACAGACCCCCTTATGCAGTACCGGGCGGCTCGCAATACCCAAAGGGGTTGCCTCCGCCGGTGCTGCCTCCTGAGTGGTTCAAGTAAGCAAAAATGCTTTATTGATTGTAAATAGTTGACTGTTTATCTTTCCACTATGTTGCTGCTAAAACCCGTCCAGGGTTAACTCTTAAAGGGATCCCTTTGTTGACCCGGCATCCCTATTGCTTTTTGTTTGTTTTCTACTTTTGTCAAGTTATCAAAGAACTGCTGAATCATGAACAATGCATGATACAAACTCCTTGTATATAGTTTGCACCTTCTTAAAGGTGCTCCCTACTGGTTTTACATAAAAGACGGACTCTTTGCGAAGAAACTGTTCCTGGAAACAGCATTGGAGTCCTTACTGCGAACAAACTTGCAGCTTGAGAAGTTGCGCTACCTCATAGAGACTTGGTCCCTTCTTAAAGGGGATGTTCACATGTTGCAATTAAGAAAAGTATTGCCTTAAGACAGTTAGATAGTAATAATGTCTTAAAAGAGAAAGTAAAAATGCTGATATGTAAGAGTTAAATGTAACTAACTAGTTGAATGTAAGAAATGTTTGATAATGTTGATAGAAGAATGAGGACAGAGAAGTGAACCCGTACGGGGTTAGTTAGTGAGTCCTCCCAGGAGCTATACAGAGATGGCTCAGTGATCTTGAACTGAAAGAAAAACATGTTCTATACTGTGTATAGTAGTGGAAGGACAGTAGGCTCGGGCAGAAAGGAGCGGTCCTGTAACAGAAAGGAGAGGCAGTAGGTCTGGAGCAGTTAGGACAGGCGGTCCTGCAGACGTAAAGTAGGAGAATGTAGCACAGTTGCTTAAGCCTTATAATGTGTTATAAGAAGGTCTCTAGTGGATTCAGAGTGTACATCCTTAAAGGCAATATTAAATTACTGTTCAAAAATTTTGCACTTAGTAGAATACCCGGTTGGGTAAGAAAAGTTATTTATAGTAAGTTATTTAAAAGTATTTAACCATGTTTGTAACGTTCAAGTGTCCTCACCTCCCATAAAGGGAAGCTCTGTTCAAATATGCTTATTGTTATTGCACTCACAAAAATTGTATGTCTTTTTGCTGACATGTATTGTTGTTTTCTTCCCAGTCCCGGAGTACTGGATTTAACCGGTGGGGAGTGCAGCGCCCCAGAGTCCTGGTCGTTGCAGTACTGTGGCTCCGCCGCTAAGGGGGGCTATGGTACGTCTGATGGCACTGAAGGAGTTCATCTGACCAGGTATCACATACACCAATACATTTCACAGTCGGCCTCCAGGGGGAGCTAGGCCACTCCTCACATACTGGTAAAACTGGGGGTCAGGCAGGAAGTTAGAGAGAAAGCTGACTGGGTTGGAACCAGGCAACACCTTGTGGCAGAGGGTGTTGTGAGGGAAGATTCGGTAGGGTCCCTGTCAGGGGTGGGATTCTGACAGAGGCCTGGCAACGAGAAAGAATGTTACGGGACCGTGCCTGCTCAGTATAGCGGCGGTGCCCCAAGAAAGGATAAGAAGCGAGATTTATTGTGCTGAGTGAGAAACGAGATCAAAGCAAGAAGGAGAATACCAGTAGGAGTCGTGCTGTAAGATCGAGGCAACGTCCTACTGAGGCGCAAACAACCGGCGGCCGGAACGCCGAGGAAGTACAGAGCTCTAAGCCATACTTCAAACCAACGGCAGGACAGTCAGTCACAGGCGGGCTGTCTCACCTAAATCACCTACGCAGACATAGGGGGCAACCTGTGGAGAGGGGCGACTCTAGGGTCCCGGAAGAGCTCCGAGCCTACCCGTCATACGGGTGCGTCCCAACCGTAACATCAGGGAGGGACGGAGGATTAGCAGAACATCATCTAATCGAGTTGTGAGGGAACACGAGAAACAGACACAACAGTTGTGGGGACTATCCCGTAAGCACAGCAGGGGAGGACCACAACACATAGCGCTAGCGGGAAGGCACAGATTTCCACCTGCAAAGAGAACTCTGGAGGTGCCATTGGACCGGCCGGACTTGCGCAGCCTGGTGAACCGTATTCCGGACTGAGGACCCAGAGACCTTCAGTAAAGAGGTAAAGAGACTGCACCCCTGTGTCCTTGTGATTGATTGCGTCCTGCACCACACATCGAACTACTCATCCCTTTATTTGGGCGCCCCTCAGCAGGGCCACGGACCAGGCCTAGCCACCGTGACAACCCCAGAGCAGAGACTCAGAGGCCCGGTACCGGGTACCCCTCGGCCCTGCGGCAGTGGGGGGGGCGCTACATTATCACTAAAGGACTAGGTGCCTCCTGGTCCATCCTCACCCCAACCACTGATTGGCAGCTTTCTGCCTATGCACAGTGTACACAGAAAGCAGCCAATCAGTGGTGTGGGCAGGGTTATACACAGCTCAGCATTTGAGCTCTGCTAGATGTACAGCAGAGAAAACTGTAATTGTATCACAACTGCTGCACCCAGTGACTGATATATCGCTGGAATCAGGGTCTCTGTCCCTACATCATGCCGCTCTTAGGTAGGTAAAAACCTGGTGATAGATTTCCTTTATAGGAAATAGGTCATCACTCAGAAAATGACCTAAAGTTAAAAGTCGAGTTTTTTATTTGAAGCATATTTTTATTCTATCTTGGAGTTTTTATTTTTATTTTCCATGTCAATATTTTATAAAATGATACTGGTCACAGTGAAAACTGAGTCTCCCAATAGACTAGCGCTTGCAATTTTGTAGAGGTCACTTTTGAGCAGTTTGAGTTTAGCATTATCAAAGACAGTATACTGTAACATGGAAGGTATCAAATCTGTATAGATAGCGCAGGATCTATGTTCCTATAGCTCAGCTCTTCCCCAGCATAAATCAAAAAGTTGAAGCCCCTCAACCCAATCTAAATCTCCATTTCAGTTTTAACCCCTTCATATTAGGAAACAACTTTGGAGTTCCCCTTTAATTACTAAGATTAAGTATAATCTACATGATATCAGTAAGCCGTAATACTTCCACAATTAAGCAGACCCCCCCACCGCTGTTATTATGGGTCTCGTAAACTAGTCGCCGGCCGCCTGTTGTAAATATACCGCAGGGCACAACTCGAGCGCGGGGTCCTCAGACCTAGTGGCTAAAGCGGAGCTGACACCGCCATGCGCCCAATGATCTATGATATTAATATCGGCCATCACCCGGGACCGCTGAACCCGAGCGCTCAGTAATGTCCGGATAATTACATGAGCCTGAAGACACACTTACCTGACGTAGAGGAAGATTACGAGCGGCGTCGTAAGATGGAACTGGAAATCAGCGGAGAGATACCAGGCCCAGCCGGTGCACTGCAATAAATGACGAGGACTCCGCTCAATATCTCCAACTGTCGGCACAAACTTTTCTTATACATATTATGGGCAGGAGTTTAAGCTTCGCTCGTCTAGGAAGAATCCACTAGATTTCGGAGGGCATCTGTCGGAATTAATGCGCCTGCAGAAGAACATTTCTGAGTTCCGACACTTGTTTTGGGGGAGGTCCGACACGGATTTTTGGGTAGATGCAACACTGATATTGGTGGAGGTCCGACACTAATTTTGAGGGAGGTCTGACGCTGATTTTGGGGGATGTCTGATGCCGATTTTGAGGGAGGTCTGATGCCGATTTGGGGGGAGGTCTGTTATGGACCTGGTGGTTAGGAGCACCTGGAATGACCTGATGGTTAAACCCAAAAGACAGGACAAGCTCTGGGAAGTGGGATCTCTGCTGACCGCAAACCCTGATCCTATCACACACACTAGAAATAGCCGTGGAGCGTACCTAACTCTCCCTAGACGCCTCTTCACAGCCTAAGAGCTAACTACCCCTAAAGATAGAAAATAAAGCCTTACCTTGCCTCAGAGAAATTCCCCAATGGAAAAGGCAGCCCCCCACAAATATTGACTGTGAGTTAAGAGGAAACTCACAAACACAGAAATGAAACAGGTTTTAGCAAAGGAGGCCAGTCTTCACTAAATAGCAGAGGATAGTAAGGGATCTATGCGGTCAGCACAAAAACTACAAAAAACCACGCAGAGTGTGCAAAAAAGACCCCCGCACCGACTCACGGTGCGGAGGTGCCACTCTGCACCCCAGAGCTTCCAGCTAGCAAGGCAATATCATGATAGCAAGCTGGACTAGAACTTAGCAAGTACTAAGAAATATATTCAGTACACAATGAACAACAAATGAACTAGCAGGGACTTAGCTTCTGCTCGAGTAGACAGGTCATCAGAAAGATCCTAGAGAGATCTGAACCAGTACTGAGACATTGACATCTGGCATGGAGTAATGATCTGAGTGGAGTTAAATAGAGAAGCCAGCCTGGCCATAAACGAGGGCAGCTGAGGAAGCAAACTCAAGAACCAGCAGTTCCACTCACAGCCACCAGAGGGAGGTCATGGACAGAACTCGCCGAAGTACCATTCATGACCACAGGAGGGAGTTCGAGAACGGAATTCTCAACAGAGGTCCAACACTGATTTTGAGAGAGGTCCAACACGCATTATGTTTTTGGGTGCGGTCCGACACTGATTTTAGGGAAGGTCCGACACCAATTTTGGGGAGGTCTGACGCTGATTTTGGGGGATGTCTGATGCCGATTTTGGGGGAGGTCCAACACTGATTTTGAGAGAGGTCCAACAGGGATTTTGTTTTTGGGGGTGTTCCGACTCTGATTTTAGGGAAGGTCCGACACCAATTTTGGGGGAGGTCTGACTCTGATTTTGGGGGAGGTCTGACGCCGATTTTGGGGAGGTCTGACGCCGATTTTGGGGGACGTCCGACACTGATTTTTGGGTAGATCCGGCACTGATTTTGGGGAGATCCAACGCTGATTTTGGGGGAGGTCTGACACTGATTTTGGAGGAGGTCCGATGCCCATTTTGGGGGAGGTCCAACACGGATTTTGGGGGAGGTCCGACACTGATTTTGGGGGAGGTCTGACACTTATTTTGGAGGAGGTCCGACACTGATATTGGTGGAGGTCCGACACTAATTTTGAGGGAGGTCCAACACGGATTTTGTTTTTGGGGGCGGTCCGACACTGATTTTATGGGAGGTCTAACCAATTTTGGGGGAGGTCCGACACTGATTTTTGGGTAGATCCGACACTGATTTTGGGGGGAGGTCTGACACTGATTTTGAGGGAGGACTGACACTGATTTTGGAGGAGGTCTGACACTGCTATTGGTGGAGGTCCGACACTAATTTTGAGGGAGGTCCAACACGGACTTTGATTTTGGGGGCGGTTCGACCCTGATTTTGGGGGCTGTCCGACACTGATTTTAGGGGAGGTCCGACACCAATTTTGGGGGAGGTCTGACACTAACTTTGGGGGAGGTCTGATACTGATTTTGTGGGACGTCCGTGTTCCAACTTATCTCAAACATTTTGGATGACGTTGAGGTGCACACAATATCCTTCACCAAACTTCGGGGTTAATGTAAGAGATGCGCTGCTGCCATTCTTTGCACAAGAATCAGTGTTTAACGATGATTGATAAATTTGGAGCTTCTTCCAAGTACACATTTTGTATTTGTTACGTCATCCCCATACTACTGTACATGTGTAACTTCTCAACCCTTTTGGAAACGGAGCCATTTTTCTTGCTTTATTTTGTTTCCTCCTTGCCTCCCAAGAGCCATATTTTTTTCCCACCAACATAGCTATGGATTTGTTATTTTTTGGCACCAGTTATTTTGCCAATGTACTAAAAAAAATGCTAATTCCAAGTGGGGTCAAATTAAAAAAAAACTGCTATTTTGCACTTGTTTTTTGAGGATTTGCTTTTATGACGTTCATATAATTATTGGAAAAAAATCATTTCTAAAGGTCAGTCAGGTTATGGTGGCAGCAAATGTGTGTAGTTTTCTATTCTTTTTCTATGCAGAATGAAAAAAACAAGTAAAATAAATATACCTCATTAGTCACCATATTCTGAGAGCCATCACTTTTTTTTATTTATTGGGTAATTTAGTGTGGCTTGTTTCTTGTGGGCGAGCTGTAGGTTTTTTGGGGTATCCGTACAACTTTCTGATCGCTTTTTATTCATTTTTTAGGGCCATATTTATATTTTTCTCCTTTTTCACCCTTTATCATTTTGGACAGTTATCTAGATTTATTCCTTTGGACAATTACGCCCCCAGCGATACAAAATAGTTTGTAACTTTTTTGAATTTTTTAGATTTTGCTATTTACATTTCAGAAAAAGAGTATTTGAATAATTTTATAATTTTTTACATATATTTTGTAATGTGTTTTACATTTTTTATTAGTTTTCCAAATACCATTACAATGGCAATGGCACCCCACAATTCTGTAGAGGGGGAATTGATAGGGACACCCGCTCATTTTTAACCTCTTAAGTGCCGACGTTACAACTGACAGTGGCATTCAAGAGGTTAAACTGTTGCAATCGAGGTGAACAAACGTAATCAATGTATGTACTCACAGAGTCGGAAACGGATACGAAGTTGGTGATGAGCAGGGTGTTCGCCCACCACACCCGCCTACAACTGTCCCACTGATGCTTGGGCAGTTCCCAAAAAGCGCCCCATTTCACCAGCAAAATCAGAACAATAGATATCGGGATAGAAGCCAGGTGGAGCGGCTGTAATCTAGAGCGAGGATAAAGAAGTAAGTGATTAAAAAAAATCATTTTTCTGTTCACAAATTGTAACTGTGTTTTTCTCAACTCTGCTGTGCTGATCTATAACCACACACCACATCAAAGGTCATAAATCAGATAAGAGGAGCTTAGAAAAAGTGAAAAGAGAGAAGAGGAGCCCAGAAACAGTATATAAATATATATATCGTATTTTTCGCTTTGTAAGACGCTCCGGATTATAAGACGCACCCCAAATTTTGAGGAGAAAAATAGGAAAAAACTTTTTTTAATAAATTGAGGGGGCTTCTTATAATCCATGCGTCTTATTGCTTACCAGGGGTTGTGGCTGCGGTGGATCAGGTTCCCAGGGTCGTTGCTGGAGGCAGGAGTGGAGCATTGCTGCAGGCTGGGATGATGGGGTCTGCAGGGGGGCTTCGGTGCTGCATGGGGGCTGCTGTGCTGCAGGCTGGGATGAGGGGTGCTGCAGGGGGCTCTGGTGCTGCAGGGGGCTCTGGTGCTGCAGGGGGCTCTGGTACTACAGGGGGCTGTGGTGCTGCAGGGCTGTCTCCAGTGCTGCAGGGCTGTCTCCAGGGCTGTCTCCGGTGCTGCGGGGGGCTCTGGCAACATTTTGTGAAAGACCAGAGCCCCCAGCAGTTCGTCCATGCGTTCCTGTATGACTGACTCCGGGAAAATGGCCGCCGGAATCTCGAGAGATGAGATCTCAGTGCTGAAATCTCATCTCCCGAGATTCCGGCGGCCATTTTCCAGGAGTTAGTCATACTAGAACGCATGGACGAACTGCCGGGGGGCTCTGGTCTTTCACAAAATGACGCCAGGGCCCCTCGCAGCACCGGAGCCTCCAGCATCACCCGGGGCAGCAGCGGACAACCCCGGCAGTGGCGGCGGGTGACAGCGGCGGCGGGCGGTAGCAGCGGCGGACACCCCCTCATCCCAGCCTGTAATGGTAAGCGGTATATCCGCTTTGTTAGACGCACCCACATTTCCCCCCCAAATTTGGGGGAAATAAAGTGCGTCTTACAAAGCGTAAAATACGGTATATATATATACACTCACCGGCCACTTTATTAGGTACACCATGCTAGTAACGGGTTGGACCCCCTTTTGCCTTCAGAACTGCCTCAATTCTTCGTGGCATAGATTCAACAAGGTGCTGGAAGCATTCCTCAGAGATTTTGGTCCATATTGACATGATGGCATCACACAGTTGCCGCAGATTTGTCGGCTGCACATCCCAAAGATGCTCCATACAAGGCAGGATGGATCCATGCTTTCATGTTGTTTACGCCAAATTCTGACCCTACCATCCGAATGTCGCAGCAGAAATCGAGACTCATCAGACCAAGCAACGTTTTTCCAATCTTCTACTGTCCAATTTCGATGAGCTTGTACAAATTGTAGCCTCAGTTTCCTGTTCTTAGCTGAAAGGAGTGGTACCCGGTGTGGTCTTCTGCTGCTGTAGCCCATCTGCCTCAAAGTTCGACGCACTGTGCATTCAGAGATGCTCTTAGGCCTACCTTGGTTGTAACGGGTGGCGATTTGAGTCACTGTTGCCTTTCTATCAGCTCGAACCAGTCTGCCCATTCTCCTCTGACCTCTGGCATCAACAAGGCATTTCCGCCCACAGAACTGCCGCTCACTGGATTTTTTTTCTTTTTCGGACCATTCTCTGTAAACCCTAGAGATGGTTGTGCGTGAAAATCCCAGTAGATCAGCAGTTTCTGAAATACTCAGACCAGCCCTTCTGGCACCAACAACCATGCCACGTTCAAAGGCACTCAAATCACCTTTCTTCCCCATACTGATGCTCGGTTTGAACTGCAGGAGATTGTCTTGACCATGTCTACATGCCTAAATGCACTGAGTTGCCGCCATGTGATTGGCTGATTAGAAATTAAGTGTTAACAAGAAGTTGGACAGGTGTACCTAATAAAGTGGCCAGTGAGTGTATATATATACTGCTCAAAAAAATAAAGGGAACACTAAAATCCCACATCCTAGATATCACTGAATTAAATATTCCAGTTGTAAATCTTTATTCATTACATAGTGGAATGTGTTGAGAACAGTAAAACCTAAAAATTATCAATGTAAATCACAACTAATATCCCACTGAGGTCTGGAGTTGGAATGATGCTCAAAATCAAAGTGGAAAATAAAGGCCGATTCAACTTAAGTGGAAATGCCTCAAGACAAGGAAATGACGCTCAGTAGTGTGTGTGGCCTCCACGTGCCTGTATGACCTCCCTACAATGGCTGGGCATGCTCCTGATGAAGCGGCGGGAGTGATCTCCTCCCAGCCCTGGACTAAAGCATCCACCAACTCCTGGACAGTCTGTGGTGCAACGTGACGTGGGTGTATGGTTCGAGACATGATGTCCCAGATATGTTCAATCGGATTCAGGTCTGGGGAACGGGCGGGCCAGTCCGTAGCTTCAATGCCTTCATCTTGCAGGAACTGCTGACACACTCCAGCCACATGAGGTCTGGCATTGTCCTGCATTAGGAGGAACCCAGGGCCAGCATATGGTCTCACAAGGGGTCTGAGGATCTCATCTTGGTACCTAATGGCAGTCAGGCTGCCTCTGGCGCATGGAGGGCTGTGCGGCCCTCCAAAGAAATGCCACCCCACACCATTACTGACCCACTGCCAAACCGGTCATGCTGAAGGTTGTTGCAGGCAGCAGATCGCTCTCCACGGCGCCTCCTGTTGTGAATTAGACTTTTTGGCTCCCTCTTGTGGTTACTAGTGATATGACTCTGGGATTTTCTTCCCTCAGTTTGCACCCAGCTGGGTCGTTAGTTCAGGGGTGTTGCTATATAAACCTCCTGGAACCTTAGTCCAGTGCCTGGCATCGTTGTAATCAGACACATTCTGTTTGCTCCTATCTGCTGGTCCTGGTTCGTGCAAAATTAAGCTAAGTCCTGCTTCTTTGTTTTTTGGGTTATTTGCTTGCTCTCATTTTTGTCCAGCTTGTACTAAATGTGATTCCTGACCTTGCTGGAAGCTCTAGGGGGCTGGTGTTCTCCCCCCGGGCCGTTAGACGGTTCGGGGGTTCTTGAATTTCCAGTGTGGATATTTTTGATAGGGTTTTTGCTGACCATATAAGTTATCTTTCTATATTCTGCTATTAGCTAGTGGGCCTCTCTTTGCTAAATACCTAGCTCATTCTTATGTTTGTCTTTTCCTCTTACCTCACCGTTATTATTTGTTGGGGGCTTGTATCCAACTTTTGGGGTCTATTCTCTGGAGGCAAGAAAGGTCTTTCTTTTCCCTTCTAGGGTTAGCTAGTTCTCCGGCTGGCGCGAGACGTCTAGAACCAACGTAGGAACGTTCCCCGGCTGCTGTTATTTGTGGTGCTAGGATTAGATATATGGTCAGCCCAGTTACCACTGCCCTATGAGTTGGTTTTTTGTGTTTGCAGACTTAGAAATTATTTCTGAGACCCTCTGCCATTGGGGTCATAACAGCCTCCAGACTCTGACACGTCTGTCACATGTTCTCAGTGTGAACCTGCTTTCATCTGTGAAGAGCACAGGGCGCCAGTGGTGAATTTGACAATCCTGGTGTTCTGTGGCAAATGCCAAGCGTCCTGCACGGTGTTGGGCTGTGACACAACCCCCATCTGTGGACGTCGGGCACTGAGACCATCCTCATGGAGTCGGTTTCTAACCGTTTGTGCAGACACATGCACATTTGTTGCCTGCTGGAGGTCATTTTGTAGGGCTCTGGCAGTGCTCCTCTCCTTCCCCAAAGGCTGAGGTAGTGGTCCTGCTGCAGGGTTGTTGCCCTCCTATGGACCCCTCCACGTCTCCTGGTGTACTGGCCTGTCTCCTGGTAACGCCTCCAGCCTCTGAACACTACGCTGACAGACACAGCAAACCTTGCCACAGCTTGCATTGATGTGCCATCCTGGATGAGCTGCACTACCTGAGCCACTTGTGTGGGTTGTAGAGTCCGTCTCATGCTACCACGAGTGTGAAAGCACAACCAACATTCTGAAGTGACCAAAACATCAGCCAGAAAGCATTGGTACTGAGATGTGGTCTGTGGTCCCTACCTGCAGAACCACTCCTTTATTGAGGGTGTCTTGATAATTGCCAATAATTTCCATCTGTTGTTTATTCCATTTGCACAACAGCATGTGAAATTAATTGTCAATCATTGTTGCTTCCTAAGTGGACAGTTTGATTTCACAGAAGTTTGATTTACTTGGAGTTATATTCAGTTGTTTAAGTGTTCCCTTTATTTTTTTGAGCAGTGTGTATACAGTGGGGCAAAAAAGTATTTAGTCAGTCAGCAATAGTGCAAGTTCCACCACTTAAAAAGATGAGAGGCGTCTGTAATTTACATCATAGGTAGACCTCAACTATGGGAGACAATCTGAGAAAAAAAAATCCAGAAAATCACATTGTCTGTTTTTTTATCATTTTATTTGCATATTATGGTGGAAAATTAGTATTTGGTCAGAAACAAAATTTCATCTCAATACTTTGTAATCTATCCTTTGTTGGCAATGACAGAGGTCAAACGTTTTCTGTAAGTCTTCACAAGGTTGCCACACACTGTTGTTGGTATGTTGGCCCATTCCTCCATGCAGATCTTCTCTAGAGCAGTGATGTTTTTGGCTTTTCGCTTGGCAACACGGACTTTCAACTCCCTCCAAAGGTTTTCTATAGGGTTGAGATCTGGAGACTGGCTAGGCCACTCCAGGACCTTGAAATGCTTCTTACGAAGCCACTCCTTCGTTGCCCTGGCGGTGTGCTTTGGATCATTGTCATGTTGAAAGACCCAGCCACGTTTCATCTTCAATGCCCTTGCTGATGGAAGGAGGTTTGCACTCAAAATCTCACGATACATGGCCCCATTCATTCTTTCATGTACCTGGATCAGTCGTCCTGGCCCCTTTGCAGAGAAACAGCCCCAAAGCATGATGTTTCCACCACCATGCTTTACAGTAGGTATGGTGTTTGATGGATGCAACTCAGTATTCTTTTTCCTCCAAACACGACAAGTTGTGTTTCTACCAAACAGTTCCAGTTTGGTTTCATCAGACCATAGGACATTCTCCCAAAACTCCTCTGGATCATCCAAATGCTCTCTAGCAAACTTCAGACGGGCCCGGACATGTACTGGCTTAAGCAGTGGGACACGTCTGGCACTGCAGGATCTGAGTCCATGGTGGCGTAGTGTGTTACTTATGGTAGGCCTTGTTACATTGGTCCCAGCTCTCTGCAGTTCATTCACTAGGTCCCCCCGCGTGGTTCTGGGACTTTTGCTCACCGTTCTTGTGATCATTCTGACCCCACGGGGTGGGATTTTGCGTGGAGCCCCAGATCGAGGGAGATTATCAGTGGTCTTGTATGTCTTCCATTTTCTAATTATTGCTCCCACTGTTGATTTCTTCACTCCAAGCTGGTTGGCTATTGCAGATTCAGTCTTCCCAGCCTGGTGCAGGGCTACAATTTTGTTTCTGGTGTCAGTGTTTGACAGCTCTTTGGTCTTCACCATAGTGGAGTTTGGAGTCAGACTGTTTGAGGGTGTGCACAGGTGTCTTTTTATACTGATAAGTTTAAACAGGTGCCATTACTACAGGTAATGAGTGGAGGAAAGAGGAGACTCTTAAAGAAGAAGTTACAGGTCTGTGAGAGCCAGAGATCTTGATTGTTTGTTTCTGACCAAATACTTATTTTCCACCAGAATATGCAAATAAAATGATAAAAAAACAGACAATGTGATTTTCTGGATTTTTTTTGCTCAGTTTGTCTCCCATAGTTGAGCTCTACCTATGATGTAAATTACAGACGCCTCTCATCTTTTTAAGTGGTGGAACTTGCACTATTGCTGACTGACTAAATACTTTTTTGCCCCACTGTATGTAATATATATACTATTTGTCAGAATGAGCTCACTGCTGGATTCTCAGTTAACTCATTCTGTAGCCAGTAATGTTTAAGGAAACAAAAAACCTGTAAAAGCCAAATAGAGGATAATTTTTATGAAACATTCAACCTAAAACAAAAAAACTGTCCTCGCAGGTGTTCATATCCTTTTAATAGTAGCTGTATATATCTGTCTTCAGTAAGCTCCCCCTATTGGTAACTGAAGGTAGTCACAATTATGTAATTTAATGCGGCCGTCCCATGAGATACTTTCAGTTCCAAATGCCTTTTCCAACTTTTACAAGAGCCGCTTTAGATTTAGAAGACTTTTACAAGTTCAGAAAAATGACATCAAAGTCCCACTTTTTTCATTATGCCGAGAGATAGAGGCGCTGACCTTCTTAACCTTTTGTAGATATAACGGATGACCATTGCCAGAGATACTTCCTGCCCAGAATTTTCAGTTAAAATTAGAAATGTCTTCGCTCCCAGAAATCCACTAAAAAAAAAAGTTAAAAATGTATAGTTTGTTAAAATGCAAGTTCAGTGCAAAGCCCCCATTGTCGGCAGTCGTGTACCCCTGCGTGATTATCAATGCACCAAGAGTAGGAGCACCGTGGCCAGGGACGCTTTGTTGGTATGGATTATTTTATGGATTTCCTTGTGCCTGTGTTACACATTTTAGAATCAAGCATTGAAGAAATGTTAATACACATTTATTGAGCCGGACCGTTTATCAATATGCGGTTTATTGCTTCACTGCGAGGAGCCGAGGGTTTAATAAGCCCTTTTTTTATATTTTAGAATAATAAATGTAAAGTGCGCATGATACAAATACAGAAAAGATTCATGGCTGTTAAAACTCATGTTTGGTTAAAAGTTTACCCCAAGTAGAGATGCAGCTCCCCAGAGTCCTGGTCGTTGCAGTACTGTGGCTCCGGTTGGGTAAGAAAAGTTATTTATAGCATGTTGCTATGTTATTTAACCATGTTTGTAACGTTCAAGTGTCCTCACCTCCCATAAAGGGAAGCTCTGTTCAAGTATACTTATTGTTATTGCACTCAAACAAAACTGTATGTCTTTTCGCTAACTTGTATTGTTGTTTTTCTTCCCAGTCCCGGAGTACTGTGTTTAACCAGGGGGGAGTGCAGCGCCCCAGAGTCCTGGTCGTTGCAGTACTGTGGCTCTGCCACTAAGGGGAGCTATGGTACGTCTGATGGCACTGAAGGAGTTTATCTGAGCAGGTATCACAGACACCAATACATTTCACCACCGGGCCTAAAGGGGGAGCTAAGGGTTCTATTTACTAGGCCACTCTCCACAACACTGGTAAAACTGGGGGTCAGGCAGGAAGTTAGACAGAAAGCTGACTGGGTTGGAGCCAGGCAACACCTTGTGGCAGAGGGTGTTGCAGGGGAAGATTCGGTAGGGTCTCTGTCAGGGGTGGGATCCTGACAGAGGCTTGGCAAACTGAGAGAACGTAACGGGACCGTGCCTGCTCTGTATAGCGGCGGTGCCCAAGGAAGGACTAGAAGCGAGATAGATTGTGCTGAGTGAGAAACGAGATCAAAGCAACAAGGAGAATACCAGTAGGGGTCGTGCTGTAAGATCGAGGCAACATCCTACTGAGGCGCAAACAACCGGTGGCCGGAACGCCGAAGGAAGTATTTCTATATACAGCTTCAGGCAATACTTCGAACCTACGGCAGGACAGTCAGTCTCAGGCGGGCTGTCTCACCTAAATCACCTATGCAGTCTTGGGGGGCAACTTGTGGAGAGGGGCGACTCTAGGGTCCCGGAAGAGCTCCGAGCCTACCCGTCAAACGGGTGCCGTCCTAACCGTAACATCAGGGAGGGACGGAGGATTAGCAGAACATCATCTAATCGTGTTGTGAGGGAACTTAAGAAACAGACACAACAGTTGTGGGGACTTTCCGTAAGCACAGCAGGGAAGGACCGCAACACATAGCGCTAGAAGGAAGGCACAGATTTCCACCTGTAAACAGAACTCTGGAGGTGCCATTGGACCGGCCGGACTTGCGCAGCCTGGTTATCCGGATTCCGGACTGAGGACCCAGAGATCTTCAGTAAAGAGGTAAAGAGACTGCAACCTGGTGTCCTCGTTATTTATTGCACCGCACCACCACCACTACCATCATCCATCATATCTACCACTGACTGTGCGCCCCTCGGCAGGGTCATGGATCGGGCCTAGCCACCGTGACAACCCCAGAGCAGAGACTCAGAGGCCCGGTACCGGGTACCCCTCGGCCCTGCGGCAGTGGGGGCGCTACACCTTGGCGTCACGAACAGGATCTACTTAAGCCTGAAGAATCAGGTCATGTGTGCCTTGGAACTGTGATTTACTGTGCTTGTACTGTACCTTATTGCAAAGACTGTGGATTGTCACTTGCCGCCAAAAGTTCGCGCCAAAACCGCCGCCATTACAGCGCTAAGGAGAGCGCAGGAGAAGAAGAAGGGCGTGGAAGTGGGCGTGAACAAGCTGAAGAGCGCGAAAGACAATGGCCGCCTAGTCTAAATATCTCGGCCCCTTGAGGACGTGTCCGTCAGCAGCCGAGATCTGCCTCCTGATCCTCAATGGTGGGCAGAGACAGAGAAAACGGAACCGCCCACGAAGGAGAGAGCGGGAAAAGGACCAGGAAGAAGAAGTCCGCGACATGGAGGACGCCGTGGCCAGCCGCCCGGAGCCGGAGCGTGGGGTCGGAGCCGAGGACTCCCCCAGCTACCCGGAGAGGCACCGCAGCCAGACCTCCACAGTTGACGCTGACCTCCTGCAGACCGGAGCGGACGAGCTGATCCACCAACTCCTGCAGACGCAGCTGAGCACTGAGGCCGGATGGAAGAAGACCATCATCGGGAGCCTCCCCAGATATCTGTCGGCAGCCTCGTCTGGTCCGGAGCAGGAAAGAAGTTCCAGCACTCCGAAGCCAGAAAGCAAGGCCCTGCCGGAAAGCGAGATGCTGCAAATGGAGATGACAACGCCGCAGCGCAAGGCCCTGCAACCAGCGTTCCAGACCCCAGCGGAGGCAGAGCAGGCCGGCACCGGAGGAACCGCATCTGAAGCAGGTACGAAGGACGACCCTGCCCTGACGACCGACACCCCTCCAGTGACTGCTAGTGCCACAGCTGCTGACTCCGTTCCAGTGACTGATCTTGCAGCAGCCGCTACCTCTGCTGCAGCAAATGCCCATACTCAAGCTGCGCAGACCTCCATAGCTGCGCATGATTTAACCATACATGAAAGACGGATTAACGGCGTGTGTCCAGCACTGGGTGTAGCCCTGGACCTCACTTTTCCCAGGCCAGGAAGGGTTAAGTGCCAGGTGCAGCCCTGGAAGCCGTCCAACTAAACCTCGGAAACCTGAAACTGTACATAGTTAACTGTTTGTTTCCCTGCTTTTTGCTGCTTTAAACTCGACTAGGGTTAACTCTTAAAGGGATCCCTTTGTTTACCCGGGATCCCTTCCTCTGCTTTTGCTTTTGTTTCCTGATTCCTCATTGTTGAAAAGAACTGCCGCAATCATGAACAGTGCATGATACAAACTGTTTGTAAATAGTTTGCACCTTCTTAAAGGTGCTCCCTACTGGTTTTACTTAAAGAGAGACTCTTTGCGAAGATACCGCACCGGAGCCTTTGATGAGTATGGACTGGTAGCCTGAGAAGATATGCTACCTCATAAAGACTTGGTCCCCTCTTAAAGGGGATGTCCATCTGTGTACTTATGAGTAATACTGCCTTAGAACAGTAAAGTGATAACGATGCCTTGAAAGAAAATGATAATGTTTACATGTAAAAGTTATATGTATTGAACTAGTTAATTGTAAAAGAATGCTGATAATGTTTCCCGAAGGAAAGTGAAAGTTAGAAGAAAGATGCAGTGGGCCCGTAGGGGTAGACGTAGTGTCCTGCATAGTTGCTAGTAAGAAAGTAATGATGGAAGTTAATGCTTTAAGAAAATGTTGATAACGTTGATAGAAAATGAGGATAGAAGGTGAACCCTGAGTCCTCCTAGGAGCCATATGAAGATGGCCCAGTGTTCCTAAACTGAAAGTAATGTTATGTTCTATACTGTGTATAGTAGTTGAGAAGACAGAAGGCTCGGGCTGAAAGGAGCGGTCCTGTAGGAAAGGAGAGGCAGTAGGTCTGGTGCCGTTAGGACAGGCGGTCCTGCAGATTTAAAGAAGGAGAATGAAAAAGTTAAATTGCCTTATAATGTGATTATAAGAGGGTCTTTAGCGGATATTGAGTGTACGTCCTTAAAGGCGATGTTAAATTATTGTTCAAGAATTTGTACTAAGTAGAATACCCGGTTGGGTAAGAAAAGTTACTTATAGCATGTTGCTATGATATTTAACCATGTTTGTAACGTTCAAGTGTCCTCACCTCCCATAAAGGGAAGCTCTGTTCAAGTATACGTATTGTTATTTGCACTCAACAAATTGTATGTCTTTTTGCTAATCTGTATTGTTGTTTTTCTTCCCAGTCCCGGAGTACTGGATTTAACCGGAGGGGAGTGCAGCGCCCCAGAGTCCTGGTCGTTGCAGTACTGTGGCTCCGCCACTAAGGGGAGCTATGGTACGTCTGATGGCACTGAAGGAGTTCATCTGAGCAGGTATCACAGACACCAATACATTTCACCGCCGGGCCTCCAGGGGGAGCTAAGGGTTCTATTTACTAGGCCACTCTCCACAACACTGGTAAAACTGGGGGTCAGGCAGGAAGGTAGACAGAAAGCTGACTGGGTTGGAGCCAGGCAACACCTTGTGGCAGAGGGTGTTGCAGGAGAAGATTCGGTAGGGTCTCTGTCAGGGGTGGGATCCTGACAGAGGCTTGGCAAACTGAGAGAACGTAACGGGACCGTGCCTGCTCAGTATAGCGGCGGTGCCCAAGGAAGGACTAGAAGCGAGATAGATTGTGCTGAGTGAGAAACGAGATCAAAGCAACAAGGAGAATACCAGTAGGGGTCGTGCTGTAAGATCGAGACAACATCCTACTGAGGCGCAAACAACCGGTGGCCGGAACGCCGAAGGAAGTATTTCTATATACAGCTTCAGGCAATACTTCGAACCTACGGCAGGACAGTCAGTCTCAGGCGGGCTGTCTCACCTAAATCACCTATGCAGTCTTGGGTGGCAACTTGTGGAGAGGGGCGACTCTAGGGTCCCGGAAGAGCTCCGAGCCTACCCGTCAAACGGGTGCCGTCCTAACCGTAACATCAGGGAGGGACGGAGGATTAGCAGAACATCATCTAATCGTGTTGTGAGGGAACTTAAGAAACAGACACAACAGTTGTGGGGACTTTCCGTAAGCACAGCAGGGAAGGACCGCAACACATAGCGCTAGAAGGAAGGCACAGATTTCCACCTGTAAAGAGAACTCTGGAGGTGCCATTGGACCGGCCGGACTTGCGCAGCCTGGTTATCCGGATTCCAGACTGAGGACCCAGAGATCTTCAGTAAAGAGGTAAAGAGACTGCAACCTGGTGTCCTCGTTATTTATTGCACCGCACCACCACCACTACCATCATCCATCATATCTACCACTGACTGTGCGCCCCTCGGCAGGGTCACGGATCGGGCCTAGCCACCGTGACAACCCCAGAGCAGAGACTCAGAGGCCCGGTACCGGGTATCCCTCGGCCCTGCGGCAGTGGGGGCGCTACAGAGACTTAGACACAGCCGACCTGCTACGAATAAAAGTATAAGAGGTGCAGACTTTTCTACACACCAAGTACATCTGCATTGTAGGAAAAGGTATCAGGCCCCACATCGTAATCAATGAATTCAGGTTTTCTATTCTATTGTCTATGGTGTATCACATCCGGCCCCATTGCCCCTCGGTGTATAACATCAGATTCATCACCCCCAGTGTATAACAAATACCCCATTGCCCCCCAGCGTATAACAAATGGCCCCCAGTGTACAACATCTGGTCCCCCGCCCCCAGTGAATAACCTCTGGTCTCTCACCCCCAGTGTATGACCTCCAGCCCCCTTGAACCGCCCCCCCCCTGGTGTATAACATCTGGCCACCCGCCCTCAGTATATAACCTCCACCACCTGCCATCCCCTGCGGTCTTGTAATAAGAGCCACCTGTGTAACAAGTCTGTTCATGACATTTCTTCCCCCTAAATCTTCCCCCATCACCTGTGAGTGATTTTACTGAGAAGTGGAAGGAACCGCAGCAACTCAGCCATGAGTTGGAGACTGTTATGATCTGGTGACCTTGGAGCCGCATGAAACTTTCTCTGGAGTCGGTGGAACCTGTACTGACCGCAAATCCTGAACTAACACCGCAACTAGAAGTAGCCGTGGGGTGTGCCTAACAAACCCTAGACACCTCGACACAGCCGGAGGACTAAATACCCCTATAGATGGAAATAGGAATGCTACCTTGCCTCAGAGCAGACCCCCAAAGGATAGGCAGCCCCCCACGAATAATGACTGTGAGTAGGAGAAGAATAGACACACGCAGGTAGAAAACAGGATATAGCAAAATAGGCCACTCTAGCCTAATAGGAAAGGATAAGACAGATTACTATGCGGTCAGTATTAAAACCCTTCCAAAAATATCCACAACAGATAATACAAAAAGTTCCACAATCTAACTAAAGACATGGAATGTATATCTGCCACTCCAGAGAATCCAACAAGACTGAGAAAATACTGACACAATCTAAGCTGGACAAGAAAACACAAAGAATAGCACTGAATTGTGAAGCAGACAACATGTGTGCCACAGGGGAAAAAAAACCAGACACTTATCTTTGCTGATTTGGCAGAAAGGCAGGAGGAACCAGGCAGAGGTCCTACACCTCCCAACAACAATTGACAACTGGCAAGGACTAATGAATCCTGCACGCCTAAATACCCCAGTCAGAACTGCAATCAGCAGATACACCTGACCAGGACTGCAACTCAGGGGCAACTGCATTACCACCTACAACCACCGGAGGGAGCCCAAAAGCAGAATTCACAACAGGAGACCCCATAACATAGCAGAGTGAGGACTCCATAATTGCAGAGTCCAGACCACCTCTAGTATTAACATCAGCACAAACACTGCGCCCCTGCCAGGAGCTTCATGGCCGAGCAGCTGCATGCAGCCGTACATCACCAAGCACAATGCTGAGCGCCGGATGGAGTGGTGTAAAGCCGCCATAACTGGATTCTGGAGGAGACAAGTTCTGTGCAGTGACGGATCACACTTCTCTTCCTGGTGCCAGATGGAGGAGTCTGGGTTTGTTGATTACAGAAGAACGTTACCCGCTGACTGCAATGTGCCCCTGTACAGATAGTGGAGGAGGATAATGCTGTGGGTTGTTATCAGGGAACTGCCTCGGCCTCTTCTTTCCAGTGAAAGGAAATCTTAATTCTACAGGACAAGACATTGTAGACAATTGCAGCCTCCATCTTTGTGGGAACAGTTTGGGGTTCGCCCTTTTCTGTAACCCATGACTGTGCCCAGTGCACAAAGTCCGTACAGACATGGAGGGAGAACATGAGCGGCCGCACATAGCCCGGACCTCAGCCACATCCAATGTCTATAAAGGAGATTGTGAGCTCGACCTCCCCCAACATCAGGGTCTGACCTCACAAATGCTAGATGAAGGGGCAAAAATACCCACAGACACCTCCCAAATTTTTCCTGGAAGAGCGGGAGCCATTATATCTACATTATCTATATTGATGTCTATGGATTTAGAATGGGAGGTCAGAGAAGCTCCTTTAGGAGGATTGTGGAGTTTGCAAAATAATTTACCATATGGTGTATACATGCACATAGTATTATATATTCACTGACGAGACCAGAAATCTCAGCTGTCCTGACCCCAGTAATCATTTCAGCAAGTGTCAACAAGAGGCTGATGCATGTCAGGGTGTGGGTCCTTGTTCATCTGCTCAATTTTTCATTACTTAGTAGGAATATGTAAACTCCCATCCCCCAAATGTGAAGACACATGGACTCCCTAATTGGTAAAAGGCTGGTAACAAGAAGAGAAGTTCCTGCATTCCCCAAAGAACCACACAGTAATTTTTGAACGCTGTTCCCTGAGCATTGGATATCGCTACTAAAATATTGGCATCATTTAAAGGGAACCTATCACCCCGTTTTTTTCGGTATGAGATAAAAATACTGTTAAATAGGGCCTGAGCTGTGCATTACAATAGTGTAGTTTGTGGACCCCGATTCCCCACCTATGCTGCCGAAATACGTTACCATAGTAGTCATTTTCGCCTGTCAATCAGGCTGGTCAGGTCGGATGGGCGTGGCTTCTTCCCCCAGATATTGCGTAGTTTTCCGTTGGTGGCGTAGTGGTGTGCGCATGTCCAAGGTCCCCAATCCTGCACGGGGGGGTGAAAATAGCAGCGATGTCCGTTATTCCATTGGTGGTCGGTGGGCGCGGCCATCTTCCTTTGGCCGCGCGTGCGCAGAAGCGGCGCTCTGCTGGCCGCGGCTTCAGGAAAATGGCCGCCGCGATCTCCATCTGCGCACGCGCGGCATCCCGCGGCCATTTTCCTGAAGCCGCGGCCAGCAGAGCGCCGCTTCTGCGCACGCGCGGCCAAAGGAAGATGGCCGCGCCCACCGACCACCAATGGAATAACGGACATCGCTGCTATTTTCACCCCCCCGTGCAGGATTGGGGACCTTGGACATGCGCACACCACTACGCCACCAACGGAAAACTACGCAATATCTGGGGGAAGAAGCCACGCCCATCCGACCTGACCAGCCTGATTGACAGGCGAAAATGACTACTTTGGTAACGTATTTCGGCAGCATAGGTGGGGAATCGGGGTCCACAAACTACACTATTGTAATGCACAGCTCAGGCCCTATTTAACAGTATTTTTATCTCATACCGAAAAAAACGGGGTGATAGGTTCCCTTTAAAAAACATTTAGGTTACAAAAATGGAATGATACTTAACTAAGGTGACCAGATACAAAAAATGTTTTTTGGAATTCTATCAAGAACTTTACAAATCTAAACTGAATTTTAATAAAGATCAAATCCTAGCATACATGGATGAGGTAGAACTCCAAAAATTTTCAGAAGATGATCAAAAATACTTGAATAGTCCACTCCAAATAGAACAGATTCAACTAGTGGTAATCACCATGACTAATAATCACCAGGTTCAGATGGTTTGCCTATAGAGATTTATAAGAAATTTGGAGATACTCTGTTACCGCATCTATTAAGTACCTTTCAGGAGGCTTTTGAGAACGGGACACTACCTAGCTCTTCGCAAGAAGACATTATAATAGTCATACCTAAACCAGGTAACGATCCTCACACTCCTGACTCCTGTAGACCCATATCCTTGTTCCCTACAGACATTAAAATTATGGCCAAAGTATTTGACAAGTTGGGCTTTGTACCCTCTAGATCTACAGCAATAAACGTAGACATCTAAATGTCCAAATTCCAGTAGACAATGTGGGTGGCAGGATAATATGTCCACTGGATGCTGCGAAGGTGTTCGATTCCATTGTGTGGGAATTTGTATGGGTGGTACTAGAAAAAGTAGGTATGGGCTCTACTTTCATCTTATGGATAAAATTGCTATATGGGAGACCAGTGGCTAGACTAAGGATAAATGGACAACTCTCATCAACCGTTGATCTTGGTAGATGCACTAGACAAGGATGCCCCTTATCTCCTTTTTGCACTGGCTGTTGAGCCCCTTGCAGCAATTATTAGAACACACCCAGGCATATTTGGTTTTCGTAGAGGAACCATGGAAGAGAAAGTGGTCCTTTACGCAGATGATACTTTGAAGTTTTTAGTGGAGGCTTCTAACACCTTACCAGTGGCCATGAGACATTCGGGAGATACTCACGTCAAAAGATAAATTGGAGCAAATCAGCAATACTTCAACTAGGTAATAAAGATGACGTGCCCTCCTATACTAGCACCTGCCAAGGGTATTAACATAACACCACAAATAAGTGACTATGACAGACTAAACCTTACCCCAATTCTCACAAAATATAAACACAAAAAGGAAACTTGGTCCAAATTATCTTTATCGGTGGTGGGACGCACAACGCTAACTAAAATGATTTGGATCCCTCAGTAATCATACGCACTCCATAACTCCCCTATTTGGATACCCCAAAGATTTCTTTCAAATGACTCGTCTGTTTCGGGAATTCATTTGGGGTAGGCAATCTCCAAGAATCAAACTGGAAATACTGTAAAGAGAGAAGAGCGATGGAGGTCTGGCAGTCCCAAACCCTTGGGCTTTTTTCACATCGTCGCCATGGGGGAGCCTCATGTAGCATATTACAACATTATTTTAACTCTCCTAAACTTTTTGAAGCTTTAGGGTCACACAAGCCAAAAGTCTCCTAACATATACTTCCTATAGTAACACTAATTCACCGACTTTGGTGAAAAGTAAGAGAGATGCAGGATGTACAAGGAATAACTCAATATACCTCTCTTTGGCAAACCCTAAAGCTACCTAATCTATCCGGATTACAAGCGTTTGGGAATTGGAGATCGAGAAGGATACTCTGACCATCTCATATATTTACATACGATTCATTCAAGGAATATTCTCATCTACAAACGGAGTCGGGGCTACCTCATTCTGAATTGTATAAATTCCTACAATTAAGAAACGCATATCAAGTGGAAGGGTACAGTTCAGACAGACTCAACTAAAAATATGACCATACACAGAATAACCACTTCACACAGTTCGGGAGGGTTGTTACCGGTATTATATAGTCCAATTCTGGGTCTACAGTAATTCTAGTGAAATATCCCATACGTCCTAAAGCAAGATGGGAGGGCTCGATAAGTCTTATTGAAGACAAGCACTGGCAAGACCCCAATGATAGGACTCCCCAATTATCCGTAAGTAAATCCCATAGATTACCTCAACTAAATTTAATACATCAAGTCTATAGAATGCCTAAATTCCTATTTGACATTGGACTCGGATCCCATCCAATGTGTGCGAGATGTAGGAAAAATCCAACAGATTTGCTACATATGTTCTGGTCTTGCCCTAACTTGGAATACTTCTGGAAAGGCGGACTAGACAATATACTTAGAGCCTACTGTATCTAGTACAAATAGACCCCAACCCTCTGGTATGCATATTGGAGTACACTGAATACCATCGAATATGGTAAAACTGCTTTTTCTCGAATGTTGTACGTGGCTAGGAATTTTATAGCTCAATATTGGATATCTGATCAGATGCCTACAATCCTGCGATTCAGAAATAAGATTAACTGGCTGCTGCTGAAATTGGAAAAAGTGCATTTATTTAAAGAGAAATGCAGCAACTAAATTTGAAACCTCTGGTCGTCTTGGATTGCAGGCTCCGGTTTTAGATCACGTGAACTGCAGAGACGTTGATTGGGTCTGTTTTAAACTCCTAAATCCAGTAACACAAAAATGGCTGTGGTTACGTATGTACATATAGCCTTTGCTACATCACAACTTAATGCAGGTGGATGGGATCGTATTGTGACCTGTAGGGCATTGTGACTGCGACAAGCGACTCGGAAAAAATCCAACTTTTTGCTGTTGCAATACGACTCCATAGAGGAGCGGCATAGAGTGATCTTTGGCCATGCGAACTTTGTAGCCCCAGTCTAAGGGTAAGTAAGAAAAAGTCCATGCCAGACCTCTCTGTCAATGGCTTATATCTAATGTGGGTGAAAATCGATTTCCATTGAGCGCGGTCTGTGCCCTTGGACAGGAGCTTGAAAACCACCTCTTAACTGATGGCATCTTGAGCTGTTCTTTCGATTAGATGGTGCCATGAAAAGAAGAGCTGTGGATGTCGTCAGGTAAGAGGCGATTCTCTCCCAGCTCCAACCCAGTGGCCAAGACCAATATTGTGGTCAATGGACTAGGTCATGCAAATATAGAACTTCAATGTGATGGACTAGGTCGTGCAAATCTAGGACTTCGATGTGATGGACTAGGTCATGCAAATCTAGGACTTCGATGTGATGGACTAGGTCATGCAAATCTAGGACTTCGATGTGATGGACTAGGTCATGCAAATCTAGAACTTCGATGTGATGGACTAGGTTGTGCAAATCTAGGACTTCGATGTGATGGACTAGGTCGTGCAAATCTAGTACTTCGATATGATGGACTAGGTCATGCAAATCTAGGACTTCGATGTGATAATAATAATAATAATCTTTATTTTTATATAGCACTAACATATTACGCAGCGCTTTACAGTTTGTACACATTATCATCGCTGTCCCCGATGGGGCTCACAATCTAAATTCCCTATCAGTATGTCTTTGGAAGGACTAAGTCGAGCAAATCTAGGACTTCGATGTGATGGACTAGGTCTTGCAAATCTAGGACTTTGATGTGATGGACTAGGTTGTGCAAATCTAGGACTTCGATGTGATGGGCTAGGTCGTGCAAATCTAGGACTTCGATGTGATGGACTAGGTCGTTCAAATCCTGGACTTTGAGGTGATGGACTAGGTCATGCAAATCTAGAACTTCGAGGTGATGGACTAGGTCATTCAAATCTAGGACTTTGATGTGATGGACTAGGTCGTGCAAATCTAGGACTTCAATATGATGGACTAGGTTGTGCAAATCTAGTACTTCGATATGATGGACTAGGTCATGCAAATCTAGGACTTCGATGTGATGGACTAAGTCGAGCAAATCTAGGACTTCGATGTGATGGACTAGGTCGTGCAAATCTAGGACTTCGATGTGATGGACTACGTCGTTCAAATCTAGGACTTTGAGGTGATGGACTAGGTCATGCAAATCTAGAACTTCGAGGTGATGGACTAGGTAATTCAAATCTAGGACTTCGATATGATGGACAAGGTCATGCAAATCTGGGACTTCGAGGTGATGGCCAAGGTCATGCAAATCTAGGACTTTGATATGATGGACTAGGTCGTGCAAATCTAGGACTTTGATATGATGGACTAGGTCATGCAAATCTAGGACTTCGATGTGATGGACTAGGTCATGCAAATTCATACCAACTTTACTTATCTCTTGTGGGAGTAAAGGAATGGACATATTACAATCCAACATGTCCGATACTTCTTTCCTCGATATCAGCTCCTATAACTTCTCTCTCATTGCTCCAACCCCAGTGGTCCTCTAACGGTGGAAATGCCAGTAGGGCCCATAGTGTCAAGTGATACGTCCTACGGCCAGCCCTGACCACTACTGCCATCCCAATAATGGTAAAATCAGGGAATACTTACAAATTTCAGCTCAGAAACTTGCAAAATTGTGTAAAAAGTATGGTAACATATTAAATAATATTGTTAATGAGAAGTAAAGTATTTCTCAACTTTTTGAGGGAGATTAGATCTGTATGCAGACTGAAAAATAACATTAAAAGGGAAACTGTGATTCACGAGGCTCAAGAGTCGGAGACAATGACTACAAGGAGATTTTTTTTCTGGTTGGTGAATACTTTTTATACGGCAATTAGTGGCCTCTAATACGACATAAACTTTCCAAGCTTCGTTTCTAGATTTATCAAAATGCCATCTTGACTCTAACAAGTGTTACCACCTGGGAGAAGGCAGCAATTAAATCCTCCTTCTCAACAGTAATCGCCCTCTTACATTTGCTTTCCTAGAAGTTGCTGTGACCCCATTAAACTGACTCTTCACTGACATTTTAGGTTAGATATTATCATATTGCACATCTTCATTTCCCCCCTCTGTAACAGCGGGACACATTGAGTTCCCTTTTCATCTTCCTTATCGAAGAAGGGAAGGAGTCCAGACACAGTCTCACCTTAGTAATTAGAAGCCTTCATACCAGGACGCTGAGGCGGTGGAGGGTCACTTGCAATTTTCCATTACCGTGAGGTCATACGGGAAGGTGGGGGGGCGGTAGCATTACTTTTATATGTACCCAGAAATAATTACCGTACATTCTTCAGTCTTGAATGCTATGTTTATGGTTCATTTTAAGATTTGTAAAGGAAAACATTGTGACGAAGAGGAATTTATGGGGGTAGATATTTTTGGCATCACCTTTTCCATTTCCTGCTAGCCAGTCATGAATTCAAGTTGGATTATAGACGTATGGGGTTGTAGCTGCACAAAATACATCCTATCCACCATTTTTTCCAGCCTGTTTTCACCTTCCTGACCAAGTCAAATTTTTCAATTCTGACCAGTGTCACTTTATGTGATCATATCTCTGGAAAACTTCCACAAATCCAAGTGATTCTGAGATTGTTTTTTTTTTCGTGACACATTGTACTTCATATTAGTGGTAAATTTAGGTCAATATGATTTGCGTATATTTATGAAAAAATTTAAAATGTTGAAAAATTTGCAATTTTTGAACTTTATTTTTTATGCCCTTAAAACAGACAGTCATACCAATAAAAAAATTAATAAATGACATTTGACACATGTCTTCTTTACGTCAACATCAATTTTGAAACTTTTTTTTTGCTAGAAATTAAAAGTTTAGCAGCATTTTTTTTTCCAACAAGATTTACAAAACCTATTTTATTTGGGACCATGTTACATTTGACGTTACTTTTGGAGGCCTACATGTCAAAAAAAGGACCAAAAGAGAGCCCATTTTAAAAACTACACCCTTCAAGGTATTCAAAACCACATTTGGGAAGTTTGGTAATCCTTCCAGTGCTTTGCATGAATTAAAACAAAGTGGAAGAAAAGATTGAAAAATTTATTATTTTCCATAACAATGTTGCTTTACCTCCCAAATTTTTCATTTTCACAATAGTAAGTAGGAGAAAATGGACCGTACAATTTGCTAAGCAATTTCTCCTGAATATTACAAAATTCCAAATGTGGTCAAAAACTACTGTTTTGGCGCACAGAAGGGCTCAGAATGGAAGGAGCAGCACTTCAATTTTGGAGCGCAAATTTGGCTGGAATAGATTATGGACCCTGTGTTGCATTTACCGAGCCCTAGAGGTCCCAAAACAGTAATAATCCCCAACACCTAATACCATTTTGTAAACTACACGCTTCAATGAATTCAACAAGGTATGTGATGATCATCTTAAACCTACAGGTGCTTCACAGAAATTTAAAACATTGTGATGTGGAAATGAAAAATTAAATTTTTGCCACAAAAATGTATTGTTAGTCGGAAGTTTTAATTTTCCCAAGAGTAGAATAAGAAAACAGACTACGCAATTTATTGTGCAGTTTCTCCTGATACCCCATATGTGGTCGCAAGCTACTATTTAGGTGCACAACAGGGCTTGGAAGGGAATGCATTTTGGAAACCCTTGCCAAGTTGCCGTTCAGTTTATTTTTGAATAGTGGTCTCCCTTATTAAACTGTGAAACATCTGGTCTTGGCAAACCAGCAACATCGGTTACATGCAGCCTGCACTGGCGTAAGGCCCTCACAGCACAAGTCCACCACCCAGCCAGGACCCACACTTTCATGTAACGTGCTGGGGTGCCATAGATGAGTGCCTTGCCCATAGCTACCATCTCCGACTCGTTACTCAATAATGATTGCCATGATGTACCGGTACTTCCATTTGATAGAACGCACTGCAAAATAGGACATACCGGTACATTCAATGTAGGGAAGGGATTAAGGTTGTAAACAATTACATAATCTAAGCTATTTGGTTCAGGCCATAAAAAGATATTTCAATGTAATCCACTGTCTCTTACCTAAGAAAGAAGAATGAGTCCACACCCAAGAACACTGGGCCGCTCAGAATGTAGAAGTACAGAGGTTTCTCTAATACTCTTGATTTCCATTCAAAGGAGTTATCTGTAGTGAGAGACCATGAACACAATACATAAAAATTGTGTCCTCTACATACACTACAGTATATGGAAGAAAGTATGTGCCTCCTCCACAATCTCCCTCATTTCTGACCTCCCATCCTACATCCAAGCTATGTGGGGGTCATGATGTACTGTATATAGAGGTGTTATCAGTCATTGTACAGGAGGAGGAGGAGGTGAGCTGTGATATCACCTATTGTGAGTGGTGGATCCTGTGTTATCTACTGTATATAGAGGTGTTATCAGTCATTGTAGAGGAGGAGGTGAGCTGTGACATCACCTATTGTAAATGGTGGATCCTGTGTTATCTACTGTATATAGAGGTGTTATCAGCCATTGTACAGGAGGAGGAGGTGAGCTGTGACATCACCTATTGTAAATGGTGGATCCTGTGTTATCTACTGTATATAGAGGTGTTATCAGCCATTGTACAGGAAGAGGAGGTGTGCTGTGACATCGCCTATTGTGAATGGTAGATCCTGTGTTATCTACTGTATATAAGGGTGTTATCAGTCATTGTACAGGAGGAGGAGGAGGTGAGCTGTGATATCACCTATTGTAAATGGTGGATCCTGTGTTATCTAATGTATATAGAGGTGTTATCAGTCATTGTACAGGAGGAGGAGGAGGTGAGCTGTGACATCACCTATTGTGAATGGTGGATCCTGTGTTATCTACTGTATATAGAGGTGTTATCAGTCATTGTACAGGAGGAGGAAGTAAGCTGTGACATCACCTATTGTAAATGGTGGATCCTGTGTTATCTACTGTATATAGAGGTGTTATCAGTCATTGTACAGGAGGAGGAGGTGAGCTGTGACATCACCTATTGTGAATGGTGGATCCTGCGTTATCTACTGTATATAGAGGTGTTATCAGTCATTGTACAGGAGGAGGAGGAGGTGAGCTGTGATATCACCTATTGTGAGTGGTGGATCCTGTGTTATCTACTGTATATAGAGGTGTTATCAGTCATTGTACAGGAGGAGGAGGTGAGCTGTGATATCACCTATTGTGAATGGTGGATCCTGTGTTATCTACTGTATATAGAGGTGTTATCAGTCATTGTACAGGGGGAGGAGGTGAGCTGTGACATCACCTATTGTGAATGGTGGATCCTGTGTTATCTACTGTATATAGAGGTGTTATCAGTCATTGTACAGGAAGAGGAGGTGAGCTGTGACATCACCTATTGTGAATGGTGGATCCTGTGTTATCTACTGTATATAGAGAGGTTATCAGTCATTGTACAGGAGGGGGAGGAGGTGAGCTGTGACATCACCTATTGTGAATGGTGGATCCTGTGTTATCTACTGTATATAGAGGTGTTATCAGTCATTGTTTTTATGAAAATAAATACTAATAAATGTATAAGAAAAGGAAAGTTTTGCAACTTTGTGTTTCAATTTTTCCACCGTTTTCAAGACCATTGCTTGGTGCCAGTTAATAGAAATCGGAGCTCGGCTCCTCACACTCACCGATGTTGAAGACGCTGGCCAGCTGACTTGTGTGTCCAGAAATGATCCACAGCAGGCTGAGGACTCGGATCCCATTCAGAGCGGGGAACTCGTGATTCTGGGGTTTCACCGTCATCACAGCTGAGAAATTCTCTTGTATTGCAAAACTCTTCAGAACTCGATCAGTATAAGCTGGAGACGAGAGAGAAGCCATGAAATACGGTCGTGAAAATACCTTGGTCTTCAACCTGCAACTCTCTAGCTGATGAGGAACTACAAGCCCCAGCATGCACTTGTGACGCCCCAGGGTCCTGGTCGTCACAGTGACATTGCTTTCCTCACGGGGAGAGTGATGTTACGCTTGGAAACAGAGGTGTATCTAGGGTTTCTGGCACCTGGGGCAAGAATTTATTTTGGCACCCCCACCAAGGACATATGCGAATTGCACTTAGTCATGTACCCACGAGCCGCTCTCCCTAATGCTCTCAATGATCAGTGAAAAACTGAGAGAAGCTCGTTGTCACAGGACCACAAGTATGAAAGTCACATATGAGTGAAGTGTCCATACAATGACTACTGGAACCTGCAGAGCTGAATCCTGACATCGCAGCTTCTGAATTCTCACAACTCATGCACTGCACACTTTTAGGATTCTCCCTTGCCGATGGACAGTCATGTCAGCACAAGTATGTGATTTGTATACTTCTGGCCATATTCCGACTAGACGTGCCCGGCCTCGCTCAGTTCATTTTCATTGACTGAGGCCACACGTCTAGTCAGCACGTGACCGCATGTATGTAAATCGCCAGCACGAGAGAATCCTGACAGCGTGCAGGGCGCACTGTGAGAAGTCAGAGGTCTGCAGTCACAAAGAATAACTGCAGACTCCATACAAACCTGGACATCCCCTTTAATGCTCCTAACATAAATAAAAACATGAGAGTTAGTTAGTATCACACATAACATTTACATCCAGGTACCTTATAGATGACGTCGTCTCTGGAGTCATTCTCCTTCTTTTCTTCATCTTGTCCAGATCCCATGATGCATTTTCTCGTCCACAGCTCGTCTCTGCAGACTTCCATCTTCTCCGTTCTTTTGCAGAAAATTTCCACATGATGCCCTTAAAGATACAAGTGTCATTAAAATGCTCCTGAATAAAAAATTGCCCCTCACTATATTGTCTGCACAAAATATGACCCCCCACACTGTCCCTCTTATGGTACATGCTCTTCACACTGACCTCTCCTTTCCATACCGGCCCCCCTCTTCACACTGTCCTCTCATACTGTGTCCCCCCTATAGGGCCCAGTATTTATACTGTACTCTCTCATCACACTCCCCCTCCTAGGTATACTGTCCCCTCCTGGCTGTGACCTTACACTGTCCCCCCCATGCTATGCCCCCACTACTCAGTTTCTATTCTGTACCCACTCATTTTTGTCCTGCCATACTGTCTCCTCACACTATTCCCCTCCCTCCTCTTACTGTCTCCTCTCACATCCCCCTGTTCACCATACTGTCTCCTCATATATTTACCCCCTCACTTTCTATAATACCTGCTCACCTGACTCCCCATACTGTGTCTGCACACATCCCATCACCCTCACTCCCCGTACTCTGTCCACATACATTTTTCACATCGCTACTCATACTGTGCCCTCATTCTCCCATATTGTTTCCTCATACATGCCCTCCATTCCCTCATACTGTTTCCTCATACATGCCCCTAATTTCCCCATACTGTTTCCTCAAACATGCCCCCAATTCTCCCATACTGTTTCCTCATACATGTCCCCAATTCCCCCATACTGTTTCCTCAAACATGCCCCTAATTCCCCCATACTCTTTCCTCATACATGCCCCCCATTCCCCCATACTGTTTCGTCATACATGCCCCCAATTCCCCCATACTGTTTCCTCATACATGCCCCAATTCCCCCATACTGTGTCCTCAAACATGCCCCCAATTCCCCCATACTATTTCCTCATACATGCCCCCTATTCCCCCATACTGTTTCCTCATACATGCCCCCCCATTCCCCATACTGTTTCCTCAAACATGCCCCCAATTCCCCCATATTGTTTCCTCATACATGCCCCCATTTCCCAATACTGTTTCCTCGTACCTGCCCTCATTCCCCAATACTGTTTCCTCATACATGACCCCAATTCCTCCATATTGTTTCCTCATACATGCCCCTATTGCCCTGTACTGTTTCCTCATATATGCCCCCATCTCCCCTTTTGCTCTTCATTTTGTGTCCTCAGATCTCCCCCACACATTAAATCCCCCGTCCCCACTCCAAATCTCACCGCACACATAATAAATTCCCCCATCCCCAAATTCTCCCCACACATAATAAATCCCCCTATCCCCACTCAAATTGTCCACACACATATTATTGTCCTCTACCCCACCCCATCATTGCTCTCTTCACCACCTCCATCATTGCCTTCTCCGTCACGCCCATCATTGCCCATTTCACCACCTCCAGCATTTCCTCCCTATTCCCATCATTGCCCTTTCCACCACTTCCATCATTTCCTCCTCCCCCACCATCCCCATCCTTGCCCATTCCACCACTTGCATCATTTCCTCCTCCACCACCATCCCTATCATTGCTCTCTCCACGTCAGCCCCATCATTGCCCTCTCCTCCCCCACCATCCTAATCATTGCCCTCTCCCCGTCAGCCCCATCATTGCCCTCTCCTCCCCCACCATCCCCATCATTGCCCTCCCCCCCGTCAGCCCCATCATTGCCCTCTCCCCGTCAGCCCCATCACTGCCCTTTCCTCACCCTACACACACCATTTACTTCTCTGCACACTCCCATGCAGCGTGCCACACACACACACACGCACACACACACACCCCTCTCACCTCTCCTCACGCTCTGCCGCAGCATCTCCATCGCCTTCCTCTGACACAGCCGGCCTCTGAATGATGTCATCCAGCGGCGCATCTGTGTGAGAGGAAGCATGGGCAGGAAGCAGGAAGACAGATCGCTGCAGCTCCACTGCTATTTTCTCTTGTAGGCAGCGGAGGGGCACCCCTCCACCTCCGCACATGTTGGGAGCCGATGCTCTGCAGCTTCTCTGTGCCGGCTGTCAGCTTGACAGTTGGCACAGAGAACAGCTGACTCTAAGACCATGGGCGGCAGAATGCAGCCGCCAGGGGAGACACTGCGCACCGCCTCATTAGTCGGGCCGACTTCGCCCCCCTGCCGGCTGCGTCCGGGGCACATGCCCCGGCTACCCCCCTAGATACGCCACGGCTTGGAAGCGATGAAGGATATCTCTTTATCAGGTAATCACAATGCATACAACATGTTCATACTCCAGACCAGAAGGGGGAGACCTGACACTGCTTATGGGTGGCTTCCCTATATAAATTCTGATTTGGAGGGAAAAGTGTCAGAAATTGAGTTATAGAGAAGAGTGCAGACCGACATAGAGTGTCAGAAGGTCTGAAGGGGCCCTGTAGTCTGAAGTACTACAACCCCTGGAGAAAGAGACATACAGAAGGAAAGAACCATTCAGTGAGCGTGCAGGAGAGCGAAGCACAGGAGAGTGACATCAGGGGAGACCAGCTGCAATGAACTATTTCCCTCTGAAGCACAGATAGCCGGTAGGTTGTAAGGGACTCTAAGACTTACAGCAGAGACCGGCAGGACAGCTGAACTACAAGTTACCTGTCTGCCCTAATACCCAGCAGGCACAGTGACACATAGAGCCCGGGTCATGATAGAGACCCTATAAAAAGGCCCGAGTCACCTGTCATACGGGTTTGTGTCCTATCCTATATGGGGGACAGAGAGAACTGTGAGGACCTTATCAGAAGCCATAGGCAGTAAGGGACTACAACACCACCACGCTTTAAGGAAGGATTTCATCTCCACCTGGTAAAGGGGACTCTGGATTCGCTTCCAAGCCGGCCGGACCCTGCCTGTCCTGTGATCTGGTACCCTGGACTGAAAAAAGCCACGGTGGCGAAACGTATGTTAGAGCTGGTGTCCTTGGGAGTCACGGATTACTAATACATTGGTATTTATACCCTTTTGCACATTACTTATGCACTTTATGCAGTCCTGACAGACTGATTGCTAGACTTTCACTTTATATGATTTTTTTGAGGATTATTTAGCCAATTATATTTGTATATAATATGGGATCTGTGTTCCTAATGATGTATATGTACTATGATACATATGGTGATGTTTGTTGTCAGTTTCTCCTGGTTTTTAATTTCATTCAATAAAATTATTTTAACCCCTTTACCCCCAAGGGTGGTTTGCACGTTAATGACGGGGCCAATTTTTACAATTCTGACCACTGTCCATTTATGAGGTTATAACTCTGGAACGCTTCAACGGATCCCGGTGATTCTGACATTGTTTTCTCGTGACATATTGTACTTCATGATAGTGGTAACATTTCTTTGATAATACCTGCATTTATTTGTGAATTTATTGAAATTTGGTGAAAATTTTGAAAATTTTGCAATTTTCCAACTTTGAATTTTTATGCAATTAAATCACAGAGATATGTCACACAAAATACTTAATAAGTAACATTTCCCACATGTCTACTTTACATCAGCAAATTTGGAAACAAAATTTTTTTTGTTAAGGATTTATAAGGGTTAAAATTTCACCAGCAATTTCTCATTTTTACAACACCATTTTTTTAGGGACCACTGTTGTGAATTCCGTTTTCGGACTCCCTCCTGTGGTCATGAATGGTACTTTGGTTAATTCTGCTCTTGGACTTTCTCTGGTGGCTTTGAGCGGAACTGCTGGTCACTGAGGTTGGCTTCCTCAGCTGCCCTCGTTTATTGTCATGCTGGCTTCCCTATTTAACTCCACTCAGATCGTTACTTCTTGCCAGCTGTCAATGTCTCAGTATTGGTTCAGATCTCTCTTGGACTTCTCTGATGACCTGTCTACTCCAGCAGAAGCTAAGTCCCTGATAGTTCATTTGTTGTTACTGCTTTCTGAATATATTTCTTATTACTGCTACATTCTAGTCCAGCTTGCTATCATGATATTTCCTTGCTAGCTGGAAGCTCTGGGGGTGCAGAGTTGCACCTCCACACCGTGAGTCGGTGTGGAGGTCTTTTTGCATATTCTGCGTGGCTTTTGTAGTTTTTTGTGCTGACCGCATAGTTCCCTTTTCTATCCTCTGACTATTTAGTGAAGACTGGCCTCCTTTGCTAAAACCTGTTTCATTCCTGTGTTTGTGACTTTCCTCTTAACTCACAGTCAATATATGTGGGGGCTGCCTTTTCCTTTGGGGAATTTCTCTGAGGCAAGGTAAGGCTTCTATTTCTCTCTTTAAGGGGTAGTAAGCTCTTAGGCTGTGCAGAGGCGTCTAGGGAGAGTTAGGTACGCTCCACGGCTATCTCTAGTGTTTGTGATAGGAGTAGGGTTTGCGGTCAGCAGAGTTCCCACTTCCCCAGAGCTTGTCCCTGTTTCTAGTTTAACCATCAGGTCATTCCGGGTGCTCCTAACCACCAGGTCCATAACAGTACAGCTGGCCCACAAAGTGTTAATGCATCTCAAAAGAGGGATAAGAGAAGTTCTGAACCCATTTTTTTTTTTCTTTGCAGTGTGTTTTGTTTCTCTTTTCCCCTTAACCTCTGGGTGGTTCAGGACTCAGGTGTAGATATGGACATTCAGGGTCTGTCCTCCTGTGTGGATCAACTCGCTGCAAGGGTGCAAAGCATTCAAGATTGTGATTGTGCTATACATTTGATTCCTGGTAGTAAGTTTCCTAAGGGCCGACTTTTCAATTTATCTGTGCCAGAACACGCCGCGATGCGGAGTTATATAAAGGAGTCCTTGGAGAAAGGGCATATTCGTCCGTCTTCATCACCGTTGGGAGCAGGGTTCTTTTTTGTGGCCAAGAAGGATGGTTCTCTGAGACCCTGTATAGATTACCGCCTTCTCAATAAAATCACGGTCAAATTTCAGTACCCTTTGCCTCTGCTGTCTGATTTGTTTGCTCGGATTAAGGGGGCTAGTTGGTTCACCAAGATAGATCTTCGAGGGGCGTATAACCTTGTGCGTATTAAACAGGGCGATGAATGGAAAACAGCATTTAATACGCCCGAGGGCCATTTTGAGTACCTCGTGATGCCATTCGGGCTTTCTAATGCTCCATCTGTATTTCAGTCCTTTATGCATGACATCTTCCGAAAGTATCTGGATAGATTCATGATTGTATATTTGGATGATATTTTGGTCTTTTCGGATGATTGGGAGTGTCATGTGAAGCAGGTCAGAATGGTATTCCAGGTCCTTCGTGCTTATTCCTTGTTTGTGAAGGGGTCTAAATGTCTCTTCGGAGTTCAGAAGGTTTCCTTTTTGGGCTTCATTTTTTCCCCTTCTACTATCGAGATGGATCCTGTTAAAGTTCAGGCCATTTATGATTGGACTCAACCTACATCTGTGAAGAGTCTTCAGAAATTCCTGGGCTTTGCTAATTTTTACCGTCGCTTCATCGCTAATTTTTCTAGTGTGGTTAAACCTTTGACTGATTTGACAAAGAAAGGTGCTGATGTGGTGAATTGGTCCTCTGCGGCCGTTGAGGCTTTTCAGGAGCTGAAACGTCGTTTTTCTTCGGCCCCTGTGTTGTGTCAGCCAGATGTTTCGCTCCCTTTTCAGGTCGAGGTTGATGCTTCTGAGATTGGAGCAGGGCCTGTTTTGTCTCAAAGAAGTTCTGATGGCTCTGCGATGAAACCTTGTGCCTTCTTTTCTAGAAAATTTTCGCCTGCTGAGCGTAATTATGATGCTGGCAATCGGGAGCTGCTTGCTATGAAGTGGGCATTCGAGGAGTGGCGACATTGGCTTGAGGGAGCCAAGCACCGCGTGGTGGTCTTGACGGATCACAAGAATCTGACTTATCTCGAGTCTGCCAAGCGGTTGAATCCTAGGCAGGCTCGATGGTCGCTGTTTTTCTACCGTTTCGATTTTGTGGTCTCATACCTTCCAGGTTCTAAGAATGTTAAGGTGGATGCCCTTTCTAGGAGTTTTGTGCCTGATTCTCTGGGTGTCTCTGAGCCGGCTGGTATTCTCAAAGAGGGGGTAATTCTGTCTGCCATCTCCCCTGATTTGCGGCGGGTGCTGCAGGAGTTTCAGGCTGATAGACCTGACCGTTGTCCAGCAGAGAAACTGTTTGTCCCTGATAGATGGACTAGCAGAGTTATTTCTGAGGTTCATTGCTCGGTGTTGGCTGGTCATCCTGGGATTTTTGGTACCAGATATTTGGTGGCTAGGTCCTTTTGGTGGCCTTCCTTGTCGCGGGATGTGCGTTCTTTTGTGCAGTCCTGTGGGACCTGTGCTCGGGCTAAGCCCTGCTGTTCTCGTGCCAGTGGGTTGCTTTTGCCCTTGCCTGTCCCGAAAAGGCCTTGGACGCATATTTCCATGGATTTTATTTCAGATCTTCCTGCCTCTCAAAGGATGTCTGTCATCTGGGTGGTTTGTGATCGCTTCTCTAAGATGGTCCATTTGGTACCCTTGCCTAAATTACCTTCCTCCTCTGATTTGGTGCCATTATTTTTTCAGCATGTGGATCGTTTGCATGGCATTCCGGAGAACATTGTGTCGGACAGAGGTTCCCAGTTTGTCTCTAGGTTTTGGCGGTCCTTTTGTGCTAAGATGGGCATTGATTTGTCTTTTTCTTCGGCTTTCCATCCTCTGACAAATGGCCAAACCGAACAAACCAACCAGACTTTGGAAACCTATCTGAGATGCTTTGTTTCTGCTGATCAGGATGATTGGGTGACCTTCTTGCCATTGGCTGAGTTCGCCCTTAATAATCGGGCTAGTTCGGCTACTTTGGTTTCGCCTTTTTTTTGCAATTCTGGTTTTCATCCTCGTTTTTCTTCAGGGCAGGTTGAGCCTTCTGACTGTCCTGGTGTGGATTCTGTGGTGGACAGGTTGCAGCAAATTTGGACTCACGTAGTGGACAATCTGATGTTGTCCCAGGAGAAGGCTCAACGTTTCGCTAACCGCCGTCGTTGTGTTGGTCCCAGACTTCGTGTTGGGGATTTGGTTTGGTTGTCTTCTCGTTATGTTCCTATGAAGGTTTCTTCTCCTAACTTTAAGCCTCGTTTCATTGGTCCTTATAAAATTTCTGAAATTCTCAACCCTGTGTCATTTCGTTTGGTCCTTCCAGCTTATTTTGCCATCCATAATGTGTTCCATAGGTCATTGTTGCGGAGGTACGTGGCACCTATGGTTCCCTTCGTTGATCCTCCTGCTCCGGTGTTGGTTAAGGGGGAGTTGGAGTATGTGGTGGAAAAAAATTTGGATTCTCGTATTTCAAGACGGAAGCTTCAGTACCTGGTTAAATGGAAGGGCTATGGTCAGGAGGATAATTCCTGGGTTGTTGCCTCAGATGTCCATGCTGCCGATTTAGTTCGTGCCTTTCATTTGGCTCGTCCTGATCGGCCTGGGGGCCCTGGTGAGGGTTCGGTGACCCCTCCTCAAGGGGGGGTACTGTTGTGAATTCCGTTTTCGGACTCCCTCCTGTATTCATGAATGGTACTTTGGTTAATTCTGCTCTTGGACTCTCTCTGGTGGCTTTGAGCGGAACTGCTGGTCACTGAGGTTGGCTTCCTCAGCTGCCCTCGTTTATTGTCATGCTGGCTTCCCTATTTAACTCCACTCAGATCGTTACTTCTTGCCAGCTGTCAATGTCTCAGTATTGGTTCAGATCTCTCTTGGACTTCTCTGATGACCTGTCTACTCCAGCAGAAGCTAAGTCCCTGATAGTTCATTTGTTGTTACTGCTTTCTGAATATATTTCTTATTACTGCTAAATTCTAGTCCAGCTTGCTATCATGATATTTCCTTGCTAGCTGGAAGCTCTGGGGGTGCAGAGTTGCACCTCCACACCGTGAGTCGGTGTGGAGGTCTTTTTGCATATTCTGCGTGGCTTTTGTAGTTTTTTGTGCTGACCGCATAGTTCCCTTTTCTATCCTCTGACTATTTAGTGAAGACTGGCCTCCTTTGCTAAAACCTGTTTCATTCCTGTGTTTGTGACTTTCCTCTTAACTCACAGTCAATATATGTGGGGGCTACCTTTTCCTTTGGGGAATTTCTCTAAGGCAAGGTAAGGCTTCTATTTCTCTCTTTAAGGGGTAGTTAGCTCTTAGGCTGTGCAGAGGCGTCTAGGGAGAGTTAGGTACGCTCCACGGCTATCTCTAGTGTTTGTGATAGGAGTAGGGTTTGCGGTCAGCAGAGTTCCCACTTCCCCAGAGCTTGTCCCTGTTTCTAGTTTAACCATCAGGTCATTCCGGGTGCTCCTAACCACCAGGTCCATAACAGACCACATCTCATTTGAAGTCATTTTGAGGGGTCTATATGATAGAAAATAACCAAGTGTGACACCATTCTAAAAACTGCACCCCTTAAGGTGCTCAAAACCACATTCAAGAAGTTTATTAACCCTTCAGGTGTTTCACAGGAATTTTTGGAATGTTTAAATAAAAATGAATATATAACTTTTTTTCACAAAAAATTTACTTCAGCTCCAATTTGTTTTATTTTACCAAGGGTAACAGGAGAAAATGGACCCCAAAAGTTGTTGTACAATTTGTCCTGAGTACACTGATACCCCATATGTGGGGGTAAACCACTGTTTGGGCGCATGGCAGAGCTCGGAAGCGAAGGAGAGCCATTTTGGAAAGTAGACCCCCTAAGGAACGTATCTAGATGTGTGGTGAGCACTTTGACGCATTAAGTGATTCACAGAAGTTTATAATGCAGAGCCATAAAAATAAAAAATCATATTTTTTCACAAAAATTATCTTTTCGCCCCCAATTTTTTATTTTCCCAAGGGTAAGAGAAGAAATTGGACCCCAAATGTTGTTGTACAATTTGTCCTGAGTACGCTGACACCCCATATGTGGGAGTAAACCACTGTTTGGGCGCAAGCGAGAGCTCGGAAGGGAAGGAGCGCCGTTTGACTTTTCAATGCAAAATTGACTGGAATTGAGATGGGACGCCATGTTGCGTTTGGAGAGCCACTGATGTGCCTAAACAATGAAATCCCCCTCAAGTGACTGCATTTTGGAAAGTAGTCCCCCTAAGGAACTTATCTAGGTGTGTGGTGAGCACTTTGACCCACCAAGTGCTTCACAGAAGTTTATAATGCAGAGCCTTAAAAATAAAAAACATTGAAACACCCCACAAGTGACACCATTTTGGAAAGTAGACCCGACAAGGAACTCATCTAGATGTGTTGTGAGAGCTTTGAACCCCCAAGTGTTTCACTACAGTTGATAACGCAGAGCCGTGAAAATAAAAATTATTTTTTATTCCCACAAAAATTATTTTTTAGCCCCCAGTTTTGTATTTTCCCAAGGGTAACAGGAGAAATTGGACCCCAAAAGTTGTTGTCCAATTTGTCCCTAGTACGCTGATACCCAATATGTGGGGGGGAACTACCGTGTGGGTGCATGGCAGAGCTCGAAAGGGAAGGAGCGCCATTTGGAATGCAGACTTAGATGGATTGGTCTGCAGGCGTCACGTTGCATTTGCAGAGCCCCTGATATAACTAAACAGTAGAAACCCCCCCACAAGTAACCCCATATTGGAAACTAGACCCTCCATGGAACTTATCTAGATGTGTTGTGAGAACTTAGAACCCCCAAGTTTTTCACTACAGTTTATAACGCAGAGCCATGAAAATAAAAAATCCTTTTTTTCCACAAAAATTATTTTTTAGCCCCCAGTTTTGTATTTTTCCAAGGGTAACAGTTGAAATTGAACCCCAAAGGTTGTTGTCCAATTTGTCCTGCGTACGCCGATACCCAATATGTGGGGGGGAACCACCGTTTGGGCTCATGGCAGAGCTCGGAAGGGAAGGAGCGCCATTTGGAATGCAGACTTAGATAGATGGAATGGTCTGCAGGCATCACATTGCGTTTGCAGAGTCCCTTATGTACCTAAACAGTAGAAACCCCCCATAAGTGACCCATATTAGAAACTAGACCCCCAAGGAACTTACCTAGATGTGTTGTAAGAACTTTGAACCCCCAAGTGTTTCACTACAGTTTATAACGCAGAGCTGTGAAAATAAAAAATCTTTTTTTTCCACAAAAATTATTTTTTAGCCCCCAGTTTTGTATTTTCCCAAGGGTAACAGGAGAAATTGGACCCCAAAAGTTGTTGTCCAATGTATCCTGAGTACGCTGATACCCCATATGTTGGGGTAAACCCCTGATTGGGAGAGCTCTGTTTTGCTTTTTCAACGCAGAATTGGCTGGAATTGAGATCGGACGCCATGTCGCGTTTGGAGAGCCCCTGATGTGCCTAAACAGTGGAAACTCCCCAATTATAACTGAAACCCTAATCCAAACACACCCCTAACCCTAATCTCAACAGTAATCCTAACCACACTCCTAACCCTGACACACCCCTAACCCTAATCCCAACCCTATTCCCAACCGTAAATGTAATCCAAACCCTTACTTTAGCCCCAACCCTAACCCTAACTTTAGCCCCAACCCTAACTGTAGCCCTAACCCTAGCCCCAACCCTAACCCTAGCCCAAGCCCTAACCCTAGTCCTAACCCTAGCCCTAACGGGAAAATGGAAATAAATACATTTTTTTATTTTTTTATTTTTCCCTAACTAAGGGGGTGATGAAGGGGGGTTTGATTTACTATTTATAGCGGGTTTTCTAGCGGATTTTTATGATTGGCAGCCGTCACACACTAAAAGATGCTTTTTATTGCAAAAAATAGTTTTTGCATTACCACATTTTGAGAGCTATAATTTTTCCATATTTTGGTCCACAGAGTCATGTGAGGTCTTGTTTTTTGCGGGATGAGTTGACGTTTTTATTGGTAACATTTTCGGGCACGTGACATTTTTTGATCGCTTTTTATTCCGATTTTTGTGAGGCAGAATGACCAAAAACCAGCTATTCAGGAATTTCTTTTGGGGGGAAGGTGTTTATACCATTCCACGTTTGGTAAAATGGATAAAGCAGTTTTATTCTTCGGGTCAGCTTTATTCTGAGGACTATTACTTTTTTATTTTTTCGCTGATGATGCTGTATGGTGGCTCGTTTTTTGTAGGATAAGATGATGTTTTCAGCGGTACCATGGTTATTTATATCCGTCTTTTTGATCGCGTGTTATTCCACTTTATGTTCGGCGGTATGATAATAAAGCGTTATTTTTTGCCTCGTTTTTTTTTTACGGTGTTCACTGAAGGGGTTAACTAGTGGGACAGTTTTATAGGTCGGGTCGTTACGGACGCGGCGATACTAAATATGTGTACTTTTATTGTTTTGGTTTTTTTAGATAAAGGAATGTATTTTTTGGAACAATATATATTTTTTATTATTTATTTAGGAATTTTTTTCTTTATTTTTTTTACACATGTAAATGTTTTTTTTTTAACTTTTTTACTTTGCTCCGGGGGGGACATCACAGTAAAGTGACAGATCGCTGATCTGACACTTTGCTGTGCACTGTGCTAGATCAGCGATCTGACGTGCACAGCTCCAGGCTTACAGGCGCCTGCTCTGAGTAGGCGCTTGTAAGCCACCTCCCTGCAGGACCCGGATGCAGCCCTGCGGCCATTTTGTATCCGGGCCTGCTGCAGGGAGGAGGAGGTAAGAGACCCTCAGAGCAATGCGATCACATCGCATTGCTCCGAGGGTCTCAGGGAAGCACACCCCCTCCCTGCGCGATGCTTCCCTATACCGCTGGAACACTGCGATCATGTTTGATCGCAGTGTTACGGGGGTTAATGTGCCAGCGGCGGTCCATGACCGCTCCTGGCACATAGTGCCGGATGTCAGCTGCCATAGTCAGCTGACACCCGGCCGCGATCTGCCGCGCTCCCCCCGTGAGCGTGGCTGATCGCGCTGGACGTACTATTCCATCCTTGGGAAGTAGGGCCCACCCCACATGGATGGAATAGTACGTCCAATGGCAGAAAGGGGTTAAAGTATTTGTTATTTGGATTTTGAATGTTCACTTTTGAGTAGGTTTTATTGCTTGCTTGGTTTCATTGAGGGTGGGGAAGGGGTGGGTATTTTTATTGCCTGAAAAGGTATTTTTGGTCCATTTCCTTTTAGCAGTTACTTTTAATAAAGTGGGAGTTGGTTCTGATTAATATAATATTAATAATAATAATTATATAAAGCTTATAACAAATTTATATTGTATATTTATATATCTACCTATTTACATATTAGGTCACTTTTACCTGTATCTTATTGGGAGATAACATTTTAAAGTAATAGGTTGGTAAAATATATAACAAGTTTCTATGTCATAATAACCTATACAATATCACATTGTGGTGGGACCTTGTCTTACCTTCAATCACTTTTTTATAATACCGCTGGACACCATGAGTCATCTCACCTCTAAATTGCCAATGGCTAAATCATCTGGTTCTTCTAGAGCTCAAAAACAAAATAAGGACCCACGGGCTAATCGTGTTTCTTCAAGTGACTCGGTTAATTTGCTGAGTCCAGTTAAGTCTTGTTCTCCTATTGAGAGAGAGCTCTCACAGTCCTCTGTCAAGGCCCTTTCTCATTCCGCATCCACGCCTAAAGCTTGCTTAGCAGAGCTCGGTGTGGAACTTCCCTCTTCACTCATTCCTACTGAGACCATGGACCTCTCTTCCTCTTCAAAGAGGAAGGGTCCCTCGAGTTGGAGGGGAACGCAGTCCTCCATTACCAATTCTTCGGAAGAGGACTCTATTAATTACTCTCCCAATCCTAGTCCAAAAAGGTCCAAACCAAGGACCGAGAAACCATCTGTGTCTTCCCTGTCTTCTTGTACCTTTCTTGATGCAACGTCGCTTGAGGCGTGTATGGATACTCTGGTTGATAAACTTAGCACCAGATTGCATCTTGATATGGACAACCAGACGAAAATATTTCAGGAGACTCTAGTTTTTCACTTCTCGGTTCGATAACCATGAAGTCAGACTGGGAGAATTGGAAAAGACACATGCACTGTCCCTAAAGGAACAGTCTGACTCTAAATCCGAGATTCGACAGTTGAAGCTTAAGTTGGCAGATCTAGAGGACAGATCCCGTCATAACAACATTAAAATTAGAGGTATATCTGAAGATATCTCTCCCATTAAGCTCCCTGAGTTTGTTAAGGGGATTTTTAGGAGGATGATTCCCAATCTTTCGGATACGGATCTCATTATAGATCGTATCCAACGTCTTCCTAAGCCTCCTTCTGTCCCTGAAGACCCCCATAGAGATGTTATCATGAAAATTCACTTTTATCATATTAAAGAGAAAATACAAAGCCTGGTCAAAATTAAAGGAGGAATCCCAGAACCCTATTACCATCTTAAGTTGTTTGCTGACCTGTCCAAAGCGACTATTGAGGGTCGGAGGCACTTTAGATCACTCACCTCCATGCTGAGAGAGAAAGGCCTTCCTTACAAGTGGGGTTTTGCTCTGAGGCTCATCTTTAATTATAGGGGAAAAATGCAGTTTTTCTTACACCTGAGGAGGGTCTCCTATTTTTGAAATCTCACAGTGTTATTTCTTCTGTTCCTGCTTCCAAAGGTCCAGGCCATGTCACTTGAGCTCAATTTGTCATTTTTTGATTTGCGTACCTGGGTTTTCTAATATTGTATGATATTGTGCTACTATTATTTATTTGTTCAATCTTAAATATTTGTTATTGGTACTAATGAGGGTCTCCTTGGCCTTGCGCTGCACGGACTTTTTCCCCCGGTACAAGGAGAGCCATTTTCTTGGTTTCCCTCTAATGCTCTAGTACTGTAAAGTTTAAAGATTGTACTTTTCTTTGTCTATTTAGTCTTGGTAGTAATTTCTTTTTCTTGTTACTTTCCAGCCGGTGATTGCCTACTAATGCCAATTTTTCCTTTCTTTTTTCTCTCATGGTGCTTACTTTGGTTACCTATAATGTGAGGGGTCTTAATAGCCCGAATAGACGTTTTTCCTTTCAGAGGGAAATTAATAAATCTGTTGCGGATGTCGTGTGCCTGCAAGAGACTAAATTTAAGATACATAATCATCCTGCATTTGCCCTAAAACATTACCCACATGTTTTTTAAGCCTCGGGTCCCTCTAAAGGGACAGGCGTTATGACCCTGATCAGAGACTCCTAGTCGTTTGAACTATTGGAGGAATTGGTTGATGTGAATGGTCATTTTCATGTCCTTGTTTGCAAGTTAAATTCCCAAATTCACAAAATTGTAAATATTTATGCTCCTAATAAGGGTCAAATTAATTTTTTAGATAAGTTGCTGAAAAAATTTGAACCACTTAAAAAAGGCATTCTTTTACTTTTAGGAGACTTTAATTTGGTCCCTGATAATATACGTGATGCCTCATCCTCAAATAGGCTTAACTTCCCCTCCGTAAATAATTGGCTTTTTACTCATGTACTTTATGACATCTTTAGATGTTTAAACTCCACTTCAAGGGAATACACATATTTTTCTGACTCCCATTTGTCATGTTCTCGTATTGATCTGATATTATCAGATGTGTTCTCCCTCCCTAGATTTTCCTCTATATCCATTGGTAATAAATCCATTTCGGGTCATGCCCCTGTCATTGCCAAATTGATTGAAGGTCACTCTATCAATAATCAACCATTGTGGAAGTGTAATGCTTCTATTTTTCAAAATCCTACATACCATGAGGAAATTTCTAGATCTCGTAACCTTTATTTTTCTGAGAATGTGTATGACCCTTCCAAGCCATTCCTCCAGTGTAACGCGCACAAGGCGGTTCTACGTGGCGCTATCATTCATATTTCCTCCCGTATTAAAAATTTTAACCACCAAAAGATTAAACGTTTACAAGCCTTGATTAAAGTGAAGGAGTTGGAGCTGGCATTGGCCAGTAGCCCAACCCCTTGTTCCAAAAGTTGGACTGATTTATCCCATCTTAGGAATGAATTGAGGGCCATAATTGTTTCCTTTTATGACTCTGCGGTCAAACAATCAAAACTCAATCATTATATGTCCCTTAACAAGCCCACTCGTTTTATGTTCAATAGAATTAAAAAGGTTAGAATACGTAACCGAATCGACAAGATCATTTCTCCTAAGGGCATTTCTCTCACCCACCCACAGGACATTGCAAATGAATTTGCACAATATTTCAATCAATTATATAATTTGCGGTCTGATCCCTCTCTACCCATTCCAGGTGCGAGATCTATCGATGACTTTTGGTCTTCTGTCAATCTTCCACAACTTGATTCCATGGATGCAGACTTTTTGGCTGCTCCTTTTACTGCAGAAGAGATTAGCGACACAATAAAACAAGTGAAATCTTATAAGGCCCCGGGTCCTGATGGTTATAGCAATAATTATTATAAATCATTCCGTGAAATTCTTGTCCCCCATTTAGTTCAAATTTTCAATGCCGCTGCGTCCATTGGTTCTTTCCCTAGGGAAAATTTGGATGCCACAATTATACTTATTCCCAAGCCTCATACTAGTCCTGATTAAATACTTAATTACCGTCCCATTTCATTAATTAATACTGATCTCAAAATGTATTCCAAAGTCTTAGCTAACCGCCTTAACCTTATTTTGCCCAAATTAATTTCCACGGACCAGATTGGGATTTATTAAGCACCGGCAATCCATTGAAGGTACCAGGCGGCTGATAAATATTATTAAATTAATTAATTCCCGAAAAAATTAACTCCACTTTAATTTCCCTTGATGCAGAGAAAGCGTTTGATTGCTTAAATTGGACTTTTCTCAAATGTTCCCTACAAAAATTTGGCTTTGATTTGGACTTTATAAATAAAATTATGGCTTTATATTCCGATCCTCAGGCAAAAATTTATATTAATAATCACTTTTCTTCCCCATTTCCAATCTCTAATGGTACTCGGCAGGGTTGCCCCCTTTCTCCACTATTTTCTGCCCTTGTCATAGAGCCATTAGCCCAGCTCATTAGAGATAATCCCTCCATAGAGGGAGTTCGCATGGATCGTAAGGAATTTAAAATCAGTTTATATGCTGATGATATTCTCCTGTCCCTTACCAATCCTTGTCGTTCTATTCCACATTTGAAAACCCTTCTTAAAAAATTTTCATTTTTTTCATATTTTAAAATAAATGAGTCCAAGTCGAACATTTTTCAATTTAACCTCACTGATTCTCAAATCCGGAGTATAAAGGATATTTCACCCTGGGGTTGGGTGGAGAGGGATATTGTTTATTTGGGTCTGAGGTTTTCTAGAAACCTTAAAGGTACCTTCACATTAAGCGACGCTGCAGCGATAGCGACAACGATGCCGATCGCTGCAGCGTCGCTGTTTGGTCGCTGGAGAGCTGTCACACAGACCGCTCTCCAGCGACCAACGATGCCGAAGTCCCCGGGTAACCAGGGTAAACATCGGGCTGCTAAGCGCAGGGCCGCGCTTAGTAACCCGATGTTTACCCTGGTTACCAGCGTAAAATGTAAGAAAAACAAACAGCACATACTCACATTCGCGTCCCCCGGCGTCCGCTTCCCACACTGACTGAGTGCCGGCCCTAACAGCACAGCGGTGACGTCACCGCTGTGCTGTACTTTCACTTTCACTTTACGGCGCTCAGTCAGTGCAGGAAGCGGACGCCGGGGGATGCGAAGGTGAGTATGTACTGTTTGTTTTTTTTACATTTTACACTGGTAACCAGGGTAAACATCGGGTTACTAAGCGCGGCCCTTAACCCGATGTTTACCCTGGCTACCAGTGTAAAACATCGCTGGTATCGTTGCTTTTGGTGTCAAACACGACGATAAACGCCGGTCTGACGACCAAATAAAGTTCTGAACTTTGTTCAACGACCAGCGATATCACAGCAGGATCCTGATCGCTGCTGCGTGTCAAACTAAACGATATCGCTAGCCAGGACGCTGCAACGTCACGGATCGCTAGCGATATCGTTTAGTGTGAAGGTACCTTAACTCCTTGATTCCCAGCAATTTGGATTCTCTTATTGCTTCCATTTCTAAAGAGCTTAGATTTTATGATGATAAAGTATTATAGTGGTGGGGAAGGTGCCTTATTGTAAAATCAATAATTCTTCCCAAGATCCTCTATATCTTCAGGTCCCTTCCTTCACTTGTTTCTACTTCCTATTTGACCAGTTTGCAGGCACACCTCAATCTGTTTGTTTGGGGCTACAAGAGCGCTATGGCCTCTAGTCAACTGTAAAAACATAAATTGCGCAGGGGTATGGGTCTACCTAATGTTTCGGCCTATTATTTCTCTAATTTAATTAAACAGAGTCTATATTGGTGGTCTGCAGATCATACACCTTCATGGGTGGAATTGGAATTATATTTTAATAGAAATTCTCCACCTTGTAATATTATTATCAATTTATTCACCTCTAAGTCTTTGCTTCGGTCTGATCATCCGATATTTGTAGCTGTCCTTGTGGCATGGCGGAAATTTCTCAAAATGAAAAGCGGTTTCACTAGGATGGAACTTATGCTGAGACTTCCTCTCTCTTTTTTTGGCTACTGTTTTCTCGTTTGATCTGCATTCAAATTGGGCTGACTGGGGAATCTCTAAACTACATGACATCTTTGATGGTAACAAGTTTGTGTCATTTACCCACCTTAAAGATAGGTTTGGTGTTCCCTCATCGGCTTTTATGCAGTTTACTATTTTAAAGGATTTTTTGAGGCCACTGGTGACTGGTCGCCCTCCTTTATCGGAGCCGGCGATTAATATTTTATCTAACTCCGGTCATAGTATATTTTGGTCTACTCAATATATCTACCAGTGGTTTAATAACGATTTCAAAATTATAAAATCCCCATACATGAGCAAATGGGAATCTACTTTGAATCTTTCTGTAGCTCTAGATGATTGGGAACTGGCCATGTCCTTGACTTATTCTGCCACCATGTCCATGGCTCTTCATGAGTCTTATTTTAAGCTTACCTCTAGGTGGTATTATTATCTCGCTTAGCATTTATTAATCCTTCCAATTCCCCTCTCTGCTGGAGGGATTGTGGACGTTATGGTAGCCTTTCCCATTTGTTTTGGTTTTGTCCACGTATTAGACCTTTTTAGGATGAAATCTCTTCTCTTATTTCTATTATATTAAAACGTTCGGATTTTTCTCTGTCTCCTCAGTTGGCCCTGCTCTCGTTGAATGCAGATCAATTGACTCCACCTTTTAGGAAACTTGTTATACATCTGCTTTTAGTTTCTAAGAATGCTATTGCTTTTTTTTTTTAAATCTTCTAAAATACTCTGTTCACAAGAAATTATTGACAAACTGGCTTTGCATAAATCCTATGAACAAAAATTGGCATTACTGAATGGCTGCTTTCCTTCCTTTTTGAAAAAATGGTCTCGCTGGCTGGAAATATTTCCAAAAGAATTTAATGTATTTATTGTTTTGTTATTTTATTTTATTCTATTTTTACTTTTATGCTTCATGAATGTTTCATGCCATTGCATTTATGTTAACCTATGTCCTGTTTTGGTTGAAAATGTTAATAAAATTGTTTGGAAAAACATTTTGTTTCCTTGTGATTGTGACAACTGTGTTTGGGTCCCCTCACTTTTTCACAACGGGGCACAAGCCCTGCCAGTCACATAAGAAAACACCAGTATTATTGCAGATGGGGGCACAGCTATAGAATTTATACTGGACCCCCGAAGCTCCAAGATTCATGATACTTACCTTTACTAGATCCAGCAATAAGCACTACCTCGGCACCTGTCAGGTTTATCTGCTCCTCTGTGCATCAGGGTGTTCTGGCAACCTGGTGCACCCCCGAGACTTCACCTACTCGGGCCACGTAGCCCAGTTCAGCCTGTAAGATGCTGCCTGAGGATTTAGGTCATTGGCATCCACCACTGCAAATGATCAGCTCTCCACACCATAAATACTATGAACCGTGACCCAAGTCGCTGGGCTCTGCTGAATTGTCATTGCGTACGTCTGGACACTCCCAGCTCTGCTACTTTGCTGGACTCTTCTCCATAATCCACCGAACGCCTTCTAACATACTCAGCTGTGCTACATTGCCACAGTGTACCTGCTGACATACCCAGCTCTACTCGTTACTGGGTTATACTACATTGTCACTGTGCACCGCTAGACATTGCCAGCTCTACTACTTTGCTGGACTCTACTCCATAGCCACTAAGTACTTTCCGACATACTCAGCTCTGCTACATCATTGGGCTCTGCTACATTGTCACTGTGTACTTCTAGACATTACCAGTTCTGCTACTTTGCTGGACTATTCTCCATAGCCACCGAGTACTCAGCACTGCTACATCACTGGGCTCTTCTACATTGCTACATTATGCCTTATGACATACCCAACTCTACTCATCGCTGGGCTCTGCTACATTGTCACTGTGTACCTCTAAACATTCCCAGTTCTGCTACTTTGCTGGACTCTACTCCATAGCCACCTTGTACCTTCTGACATACTCAGCTCTGCTACATTATTGGGCTCTGCTACATTGTCACTATGCACCTCTAAACATTCCCAGTTCTGCTACTTTGCTGGACTATTCTCCATAGCCACTGAGTACTCCGCACTGCTACATCACTGGGCTCTGCTACAAATCCTGCTCTGCTTTGTCCCTACTGCTTCCTTCTCCAGTTGCCATCCCATAATTGCAACCTCCATAGTTCGCACTGGACCACCCTGCTGTAACCCCGTCATCAGTCTGTGCTGCTATACTACTGCTCTTCCGGCTCTGAATGTTTGGAGGAGCCACCTCACCAGGTCAGACATAGCAATACCCTTTTGGTAAAGCCCCATAAAGATGGCAGCCTAGGATGCTTAGATCACTTTCAGCAAATTACCATGCGTCTTCAGGTGCGAGGGGCCTGTTTCTTATTCTTGGTCATCCTGTGTGATTGGACATAAGACAGTGGCCCTAATTTTGCTGCATAAAGCGACAGCCCAAGTGAGGGGCCCAACTACTGCATTGAGCCCTAAGCTACACATCTGATGGTGCCTGCTGCCTTATAGCACAGTGCCAGGACCTATGCAGTGCTGGGGGATCTGTGCCCCCAATATTTGCACATGCACTAGTAGACATTGATCACCGGGGGTGCAGCTTCGCAGTCATCCCAGGTGTGGAGTGGGGAGGTCCGATGTGGTTGGGTACATACAAGAAATGGTGACTCAATACACGATGGGAGCCAAGAGAAAAACTAAACAGAATTTTAAAGTGGGGCTCGAAGCGTCGTGGTTTTGGCGGGATATCATTAAGCGCCCCCTACTGGAAGAGAATGCTAAAGAACTGCAATGTGTTAACCTAACTCAAGTCCACCATTACTAGAGTGGGCGTTATGAGTCCTTATGGGGGTTTTCTCTTGATGGACTATCCATTTCTTTGCATCACAAAAGCTAGTCTTGCAGCTCTCTGCCCTTTGCCCCTCCCGGCCTATTACCCCCATTGCTCAGCATAGAGATTTACTGGCTCTGCTGCTTTATATATGACTTTCTCCTAATTGATTTAATGAGTTATTGATTGTTTGCACTTTGTTACCTGTGCAGTCCCCGGATGAATCCGACTGATATTAATTCATATCACGGCCCGCAGCGCGTCTCAGGGGGACATTTGTTACCGTCATTAACCTGCTAATTCTACATCTCCTCCGCCTGTTCGCCACATTACACAGACCGGAGGAGGTTTTATGCGGCTCCTCAGAGGAATTCTCTGGTTCTTACAATTTATCTTACTCTTTGTTCAGTTCTTTTTGAACAGTCAGTGTCTATGGGGGTTATTCTGAGCCAAATCGGAATTTGCCCTTTCCGGCTTGCATAGTTTTTCATGCACGGAACAAACTAAGATGTAATTTTCCTATTGGAATCATCTCTTACTGATCAGAGAGCCAAAATGTTCTCTGTAGGTCCCAATACAAAAAAAAGGAAAAAAAAGCAACCCAAAACATTGCAGAGCCCCCAATAAAATCAATGGACGTGAAAGAGAGTCAACGCAAATTATCACTTTTCCACCAGTGATGGCCACCGGAACAAGGGACTTGTATTTCTTGTTCTCCCAGGTTGCAAAATCTCAACCAGGAGGATGAATTTCGCGCACCCTGCTGTTTTGTTCAATGTCTATGGCACTTATAAAGCTAAATGACTTGAACCTCTTCCTGACTGTGGCCTCGCAGCTTGGGAACAACCGAGGACGCCCATTCTGGTGATCAGTGAGGTCCAAAAGGTTGGACCATTACCAATCTATTTAGAAAGGTGATCATTTGCGGAGACCCCAATACACTATTAGCTGTCCTCTGTGCCCTGCAAGAACTGTGTCTGAGAAGCTTCATGAAAGAGTTTTCTGCAAATAAGACTTACATCACCAAGCACAATGCCAAGTTTCGGAAAGAGTGGGGTAAGGCCTGTCTCTTCAGGAATTGTCAGATGCCTGAAGAACTCTACATATTAGGATCCACCTACTGTAAAATTTGATTGTGGAAGATGGGGAATAGTATGGGTTTGTTCTTGTTTTTTTAGGGTTTAGCTACTTTTATCCAGTGAAAGGTAAATGCTACAGCATACCAAAACATATTACACTATTGATGATTCCAACGTTGTGAGAACAGTTTTGAGGAGGGCCCTTTTTCTATTCCCCATGACTCTGCCCAGTGCATCATAGAATCCTAGAATGTTAGAGTTGGAAGGGACCTCCAGGGACATCGTGTCCAACCCCCTGCTCAATGGAGGATTCACTAAACCATCTCAGACAGATGTCTGTCCAGCCTCTGCTTGAAGATTTCCATTGAAGGAGAACTCACCACCTCTCGTGGCAGCCTGTTCCACTCATTGATCACCCTCAAAGCAAAGTCCATAAAGAAATTAAGCCTAATTCATCAAAGCTTCTATGCCAGATTTCTGCATGAGGTTGGGCTAAAATTTTGGACCCTACAATGTTCTAACGCCATTTTAGTCTGGCTCTGGCAAAGTGGGTGAAGCTGGGATGGGGCGTGACAATCCCCGCTCACCAAATTCATGACGAGTGGCGACGTTCCTACTCCACAAATCTTACTCCAGTTCCCAACTGGAGTAGGATTTGTGGCGATGAGCACACAGAGGTGCACGCTGCTTGTCTGACAGTCCTGATTCATTATGAGGCATAATCAAGCGGGAGCCTCTGACTTTAACACTCCCACTCATCAAACACCAGTCTTGATGATTTGTGGCCAGGAGATGGCAAGTTTGGTGTGGAGGAACTAACATCTTGACCTCAACCCATCCAACACCTTTCTGATAAACTGGAACACAGATTGTGATCCCGGCCTCTCCCCAACATCAGGGTCGGACCTCACAAATATTCTTTATAATCTAGTGCATCCTCCCCATTAGAGAGGAGTCTTTGCACCCAGGAAAGAAGACTCCATCCCAAGTCAACCCCCATGTTTTTTGGAATGGGATGTCCAACAAGCTCATAAAAGTGCAGTGGTCAGATGTACATCCGGCTTTGGCTTGGAATTAGAGTTGAGCAAATATGTTCGGGAAGGATCGCCGAATCCGAATTTGCCATATTTGTACCATTTTTGTACCCTATTCATGCTGAATTTATATTTGACGATCGGTTACAAACATATTCGCTCAACTCTATACATATTGACTCCAATGACGTTCGGTGAATATTGCAAATACAATATTCGCCGGTGATCGGAATCCGAACCGAATTTTGGCAAAATTCGCTCAACTCTACCTGGAATCCATACTGGAAATATTTGGGTTGGGCTTCAAAGTCAAACGGAGCATGGCTTTTTTATCAGTTTTCCCAAACTTTCCGAAATGGAAAATCTACGAAAACAATGTCAGATCTGACCTGAAATTATTATTTTTTATTTACAGAGCTTGTACTCCTACTTGTAAAGTCGAGGACACAAGCGCCACTGGTAGCATTGGTTGTAGGGAATAATTTCTCCATAGTATGGACACACCATACAGTAGAAAATTGAGTAAAGTATGGGATTTTCTGTATCAATGTGCCTGCTCGGTGGCCTCGGCTCAGCCGTCTTCTTTCTAGTTGGTTTGTACCGGTGATATATTCTATATTCTACAGCCTCCAACTTCAGACAGCAAATGAAAGGTTATATAAATTGCGCAATTTCAAGTGATGTCCTAAGCCGCATGTATAGTAATCTCGGGATATTACTGTGCTTCTTCTCACTGCCGTATTCCTCCTCCAATGGGAAATTGGATTTTCCTGCAGGCTTATCGCGCTCCGGAGCCCCTGGTTTCCGATGTAAAATGATAGTCTTGCACTGCTCAAATGTCGATGAGGCTTTGAAGTTGAGAACGGCGGTGTAAATTGAGCCAATTATTGGCAAGATGATGAACAAGCAGCTGAGGCACCTGCCAAAAGCAAAAGGTTATTAGGACAGAGTTATGGTCACCGAGTCGGAGTTTACAGAACACATGATGGACACGAGGCTCATGCTTACAGACAAATGATGGCAAACGTATCGGCAGGAAACAGACCGCGGGAACAGAACGTCTCCGCCACAGTGGGAATGGTTTCATTCTGAATTACAAAACTAGGTAGAGGCTTCAAAAATGATGTCCCTCTATATTTAAGGATATCTGTTGAAATAAATATTAAAGGGATGATTCCAAACTCTGACACCACCCCCGATATAATAAAATAATTAATGGGCAGATTCAGGCGAAATCTCTGAGATGGCATCAACGCAAAACTTTTTTTTATTTTTATTTTGTTATGGACCAGCCTTTGCAAAGTTATACCTCTTTGTAATATACTTCATTACCATATTTTGCTTCCTTCTCTGCCAAGTGGCATGCTGAAAATGCTGTTTTTACTGCTTAGTTCATGCATTTTTACAAGCTGCTTTGAACTGCTGCTCCATAAAGCATCTGTACTCAATAATTATTTACAAACTCTTTCCAGCTGAGGTTATCTGCTCCTCTCTTCCACACTCACACAGGGAAAGTGTTTGTAAATAGTGCCTGAGTGTGGATTCTTGCTAGAGCAGCAGTTAAAAGCAGCTTGTAAAAGAAGATGAGATAGGAAGTTAAAACAGAACTTTCAGCCTGGTGCTTGAACGAGAAGGGAGCAAAATAAGGGTTAGAAACATAAATTTGCAAAGGCTGATCAATAATTAAATTATAAAATGTTCGTTACTCTGTAACCCAGTGATTAGCTGTTGATTCGGCTTTATATACGTCCAACAATCAGCTGGCATTGCTCCAATGAATAGTCGATCATTTAGTTCATGGATGGCATTTGTTAACCACATCTGCAAGCCCTGGGTTATACATGGACGCCCCAATTGTGAGACAGTCTCATGATGTCTATGCACCCTGAGGATAATTAACAGTTTGACAGAGATATCTTTATGCTTTACATCTTACCCATAGAAGCCATTGCTGTAATATCTCTGCTGCTACAAGAATCTGGAACACATATCCCAATTACAAATTTTACGCCTTCCTTTAAAACAATTACAAAAGGGAAAAAGTATTTAGGTTATCTAAAATCAAGAGGTGAACATAGAGTGCTATTTCGGTAGCTTTAATTTTATACATATGGAAATTTACAAGCAATTGTAATAATATTAGGAGCAGAAAAGATGTGAAGAATAATGGTATTGGGATGATATGGTAGATCTGAGATAAAAATGGCTCCCAAGTGCTATCATCCAATACAATGTGGGTCCACTCTAGTGGGGAGCTCACATGCAACCTAAATTACTGAGAGGCACACAGATCTCACAAACATTCTACATTACAGAGAGGAACACAGAGCTCACATCCAGCCTATATTACTGGGAGAGACACACAGGCTTCACATCCAACCTATATTACTGGGAGAGACACCCAGACCTCACATCCAACCTATATTACTGGGAGAGACACACAGACCTCACATCCAGCCTATATTACTGGGAGGGACACCCAGAGCTCACATCCAGCCTATAATACTGGGAGAGACACACAGAGCTCAGATCCAGCCTATATTACTGGGAGAGACTCCCAGACCTCACATCCAGCCTATATTACTAGGAGAGACACACAGACCTCACATCCAGACTATATTACTGGGAGAGACACACAGAGCTCACATCCAGTCTATATTACTGGGAGAGACACACAGACCTCATATCCAACCTATAATACTGGGAGAGACACACAGAGCTCACATCCAGCCTATATTACTGGGAGAGACACCCAGACCTCACATCCAGCCTATATTACTGGGAGGGACAAAGAGTTCACATCCTGCCTATATTAGTGGGACTGACACATAGAGCTCACCTCCAGTCTGTATTACTGGGAGAGACACACAGGCTTCACATCCAACCTATATTACTGTGAGAGACACACAGACCTCACATCCAACCTATATTACTGTGAGAGACACACAGACCTCACATCCAGCGTATATTATTGGGAGAGACACACAGAGCTCACATCCAACCTATATTACTGTGAGAGACACACAGACCTCACATCCAGCCTTTATTACTGGGAGAGACACACCAACCTCACATCCAGTCTATATCACTGGGAGAGACACACAGACCTCACATCCAGCCTATATTACTGGGAGAGACAGACAGACCTCACATCCAGCCTATATTACTGGGAGAGACACACCGACCTCACATCCAGCCTATATTACTGGGAGAGTCACACAGACCTCACATCCAGCCTATATTACTGGGAGAGACACCCAGACCTCACATCCAGCCTATATTACTGGGAGAGTCACACAGACCTCACATCCAGCCTATATTACTGGGAGAGACACCCAGACCTTACATCCAGTCTATATTACTGGGAGAGACACACAGAGCTCACATCCAGCCTATATTACTGGAAGAGACACCCAGACCTCACATCCAGCCTATATTACTGGGAGAGACACGCAAGCCTCACATCCAGTCTATATTACTGGGAGAGACACACACACCTCACATCCAGCCTATATTACTGGGAGAGACACACAGACCTCACATCCAGACTATATTACTGGGAGAGACACCCAGACCTCACATCCAGCCTATATTACTGGGAGAGACACATAAGACATACGTGCAGCGTTTTTTACTAAGAGAGAGACACAGATCTTACATCCAGCCTATATTACTGGGAGAGACACACCGACCTCACATCCAGCCTATATTACTGGGAGAGTCACACAGACCTCACATCCAGCCTACATTACTGGGAGAGACACCCAGACCTCACATCCAGCCTATATTACTGGGAGAGTCACACAGACCTCACATCCAGCCTATATTACTGGGAGAGACACCCAGACCTTACATCCAGTCTATATTACTGGGAGAGACACACAGAGCTCACATCCAGCCTATATTACTGGAAGAGACACCCAGACCTCACATCCAGCCTATATTACTGGGAGAGACACGCAAGCCTCACATCCAGTCTATATTACTGGGAGAGACACACACACCTCACATCCAGCCTATATTACTGGGAGAGACACACATACCTCACATCCAGACTATATTACTGGGAGAGACACCCAGACCTCACATCCAGCCTATATTACTGGGAGAGACACATAAGACATACGTGCAGCGTTTTTTACTAAGAGAGAGACACAGATCTTACATCCAGCCTATATTACTGGGAGAGACACACAGGCTTCACATCCAACCTATATTACTGGGAGAGACACCCAGACCTCACATCCAACCTATATTACTGGGAGAGACACACAGACCTCACATCCAGCCTATATTACTGGGAGGGACACCCAGAGCTCACATCCAGCCTATAATACTGGGAGAGACACACAGAGCTCAGATCCAGCCTATATTACTGGGAGAGACTCCCAGACCTCACATCCAGCCTATATTACTAGGAGAGACACACAGACCTCACATCCAGACTATATTACTGGGAGAGACACACAGAGCTCACATCCAGTCTATATTACTGGGAGAGACACACAGACCTCATATCCAACCTATAATACTGGGAGAGACACACAGAGCTCACATCCAGCCTATATTACTGGGAGAGACACCCAGACCTCACATCCAGCCTATATTACTGGGAGGGACAAAGAGTTCACATCCTGCCTATATTAGTGGGACTGACACATAGAGCTCACCTCCAGTCTGTATTACTGGGAGAGACACACAGGCTTCACATCCAACCTATATTACTGTGAGAGACACACAGACCTCACATCCAACCTATATTACTGTGAGAGACACACAGACCTCACATCCAGCGTATATTATTGGGAGAGACACACAGAGCTCACATCCAACCTATATTACTGTGAGAGACACACAGACCTCACATTCAGCCTTTATTACTGGGAGAGACACACCAACCTCACATCCAGTCTATATCACTGGGAGAGACACACAGACCTCACATCCAGCCTATATTACTGGGAGAGACAGACAGACCTCACATCCAGCCTATATTACTGGGAGAGACACACCGACCTCACATCCAGCCTATATTACTGGGAGAGTCACACAGACCTCACATCCAGCCTATATTACTGGGAGAGACACCCAGACCTCACATCCAGCCTATATTACTGGGAGAGTCACACAGACCTCACATCCAGCCTATATTACTGGGAGAGACACCCAGACCTTACATCCAGTCTATATTACTGGGAGAGACACACAGAGCTCACATCCAGCCTATATTACTGGAAGAGACACCCAGACCTCACATCCAGCCTATATTACTGGGAGAGACACGCAAGCCTCACATCCAGTCTATATTACTGGGAGAGACACACACACCTCACATCCAGCCTATATTACTGGGAGAGACACACAGACCTCACATCCAGACTATATTACTGGGAGAGACACCCAGACCTCACATCCAGCCTATATTACTGGGAGAGACACATAAGACATACGTGCAGCGTTTTTTACTAAGAGAGAGACACAGATCTTACATCCAGCCTATATTACTGGGAGAGACACACCGACCTCACATCCAGCCTATATTACTGGGAGAGTCACACAGACCTCACATCCAGCCTACATTACTGAGAGAGACACCCAGACCTCACATCCAGCCTATATTACTAGGAGAGTCACACAGACCTCACATCCAGCCTATATTACTGGGAGAGACACCCAGACCTTACATCCAGTCTATATTACTGGGAGAGACACACAGAGCTCACATCCAGCCTATATTACTGGAAGAGACACCCAGACCTCACATCCAGCCTATATTACTGGGAGAGACACGCAAGCCTCACATCCAGTCTATATTACTGGGAGAGACACACACACCTCACATCCAGCCTATATTACTGGGAGAGACACACACACACCTCACATCCAGCCTATATTACTGGGAGAGACACACAGACCTCACATCCAGACTATATTACTGGGAGAGACACCCAGACCTCACATCCAGCCTATATTACTGGGAGAGACACATAAGACATACGTGCAGCGTTTTTTACTAAGAGAGAGACACAGATCTTACATCCAGCCTATATTACTGGGAGAGACACACATACCTCACATCCAGCCTATATTACTGGGAGAGACACACAGACCTCACATCCAGCCTATATTACTGGGAGAGACACACAGAGCTCACATCCAGCCTATATTACTGGGAGAGACACACAGACCTC